>NC_085943.1:0-1274752 GCF_963556715.1 Cydia fagiglandana | reverse complement strand
ACGATTTCGACAAGTTATGACTTAGATATCCAAGTCACATCTAGTCGATATCTAATGTAGATCTAGTTGATCTCTAAATCGTCTCTAGATCTTGTGATTATCTCGAACTCCGAATAGGCCTGTTAGCAACCTGGAAACAGCTCTGTTTCTGTTCAAAGCCTGTACTTTATCCATGTAAGCCTACACGTAGCTAATCCGCCTTGTGTGAGGTAGCAGGCAGCTCGAAGGCAGCATTCGAGTTTAAAAGTTTCTTATTATCTACAATATCTGGGAGACCGAGCTGTGCTCGGAAAACATATAAAACTCAAAAATGCGCGTTTTCCTAGACATAAGACCTAGCTAGAGTGATTTATCGCCCCCGAAAACCCCCATATAGCAAATTTCATCGAAATCGTTAGTTTCCGAGATCCCCGAAATACTTATATTAATAAACTAGAATTGTGGCCCGATTCGAACTATAAGATACGTCAGTTAATAGATCTTAAAACGATATGGATTAGATATGTCAGTGTCAAATGTGAAGTTTCTTCAAACAAAAACGTCACTTTTGACACTGAGACATCTAATCCATATCCTTTCTAGATCTATTAATTGACGTATCTTAAAGTGTCGGGCAGAGTGTAGCAGGTAGCTCGATGGCAGCATTCGAGTTTTAAAGTTTCTTATTACGAGTATTTATTAATTTCCGCTACCTAAAGGTTGTCTGGAAGAGATCGCTTTTTAGCGATAAGACCGCCTGTTGTTTAACCTCTTCTTCCTGTATTATTTGTATTGTTTTCTGTAATGAGGTGTGCAATAAAGAGTATTTGTATTTGTATTTGTATTTGTATCTGCATACATTTACTTAAAAGTTTCGTCGATGATTATTTTACTGAGTATTTTTCACATCCATGGTGACATTAAAAACATCTATCTATAGAGTCTGTGCGGTAAGAGTATTGGAATATATCAGGCCCAATACATTCAACGACTCTTCTCTTTCCGAACAAACTCTACCTGCAAATCTTCAGAAATAGGGGCAACGGTAGACAATTTCGGAAAATGGTCCTGTATTCATATAAAATCAACCGAAAAAGTGCATGGCGAATTTATCAATGTATTCATTCATAAATTTTATAATTTTTACATGCAATTTCGCAGATGTTTGTGATTGTCACATAAAAGTATTTTAGGGTTCCGTACCCAAAGGGTAAAACGGGACCCTATTACTAAGACCCCGCTGTCTGTCCGTCCGTCCGTCCGTCCGTCTGTCACCAGTCTGTATCTCACGAACCGTGATAGCCAGACAATTAAAATTTTCACAGATGATGTATTTCTGATACCGCTATAACAAAAAATACTAAAAAGTACGGAACCCTCGGTGGGCGAGTCCGACTCGGACTTGTCCGGTTTTTCTTATTATTTATTTTAGATTATTATGTATCATTGTTCGTTTTATTATTGTTTATGAGAAGATGGAAGTAGGTACATCAAATTTATATGATGTATTTAATTTAAAGTTACCGCTTATACATATACACCGTGTTTTTTTTTGATTTCCGTTAATTGCAAGGGTGCATTCCTGAGCTTAAATCAAGTAACTTTCTCAAAGACACCGATATTCTAATTAGCTCCATTTCGGAGATAATCAATAATTTAGTTTTTTCTTATAAGGCCTCTACAAGTGTGTACACTTGCCTTAGGGCCGGTTTACTTATTGATTAGTGTTTAGAATGAGTTCATACATTTGCTACTAAACTTTAGTACCATCTCGGTCGATCAATGTTCGAAATGACATTGATATGTCACAGATTTCAATTGTTTGGTTGAGTTAAATGTAATGTCCGTGTTACAACAACGATATATCCTACATTTAATTACTTTTTAATTTTAAATATTTTTTTAAAAAAGCAAAAAAAAATTTGTTTTTGAAAAATAAACTATGCCAATTAGTTCTCTTAAACGTACTTAACCATACCCCGAAGTTAACGGAATTCAATAAAAACACGGTGTATATGTAGATGGAAACGAACTTTCTATTAAAAGTAACATAAACGTCGTTTCTGTTAACAACTTGAAATAATATTTTATATTACTTAGCAATTAAAAGTATATTATGTACCAAGAGTTTTTCATCTTTTCACGCTCCAACGTCAGGAGACGTTAGAACAAAAAGCAATAAGACAAATTACCTTTTTAACGCAGACTTAGCGTAATCTATAATGAAACTTGAACTAATTTCAATTTTTAACCATATCTACTAAGAAATAAGTGTTATTTTTGTCTAATCCAGGTGTAGATGTGCAAATCATGTTTTTGCTTAGCAATTTTATGTCTGAATGGGCACGGAATTGAATTTGACTTCTAAGGAATACTTATGGATTGGCTTAGCCCTAAAAATATTATCATCATCTTGTTCGCTTTATCCCGGCATTTTAGCCACGACTCCTGGAAGCATGCGGTCCGCTTGACAACTAATCCCAAGATTTGGCGTAGGCAACTAGTTTTTACGAAAGCGACTGCCGTCTGACCTTCCAACCCAGACGGCAAACTAGGCCTTGGTTGTTCTGTGTAAAGTTGCTCATAAATAAATCGTCGGGTGACAAGCAAAAGTCACTAACTAACACCATTGAAATTAATGGACAATAAACCGTGTTACAAGTGTAATAAAGTGCATTGTTACTTTAATTTTTTGATAGTACTTAGTAACTTTTGCTTGTCATTCGACGAAATAAAAAAAAGACATTAATGATAACATATGGAGTTGTTCAACCTCTAGGTCCATGGGGTCCCAGCGCGCATAAGTTGTTCGCAGAAATCGCGGAGCGTCTGGTTGACGTAATTGGTGACTAAAGAACTGGCGGCTACCTCGCAGAACGTATCAGCATTGCGATACAGCGAGGAAATGCCGCCAGCATCCTTGGTACAATGCCTCAGGGGCCTATTTTAGATTGAAGCTATAGTTCGTTTTTTTTAGCATTAGAAAGAACTCCACAGAAGCAAGCGTGCAGTTTTTATCAGGCACTTTAATTGTTAATAATTATTGAATTATCTAATGTAGCCATCTAATGTGGTCAATACATATAATTTACTATTTATTTATTATTATTTAACTTAATGTACTTACATATGTTTGCAATAAGAAATCCGCAACGCAGGCTTCGTCCGGTGGCTACAAATGCAAATCAGCAACATGCCCAAACATACCAAGGATGATATCCGCAACAGGCTTCGTCATTATAAAATCTAAGGTTAAACAATATTCAACCGTATTTAACTAATAATTTACTTCAAATTATTACTGCTAAAAGTGTCGGATTTGGAACCACAAGCTTACTTCTGCGAAGTTCTTTCTAATGCAAAAGAAAACGGACTATAGTTATTAATTTTGTTTAGTAGTACCACTGTAACTATATATTTTGTATGTAAATATATGATTTTTAGAGAATATGTATAACTTGTACCTATTGTATATTTTGACATGTGTTTTTTGACATTAAAGCTATTGAATTGAATATAGCGTAACTTTATCATTACAAGTGTTATGCAGAGTTAATTTGGTCCGATTCTATCGACGGAAAGCGGTTGCCAAGCGGTAACTACGAGCGTGGGGATCAATTAGTACTGATGATTGAATTAATCCAACTGCGGTTGAAGTGGAATTGGACGAAGTTGCGGGTTAACGTCCCTGGAGGGGGTTAAGGCAGGAACAGGGCTATAATCGCGAAAATCGAAGTTCGCAAATTGCGGGCATTTTTCTCTGTCACTCTAATTACGCCTTCATTGGAGTAAAAGAGAAAGATCCCCGCTATTTGCGAATTTCGGTATTCGCGGTAGCTCCTCAGTGTTCTCTAGTAACACTATAGGTACCTACGAGCATAGATTTATTTATTAACACATTTATTTACCCGGCATTACAGTTCACTCCAACGCACCGAGAAACTAAAGTTTAATAAATTAACAAAACAAGAATACGAGTACATAAAACAAAACATAAGACACTAGATATGGGAACAGATTGATATTGAATAATTTTACGGTTTAGTTTAGACTCACACTGTGCCTAGGTGCCTAGGTTAGGAAAGGAGACCTAGGCTCTCCGAAACATGTCGCGCGAGTGACTGAAAACAAGTGAGTATATAGGTGACATGCCATTTCCAACTGCAGCTGCAATACTGTTCATTTTACTATGGAAATTGACAGTGACAGCGACGCTTTCCATAGTAAAATGAACATTGCAGCTGCAGTTGGAAATGGAATGTCACTTTAAACCGTAAAATTATTCAATGTTAGTATGTCTCACAATAGTTTCAATTCGATTAATAGATTAACACGCGTATTCGGGAAACGAGATAATCACAAGATCTAGAAACGATATAGAGATCAACTAGATTTACATTAGATATCGACTAGATGTGACTTAGATATCTAAGTCATAACTTGTCGAAATCGTTCAAGAGGGCCTCCAGAATCGCGGAAACGTCAAATTTGACATATCTATCTTACAAATATCTTTAAATTATCCATATCGTAACTTGTTGAGGTCTAGTAGAGATCTAATACATTTTCAGAATCGAGCCGTAAGAAATTATCACATGTAGGTAGGTACTAGCTAGCCTATCATCCATCATATCATAAGTATTGTAAATACTTCAAGCATTCGCGGTACTCACATTCCCATCCAGCCGCAAACAGATCACACTTTGCTATGCTATGTGTACAGGGTGTCCTTAAAACCAACGCCAAGAATTAAAGGCTTTATAGAACAGCTGGTGGGCCCTTTAAGTCTTGGCGCTGGTTTTAGGGACACCCTGTAGGTATATAGCCAGCTAATTTAGGCCTCTTGGTAGATAACATCTATAAGGGTTTTTAAGAATCGCCGTCATCGCTTTTAATGAGGAGTCCTTTTACTAATCAAGAGACCAATAAAGTACTGATGGTTGAATTAATCCGACTACGGTAGGAATGGAGTTAATTAAGAGCAGGCGCCCATAGGCTGCGGAGACTACTTACCATCAGGCAGGCCATAAACTTGTTTATCCCCGACGTAGTATGAAAAAATAATTTTTTTATGGCATTTTGTTTTAAATGTATACATTGTATATATTATTTGTCAACATGTTTTTGTCATCTGTGTTTGTTTGTCATAAAAGTATTTTCTTTCATTCTTTCTTTCTTTCTTTCAAGGCTAATCCTTTGAATGCAGGCATAATGCTCCAGGACATACTACATAAAAATCCGGTCACGTTGTAAGAAAATCTCTATGAAAAACAAGAAAATGGTTTTAAGAGTATAAATGATTATGCTTGGTATTAAGGCTGATCCTTTGAATGGCATACAAAATGCACCAGGACACGTTACATATGATTATATCATTATCGATTCCCGAACAGCTGAGAGCTGAGGTTACTTCGTCTGTTTAGACGCAATGCAGATCACGTGTGCGCCGGCTACCGGCAACTACACGCCCTATGAACTCCTCCGACCCTCTCAAACCTGTACATTTCCCACAAGGGTGAGAAGGAGGGAAGTTAAGGGTTGAGACGCCGACGCGTCTGCGTAAAGATACGGTCGATTTTGGTTCAATGCGCGCGCACGGCGGTCCGCGAGTTTCACAAATATCATTCCGTTCGGAGTGGTCGAGCGGGCCGGTTGTCCGCTTGGCCGGTATGGAGAACGACGAGGAGCGCTCCTTGTCGCTGGGCACCGAGGTCTCGGCCTCTGTCCCGCCCCCGAGCCCCCTGACCGGGTGCTACCTGCTGGCGGTCATCGGTGAGCCTCACACGCACGAGCATAAGGAGATTATACTGCAGCGGCTTGTCAAAGGTAAGTGTCAGGGTGACAGACGTCAGTGATGTGAATTTGGTGATAGTGTGAGAAGATTATGAGTTTTTCACTTGACACTTTTTAGTGTTTTGATACAAAATTCTTCAGTACTTGAGGAATTTCCTAAGTATTTTCTGCATAATATTACGTCATGAATGCAATCAAATGTGCTACATTTTATTGTGTTGGACGGAGAGCCCCTTTATATTATTGTTCATTGTGTTTTTACACCTTGAGCGGCAAGAAGTTTCTATAAAGTTTTTTGCGTGATTATTTATGGCGATTATATTAAAGACCTGTTTGTTTATTCATTCATGAAGGAAATTACTTTTTAACTGTAGACAAGTAAGAGAGGAACTCCGTAAAATGATAAAACGTTAAGATAAAACTATTTCATTCTGTTAAATCGGTATTCACCCGTAAATTTATTTTGTTAAACTGAATAACAATATTATTTTATTTGTGATTTAAAACTTTTATTACCTCAATATTCTAAATGTTAATGCATAATGACATTCTAATTTACTGTAAGAAATTTCTAATAAGTACAATGAAGGTTAGTGTCATGTTTTAGATTACGTAATTTTTGCAATAATTGTTGAATACAATACTTAAATTAATTTATTTCAACAATTGTTATAATATAAAGTTTATGTTCTAACAATTTTCATAAATCTGACTGACTAAACAAAAGTAGGGCTAGCACAACAGAAAGGCTATTCGTCATACGAGAAATTATCAAACAGCGAGATGACAGGCTGGTAATAAAATTTCAGTTTCTTGCAGTGTTAAAAAGCATAGTTCGGTTGCAGTCAGTGCCAGTAAATTGACCGATTAACCCCCAAACGGCCAGTTGAACACCGAGACAGTTTGACAGCTGACTGACATTTCAAAATGGCCGACGTAACAGCGGCCGCGCCGGTTCGCCGGCCGGCTTTTCGAGATTTTCCGACAGTTAGCACGGTTCCGACGGTTTGCACTTTTATATGCAGTTTAATGAAAATTATAATTATTTGTTGAATGTTTAAGTTTTCCTAAGTTGTCAATGGTACGAAAAAAGCAGAGTCTGCCTAAATTAACTTTGCACTTGAATAGAACAAAGTTTAATTATAAAAGTAATATTTTCACAGAAATTTAACATTAATTATGACATTGCCATACTTTGTAATTGCAAATGGCATTTATAAGTCGAGTTAGTTTAGTAGGACTTTATTGATTTGGCTGACAGCTTTGCTAACAGACAATTACAGTGGCAGTAAATTGAATATATAACGACCGGGTCACTCACGTATTTTAAGTTGAAAAATGATCGACATGTTTCACTCCGTACCGAGAAGTATCATCAGGAGCTTGCGTTGACGGTGACGGAACATATTTAATATATCTGTCTCACGGAACTTTTGTTATTAAAATAGTCAGTAAATTTACCGATTAAAGGATGACACGCTAGACCGGGCTGGGACCGGGCCGGAGGTTCGTTTTCTAAGGATAGCACCATGTGATCACTGATGAGAGTGATGAGCGGTCATAGAAAATGACATGTCGGATGCCTCGGCACGGGCACCGCCCGGTCTAACGTGAGTCATCCTTAACCCCCAAACAGCCAGGTTGAATACTGAACAGGCATTGGGCTCGATTCGGATTTTTAAATAGACATCTATTAGATATCTTTTAGACATCACCAAGATACGATAACGATATGTTTAAGATTTAACCTGTCAAATTGGACATTTGCGCGATTCTGGATATGACTTAGAGATCCAATTCACATCTAATAGATATCTTACTCTATCTAACGTAAAAGTGACATTGGTTGCCCGTTTTGCGCTGCAAAAGAGAACTAGTTGATATCTAAACCATAACGTATCTAGAATGGATCTAGTACGTGTCGTCTCTTGTGAATATCTTGAAGTTCGAATACGGCAGATTATAGTCAGGCAGCTGATAGTTCAAAATGGCCGGCGATATAACAGCGGCTGCGCCGGTTCGCCGGCCGGCTTTGCGGGTCGAGGAAACTCGTCGGTTCTCCGACGGCTAACAAACGATTCGCAAGTTTGTGTAGTTTAATTTGACGCACACAACAGCGAAGGAAAACAACCGTTCAAGTGCGACTCGGACTCGCGCACGAAGCGTTCCGTGCCATTACGCAAAAAACGGCAAAAAAATCACGTTTGTTGTATGGGAGCCCCACTTAAATATTTATTTTATTCTGTTTTTAGTATTTGTTGTTATAGCGGTTACAGACATACATCGTCTATGAAAATTGTCAACTGTCTAGCTATCACAGTTCTTGAGATACAGCCTGGTGACAGACAGACAGACAGACGGACAGCGGAGAGTCTTAGTAATAGGGTCCCGTTATTACCCTTTGGGTACGGAATTATAAAATATAACTAAGTTTAATTTCGCGGTTTTGTTAGGTATAAGTAGAACTTAGGTAGTATTGTAATTATGATGCATTTTATTCTAAGTGTTAGAGAGTATATTATTATTATAAAATTGTTAAACAAGGCAATAAAATGCGTGGAATGCATTCAAGATAAATATTTAGAACAACATTTAATACTCTCACTATAGTGAAACATTACTTTTCTTTTCAAATGCGTGCCATCGATCAATTAATGTAAAAGTAGGTTCAATTCGCGGTTTGTAAAATAAAATATGGGAAATATTTCTCTTATAATAAAACTATTGAAACGGACTATATCGCGTATATTGAATTCATATTACATCCCGACGTTTCCTGCAACCCTTTACAGATTCAATAATTTTATATCATGAGTAACTAATATCACGGTAACCGAAGACAATAATATTTATTTTGTTCGGAATCTTTCGTTTATCCTGCTATCTTTATTGGTATGCATTACTCAGTCGGCCATCTATACCTAATTATACAAAATATAGTAATGCAGTCTAGATTATATGTTATCTTATCAGGAAAGATAAGCTGAATATGCACAAATTTGGAAAGTATTACGAGGCGTAGAAAGTATGAAAGAATTGGACCAGCGGTTTGTTAACTTTTCACGGTGAAGTGGGCTTACAAATTGTCTTCTAATTGTCGTTAAGTCTGTGAGAAATATTTTGATTATCTGTTAAATACCTAGTTCTATTCTGCTTCAGATATAACAAACATATACTTAGACAAAAGAGGAATCCAAAATAAGTTTTATTAACTGGATTGCAGCATCTGAATTCTAAAGTAATTTCAAAATTAGTAATTAAACTTTAATTTTGCGTTTTTCTAAATTTCCTTGAGTATAGTTAACGTTTTAAAATCAAGGTCTAAAACAAATAAATATGGTACCCATTACTTTTTATTTTCCACTAGCGACCCGCCCCAGCTTCGCACGGGTTAGCACATTGTACACCTAAACCTTCCTCCTTTTCTCCCTTTTTCTTTCCTTCCTTTCTTCTTCTTCCTTCTTTTTTCTTCATTTCCTTTCCTTTTTAGTGTTCCGTACAAAACTTTGTTTACGGAATACTTATGGGATCACTTCGGTCTTGCAAATCAGTTAAATACGTTTTTCTCAGAGACCGTTTGACATAGATACCTAAAATTTGGAACAGTTATAGCAATTACCACCACTCATATTGTGAATAAGTCAAAACTGCTTATTTCTTATTAAAGGGGGAAATTTAGGGGGTTGAGAGGGGTAGGCTGAAACTTTTTTCATTTGTAAGAATCGTGTGGGGTACCATTAGAAAGCTTGCAAAAAATTGAGTCGATGGACTGATTTTGACTTCATTTTAGACTGCAATAGTTTCGTCAAAAAATGCATTTAAAGTTGCAAGTTTTCATACAAAAATTTTCACCTCTGTCCTGGCGATTTTCGCGAAAACTATAGCTAACAGGCAGCTGACCAGTCAATACCCAACTTAAAGAAGCATGGAGACGGCGGGAAAATTATCAGCTTAACTTTATCTTTATTAGTTTTTCAACTGCAGCTTGACCTTTGGTTGCTTAGGGCTAGCTAACTGATGCTTACACTGGTCAATTCATATTAGGCGAGAAACATCCTTAGTTAAAACTTTGGCATTGAAATTTATGACTTATGTCTTTGACCACCAAATGGGCAAACCAAAAACGAGATCGATTTCGTACTTACTACAAACAATGACATAATAAGTAATACAGGAATTTTAAATAAAATTCAATTTAACTCAGACCACAGACCTATTCGAACCACCTTAAAATTTAATTTCAAAATAAACCGCAAAAGCATATTCTCAAGACGACACAAAAAACTAGACAGAGCCACACTAACAGCCAACTATGATCAGTATAATTTGGAACTGCAAAACAAATTTAGCACATTGAACTTAGACGTCGACGATACAGAAACTCAATATGACAACATTTTGAAAGCAGTTCAATCCGCGAATAGTAAAATCAAGACCATCCAAAAGAAACGCACTGTATTGTCGACTGCCACAAAGAATTTAATAAAAGAGCGGACTAGTTTCGAAATAGGCTCTGCTGAGTACCGTGCAATAGACAGGAAGACTAAACGAAGCATCCGGACCGACCTTCGCAACCACAACACTAATCTAGTCGCAACAGCACTTATCAATAACAGATCACTTAGAACCGCAAAAAATGGAATAACGAAAGGCAAATCATGGATCACCAGCTTAAAGGATGAAAACGGTCAAAAGCATAGTGACAGGAGCAAAATTATGGACATCTGCACACAATTCTATTCATCCCTATATTCGGATCCATCCAACGCAAATAGCACACCAGAGTATTACTGCGCTGAAACTATCTCTCCCATCACAAGCGAGGAAGTGGGTAAAGCCATGTCCACGATGAAGTTCGACAAAAGCCCTGGAGTGGACGGGATTAGCACGGAAGAACTAGTTTTCGGAAAGACCAACCTTTCACTTCCCCTCACCAAATTATTCAACAACATCTTAAAAACAGGAAAATTCCCCCAAAAACTGCTTCATTCTAATATGATACTCTTGTACAAGAAAGGCGATAAGTTCGACATAGGCAACTATCGACCTATCAGTCTGGTGTCTCATATTTATAAAATATTTATTAAAGTCATCGAGTGTCGCATTGCTGGGCAACTCGATCGACATCAACCCCCCGAACAGGCTGGCTTTCGTCCCGGATTTTCCACCACCGACCACCTCCACACACTCAACCAAATCATTGAAAAGCATAATGAATTTAAGATCCCCCTGTATTTAGCATTTGTTGATTACAGAAAAGCATTTGATAGCATAACCCATTCTGCCATAGTAACCGCACTAATAAATCAAAATATTCATCCCACCTATATAAACTTAATCAAAAATATATACAGCAATAGCACCGCCGATATAAAACTTCAGTACTCCGGTCCGTCGTTCCCTATACAACGAGGTGTTAAACAGGGTGATCCGCTGTCTCCTAAACTATTCACAAGCACCCTCGAAGAAGTTTTCAAGAGCCTGGCGGTTTCCTGGGAGGCTAAGGGAATAGTCGTCGGTGACAGAAGGCTATCAAATCTTCGTTTCGCCGACGACATTGTTCTCTTTGCCCCTTCTGCAGCAGAACTACAGCAAATGCTCCAAGATCTGAGCAACGCAAGCCTTCAGGTTGGACTTCAAATGAATCGCGCAAAGACTCAAGTGATGACCAATAGCAAGGAACGTAGTAGTGTCGAGGTGGACGGGCAGATCATACACTATGTTGACGAGTACATCTACTTGGGCCAGCTAGTCTCTTTCAGTAACAGGCAAGACAAGGAAGTTGAGCGCCGTGTTCAAAATGCCTGGAAGAGCTACTGGTCCATGAAGGAGCTGATGAAGGGCGACCTTCCTATGTCACTGAAGCGCAAACTCGTTGACATATGTATTCTGCCTGTTCTAACCTACGGCGCTCAAACTTGGTCACTCACAGAGATTCAGAAGTCCAAACTGAAGGTTTGCCAACGCGCCATGGAGCGCAGTATTCTAGGTGTTAAACTAAACTGATCACATAAGAAACACCACGCTGCGCTTCAAAACCCGCATTGCTGACGTAGGCGAGAAAACCGCTAGGCTCAAATGGGACTGGGCCGGTCACGTCTACCGCATGCATCCGGAGAGGTGGGCTAGCTTAGCCACCAAGTGGATGCCGGTAGAGGGACGTGGCCGCGGCAGGCCCAAACGGAGATGGCGAGATGACCTGGACAGCTTCCTGAACAACTGGCCGGAGGAAGCACCAAATCGGGAGTCGTGGAAATTAAGGGGAGAGGCCTTTGCCCAGCAGTGGGACACTGAAATAGGCTAGGAAAAAAAAAAAAAAAATGTCTTTGACATAAAGTTTAATTCTGCTTGCTTATTTTTGTGGGATATTTAATTTTATCTTAATAGCCTACTATAAGTATGAGAGAGATCTACAAAATACGACCTTATTATATTGCAAATAAGTTTCAATTTCGAACGGGTTTTCCAAGCAATGGACTAGCATCTCAAAAATCTGAAAAATTCAAATTAAGAATTCCGTTCTTGACTGTCGTTGTGTTTTTTTTTCCACAATAGGACACATAGAGTTAGTAAGGCGTATAGAGATAATAAAGTCATTTAATATTTATGAGCAGCTTTGGCCTCATGTATAGATTTTATTGAGAGTATCTGATTCGTCGAAACAATATACACAATATTCCTTTTCATTAAGTACCATTACATTTCTGTACTAATTGTATAATTATAATATCTATTAATTATATTCAGTACTTATGTATATTTTTGAACGGATCGGTGAGCAACAAGATTCAGGGCTATAACCGCGAAAATAGAAGTTCGCAAATTGCGAGCATTTTTCTCTGTCACTCTAATTACGCCTTCATTGGAGTAAAAGAGAAAGATCCCCGCAAATTGCGAATTTCGGTTTACGCGGTAGCCCCTCAGTCCTGTTACGAGAAAATAATTTTGGAAGACATTAATAAATAGTACCTATATGACAGTTAAATATCACAGTTTTTTAG
Organism: Cydia fagiglandana; assembly: GCF_963556715.1. NCBI lineage: Eukaryota > Metazoa > Arthropoda > Insecta > Lepidoptera > Tortricidae > Cydia > Cydia fagiglandana. Next base: position 1,261,979 of record NC_085943.1, on the reverse strand, counting down.
AAACAAAGGTAAAATTGACGAAATATTTAAAGTAAGCCGATCTTGTTTTTTAGCAGTTCTAAATAATATTAAAGTCTATATATATGGCATAGAACTAGAAACAAAATCAAATAAAAAATAATAATGAGTTCTAAATTCAAACTGATGGTAGCCGTACGGAACACTAAATGCCTCGAGCTATCTCGGACTTGGCCAAATTATTTTATTGATAAGTGAAAACCGCATGAAAATCCGTTGAGGAGTTTTTGAGTTTTTTGTGAACAAACATATAAATACACAAACAGACAGACGCGGCAAGGGACTTTGTTTTATGTGTAGTGACTATCACATAGTTCGTGGAGCCGCCATATTTTTTCCATGCTAATAAAATAAAAGTGGGTTCATAATTATGAATTCTGGAATTGAAATTACCCCAATATCACGCGATTTGAATTCCACAACGAGGGTTGCCTGCGTCGCATTACTAAACGACCTAGCTTATACTCAATCGGCTGTATTACAGTTTCAGTTACATGTTTTCGTGTATTTGTGACTGTTATTCTCAACCTATGTATTCTCGTGAAATTTGTGACCAGGGGCCCGATTCGGATTTTGAAATAGACATCTATTAGATATCTTTTAGACATCACCAAGATACGATAACGATATGTTTAAGTTCTAACCTGTCAAATTTGACATTTGCGCGATTCTGGAGATACTCTTGAACGATTTTCACAGGATATGACTTAGAGATCCAATTCACATCTAATACATAAATCTTACTCTATCTAACGTAAAACTGACATTGGTTGCCCGAATTGCGCTGCAAAAGAGAACTAGTTGATATCTAAACTATAACGTATCTAGAATGGATCTAGTACGTGTCGTCTCTTATGAATACCTATCTTAAAGTTCGAATACGGTAGCAGGTACGATATTTTTTTTGTAATTTTTGGAAATTCTTCAAAGACAGAAATGCCAAGCCATCAGCTTACAGAGTCACTGAGCATCAAAACAAAATCACAGCTAGAGTTAGACCAAGTAAAGTCTGCAGCGATTTTGATAGCCCACGCAGTTCAAGTGTTATTTATACCCACGTCATAATTTCATAGAAGATTGACATTTAAAATAATACTGGCACTGCGTGGGCTTTCAAAATCGCTGCAGACTTTTCTTGGTCTAACTCTATGCTCGTGTTCAGTAACAGTGTTTGGATCGTGAATTAAGGTTAATTATACGTTATGTTAACGAACGGTTAAATAACAGTCGATGCAACCGGTTAATGATACGATATCGGTTACTAAACTCCGCTTAAACTTAAGCGATAATTTTGCAAATGAAACGGCCCGATTCGGCCCAAAAAAGGGGGAGGCCTATGTTCAGCAGTGGACGTCTTATGGCTGAGATGATATCTAATCCATATCGTTACATTAGATTGTGTCAGTGTCAAAAGTGACGTTTTCGTTTGAAGAAGCGTCACATTTGACACTGACACATCTAATCCATATCGTTTCTAGATCTATTCATTGACGTATCTTAAAGTTCGAATTGGGCATTAAGTAGGTATACTTAAAAATCATAATAAAAGATTTCAACGAATTGATGACCTCCTTTTTTTTGAAGTCGGTTAGAAACAATTTTGCCTCCCAAAAAAAATATGCCACTGATGGTTGATGTTGAAATGTATCTATATAGGTATATTGTATATTACGACCACATATCTACAATGAATACGCTACAAGATGGTTATACAAAAGGGAAGCTCTCCGTATACTCGTATCGGCCGGACAGACCGTGATCTTTCACGTATAGTACTTGTGTCCGCCGGACAGTCCGTGGTCTTGGGCAGGCGTGGCTCACTCCGCGATTTCGTCGCTTTGCTACAGGGAGCTATTTAAAAGTACATCCGTTCGACCCCAATTTTGGAGTTTGCCATAAGCCGCGCGTGGCGCTGTCGCCACCCAGCGGCCATATCTGTCCTGATCGTAACAGACGCGTTTTGTTAGAGAGTGAGTCTTCTGTAGCTAGTACTATTATTTATTCTGTGTCTTGGGGCGAAAACTAACGACTCTCAACTGTAGAGACTCTTACCTGCAGGCAAACTGTGGATACAGTTTTGCAGGGACCTGTTTAATTATATGTTCTGTACTGTGTATTAATAAAAACAAATAAATAAATAACTGCTAGATAGTGCCTGCCGTATTCGAACTTCAAGATATTCACAAGAAACGACCCGTACTAGATCCATTCTAGATAGGTACGTTATTGTTTAGATATCAACTAGTTCTCCTTTGCAGCACAATTCGGGATTCCAATGTCACTTACGTTAGATAGCGTAAGATATCTATTAGATGTGAATTGAATCTCTAAGTCATATCCTGAGGAAATCGTTCAAGAGTATCTCCAGAATCGCGCAAATGTCAAATTTGACAGGTTAGATCTTAAACATATCGTTATCGTATCTTTGTGATGTCTAAAAGGTATCTAATAGATGTCTATTTCAAAATCCGAATCGGGCCCTGCGTATGTGTAACCTAGTCGCCAACGTGGCGTGGTAGCTGTACAGGGTGGGGTTCGGTAAAAACCATTTTATTATAAAAGCAGTAACTCAAACACTATACTCTGTATTGCACTTAACAGAAAAAGTGGCGGCGAGTCTAATGGAATTCTGATTGCTTATTTAAAAATTCATCGTTAAAATACGTTCGATCAATAGTTCACATTCCGCCAGCTTTTATTTAACTTTCCGTGTTACCTAGTTCGTTCGTATACTAGTAGTTCGTATTTAGGATGTTTCAATTATATATAGGTACACGTTTTTATGTAACATTCGTACACTAAAGATTGCAATTACATACGTGGGTCAAATCTTGGAAATTAGGAATTAGGCTCTTTATGTACAATGCAATATTATGAATGACATCGAACTGGTCTTGAAGACTGATAGTGGCCACAGGAACTGTATGATAAAACAATTCAAGCTCATATAATTTGGGTTAGAATCATGTCAATAAGTACAAGGTTACCTAATATTGAAAGAAAAATACAGTATTTGGACGATATAAGTTTGTATGAAAAGTTCGTGAAATATATTACAAAAAACGTGTTAAGTGTACACCAAAACTGAAAGAAACACTAGAGAAATGGATATTTAACATGAACAAGCCTCTTTATTGCACACCTCAATAAAAGAAGATGGTATAAATCGCAAACTTAAAAGTAAAGGTTAACCAATGAAGCGGTTGGCAAAAACCGGACAAAGAGGAGGAATTACAAAAAAAATTGTTAACAAACATTTTGTATAAAACCATTACATTGATTATTTCTGAAAGTATACTTCTAAGAGAGTTGTGCCCATACAAAAAAATAATCAGGAGAGCCAAATAAAATTAACATTATACTAAAACTTCGTCAGATTTAACTGAAACCAGGCGTGTCTCACTCCGCGATTTCGTCGCTTTGCTACAGGTAGCTAAAAGTACATCCGTTCGGCCCCAATTTTGGGGTTTGCCATAAGCCGCGCGTGGCGCTCTTGCCACCTAGCGGCCATATCTATGCTGATCATAAAAGATGCGTTTTGTTAGAGAGTGAGTCTTCTGTACTTAGTACTATTATTTATTCTGTGCTGAAACCACTTTTTTCCTATGTTTACTGGGGCCAAATTCGACAAGTACACAGTTTTTACACAAGTTTACACGTCAAATCAACAGTTGATTTTATTGCATACTGAGTGTGATTCCATCAACGGTGGATAATATCATTTGGTACAACCAAAATTCCACTCTAAACTAAGGGTGGTTCGGTTTGGTTTGCTTGTCACCCTAACTGTGGATTGTTAATGTCAAATTTTGACATTGTACGTATTCGAGAACTTATGATTTTTCCCACATCAACGGGAAATCAACACGATACGTCAAACGTCGCTTGTCGAATAGGGGTCCTGGAGCCAAATTCGACATGTACAACTGTCAGATTTCGCATCCACGTCAAATCAACAGTTGATTTTATTGCATACTGAGTGTTGATTCCATCAACGGTGGATAATATCATTTGGTACAACCAAAACTCAACTCTAAACTAAGGGTGGTTCGGTTTGGTATGCTTGTCACCCTAACTGTGGATTGTTAATGTCAAATTTTGACATTGTACGTATTCGAGAACTTATGATTTTTCCCACATCAACGGGAGATCAACACGATACGTCAAACGTCGCTTGTCGAATAGGGGTCCTGGTCCTTTATGAAATATGTGAAATACGAGTATGTACACCTTGCAAGTGACAATTTCACAATTTGATTAGTCGCAAACGCAGTGATCTCACTGGCGGAGACGGTTGACATCTGTTTAGATGGTTGAGACGCGATGACTAACTGTGACGTCACAGATGCAGCTAGCCAAGGCCAGTGTTGTTTGGATATCATAAATTAGACTGGTTATGAAGATCATACTGGAGTTTTTAAAAATATTTTGTAGACTTTAAAATCCCTGGTAAATTGATTCCAATCGTTAAGGTTGGGAACGAAATACAAGAGATCGTCGAGCAATACTCGTATCTTGGACATATTCAATCATTTCATAAAACTCACCAGCAAAAGATCTCTATTAGAATTCAGCTGGGTTTGACGGCATTCAATAAATTTGCCAACACAATGCCTGAAGACTCGCCTCTTTAACCATGTGTCCTGTCCACCATGACCTACGGTGCCGGGACATGGACGCTTAGTAAGCTTCTGTTCCTCGCCAAAAACATGGCCTTTTACTTTTTAATTGCATGGGTGAAGTGGTTTGGGCACGCGAGAAAGTTAAAAAAAAATATCACACCTATTCAGGGAGTAACTTCATTTTATTCGTACAGTTATTCTAAACACAATTATCTTTATAGTATCTAATATTCATATCAGTTTTATAAAATATCCGTTATAATATATCAAAAAACGTATCAACGTTACACTATTTCTCTGATAGTGGTATAATTTTGGCCGCGTGTTGGCAGTGTGTTAACACATCGCGAGCGCGGAAGCCCCGCAAGCGAGGACGCGTAATAAGGATTATGACGTGACGTGACCGCCGCTCCGCGACCAAATTTAATGGGACAATTACATACATATTATGTAGAGTCCGTCTGACCTAACTTTGCATCGACTTGAACAAAACAAAGTGAGGTATTACAGATATATATAGCCGAAGAGATCTGACAAACAAAATTTTAAACAGAAGTCAATTTTCAGATTTATTGTGAGTAGGGTAGGGTCCGTAGGGTACATATAGTCAGCAGCAGAAGCTGCTAAGCGGGCCACGTGTTCAAAATGATCTTGACGCGACTTTATTCATAAGAGAATAAGAACGTATCTAGGTAATTTTGAACACCTCACTCGCTGTACTGACTGTACCTAAACATAAAAATCTGCGGGACGGTCATATCTTCTGTCGAAAATTTTACGCGGCGCGCACTATCTTTTGTTTCTTTCTAATTTCTTGAGGTAACGTCACCTCTTAAGTCGTGCTGGTGTTATCATTTTATGTTATCAAAAGAAATCGGAATAATTAGCGCTAAAAGATCAAATAATTTGGCAAAAATCCCCAAGGGGAATCAAGTCTTCTTCTTTCTCGTGTTGTCCCGGCATTTTGCCATGGCTCATGGGAGCCTAGGGTCCGACAACTTATCCCAAGAATTGACGTAGAGACTAGTTAGGGTTCCGTACCCAAAGGGTAAAACGGGACCCTATTACTAATACTTCGCTGTCCGTCCGTCCGTCCGTCTGTCACCAGGCTGTATCTCACGAACCGTGAAGCTAGACAGTTGAAATTTTCACAGACGATGTATTTCTGTTGCCGCTATAACAACAAATACTAAAAACAGAATAAAATAAAGATTTAAATGGGGCTCCCATACAACCAACGTGATTTTTGACGAAAGTTAAGCAACGTCGGGAGTGGTCAGTATACTACTTGATTGGGTGACCGTTTTTTTTGCTTTTTGGTACGGAACCCTTCGTGCGCGAGTCCGACTCGCACTTGCCCGGTTTTTTTTACGGAAGCGACTGCCATATATCTGCCCCCAACCCAGAGGAGAAACTAAGCCTTATTGAGATTAGCCCGGTTTCCTCACGATGTTTTCCTGCACCGAAAAGCGACTGGTAAAATATCGACTAATAGTTCCGAAAAACTCATTGATACGAGCCGGGGTTTGAACCCGCGACCTCCGGATTGAAAGTCGCACGCTCTTACCGCTAGGCCACCAGAGCTTCCAAGCGGAATCAAGTAAAGGTTTTTATTATTTAAATTAAAATAAACTTAACAGGAATGTCCAAGTCAAGATCTAAGTATGGGTATTCTGATGGCCCTAACTATGCCGTGCTATGTCATAAAGTTACGAGTGTCAATACATCGTTACTTAATTGCCAAAACGAAACGAGCAAAAAATCAGAGCAACGACTAAAATCGAATCGAGAAAAAAATCGAATCGTAAATTGCGCATCGTTCGCGGGAAGCAATTACAGTGATCATATCGACTTGACCGTTGATCGAACGATTTTCAATCTTATTTCATGTGCTTTACAGTCCATTTTATCTTATTCGAATGTGTGTGTCGCTGTGTTGATTTGAACGATTGGTCGTTTGATTGTAAACGTTAATTTTAGAGGGTTTAGATTCATTGTTGATTGCATTAGGAAATGGATCAGTTGGTCGAAATGGGAAATTGCGATGCAGATGTTTTCTTTCACACGTCTGTACCTAAAGTATACCTGAATGCGACGGTTTGAAGTTAAGAGCCAACAGGAGTGGTCATTTCTCCATACAACGTACTCGACTGTTTCCTCTGTGGGTTTTGAAGCTAGAGCAATGATTTTTTCAACACAGATTAATATTGTCAACATCTGTGTCGGACCGTTTAGCTTTTTTTGAGATTTTTGTTTTTTAAGGCGCTAGAGCCCTTCAAAAATGGCCAAAATGGCCTAATTGACTATGCCGCAATGAGAGGCGTGGTATTCAAAACTGATATCAATCAGCCAAAAAAGCAAAACAGTCCGATACAGATAATTTCATAATAATTTAGATTTCCAAATTTGAATATGATAGGTTAAGTTTTGGAGGAGGAAACAGTCGAGTACGAAACCTCGATTTTTGAGATTTTAATGCAGGATTTCTCCCCTTGTCCTTAATGCACTAGTTTTAGGAGCCACTTCCGTTAGCGAGACGGGTATATTTAAATCTCAGTTCCTGTTTCGCCTTAAGCTACTATTCGGATACTAAAGCAGTACTGATAATTCCGCTACTCGATGCTAGATGTCGACTATAAAAATAATAGTCGTTTTGGTACTAAAACTGATTTCGATTGTTTTGTTGATTAACGCGCATCTCACGTACGATATTTACTTCATTTCGCATATATCTTCAAGGTCGTATCGATATAAAATCAAAACCGAAACAATTTGTCACATCAGAATCGGGCTCCAATCTCGAAATAAGAATGTTCTTTTGTGCCTCAGCCATTTCGAATAAAAGCCTATCTACTTAACTTTCAATGCCTAAATTCAGTGAAAGTAGTTCAATTGAGCTCTGAAATTTATCGAATTATGTTCTCCACTTTCATTTTCATCTTTATTCGAAACATATTTAAGTGTTCTCACGTGGATTATTCAAATCACTCATTGATTACGGTTATGTACCTACTGCATGTTATGTATAAAAATATTTAAAAGTAATTAAACCATTGCGTTCTTTTTCATTATTTATACAAAATGTTGTACTCTTAAAATTCCAATGAGTAAATATAGTATAGGTAGCTAAATAAGATTATTGTTAAAAAAATACTTAAAATTCAGTTTTTATATCGCTGTCCGAACTTTTATTTAAACACAGGTAACTAACATTAGGTTGCGGTGTTTCATCACAGAGTTCCTATGGCCATCATCAGATCAGGGGCCCGATTTTTGAATTTCGATCGGCCGATTTCGTCACTCGAAAATCAGCGGAAAACGGCGAAATGCTAATTTATGAAATACGAGCGATCGAAATTTGGAATCTAGTGGTATTGACCACTCGATTTCAATTCTATTAGTAGAATTTAAACGCCTAGTAGTGGAGATATCATTTAACGAAATACACGAAGTCGAGTGGTCGAATTTCAAAAATCGGTCCCCAGCTCGATTAATTGTTTGTCACCTAACTTATGTGAAATTTCAGCCCAATCCAATAATGTCACTTGTCAGTCTAATTTAGCTTGCAAGATTTGATTTGAAAATACATGGTATGTCTGACCATGGGGCTTTAAATCCAGGGGTTGATTTTACTCACTAAACTGAGTTACTTTTACTATGGGACTAACCCTAAAATCGGGGAAAATTTTTTGGCTTTTCCATAGAAAACGTCGGCATCTGCTCAGCCAAAATGTATGAAAAAGTAAACATTTTTTTTCGGGATTTCGGGGTTGGTGCCATAGTAAAAGTAGCTCAGTTTAGCGAGTAGAATCGAGCCCTGGATTTAAAGCCCCATAGTCAGACACAACCTGTATACAAACAGTTAAATAAAAGCTTGTTAAAACAATAAAATAACCAATTAAGAAAATAGGTAATCCGATAAAAAATAATTATTATAATATAGATACAATATACTTTCCAAACTTAATATAGTTTTCTAACTTTTTTTTTAAATCACGTTATTTATATTTACGAGAAAATTATACAACACTGCACAAAACGCATTAATAACTACATGTTCAATATTGACACGTAATTGAATAAAAACACGTAATCACTCAATTAATTTTTTTCACTTGCGTCAGTGAATGTATGTATGTATGTACGTTTTTTGTATGGACATGAGTAATAGCGGTTCAACACGGATAATTACATTTGTATGGAGTCGCTAAAGGGACAGTGTTAGGGCCACTCTTGTAATGCATCAATTAGTTTTTAAACGCTTTTGTTTAGTAATTGCAGTAATTATTGGTTTTTGTTATAACCATGTTACAATGTAGATACATGAATAATAAGTCTTATTAAGTACTTTCTTATCCGATAACCGTAATATGGTTATTATTAGGTAGGTAGGTATTGTATGTTAGTTCAAATTAATTCTCAAAAAATTTACAGCAGACTGACATTTGATGAAATAATGATATTACTGCGTTTACTTACGGAAGTAATCTTAAAAGTTCATGATCGTCTTTTCCCGTTTATCCATTATACATAAAAAAATCTGTAATTTATAGAATACCATGCTAAGTTGAGGTTAGCTGAGAACAATTTGTGAAATTTTGTATTTACATTTTGACATATCGCTATCGACTTAACACACTTTTAGAAAAATAAATTAAATAAGTGTACTTAACCTTAAGTGTATTAATGGAAGAGTACATAAAAAAAATATAAAAAAGCACAACATAAGATAAAATTAATGTGACCACGTAATTACTAATATTCCAATAGCTAGTATTAAAAGATTAAATGAATCCTGTTGATTCATGATGGCATGCACATCGCAAAATCAAAGCTTGTATACCTATAGCAAATAAATTATTAGACTTTGAAAGCTGTAAATATTTGAAATAGGCCAAGGTCAAAGGTGAGGCGAAATATTGGCAGAGGCAGGGGTTCTTAATTGAAGTAAACTTTTATACCTCTGCCTCAACTAACACCAATTTAACTGCTAAAGTAAACAATAAAACTAGTTAACTACAAATTAATTTAAAAGGTAACTAGCTATATTCGTAGTTCGTAGAACTAATGTAAGCAAACATTTACATATTTACTAGGTGAAGGTATAGATCATACTAATTGCTTTTGATAAAGAGACCAACCTCGGAATACTGAAGAAAATTAAGCTCTTCAATGGAATACTTTTACTTTTTGTAAAAATAGCTCAGTATTACCATTCGGCCATTATTATTAATTTAATAACATGTTTAAACCTATAAAAGGATTTTTAAGTTTTGCTATTTTTGTCAATCATCTTGTTTCTCATTCTTTTATGAAAAACATTTTGTAAGTCAATAATCGAACATAATATCAAAATCAATAAATTAGGCATAATACTAGGTATTATTAGGTTTATTAATTATTTTAGATTTAAATTAAACAAAATAATATTTACTCATATTCACTACATGTGATAGAAATAAGTTATACTGTTAATCATCTTGATAATTAAAATTAAATTCGTATATTAAATACATAATAATAATATAAAAATAGATTATAATTTGCATTAAAAGTATTAAAGTATTATGATATGTAAGCTGAAATAATTTTACCTAAATTAATAATGATATTCTGTGTAAGTAATGTTTTTATGTATAAAATAATAATGTGTGTTGTAATAGAAATAATGTGTTGATATGTATGTTAAACACGTCTGTTTTATCAATAAAAGTTTGATTGGTTGATTACGAGTATTGAGCGGTACTGTATCCAAAATATATGTATATAAGTACAAATGTGAAAGGTCAAGGTCACGTTTGACGGATAACCGCGGACACCGATTGCGGTTTGGGTAGGGTTTAGGCATTTTGATTTAGGGTTGGGTACGGCAGGTATTTTGATTGAGGGCAAGGGCGCAGAGGGTTGGCTTAGTTTGTTCATTTGATGTAATTATGAATGTTTTAAATTGTCGGAACTTTAAAAATAAACTCTTCTGGAACTATTATTAAAATTAAATTTAGGCTCTTTAAACAAAATGTGGGGTAAAACAGCTTTCGGGTAGTACCTATTAAGATATTGCGTAAAAATGCTTAAAAGTAGTATGTTTGCTTATATTTAGGAGACAAAAGAGACGTCACTAAACTTTATCATTTTCAATAAAATATCCAAACAGTAATGTAAGTACCGAGGTTCAACCGAGGCACTTAGAAAATGAAAAATGTTGATTGCTTCAATGTCCAGTATTTAACAATAACTGTAATTCATTATGTAGCATTTTCAATCAAATGTCCTAAAGATTGTGTCCATTGAAGATAATATTTATTTTGTATGAAAAATAGGGACTCTAAATACTTCATAATTTTTAAAAGTTGTTAAACAAAAGTGTCACCGTTTGAGGAGTACAATCTAGGTTTTAATTATTTGCTCATATTACAGGCCACACCTGGTATATTTTACTCGTTTCTAGGTGTAAGATATTCCAGGTACTTAAATTATAAGTTTCTGACCAAAAACCCACAAACCAATGGTCAGTTCATCGGCAATTAGCAGACTGACGGAATAATTACAACTAATTACCGTATGCAACCAGGAATTATTGGATTTCTCCCGTCCGACAAATAGTTATAGTCAAGATGTTTGATAACGCTCCGTCGCAGTCCACTGGAGTGCTGGTAATTAGGTTTTTGCGTCCGGTCGCGGGCTACATACTCCGTATACAGGCTGTGACGTGGACGGGTGTGACGTCCACGGTATGTGACATCCCGGGGCGACTTTGTATGTATTCTACAGAGCTGGTAAGGATTTTCCAGTATTCTGAGTCCGGTTTGAAGAGCTTGGTTGTAATGCTGATCTGATAGCGTAAATAAAGTTCTCACGACTCCATACATCTAGCGTCTAGCGCGACTCGCGCGCGAGAACGCAACTCATGCTAGCCCACCATAGTATTTTTGTTGCTGCTGCTATTTGACAAGAATACATTTTTAATAGAAATAAAGATAAAGCAAGTGCTTTGGCTGTTCTAAATCGATCAGAGTTGATCGACCGACCTTCGATTTTGTACAAATGTTTCGCGATAAAAAGTAAATATAACAAAAGACGCGCTTCACGTCAGCCACAGCGTCGCCGTTGTCAGGACATACAGGCCTAAGATATCTGTAGGCCTATTGTGTATGGCTTTATCCACGTGATAAAATATCCGTCACTTTTTAACATAGTGCGATTAAAAGTGACGGATACCGTTTTACACGCTGTCACGTAGACAAGAACGACCATCAACATCATCAACATCATCAACATCATCATCCGTAATGGCACAAATATAAAACCAAACGAATTATTTTTTTATGATATATGTGTCGTAGCTTCTTTTGTCCATGGACACCTGCAACACCAGAGGAGTTGCAAGTGCGTTGCCGCCATTTCAAATGGGATTACGCTTCTCTCTGAAAGGTTTGAAGGTCGTATCGGTACGGAAATACCACGCACGACAGTAAACAAGAGTAAACAGGATTATTTGGGTTTGCGTACCCGGGTAAAAATAGATTCAGAATGCAACGGTGACCCTTTAGGTCAGCTGCATGACCCCCTCCAAGGAAGCGCGCTTCCGCGCTGAATCATGCGCAATGCGCAGGGAGACGTATTGCTATTGGCTGCACGCGCCTCAGCGAGTCAATTTTATTTAGCAAATGAGCCTTTTTTATTTGTTGTCGATTTCCTTTTTACGTCATACCACAGAATAAATAATAGTACCAGGTACAGAAAGTTCACTTTCTAACAAAACGTGTCTGTTACGACAGATATGACCGCAAGGTGGCGCAAGCGCGAGCAGCGTCCGTACCGTAGCGGCGCGCGGCAACTACTACTGCTAGTACTGCTGAACACCTAAATTGGTGTGGGCCGCATGTACTTGTAGCGACGCGACGAAATCGCGGACGCGATAAAATTTGGAAGATAGATGGAGTTTCGTATTCTGTACAATGCAATTACACCGTATTTATGTCCTACAAATCATCTCCTTCTGAGTTACACAAACCTAAGATGATATTTTCGACGCAAGGATAATTTTTGTCCACCTAGGATGCCACTCTTCAAACTTAACATTTTTTTATCAACACGTGACGTAAAAAACTGAACACCAAATAAAAAAACGCATTTAACCGATTTTAAAGACCAAAGTGATATCATAAGTGCTCCGAGAGCAAAGTTTTGCACGGAGCACTAAAAATTACGAAAGTGCACATGCAAATTTGCTTCGATTGCACACTTAATTAGTGCAACTCATGCAAGGCTTGCATAAAGGTCATAAAACGAGCAATCCACATCGGGATCTAGATCTGGACGTATCGTAACATAATCTTAATTAAACAACTTATGCAATAACTTAGAAAACAAACATAAAAACTTCAAGTTATTAATTACAATATGTAGGTAGTTAAATTAGATCACTTAGATATTATTATATAATAAATGATAGGTAAGTAATACTCCTTATTTTAGCAATAAAACGGACAAACGCGCAAACACCGTTCTTTTAAGTAGGAAATTAAAAAACCAAACTCCGTGAGTATAGATATTGTGTGTCGACCGAGTAACATCTCTATCTCTACTATGCAAAATGAATGGAAAAAGAGACACAGGGAAACCTACTTTAAGAGCCAGGAACCAATGTTATGTAACAACTCAAAGTTGCAATAAATATAAAAAAAAAAAAGTTAAGGCCCCAGTACACAGTGGCTAACGATGGGCCATATCGCCCTTGGCAGTGGCTTGGGCGACATGGGCAATCGTTAGCCACTATGTGAACACCATAGGCCACGCTACACAGTCGTCCGCCATTGTATTCCATTGCCCTCTTTCCACAATGGTGATGGCTTGTCATGGACCATCCTTGACCACTGTTTTTGGGGCCTTTAAAGTTGAGAAACAATCAACCAAGATTCGAATTACCGTAACTATACATATTATATATTATGTACTTACTTATTGAGAATTGATCTTAAATACTGTTTTCTTTTTTAGTGGAGATAGTAGTTTGCTACATGTACAGTCGACGTCAAAGATATAATGTTTACATTGTTACACACATGTGGTACTCGTGCAGCTAAATATATGTTGATATCAACTTTAGCCAGTCTTTCTACGAGACCACGGGTAATGCCTTCCCCAAAACGTCGGAGGTAATTTTAAATCTTAATTATACGCGATTAAGTCCTGTTTTCGTAAATAATAATTACCCTGTTAATTCTATAAGGCAATAGGCTGAGCGATTAATGTGTAAAGATAAGCCTTTAGTAATTTTGGACATAACAAAGAAAGGCAAATCAGGCACCATTAAAAAGACAAAGCCTAATTGGCCTTAATTATTCACGAGACGGCTGTATCTGAAAATAAATGTAGCTTTGAGAATGATTCTAATTTATTGATTTGTTTTGGTTTCGATGTAGCGTTGGTGACCGTCATGGTGAATTCATGCACGGCTTTCTTGGTTTTGCATGCACTAATCGGCGTAAGCGATATTCAAGTTCGTATGAAAATAAGATCTAAACACTTTAAACTCTCGCGTTTTGTACACATATTTAATTACACAACACACACACACACACACACATATTTAATTAGTCTTTTCCATGACCACAGCTGGTGCAACTCAGCTGATGGCTTCTCTACACGATGGGCCAACGCCGGCCACTCCAAGGGACTTTATGCGTTAGAGGAAGGAAGTGATATTGCTATCTCATTCTACCGCATGGCTGCGTCCCTTGGAGTGGCCGGCGTTGGCCCATCGTGTAGAGGAGCCATGAAACGTCGGAATTAAAGGTAAAAACAATGAAATTATATCGCGGTAGACCCGCTTGTGTAATTAAATAAGATCGAAACAGTAACAAGTTGTTAAATCTGTTATTTTATTCTGTTTTTTGTATTTGTGATCCCGTTTTTACCCTACCCTATAGCCTAAACAAACTGAGTTACCTACGCATTCATAATATTAGTAGGGATATTTATGAAATTAATATACAAATACTTACTTTAAATGTACAGACACTTATAATTGTCGTGTATTACAAAAGTAACTCTCAGACACACTTTTTCTCACACTTCCACCTGCCAATCCAAAATGAACTCTACGCCCCAGCAACAAGAGCTACGCCGTGACCTATTGGCGTTTATCACTGGATGCGATTCGCACGTCGCTCCGATGTTTAAGCTAGACAACGTTATGCGCGTATTATAGCGACATCCCGCTCGCACATCAGAGTGACGCTCGATTCGCATCCAGTGTGATAACCGCCATGGACTTGCAAATGGTTTCACGGTCGATTTGGCAGGAGAGTGCGAAACGCGTGTATCATTGTCCGTTATCTGACGATACGTAACCCTTATAACTATGACATTAAGGTCTAACATTGGTCAATTAAGTGTTGTTGGATTCGCCGTCCGCATTATTAACCGATAAATCAAAATCGTTGCAGACTTATCTTAGTCTAACTCTACTTTTTGTACCATTATCAGCTCATAGGGGTTCTCGTGATTCTTCAAAAGATAATGAGAAAGTTGTATTTTATCCACAAGAGTGGCAAAGAAATATTAAAAAAAGTAATTGTATCCAAAGTATCCAAACTATTTCAGAAATCAGAAATTATTTATTTGCATTGATAGAAATGAAAATTGTAAAATTAGATTTGTAATTGTACAAATGTACGTGTTTTATGTTAAATTTGATGTTTCTTGCGTTAATGCAGTTGGCAACACATCTGAAAAGTATGGTAATTACTGTATTATAAGTACCTACTGCATTGCTGCCGCAATAAATCAAAATCGATGTTAATGCCCGAATTTTTGACATTTGCGGCAATAACGCTTTAGGTACTCGATGCATATGTCGGCGGCCGATTGTAAGATCAGCCATATCGTGAAATTCCTAGGCATATCGTGAAACGTGAAAATCTTTGACCCGACCCTCTGAGTCGACGGAGCCCCGCTACGCGGGGCTTCTATTTCTTGGCAGTTTGCCCTTCGGGCATATGAAGCAACCTAACGAACCTATCCTACCTATATGTTGGTTTAATGTGACTATCGTCAAAACATTACACAGGTACATTACGATCTGCCTGATCTTCCGACCGGGCGCCGACACATACATTATGTTTCTTTGCCACCGACTTACGGCCTGATTCGTACTTTAAAGACCTATGTCAAAAATTTGCTAAAGATACGACATGGATCGGATATGTCAGTGTCAAAAGTGACGTTTTTGTTTGAAGAAACGTCAGTTTTGACACTGACATATCCGGTCCATGTATCTTTTGCAATTTTTTGTCGTACCTATCTTAAAGTGCGAATCAGGTCGCTAGAAATGCTCCAAAAAAGAATGTACTAACGTATAACCTTCATTTTTGGCACGAATTTCGCGAAGCCGTAGGAAATATAGTAAGTGGATTACGGTCTGCTGGCTAAGGCTCGCACGTATTTACATAAGGCTCCATACATTAGCCCAAGGATTAATGGATTCCAATTTGAAATAGGCAGAAATTAGGTCCCATCAAATCGTCACCTTTAAACGTCCGCTAAATATTGTCTGGGAATTATTGATTTGCGCCGGAATAATTTATTTTCGTATAATTATTTGAGGCTTTTAGAATATGATGATAATCATAGAGATTATCTAATTACATTTTGTTTTGTTACAGGTAATCCAACTCAAACTTGCTTGCTAATAAATGTCTTACATCACATGTAATGTGATCTGAGGCTTTGTCACTGGCCGAGGTATGTATACTGTCTGCCTGATGGGAACTTTAAGATACGTCGCTTAATAGATCTAGAAACGATATGGACATAGAAGAAATAATAGTACTACCGTACAGAAAGGACACTTCCTACAAACCCGAAGTTTGACAGCGATTCAGGGTCGAATCATGCTATCCCTTTCTAATATACAGCACTATCCCTTTCGGCTATTTAGGGTTGTGAAAATTCAAGTGATTATCTTATCTGTGGTCGTGCACGCACAAGGAAGTCAATTGGTGCCAACCCTAATAATTGCTCGGAGCAATGCTGAGCCGAACGGAGCCGAGTTCGACCGAAGTCAGGAGTGTCTCCCCAGTCCCCACTGATATGGATTAGATGTGTCAGTGTCAAAAGTGACGCATTTGTTTGAAGAAAAGTCACATTTGACACGGACGTATCTAATTCATATCGTTTCTAGATCTATTAATTGACGTATCTTAAAGTTTGACTTGGCCGTATTTTTCTGTCCGACGAAGCTAGAAAACGGCAACTTTAGCGTAGCGGGCCGAAAGTTAACGGTTTCAAGCCGGAGGGCAGAAAAATCCCTTTTTTGTTTGAAAGCTTCAACCAACCGAATGCATGTTACATAGGGAACCATATTTTATTTTGCTTATTATTTGTCATATCACGACTTAATCCTCAACCCTTGGGCCTTGTTATTCTTAAAAATGTTTAAAGAACATTTGGTCTCGACAGCTAAAGCCGCTATTAAATCAAGCCCCAAAAATGTACAAACTGTACAGTACTAACAACAAGCTTACTGTGATAAATGTTCTCAGAATTTTAATTAATGTTTGTTTTGTTTTATAAAGAAACTAATTTAAACGTCTCAGGATTCTTAAGGTATTTAAATACTTCAACCGACTTTAGAACAAGGAGGTTTGTAGCTTTAATAATATTTTGGAACATATCTAATAATTTCGTTTAGTAGTACCATTGTATATATCTTGTATGTAAATAAAGGATATTTTACAATTAGAAAAAAAATGTTGACAGGTGATGTGAATTGCAGTATGTGTCACATGGTGGTGGCATAATTATTTACACCTCGAGCGTTAACACTTGAATCCCTCACTACGCTCAACATTCTATTTTAGAATCCTTTGCTTCGTTCTAGATTGTATGTAGGCCCTCACCGTAAATATGTTATTTTGCTCCCTTGTGATACAATCTATTATTAATTTGTACGTAACAAAGTAGTGAACTTTGTTACTCACGTAGATTGACTAGTAAACTAAAATCACTTACTTTTCAACACACATAAAATAAAAATCTCATTTTACAGAGACATAAAAAGCGTACCTACTAAAACTCTTTCAAACTACCGGATTCGAACTTAAGATACGTCAACTAATAGATCTAGAAACGATATGGATTAGATGTGTAAGTGTCAAAAGTGAGGTTTTTATTTGAAGAAACGTCACATTTGACACTGACATATCTAATCCATATCGTTTCTAGATCTATTAACTGACGTATCGTTAAAGTGACGTATCGTCGAACGTGACGTTAAAGTTCGAATCGGGCCGAAAGTGTCTGGATGCTAATTAGATTAGATTAGATTTAGATTATTTATTTCATGAAATAAATTACAGTACAACTTTGCCTAAGCCAAAATTAGAAGAATTTACATCACAATCGTCAAAAACTAAAAACTAACATGCAAGAATTCCTTAAACCATTATATAATTTAATATTTTATCTCCCAAAAAGGATCGTCAGGGTAGAATTCACAAGAAATATAAATATGAAATATATGTCAATTTTTCGTTATGATGAGTGATTAGCATAAAAATATTTAATAACAGAAATATGTCAGTAGTAATAAGGCAATAAAATTTAAAATTATGCAAAAGTAAGATCGAAAAAAATGCAAAAGTAAGATTTAATCTAGGAACTGTATCGTTAGCCCACCCGAGGGTCTAGAATTAAGTTAGACCTTTTGAGGACCGGAACTCCTATAAGGTTAGTCTTTTCGTAATAGGTTTTAGGTCTTGCAAAATAAATTGGATTAGTTTGACCGTACCCTACTGAATACTTATTATGCCAAAGGCAATCCCAAACTCAAAAGCAATTTTGAATTTGTAACTCCAAGGATACGGCTCGATTCGGGAAATGAATTAGACACTCACTAGGTATGAAATAGTAAAGATATGTCTCATCCACTGCAAAAGGTACCTTATAGCGGCTGGCGCCGCGATTCGGGAAATGAATTAGAGAGTCACTAGATATGAAATTGTGAAGATATGTGACGTTCCACGGAAAAGGTACCTTATGGGGGCCGGCGCATACGTCGCATAGCGCCGCAATAATATTGGAGCGGCGTTAATAATAGCGTATAGTTAGTTTTTTTTAGCATTAGAAAGAACTCCACAGAAGCAAGCGTGCAGTTTTTATCAGGCTCTTGAATTGTTAATAATTATTGAATTATCTAATGTAGCATGGTCAATACAATACATATAATTTACTTCAAATTATTACCGCTATAAGTGTCCGATTTTGAACCACAAGCTTACTTCTGCGAAGTTCTTTCTAATGCTAAAAGAAACAAACTATAAGTGCCAACCGCCATAAGGTACCTTTACCCGTGGGACGACACATATCTTTACTATATCGTATCTAGTTAATCTCTAATTCATTTCCAGAATCGCGCCGATAGACTCTTTTGCGTAAGACATTATCAGAAGATCTACCGCAAAACACGAAAATCGAAATTTGTTTATTTACCTCCCTATCGCTCGATATGAAAGATAGCCAGCTATTATAGTTCGTTTTTTTAGCATTAGATAAAAGGTATAGAATCTTGATGTGTCCGCTTTTTTTAAAGCGGACTTAATAGTTAAAAATTAACTTAACAATTAAAAGGCATGTCAAGATCGCTTACCTTCTTTCTAATGCTAAAATAAAACCGGGCAAGTGCGAGTCGGACTCGCGCACGAAGGGTTCCGTACCATAATGCAAAAAAAAACAAAAAAAAAGCAAAAAACCGGGCAAGTGCGAGTCGGACTCGCGCACGAAGGGTTCCGTACCACAATGCAAAAAAAAACAAAATGGCAAAAAAAAAACGGTCACCCATCCAAGTACTGACCCCTCCCGACGTTGCTTAACTTTGGTCAAAAATCACGTTTGTTGTATGGGAGCCCCATTTAAATCTTTATTTTATTCTGTTTTTAGTATTTGTTGTTATAGCGGCAACAGAAATACATCATCTGTGAAAATTTCAACTGTCTAGCTATCACGGTTCGTGAGATACAGCCTGGTGACAGACGGACGGACGGACGGACAGCGAAGTCTTAGTAATAGGGTCCCGTTTTACCCTTTGGGTACGGAACCCTAAAAACGAACTATAATAACTTTTATTATTTGCGGTATATATGTATATTTAAAGCCGAAGCCCAAAGAGACCTGTCCGCCCTCGGAATACCCAACTGCCGTGAAGTGGCGCAGAATAGGGCAGAATGGCGCTCTCTTGTTTCAGAGGCCACGATCCTCTTTGGGTCACTGAGCCAGTGATGTATGTATATTTAAAAGCGTTCGGACAGCTTGAAGATCCAAATGCTTGATTGCTAACGACATCTAAAAAACAATCAAAATCAATCTAAAAGACAATAAAGATAAGATGCATCAACGCCTTATTATCTGGTTAGAAATGTGCTGTTTTCCTGTCGCCTGCCGCGACCTTGGAGACAAGTGAGCTAAGTGTTTGAATTCGTCGTGATTCATCCGAGATTAGCACCAAGCCATGAGAGATAGCGGGAATTTGTACGAATACATGTAGCACAACTTTCAGCCGTATTCGAACAATGAGATACGTTAAATACTAAATATTGATTAATATTGGCGTTTCTTCAAACAAAAACGTCACTTTTGACACTTGTTTGACACTGACATATCCGATCCATATCTTTTCAATATCTAGTATTTGACGTGAGATACGTTGTTCGAATACGGCTGTTTGTTGGATTTGCTATTTAACAAGATTGACCCAAGATAGAGATATACTCAACTGTGCTTTTCTCCAGAGACTGTCTGCCTCGCACATCTCAATCGTCAATGAACTGTCACCCGCGGTATTTCCGGACAACCTTCAAGACGGAGTTTAGGTATTTGTTACAGAGTCAACTACTTGCTTCTTTTAATTTGGGAAGGTAATAAAAGAAGGTAACAAAATTAAAAGGTTGGATAGTTAAGTTTATGAAACATAACCGAAGCTAGTATTTAGTAAGTATAGTCCATCTGATTATCCTACCCTTATAATGAACGCAAACAAAATGAAAACAGAGACGATCCAGCAGCAATTAAACCTACATTTACATACCAATTGCTATGCCTGGATACTTCTCAGTTGGTAAGGTCTTTGTTTTGTTACATTAAAGTACTATTTTACATATAATAAGTTTCCCTTAGTAGCAGATACTTTCCAGTGAAAACAAACTCTCTTTTCTTTTCTCCATGTGCTCAGAGAGTTTTTCAGCTGTTGATAATATAAATACCTACCTATAATTTAAAGGTACTGTCGTTACTTTCTGAGCAGGAACCGCAGCGGTATCATGGTCACATTTTTGTCATCTGCCATGTCATGCGTCACTTTCGCACTTACATACTTGTTAGAGTTAGAACGTGACAGGCATGGTGACAAATGATAAAGAGCAGGCCATCTTAAAGTGACATTCCATTTCCAACTGCAGCTGCAATACTGTTCATTTTCTATGGAAATTGACAATGACAGCGACGCGTTTCCATAGTAAAATGAACAGTATTGCAGCTGCAGTTGGAAATGGAATGTCACTCTTAGCCCTTCTGGACAGGAAATTGTCAGTGTCAGTTGTCGATTGTCAGCGTGGTGGTAAAAAAACGCTACTCGCCCATGACTTGTCGCATTCAACAAACTCCAGACACTGACGCAAGCGGCGATTTTTGCACATTTTACGACTGAGCCATTATGCACGCGTGCGCTCTTTTTAGTACTTGATTCAGTATGTCTATGACCTTAGCCTATTAGGTCAAATAAACACGAGAAATCCGAGCTAGCTTACAGATTTTAAACTGAATATTTCAATAACAATAACATACAAATTGCATATTCTAAATAGGTATCAGTGCGTCGCATACATATTAAGTAAGTAACACTTAATTGTACGGAAGAGAGGCATACAGGTACATCAGATAGAACATAAATACAGTACAAGGGCGAACTTATTCCTAAAAGGGATCTCTTCTAGTTAACCTATTAATGGGGTTGGCCGGTCAAAGTATTTTACCGATGGCGCCAGAATAAAGGCAACATTCCGTTTCTGACCGCAGCTGCACTACTGTTCGGACACGTCGATGTTATTGTCAATTTCCTACGTTGTTTCATCACAGAGTTCCTATGGCCACCTCCTGTCTCCATCATCAGATCAGCTCGATGGTACCATAATATTGCATTGTCATCTGATTTATACATGCATGCAATATTTCAGCTCAATCGAAAACCGGGAAGTGGATCAAATTTAACTTGCAAGATTTGATTACAGACCGACAGACAACGGGACAGGTGAAACTAAATAAAAGCTTGTAATAAGTTTTTGGCAAATATTTCATTTTTGGTACAAGCTTTTATCGCTGACTGTACTTTTCTTCCCACAGGCAACTAATACTCATCGAGACATTTCTAAAAACCCCAAACACAATTAGGTTTTGTTGTTTTATCACAGAGTTCCTATGGCGACCTCCGGTCTCCATCATCAGATCAGCTCCATGACACCATAATATTGCATTGTCACCCGACTTACGTATGTATGTAAAGTTTCAGCTCAATCGGAAACCGGGAAGTGGATCAAATTTACCTTGCAAGATTTGATTACAGACCGACAGACAACGGGACAGGTGAAACTAAATATTATTATTATTATTTGGAGCCTGTCGTGTCCCACTGCTGGGCAAAGGCCTCCCCCCAATTTCTCCACAAATCTCTGTCAAGTACTTAGCAATTAGTAATAGCACTTGACAGGGAAACTAAATAAAACCTTGTAAAATCAGTAACGTCGCAACAGTAGTGCGGCTGTCGTTGGAAATGGACTGTCACCTTTAGTGAGACTATTTCAAACCTGAACAAATAACTAGTCAAACCGACGGTACTTAAAACAAATGGCCTTAATTAGAGAAGCCCTTAATAATCCGCTAATGAAGAAGTATAGAAGGGGGGATGGGGGGAAAAACACTTCCCAAGATTTACAGAGAAAATGTAATTAAAAGCAACTAGGTGGGAAGTCGAGAGGAAAAGTTTATGAAAAACGCTCTTTGCAGGCTGCTATTTTCTTTTAATGGAAGCGAACGGAAATTAAATCTAACAATACTATTTCCGTTTAACTGAGAAGTTAGAGGAGTTAGTTACTGGCAAAGTTGTGAAGTCAGACAAATTACTTACCTAATTCTATTCTATTCTATTCTATTCTAATTATAATAGTGGAGAGGAACCAATGAGTTTTTCGGAACTAATGTACGAAAAACTTTTGGACCATGGGGGGCAAGTGCGCGTTGACTGTACAAAGAGTTCTTTCTTTCTTTCTAAATAAATGTATGAATATTATTTGATATTTATCAGTCGCTTTTTGGTGAAGGAAAACGTGGTGAGGAAAGCGGACAAATCACAATAAGGCCTAGTTGCCCCTCTGGGTCAGATGGCAGTCGCTTTCGTAAAAACTAATGCCTACGTCAAATCATAGGATTAGGTTGCCATGAGCCGTGGCAAAATGCCGGATAACGCGAGGAAGAAGAACAAAAAGTGGAGAGGTATTCTTACTTACAAATTGGTTTTCATTTATTCAGACATAAAAAAACCATTTAAATGATTAACTAAAAAGTTTTGTTAATCATTTAAAGGTTTTTTACCGTTTCATCCCCAAAGGATAAAAACGAGACCCTATTATTAAGATTCTACTGTCCGTCTGTCAATCACCAGGCTGTATCAGATGAACTGTGATAGCTAGACAGTTGAAATTTTCACAGATGATATAGGTAACAAAAAATCCAAAAAAACAAAATAAAATAAGTATTTATGTGGGGCTCCCATACAACAATCGTGATTTTTTTTGCCGTATTTGCGTAATGGTACGGCTACGGAACCCTTCGTGCGCAAGTCCGGCTTTTAAATTTTTGGCCCGTTTTTCAATTTCTTAAATAAATAAACAAAATATGTTTTCCTTTTTGGGTTACCACCAAGTTATAAAACAGTTTTATTAGGTCATCATGCGCTATATTTTCATTTAGGTCACTTAGCCATTACATTACGCCATAATTGACCTTGAAACCAGCCATGGGCATGGCCGTAAAGGCTCGTTGGATAGTTTGGACCATAAAATAACCGTTAGATTTATATGTGGTAAGAAGGCATTATGTAAGTGGAAAATGGACTAGTGTATGTTCTTTTAAATTGATAGTGGTGTGCTTTGGCAAATTTCCAGGAGGCATATAGAGATTTGAAAATATTTTTGTGAATTAGTTCTGAGAATATGAATCAATGAGTTTTTACCACAGGGCTAGGGTGGGTATCTTTAGTAAGTCAGACCGTCGCCTTCCATTCTCTTTGGTGTTTATTTTACCAATGACTTATTTGAACCTAACAATAATACCTACGGTAATGTATAGGTTAATCATCATCATCATCATCATCATCATCATAACTTATATACATGTCGGTGGAGTAATCGCCAAACATTTCTTTCTTGTGTCAGTCTTTTAATTTCCACATACGACGCATTATTTTTTATTTGGCTGAGATAAATAATAAAGGGAGACCTAGTCCCTTCTTCTCTTATCTTTTCAATCCTGCCTCTAGGATGTATACTGGTACCTACAAAACATCATTTCATTTTTACCAATTGCTTTTCAGTGAAGGAAATCTTGAGAAAATCCGGACTAATGAGCCTTAGTTTCCCCAGTAGTGTTGAAAGGTCAGATGGCAGTTGCTTTCGTAAAAACTGCCAGGTCTTGGGGTTTAGTTACCCAGGCTCTCTAGGACAAACACAACGTGAAACACAAGTTAAGTGTAACATTTAATACGGGTTTTAGTCACATTAGCCATTTTTGGGTCCTACGGTCGTGGCCAAAAGTCAAACAACCGACATTTAGGGTAATGTTTATTTAATTTTATACATGACGTCCAGAGTGAATGAAACCTTTTATTTAAATTCAAAGATCCTAGGGCTGAAGGGACGGGAAAGGATAACGGAACTACCTACAGTATCTATTTACCTATATTTCCTGGCATTTATGGTAATATGCCATTCAAGACTTGGGAGGTATTTGGTATGTGTCTGGCAACTCTCCTGGCTATCCAACCGTGCTTTTTGAGGCATCCCTCATTCCTAATTCACTTTAGCATCGTCATGTTACTGTAGTCGTGCCGGCATTTTTCGCTCCATTGGCTCTGAGTCACTTTAAGCGTCTTATAAGACCCATTAATCCTGCTTAAATTCTTGATAGTATCGACAGCAACTATGACTAGACGTTATTTGACCCCAAGCCTCAACTAACCTAAAGTTGTAAACTTTGAGTCACACAATATACTCACAAAGCTTGTAAAACCTTTGTGAATTGGGTCCAATTGAAATCCAAAGTCCGAAGTAGGAGAAGTATTCTACAAGTGCCCCGAGTTCTAGTTTCGAACTGAATAACAGCACTTTGACATTTCGAACTAAAGTATCTAGAGATGCATGTGTACAGTCGCCATCAGATATATTGGAGCGGCCAAGGCGCTCACAAATATCTGAACACGCCTCTATTGTCAGGGCGTTAGAGTGCGTGTTCAGATATTGTGAACACCTTGGCCGCTCCGATATAGGTATCTGATGGCGACTGTACCTACTAAAATTGTTAAATTCAGTTCGCTAGCAAGCTGCACTTGACATGCTGAACTTGAATGTAACCAGCAGCAGAAGTAGCAAGCGGGAGAGATGTTCAAAATCATCTGAACACAGCCTTAAAGCAGAGCGAAGGTCATCGTTTCAACTTCGGCAAATATACTTTCTTCTGTCTGTCCGGCTGTTCTCTACATTTCTGGCTGTATTTCTCAAACAATTTTCGTAAAGTGTGGTAAGAATTTTTTGCTGATCCACTTTTTGGATTATTTTCAAAATGGCGGAGCCATGGCCTTTCGCGAATCTACGTTAAGATCACAGAGCCACTAGATGTCAAGAGTCAGCGTGTGGCGATCATTTAAAACGCCTCACTCAGTTAGCAACTTCTGACCTTTGTCGTTTGTTTTGTCGTGTCGTTTAAAGTCAAATCCTAAGCTTCCAGCTTCCTAGCGGCTGTAAATAATACTGACTATTTATATATATATACGATCGAATACTATTAAATAGGCCAATCAAATAAATATTTCCCAGAAATTAATTCCTAGCAAGCTGTTTCTTCATTTGGTTCTAATTTAGCATAATCCGAGTTTGCTCCATTCCAGAATCATGGAAAAAATTTTGCTCTTTTTCAGTTATTTCTTTGTAGTTCAAAAACGGTACGTACGACGGAAAATTTGCTGTAATCATGATAAAAATTCACATGAAGAGCATAAAATGATGGCATTTTGAATTGTTTTGTGAAGTCAGTTCTTGTTTTATTGCAACTTACGAGTAAGTAGATATAAAATCACAACGTAGGCATCCAGGTTCCGGCTGCTCGTAGCAATATCCTTCTGTTTAGACAGACGATCGATCGCGGCCGGCGCCACAACGCGGGAGGCAATATAACTAAGAGCAGGGTTCCAATTTTAAACACCCAACTTAATTTGACATTATTAAACCGAACTACATGGCATAGATATAGTAAAAACACCCCCAGTACCCAAATTGAAAGTTCTCAACGCTGTTGGCGTCACAACTGCAGCTGCATTACTGTTGTGACGTTACTGCTGCGGGCTTAAATAGCCCTTGGAGTTTAAATTTAGAATAGAATTTTGATTATCTTTGGTAACGCTATCGGCGCGATTCGGGAAATGAATTTGAGATTCACTAGATATGAAATAGAATCTGGCTAGCCAAAAATTATTGACAGATATTTCGTTGTTGAGTCACCATTGTCTATGATTTAAAAAAAAAGCTAAAAGTCAGTTGTCAATTTAAGTCATTCGTGTGACGTTACTGCTGCGGCCTTGACGCGTGCTCTGTCAATTTGCTTGATAAAATGATTAACGTTCGGCGCCGCATTTGGGCTTACAGCCGATACTGATTTTATCAAGGAATTTAACAGATACAAGATTATTCTGAGTGGAAGAAGCGTGGGGAAAAATAAATATTGCAAGCCACAACCCATTGCATTATAATACAATTTAAAAGCGCATACAATAAATCTCCAGTTGACGTTTGTTGGTCAAGGTCACCAGTAAATTGCGTCTTTCTTAAACAATTCAGTTGACATTTTTGTCGTTTGCTTGAAAAAATTGTAATGTTTGTTTTAGCAACTTCCTAATTAACTAGATTGCGCGGCTGTTTTTGAATGTTTTTTGGGTTATGTAGAAAAAATGTTTTAAATATTTTTTGTGTAGTTTTTAGTTTATCATTATACCTACATATATGTACGGTTGTCTGTCTGGATGTGTATGTAACGGTAATCACTCGTAAAGGGTTTTTGCATTGAAATATGACACACAATTGCATGTCTCTGTTTGGCCTTGTGGTAGACTGATAAAGAATGCCAAAAAAGACCTTGGAGTTTAAATTTAGACTAGAATTTTGATTATCTTTGGTAACGCTATCGGCGCGATTCGGGAAATGAATTAGAGATTCACTAGATACGAAATAGTAAAGATATGTGACGTTCACGGCAAAAAGTGCCATTGCCCCGGCTAAATATTGGAGCGGCGTTAATAATAGCGCCAGCCTCCATAAGGTACCTTTTGTCGTGGAACGTCACATAACTTTACTATTTAATTTCTAGTGAATCTCTTATTCATTTCCCGAATCGCGCCGAATATGTGTTTAGCTATCTAAACACATATTCGGCGCGAAAAAAAAGCTTAGGTATATATTATATTTCTAGGCAAACTCTGCCTGTATTTACACATACAAATAACGTAAGTAATCATAGTTAGCGAAGTTCAAAGTGAAAACCTAAAATGGAACGATAAAGTATATTTAGTTCCTCCGCTGTAGTTCCGGTACTCGTAAAATAGGTACCTGTTCCCGGTACGAAGTACTAAGTTGGTAACAAACGCGGCCCCAATCGATTCGCCGCACAGGAAACACCGCCGGGGTGGCCACACGTTACAATTTAATGAGAATTGTTTACTTAATTTTACAGTTTAAAAAAGTGATTGATTTCCGTGTTGACATAGTTTGATATTTGATAACCCTGCCATGGTGGCTACATGTTATGATTTAAGAGGACTCGTCTTTTAGTATCATTGACAGGGGATGAGACGGCTAAGTAATTAGTGACAAACAAATATGGAGCAAATACAAGAGGAATACATTATCATGAACAGATTGTTCTTTACTATTTTTGCGTCTAATATATAGGTAGTTTACTGACCTGACAATTTGTAAACGTTATTTCAACGTATTATAGCTAAACCCATCTACCAATGGTCTATTGCATGTTAGTAGACACGGCGTGTCATATCGTGATAATAAACTACATAGGACGTACATTGGTAGTTCATTGGATTTTACTCCTTGGCGTAATGTAATCAAATACCTAACCTAAGTCTAAAGATACAATATTTATTTAATTGCTGTAATAACGCTTTATGCAATAACGACAACAATATCACTAATATAGGAGATAAATCATAAAAATAAACAATAAATAAATTAAACTACAACTAAAATAAAAACCAACTTAAGTATTCATTTATGCATTCGATACTATAAAACGAATGTTTCACCCATAACCCCCAGACTACGAGTATCAGACAATTCGATCTACATCACGGAACCCCCCTAAACACTAAACTGTGACTCACACCACAAACTATACGTACTATCCCCCTTCAATCCGAAGCCATACTCACCCTACCCAAATTCGGACTGACTCATTATGACTCACTCTATAAAAACGTCCATTGTACCACGACCCGCCCCGCCCTTTCTTCGAGTAACAAAACGGAGGTCAGAGGGGAAATTACATAGAACGGAAAGTTCAGGATACGCTGGTGGGTCTGAGGCACGTCTCGTCGGCGACCTTATGGTGTCAGTGGCATTTGTAATTGGCGTTATGTAATGGTGCTTTTTATGATGGAGTTGCGTGAAACATGCGTTTTTGGTTAGAGTCGGACCAAGCTAACTGTATGGCATTTGTTTTGACAAAGTGTGGCAATCTCATTATTGATGTTAAATTTATATGAAAGTTTGACGTTTATACTGCGTTTTTAATATAAAACATACAATTTAGAGTGTACTGACACTCCATCATTTTTAAATTTTAATGTTAATTTTTGTAGATGTCATTTTTATATCCATGTTTATTAATTTTTAAATTGTATGTTTTATATTTATTAATTGTCTAATGTTATTATCTAAATGTAAATAATGTAAAAATATGAGCGAAATAGCTTGAAATAAATGTTTTTTAATTTTTTTTAACTTGTTCTAGATTCAAGTCGGTACAAATCGTACTCCGGTACTTCTTTGTAATAACGCGAAAATTGTAAACATATTGACGTCAACTGAGCCGGTCTGTACTAAATTGTACATACTAAGTTGTACCAACTGATTATAGCAAAAATCTAATTTCAACAGTTTCAACTGACTTGTGACATGCAATAAACTTCGAATGATTTACAACCGCTTCTATTGTTCAGGTAATTTCTACATGTAAGTGGTACAATGTAGACGTAATTACTTACAACATAAGCACAAAGTGACAATTTTGTGTCGATAAAGTTGCGAGTTTCGAGGCAGACATGTGTTGGGTAATGAATGTTACATCGGTAATGACACTTTGTTATATCGTCGGGTGACAAGCAAACGCACTAAGTACCACCACAAGTTCATAGCCATATTCTTCTTCTTGATCGGGACACTCTTGACAGAGCGGTCGTGGTCATCATTGGAAGTCTCCCTTTGTGGCACGTTTGACGGCTCGCCTCCACTCCTCCCTGACGGCTGCGCGTTTAGCGCATTCGTGCAAGGGGCCGTCCATTGCTGCCTTTATTTGGTCCGTCCACCTCATGGGCGACCTTCCTCGCGCTCGGGTACCTTCTACTCTGCCCTGCACTACCTACCAGTCGCTCTATGGACACATCTCCACGTCGAGAAACGTGTCCAAAGAAAGTGAGGATGCGAGCTTGAACGATGGAGGATAGACGCTGCTTGATGCTGAGCTCTTGGAGTATGGAGACCATACTCCAAGAGCCATATTAGTGAACCATATTAGTATTAAAAGAAGGTTGATTTTTGTTTAATTTTTTTTTAGTAATTAGTGACTTTTGCTAGTCACCTGACGAATGTACTTTGCGTAAAAGGGAGATCGGGAGGCGCATTCTGATTAAAATAACAAGTAATAATTTTGATCTGGATATCACAAGTCAGTGTCAACATTTGATATTGAGCTTTGTTTGTTATGTTATGTAATATCACGGAGCTTTGTTTGCAGATATATAATAAACCACATAACAAAAGCAATAGCAAAAGCTCAAGCACCTCATTAAAACGCTCATATTTGACAAACTTTCACAGCTACAAACCAAAATGTACGCTAATTTCCATTTTATTTTGCCCAAAAGCAGCTCATTTTCGCACGAGGCACGGAAAATGCAAATTTTCCCTCGTGTCATCACGCGAGGTTTCCGGGCCGGGAATATAATATTCTTAGCACATGAGCTCGCCTATCGTCCAATATATCTTGGCACATGAGCTCGCCTATCGTCCAATATATCTTGGTCTATTTTAAGGCCCCGTGGGTTCAGGTTCTTCTCTCAGTGAGCGTAAGCCTGAGTGAGATGGCTGTGCGTGCCCGGGACCGCAAATATTGTGTTTTTGAATTTGGTATTTTTGTAAGTGTTAACAAACAAAAAGTGATCGATGAGTACCTACGATCAAAAATAAAAACGCGCATTTTTAGAACGAGTTTTCATATTTTTAGTTCTTGTAAAAAACTATGTTCGTATTTTTTTTCTATCGAGCGTAACTAATTTAACTTAATTAACTAATTAGTTACTTCATTAATTAATTTAGGCCTCAAGATTGCTATTCATATTTTTTGGCAACCGTATTGTGATAAAAAAGCGCTACAATTTTTCAAAAACCTCTGCTGGCTAAATCTACTGCTCCATAACGTATAGTTGCTACAAATCTAGAGCTTAAACTGGTTGACTATAGTACCGGTAGGAATAACACAGTTCCTGGGAATCAAAGAAAGTCCGGTATTAAATTTCCTATGCACTCCCGGTTTCAATTGCTAAAGTTAGAATGTGGAAGTATGGGTAAAAGAATGTTAGACGTTCAAAAGACGGATCGGAAAGGAAACATGTCGTAACTTTGAGAAACTTTGACGTGATAGTTAGGCGTTGAAAGTTAGTGAAAGAAATAGTTACTCGTGTTCTTTATAGAGATACCACAACTAATTTTAGTTTAAAATCTAATATGACAGTACCCCTAGTGTAAATTTCTTTCTCATACCTATTTAATAGTAATATATAATAATGACTCATCGCGTTCTACATTAAAGCTCTCCAAAGGGCCTCTACGTGTTGGATCTATATATTCTATATCCCAGGCCTATCAAAAGACCGGGATTTGTAGGCCCGTGAAATCCAAGGAGATACAAAGATGAAATAAAATATATTAAATCCTGAAGGCATAATTTTTACCTAATAAATGTTAATAACTTTTATTATTTTACAGGTATGTACGATACAAGTTTTTGGCTCATACGAGTTGGGTGAGTTTTTACACTTTTTAGCATGTCATTCAAGTAGGTCTCGACTCCACACTGACCTATTAAAAAAACGATCGCAATCTGTCATGTATAATTAATACGTACACCTTTTGACAGTTTAATTTCGCTAATGGCGCCCTAAATCAACCGTAAAACACTAGAAACTTAACTTGTGCCATCAGAGGCTCTGCCGCGAAAAACGAACATTGAAATTTCGTTATCTGCCTCTCTATCGCTCTTGCGTATTTGAGCGATGGACAGTTAGATAAAGAAATTACGAATATCGTTTTACGCGGGATCAGAATCGGCTCCTAAATAAATGCCACGACAATCGGGGACGGTGCAAATTGCCAGTGACATATATTTACATAAATGTGACGTCCCACGGGTAACGGTACTTTATGGCGTTTGGCGCTTACGCTATTATTAACGCCGCTCCCATATTATTGCGGCGCTATGCGATGTAAGCGCCAGCCGCAATAAGGTACCTTTTGTCGTGGAAGGTCACAAATGTCCTTTTACGACATTGTGGCGCCATTTTTCTTTTGTTCTCATTAGGGTGACTATGAGTACTACTGATAAAAGAGGTTTCTGAGGTATTTGTTATCCAGTTTAAAAATAACAGTATGTGACGCTATTTTTTAACACTTCTGATAAAGCTAAATTACAACAAAAAAAAAAGTAATTAAAATAAATGAGGGCGCCACTTCCTACGTCACATTTTTGACATAAAATGCTTACACATGGCAACAATTTAGTATGATTTTTTTTAGTTAAAGTTTATTATATTCTACTATTTTATGTCACACTATAGTCGATGTTTGGCATAATAACTTTTATAACTTAGCTGTAAATTCAACACCACATAATAAAGATTTCTTAAGGTAAGGTCTCAGGGTATTAACTATCAATGTAGCTGCCATACGCGTCACTGTCTCGACAAAGTTATATTTTTTTTGAAGCTCCTACTGAGTGTAAAAGTTAACCGACGAATAAAGGAATTCACTTGTAAAGGAATTTTGCTCCAGCTTTGGAAGCACTCTATCAATCCAAATGACAAACCAGATCCTTCGGAAAACGGGTAAAGAAAAACAAACCTTAACTACGTAGGTTAAGGTACAAAGTTGAATAAGTCTTGAGCCACGCATTGTCGCAAATCTAATTTTAGTTGTGTGACACTCTGGTGAATTGTTCTTGTGGTGACAGTGAATTAAGGAGAAGTGGGATAGCCCTATTTTAATTTAGTGGAATAAACCTTCATATGACTTTCACCTATATGTTTTCAAATTAAAAGTATTTTTACACTGTTTTTAGTTCATTAACACACAGATCTAGTTGTAGCTCTATACATATACGTAGGATTGGAATATTTTCACTAAACTTAAAACTACGAAATACGGCAATAACAGACAGAGGGACGAGGGTCTACCGCGAAAATCAAAAATCGTAATTCTGTAATCAGCCGGCCTAGCCAAGGTTACAATCGCTATCGCTTCGACATCGAAAAGCATTATATCTCTCTATCACTCTTCCTTAATAGCGCGACAGTGACAGTTGCGTTTCGATCGCTACGGAGCGTAAGCGATTGGCATCTTGGCTACGCGGCCTGTCTCTCTATTGCTCTATCGAAATTTCGGTAGACCCTCCTCTCTGTTGCTGCGTATTTTGTAGTTTCTTAGTTATACGTTTAGTGAAAATGAGATCCTATTTGTCAATTTCTAAGTCCTTTTTGTTCAAGTCCTCCACCGCAACACACGCGGGGAAGACAGATATCATGAATACATGATGTCGCACCTTCATATGAGTCGCTTAACTTCAAACTCGGGTAAATCCATCTGTCAGATTATGCGATTTTGGTATTAAGAAAAGGTAATCGGGTAGTTATTTGCTGAGAGGGTCGAATGGATTTACCCGAGTTTGAAGTTAAGCGACACATATATGAATCTCGCGCTTCGGTTTTGTTTTATTGAGAGTGACTGCAATGTGTCGACAAGATAGGGAAAAAAATCTAGGCATTTGAATCACGCTGCCCTTAACTTTTCATCTTTTTTTTATCATTTATTTACATACAATATATATACAGTGGTACAAGTAAACGAAATTAATAACTAGCTTAAATCTAAAATAGGCCCCTGAGGCATTGTACCAAGGATGCTGGCGATACTTTTCATCTTAGTTTTCTTCTTCTCCTTTCCATCCGATTTGGAGTATAGAGACAAACCTTACTGGTTTAACAATACTTTTGTAATTAGGTTTAGATATTGTGTTGTAATTACCTAAATAAATAAATAAACAATCCTGTAACCCTCCAT
The DNA here is from genome assembly GCF_963556715.1 of Cydia fagiglandana. NCBI lineage: Eukaryota > Metazoa > Arthropoda > Insecta > Lepidoptera > Tortricidae > Cydia > Cydia fagiglandana. The sequence continues at coordinate 1,228,402 of NC_085943.1, read as the reverse complement.
TAGGGAGTTGGGCTACAATCATATTCTTCCACTGACCCCGGTCCTGGGTAGTCTGAGTAACCTCTCACCGCATCCTCAATAGACCCAGCTCTTGCTCCACGGAACAGCGCCAAGTAAATTTAGGACAACCATATTTCCGTTTGCCGGGCATCTTCCAGGTCATTCATCATAGTTTTACTCACTAATAATTTTGCATGCTGTCCGCTTTGTGTGTCCCGTTTATCTACCTACCTGATATTCACTTTTGACAAGCCTTTGAACTGGGTGTGAATGATTGAAAGGTTATGTGTTTTCTTTTATATCTGGACACAAATCTAGTTCTAATCTAGTTTTTTATAAGACGGCCCAACCAAAAAAGGAATTCAATACGTAAGACCTGTGATTCAATATTTATTTTCCAAGATTTACCGTAGCCTACGAAATATTGGTCCAAATACATGCGATAATTCACGTGCGCGTGTCACTCGCTTTACATACGCGATATTGAATTTAAAATGCTATCTCCAACGGAAAATTGGCGACGATTTATCGTAAAGTGAATTTATGTTGTGGGTTTTCGGTTATGGTTAAATAAATGCGCAATTGTTAAGAGCTTCTAGGTAAATATATAAACTGCGACTGAAATATTAGCTTACAAGGTGAAGAGCAGCGTATAGTTATGGGTAGTAGGTATCTACCTGTAAATATATACCTATCTAATACGACAAGCTTTTATGGGTTTTCAAACAAAGTAGTGTCATAAGTATATGTTTTTATATGAGTATTTTGTAAGGTGTTATTGCAAGTAATAATATATAATCATGTAGCACAATACCAACACAATATGCACCTACGTTCGAAAACCTATTTCGGAGTTTAGCGTTGTAATTTTTAATTGGCATTTATTCTCTTGTCGTTTATGTTCACAGGTTTTTTGGTGAATAGATAGTTTCCTATTCTATAGATAGAATATATAACGTCGGCTATAGTTGTAAACCTCTTATATCCTACAAATGAGTTAAGCGGTTTGCAAATTTAGCCGACGATAGGCGCATTTTCACCGTAGGTACCTACGAGTATGTCCTATACCCCTGAGTTACGAAAACGTATGGAATTTTCGTAAACCAACTGAAAATCATATACATTTATTTGTCCCAAATTGAGATTTCATGTTTATTCCGCCCAGAATGAGGAGCTCTTCAAAGTTACCAGAATTTATCAAAAATCGACAACGGAAATAAAAAATTGGCCAGTGGCTCTGACTTCGAAACTCTGGGCACCCTAAAACTTAAAATCTAGGTACAAAACAGATGACCTAATGCCGAGTTGGCCATGGCACTCGCAATCACGAAGGCCACAGCTAACCCGGTTAAGCGCGTTTGGGGTTAGACAGTGATTGACGCGACGGCAATGATTCGGGGTGGGGTTCTCATTCAAAGTTGGAACTTGGAAATCAACGTCTTTAAAGCCAATTTCTATCTACCTTTTTAGGGTTCCGTACCCAAAGGGTAAAACGGGACCCTATTACTAAGACTTCGCTGTCCGTCCGTCCGTCCGTCTGTCACCAGGCTGTATCTCACGAACCGTGATAGCTAGAGAGTTGAAATTTTCACAGATGATGTATTTCTGTTGCCGCTATAACAACAAATACTAAAAACAGAATAAAATAAAGATTTAAATGGGGCTCCCATACAACAAACGTGATTTTTGACCAAAGTTAAGCAACGTCGGGAGTGGTCAGTACTTGGATGGGTGACCGTTATTTTTTGGTTTTTTTTGCATTGTGGTACGGAACCCTTCGTGCGCGAGTCCGACTCGCACTTGCCCGGTTTTTTAAACGCCACATCCACATTGTCCCAACTAGCCCCAGTCTCCCCTTCGTTAATGTTTGCCAGCAACAGCGAGGCGACAATCACATTACGCCCGAGCCGTGATTGCGACGAATTATTAACTAGTGAATTGATTTCAACGCTTTGATGAGGGCGAGGAAAATGGAATTGTCTCCATTTATGTCTAAGGGCTCCTCTACACGATGGACCAACGCCGGCCACTCCAAGGGACGCAGCCATGCGGTAGAATGAGATAGTAATATCACCTGCTCCCTTTAACGCATAAATGCGTTCCTTGGAGTTGCCGGCGTTGGCCCATCGCGTAGAGGAGCCATAAGAGGCTTTATCAATGTTATTAAAGGCTTGCTTGTTGGATGTTTGGAAGGATTGGCTGTATTTTGTGGTTGTACCCAAAGGTTGTCTGAAAGAGATCGCTCTTAAGCGATAAGATCGCATGTTGTTACCTTTGTTTATGTTACTGTACATTTATTGAAAACTACGAGTATGTAAGGTGTGCTATATTTAAAGAGTATTGTATTGTATTTTGCAGTATTTCAATTCATATTTTTAAACGTCTCTCGTACTTCCCGTACCGGTCTACCCCGGGGTTAATTGAACCATAGGCTCATAAATTTTGTAGGACATACGGTAAAATTGCGCTTCTATTGTATATACAGTTAAGGGAACTTCTCCACCAATTTTTATCAAAATTGTATCGTACCATACCAGTTCCGTACCATTACGCAAAATCGGCAAAAAAGTCACGTTTGTTGTATGGGAGCCCGGCTCGAATATTATTTATTGTGTTTTTAGTATTTTATAGCGGCAACAGAAATACCTAAATCATCTGTGAAAATTTGAATTGTCTAGCTATCACGGTTCATGAGATACAGCCTGGTGACAGACAAGCAGACGGACAGTGGAGCCTTAGTATTAGGGTTTATACCCTTTGGGCACGGAACCCTAAAATCGACAACAAATAATAAAAAAATACGGCCTAAGGACGTTTTCAAAATCTCACGATATAAAAATAATTATGATAATGACAAAAATGTGTCATCAATTTGATAGGTACTCAGCATTATTCGAAATACTTTTTCGCCTGAAATTCCTTTTAGTCACGCTCGCAATATTGATTCGGTTAATTTTATGAGAATTCGGTCGTTTCACGGCCCATTAGAATTTATCAACTTATCTGATATTCTGTAGGTACTTGAAGTACTTGATGTTTATAGCTACAACTCTATGGCCGCTGCTCGACGCAACGTCGACGCAACTGCGCAGCGACGTCATTTTCCATAGCGCTGACCAGACGCCGACGCTCGAAAGTCGCTAGATGTGGGGGGGGGGGGCTAAGACCTCATTTAGGTGATATAGCTCTGATCAGAGACATCAGAGACAGATCAATTCAGTCTGTTAGACCTTTCCTTTCATGCTTTAATAACTATAGATTGTTTTTATAATATTTTAAACTTTTTTCGTTTTGAACACATATTAACTCACATTATACCCGTTAAACCCGCCCGCACACACACACACACACACATTATAGACGGGTCTAACGCGACCTGTGAGTTAATATACATTGTTTTTATCTTAAAAGTCGACTTTCGGTTCAATTTCTATCTGTCCTTCTGGTGGAAGCAAAGCCTGGAACTTGTGAAATATATGCGGCCAGATTCAAACTTTAAGTTACGTCAATTAATAGATCTAGAAACGATATGGATTAAATATTTCAGTGTCAAATGTGATGTTTCTTCAAATAAAAACGTCACTTTTGACACTGACACATCTAACACATATCGTTTCTAGATCTATTAATTGACGTATCTTAAAGTTCGAATCGGGTAGATGGCTATTACGTAAATTTTTATCTCAATAAAAGATGACTCACGTTAGACCGGGCCGTGTCCGGACCGGAGCTTCCGGCGCATCGTTTTCTATGAAAAGCATCACGTGATCTGTCTGCCTGTCATATCATAGAAAAGTAAGTCCTGGAAGCTCCGGCCCGGACACGGCTCGGTCTAACGTGAGTCATCCTTAAGTCTGAACACATTATTTCTGAGAATTTTTATCTTTTATTTAATATATGTACTTCTATTCAAAACTTGTATATAACCGAAACCAATTAACTATATTTCAAAAGGCCAATATCCCGCCTATTTTATTCAATACTTCAGCAGCTATCGAACGCGTAAAGTGAAAGCTTTGTACATAATACCATCCCAATTAAAACTCCGTTTCAGTAATAAAATACGGCGTACCATCCCCCACATTGTTAACTAACCATCGGTAAACCTTATTACAAAAGGCATAAGGTCCATCGATGGACAGATAAGACTATTAATTGCTGTTGTATCACGTTATAGTCGATAAATTTTTGTCGACGGTTGTTCGTTGATAATTGATAAATTAGTGTAGATAGTTATTTGAAATATCAGGAAATCAGGAGCTAATAAACAGTCATGGTAGGTACTTACTCGAAATTGAAATATTTATACAACCTGTAGCTAAAGTTAAACCAAGAAGCATTGACATAGATATGTATAGTTCGTTTTTTTAGCATTAGAAATTAGGTAAACAATCTTGATATGTCTTTTAATTAAAACACACATTTTAAAAATAAGTTACGGCAAAAATGCAACAATTATGAATCTAATACGATCTTTTATATTCTTCTGCTTTCATTAGTAATAGTTATTGATTTTTAAAAAGCGTTTTTCAATTAAAAGACATGCCAAGATCGTTTACCTTCTTTCAAGTTCTTTCTAATGCTAAAAAAAACGAACTATAGGGACTGGCCCTACCGACAATAATAATGAGGCATGACAGGGGCCAGTACAGCGCAGCGGTGTGACACCGGTACAACACGATTGGTTGATGTGAACTCATCAGAGTTCGCATCACGCGCGCGATTGGTTGATGAGTTCGAATCACGCGCGCTTATATAAATAAATAAATAAATCAATAAATAAATATTATAGGACATTCTTACACAGATTGACTAAGTCCCACAGTAAGCTCAAGAAGGCTTGTGTTGTGGGTACTCGGATAAAGATATATATAATATATAAATATGTACTTAAATACATAGCAAACAACCATGACTCAAGAACAAATATCTGTGTCATCACACAAATAAATGCCCTTACTGGGATTCAAACCCAGGACCATCGGCTTCACAGGCAGGGTCACTATACCCACCAGGCCAGACTGGTCGCAGCTAGCTGCGTTAGACTTCACGATTGGCTGGAATTCGTGAGTCACACCGTTAAACTAGTACCATTTTAGTGCTCGTAAGGCCAGTCCATATATATATACGTTAATGTCAAGAAGAGTCTGCAACGATTTTGATTTGATAGCACACGCAGTGCAAGTGTTGAAATCAAAATCGCTGCAGACTTTTCTTGGTCTAACTCTACATAAGTTAGGTACCTAATTGAAACGGCTTATTAGCACGAAGATAAGAATAATAAATAATTGTCATGGGTCTAAGTAACAACTCACATACTTACACACACCTCTTAAATTTAGGCCACCGTAATAAAACACCTTTAATCTTAACTTAAAAAAAACATTATTTTAAAACTTTACACCGTTAAAGTGACCATTATACAAGAGTTACTGAGAAACAACAAAAAACTTAAAAAAAAAAGTATTTAAGTTGTCTCTAACGTCTTTTACAAAATGTGAATGCATTGAAGTTAAACCAAGGATATAAACTACACCTTTATGCTCGACACTACACTTTGAGAACCCGAGCGAGTGATGCTCAAACGTTCTCGAGTTTGAAATGCTTGGAATAGTTCACTTCGATGTGTTCTTTGACAATGCTCTTGTTGTGTATTGAGAAAATGATATGAGATATATTTTTCTTGCGTGAATTAAATGAAAGACCCTTTTAATAAGTAGGTAAATGAGATAAAGTTAAGTCAATTCAGGAGGGAGGGTAAAGCAAGGCAATTAGAAGGAAACAAAAGATATAGGCCGCGTGAAACTTGCGATGGAAGATAAGGCCGTCGCGCTCTCAATTATTCTGAAAATTATAGCCTACTTAGGTACGTAACGATAACAATTATACATATGAAAATGAAGGAAAATTAGACATTTTTACGTCATTTTTGTTTAAGTATCAGGTAAACGTACTAGTGCTCGACATGCTAATGCCCAATAGATGACATGACACCCTGCTGTCACATCTATTGACAATGACTTAATTTCAAAGATGACATGTACTGGGACCGTGACGAGCAGGATTTGGTTGAAGTTTGCCCTTGCAATACGACCTGATTCGAAATTTAAGATACGTCAAAAAAATGCTCAAAGTTCGAATCAGGCCGATATAATCCAATATGCAATATAGATGCGATAAGTGTATATTAGGAAATTTTCCATTCCAACTGCATTCCAACTGCACTCGGCATTTATGACGCTAGACCGCTAAACGAGCGCCTTTGAGGAGCGCGCGCGGAAAATCTTTTGAGAAAACTTACAATGCCTTTTGAGCCGAGCTATCTTCTAATAAACGAGTATTTCTGGGGCGGGGTCTTATTCACTTTTCTGTGAACGTTATGGGCTTAGTAGCTCGAGAATAAACTGTAGGAAGAAAATACCGTTATCAATGTTGCGATTCATTGAAAATAAGGATAAATGGATAAATTTAGAGGGACGCAAACAAAGGTTTAATCAAGGTGGTGGTACTACTAGTGCTCTACATGCTAATGCCCAATAGATGACACCTTTCTGTCACCTCTATTGACAATGACTTAAGTTTCAAGATGACATGTAGGTACCTACTGGGACTGCGTCGAGCACCAGTACCACCACCTTACTAATTTTGAAATTACTTTAAGTGCTGGCCACTAATTAAACCTTGTTTTTGCATTTCTCCTTTTGTCCACGAGTAGGTATAAATATATACCGTAGGGAACCATGATATCTTCACTGTTGGTGTGCAACTTTGCCCAAGTAAAATATTAATAGTTTAATTTTGTCAAGAAATAGATAATTGAATTCATAAAACTAGAGCTGAATAAACAACAGTTATATTATATAGTAGAAACATACAATTATAATGTAACCAAACTTTGCCATCTGTCCCTAAAATGGCCTACTCATTTATTTTATTATGAAAATTATACTAATGGCTCGTTTACACGGTGGGCCATCGTGTAGAGTGGTGTCGGATGGCTTATGGCGCGGCGGCATGGCGATGGGATGGCCACGGTGTCGGTTTTTCGTCCGCACATCAAAGGTGCACAACAAGCCAGCGATGGTGCGTACGAATCTTCACGTGGCCCATTCCATAGTGCGTGCTCTCAACCATCACATGGCCATCTTGTTGGCCCAGCGCTGGCCATCGTGTAGAGCAGCCGGGGTCCCTTTGTTTCCCATAAAGTTTTAAGTCATAATGTATTGTTTGTCATATTATCGTTAGTCATAAAACTAAAACCGTTAACTTTTCAGGATTTTCGTAAGGTTATTCTATAGATAGATTAGGTTAGGTTTTATGGCAATCCTGAAAAGTTACGCGTTTCTGAGAAAAACCAATTATGACTAACGAAAATACGGACAAACAATACATTATGACTTAAAACTATTTGGGAAACAATAGAGACCCAGAGGAGGCATAACCATATCACATGGCCAGCGCTGGGCCATCGTGTAGACGGGCCATAATACTTACCTACTATTCCTAAATATCGAACTACTTACTACAGAGGGTATTGTGATTGTGAGAGGGGGCTGACACTATGTTATTGTGATTTAATATAAACATACCGTGTGTGGCCTGTAATACGAGCAAAAAAATTAACTGTAGGCTGTACTCCTCATACTGATCAACAGTTGTTCAGCAACTTTTAAAAATAACTTGTGGTTTGATTTTTTAAAACACTTTAAAGTTTATTCTGAGACGCAATGTATTGCAAATTTTGTAATGTTTAAGGCGTGACAAGCAACGTCAATCACAATGATATGGCGTGGCGATGGCGTCCATTGAAGATAATAATATTATTATTTTGTATGAAAAATAGTAAGTCTAAATACTTCATAATTATTAAAAGTTGTTGAACAAAACTGTCACCGTTTGAGGAGTACAATCTATGTTTTAATTATTTGCTTGTGTTACAGGCCACACCCGGTATACGACCAACCCAGACGTGTAAGTCCCCAGTAAAAGGCATCCATCATGAGTCACAGCTATTCCTGCCATTGTCTGTTCTCTTGTACGCGCGGAAATAAACGCCCAGATCGAATCTGGAGGCGCAAGTTATGAGCGCATAGCGGTTTGTAGTTTTTTCGAAGCGATATAACCTTCAAATCTTCAATAAAAGAGCTTATTTCCATCTTAAAGGCTTAAGCAAATGCTGGCACACAGGCGACCCAATTCACGCAGTGCAGCGCAGATTTTGTAAAGTGTAGAACGTCCTTTAGCTACGCACACTGCGTCTCAAGCATTCCCTGATTTATCACCTATTTATTGCAGGTTCCGATACTTCCCTGATTTATCACCTATTTATTGGAGGTAAAAAAAAACGGCTAAAATCGCTAGTTATTACAAACTGCAACCCGCTACATCGTGTAACTTGGCCCACTCTCTTCTCGATGGTTCGATACGATTTGACAGCTCAGCTGTATGATTTGCGCCCGCCGGGTCTAGAGCGGCTATTATTTCTGTCCATGATTTAGACTAAAATAAAACAATGCTAAAATCGCTAAATATTACAAAAATGCTCAATATGCTTTTCATTGGCATACCGCTACATCATGTAACTTGGCCCACTGTTCTCAACTTTCTCGATGGTCCGATACGATCTGACAGTTGTGATTTGCGGCCGCCGGATCTAGAACGGCTATTTTTAGCCTTATTATCATTTCTGTCCTTGATTGATTACCTATTTATTGGAGGTAAAAAAAGTTGCTAAAATCGCTATTTATTACAAACTGAAACCCGCTACATCGTGTAACTTGGCCCACTGTTCTCAACTTTCTCGATGGTCCGATACGATCTGACAGTTGTGATTTGCGGCCGCCGGATCTAGACCGGCTATTTTTAGCGTTATTGTTTCTGTTGCTGACTTACAATGCACTCGCATGCAAAATGCAGTGCATATAGAGTTGGGTTCTGGTGGGAGGAGTGTGTTAAAATACTCGAGTTTTTAGAAAGTAAGCCCGTAATGTTTTCGGAAATTTCTGAAAAATTTAACAGGAAACAGAAGAATCTTTCGTTTTGAAAATGGGAAATTTAGATTTCCACAGAAAAATTATAATATGAGAAATTTCCGAAATAAAGATAAAGATAAAAAATAGTTTATTCAAGTAGGCATATTACAATGCGCTTATGAACGTCAAATAAACCTTTACCGGCTCCAACCGTACACCTCTGCCCCGAGAAGATTTAAATCCCTCCTCGATTGGAGGAGGGTAAATGTATAGTCATTTTCATGGTTACATTCGAATAAATAACTTAATTATCAAATACTTTAAATTTCTTTTCAGACGAAGCACACACGATTTTCTTGCAAAAAATATAGTTTCTAAAATGTGCATTATCTTCACACAAAATGTATGATTTGATAAATAAAATATTTACATAGGTACCTGTTAATTTTTATTGCTCTATCTAGTGTAAATAGATGAAACCATAAATATATAAGATTAATAATATATCGGAATCTACCGAATCCTACACCAGAGCAAGTAACGCCGCAACAGAAAACTGCGTCACGAAAATGATTTTTAAGTACCTATTTAAGATTTTTATTATTGTATATATGTTAGTTTGTAAGGTATGTATCTATGGGCCTTAGTAGCCTGAAAATAAATGCATTGATTGATTGATTGATAAGAGACTCAGTGTTTAATATTAGATATACAATCAACCACAAACTGTTTAAGCCACAGTGTGTCTAACACATGCCTATTACATCACATAATACATAGGTCCATTACACAAAAACATGACACCTTTTTTCTACGCCAGTTTTTGGTGTTTGGTAAAACATTACCGAGGTGTACAAAAACCTGGTGCTCAATCCATTTTGCCTTAACCAGTTGCACTTTTTGTAAAACCAATTATCGAAATTAGATTATAATTACTATCGCATGATTAGCTTTAGTGACACGTTTACTTCAACATTATTCTTTCAGTCGTCACGGACCATTAAGACACTTATCTGATCAACAGAACATAATTCTACCACATAATTATACAAAGCAACATTCCAAACTCGTCTCTATTACTTAACTGATACGATCCACACGACCGCACTTACTTTGTGCGCGAAATTACAATTGTTTTAAACGTCCGATTATACAATTTTCAACTCTATTGCTTAATACAAAGGTGTGCGAAAAGATGCATTGCTACGTACATATATGGTAGTCACAGCTCGCTTGACTCACGACAGATGGCGTGATATAGTTAGTAGGTCCAAAAATCAAATGTAATTTACTAATTTTGTCCTTGAGGTACGCTTAGGACAATTACGAATTATGTAACCTACTTGAATTTGCAAGGTACTTCTAAATCTTTGTTTTTATGTACCAGATACTGAAATGACAGTGTTTTTGGCCAGTTATTTACCATCCTGCATGCCTTGCAAATGACACACATTGAACTATTATTACTACGTATAGAACCGACACTGTGCACTGAGAACCAGTATTGAGAGAGAGCGTGGTAAGTTTTTAATTACCTACAGCTACATTATTTATTTATATGAGCCTAGAGTGTCCCACTGCTGGGCAAAGGCCTCCCTCCTCCCTTTCCACGTATCCCGGTTTTTACCTGTCTCCCACCAGTTCCTATCAAATACATGACAGCTACATTATTAAAAAGTTTCTGACGAATGGAAAATCTCATCCTTCTTCAACATTATGTCGTCTTTTAATATAACTGAAGTTCTTCCAATATATAAAAATACATAAAATAATGTTGTATAATATATATTTACATTCTATTTACTCTACGCGTAGAATAAAATCCAAATATTTTATTCCAAATATGTGTCAGTGACAAAATACGCTTGAATATTTGCATGCACAGTGGTTTCTTTTGCAGTCCAATTATGGCGCATGCAAAGTTTTTATCGTCGAGAGACGACGCCGGCGCCGGTTTCTTTTTGCCTTGATCAATTAATGGCGGTGACAAATTTTATGGCTCTTCGACACGATGGGCCATCATACTAGCCCACTAAGCTGGGCCAGTGTGTCGAAAGAGTAGTGGTGTCGGATGGCTTATGGCGATGGGATGGCCACGGTGTCGGTTTTTCATAAAAAATATTGGGCTAGCGATGGTGCGTACGCATCTACACGTGACCCATTCCATAGTGCGTGCTCTCAACCATCGCATGCCCATCTCGATGGTCCAGAGCTAGGCCATCTCGATGGTCAAGAGCTACGCCAACTCGATGGTTCAGAGCTGGGCCATCGTGCAGAGGAGCTGTGGCGAACCTTTTTCAGTTGCTTACCTCCGCCTGCGAAGCAGGCCGCTAAGTCAACGATACATAAGTAGGTGTCACTTGATTTGTCGAATTTGGATTCTTGTAATGTCAGGATAAATATTAATACATATTACTTTCATGTGATTAATTATTTCTTTGAATCCTAAAAATAGGAGTCCCACAGAGCCATTAATTACTAAATACATCCCTTGTCACTAGATATGAATTTAAGAGCAAAGAGCCTATGGACAAAATTTCATCTTTGCATAGGTTAACTATGACCTTGGTTTTATTCAATTCGATTATTGTTTTGATGAAATTATAAAATCCAGACTTATAAGCAATACGAATAATTTTTAAGAAAAAAAAAACCGACTTCTATGGGGGCCGGTGAAAGATTATTGTAGATGGTATACCTACTATGTAGAAAAGGAGGTAAAACCACCCACTTTTCTACTAGAATTTCGCTTCTGTAAGGGTCGTAGTTCTAGCCTAACCTAACCCACTTCTCTGATAGCAGTTCGGTTCTGTGAGGATCGCAGTTCAAACCTAACCTAACCCACTTAACGGCGCATGCGTTGCGGTGTACGGGGGTTTAAGCGGGAGGGGCTAGTAAGATTGGCATCATCATACTTATATACTTACACATTTTATGGTAGGTAATCAAAGTGGTTTATTTAGTTAAGGTATCATAGTGGTTTTCCGGGTCAAGGTCCGGGTCCGAGTCCGGGTCCGAGCCCGGGTCCGAGTCCAGGTCCGGGTCCGGGTCCGAACCGGATCCGGGTATGAGTCCGGTTCTGGGTCCGAGTCCGGGACCCAGTCCAAGTCAAAATCGAAATTCGTAATCACCAAATGTGTACTATGCGTTGTTGAAGAGTTCTATTCTGGTCATCATCAGCAGTTCCATTTCATCAAATGTGACAGTTTTTAAAGTAAATGCTTGATTTTATGATGAAAATACAAAAAAATCTATGCGTATGCCTTTAATATTTGAGGAGTTCCCTCGATTCCTTATGGTTCCCATCATGAGAACTCGAGCTTGACAAAAATGTGGCTTAAAAACTTAACTTGCTTAACAAACATAACGAAGAGGAAAAATCGCCAAACGTGAACTATGCGTCGTTGAAGAGTTCTGTTCTGATCATCATCAGCAGTTCCACTTCATCAAATGCGACAGTTTTTAATGAAAATGCTTAATTTCCTGATGTAAACACAAAAATCTCTATACGCATGCCTTCAATATTTGAGGAGTTCCCTCGATTTCTTATGGATCCCATCATCAGAACTCGAGCTTGATAAAAATGTGCATTAAAAACTTAACTTGCTTAACAAACATAACGAAGAGGAAAAATCTCGAAACGTGAACTATGCGTCGTTGAAGAGTTCTGTTCTGATCATCATCAGCAGTTCCACTTCATCAAATGCGACAGTTTTTAATGAAAATGCTTAATTTTCTGATGTAAATACAAAAATCTCTATACGCATGCCTTTAAGATTTGAGGAGTTCTCTCGATTCCTCATGGATCCCATCATCAGAACTCGAGCTTGACAAAAATATAGCTTAAAAACTGAACTTGCTTAACAAACATAACAAAGAGGACAAATCGCCAACCGTGAACTATGCGTCGTTGAGGAGTTCCGTTCTGGTCATCATCAGCAGTTCCACTTCATCAAATGTCACTTTTTTGGATGTATATGCTTGATTTGATGATAAAAACCCAAAAATCACTATATGTATGCCTTTAAGATTTGAGGAGTTCCCTCGATTCCTCATGGAACCCATCATCAGAACTGGGTTTTGATAGAAACGGGACCAATCTGTATGCATATACATTCAATCAAAAAAAGAATTTTCAAAATCGGTCCAGTAATGACGGAGATATGGAGTAACAAACATAAAAAAAAAAATAAAAAAAAAAAAAAAAAAAACATACAACCGAATTGATAACCTCCTCCTTTGGGATTTGGAAGTCGGTTAAAAAATACAAGTTTAACGCCTTCAGGCAGCTATGAAACTCTTTTCAAAGCGTGTTTAACAGCCCGTCCGCTTTAGTGAATAAAATATGATTTAACCTCGTCTTAGTTACGAAAAGTACGAAATGTATTGGGTATGGTATGTACGTCTGTCACCGACTATCCCAGGTGCGTCCGACTGGCGTCTCAGCAAAATGGCTATGCAGAAACAGTTTCTTTGATGCATTTATTTAATATTCTAGCCATTGTATCTATGACAAATATTTATCAAGTTACCAATAAGTATATATTGGTTAACCGGAAAATATTAAAAATAGTTTCTACTTAATTTATTATCATTATCACATCTTCCTCACAGCACACTCAATTATTTTCTCCAAACCGATCGTAACTTCAGCCATATTTAGACCGACGCCCTACGCCCTAGCTAGGCTATGTGCAAATCTAGACAGTCTAAATCCGCTACCGTCGCGACTATTTCGGTCCGGCGGGTGCAACGCTCGCGCATCGCTAATATCAATGTCAACGACCACGCACAGTGGGCTAGCTAAATTGTAAGGGACAAAATTGTAACACTTAGATAATTTCATTTACTTAATACGTATAAAGCAGATTTTTTTTACACATACGACACCGAATAACAATGGCAATGACTACGTAAAAGGGGCGGGATATTTTTTTTACATTCCTGATATTTGTGTGTCAATAATCACGATTACCCTATGCCCTGCCTGTCTGTGATGTATGATTAAATTATTCTTCTTCCTCATGATATCCCGGCATTTTTCCACGCCTCATGGGATACTGGGGTCCGCTTGACAACTAAATTTTAAGGTCAAAATATTAACGCCTAGGTTTCATCGCAAATATGAGTTGGTTTTCAATTTTCATACTCTAAAAAATGCGGAAAATTTTACAGCATGAAACAATAAATATGTTACTAATTGATAGCTATTATTGCATTCATTTCAATTAAAACTAATTAAGCTATAAATAAATACCTACTATTTACAGTCATCTGAAAAATAAAATCTTGTGCATCGATGCACACAAACATCTAACTTAATTTTTTGCAGAGCCATAAGAGCGTGGCATTTTATTATTGTAAGCATTTTTGTATAATACAAATTATGATACGATACTGTATCCATAATACATGTAGAGTTGGACCAAGATAACTCTGCGTGGCTTTTAATTTTGCAATGACAAAGCGTGGCAATGTCAAATTTCTATAAAAATATGACATTTATAATATCTTATCTTATAATTTCGGGAGCCCTTACGGATACACTTCGATCCATAATTATGGCAATATCTTTTGTGCAATTGCCCCATTAACAAAGTTTATGATTACTCCTTTTTAATATCCCCTTTATTCTATTCAAATTGGTGCTAAATTCCCTAAGATGGATTCTGGCAGCATGATTGATAATCTATACACGTCCTAACTCTAACAACATGTCAATACAGTCACAACCGAGTTTGAGCTATTCTACTCTAAATTCTAACTCCAAAGCTAAACCGTTTAACACCCAAGATTGCGTTGACTACATTAACATCCGCGACATTCGGCGTCTCTTGCAATTTCAATACAACTTTGTCCCGGGCGTATACACTACGACCCACTGTGCTAGCTGTACCGTAAGTAGTGATGTACTGCTACAATGAATAATCACTTAGTTGGAAATATTGCAATTTTGGACTAGAAAATGTTAAAGTTTCCATACAATTTCCTCGTAGTGAATTAGAAAAATTAAATGAATGAAATGTGAATGTGATGTTATGAATGTGAAGGAAGCGAAAGAGGTATATCAGGATTGTAGCAAGTGGAAATCCGTGGTACTACTACTACTACTCCTCCGGGAAATAGGCGTGATTATATTATGTATGTATGTATGAATTATAATACTATTTGCCCGATTTTTCGGAGTAAAGTAATTTGCTTCCAATGCACCCATCCTATTTATTTTCATCTACACTCATATCGCCCTGACATACCATTACAGCATAGGTACTTTAAAAATCTCAGTGCAGATTTAATACCGGCCGGGCTTGTAAAATTGAAATTCTTGGCCTAGGGCGGAAATGTGATTTGCGTATGAAGCCAGCGGGGGAAAAATTGAAAGCCGCTATTTGAGTAGACGGCGCTCTATTATTCAGGGCCGGAATGGGTTATAAGAAAATGATTTTGTGCACATGGGAGTTTTATTGAGTTTTTCAGGCCAATTCGAACGTGTACCTGACATCAAACACAGGGATTCCTAGTTCAGGCATTTGTAAACCACTTGTCTCTATAAATTCTTAGTCTTTAAGAACTGTAGGTACTATACTGTTCTCAATAAATAATTTGTATTTGTATCAAACAGTAGATTACGATACAAGTGCGAAAAGTAGGAAATTCGCAACGGGTGGCGATAAATTAAAACACGACCAAAGGAAGTGTTTTAAATTGACACGAGGTGCGAATATTTTCGCACTTGGATTGTGTAACGTTTTACAGTACGCCATTAAAATTTTCGACATACGCACGTATAGTGCTAGTTACCGCACTACATAGGGCGGTAAATTAACAACATAATATATTTACTGTAAACCATATTGGATTAATATTGGAATGACAGCTAAATTATATGATACAAATCAAATATCGTTACGCGTTACCCAAGGCGACACTCTCCTAACCTGAGCAATAAAAAGCCGGTATGAAAACGTTTTAAAATTAACACTAAAATGACCAATTTTATTCATTTCACTGCAATCTCACTTCACACTAACCCTTCAAACGCTGACAATCATTGTTCGGTTAACCCGCTCAGCGCTCCGTTCTGAATGGGGTTTTCATTTCAACAGCCATCGGCCAATCTAATCCGGCTTCGTTACTTTGGAATGCTTCAAAAAGATTAAAATTGCTGCCAGATTTACTAAAAAATATTGCCAGGTTAGTGATTTTAGGTTTCTAGTTGGCACTTTAGTGATTTTAGGTTTCTAGTAAAATATTATACGGTTTTATCTTTCAGTATTTGAACTTCTGTAGCAATTAAATATAATAAATTGTTAACTGATTGAAATAACTGAAAGCATAGGATTTCAAAAAATCGTTGTGAATGTTTTTAAAAAGATCTTGAAGGATCAACAAATTATCGATTCTAGTTCTATGTATACTTATACACATTGTTGAATACACCCCTCATGTGTGTATTTGACTACCTGAGAATTGTACTTTAGAAAAATGAAGCCCTTTTCTCTTACTAAAACTGTAATCTGGTATTTTAGAAACGTACGGATCGCATTCTAAAAATATATTATATCCACTTGTTCTACATAGCGGCTCTATTTTATCTGTGACAGTAAAACATGATTAGATCTCGATTACCTACTGCGAAGTCTAGAAATTGAGTTTATTTTTCTAGCCACGTCTCCTGTGACTACTTGTATTACTTCATACGGTAATGTTTTCATCCGGAATGACATTGTAGGTAGATAATCTAAATATACCCAAAGGAGACATAGGATAAACTTCCACAAAACTTAATATTATCTTTAAAAGGATAATATGATCCAAGTATAATTTGTCGTAAGTCGTAATTGGTATTATTTAATGGTAAAGCGCTGGTGGCCTAGCGGTAAGAGCGTGCGACTTTCAATCCGGAGGTCGCGGGTTCAAACCTCGGCTCGTACCAATGAGTTTTTCGGAACTTATGTACGAAATATCATTTAATATATTTTGTCGCTTTTCGGTGAAGGAAAACATCGCAAGAAAACCGGACTAATCCCACTAAGGCTTAGTTTCCCTTCTGGGTTGGAAGGTCAGATGGCAGTCGCTTTCGTAAAAACTAGTGCCTATGTCAAATCATGGGATTAGTTGTCAAGCGGATCCCAGGCTCCCATGAGCCGTGGCAAAATGCCGGGATAACGCGAGGAAGAAGAAATGGTATTATTTTAGCCCATTTGCTGTGCCCTATAACTCTCAATAAGTAGGTACATTTTCGTACTAAAGATCATAATAATATATGAGTTGAACCGCACTTTTATTATAATTATAAATATTTAGGCATTCAGAATATAATTATCATTGGTTAGTTAATCCTAATGTACATTTGTTTGTGAGTGACCTCTAAACGTCAGGATCAATAGCTTACATAACCCGAAAATGTGAAGTTAAGGCATTCAATCAATAGTTGCACTAGGTTGGCTGCCCCCACAGACGCGTGCGGTAGGCGGGCGGGGGGCGTACGTAAGCGTAGTAGTTACCTGACTGGGATGGCTAGCGATCGTTACAGATGTAAAGTTATTTTTAAATATAGAATGCCATGTTTAAAAAATTGCAAGAATGTTACCATAACGCGTGTTAGCAAACCATACGACTGTTTATGTAAATATACATTTTGTATACAAAAACACGTTACAACCTAAATCTGTTTAATCCAATTCATGTGACAATCTAGCAGCTTAGATTGCCCTCGAAACGTCACTAGCACCAGCGTAACAGAAACCTAAAACAACCTACAACGTTGCTAAACTAATAACTGTCAGCAACAGCGATAAATCTGCCTAAAGCCAAGCTGATAAACACTATCCATCCCTTACTTACCCAGCTATCTCTAATCTAACCATCACTGTCGCGTGATTAAGCCACAAAAACGTTCGCAATTTGAAATTGAGATGACACAATTATATTGGACGGTTGGTATTGGCTTATCGTGAATACAAATGGGCGAATCGAAGTTTGATATTTAAATTTGGAACGGTATTGGTTAACGGAATAGTACATTACTACAGAGGCCGGGACGAAAGGGGTTGCCGGCCGAAGACATATAGACGGCCGAGCGAAGCGAGGCCGGATAGGTCTGAGCGCGGGCAACCCCATTTCCCGCCGAGGTATGTATAGTGCTTTTCTCAAACATGCAATGAAATAAATAAAATAAAAAATTCACGAAACCCGAGTTTTATTTATAGAAAAAACTAAAAGTAAACTACACCCAAAATATAACCAACAAGTACCTATATCATTATCACGCGTATGTTTTACACGAGTCGTGTATTTTTACTACCCGTATATTTTCATGTATCTTTGATTTTTTCGCCTTGTATCCGTCTGACTGTCGTTTTCGTCACATAAGTTTACATAGTCTTTCATGTTGATATCATGTTTCACATACATCGTTGCTTTATGCATGGAGTAAATAAGTATAATTTCCACAGTGTTGACGAATTTGTAGTTACATTCATTTAAAATATGCCACAAAACTGTTTCTAATAAACTGTAAACCATTTTTCTTAGTTTCTCATATAATAAAATTGCCATAAGCAACCATATACACACTTCGTCTTTTACTTTGCGGCAGAGGCAGCAAGTTATTTAAAATCAATTCTGCTTACGCTGCCAATTCCAACACCTACGATTACAATTAATATTAATTTCATTATTTCGTCCGAACTCATATTAAAGTAAAAAAATCAACAACGCACCACAAATCCAATAAAACAGAATGAAAATTTTTCAACTTTACCTCCATAACAATTAAAAAAAAAATAACTACGCGTGTTTGAGTAGACCTTTTTACCGCTAACGTTTAGATGAAATATTTTAAATGTTTTTATTTGTGTAGTAAAAAATAATTTTATTTAATAACATTTTTACAACTTTATAACAAATCACTAAAACTTATAAATAAAAAATTTGCCCTAAGTCATGGTCCGTAGGTAGGGTGCCCAGAAGGCTAGCCGCATTGCCCCGCTGGATGGCAATGCTGATCCTTTGGGCAAAATATAGGCCAGCCCTCTGGTCACCGGAGGCCTCTATGAGGCGCTTTGATAACTCCCCATAGAGGCGACGCGCGCTAGGTCCCCACGGCCCCAAGGTTTCCACACCAAACGCCGCAAATATATAGCTACTACCTAGTGTGACATATTTGCGGCGTTTGAGGCTTTCGGCCGAGGATGCGGCCGCACCAGCGCCAACTTTGGTGCCTGGAATATGGGACGGCGCCAGAGTATCAACGCACGTAGCGTCCCAGACAAGTGGCCGTCCCATACTCCAAGGCACCAGCGTCATTCCGTCAGGCCTCTTGCCATCGACCCTGGCCAGACCGTTGGGCTCGAGGACCGCCGGTACCTTGGCACTGACAAGGGCCCTTCGGATGACGTCGTTGAGGCTGGCGTGGCGGGGGATCCTTCCAGCGCTACGGCTGCATGAGAGGCCGTGGTGGCCCAGATTATCCACCATAATTCCGCATTGGCACCGGTGGGGTATGTTTGTTGATGCCCCTATTCTTAAACATGTGGCCAAACGGAATGTAGTATTATCCAGCAATGTGCCCACAGTTGTGGATGGTAGTATCTGTAACCACAGACCCGACTCCCATTCCGCAGTGGCAAGAAGACGAGCGCGATCTGTCGGACTAAGTGCCGAATCTAGGAGACGGTTCCTAGTTAGACGGCAGAGAGGCTCGTCCCACTGCCCCTGCGAACATGGGTTGACAGGCGGGTCTGTGTTAGGACATGTTAAATGCCATACGTTCTTGGCCTCGGTACAGTGCAAAGCCTCCAGGGCCCCAAGGGAAGGGGCTAAAATTTTCCCGATGAGGTTTTGAGCACCGTGTACCGAAGCCAAGAAAGCGGGTAGCGCCACGCTGGAAATTTTGCGGATGCCCAGGCCGCCCAACCTAATGGGTAGGCTAGCCTGGGTCCATGTTCTTTCGCCAAAAGAAATGTTGAAAATGGTGGTGAGTGTTTCTAAAACTAAGTTGTCCAAGTTTGATAACAAAGAAGGGTGTTTCCAAAGGTGTGATCCGCGGAGAATGTAAGTAAATTTTGGGACGAATAAACAATGTTTAATGATACAATACGCCGAATGTATATTAATTCTGATCAGACGATGTGAGGATGCCTTAAAATTTTGAATTTTTGTATCTATGAAATTTTCAAAAGATTGGTCCAAGATGGGACAACCAAGGAGGTGAAGCGTTTCTTTTGTAATAATTTTGATTCCAGGAGCTAGTTGTTCAAACTGTTTGTGTAGTTATTAGGTATTTATAATTTAAAATTATTGAATTTGGTTAATAATGTATTATTTATTAAGTTCATGTTGATTTTATAAAATTAAAACTGCAAATTATAGCAAACATTGTTTTTTTTTTTTTATAGGCGTAGTGGCAGAGTGTCATTACGAACCATAAAGCAAATACTGCCTCTAGTTTTTTTTTTAATGGATGAATGCCAAGATGCTGTGTCACAATTATCTGTGAAATGAAAATGAAAAAAGAGGACTTTGCCGGCCTAGGCCTGCAAGATTTGTATGAAATTCCATTAACTACCTTTTGTCCTAGCCGCACCTGAAACGTCATACTTCGCAGCCTATTATAAGGAACATAACATCAATATTTCATTGCATGTTTGAGAAAAAAATTGAATTGTTTTGAAGCTTCAATATTGAATACTTTGCTTTTGGTGTTCATTAGAAACATATAATAATACTTATGACCAATTGTAAAAAAAAGGCAAGTTTACTTAACTGCCGTACAGGGGTGTTTAATGTTCTCTGTATCGTCTGCATTACGGTACATTTGTATCGTGTGCGGATTAGGAAAACGTAGAAGAAAATTATTTTGGTGCGAAACATTTCTAGCATTAAGAGGGTTGGTCGACCGCGTAGGGACCTACGCCCCATATTTTTTTTGCCAACACCTCTGTTCAACACCCTAGAACCTAAATGGTCGCGCATGATCTAAAGGGAATTTATGGAGTTGCAGGCGTCCAGGCGGGCCGTATGCTTGTTTACCACCGACATGGTATAAAAAATATTTATCAATCGGGTTTCATTACACATTTTAAAGATAACACGGTTGAAGTATGAGCCTCCTTTCTAATAGAGTCGGATCAAAAAAAGTCTACAGCGGATTTGATAGCCCACGCAGTGCAAGTGTCATTTATACGACATAATTTCATAGAAGCGTGACGTTAAAATAACACTTTCACTGCGTGGGCTATCAAATCGCTGCAGAGTATTCTTGGTTTGAATCTAGTCGTTTGTAAACAGTCTCCATTAATCCCAACAACCATTAATAAGCTAGAATTAGCGCCTACAATTTTAATTGCGGCAAAAAATTGCGGATCGACGTCTATTGCCCATTCATTTCTAAAGTGAACTCAAATGCAGAATGAATAAGGCTCTCTTTTCATTGGCGCAGGGTTAAGCCAGCTTACAATAGCCCCAGGCGAACAATAGACTTTTATAAAACCTACTGACGTTGTGTAAGCCTTTTAATAAATGATATAAACGGTTTAAATGGGACTTTAGTTAGACTTACAGTGGCATTAATATTTTAAAATGTTCAGTAGGTACCTATTAAGCTACCAATCTTTTCAAATGCAAAAAGACTAATAGACCGACCCAGTTAGGAAGGTAGCCAATAATTATACTCATATCATACCGTGTATAATTGAGATTGAGATTTTGAAGGGTCCTTTTTTCCAAAGTTTGGACATTTTCCTAGTAAGGGCATTTATTTGTATTATGATACAGAAATTTGTTCCTGAGTCATGGTTGTTTTCTATGTATTTAAGTATTTATATATTATATGTATCGTTGTCTGAGTACCCACAACACAAGCCTTCTTGAGCTTCTTGAGCTTGAGTGGGGCTTAGTCAATTTGTGTAAAAATGTCCTATAATATTTATTTATTTATTTATTTTCGCTTTCAAGTTCCAAAATGAACAACAGATTCAATAATTCAACAATAAAATCCTCAAATACAGGCACGCTTTGTACAAAGCCTAGCGCCAGGGCACCTAAAATAGCACCGTAGCGCTCGGCAATAAAATTCAATTTGCCATGGCCGCGGGGGCCATAAAATCAGCCAATACTGTGTCGTAAAACTTCGTTACTTTTGTGGACTAAGGTAAAAGATTCTCTGTGGACGGGATTCTTGCACTTAAATAATATATTTCTGTCAACAGAGAATACTCGTCGATATGACTTGACGTTAGTGTCAGAATAAATAAGTGGTATCCAGACGGGACTGATCAAATCGGTCGATTTCAATCAATATCACGAGATTGAATACTGAAACAAAACACGTCATTTGAAACGACGTTTGAAATACGTCAAACAGTATAACACATTAAACTCTCGCGTTTTGTACACTTATTTAATTACACAAACGGGTCTACCGCGATATAAATCTTCGGCGAGTCTTTCCGTGACCACAGCTGGTGCAACTCAGCTGAAACGTCGGAATTAAAGGTAAAAACAATGAAATTATATCGCGGTAGACCCGTTTGTGTAATTAAATACGTCAAACAGTGTTCTCAACTTATCATTCAGCATTATTGCGACGGAAAGTCACAATTTAGATGAAAAAACATCCATAGCCGATCGTAATAAATGACTGAGGTTATTCTCCTCCCAATACCCGTTAAAATCATATATAAGAAAATATAGACCATAAAGTTTTGTTACCAACATGAAAGCAGAGGCAAACTCAAATAAATCTAGACCTTTACCACAATAACGAGCTCTTAGACTTTACGAACTAGACGGGAACAGCCGCAGGAAGAAATATTACACCGATCGGCTTGTTTATCGATGCTTCGTGTGTAACAAAATGTATTATTAGAAATATTTTAAACGGGTTACTTACGTATTATTAATGCGGATAAACGTTCGATATGTTTCGGTCCGATTTTGTGGATCTTCGTCCGGAGCACCAACTGCACGGTCTCCACTGATCGAGCACACGACGTGCGTGCGTGCGTGCGTGCGTGCGTGCGTGCGTGCGTGCGTGCGTGCGTGCGTGCGTGCGTGCGTGCGTGCGTGCGTGCGTGCGTGCGTGCGTGCGTGCGTGCGTGCGTGCGTGCGTGCGT
Organism: Cydia fagiglandana; assembly: GCF_963556715.1. Classification (NCBI taxonomy): domain Eukaryota; kingdom Metazoa; phylum Arthropoda; class Insecta; order Lepidoptera; family Tortricidae; genus Cydia; species Cydia fagiglandana. Next base: position 1,205,310 of record NC_085943.1, on the reverse strand, counting down.
GCGTGCGTGCGTGCGTGCGTGTGTGTGTGTGTGTGTGTGTAATACCTTGTCACAGTGACAATCAATATGAAAGTCCCTAGAGAGTCTAGAGACCTCATGGTAAATTGGTCACTGTGACAAAGTACAGAATTGTTTGACTCTACAGACAGTTGACCACATCAGCTGGCTCTAAAGGGGCCCACAAATTACCAGTTCGCCGGACGACATCGGCCTGTCAGTTGTTCGGAGCTGTAAAATTTTACGTTTAACTGACAGGCTGATATCGTCCGGCGAAATGGTAATCAGTGGACCCCTTAATAGATTACAGTCTGTTTTTGTACGCTCTTGTTACTAAAATGTCAGATTGATATGTCACAATTACAAATTATGTGGTCAACTGATGTAAGATTGTGTTGACACAACGTATTGAAAATGGAAACTGAAAATATTTATTTTCTTCTTATTTTGTGCATTCTACCACCAGTCACTACAAAATTTTTCGAGGGCGTCCCGCCATTTTTTTTTAGTCTGCCTCCTCCTAATCTTCCAAAGTATTCATGTTACTTTCATACGTCGCTGTGTGCCTGCTATACGGCCACAATTCAAAATTTTTAATTTTCTTGATTATTGCAGATTCGTATTCAAAATTGTTCAATTTACGACCTTATTTCGAGAGCCATAGCAAAAAAGGTCTTTAAGAGCCTTTTTCTCACAAGTGGCCTTATGCATTTGACCATAAATTGTCAGACGATTCCCTGCAATACAGCCACTTACCAGTCTGCCGCCTGCTCCCGCGGCGTTCGCACATGAACTGAGGGACTACCGCGAACCACGTTCGACGTGTTGCCTTCCTGTCATACTTACCTACGAATTTACAAGTGCGACAAAGAGGCAACACGTCGAACGTGGTTCGCGGTAGGCCCTCAGACGGCCCTTTTGAGTTGTGGCTATTATAGCTTCATTTAAAGCGTGTGCTATATAATATAGCACACGCTTTAAATGAAGCTTTTGAGTTGCGTCCTAGAACATAATAATTAGTTGAGTTACACATATTATCGCGTACAGTGATCTTGTTCCTATCAAAATTGATAAAATAAAGGGATTTTAACTATTTTGGTGTTTTTATTTATATTTGCATGGTAACCTTTATCCAATAATTTTGTGTTTAAATTTGGCCGCATCCCAAAATCTTTAAAAAACGTTTCTGCAACACGGCCACAACTCTAAATACCTGTCTTTATGGCCTTGTGTCTTAAAAAATATACATTTCTTTTAAAAAGTGGCGTGGTCATAAGGAGGGTTATATCATTCCGAGTAAAAAAAGCTAAATTTTAAATTCATAGACCTAAAACTAAAGGAGTAAGATCCTATTAAACACCCTGAACTATACTCTCACAACTTTGAGACGCGATTTCTCGAAAAAACGGTTTTTTGAGATGTGGCAGTGTAGCAGGCACACGGCGACGTATTCTTTCAATTTAACCAATCGCTTCAGCCTGTCCTTTACAAAGTTAAAGTATAAAAGCTGGCGTGTGCAGCGCCGTGATTTGAATAAATAAAACTTGTAGCGTGCTAAACCAACAACGAACAACGAGGCAAGCCACGAATTAGTTAGGTACTTGCGGCGCATGCACATCGCGACGTCATAATGTCGTACAAACATGTTGTGTAGGTAGAAACCCACCAAACATCATCTGGAAGAGATCCCTCTTAGGGATAAGTTCGCCCTTATGCTATATTTATGTTCTATCTGATGTAACTGTATTCCTCTCTTCCCTATAATAAAGTTTTACTTGCTTACATACTTACTTACGAAGCCAAAGAGAATTTGATATAGGTACATACCTAAGAAGAGGTGGTTTGCTATAAGTAGATTTTGTAGCCACAGTAAATTTACTGCCATCTTTCGACAATTGATTAAAACATTTAAAACGTCATTTCTAATCTAAAATTAATATCAAATGAATAGGTACCATAATTATTTAAAACTTGCAACTACAGCGCAGCTTGCCGCGTATCATATTATAGTCTTTTATAATCGCTGGAATGATTCTGGTTAATCTGGACAGATTGGAAAGGAGACATAATAATATAATCTAAGGAGACAACAACCGCCACCTCCAGCTAACGCCAAATTTAATTGTGCCCGTTGCGGGAAGCAATGCAGAGCCCGCATCGGTTTGTTCAGTCACAAGAAAAGATGCGACTCTCAGAATACACAGCAGCTGTAATAAAATTCTGAAGAAGATGTAAAGGTCAATGATGATGATGAACGTGTAAATAACATAATTAAGCTAAACTGTACTTGACACTCTTTACCAGAGCAATGCTTTGATTGGTTAGAACCATAAGCTTAATAGAAATATTACACGTCTATAAAGTCCTTACTTGTAGGTAATAACTAACCGCAAATGTAATTAATTAAGCTATTAATCATATCTGACATTAATTAGCCGTGACTAATTAGTATAGGTACGTAATTACAAATAGGTTTGACTGAGCTTAGTTAAGCTGGGGCTACACCGCTGTCGAGTAGACGTGGGTCGTGTATTGTTCATAAAGTTAATTAAGATTTAGTTATAAATAAGTACTATTTGTAGTGTTTATGAAACGAGCTATTTGTAGTAAAATAATATAATGGCTGTAACCACAAGCAGATAACATAATAAAGACTTATATCGACCGGGATTTGAACCTTGATTATCTTCTACCTTGATTCCTTTCTTTTTCGTCATTTTTTAGTCTAGTGAAACTAACCGTGAATCATTCAGAACTGTTTACATAATCAAGTCTTTCGATCAAATAATATAGATGCTATAGATAGAAGAAACTTTAAAAAAAGCAATGCTTTTCACTTTTTTCCGCTAGTGCTTCTACAAGTAATTCAATGAAAATAGAAATATCATTGGGAATAAAAGCATCCAAAGTATTCAAATTGTTCGGTACATACAAATTATTATGGAGTATCGAACTATTTGAATGCTTTGGATGCTACCTACTATATGCCGCTAACTGTAAATTACCAAGGTGTTTTTTTCAATATAATAATTAAAGAAAAAAGAAGTTAAAAATTTAAATGATGTTTCACGGCTGCCATTTTAGACACGGTACATTTTTAATCTATTATAATAATAAATAGGTACCTAATTTACTGTTCTATGTTATTGCATTAGGTAAGTACATTTTCTAGGCAATACGTAGTTGTTTTGAGTCACAAAAGTGCTATATTTGTATAATTATTCTGTATAGGTATTATAAAAGGCGCATTTACCCTAATTTCGACTTAAATTTCATACAATCGTTTAAATTGTAGATGTACATATTTAGAGAGGAAAATAAACCGATCTCCAGTTGTACTGTGCTGGGGTATCGAAGTCCGACGAAGTTAGTCTGAAGTTATATTAGAAAAGTTTTGCAGTACGATGCATAACATGTCACAATTGATAAATTATTGTAATTACTATAGAATACTAAAAAACACGGAGAACTGTATATAAAATTACTGTAGCTTAATATGGTAGGTAGGTACTAATCTAATTTCAAAAACTGTAGAAAAATGTCAAATGTAATGAACGGGTAGAATTAAAGTACAAGTTTGAACGTAGGTACATATAAGTACAGTGCATAATTGATTTCCATCGTATTTTCTCGGAAACGTTCGTATTTGTCATGCTACTTCAGTAACCTCAGTCTTTTTACAAGCTTTTATTTAGTTTCACCTGACCGTTGTCTGTCTGTCTGTGTGTAATCAAATCTTGCAAGTTAAATTTGATCCACTTCCCGGTTTCCGATTGAGCTGAAATTTTGCATGCATGTGTAAATCGGATTACAATGAAATATGATGGTACCATCGAGCTGATCTGATGATGGAAACAGGAGGTGGCCATAGGAAGTCTGTGATGAAACAACGCAACCTAATTGTGTTAGGGGTTTTTAGAATTGTCTCGATGAGTATTAGTTGTCTGTCGTAAGAAAAGTACAGTCAGCGATAAAAGCCACCAAAAATAAAATTGTATTATTTGTACCAAGACTAACTGAAATAGCAAGATACGATCGTATGTTTGTGTGAAAATAGGTACGATGGAAAATAATTGTGCACAACATCTGTAAAATAAACAAGTTAAACAAGGGCTTCAGTGAGTTATAGGCCTTTGAACCTCAATCCTCAGGCATTTTGAAACTATCCAAATATATTTGGATTAATCCCTGATCCCTGCCGCTTCTTTCCGCCATTCGCTCTACACGGCAACATTACCATCTTCATCACTAACTTATGGTTGGCAGTCCTCAACCTAACACACTTACTTACCGCAAAAAGAATACACAATATTATATAATCTGTGGTCATAGTAAATTTACTCACAAACTCAAAATGAAAACGTATAAAATTATCAAAAAAATGTATACGGATAAAATGATTTTATTATTTTTATATCATTTTGATCCATGTTCACTACTGATATCTATGTGTTAAAATTGTTAAATATAAAACGGTGTCGTCACGCCATCTAGCCGAGAATAGGCTAAAGGTGTGTGCGGCATCTATCCGGGAATGACTTTTTCTTGATTTCCGAGTCACGTTTTTTCCTTAGACTTCATTCATCTTATACGAAGTTACATATGTCTTTGTTTACCGGTACCTCTAATGTAAATTTCATTCGATAGCTTGACGTCACGTACACTAGGGGTTCTGGAATATACATTTAATTAAGAGTTTTCACAAACTCATTACATCAACAATGAAGTACCTCAACAAGATACGTACACAATGAAACTCCTCGCCGAGAACATTGATAAAACTCCCAATAAATTCAGATGCCGACAAGGAACCCTTCCCAATGAGCGGGACAAATGAATATTAATTGCTTTCGTCGCGGTAATTGGTTGCTGGTACTATCTCCAGATTGTACTATAAAAAGGACAATGGAATAAAGCGGGTTTTTAATAAGAATGGCTTAGATTGACAACTAATAAAGTAGGTCTGTATTTGGGATAAAGTAGGACATTACTTTCAAAGATTAGCAATTTTAATAACAAAACTTCCGTGAGACACAGACATATTAAATATATTAAGAATGGACGGTACGGAGTTCTTAATATATTTAATATTACTTTCAAAGCTTTAAAACTTTTAATTTTATCAAATAAATAAGTAATGTGGATTCCGGAAGGAAAAATCATTTAAAAAAGAAGCGGATGATTCCAAAAGGGTCTCTTATTAAAACAGAATATGATGATTTAAAAAAATGGGATTACCCCATTTCCAAAACTACCCGAATACACCGTAGTTCGTTTACAAAACCGAATACTAATGTCATTTGATTATCATGCATGCGCAAATTCTTTGCCCCAGTAAGGCTTTATAATTTGGGGAAACCATTCTAAACCAATAAACACCCAAAATCCAAATAATGGCCCAAAACGGCTTAAAAGAAGATCCCAATAAGAAATTACGTAATCGTCGCCATCTTTCATATTTTATCTAAGCCCCTAAATGAAGCTGAGATAGCGAAGCGAAGGCCGTTTCAGAGTAGATTTATATACAGTAGTCTATAAACAAACAAATGTGTATCTAAGGCCCAAGTTTTTAAAAAGGTGACTAATGATATAAGTTGAAGGGACATAGCTAGCTTGGATTAACTTAGATTATTTTATATATAGTCGTTGTGTGCATCGTTACGATCATTTAAGTCCTAAATATTTAATGGTAGGTTACTGCCATAGCCTTTACTGTGGCTGTATTTCCATATCATTAGATTTCCTGAACTTTTCTTTGAACAGCCTTGAAGCGGGTTTGAGTCAATAAGAACTGCTTTTGTCCCTTTGTGGAGTTTGTGGTGCTCATTTTGAGAATCGTGACTCATTTAAGAGTTTATGAGGAGAAAGCCTAGTGTCTATTTTTGATGTGATTTCTTTTTTAACACATTTATCTTTTTACTTATCTACTTTTAATTTTTTGTAATAATGTATAATATAGATATATTATCGGTGACAGTATTGACAAGTAGGTATCGGGCAATAATTGAGTTTAAATTTAAGATTATAGTCAAAAAAATAATTTTTGATACAAGCTTATAGTCTGTAGGAATCCGGCCTGTTTTGAAAAAAGTCGTCGACATCTCTTCTAAATACCTAAAACTGGTATGGATGTGTTCCTCGTGATCTCTAGAATACGAATTGACCGGTTTTAGTTTATGGAGGGGGGGGACAGGTCGAAAAAAAGGAGGGCAAAGATGGCGGCCGACCATCATTGATATTTGTTCACATCTTGAGTCCTATAGGACCGATCGGTTCGTATGAGGTGTCGTTTGAAAGAGTATTAAACGTGCTATTATTGTTTTATAATAACCGTAGTCATAACTCTCGTCGTTTACAAACTATTTTATAATATTTGATTTTTTACCGTGCATGGATGGCATGAGTACTGATTAAATATGCGTCTAACTTAATAAATTACAACTATACCGCAATTATTTTATAACAAAATATACGAGACATTTCATTAGCTTACTAAAAACATAAGTTTTATTGGTGTATGATATTATATAACCAAGTAATAACGAATTTTGTTCAGCATGGGTCACTAAGCGCTGTCACGTAAATGGCGGGCGACCGGCGTCAACTTTTCATTATTTCTCGGGTTCTATTTATTGATCAGTTGCTGATACATACCATTTTAAAGAATATTAAACGTACTATAATTGGTTTCCAATAACTGTAGTCATAAATTTAGTCATTTTTGAAATAATTGAAAACATATGATTTTTTACCGTGCATGCACATGAGTACTGCTAAAACATGCTTCTAACTCAATAAATAATAACTTTACCGCAATTAATGTTATTACAAAATATACAAGACATTTCATAAGCTTTCCAAAAACATAAGTTTTATTGGTGTATCATATTATATAACCAAGTAATAATGAATTTTGTTCAGCATGGCTCACTGCTCACCGTCATATAAATCCTAACAGACACTTAACACCTATTTTCTTACCTAAAGACATAGCCTGGCTAGATATCTAGAATAGCTACATATTTAGTATTATTTTACAGTTTACAGGCTCTGGTGACATACAAGTGTTTAAAAGGTTCATCTAAAGATTTAAGATCTACAGTAGCTGTTTTGGGCGCTATAATGCATGTTAAGCTGCTAGTGTTATAGCTTATAGCTCAAAGTGAATTGAACAAGCTTAACATCTATATGAGTAATAATCTGCAATTTGCACTTAAGGTTCTAAACGTGTGATAAAGTTTTCTACTTATAGCTTTTTATATCGCAAGCGCTACTTAACTCTCTTGTATGATTTACAGTCGAATAGAAAAGTTATGAGTCGCTATTATAGATACATGTAGTTACAGACGAGCGTTATTTAAATACCGTAGCACTCTCTAATCTCATAACTGTCAATAAAGCCATACTTATAAGCTAAAACTACAATGCCAAACGCCAATGAATCAATAGGTAAGCAAAAACTATAAATTCGACCGTAAAATAAAATAGTAAAGAAATATAGATATTTTACTCAATATTGACCTAATGTTTACTACTACATACTATACTTAAAACCAGACTTCACGGATAGTTATTGTTCACTGTTTTCAATATTAAATGTGGTAGACCACAAATAAAAATATATTACATTATTTACATTAAGATAAATTTGTAAAGAATCAGAGGCCCTTTAAAATTTTGTTTTAGTAATACATATATGTACTTCGTTGTTGACATTATAATTAATTTCGCCAAAATAAATCCGCAGATAACGCCTGCATCAGTGCACTAAAATAAGTACTCGTTTTTATTTACTCGCCATTAGATTTTACTTCAAGTTATCATATTGTGAGCTTACAAAAATGCAACGAAAGTAAATAGTGGCAAAGGAAAATAATGTGCAATTACCTTCTTGAGTGCCTATTACAAATGATGACCATAAATGCTAATTTAACATCTAAAGATGAAACTATCACCTATGTGGACCTACGCTGCTACTCAAATAGTAGTCACTTAAATCCCTTTAAAACGCCACAAGCCTCAGATCTCAAGATAATTTTAAATTATTAACTACGGAGTGGGTTTGAAAACGTGCTACGTGTAGACGTGAGTCAAATAACAACACAGATATTAAGTACTTTATATGCAGTGGTCTTGCAATCATGAAAGCTACGAACTTAACGATGTTATAAACCTATAACTGGGTTTTTGCCAAAACATACTAAGTTTCCTGTGATAAAAGACAAAACAAAAAACAAACCATCATTTTATATCGCTCACATTTCGGATAGCTACATTATAAAATGTACTGTCAAACAATAATAGAATGCTGCTGGTCTACCAGGCGCTCGCCACGCCGTGTGTTTGCTTGCTTGCTTGGCGAAATTGGTCCTGGCATACATATATGTTTATAGTTGTACGGTAACTAAACAATATTTTTGGAAAGTTAATCAATAGTTTGTTGATTTTATTCCACAAATATCACGCTATATTTACTACATTATCTCTTTCTCAACTTTTTTCAGCCACTAAGCAAACCTCTTAGGTAAAAATTAAACATCATCTTTAATATTTTTAAAATAGTTAATTTTACGCCTCAGATTTCAAACAATCAAGTATTCACAGAAAATTTAATATGCTTGCACATGGTATGCACCAAGTATTAGAAAAATAGAACCTGAAATATAATGAAAACTCAACGATGGCCGCGCGCCATTTACGGTGCACAGTACCTATGCTGAACAAAATTCATGATTACATAGTTATACAACATAATACAGCAATAAAACTTATATTTTTTGATAGCTCATAAATTTCCCCGTATATTTTGAAAACATTTATTGCGGTGATGTTATAATCTATTGAGTTAGAAGCATGTTTTACCAGTACTTGGTCCATGCACGGTATGAATCATATATTTTCAATTATTTTGTAAATGGCTACAGTTATGACTACGGTTATTAGAAATCAATTATAGTACGTTTAATATTCTTTCTAACGGTATCCATCACCAATATATAACCCGAGAAATAATGAACAGTTGAGGTCGGTCGTCCGCCATTTACGTGATAGCGCTTAGTGACCCATGCTGAACAAAATTTGTAATTACTTGGTTATATAATATCATACACCAATAAAACTTATATTTTTGGAAAGCTAATTAAATTTCCACCGACAAGAGCACAGCTCTTAAATATAAAGAAGAAGAGAGAATTAAATTTCACGTCCATTTTGTACGATTATTATTGGAGTAAGGTTATAATTTATTGAGTTAGACGCATATTTTATCAGTACTTATGCCATCCAAGCACGGTAAAAAAATCATATATTTAAAAATATTTTGTACATTACTAAAGTTATGACTACAGTTATTAGAAAACAATTATAGTACGTTTAATAATAACCTTTCAACTGGTACCTATCACCAATGGATCAATAAATTAGAACCCGAGAAATAATGAAAAGTTGACGTCGGTCGCCCGCCATTTATGTGACGCTGCGTAGTGACCCGTGCTGAACAAAATTCGTAATTACTTGGTTATATAATATCATACACTAATAAAAGTTATATTTTTGGAAAGCTAATAAAATTTACGTATATTTTGTAATAACATTAATTGCGGTAAAGTTATAAGTTATTTAGTTAGACGCATGTTTTGTCAGTACTTATGCCATCCATGCACGGTGAAAAATCGTATATATATATTTTTTTGTAAACGACTACAGTTATGACTACGGTTATTATGAAACAATAATAGCACGTTTAATACTCTTTCAAAAGACATCTCACACGAACCGATAGGTCCCATAGGACTCAAGATGTGAACAAATATCAATGCTGGTCGGCCGCCCACTTTCCCCCCCTTTTTCTCGTCACGTCCCCCCCTCCATAAACTAAAACCGGTCAATTCGTATTCTAGAGACCACGAGGAACACATCCATACCGGGTTTAGGTATTTAGAAGAGATGTCGACGAAAATCGTGAAGGAGAGGACTTGTGTTTAATTTGCCTATAGACTATTATAACGATGACTATGAGTTTCTTTCTACAAGCTACCTATTATTATTATTAATTATTACGAGCCCATTGTGTCCCACTGCTGGGCAAAGGCCTCCCCCCTCTTCTTCCATTCTTCCCGATTTTGAGCTGCATCTGGCCAGTCTCTCAAAAAGGAGTCTAAGTTATCCCGCCATCGCCGACGAGGTCTGCCGCATCTCCGGTTCGACTCATGGGGCACCCACTCCGTGGTTATCTTGGCCCATAAGTCATTCGGCATGCGGCAGACATGACCAGCCCAGTCCCACTTTAACTTGGCCGCTTTACCTACCTATACTACCTATACTAATACTAAATACTAATCAAGACTGTAATTGTAACAAACCCAAGCAGTCAAGCACAATTAGATTGCGTCGCCTCTGCGTCGCTTTATCACAAAGTTCCACCTTCTGTGTCCATCATCAGATCAGAATCAGAATCAGAATTATTTTATTTGCTAGAATACTTAAAACAACATGATCAGTTCGATGATCAGCTCGATGGTGCCATAATATTGCATTGTCACCCGACTTACATATCGGAACTTCTCCGGGGGAGTTACGAGGTTTACGACTTTATTTATTGTTGGCTAAGGTATTCATATTTCATATTTCATATTCATTTATTCATAAAATTACAAACTTTACATGTCAAAAGGGTTATTCATTAATTAGGTCCATTTCAATTAAATTACAATTCATTAAAATAAAATAAAACAATATAAAAATAATCAATACAATTCAAATAAGTAACATATTAAATTAGCAATTACTATTTCCTTGAAATGGAGTTACGAGGTTTGCGACTTATGATACGATATGTATGAGAAGTTTCAGCTCAATCGAATAATGTAAAGTGGCTCTAATTTAGCTTCCAAGATTTGAACTGAAAAACATACATACCTACATTACAACTTAAAGCTAGTAAAATTTCATTTTTGGAGTAAGTAACTTACAATTTAAATTGGTTTTATAATGGATATAAACGGTTTCCCTTTCTGTTTATAGCCGTTGGGATAATGGGGAAAGCTTTAGGTCGTATTTTTAGAATTCGATTTGCTTTTAGAACCTGAAGTGTTTTCCTAAAATAAAGGACTTTCTACGGATTATAAAAAAAGAACAGGTTGCGTGGCGAAGCTTAGGACTTTTAACCTAAGTAGCGTGTGGTAGCGTAATAATAATGTCACAACTGCTCTGAATCTGTTACTAGTAACTTTCCTGCTATAACTTAATAAAAATAGTTTTTGTGACTGCCTACAAAGGCATTAGATATGAGTCTGGAAATTGTGGTTTATAATTATAATACACAAACTCAATATTTTTCTATTATCAATAATACGCTATAGTAAAAAAAACCTGTATAAACTGCAGAAATACTGACCAGTTTTATGCAAATTATTATAACGATAACGGCGCCTGTGTTCACCACTCAGAAATTACTTCACGCCAAGGATCTTAAGTGATTTCTCAGAAATTACTTCACGCCGAGGATCTCAAGTGATTTCACGAGTGATAATAATGGCAGGTGAAAAGGAAGTGGAAACAGAATACTGCAATATTAAATGGCTTATTTTAAAACATCTTCAGGAGATGTTGACCGGACGTCAGACCGTCAACATTAATTGCATGTAAAAAATACACATGTATTAAGTATGTCGGATTAGCACTGATTGACTAATACGTTATCTTTCCGCGGATTAGCAAAGTATTATTTTGGTTTTAATTAATATGGATTTCCGCAAAGTAACGCCTAATTCTATTCACTAAAGTAATATTTCCATAAATAATTTTATTTCACATAGACTTACTGCCTTTTGCCCTTAGCACCCCTTAGACTGAAAATTGGAAAGCTGTGTGTGACGGCAATTTGAAAGCACTTGAACTTAGTTTAAAACTACTACGGAGACGTGAAAAGGTACCAATGAATATTCAGGTCTGTATTTCAGACTGTATTAGGTACTGTAAGTTCAGAATAAGTTTATGAATTTTGAACGACTGGTTAAGGTAAAGTTTTAAGTGCTAGTGTTAGGTATAATCTGTAATAAGCAAATAAAATAAGTACTACAAACGAATAATATAATAGGTAGGTAGTACATTGTGTATTAGGGGAGTAAACAAGAATTTACGAACGAGTGTGATTTGAAGCCCGAAGCTGAAGGTGAGGACTTAATTAACACTAGATCGTAATTCCTGTACTGTACTGTGCAAGTGTGAATTGAAGCCAGAAGCCGAAGGTGAGGGCTTAATTAACACGACTTCGTAATTCAGGAATACAACTGTACAGTACAGCCCTACTGGGTCAAAATTTAGGGTTTACGGACCGCATCCGCATCTAACAAGTGTGATGAAAGCTAGGTATATTACGTGTAGTAATGTGACCTGTTTCACATCTCCTAGGCGCAGATTCCTAACTTAATTACAACCATGTACCTACATTAATGTTATCATGTGCTATTATCGTCATAAACACAATATCGTTAACTTTTATCCCTATCTTTACCTAAGGATGAACATAGGCTAGTAATAAAAGACTGACAATGTTGCGGGACCCCTCATTGATGTAAATAGATGACCCTAAATATTATTTACATTTTAGTAATTTGCGCACGAAATCTGTCACCTTACTACTATTTACGTGAAACGTAAAATTGGACTTGCTGCCACTGACACAGATATAAAACAACAATAAAATCACAATAAAAGCGTTTTGGTCATATTTAGTGGCCCCATCAATTTTTTAATCAATCAATCAATTTTCGAATCATTCACTGTCAGGCAACAAAGCTCAAAGGCCCATAGATACAGCCAACAGACTAAAATAGGTTAATAATATAATATACGTAGTATACTTATCATAAACTAAACACCATTTTGGCGACCGAACAGCGTGGCTCCGATGAAATGTCTGCTATTAACTAAGTATGTTGTGTTGAATGAAGCGCACGGTGTGTGATGTTGTATGGAGGTTGTCAGTCTTCTCTATTTACTAGCCCCTCCTACGAGCTAGCACCCCCTTTATCTAGTGCTCTAACGCCCCTCGTTAGTGCTCTAGTGCAGTAATACAGTTCCGGTGTTAACGAATCTCTTTTGTCACCGTAATTCGACGAGAATAGCCGGCAGAGAGGCGCAGAGGGCCTACCGCGAACCACGTTCGACGTGTTGCCTCCCTGTCACACTTACGTACGAATTTATAAGTGCGACAGAAAGGCAAAACGTCGAACGTGGTTCGCGGTAGGCGCTCTGGTTTGATGCTTTTTGTGGAAATTATTTGTGACGTCCTACCACGGGTGAAGGTACTTTATAGCTGTTATTGACGTCGCTTCAATATTATTGCAAGGCTATGAGACGTAAGCGCCAGGCGCCATAAGGTACCTTTTCCGGTACGTTCAACGGAACGTCACTGTTTGTTCGTTCGAACGTTTACGTTTACGTTTATGTATAGGGTACGTCATAATTTCATAGCAGTTTGACGTTTAAAATGACACTTGCACTGCGTGGGCTATCAAAATCGCTGCAGACTTTTCACGGTTTGATTTCACTAACATCTGTATCTATTATGACTATGTAGATACAATTATCTATTAAGTACTACAAGTATTCTTCATATGCTTCGTAAGACACGTGTAACAATACAACACGAAGCTCGAAAAATCCTAGTCCTTGGAAAAAGACTCGGGATCATTTATTTTGCTCCTTTATTTAATAATCTTATCTTATTTCAGGTAAGGGCCCTCGCGACGAAGATTGATCGCTGTAAGTAGGTATTTAGTCTTTTGTACGGTAAACACGGAAAATAACATTTTGGCGATGAATTCTACGTAATTTGTAGGCATAGCAGTTATAGTCGTGATGGAAGATGAGTCACGTGATTTTAATTACAAAACTCCAGTGATGAGACACCGATATATTAATTTAATTTAATTTAATTTATTTATTAAAAGACAACAACGGCCCATAATGGTTAGTAACAATTAATATTAAAAACTAAGTGTTAGTGGAACAAAATCATAAATCGACAAACACACACACATACAGACAGCAATAACAATAATTAATCACCTAGTAGCGGTTAAAACACGCTCAAAATGCCGAATTATAGGTGAGTCGTATCGGCCCGCTACAGTGGCCAGGATGGGGTTGGAGCTGGCCCGCACTCTGCAGAGCAACGAGGCAGTTCTCTTGCGTATTATGGCATAGTAGTCATCCGTGCGACCTTGTGCAAACATGCCCGATGCGCTGCAGAAACGGGACAGCCCCAACAACATCCTGAAACCATTATTATATTGGTCGCGCAGGGAACTGATCGTCTTCTGCGTATAACTAGTCCAGAGGCTGCACGTGTAGAAAATGCATTAATGCTGGTCACAATTTTTTTTAGTCAAAATTCGCTAGAAAAGTTTGCTAAATCATTGTAAATAAAAAAAGCTCACATTGACTATAACATAAATTTCATTCGATAGCGTGACGTGACGTACGCGTTTGCGTTCAGTGTCAATTTGTATGAGATTTTGAGTTTTCAAAACGTACCGCTTGGCCCGCTGTTTGAAATCCCTTACAAAATGAGACTTAACGCAAACGCGTACCTATGCTTCAGTCACGCTATCGAATGAAATTTACACTAAAACCCCTAGACATTTTTTACTTCAAAACCGTATTAATATATTTAATAAATATACATGTATACGTACTCATTACCCGGGTATGTCCTTAAACCACGTCCAAGACCACCGGTGGACGGGCAGCAGCGTCCCTCAAATTCGGTGTACTCGACTGCGATCGCCAACCCGCCTGCCAAGCGTGGCGATCATGGCATTCACCCCTCAAAAAAGGGGGAGGCCTATGTTCAGCAGTGGACGTCTTATGGCTGAGATGATGATGATGATGACGTACTCATTGTTTCGAAACTTCGCTTATACCACCCCGAAGATCAAACGAGCGTTGCTGAAGTGTCGAGTGCTCTACAAGTCTAGGTAACTCCGAATTCCGAGGGTCTTCAGACTTCGGCTCTAAGGACCCTGGAATCTGTCGAAAGCATGGCGCCACTCAAGCTGGATACAGACTTGTAACATTTTTATAGATCGTTAGTGACGTGTTTAGACCGAATGACATCACTCGTGTGCAAAAACTAACAAATTGATAAAAAAACAAGACCAAGTGTGGGTAGTTCGAAAAACTCGCGCAGCTAGAAGACGTTGATGTCTAACGTGTATTCATCCTTACTTGTCCTATCATGTAAACAAACACTTCTCGAAGACATTATCACACTTTTCTCTGGAATCAGACAATAATCATCACTTAAGATGTTGTTGTATATTTAAAGAAACTCACAAAGTATTGAAATCAACCAAATAACCACTGAAAAATAATTATCCTTTTTTATAAGTTTTTTATCAATAATCGCAGTGACGAACGGATCACCCCAAAAACATCTGACATTACGATCTCTAGATTATCTATAAATCGTATTGTTGGAATGACACTTTGACGTCACGTTTGTTTACATGATAAGTCACGTAAAGATGAATATACTTTACTTTAGCCAGTATTTTCCTGAGAATACGGGGACAAAGCCGTGCTCGAGACGCCGGGAAAAATATTAAATTCCATTAAAGTAAATAATAACATACTAATGGTTGTATTTTTATCGCGTCACTCTCGCACTTGTCAAACAGTGACGGACATGATAACAGACGACAAAAGTGAGTTCATTCTAGTTGCACAGAACAAACCCGCAGCTAAGCTAAGTAAGTTATTGTGACAAACTTGAGCCTTCTTGAAGACTTTATTGTGGCCGAGAGTGACGGCTGCTCTGCTGGCTTTTGTTCGGAACTGTGAGCGGTGACTTTACAGTTGTAGCTTAATAGCTTTGTGTACGGTAAAGTTTAGATTTTAGAGCTTTCGTTACGAATTATGAGTCTATAATAAACTTTTAAACATTCGGTTAACTTAACTGTCGTGTCGCTAAAAGATTACATTTACTTAACTACATAGACAAGTTTTAATTGGGATTTAAAAAAGCTTGGTTATGTAGTTTTGATTGGCAGTTACTAATTATACGTTTAGGAAATTACAGTTACATCGATGTTAAAGGTGACATTAGCGAATGTCATAGGCGAATCCTAAATTCCAATTTAGAAATTCAATTTTGTTGCAATCTAATTTCGATAGACTGATTAGGTACTAGTACACGCGGGCTACACGCCTGATTAATGCATTAAGTACCTATTTAATGAATAAATACATAACACATTTTCTACCATGAGCCATATTCTACGAGTCGAACATGTCGTTCAGAAAAAATAGTAGATAGGTTAAAGGTGCCGTTTGGATTGAAACAACGTTACTGCTGCTAGTATTTCAGTGCGACACGTAAAACAGCCCGAGCGTTAAAGTTTCTAGAAAACATTAACTTTCTTTGACGTTTTTTGTGCATTCTCTACAAAAGAAAAAGGGTAAAAGTCAGTAACATTATACCAAAGGTCAAGAGAAAGATGGATGAAAGGGTGCTACAGTTAGGGTAAGACTTCGTAGGGCTTCGATTATGCTTCGATAATATGATATTGTGACTTATAATCATATATTATTATATTGTGTTTGATATTGTATTTTAGAAAATAAAGGAACACGTTGCGTTGTTGTAGATGTAAATTGTAAAGCTAAATTATTTAGTGTATTGATGTTGTCACTTTTGACACTGACCTATCTAATCCATATCGTATCTAGTCGTAATAATATTTGACTTATCTTAAAGCTCGAATCGGACCGTTAGTTATTATTCGCGAGTGCATTTTGCTTGTACATGTTCGTACATTTGCGCGAGCGACACGCCGGGCGAATGAAAACAAAATGACATAACTATGATGTCAAAGCGTAATTTTGAATTAGTCGTAGTTCCTTGTTTTAACTTGCTTGGTGTTTTTAATCCACGCAAATTATAATTGCAACTGACATGTCATTGCCAAATATTTAAACACTGCCAGTTTGAAGAAACGTCCAGGTAATGTCCAGGATAGAGCGAAGTGGAAGGAGAGGTCCGCTTTCCTCCTTCCACTTCGCTCTATCCTGTGTTACAGTACGGAACAAACGCTAGGAGGAGCATGATGATGATGATGATGATATCTATTTGCGTATATCTGTTTCTATATTTACTGCTTGTCATTCCCTTCCGTGAAACAAAGGCCAGGTCAGGGTGTAACTCGAAGCCTGAGGTAAGTTCGTGACCTTTCAAAGTATCAGGTGTCCACTTAGCGCTGACGTGGGCGTCAATCTATCAATACTTTAAGAGTTTTGTTTTCTATCTTCGCAAAATATTTTTCATTTTCTTTTGTTTTTTTGATTGATAAACGAAAGCGTGCTAACATATTATGACTTAGTTGTGGTAATGGAAGTTATATCACGAAGAAATAATTTTCAAGCCGCTGTTACTTGGTTAATTTCCGCCTGTAGCTGACTTTCACGACACAGGCATAGCCCAGTGTGGAAGTCGTCAATAATTTTCATACTGTATTTAAGCAATTATTCTTGGTTAATAAATAATTTTTACTTTAAATTTTTTAAACATGTAGATTTTTTGCATGTTATAAAATAATTTAACATCTAGGTATAAAAGTATGATTAACTTTTTTTACTTTTACTTTAAACTATTGTAGATAGATAGATAGATAGATAGATAAACACTTTATTCATTTCCACAACATACATGGTAATTACAAAGAGAGATTTATTAAACATTCACATGCAGTTTAAATTAAAAGAAAAATTATTGTAATTTAATTACACGATATTGTCTTGCTTCTTTACATCTAACTCCTATTTAAAGGGGAATTTGAGGAAGGAACTTAAATATGTATATGTAATTGATATAAAGTGAAAGGCTCTCAAATAAAATACTTAGGTTTACTCCACCGACAAGAGCTCAGGAAGCCAATCCAAACATACAGTTGACATCAAAATTTTATTTAAATGATATTAAAGAACGCCTTGGCGTGTCTAAGACGCCTTGATATATCTGAGAACGCCTGAGGTATGTTCCCAAGCACACCTCGGCATGCCTGAGGACGCCTCGGCATGCCCTAGGATGCCTCGGCAATATGCCGACGGATCCCTTACCGTGCCATGCCGATAGTGGGCGCCGGGCCTAACAAATAAAAAAAAAACTTGTTTCAAAATGACGAATAAGCTGTTTTATACGAAACATGTGTTAATCTCTCAGGTAACGACGGTTTCAGTTTCCATAATTTATAGCCCGCATCTCGACCCGAATCTCGGCAAATCTCGGGTCTGGCCCGATTGCCGCGTATCAATTACTTAGGCGCGGACGGCGGGATTACCGTTACAAATGATCGGCGTCTGTCTGTCAGTGAGGTCAAGGGCTGGTAGTTACAGTCAGCATCTAGGTCAACCCCAAATGTAAGCCAAAAACATCTACTCTAAACATTGTTGGGGCATATTCTGTAGCCCTCGTGTAAATTTCATTCGATAGCGTGACGTGACGTACGCGTTTGCGTTAAGTGTCATTTTGTATGGGATTTCGAGTTTCCAAAACGTCCCGCTTGGCGCGCTGTTCAAAATTCCGTACACAAATAGACAACGCAAACGCAACGCTCGTCACGTTATCGAATTAAATTTATACTAGGGGTTCCGGTCACATACAAACAATTTCATTTCACACTAAAAAGCAATCTGGATTTAATTTTGGATCAAAAATGATTATCATTCAGAATTAAAAAATCGAAACGTGACATGTGATTAATAACAGTAAAACGAAACTTACTTAAATAGATAAAGAATAAAGACCGACTTCCTGTTCTAAGCCGTTTTATGTAGTTTATAATTATATCTCATTATAATTTAGATTTAACAGCTTATACACACGAAATATGGCCTTATTTTTTCTGAGAAGAAAATTCATACGTATATTATATACCTACATTTCTACACCTTCACCACGAATTCTCAGAAGTCATGACACGTCCTTTGTGACGTAATCGCCATTTTCAATAAAAAGTATTCATACCGCGGTGCCATTTCAATCCATTAACATTCTTGCCCTAAAAAGCCGCTAATTCTCGCCCGTGCGTCACCGCCGAATTAATCGCCGCTCCAAATATCACGCGTAGGGATGGGCTGTCTCATTATAGCCATTACACCAGTCCCTAGGCAGGAGATATTAATTATGTAGGTTATATCACGTCGGCGGAAAACTAGTTGATGACTAAAACTCAAACCTATCAACTATGAGGGTTCAAAATTAATTATAAATCAAATTTACGTTCTTTTGCTTTCATAAGTAATAGTTACTAATTTTTAAAAAGCGTTGATCGTTTACCATTTTTCAAATGCTAAAACCCAAAAAAAAAAAAACAAAACAAAACAAAAAAAAACAAGTTTAGAACTTGACTAAATATACAGGCTTGCTAAAAAATAATTGCATTCCCGTTGCCAGGGAGATTTTGGGACTATACTGAGTAACTTTTACTATGGGACCAACCCCGAATTCGCGAAAAAATTTTTTGGCTGTTTCATTACATTTTGGCTGATCCATTTTCTATGGGAGGGTAAATTTTTTTCGCGTTTTCGGGGTTGGTTCCATAGTAAAAGTTTCTCAGTATAACCCCAAAGTCTCCCTGGCAACGGCAATGCGGTTATTTTTTTGCCTTGGTGTATAGGGACTATTAGGGACAAGTGGAGGCGAATTAACCTTCCTTAGTTCCTTAGGATATTGTTAAGATTGAAAACGTCATATAACTAGATAGATTCAGTAGTAAATCGATACTATGCCAAAACGAAAAAGGCATACATATATTTTATATGTAGGGAAATATAGGCGATGTTCTGTAATATTACCATTAACAGGAGCTGTTTCAGCACATCCCTACTTGTACTCCGTTGCGATGCGCGATATTTCATTCATGTGGGCCTTTTCGGAGGCGTTGAAATGTTATATTACGGCACGTGAGTTATAAATAAGTACGTGGAATTGCAAAAAATTATTAAGTACTCGAAAGACTCTTTGAAAGCTGACGTTACAAATATTACGGAAGTAAACAAGTGTTTTGACATTCTATTGGACCATGTAGGAAAGAGTAAAATAGAGTAGTGTATCACCACCGCCATCTACATGAAAAAGTGATGACATTCACCTACTTCACAAGCATGACTCCGCAAAAATAAAAATGGGTTAATAACATTTACTCGCCATTCTTTCATTCGCCCTAGAAACACCGTAATAAATGGCTCGATTAGCCTAAACTTATTACGCTGCAGTATTTTTGTAATTCCAGGTCAAATAACAAAAGGCAGGAAGGCTGGAATATACATATTATTCAGATCAAGATGGCTGCCAACGCTTACATAAATCTCGCTTCTAGAGCACCAGACCTTTAATTTGTTCATCCATAAGCCCTTGTACTGATCTTTTATGTGATGCGGAGGGATGAAAGTCATGTGACGAGAAAGGTATTACGAATAAATGTGGAGGGAAGTAACGGGAGAGGAAAACCGAGGAAAAGGTGGATGGACTGTATGAGAGATGATATGAAACGGACGCAAGCGAATGATGAGAAGATGACGGGCGAGAGAGAGCTATGGAAGAAAAAGACATGCTGCGCCGACCCCAAGTGAATGGGACAAGGGCAAGAGAATGAATGACCGATCTTAGAATCATCATGTTGAATTTAATAACAAATTCTAGTTGTATAATTATGAAATTAGCAATTTATCATTCACAAATCGGAAACAATAATGGAAATGTTAAAAAATACAATACTTGAGGACCTTCAAAGGTAGATGAGATTCCAAAGATAAGTTTCTTTTTACCTAGCCTACTGACCATTTATACTGAAGCGAGTTTTCGGTTAGCTTTACTAATAACAGCCTTGGGTAGGCATGTAATTATTACTTGGGTGTATA
The DNA here is from genome assembly GCF_963556715.1 of Cydia fagiglandana. Lineage (NCBI taxonomy): Eukaryota > Metazoa > Arthropoda > Insecta > Lepidoptera > Tortricidae > Cydia > Cydia fagiglandana. Next base: position 1,184,388 of record NC_085943.1, on the reverse strand, counting down.
ATTATACCTTGACATCCCAGGTTCACTGGGGAAGGTTCTATTTTCGCGTGCTCATTAAAAGTTGCCAACTTTTCAGACCCGTCAGATGTATAATTCCAATTGGGAACTACAGGATTGGGATGTTCGAGTTTTTCAGTTTATCGACGATTTTCAGAGTGAGCTCTCAAATGTCTGTGAACTTTTACTAATTTAAGGGCTTGCTAGCCTTATTTGTGACGCTGAATATCATTAAGGCGATAAGTGGAGGTCTGGAGGATCCGCGCGAAATAGCATTTTCATACAAACGTATCTAGTCCTATTTTCTTCTCTTGATATTAACATTATTGAAAATATTTCAACAGAATTTGTTGTACCTATATCAACCGCAGCTATGCCCCTACATTAGATTTTTTTCAAAGTTTTAATTATTAATACGAGTTAGAAGCATTTATGTAAAATTTTTAAAGAAATCTGTTTTACGTTCATAATTTTTACAGTAATCAAAAAATCTAAAAAAGGCAAACTCAGGGGCATAGCTATTATTATTATTTATTTCCAAATATGCAAGTTTACAGTTCTAAACCAAAGCACTTACATACTAGATACAATATCACTTCATAAAATTAAATTATATTATATTAATACATGCATGTCAAACTGTAATCTTATTTCTAAAAATATATACAGCCATATTATTAAATTACATTATAAATAATTCATTATAGATTAACCTAATTTTCTAAAAATTATAAATTTTATTTTATATAAGTCAAATATGATACCAGGTCACCATAATAATATATAAATCATATCAAGTTTAAATTAATTGCCTATCTATATTGCTCTGCAATTGCCAAGATATAGCTTAACACGTAGCTATGATTAATATACATCAAATTCTGTTAAATTATTTTCCATAATGTCAATATCCTGAGAGGAAAATTGGGACTACGTTTGAGTGGAGAAACGGTCGTCGTCCCCTTTCCTCTTAAAGACAAACTGAAAAATAAGTCCATCACACACCTAAAGTATATGTACAAATGTCGCAAAAAGCTGGCATTTCTCATCAAACGCTTCTGACGTGACCCGGTTACCCAGATGGCACCGCGACTCTTTAAAGTAGAACTTTATCCGCCCACTTGCACTAAGGCTTCAGGTTTTAGCTTTCTCGAAACTAAATGGGAAATAAAGTGGAGACTTTATACCCGTTTCATCTTGCGCTGTGAAACTAGAACTCCTAGGATACCTAGGTGTAATAAATTTAACGAGTAAGCTGAAGCGGTGAATAATAAACTAGCCCAGTTTTTCGGCGGCAAAAATGTAACCAATGCTACATATACTCTGTATCTTTAGGTACTTATTTAAATAAAAGTAAACTAACAATTTGTATCGGGTAGTTATCACATTTATTGGTTAACCAACCAAATACAAAAGCGCCTGGATCTGTCATTCAACGACCTAACTTTAACCTACATTATTTGATCATGTAATGTTTTAATCTACCCTCAAGGCTTAAGGAGCCATTTGCGGGTATATTTTGTTTCCTTTTATTTAAAAACCTAAAGATACCTACAGACTAGACCCGCCGCTAGATCTAGATAATAGGCTAAATAGATCGCGCCGTATAGGCTGTGGCATCACCGCTATCTTCGCCACACCAATCAAATGGATGTATGAAAATGTAGCTCTGCAGCTCAAAGATGCCAACATAGACGGTGACAGCACCTAACTAAATGACAATGGAATCATAAATAGATATATAGAGCCAATTACAGGAACTCGCAAATAGATATGTAGTAAAAACATATACTTAAGTAACACGCATCACACACACACACACACACACACACACACACACACACACACACACACACACACACACATCGCACACATGAAAGAGATAAGACTCAAACCAAAACTAACAACATTCGCTTACATAATCAAAGCCTACTACCGGTGACAGGACACCAATTAAATAGTGTAAAAACAAAGAAAAAAAAAATAACTGAAAAACTAAGAACAAAATAAAGTGTTATGTTATAACTTAGATACTACATATACAAAGCACTCACTTACGAGATAAATAAAAAGTGCCTAATTGAAACACATTTCCGTCAATTTACGCCTCACGGAGGGAATGTCACAATTAAATATATCAATGTCAAGCTCTTTCGTTAGCTTATTCAAATTACGGCTCGCACGGTTAAGAAAACTATTACGTCTGTAGTTGGATGATGTTCGCTTTAATGAGATAGGAGGAAAGTGTCTTTTTAACCGAGAAGGGGTTACGAATGAGATCTGCTGGAGCAATTCCGGGCAATCTATTTCACCAGTTATGATTTTAAGGAGGAATATAACATCAGCAATTTCACGTCGTTCGAATAATGGTACCAGATGCTGTTTCCTACAAGTAACTAAGTAATCAGTTCGATTAGAGGGGCACTTAAGTTTATGGCTCAAATACTTTAGAAACTTTTTCTGCACACGTTCTATCCTATCTATGTATGTATTATAGCAGGGGTTCCAGATTTGGGATGCGTATTCAAGTTTACTTCGAACTAGAGAGCAAAACAAGATTTTAAGTGTTTTAGCCTGAGTAAAATACTTAAACGGAACTGCGCATTATAAAGCCTAGCGTTTTCAGGGCACTACTTACAATACCGTCAATATGAGTATCAAATAGAAGTTTAAAGTATACGACACATCGTCAGGCAGCGCGGCGCGGCCACCCCTCTTTTTCATTCTAACCATCAGACTAAAAAAGTTAAACGCGCGTGTCCCAGGCATAGTTAAGAACCTACCTAAACTTGTAAAAGCTTGTAAAAAGACCAGTAAAATGGTAATTTAAGTTGATCATTTGTTTTATTTTTAAGGCGATAAAACTAGGGATTAATTCAATTTCGATTGTTATGGAATCGATCCATTGTGTTATCGACATCATAGCAAGCAATTTCGAAATCATAGTAACAAATGTGACATTATTAATAATAAAGAGATTTAGTTCTTTCATTATCTAAACTTTATTCAAGCACCGAGCTGCAATATCGTCAACACAATAGCCCTGTTTATTGTTAACCGAAGCGCTCCGCGGGTTGCGAAGCTTCAAATTAAGCGACAGTAGGTACACAGTCAACTTGGTGGAACAGTATAATCAACATTAATAGTAGCGGATAATACAATGCTCCAAGGTAACAATCGCTATCGCTACGACAATTAACAAAACGCTTTGTCTGTTGCGTTTCGATCGCTACTATGGAGCGTAAGCGATTGGCATGTTGGCTACGAGGCCAGTACGGATATGATGACCGTTCTTGTCAACGTGACAGTGTGATAAAACGGTATCCGTCACTCAATCGCGTTGTGTTAAAAAATGACTGATATTTTGTCACGTGGATAAAGCCATCCATAATAGGCCTGCTGGTATCCGGGAATTATTTTATATACCAGGTGTTTCCTGTAACAGGAGCAATAAATTAAACAGTAGGCTGTACTCCTCAAACTGACCAACATTTGAAGGGATGTTTTCAAAAACAACATATAACTGGCTACACTGGTTGACACCTGAAACGATTAACAATGTTCTTAAAAAAGTGTCAACCGCTCTAAGCAGTTATGTTGTTTTTGTAAACATCCCTTCATTTGTTTAGCGACTTTTGAAAATAACTTATGTTTTGATTTTTATTACATTTATTAAGTTTATTAGACGCAATGATTTGCTTTAAAGATTTAATTTGTTTCCCGATACCACCTACGTACTGTTATCAAACTGTGGTCTACGCCTAAGCCAAATCTCGTGAACAGTAGATGGGTGCCGGTGTCGAGTACTTGGATAGCGTCGAGGTTTGCTCAGCTCTTGGCTGCATTTCAGTTGCAATTGCACTTGCATTAACGCTTCGTTGATTTCAGTACGATATGAGTAAATAAATAAGGGCTGATTTAGATGGAGCTCGAACTCGCATGCGATTTTAGTTACATTGCGGACTGTTGGTTACGACTTGGTCAATCGACCGATCAAAAGCCGCAATGTAATGAAACTTGCATGCGACTTCTCGCATCGTCTAAATGAGCCCTAACAGTGGTGTTCGCGTTTCATGAATTGATCTCATTTCGACAACATTTGTAACGCGTCTTACTTGGACGAAGACGAGAACGAGTGAGTGCATCAATCATTCAATCATGCATTCAATTCTCATTTAGTATTTACTCCAATTGTTTAAATTTTATCATTTGACTATGCTATAATATATATAGATAGCTGTTACATATTACTAAGTGACTCTGTAAGCTGTAGACCTCGCGAACCCCCATGGATCCGCCGTTCTGTGAAATTTCCAGAAACATAAGAAACAAAACAATTCTGAATCCGATTACAAATTTCACAAGAATCGGTTGACATGTGCGACCTGGAGAGGAAAACATCCGACATACATTTTGGCCCAAGCGAAACCGAAAATCTTTTCTTCACTCAGTCAATTTAATTTTATTCGTTTTTGTAATCTACCTATATAAAACACAAATACGACACCTGTATATAAACTTTGAAGGTGTCCTGAAGACACGATGGACAGACAAACGGATCTCACTGTAGGTACAAGTCATCACGGAGAAAAAAATATTTTACAATATTACCAGATTGTATAGTAGTTATGATTCTGGTGTAGGAAAACAGATTTCAGCCATGTTTAATAGACTCGTATTTTGGACAATATTAGAATATTCTAGTTAAAATATTCTAGTACACTAAAACTCTGATATCGTTTTGGTAACAAACTAATAGTAACAGAGTAAAATATGCATTTAGCATACAACACTTTACAATAATTGCGATGTTTACAATATTTATTAATTCGGTTCACTATCATCTAGTTTAACACACCAATAATAAAAGTGTGTATTACAAAATCTTTGTTTAAGGTCCACCTTATGTAATTCATTTATAGGTACTAGATTTTCTCGTACCTGTTAGCGGATTTTTAATACCCATTACTTACTCGAAATTTCTTGATTACTATGAATATTTTTACTCATAACTAGATACGTTCTCTGTTGTCTAACATACTCTTTTTAATGATAACAATAAAAAGTGGTTCCAGCAACAATAAAAATTGTTGGCATTACAATATTATTGCACACTAAACAAAATATTATTTGCCTGTAACGAAAAACTGTTCGGTCCACGACATGAGCTAACTGCGGCCCCCCGCACCCCTGCGCCGCCGCACGCAGCGCCCAGAACATTCTGTCATTTTCACCGAAGTCCGGACAGAGTTCATTTCAAGTGTCACCAATAATAAATGAATCAGGTTGCATTCCTGTTTAGATCACCGGTTTTAGCAAAAAAAAGTGTCTGTGTGTAGTGAACAAGTGCGGACGAAGCGAATTGCGGTTTAATTGAAAATTTATACATATGTTGCTAATAGTGATAAGGTTATATTGGAGTGTTCTGTTTGTGTGTTGTGTTTGCTACCAAAATGATCTCTGTGTTAAATTTATGTTATGTACTACTAAAAATAAAACGAATTTAAAAAGAAAAGTTTGTTTTTACTTTACTCATAGTAATTATTAGGATTGAGATTTTTCTGTTTATGTTTCAGGCCACCACACCTATACCACAAACATCATTATTGCGGACTAAGCCAATGTAGGTACTTACTGCCGAGTTAAACAGAATAATGTTAAACAACTTAGGTAAGTCTTCGTCGCAACAAAAGCATGTTAAAGCGAAGACTCACCTAAGATATTTAACCTAACTCTGTTTCACTCGACAGTATATTACAATTTCAGTCCGCAATAATGATTTACTAAACACAAATATAAAACCCGTTAAACTCTACAATATATATAGTAAACAGAACATACTGTTTATTTCATGCCACAACAATTATATTTAACACAAACATAAATCTGGTATTCTCCAATACTGCATATAGTAAACAGAAATTGTTGATTATTTCAGTCCGCAGTAATGATATTGAACACTAATGAAATATCTGATAAACTCTACCCTGTCCTATAATGATGGCTACAGATAGGTTTTGTATACTACACAAAATTTATTTTCTACGGTACTAGGTAAGTGGGTAATAGGAACTAGAAATGATGTTGTAAAGAACTAGAATTTTCTATTAATGTGTAAAAAAAGTCTAGTTGTCACATATAATACAATAAAATCAAGTTAAATCTACAATATTCTGGTAAAGAACACTAGATTTTTTTCTCCGTGATGGTATAATAATATACTCCGCCTGGTACTCTCTTCCCGTATTTTCGTGGTCACGTGACTGACACAAGCCTACATCATCATGCGACAGCGCTATATGAAAATATGCGATAGCGCTATATAAAGTGGCAATGTTATTGTGACGTAGGCTTGTGTCACTCTGGGAAGAGAAGACCATGTTTTATTAGACTATGGTACAAGTGTACATTTGAGATTCACATGACATCAAAGCCTTCAACACAACTGTAAATAAGGCAGGGATTACACGAAATTGGAAAAGTTCAAGCGCAGCTGCGGACCTTCTGGAACACACACGAGAATTGTATGTGTTTCTTGTGTACTTAGGGCTTTATGTTGGGAAGCGATGGAAGAATCAATTTTAGTGATGTACCGACTATTGACTTGGCCGACTAGCCGACTAATCGGCGCTCGGATGGCCGATTAGCCGACTAGTCGGCCGGATCATAAGTTTTATTCGGAGTTTAGTTTGGTTCAGATGCTCTTAAAAACAACCGTTTTACCCCTTTAGTCGCGCTATTCGTCATATTATAAATAGTACCGCTGAAAAATAAAATAAATAAGAAAATCCTAAGGCTATATTTCATACAACAACCGGACAATTCGCTAACAAAGCGACCAAGCGGTCAATAATTCAAACAAAAGTTTTTGTAATCACCCCAAATAGGAATTTGGGTAAAATCGGTGAAAAGCGTATGGTAAATGTTTGCTGTTTATTTCTTTGCCCCGTTTTTCAGTCACTTATAAAGTGCCGACTAATCGGCCATTTTTGCCGACTAGTCGCCGACTAATCCCGGCTACAAATGAGGCCGAATAGTCGGCTTTCCCGACTAGTCGGCGGCTAGTCGGTACATCCCTAATCAATTTCGTTTATCGAATGCCGGCTGGGATGTGAAATCTGGGCTAGGCTTTTAGTACCAATACATTACGTATAGCATTGAAAAGTACACTGTAAAAACTAGGAAATAAAATGCAATTTTGTTTGTTTGAAAAAGAGATGCAAGCAAAAATAAACGTGGCGCGTCAAGAGGGGCGCGGGGTGAGTTTTTCGAATAGCATTTTTTGTGTGTTAGTTTAATTTAGGGCAAGATATTAATTATTGCCTTGTTTAGTTGGATGTAAATTGAACTATGTGATCAAAATAATAATAAAATAGCAATACTCATGTAATAATCTGGATTCGTCTCACAAGGCATCTCGCTCGCACTTACTGGTTTGCGTGAGTTGCCTTATGACGTCATAAGGTCGTATCAAAACAGGATCCAGACTTTATCAAATTGTCACAACAGAATTGGCCTCTAGAGGTGTGAAATGTTGGAATAAACTTTCCACACACGCGGCGCCATGCAAAGTTACCGAATGCTTAATCTTATAAGACTTTACAACTTTCCGTGAGAGCAAAGTTTTGTTATCTGTCGCGGTATAAAGTTTAATCGGTTATTAAATTCAGCTTCACTATTGTATCTACGCAGGTAGATTATTTATGATTAGGTATACTTTCTTAAGTATAAGGTCAGGGGTTATGATTGGGTTAAGTCAGCCGCAAATGCTGAAATGTTCAAATCTGCCAACTCTGCCAACTCTTTTAAGCAGGCAAAATAAAAGTTGTAATAAAAGTTTTTGAGCCAAAGATTTTGCGGTATAATCTCAGTATAAGTACATAATTATGATCGTAAGATCATGTACATACTATGTACATAATACCTCGAAAATTAAATATGCCAATGCACACCAACAGTAGGTATCTCTGATTTTTCCACTAGCTGGAAAAGAAAGGTTTTTCCAAAGCACCAAAAAATCTGTGAAATATTTGCGTAACATAATGGCGCCCGATGATGAATTACCGCCATTAGAAACCCTTTATACAATATACGCTTATACTTACCTATACCTATGTATCTAAATACGTAATGCGAGTGTTATGTTGTTAATATAATGATACATTAGAAAATATTTTAGTAACATTTTTGTAGGAAATTATTCAAATATTTGCAGTATTCTATTAGCACTGTCAAACAAGATTGATAAATATCAGTTATTTTGGACAAATTCAAACGGTTTAAACAGGACAAAAAACGGTGTTTTAGCCACATATTTACTATAAACATTTTGTTTAGAAACACGGTTTCGGAAACAGGAATCCACGTGTTTCCGAAACACGGAAACAGTTGCGGTAAACACTATTGTGTTTCGCCAAGTTCATTTGTATCTCACATCGTTCACACTATGTGACCCGAAACATTGTTTCTGTAACATAGTGTTTAAGAAACAGTGTATCCCATACACTGTTTTAAGTGAATACGTGGCTGTTTAATAGAATTTAATAGAATTTATACTTATACAAACTATACAAAGTGACTCGTTTTTGTTCTTGAATTTATTTGAAATTAGGAAACGAAGACATCAATTCAGAATCACATCTCCATTATGCCGAGCTGAAAGATAATAACAACGCTAATTGATTAAAAACAAACAAATATTGTTCTTGGAGCATCTAGAAATAGAACCAGTTAGCGTTAAGGCTGTGCACACACGATGACGTGTGCGTCTAGTATTGATCGTGTGGCCGCGCCCTTAGGGTTTAAGTCATAGCCAGAAGCGTGCATTAATATTGCTTACAGCATTCTGGAGCTAAATAAACTAGAGTGTTATTTAGATTTTACAATCTGTTAAAGTTTTGATATTGTTATGATACCAATATCAAATTAAAACAGATTGTGAAAATCTAAATCATAATCACTTTAACTCGTACTCGACTTTAAATCGTAGTGCATCTCGCGCGCAATAATATATGAGCGAGCAATCGTCTCACACTCGTATGAATTTAAAAACCACACACTTGCTTGTGGTAGCTCTAGTTACCAGTCGTCTACGAGTATCTTACTGTTTAGGAATTGCCTAGACTCTAGGCAAGTGAAAACAAAGACAATAATTATGGATTTTTCTTGGGTCGCAGATAGATAATTTTGCAAAACATCGTGGCAGCCCACGAGAATAATGAACTCTCCCGATCCTAATTGAAAAAGAAAAATAGGGTCTGGACATTTCAGTTCTGTCTAATACTTGCAGCGTTAGAGTAGCGAACGCTACATGCCCTATCTGAAACTGATATTGAAAGCTGTATCTATTGATATTAGTATTATCGAACGAGCGAGCGAAGCGAAGCGAAGTTCTTACATTCGACTTGGATCACGCGGCTGGCTAGCGGCACGTCCCGGCATTTCGATGTTTTTAAGCTGAACTGTCAGAAGATAGTTTGATACTCAAGAACTTAAGTTAATTTGTTCTAATTTAAATGAAATTGGGTAAACGTGTAGATGAGGGCATTATATTTTAGACATTAACCCCCTTATTCATAAACGTTTACTAAAGTTGACAAGCCGATAATAATCGTTTGTCCTTTTCCATCATACCAATACGTCGGAAAGGGAAAAACGATTATTATCGGCTTGTCAACTTTAGTAAACGTTTATGAATAAGGGGGTAAATTTTTAGCCGGCTCGAACAAGAGGTTATTGAGCTAGAAAAGCTTAAAATGCTAAAAAGCCATTTGTGAGGGGTCTAGCTATTCTGGTCATTTTTATTGAAAGAAAGTATGGTCGAGTTTGGTATCAAATGAAAGTGCTCGGTTTGTTACACATTTATAATATTTTCTATTTAATTTTAGATTTTTTTCAAAAATGATGACTATTTTGGAATTCAAGATGGCGGCCATGCACTATGTCATGAAAGTCGTCATGTCGTTTTATAGGTTTTGGGGGGCGCAGATTTCGAAAATGATGACCATTTTGGATTACAAAATGGCGACCATGCACTAAGTCATAAAAGTCGTCATGGATGTCGTTTTATGGGTTTTGGGGGGCGCAGATTTCGAAAATGATGACCATTTTGGATTCCAAAATGGCGACTATGCACTAAGTCCTAAAAGTCGTCATGGATGTCGTTTTATGGGTTTTAGGGGGCGCAGATTTCGAAAATGATGACAATTTTGGATTCCAAAATGGCGACCATGCACTACGTCATAAAAGTCGTCATGGATGTGGTATTTATAGGTTTTGGGGGGCGCAGATTTCGAAAATGATGACCATTTTGGAATCCAACGTGGCGGCCATGCACTTTGTCATAAAAATCGTCATGGATGTCGTTTTTTAGGTTTTGGGGGGCGCAGATTTCGAAAATGATGACCATTTTGGAATCCAAGACGGCGGCCATGCACTATGTCATAAAAATCGTCATGGATGTCGTTTTTTAGGTTTTGGGGGGCGCAGATTTCGAAAATGATGATTATTTTGAAATACAACATGGCCGCCATGCACTATGTCATAAAAGTCGTCATGGATGTCGTTTTATAGGTTTTAGGGGACCCGGATTTCGAAAATGATGACCATTTTGAAATCCAAAATGGCGGCCATGCACTATGTCATAAAAGTCGTCGTGGGTGTCTTTTTACAGGTTTTAGGGGGCACAGATTTCGAAAATGATGACCATTTTGGATTTCAAAATGGCGCCTATGCACTATGTCATAAAAGTCGTCATGGATGTCGTTTTATAGGTTTTAGGGGACCCGGATTTCGAAAATGATGACCATTTTGGAAACCAAAATGGCGGCCATGCACTATGTCATAAAAGTCGTCGTGGGTGTCTTTTTATAGGTTTTAGGGGGCACAGATTTCGAAAATGATGATCATTTTGGATTTCAAAATAGCGCCCATGCACTATGTCATAAAAGTCGTCATGGATGTCGTTTTATAGGTTTTAGGGGGCGCAGATTTCGAAAATGATGACCATTTTGGATTCCAAGGTGGCGGTCATGCACTATGTCATAAAAGTCGTCATGGATGTCGTTTTATAGGTTTTAGGGGGCACAGATTTCAGAAATGATGACCATTTTGGATTCCAAAATGGCGACCATGCACTATGTCATAAAAGTCGTCATGGATGTCGTGTTATAGGTTTTAGGGGGCGCAGATTTCGAAAATGATGACAATTTTGGAATCCAACATGGCGGCCATGCACTTTGTCATAAAAATCGTCATGGATGTCGTTTTTTAGGTTTTGGGGGGCGCAGATTTCGAAAATGATGACCATTTTGGAATCCAAGACGGCGGTCATGCACTATGTCATAAAAATCGTCATGGATGTCGTTTTTTAGGTTTTGGGGGGCGCAGATTTCGAAAATGATGATTATTTTGAAATCCAACATGGCGGCCATGCACTATGTCATAAAAGTCGTCACGAATGTCGTTTTATAGGTTTTAGGGGATCCGGATTTCGAAAATGATGACCATTTTGGAATCCAAAATGGCGGCCATGCACTATGTCGTAAAAGTCGTCATGGGTTTTGACGACCGGTCTGGCCTAGTGGGTAGTGACCTTGCCTGCTAAGCCGATGGTCCTGGGTTCGAATCCCAGTAAGGGCATTTATTTGTGTGATGAACACTAATATTTGTTCCTGAGTTATGGGTGTTTTCTATGTATATAAGTATGTATTTATCTATATAAGTATGTATATCGTCGCCTAGCACCCATAGTACAAGCTTTGCTTAGTTTGGGGCTAGGTTGATCTGTGAAAAAAAAAAAAAAAAAAGTGTCTTTTTATAGGTTTTAGGGGGCACAGATTTCGAAAATGATGACCATTTTGGATTCCAAAATGGCGGCTATGCACTATGTTATAAAAGTCGTCATATATGTCGTTTTATAGGTTTTAGGGGGCGCAGATTTCGAAAATGATGACCATTTTGGAATCCAACATGGCGGCCATTCACTATGTCATAAAAGTCGTCATGGATGTGGTTTTACAGGTTTTAGGGGGCCCTGATTTCGAAAATGATGACCTTTTTGAATTCCAAAATGGCGGCCATGCACTATCTCATAAAAGTCGTCATGGATGTCGTTTTATAGGTTTTGGGGGGCGCAGATTTCGAAAATGATGACCATTTTGGATTGTAAAATGGCGGCCATGCACTATATCATAAAAGTCGTCATGGATGTCGTTTTAATGGTCAGGATCATCATTTTCGAATTCTGCACACCTGTTTCAAATAAGGTATAGGTAGATGCATCCTAGTAAGTCAACACCATCTATATCTACTATCGAATTGTACTTTTGATAGTAGTAGTACGAAATGTAATCTGAAAGGAGTCAAGTAATATACTCCTGTAATGAGGAATCTACATTGATTCCAATTACTCGTAATTGTAGTATTCGAAAATTGATTCCTGATTCCTCAAATAATTCGGTATTGTTAGATTGCAAAGTAATCTGGGAATCGGTAATCAGATTACAAAGTAATTTCAAGTAATCGTGGAATCAGGAATCAATTACGAAATGCCCATCTCGGACTAAGTAGACTACATTCAATTGATCTTTTTGGCGAACCGCGAGTTCACAGTTCGGGGCGAACTACTAGTATATTTTATATTCCTGGATACGCTCCCGCTTCCTCCCATGGCTTGTGCCTCGGAAAACAGCTGGCACGCTACCGTTATTATATTTTCATCGTTGGATGCCATTGTTCCAATATTGGCTTTAATAGTCTCGTCCATAACAGCTATTTACCTATCTACTTAATATATGTTTAGAAAAAAAAATAAGCAATTTATCCCAATATTTATGCTTTAATATTATTTTCCAAGGATATAACTATATTTAGGTATATGAAATGTTATTAAAGTAAAGGAAGCGAAAGGAGGTATGTCAGGATCGTAGCAAGTGGAAATCCGTGGTCTCTGCCTACCCCTCTATACATACGTATGTAGGTATATATTTATGTTACCAAACAAACCTAACAAACATTAAATTCGACACAAAAACAGCTTCCAGTACAATTTCACCAATCCCTTATAATGTCCGCCATTAAAATAAAACTCAGGCGCCGCCAACATCTCCCTTCCTATTATATTTAAAATTTCCGAATGCGAATAAAGACATAACTGCCGCATTTGCATGCCCGCCCGAATTTCCGACCCTTGACTTAATCTGGGTTTTAGTGCTGTAGGCTTTGTGTTTAGGGTTTAAACGTTTTCACACCTGGAGGGTTAAAGTCGTCAGTCGAGTTAAGAGTCACATATAGGAACCCGCCGCTAAAAATCCGCTCCCAATCCCAAATAGGTATTTACCAAAATCCCGTAACAGCATTTTGTAATACAACCTCTGCTTGCATAACAAGAAAAGTTAGCTTCGGTATCAATTACCAAAATAAATAGTCCATTCCAACACCCACTTGTTATTCCGATATTAAACATTATTCATTGGCTCGCCCTCGCGAGTCGGCGATAAGTTTTATTGAAAACTTTGCATTTGCAGTCTTTGTGGGGCTTAGTGGAGGAAATAGCGCATCAGTTAGGTTTCAAGTTCTTTAGAAGCTTAAGTTTTCTTTAAGTATTGCAGTTTTTGCAGGCTTGCTGGCACTTAGCTGGCAAACGGCATTTTTATGTTGTCACAACAACAACTTTTTGTCGTTTATGTATTACGGAGGAGTGGACGGAAAAGAAGACGAATGAAGAGGTCCTGAGAATGATAGGAAAAAAGCGATGCTTGTTAAATGCAATAAGAAATAGGAGAGGCATGATGTTAGGACACCTTATACGGCATGATACCTTTTTCCTAAACGTCCTGGAAGGCAGGATTGAAAAGATAAGAGAAGAAGGGAGACCTAGAATCAGTTATCTCAGCCAAATAAAAAATAATGCGTCGTATGTGGAAATTAAAAGACTGGCACAAGAAAGAAATAATTGGCGATTGCTCCACCGACAAGAGCAAAGCTCTTAAGTTATGATGATGATGATGGTAATGTATTACGGTTTTAAGTATTAATTTATGACCCATTTCGTCCCTTGTCACAGTGATAATCAATATGAAAGTCGCTAGAGACCTCATACTATTGTCACTGTGACAAGGTCCAAAATGGGTCATAATCATAAATTAAAACTTTCAACTGTACCTGTTTTTCCTAAGTAACATCCCGCAATGAAAACGTGTGTAACTTTTATTTTTATTTTATTTATTTGATTCACCAACAACTAAACTATTTGCACAGAAAGAAATATTACATATTTAGGTACCTATTTATAAGCACTTTAGTGATATTTTAAGTGCAACAAAAACACAGCATGTATTTCATACAAAGAAAAATCAATTTTGACAATGAAACCTCCAAAAAAAAGTTAATACATTTAGATATCTACTTCTGTGCTTTAAGCACATTTCTGTTCACTTTGCCCTTGAGTCATTCCCGGTTTGTTAAACATTTTATTATCAGAGTTCGGCCGTTCCTTATTGTTTTTCCCGGGAATGCCCAGTAATTTGAGAAGATTTCGGGAACGACCCAACTGGCGACGCTCCGTTACGCTTCTGTTAAGTGACGAAGATAAACTTGTTCCAATGTTAAAGGTTTCTTTGTTACCAGGGAAGTTTGTGGAGCAAATAAAGAAGTATTTTAACGAAGTCAATAATTTAGTGCTTCTAAAGATGCTTGACTTAAGGGATAAATTATTTTATGATGAGATTTTTAAATTACTGATGAAATTGTTATCGTATGTATACATAGAAGTGCTACAGCTTTCATTACGAGTATAAATTGTATAATTATTAGAAAAATTAATCATAAAATTAGTTTATATATCGGGTTTAAATTAAAGGATAAGTGTAGTTTTTTTGTTCTTATTTACTGACAAATTTGGTTTAACCAACTATATTTAGGCAGATTTTTGAATTTCGAGCGTTCGATTTCGTGTGACTCCCTTCAAAAACTATCTCCACTACTAGGCATTTAAATTCTACTAATAGAATTGAAAACGATTGCTCAATACCACTAGATTCCCAATTCCTATTACTCAGTTTCAAAAATATCAATTCGCCGTTTTCCACAGATTTTTGAGTGATGAAATCGAGCGCTATAAATTTTTCTTTTTTTTCCCACATCAATAAGACAAGTATAGTTGCTGACTATATCTCTTAAGAAGTCGTTACCCAATATTAACTGCCCCACAAAGCAACTAACGGTGACATAACCTCCAAACTGCCGCATTTATAGCCGATATTGAACGAGATTCCCCCACTAACAAACAGTTGATGAATCATGAAAATTCATGCCGATCGCGTCTGTATTCTGTTCGTTCCTGTCTTTAGTTTAGTGTCAAAGTGAAGAGCCTTTATTCTTCAATGTAGGAATATTACAATGCTCTTATGAATGTCAAAAAGTACCACCGATTCTAACCCTACCACAGCCCCAAAAAGATACCGGTAGAAGTGAAAAATGACATATTTGATACAAACTTTTACAATAGTCTGTGCTTTTCATCGAGACGGTTCTAACAAATCGAAACTCAATGCATGATGCGTTGAAAACAATACCTCAGGTTTCTAAAATCAGACTAGGAGGGCAATTTTTGAATATTGATCGCTCGATTTCGTCACTCGGAAAACGGATGGAAACGGCAAAATGCTAATTTTTTAAATACGAGCGATAGAAATTGGGAATCTAGTGGTATTATTGACCACTCGTTTTCAATTCTATTAGTAGAATTTAAAAGCCTAGTAGTGGAGATATTATTGAACGAAATACACGAAATCGAGCGGTCGAATGTCAAAAATCTGCCCCCAGCTTGATTTTATCATAATAGTGCATTGTCACCGAGCTTTGGTTATTAAGGTGAATGTGGTGAAGACCGGTATAAAAATTTTTGGTTCATGTCAAATCATTTATTACGCAAATACGCACATAACACGGTTGGGACAAGAACTATCGTATTTGAATACGTACTTTGCTCAGACACAGTCAGAAAGGAACACCTTCTGCTCTACACTTCTGCACTTGAGTGCCATTGTAGGTAAAATCCGTCACAGTATGTCCGCGCCAGTCGCTCCGTTTATACTCGCCAGCTATTTAGTGGACGCCCTAAGGCCTCTGAGGCCTATCAATAAGTTTCTCCACCCTTTCAGAATCAAATCAGCACAGAATAGTCCGCTTTGAAGGCACATCTATTATTTATGGGTCTGCCTAATGGCGACCTCATTACTGCAGTCACGTTCGGAATAGGTTGTCACTTGAAATGTGAATCATTTATTCGAATCGACAATGTTTGAGATACCTGCTCTTTTGATTAAATACAACTACGTCAACCTCACAAATTCATAGCAAGCCTTTCATAGAAAACGGTAATTTTAATTGAAAGAGGCAAAATATGCCGTATTAAAAAGCAAGCAAGCGTATTAAAAAGTTTGAATGCAATTTCCAGCGGAAAACGGTACTGGCAACACCGGCCTTTAAACGTCGTTGACAACCTGCGTTCCATTTTCAAATGCTTCGAAAAAAATATTGCTGGAGTGATATTTGAACATTAATAATGTTATCTCGATTTGATACAGAATGCTCAGCGGCATATTTTCGATATAAAAATTTGATTAAAAAAATTGGCTTTTAAACCGAAAATATAAATTTATTTAAATTTATGAATAGAAGAATGCGAAATACATTTTGGGATAAATTACATTTACTTGTCGATCTTCTCCAAGGTTTTCCAACTTTTTCCGCATAACTTAATCAAATCGAATTTGATCCAAAACTTATCAATAATATCAATACCAAATCAAATTTAGAAAATATATCGTCGCATTTTCAATCAGGTATTTTTCGACTTCTAATTAACATTCTAATAACAGTGTTTCATTTTAATTCTTATTCCTTTTCTTGACGCTAAATTAAAATAGAAAAAAAAACAGTGTATTTCAAAAATAATAATTAAAAGTTTATTTTTGTTGTTGCAGGTAACACCTGGATCCAGCTGCTGTTCTTTCATTAATTATTTAAATTGGTGAATAAAATGTATGAAGGAATCGTAGAAGAAGACCGGTAACTATTTAATTTGTGTTTGTGCTGCGGAATTCTAATTAAAATAAATTTTGGGCAACAATTTCATTTTTGGGACAAGCTTCAAGCAAGGATGATACCCTAAGCTATTTAATCTAATATACCTTATAATGAGCCATTCTTATTTATTTATAAATATATTTCAGGGATCTCGGAAACGGCTCTAACGATTTCGATAAAATTAGCTATATGGAGGTTTTCAGGGGCGATAAATCTAGTCTAATCTTGGAAAAAACGCGCATTTTTGAGTTTTTATACGTTTTCCAAGCTAAGGAGGCCCCCTGTGTTAGGTATGTGACTGGGATGACTGTAGTGAGGCGTATAGTTAATTCGGTGATCCATGCCGTTTCCGGCCACAATTAACCCAGTTTACCTGTAGCTCGGAGCGAAGCTTGGAACTGGGTTGCCTAATGACTTTGTGTTTCGCCTAACGGCGACGACAAACACATGCAATGATGAACAAAACATCATCGTCTTTTAGTGTTGTTCTGCGTTTTGGCCACTGTTTGCTCTGATTTTTACGAAAACTTGTAAATCATACATCATTTACTTTTCCGTGTTAAACTAGTTTTACATACAAAAGTAACATGATAAGGTTAGATATACATAATTACATACCTATTGTTTACCACGAAATGGGCTCGCCTCAGCATAATGCTGACTCGAGAGTCGGCGCTGATCTTCCGGCGAGTCCATTTTTGTGGGCCACGATCGCTGTACGGCACGGCCTCCTAGAACTGAACGCATCCACTTGCGGCGGCTGCCAGCGCCAACTGCAAAACTGGACCATAAACTTTTTTTAGTATGAGTTATGCTTCTTTCCTGTGTGTTTAAAAGGGCCCACAGATTATTAATTCGCCGGACGATATCAGCCTATGTCAGTTGTTCGGCGCTGTCAAATTCTGCGTTTAATTTACTTACCCACTTACTGCTTTGGCGCAACGACCTGAAGTGGATCATGGTCTCCGACACCAAAGACCGCCATGCTACTCTGTCCAAAGCCGATTCTGTCCAGTCGACGGCGCCGAGTTTGCTAAGGTCTTTCTGCACTTCGTCTCTCCAGCAGTACTTAGGGCGTCCAGACGACCTTCGGGCACTTGGTACTCCAGAGTACGCCCTCCAGACTGCGCGGTCTTCTCCCATCCGGACTACGTGCCCGAGCCATCGGAGTCTGGCGGCTTTCGTTGCGATTAACTGACAGGCTGATATCGTCCGGCGAACTGGTAATCAGTGGGCTCCTTTATACGTACAAAGCACGAAATTTTCGACACGATCTTACCATAAGGCGGAGTTTTTTGCGCTTTGTTGTGCAAGGCGTTATTACAGGTGACTTCCTACATTTGTAACGTGGCTTCGTATTGTTTCAGTAAAATCATGAGTATATATCACGCGATCATGGAATTATAGTAATTATAGTCAACGTAACTGGGATTATGTCAAACTAAGTAACTTTCTACGATGATTAACTTGTTAGAATTTTTATTTTTAGGGTTATTCGGTACAATTTAGTGTCAAAGTAGAAAATAGCCTTTTTTATAACTATTGTAAGCGGAGTATAAGCTACGGACATTATTCCTTCAATTAAATTCAGTTTTTAAACATAAAATATTCATTTTATACCACAGTTTGTAACAAGTAAATCTTAGTCGTAGTCATAACTTATAAGTCGTTAGATTATTAAGTACATATTCATAATATTGAGTGCCTAGGTAATTATTAGGTACCTTTTGTTATATACAATATTATCATATTTATCATATTTTTTCCAGAATTTATTTCCCATGATGTTTGTCCCTATAATGCTGTGAACCAAGAAAAGACTGCAACGATTTTGATAGCATGCTCGTACGCAGTGCTAGTATTATATTATACGTCATAATTTCATAGAAGCTTGACGTTTAAAATAACACTTGCACTGCGTGTGCTATCAAAACTGTTGCAGACCTACCTTGGTCTAACTCTGGGTTGTTTCGACTTTGTCTTCCAGTTAATTTCGTCATATGATTTTAATCCATCAAAAAATTAACGACCCGTTTTCAATCTTAATCCAATTTAAGTCAATCCAATCGCGCCATTCCCAGAGTGGTCTCCAGCCGTTAGAGACTCCATTTTGAAATTAATTGCTTCTGCATTATGAATGTTTTCATTAGGGTGTTAATCAGTTTTGTATTCTAAATAATTTCATATTTATGGGTCGAGGGGTTTTTGTAGTCAGATTAGAAATTGGATTGTATTAAGAGGCTTTTCTAATGGATTATTTATTTAATATTTAACTATGTACATATTTGGCAAATTGGGTAGTTTTGCTACTGTCTTGACTGCGACTTTGAAAAACTATGATGTTTACCGTATTTTTTTTTAATTTTTATGAACTTTTAAAAATTCAAACTTGCTTACAATTAAGGAATAAAATTTTGCAGTTGTTCCAAATTATATATTTTTTCGGTTGTCTATTAGTGTGAAGAATCTCTATACTTACAATTTATTAAAATAATCAAGGACAGATTTATTTCTTCTATTATAGATCTTGTAAGTGTAGCCGTTCATAATGGCAGCTTCTACTTATTGTTTAAATTTAGAAAAATATTTTAATTTCAACTATCAAAATGTGGATCAATACAACACATTCCAAAATACATAATTTCACATTCAAATTCTTCCGAAGCATAAATTCAAAATGAATTTCAAATCATCATCATCATCATCATTCTAGCCTTCAGTCGCCCACTGCTGAGCATAGGCCTCTCTTCGTGTACGCCACTTATCCCGGTCCTGGGCTAGTCTCATCCAAAAGTGCCCCGCAATTTTCCGAATGTCATCCACCCAACGAGCCAACGGACGCCAGGCGCTTCTTTCATCCGAAAGTGGCCACCAATCCGTCAACCTTTTGGTCCACCTGCCATCACTCTGCCTAGCAACATGTCCCGCCCAACTCCATTTAAGCTTGGAGATGACGTCCCCCACGTCTCGCACCTTGGTGCGGCGTCGGATTTCGACATTCCTCACTCGGTCTTGCAGTTTAATGCCGAGCATGGAGCGCTCCATGGCTCTTTGTGCTACTCGTATTTTATGCACAGCCCCCCTAGTGAGCGTCCATGTCTCGGCACCGTATGTCATGGTGGGCAGGACACATTGATTAAAGAGGCGAGTTTTCAGGCATTGTGGAAAGTTTTCAGATTTGAGGATGTCCGCAAGCTTGTTGAATGCCGCCCAACCCAACTGGATTCTTCTGGAGATCTCCTTTTCCTGATGTTTTTTGTCGAAAGATAGAATATGTCCAAGATACACGTATTGCTCGACCACCTCCAGCTCTTCGTCTCCCACCGTTACGGTGAGATTCGAATTGCCAGTGATGTTCGTCATAACTTTGGTCTTGGACATATTCATCTTAAGACCTACCTTTATAGAAGCATGGTATAGTCCTTGAATCATGCTTTGAAGATCATCCAGGGACTCGGCAAACAAAACAATATCGTCGGCGAATCTCAAGTGCGACAAAAAGACACCATGGATGTTAATACCGGTCTTGTCCCATGCAAGCGTTTTTATGACGTCTTCTAGTACCGCCGTAAAAAGCTTGGGTGAAATGGTGTCTCCTTGTCGCACGCCCCTTTTGATGGATATCGGGTCGCTTGTCTTGTGAAGACGAACTCGCATGGTTGCCGAGCCGTACAGCTCCCGAAGCAAATCAACATAGCGCGCATCTATTGAACAGCGATGAAGAGCGTCAAACACGGCCCAATGCTCGACACTGTCAAAGGCCTTCTCATAATCGACGAAGGCCATGCACAAGGGCCGGTTGTATTCGTGACATTTCTCCATCAGCTGTTTTACCGCGTGAAGGTGATCTACCGTAGAAAATCCGCTTCGGAAGCCGGCCTGCTCGGGAGGCTGGCACTCGTCAAGGTTACGAGTGATGCGGTTGCAGAGGACTTTGGAAAAAAGCTTGTAGGTATGTGAAAGGAGGCTTATAGGGCGATAGTTAGCGAGTTTTGAAATGTCTCCTTTTTTGTGTATGACTGTGACGATGGCAGTTTTCCAAGACTCTGGAGTTCGAGTATCCTGTATGACCTGGTTAAAGAGTTTTGCGAGAATAGTAAGGGCAGGCTCGCCACCAGCGCGTAGTAGATCGGCTGTTATGCCATCTTCACCAGGAGATTTGTCAGCTTTCATATGGTACAAAGCATTTCTAACTTCGCTAACTATTATTGGTGGTATGTTATTGTCTTCTATGTACGGTACGGGTGGTGCTCTTACATCGGTTGTGGTTGACGTTGGCTTTCCGGCATGCGAGGAGTATAGGTTTTTGTAGAAATTTTCAACTATGTTAACAATTTGGTCCCGATCTGTGACTAAATTGTTATCATCGTCTTTAAGTTTCACTATTTCCTTTGTACCTGTTTTTAGCTTTCTTCTAAAAACTTTTGGACCTCTGTATTGTTCTATTGTATTTACTATGATTTTAGTGTTGTGTTTCCTTAAGTCTTTTCTAATTGATTTACTTATTGTTCTATTTAATTTTTCTATTTCTCTCTGATCTGCTATTGTGATATGTTTCAGTTGCTTTCTTTCTTCCAGTAGTGCCAGCGACTCGGGTGTTAACTTATCTTCCTTCTTTCTTCGTTTGCCGAGGTGCTTTTTAGCCGTATCTGTCATGGTCTTAATCAGCAAATTATTTATGTGGTCAACATCGAGGTTCTCCTCTTCCAGACCGTCGAATTGATTTTGGAGATCTACGCGGAATTCTTCCTGAAGTAGAGCAGTGTCTTCCTTATAATATCTGATGGTAGTGGCAACCATTCTTGCTCGCTCTTTTTTCAGGTTAAACCTCAATGTTGCCCGCACTAGCCTGTGGTCACTGCCGGTCCTGAAGTTTTTAAGAACGGTTACATCCGTGACTACATCTTTGCGGGAACTTATAATGTAGTCTACTTCGTTCTTTATCTTGCCGCCAGGGCTAGCCCAGGTCCACTTTCTTGATGCACGCTTTTGAAAGAATGTGTTCATTGCGTATAGATGTTTTTGTTCAAGAAAGTTGACTAGAGTTTGTCCCCGGTTGTTGCGAGTCCCCAGTCCAAACTTGCCGACAGATTTTTCATTGGGTAGCTGTGGCCCAATCTTGGCATTAAAGTCACCAATTATAGTGTAGTACTGGCACGGACATTCATCAAGAGCTTTTTGTATGTCGTCATAGAAGGTTTCCACTTCTTCCTCCGTACGGCCCGAGGTTGGTGCATATACCTGGATTATTTTGATAGAGTAGTGTTTGTTCAGTTCCAACACTACAAAACAGACGCGGGTTGATATGCTCTTTATATTCTTAACTGCCGATGAGATACTTTTGTGCAGCATAAATCCAACTCCCCCATAAGAGGAGTCCTCGTGACCTCGGTAGTAAAATAAGTCGCCAGAATTAAGTTTAATGAGGTCTTCGCCCTTTCGCCTTACTTCTGACAAACCTATTACATCCCATTTGATGTTGTCTAGTGCCAGTTGTACTTGAAGCAATCGGTCATCCGTTCGCATCGTCCTGGCGTTGTAACACGCCAGGGTCAGGGTCGTCGTGTTCGAGTGGCAGCCGGATCTCTTCCAGAGATTCTTAGCACCCTCTGCCCCACCGTTACCAGGACTGCTGCCGGAGCCTGGGATAGTGAGGCCGCTGGGGACTGAGGGCCGGGTTCTATGCGTACTTGTCATATGAAGAGGGTATGAGCCTTAAAACGCCACGCTGGCCAGTGCGTCTTGGCGAGTTTTCTTCTTCCTGCCACGTTTGCCTGGTACAAGTAGTACACGAACTAAAGTTCTTTGTACTACTCATACCAGTTACCAGGGGGGACCGCGAGGAGGTGTGGACCAGGAATTGGTATCCACAATGTATATGACGTGAGAAACAAATGCGATGAACGCATTTCCTCCTCCAATCATTATCCATTGTGGAGACCCTTTACCCCCCTTTTTCAAATAGAATTTCAAATAGAATGGTTTAATTCCACTAAGCTGTTTTCACAAACAATACTATCTACATTTTATTAGGTCGGTCTCGTTCGGTCCGTCGACCTAAGGTCGTTACCCTCATTTACCCCTCTACCCCCTTAATTACAGAACGCTGTATGTGCATTGTCAGTTAGAGCACATACATCCTTGTTGTCTTAAAACTAGATAAGGGTCAGGAATAAGTTGCCCTTTGGGAAACACTCCTTCCAGGAAATTGGAGGTGGAGAGAATCTTAATTTAAGTGTGTCTGCGGGATAAGTGTGACTGGCCTTCACATTGGGGTCTGTTTACACATTAATTAGTGTTTGATGCGAGTTCAGCACACTGACTGTGGGGCTAATCCATAAACTTAAAGTCGCTCAACGTGCTATGGAAATAGCTATGCTCGGAGTCTCTCTGAAGGACAAAATTCGGAACGAAGTGATCCGCCAGAGAACCAAGGTGACCGACATAGCATGGCAAGTTAGTACGTTGAAGTTGCAATGGGCTGGCCACATATGTCGCAGAACCGATAATCGCTGGAGTAAGCGTGTCCTGGAGTGGAGACTGCGTTTGGACAAACGTCTGGGCAGTGATTGGATGCATAAAGCGGCAGACCGGGCCACGTGGCGTGTACCTTGGGAGAGGCCTATGTCCAGCAGTGGACTGAAACGGGCTGATGATGGTGATGATGCGAGTTTATACACTTGCCAGTAAACGCAAGTAGCAAATTTACAAAATCTTATTGCCGTAATTTGTGTAGCTATAAGAAGCGGACTTGATATAGGGCCGATATGTACAATAGTATAAACTTACTTCTTTGGCGCAGTGATCCATAGTGTGTCTTGGCCTCCAACACGACTGCTCGCCCCGATCCCGGTCCTGTGCCATATCTCGCCAGTTTTCAACCCGGAGCTCGCGCAGATCAGCGTCCACCACATCGGCCCATCGATACCTAAGTCGACCAACCGGGCGGCGTTCTATCGGTTTTTTCAAAAACGCTCTTTTCACAATAGTATAAAGGTCCTGTTAAATAATATAAAAAAAATGTACGAACACTTCTACATAACTGGCCTTATTTATCATAGAATACCTTTTCAAGGGGCTATATATTACGGAACCCTTGAAACTGCTGATCACCGACCGGTGTGGTCGCGTCCCTAAGAATATTTATTATGAACCCTCCTTGAGATTTTGACGTACAAGTTTTTAATAGGACCTTAGTGCGTTAGCGTATTTTGAACAACAGTATGTGATCAATGGATAAGAATTTTTATTTCAAAGACATGGGATGATATATAGTCTGTCTAGCCAGTTCCGTCAATAGATAAAAACGGCAAATTAAAAAAATATAGGTGCCAAGGGTTATCGCTTATCGTCCCATAGACAATTTGAATTTCGCGCCTTTTTCTACTGACAAAGTTGTATGGCCGGCTATAGGTATGAAATTAATTTATAATTCTTCTTATAAAAGTTCTACGTAAATATTCCTCGGTGCCTAATAGGTGGATTTACTACTTTAATGAAATTACGGCTACCACAAATTGGCTGAGAGCTGCGTTCGACAGCCAATAACCCTGTCAAAGTGTTTATACTTTGATCAAGGGAAACATTTACTACACAGAGTAGCTATAGTCCAGGAAGGTTAAATTCGGATTGCAACTGCATTGCCACGAGATGCAATTTCGATTGCGTACTTATAGTGTTACGAGTAGGCCGATACATAGATGGTAGGATCCTATAGACGTGCTATACGCGTGCGTCCGTGAGGGACACAACATACCAACAACCTCAAACTCCGTTTTAGGTTATAATTTGTACGGAGTTGACACCTGTCACGATTAACTTCTTATCGGCCGATCACTATAACACTGATTTATGTACACTAGTAGAATCATCAATCATCTTAGGTAGTGCAAAAGACATTAAACTATCACAAAAGCGTAAATTACCAACGCCATCTATCTCCATCAACAAGAAACTGACGAACCCTTTACTGGAACCTATCGCAAAAATGTCCCAAATTAATCTTTTGCCCACGACAAATATCCTTCCATGTACTAAACAACCCATGTATAATTGAAACTATTGTGACTTAAGGCCTTTTAGTCGTAGTAGTTCTTAAGCCGACAAATGTCCACGTTAACTCCAAACGGCATATGAATATAGGAAACGACTGGGACTTAGTCCGTTTTGGTTCTAGTGTAGGCTGTCGGCTCTCATAATGTATGGCACGGTTTGACGGTCTAAGATTAGCATGAGATGGGTCCAATGCTCCAAATTTCCTCGCTTTGGGTATACAGAGTGGTCATAGAGAGTGAAAAACTTAAATATTTGAGGACGAACCTTATACCTTCGATTGAAGCAAAGCTTGTATTATGGGTATTAGGCGACGATGAGCATACTTAACTTTTTTAGGTTAAAATATTCAGCATTTTCCCAAATAAACGAGTCAACAAAATAATCAGGCAATTTCATTCCAATCAATTGAACGTTATTAACTTACCAGTTGTCAGTTCTCCATTGTTCTACAGAAGCATAAAATACGCTACGGAACTAAATTGAATTTGTTTGTTCTAGAAAGTCACACAAAAATGCTAAATTGAATCTGTTTTGATACATCTTGTATGTAAATAAATTATTTTTTCTATTGATACATTATTTTTTAAACGTAAATCAGGTATATATGCGTAATTTTTCGGATAGTTGTGGCTCACCCTGTATACGACACCTGGCATTTAAAGGCTTTGTTCAACAAAAGGGCAGGATAGTGAGTTGCTAATTTATTTGTATGGAAAACGAGGCGGAGAACAAAAGAGCAAACGTTTATAATCACGTATTATCTTACATAAAAGAGGTATATTTAGGACATTTTCTGAAGTTTTCGGGATTAAATAAAACCAACGTTGTAGAAAAAGGTTTTATTATGACAAACACAATGTCAGGAGAGTTACAATTTAATTACATTTTTATAGTCCTTTTCATTTCTTAAGATTTAAATGCTGTTAACAATGATAAGTACACCATGTAAACTTTTATAATAATGTCATGATGGAATTTGGATAAAAGCTACCTATATATACTTTTTTTATTATGAATTTATGAAGAACTATATTTAATTCTCACGATTTTTACACATTATTAAATTGTAAAGGGGTCTTAATACAACTTACGCGGCTAGATGTTGAAGTCAACTTTAGCCAGTCTTCTTCAAGGCCACGGGGACAACGTCGTCCTAGAAATGTCGGAGGTAAATCTTAAAACGTATTACGCGATTAAGTTACAATTTGATAACTACGTTTAATTCACAACGGAACGATGATATCTATATTATACAAGAAATAGTTGCAGCCTATCAAATTGTTGATTATCTTCTTCTTCTAATACTGTCACTGCTTCATAGTCATCTTCGCTCTTCATTAGTTGTTCTATTTCTACTAAAGACTTCATTCCTGTCTCTGGCAGTACTTTATTAATAAAAAATAATATAGAAATCATTAGAATAATCGCCATCAATAAAATCCAATGCAAGCCTAACAAAGTTGTCAATGTCGGAATGAATTTCAAAATAGTATTCCCGAATGCCCATAAGTACGCACAAGTTAATGAACTGCCCACTCCTTTGTAAGACATAGGGAATATCTCACCGAGAACCGAGAACGGCAGTGCTGTAGTCCCTAAAGACATAAACATAGCAAAACCTGTAACTACAGTCAAGAACAACCACAAATAGTCCTTAGAAAACAAATGAAGCGACTGCATTATAACGAACAAACTCATTAAACCTAAAAATATAATACAACAAGATCCTGTAAATAAGAATAAAGTTTTCCTTCGAACAACCTGCAGCAAAACGCAAGCGGTTAATGAACACACTAAAGCTAGAACATCTAAAATAATAGTCCCTATGTATTTCCCGTTTGCTAATTTGAATATGTTCCTAAAAGAGCTGTTGGAAACGAAATTTTCACCTCCAAAACCTACGAAGCTGAACAGCAATATTATTATAGAGAGAGGCTTTAGAAAATCCACTTTTATTAATGACCGTAGATAATCCAGGATCTTTTCTCGAGCGCCTAATTTCCTTACAGGCTTCATTGCCTCCAATTGAATTTGAATCTTATAAGTCAGCATTAACGTTTCTAATTCCTTGCATGCTTCTTGATCGCGTCCTCTCAGCCAGTGAAAATTTTCTGCGCACATCACCATATGACCTTTACTTATAAGCCAATAGGGGCTTTCTGGTGATAGATAAGAACCGATTAATCCGTAAAAAGCTGTTAAGAGTCCTAATGCAGAAATTAATTCCCAGCAAGAATAGATTGCTGAGATATGGCTTAGTAATACACCTAAAGATATCATAGCGGTTTCAAGCATAAGAAACGTTCCTCGATACTTGGGGCTGCACATTTCAGAAATAATGATACTGCTGATCGTCGCCGCTCCACCAAGTGCGATATTGTGAAGAATATTAACCAATAGCAGCCCAGTGAAATGCTTGGCGTCGAAACTGATTAACCAGCTAAATAGAAGTGGCAGGATTGTCGCAATGGCCGCTATCCGGCGGCCTTTCTTCTGCATTATGTAAGGTATTATCAAAATGGATGGTACGAACGCCACCTCGCCGGCAGTTTCTGCAAAGGAAAATTAATATTACTTAGACGCCGAGATAGGACTGTTATCTTACTTTTCTGTTTAATTATTCAACTAAGTGTGATTCAAGGATAAAGGAAAATGTAAGTACACTTTTTATCAATGTGATTGGATTGAATAAAACATTTCTTAGTTTCAATGACAGTTCCACTATTTTAACAAGATTACCTTCTTTAGGTAGAATATTTTGTATGGTAACTATTTTTTTTATAATTTTCAAACAAACATACCATGTCTGGATTTTACGAATTTCAAAAAATTATTTAGAATATCTAATTTAGGGATTTTAGAGAGCCGGTGAGCTTTATTTGACGTTGATAAGCGCATTGTAGGTAATGCCTACTGTAAAACACTATAACATTGCCCTTCCAACATAACTTTGCCCACCACGTCACAGTTCAGTAAAAGCGAATAACTTAAAAGTAGTTGCAGATACAGTTTCTTAAGTTATTTTTCTAGTACTAGTAGTAGGTACGCGGTGGGCAAAGTGTTGAAAGGGAAATGTTATAGTGTTTTGCGGTACTTCAAAAATAAACTACATAGCTCACTCTTGTTCCCTCTTCTTTTAATTTTAAGACCAGTATCTTTTCTCAACCTCGAACGTTTGAACAAAGTATTCCGAAAATATTTTTGTACCTATATTAGTGATTAGAAGTTATTTACCAATAAAACGAATTGATGTGTTCTCGACATGTCTCGCATTGTCTTCTAGAGGGTTCTTGTCAAGAAAGGCAGCTAAAAACCCCAGTCCAAGGCCGCAACTCAGGATCGTGCTGAGTATTCCACTCGCAACGAATATCTGGAAACAAGAAAAATTAAAAAGGAACAAGTATTTGTAAGAAATTGTGCAATAGTTATTTGTACAACAAGAGATCAAAGTTCGATATTTCTTCGAGTGCTTATTTTGAGTCCAGTGCAAGCGAAAGATTCTATGATATCTAAGCAAATGCGATTTTGCTCACTGTTGTTAAGTAGCAAAGTACCCTTGTTCGAGCTGCTGAGGTGACAAGTTTTTATCTTATTTACCAAAGGACATATCAAAAATAAAAGAAGACGAAAATTTGAAAGCAGAGCAAGTAAACGATTCCAAGATTGCAATAAATTTTGTATTTGAAAGGCATTACAAGAGTCATAACAACGGCTACCGAGTAAAAAAACAATAGGTATATTATGTTTCACTTCACAAGAAGCAAAATACTATAATAGGTATGTAAATATAGCAATTGACTTAAATCTAAACCAGGTTTTGACTTAAACAATAGTTAAATTGTGTGATCTCTTCACGACTTACGTATGTATATAATAGTACGTACCTAAATATACTAAATCTAATTGTACCTGTTCTTCAAAATAAATTCGATTTAAAACCGATGAAAGTGACCTACTTAGCAATAAATGTTATTTCAGGAAGCATTATCAACTCAACTGCGTCATTTCACTGACATTTTGTTTAAAACTCATTCACTCGTTATTTTAAAGGTTTTTGCATATAAATGTACTGTTAAAATAAAATACTGCTTTTTCAAATGGGGTTTCAAATTCCGATCCAGTAACAAAGCTAAAATTTTTGAGTAGGTATTTTCATTTCATTCTGCGCTTTGCAACTGGTAAAAATGGAGAGAGAAGTATTTTCGAGTGTTTCTTATAGACTGTAAGGTCGTTAGATTCCTCGTTAGAGAAATAGAAAATAAAATTATAAACTAAACCATAATAGGTAGTTTGTTTTTCTTGAAGGATAAAACATAAGGATCAATCTTGGTAACATACCTACTGTAAAAATAATGATAAAATTGATAAATCAGTCAAACAAAACAGGCCGCGTAGCCAACCTGCCAATCGCTAACGCTCCGTAGCGACTGTCACTGTCGCACTTATAAGGAAGAGTGATAGAGAGACACAAAGCGTTTCGTTGTCGAAGCGATAGCGATTGTCACCTTGGCTAGGCCGGCTGGGACTAGAGGGAAAAATCAACTTTGAGTCGAGTCAGACCACTTGCATTAACCCGTTTTTTTATAGGTACCCTAGAATTTAGATCTAATTCTTCTAGATTAAGACAAGCTTTCATCATTCTCCACCCAAATCAAAAGTAATCCTTTAATGTACGAATAAGTAAGCATCAGCGCCCCTCGTGTAAATTTCATTTGATAGGTATCGTGACGTGACGTACGCGTTTGCGTTAAGTGTCATTTTGTATGGGATTATGAGTTTCCGAAACGTCCCGCTTGGCGCGCTGTTCAAAATCCCATACAAAATAGACATAACACAAACGCGAACGTACATCACGCTATCGAATGAAATGTAGACTAGAGGTTCTGGGCCCGATTCAGATTTTGAAATAGAAATCTATTAGACATCTTTTAGACATCACCAAGATACGATAACGATATGTTTAAGATCTAACCTGTCTTTGACATTTGCGCGATTCTGGGGATCCCCAGAATCGCGCAAATGTCAAATTTGACAGCTTGAACGATTTCCACAGGATATGACTTAGAGATCCAATTCACATCTAATAGATATCTTACTCTATCTAACGTAAAAGTGACATTGGTTGCCCGAATTGCGCTGCAAAAGAGAACTAGTTCATAACAATTATTTGTTTTTAGGTTTCCCCAACTACATCCTCCCAAAAAAGCAAAATTATTATACCGAACATTCTCCTCACGTGTGAAAGTCAACACCGACATTGGCAAATTCACCCTGTGCAAAATTGCAGGGAGTAAGCCAGAAAAAAAAAGAGAACTAGTTGATATCTAAACTATAACGTATCCAGAATGGATTTAGTACGTGTCGTCTCTTGTGAATATCTTGAAGTTCAAATACGGCAGTAAGTCCTTAAATGTGACCGAAAAGACAATAAATCGTTTTAGCGACCTACTTCAAATGATTTGTAGGCTGCGTAGGTTTGTGGACAATAAATATCAGTTTGTGGTTGCTATGCCACTGAGGTAAACAAGTCAATAAAGAACAATGAACTTGACCTTGTTTTTTTTCAAAGAAAAGCGTGTAATTTTATTTCATTGCTGAATATGGAAGAGAATATTTTATTACGGTAATGTTACTGCTTGCGTCAGTAAATAATGTAAGTAAAAATAATAATTATAATTCAGCCTATATACGTCCCACTGCTGGGCGCACAGGCCTCCTCTCGAGCGCGAGAGGGCTTGGGCTATAGTCCCCACGCTAGCCCAATGCGGATTGGGGACTTCACATACACCTTTGAATTTCTTCGCAGATGAAGGAAAACATCATGAGGAAACCTGCATATACATCTGCGAATAATGTAAGTATTTTAGCAAAAAGGAAACTGACTAGATATTTCTGAGCACGTAGGTACTGTTAGATGGAGGCAGAAAAACAAGTCTAGACTACGTAAAAACTTAAAATGTAGCACCGACAAAAGAATATATAGCACTTTGAGTAGGTACCTTACCTAGCTACTCTTCGTCCACATAGATGTCGTCGTGTAGAAGCAAACTTTCATACAATATCAAGGTCCTTCCTTCAATAGTCTATAGGCTGTGCGTAGTCTATCGGTATCTACATGACGCGGCTGTTTTATATAGGTATTTAGATGTTGATTTATCCTACGTCTATGGAGCCAAAAATGATATTTTTATTTTCATTTTTAATCATGATTAAAGAATGGAATTTCCCACGCGAAGTGGCTCGCTCTATATGGACTAGTGTCTGACTGAATATTCTGTTTCGATTTCGGCCAGATTCGGACAAAAAATCATATTTCGGCCGTAGTTTCGGCTTCGGCAAAAACGGCCAAATATTCGGCCGGGCCGAAACATACGAAATTGTACTTAGTTCTATGAAGTCCTACCTGATTTAGAAAAGGCGTCTGGTAACGTTCCATGGTCATAATTAAAACAAAATTGCGCACAAACACTTCACATTACTGTCAATACGAGATTCACATCATGTTGTCGATGTAAAACTGACCAACAAAATAAAATTAATCAAACTAAATCATACGTAAATCGTTATATAACCTTATCACATTATGCTGATGAATTACTACAGTATCAATTGTATTATTCTGCTTCGTTATTTTGTTGTGAAAAGGTTATATTTGTTGAGCTCAACGTCTATGCTTAAAACGGCTGAACAAATATGACGTCAGATCGATTTCCCTCGCGACTTCAAGTATTTCTACCGACTTTTTAATGGAATTAATTCCGTTTCATCTAAAATAACACTGATGCTTTTAGAATTTGTTGAAAGTTTGGTAGAATTACCTGGTGTTAGTGTTACTTGAGTAGAAATAATATAATGGTCTTGAAGCGTTTTTGACATTATAGTAAGTATATAATTTTTTTCAAAAGGTTCTCGCTTTCTTAGATTTTTTAATATAAGATTGATTATAGAGTTTCATTTTTCTAGCCTTAACTAAGCTCAAATCTTTTTGTTCTTGAGTATTGTGTAAGGTCTTTGTGTACGTTGTTTTAATCTCAAATAAATCTTTTTCTTTTATGAAAACTTTAAAAATCTTTAGCCCTTTGAATATTAGAAATGTAAATTTTTATTTTCCAATCTACAAGTATAACAATGCGCTTTGAGAAATAAATATAAGAAACTCCGCGTGACCTTTATCTTTAAAACAGTATTAATTAAGTTTGCCTACATTGTAGACATATTAAATAAATTAAAACGGTTAACTCAAGTTTTTTATCTCGAAAATAGCTCTATAACGAGTAGCTTCATCGGGAGCATGCTTTGGCGGACCGACGCAGACTGCGGGCTGCTGCTTCCATTTAATATGTTTGTGTCTCAATGAATAAATAAATGATTTGAAATTTGAAATCAAGTCTTAGTTATTAAAACTACATCATAGAGGTAGGTACTTTTATAGAAATTAGATGCAATAAATGCAAGAAAGTTAATAATGTATACCCATTTTGCAAGCCCGCGTTCAGGGAGTTAAAAGCCGCTAACTTCATACAATATACATTACGGCCAATACAAACTCGTAACTAGTTGAGTGGGCGGAACCGATGTAGGAAATTGTTGGTCGATGTGAAGTTGTGCAAGTTTTAGAGGACGTGCATTCATATAATTATAGTACCTACCTATAGTCAACTTCGTATTTATTAACTCACATTTTTAGACGGGTCTAACGCGAATTTATTTTATTACCTTTATAAAATCCCGTGAAGATTCGACGGGAAATATTGTTAAAGCAATGTAATTTATTTTTGTTTCTTGAAGGTTTTTAGAAGGCAGAGATTTTGCGTTAGATAAGAAAAAATTATGGCGATCACGTGATACTTTCCATAGAAAACAATGCGCCGGAAGCTCTGGCGGAGTCATCCTTAAGGCGGGTCCCAACTAGCCTTCTCGCAACGGAATTGCCTAGTGAAGCAGCTCGCAATTTTTCTCGCCCTATACTAGGCAGGCGTGGTTCACTCCGCGATTTCATCGCATCGCTACAAGTGCATGCGGCCTACACCAATTTTGGTGTCTAGCAGTAGTAGTTGCCGCGCACCGCTACGGAACGGACGCCTGCTCGCGCTTGCCCTGTGGTCATATCTGTCGTAATAAACGCGTTTTGTTTTTGGAATTTTCCACGTGAAGTGGCTCACGAAGTGACCAACTAATGACGATGATGATGGCCACTCTTCCAGTTTAGTCACTGAACGTGTTTCATTTGTTACAGGGCTACTATCATGGGATTCAAACGAGCACCAGGTGGACCTGGAGGCCGAGCTGGCCACCCTCACGGCGCAGGCACCCGAGGGGGAGGAGGCCAGATACGGTGAGTCACCTTCTTACCTTTTAGCACGTTGATTGCCACATCACGCGACGTCGCGTGATGCAGTCGATTACCCTGTGGCCGATGACGCGATGTCGCGTGATAGACTTACAAATTTGTTCGCGCTGCAAAATAGTGGCCGTAGCGTATTGGCTTATGGCATTCGTTTTGGCCACTAGAGAAGGGATTTACCTATTCGTTGGCCATCTCGGTATGTTCGCCATCTTTGGCTTGGCAATCAACGTGTTAGGTTTGCTTTTCCACGACCGGAGATGAGCGGAAACATTGGTTGTAATTAGAGATGCCACGAATATTCGGCAACTATTTGGTATTCGGCCTCTATTTGGAATATATGCTACACCTACCTAAAAAGAGTTGCCTACTATTCGGTCGCCGAATAATCAGCGCTTCGGCCGAGAAAGGGGCCGAATACCGAATACCGAATATTCGGGGCAAAACCACTATTCGGGGTATCTCTATAGTTGTAAGCCAGCGGAGAGAAGAAGAGATGTGGATGACCTACAACCTACAACCAATGCTGTTGATTAATTCCTGCACGCCTTCTCTCATCTTCTTCTTAATGCAAAGGCAGCTAAGCGTCCACTGTAGCCTAAGGATACCTGCAATTCCAGGATCGCCCTGACCCTTTAAAAGCTTGTACACTCCTGTTTTGAAAGTAGTTCTCTAGAGAAAACCTAAGTGAAAACTGATAGTTGCAAGAAACAACGGCTCAAAGGCCTCAAATATTTAAATTAAATCAATATCATAATCAAACTCTACCAGACACATTAAATAAGTAATTATTATGCCCGCTAATCGATCGTATTTAAACTTTACACTTTGTAAGTAAATCGCGTTACCAGCTTAAAGCTTTTGCCATCGAGTTTTACGGTGTTTTTACGGCGCTGCAGATTAACCTCTGTTTTAGCATGATACTTTGTTTAACAGTATAAAAGGTTGCAGTGATACCGTTCTTTATTACCGTGAAACATTGTATGATGAAGCGGGTGTCTATTGGACAAGCTCTGGCGTATGTTATCTCCTAATAAGTCTTACAGTATTTATTATTGAGGTGTTGTGGGCCTTTGAGTGTCGCATCAACCAGCATTGACCTATTGTGACGGCCTATAGTTCATTACTAATGCCCGTTGCATCCAGAAAATTCCAGATTCTTTGGGCCGTAATGTTCTGTACCTCATAGGTTTACAGTACTTGCCGTCCTACGTGGGTAGTTCTTTTTGATATTAGTGGTCCACAGGAACAGAGAATGTGCATTGCAGTCCTCTGACTCCAGACAGAACCTGCAAGTCCCACAGTAAGCTCAATGGATAAATAACATCGAGATTGTAAGAGGAAGATTCTATAACTACTATAGTTCCTTATTCTATCATCGGCTCGATTCGGGAAATGAATTAGAGATGTACTAGATATGAAATAGTACAGTTATGTGACGCTTACGTCGTATAGCGTCCCAATAATATTGGAGCGACGTTAATAATAGCGTTAGCGCCAACCGCCATACGGTACCTTTTGCCGTGGGACGTCACATATCTTTACTATATCGTGTCTAGTTTATCTTTAATTCATTTCCCGAATCGAGCCGCATAGCTACTTCCTCTGAGTTGATATAGGGACAGCCTATGCATTTCAGCATTCCGCGTGGCTATGGAGGCTCCAAAGCGTAATTCGATCTTTAATTATCTCCCGGTTGTACCGTAAAATCATAAAACTTTGCCCTTTAATATAACTTTGCCCACCGCGTCATAGTTCAGTAAAAGTGAAATAACTTAAAAGCACATATACAATTTCTGAATAAAGTGAATCTGTAACTATACATATAATGTTGTGTGTATAATTTTACGGTAAGTGTCGAAATACACATTTCTAATTAGGTAAGCATCACTGCTATCTTATTTCAACTCCCAGATATATTACCGGAAAATTACGTACATTTTTGTTCCAAATTGAGATTTCGTGATTGCGAGAATAAAACGGCAACAAATTTAAAAACAGCCCAATACATTGTTAAACATATTCTTAACTTTATCACTGTATGAAAGAGCGAATACCTCCTAACACAAGTGTCAAACATAAAAGGAGGCACTTAGGAGAAAACCAGACAAAAAAAAATGAATTTTTTGAAGTTTTTTGAACTGAAAGGCTCGCACTTATAGCTAATCTAAAGCCAGTTTAACCCATGAAAGGCTCGCAACTATAATCTAAGGCCTATTTAACCTATGTCGAGTAAAATGTTTGATGCCCCAATTCGCGGTTCTAATTCCTTCCACCAAAAATGTCCA
Source organism: Cydia fagiglandana (assembly GCF_963556715.1). Taxonomy (NCBI): domain Eukaryota; kingdom Metazoa; phylum Arthropoda; class Insecta; order Lepidoptera; family Tortricidae; genus Cydia; species Cydia fagiglandana. The sequence goes on along the minus strand of NC_085943.1, from coordinate 1,148,613 downwards.
ATGATCTGAAAATGATTGCGTCGAGCCGTACACGTCGTTAGGTCCCCGCTGGACGGGAAAACCCATAAAACGGATCCAATAGGTCATGGATAGGTCGCGGATTTGAGGGGCAATATTCAGTATAGGGAAGTATCCTCTACGTAAAATAAATTATTTAGAATAAAATAGAATAGAATAGAATAGTTTTTATTCGTAAACACACAGACAATAGACATATTTACATAGAAAAAACAGTGAAAAATAAAGTGTCACGAAATGGTCCCATTTCACACCGTGCACGAAAATAAACACCAGATAATTATTAGAAAAACATGGATAGCAGTTATTTTAAACACAATTATATTTTAAATATAGTAAGTAGGTGAGTTGACCGTGACGTCACTATACTCTTTTTCGTATAGATTCTATATAAGCGAATCGTTTTGTCAGTCCCAAAATAGGAAGCTGATTTGACACCTTAAAAACCTTTAATAAGACCTAATACAATTGCTTACCTGACTTACACCATGAAACCGACAATCCCGGCGAAGACCTGGAAACTTAGGACAAGGCCACCCGTATTCGCTGCGGAGACCTGCTCTAACAAATTTGTAATTTACACCTACTAGACACATCACATATCCGCTTCTATCCGACAAAGAGCAATCGGCCGCCCGTATTTCTAGCGAGGACCGATTGACTCACACAAATGATACAACATAGAAAAAAATAAGTGTTCCGTGAACAAAGTTTTGTACGGAACACTAAAAACTGGTGGGAAAGCGGCTTTTTGCAGAATGTCTTATTTATGTCAGTACACCCAGTGTAAATTTCATTCGTGACGTGACTTACGCATTTGCGTTAAGTGTCATTTTGTATGGGATTACGAGTTTCCTAAGCGTCCCGCTTGGCGCGCTGTTCAAAATCCAATACAAAAATAGACTAACGGCTCGATTCTGGAAATGAATTAGATCTCTACTAGACCTCAACAAGTTACGATATGGATAATTTAAAGATATTTGTAAGATAGATATGTCAAATTTGACGTTTCCGCGATTCTGGAGGTCCTCTTGAACGATTTCAACAAGTTATGACTTAAAGTGACATTCCATTTCCAACTGCAGCTGCAATACTGTTCATTTTCTATGGCAATTGACAATGACAGCGACGCGTTTTCATAGTAAAATGAACAGTATTGCAGCTGCAGTTGGAAATGGAATGTCACTCTTAGAGTCGATATCTAATGTAAATCTAGTTGATCTCTATATCGTCTCCTGCGGGCGCAGCACGGTTCCATTTTTATCGACTATCACTATGCGCGTCCCTTTCGCACTAACATACTTGTTAGAACGTGACAGGCATGGTGATAAGGGATAAAAACGCGACCGTGCTACGCCGCCAGATCTTGTGATTATCTCGTTTCCCGAATATGCGTGATAGTGCAAACGCGAACACTCGTCACGCTACCGAATGAAATTTGCTAAGTCTGTATGTGCATTTTAGGTGCCCTAGGTGTGATTAGCCACATGTGTCGTATGGTTTGGCTGGGGATCAAACGAGACACTAAGCAGACGTATGCGATGGATGGATCAATGCATCTGACCGTTTAGTCTAATATCTTTTTTTTTAGGGTTCCGTACCCAAAGGGTAAAACGGGACCCTATTACTAAGACTCTGCTGTCCGTCCGTCCGTCCGTCCGTCCGTCTGTCACCAGGCTGTATCTCACGAACCGTGATAGCTAGACAGTTGAAACGATGATGTATTTCTGTTGCCGCTATAACAACAAATACTAAAAACAGAATAAAATAAAGATTTAAGTGGGGCTCCCATACAACAAACGTGATTTTTGACCGAAGTTAAGCAACGTCGGGCGGGGTCAGTACTTGGATGGGTGACCGTTTTTTTTTTTGCATTATGGTACGGAACCCTTCGTGTGCGAGTCCGACTTGCACTTGCCCGGTTTTTTAATTAAACAACTTACTAGCCATGTTCTACAGTTACTTGCAACATTATGTTACACACGAAGGCCGCAAAAATATCTGACGCGATCTTAGGTATTTGTAGAGCCATAGAGCGTGTTTTGCGGTCTTCTAAGAGTAACATATTATTGCAAGTGACTTTACCTACCCAAATTAAACAATTTGGTACCCAATTTTTCATATTATAGAAAAGGATATTTTTGGCTATTTTTACCGGATATGATGTAAATATACACCTACATTAGTTAGGTATTCTTGTACATATTTCATAAACATAACCGTTTTTTCTTATTGATAACTTTGGTACCATAAAAACATACATAAATTGCGTAAATTATCATTATCAGACTCTAAAAACACATTACCAACCGAAAACGCAAATTCATAAATTAGACCCAAATCTTATATCGTTACATCTCCGCCATTTCTGGCGAACCTAATTTACCTTAATGTCATTTACGGTTGTGAATTTTGGTTACGATCTCTCAAGAACTTAAGAAGGTTTATATTATCAAAGTTTTCTTGAAATAAAATTTATTGAATCAATATAAATGTTGTATAAAAACTTATAAACTAAAATTATACTAAATTAATAAAAATAAAACCTAAACTACAATAAAAAAATCGCCCCTCGGCAGGGTCCCGTAGACGCTGGCAGCATTACCTCGCTGAATTGCAATGCTTATGCGTTGTGCGAGGAAGCTGCCAGCCCTACGGTCCCCAGTTACATCCACCAGCCTCTTTGCTAATGCGCCGAAAATTTCTTGAAATTAGTTGTATACACATATATTATATTTTCCTGGCTCAGTCGCTATTACGAATTCTAGGTGTAGGTATGTAACTACAGATACAAAATAAAAACTTTTTACAAAAAAAAGAAAACCGACTTCAAAAAGGATGAAATAAAATATTATCCATTTTAAGTCTATGCGTTACCAACTGATATGTTTGAAGTCGGTGCCAAGCCAACTTTGGAAGCATACCATGATTTTGGTGCGAATCGATAAGGATGTACGTTGGTTTGCCTTACACGACGACAATTAACGTACTTTCTGTAGGTACAGTTGACGTTAAAAATATGTTTACACTTTTCGTGTTCTTACAAAGGAGTAAGGTGCAAAAGTGTAACCATATCTTTGACGTCGAATGTACCTAAGAACACACCTCAGAACACACGATCAAACCTTCTTAGCACAGTCCGTACCATGTTAGTCGGCACGCAAGCGTGAGATTGGGACTGAAGTTATTTCCCGTCCCTTATTCAGAGAACTACGCTTCATAATATAAAACAATTCAAGGAATTTACTTTCTTGCCAAATGTCACCTGAAGCGGTTCAGTTGTATAGCCATGAAAAGGTTACAAAGAGGCAGACAGAATTACTTATACATTTATAATAGTTATTAATACAGTTCTAATGGGATTTATAGTCATAAGGCTGATTATATTTGACGGGTATTGTTACTACTTGGCTTGGCACCGACTTCAAACATATCAGTTGGTAACGCATAGACTTAAAATGGATAATATTTTATTTCATCCTTTTTGAAGTCGGTTTTCTTTTTTTTGTAAAAAGTTTTTATTTTTCCATTTTTAGTTTTAACGCATTGTTAAGAGCGCGACGCATGAATGAAAAACAACATCATGATTAACACTAAATTCGTGTATCTACTTTAATAAATATGTAATCAGGAATTTTCTCGAGTACGTCTGGGAAATTACAATTCCTGTCACTACACTAAATCCATCCTCCGCCCCGCCACTGACCCAATCTCTCAACCCCCCCCCCGATCACTCTACCTCACAGCGTATCAACTCCTGATCCATGTACCCCTCGGCCCTGAACCAGCAGCCCTACAACCACCATTACCCGACCCCTTTATCCCCGACCCCTTAACTCCTAACCCTAACCCCCGATCAGTAGCCTTACCAGCTTTCCAAGAGTTTGACATTGATTTATTCGCTAGCGTGTGTGTAACTTACTTTCTTTGCATCTCGCTCGTATTGGCATATTAGTGCGAGCGAGATGCATAAAAAGTTAGTTACGAAGACGTTAGCGTCGCTAACTTAGCGAATATGTCAATGTCAAACTCGTGGTACGGCTACACTTGCACTACATCAAATTGGCGGTGTTCGGAAGCAAATGCTTGAGTTACTTTAGAAAACACCGAAATCACTTTACACGTGCCTTTAAAAACTGAGGAGTTCCCTCAGTTCCTCATGGATTCCATCATCAGACCAGAACCAAAAATAATACGAAAACACCTAGGAGGCAACTCCTTCCAAACAAAAAAAGAATTACTCAATTCGGATCACAGGTGCCGGAGTAATCGCTGAACATACTACATTTAAAAAATCATCATCATTATCATCAAAACAATCATCATCATCAGGTCTACTTCATCAAAGTGGTGGTTTTCGGGAGAAAATGCTCGAGTTGCTTAAGAAAACACCCAAATCACCATGCATGTGCCTTTAAAAATTGAGGAGTTCCCTCAATTCCTCATGGATCCCATCATCAGAACAGAACCAAATTAAAATGGGACCAACTCGGAGGTAGTTCCTTTCAAACAAAAAAAGAATTACTCAAATCGGACTATGGATGTCGGAGTAATCGGTGAACGTACTACATTTAAAAAAATCATCATCATTATCATCAAAACAATCATCATCATCAGGTCTACTTCATCAAAGTGGTGGTTTTCGGGAGAAAATGCTCGAGTTTCTTAAGAAAACACTCAAATCACCATGCATGTGCCTTTAAAAATTGAGGAGTTCCCTCAATTCCTCATGGATCCCATCATCAGAACAGAACCAAATTAAAATGGGACCAACTCGGAGGTAGCTCCTTTCGATCAAAAAAAGAATTACTCAAATCGGACTACGGATGTCGGAGTAACCGGTGAACGTACATAGAAAAAAAAAAAAAATAGCCACAACCGAATACAGAACCTCCTCCTTCTATGAAATGGAAGTCGGTTAATAAATATATTTTTGTAAGTTGGCTTCAAGAGCTCTTTCACGAGTCAATACAACATTTAGAGTGACATCATGAAAAATAAAATTGTAACGTATGGACGAAAAAACTGCTAGTAAGGTACAGCTACAGTCGCCATCAGAGTTGCAGGCGTCCATAGGCTACGGTGACTGCTTACCATCAGGCGGGCCGTATGCTTGTTTGCCACCGACGTGGTATAAAAAAACCGGCCAAGTGCCAGTCGGACTCGCACACGAAGGGATCCGTACCATTATCTATATAAACGGTCACCCATCCAAGTACTGACCGCGCCCGACGTTGCTTAACTTCGGTCAAAAATCACGTTTGTTGTATGGGAGCCCCACTTAAATGTATATTTTATTCTGTTTTAATATTTGTAGCTATAGCGGTAACGGAAATACATCATTCTGTGAAACTTTCAGCTGTCTAGCTATCACAGATCACGAGATACAGCCTGGTGACAGACGGACGGTCGGACGGACGGACGGACGGACGGACAGCGTAGTCTTAGTAATAGGGTCCCGTTTTACCCTTTGGGTACGGAACCCTAAAAAGATATATCGGAGCGGCCAAGGTGTTCACAATATCTGAACACGCACTCTAACGCCTTGACAATAGAGGCGTGTTCAGATATTTTTGAGCGCCTTGGCCGCTCCGATATATCTGATGGCGACAGTACACGTTTAAATTATTTGATCCATTCAAAAATATTAATAACTAATTTGAGTAGGCTTTGCTACATTATTTTCATTTATTAAAAGTTCTCAAGTGGATATTTATGTTACGAATAGTACCAGGCTACCAGAAAAAGCGAGAAGTAATCCCGGATTACTTCCACCCCGAGGGAACGCCCGCAAGAAAATTTTCTTGCAAAATATATTCAATAACTCCTATTTACCGGTAATCTGGATTTTCTTTTTAGCCTAATATCTCACTTTACCTAAGTACATTTATGAAATACTTAAACTGTATAACTCTTTCAATAATAGCCTTTTTCGTATTGTAGCGAAAACTACATTACGCAGTAATACCTCGTGTTAGATTTTTCCCACTTCCCGGTTTCTTCAAACGCACGTAATCCTGTTATAGGATTTAGGACGGTACCCGAAATTTAGTTCGGTACGTGGTAATAATATGCTTTTTGATATTTTTGCCTTCTGCGAAATATTTTCAATGAATATTGTATCGGAACACTTTGCCGATTTGCTTTTATTATTGAGATTATTGTATTTGTATAACATTTCTAGTGGCTTCTTTGTATTTGTGTAACATTTCTTGCGGCTTCTTTGTATTTGTATAACATTTTTTGCGGCTTCTTTGTATTTATATAACATTTTTAGATGAGGCATTTTTATTAATTACCTATTTGTAACACTCATTAAGATGACTTCCAGGATGAAAAGAATCCTTATGCTTATGTGAAAGTTTAAATCAGTATTATTACATACTCACGAAACTCACGAAAACAGTAGGTACCTAGGTCCTAGGTAGTTAACTAATACGGGTCTAAGTTACGCGAATCTGCGTCAGTACATTTTCAAATTCACTCTCTAACATAATTTAGTAAAATAGAAGCCTAATTCTAACTATAATTAACTCCAATATCACATAACAGTCCGCCGGTCCCCCCGTTTCCATTCTCTCACAACGGATTATGTTCTCGATCGGAATTGGTCCGTAATCCAACGAGTTAAGAGCCACTTTCGTTTGCAGTGGACTGAATGGTAATACCCAATGGAAGTCCCCTGTTCATACAGTCTTGTTAGTTTGACTTTGAGCAATGAAATGTATAATGTAGATATCATCTGAGTGTGCTTGAGAGGATTATATTTGTTGATCGTATGAGATTAACGCATAGTATGTAAGGTAAGTTGGGTAAGAGAAACACTTTTAAGAAAAATAAACAGAGATACCTACTTAAAGATAGTGGATACTAAATTAAATGATAGTTCTTGATTTTATTTCAATGTATAATATAAAATGAGCTTGAAAGTACTTTACTCCTCATAAGGTTTGTCCCGAGCAAAATAAACTTTTATTAATTTTTTGCACATAAAAAAGTTTACAAGATAATTAAGAACCTCAGTGAAATACATGTTTGTCGTTCATCTTTTATACAGGGTGGAAAGATAAATCAGGCCCTGGAGGGAAACTACCTTAAATCCTTAAGCTGGCTCATTTTAGTATTTTTCTTTTTTTCTTCAATTTGGCTTGTCTAAAAAAATCTTAAGTAGGTACTAAATATTAGATTTTATGGATATTTTGTACGACACACGAGTGTAAGGCCTAATGTTTCTTGGAGAAATGTTATCATTAACGTTAACTGTATCGACTAGTAGAATAAAATTGCGAGTTTTTATTTTTTGGAATTTTTAGTCGGTTCGAGTCCCGGGCGAGGCAAGCGAGTTTTAGAAAATCTTTGAATGCAATTTTGTTTCTTTTTAAAAATAAAGGAATGTCTCCTTTAAGTAAAATGACCCAGCTTAAGGATTTAAGGTAGTTTCCCTCCAGGGCCCGACTTATCTTTCCACCCTGTATGTCAGTATTTATTTTGATAATTAATTAGGTTTATTTTTGACAACAACAATTATTTTCACTAATGTGCTACCAAAATGCCCAAAGAACCGTGTATGAAAAAAAACGTGATTAAAACCTACTTAATTAAAACTTATAATCCATAAAATGACTTAATCGGTAGGTACATACTAGTAGCTCATTTACTTAGCTTTTATGTTATTAGTTTTTCCTTCCATAACCTAAAAACAAGGGAAACGCACTAGTCTTGTATATCCCAACCAAAATGAAACTCGCACAATAACCTTTTTGCCAACATAACCCCAAAAACACGATACGCTGTCATCGCCAGATATCTTTCTGCAAAATATTACGGCAAAAAATGGTTGGCAGCATTGGGAACAAAAGAGGTTTTGTTACGAAATCTGGCTTCGCCCGCTGGCAACACTGGCTTAATGCCATTGTGTGGCCAATATACGAGCCAACGTTTCGCTTATGAATACCAAGGTATAGTTGATATTTTGCTATTTAATTCGTATTTACGAATTAAGAAGTAACCTCCTAAGTCCAACTAACATACTCCACTAACAGCTAACATAATCCAAAATGTATTTTCAACTTTAATTGTGTATCTAAGGGTTCCAATTTCAAAAACAAAACAATTGCTTCTGGGAGTCAGGCCGGTAGAGTATTTTCGTTATTAGGTTAAAATAATATTGTTAAAAAAAGTTGAATAGAATTAACAAAATTAAATGATTGATTTCACCGTATCCCACTGACTGCGCCACATAAACAAAAATAAGTAATTAATTAATAAATAAAATGCCTGAAGTTTATTCCTTCTTTATCTTAATTTATTTTATAAACAGAACTAATAAAAAAGATGGAACCCTGTATATTTGACCTATGGTATAAATGTAACATTAAATTACACTTTTATTTAAAGATAATATAGTATCGGTAACATATTAGTTTGAGTGAAAAAAAAGAGCAAACCAATAGGTTTTTTACTCTGCAATTATTTTTTTATCCAATTTCAAATGATAAGTATAGTATAAAACATCAACATTTAAAAATATATATTATTATTCTATCGTTTACAAAATCTGGGACTAACTTAGGTGGGGTGAATAAATATTTTTCCATTCAATGTATTTTTAAAAGGATCTAACGAAACACGAAATGCAAGGCCGTCGCATGTTGCTGACATGCAAATTCAGGACAAAGTCACTTTGCAGCCGTATTTTTCGAGCTAAAACATTTTTATTTAGAAACTACTAGCCCATGCCAAAAAAAGGTTATTTTTTTGAACGGGATTGAATTAATCCCCTGAGACTCGAAAATTTTTGTACATTGCGGAATATGTACATTTTATTTTCTGAACTTTTATTGAATAACTAAATGTATCAAATTCAAAAACTAAACAGTTGCTTTAAAAACTCAGAAGATAGCGCTGTTAATAATTTAACTGTATTTAAACACAAGAATAACTTTCTAAATAAGAAACAAAGCATTGGTGAAAACTACGCAAATTAATAAGAACTTATTCCAAAAGTGAAGAATAGGCACTTGAGCCTACCTTCTATCTGAGTTTTGTGTACCATCGCCCACTCTGTTAACTGTACATCGGTGTACCTTATACGAGCCCCGATGCATATGTTTTCGTCAGGTGACCCCATTTTTTGAGGTTCTCGCGTTTGTTCAAAAATAATGTTTTTGTTTAAAAATTACTAATATTGAATGCTTATACTAATGTAATTTAATTTTATATGGTAATACTCTGCAATAACTAAATCCAAATACAAGAAATACCGTTTGTACTGAAAGAAAAAAATAATGATTTCTTTTTTTTTTGACGGGTAGGATTACAACATATGTGAAAAGGGCTATTACCAGGGAAAGCAATAGGGCTCTGCCAATGTACTGACAATTTTGTTTCGAGTCCATGCATGCAGCAGTGCTGTAAGAGAGGACAATATGATTTGGACAACGTTTTTGAAAAGTCGTTTTTTTCAGCAATAAAAGTGTCATGCAATTTTATTATACGATCAAAATAAACTACATTAAACATTGCTATTATGGTTCCCATTACTGGGTCATTATATGTTCATGTGTAAAATTTATTAAAATAAATAAAATTGTTGCGCGGAACTAGACGAAATCATTTGCATCGGGGCTCGTACTTTTTGTAATAAGGTCCACCAATGTACATAATAGGTATTGGCCAACTAATTAGTTCCGATTTAGTTAAGACTTTATAATGTATGTATTATAGAGTCTGGCTACTGAAATTTTACCTAAATTATTGGCGGGAAATTCAAAAAATCTTGGGCTGGTCACACTTTGTGTAGTAGGAATTATAGTTTTGATACTAGACAATATCTTTGATATTCTGTGCACAAATAAGGTACCTAAGGAAATAAGCTAAATAAACGTTTAAGTGCACTCAAAGTCAGCTCACATAATTTCTACCACTATTTAAAGTACAGTCAACGACAAACACACATGTTTACGTTCCAATATTTAGATTTTATAGATATTTTTCAGAACTTTTAATTTATCCGTTTCTTTATACACTTGTCCTATTTATGAGATTCAGGCATTAATAAATTCACGTACTTAATCAAAGTAATCGGCAAATGTTAGAACTAGTACTTAAAGTATCAAAATATTTATAGAGCACCAACCTCGTATTTTGTTTACATTTGGTTAGAAGTTGTAAACATTGCACTTTTTCATTATACAACGCTACACGTCGACTTCGCACATTGTCGTAATTATTTACGAGCTTAAATAATAGTTTGTGAACCTCACTCAGCATAGAAATTATTAATATTATTTAAAATAAACCCCATAAAAACCGCAAACAATTTGAATGAATGACATAAATCGACAACTGACTTTTAGCTTTTTTTCAAATCATAGACAATTGGTGATACAACAACGAAATATCTGTCAACAATTTTTGGCTAGCCAGACTCTATGTATTATATTTCTTTAGGCAATGTTTGAAATTTCGCGAAAAAAAAGGCCAATTAACCTTAAATCTTTAACTTTCTAAAGGATTTTAAAATCTTATGGTAATATCCTATGTCCTCATTACCAATATTTCCATGCTTAAACTATACTAAAGATACTGATTTTTTTTACTTACAAGTGCCGAAAGGCCTATAATTTATGGGTTTTACTTTAAGCAGGAAACCGAAATAGACCTTAGAATCCATTAATCTTGATGTCGATACCCACTTCAATTACTTAGATAAGTTATGTGATGCCGAGAGCTTTCCTAGACCTACGTCAAGGCAAACAAAAGGAATAAAGAATAAAAGGTAGACTAATAACAGTGTTAAAAATTTATATTTTAAATATTTTTGATCGTATTTTATTTTAGGAAGTAATTAAATGTAAATTGAATCTTCTTTATTCATAATTAAATTGCAAATTTTACTATTTTTTTTTTATTAGACTAATAGGTTCTTAGAATTGGTTTGTTACTTAAAGTGTCATTCTATGGAACTTGCTAACTATGTAAACAAACCGCCATATTGAAATTGTCAAAGAATGATGAATTTACTAGTGACTTTTGTTTACATAGTTAGCAAGTTCCATAGAATGACACTTTAAGTATTGTATTTAAGAAATTTATTTTATTTTTTCGGTATCTTCTTCTGAAACCAGAGTTCATAATCTGCTTATTATACAACTTAAGTTAATCGTATTACCAGAAATTTCATTTTATTTTTCAGTATTTTCTTCTTTTTAAGCCTCTGTTTTTAGCTCAGTTATTTTTATAAAATAGGGTTTATAATCTGCTTATTATGCAACAGTAAGTTAACGTTAAAGATAATAAAAAATACTATCACGTTTTCTTAACTAGGTCCTTAGGCAAGATTACGAAATCGAATGAATTAATTTCAAATGCGACTATGTTCGATGCCTTCCAACCTTTTGAATACTCAAACTCAAGTTGAAATCCTGAACGGCTAAACAGATTTTATTGAAATTTAACAGAAATAAAACAATAAAGGCTTGGGGCAAGTTTAATAAAAACTACGTGGAGTTACAGACTACTTATTTAGTCTCGAGTAAATTTTATTTTACAAGGATTCCGTTGGAATTTCCATGAAAAAGGACAGCCGAACAATGACGATAGAAATGTTACGATGGCGTCGCATTGCGGACTCAATCCATACTGTATCACCTTGAAACTTTTACCAAGCGTTTGTACTCATTTTGATAAATGCTCGGAAATTAATGGTGTAGAGCAATGGAGTTTAGAAGGTGAACTGCCGATGTTTTACGGTACCCGTTTTCATAAATAAATTAACTGATGCATATTTTGGTAAATATGCCTACGTGGCCTGGAACCTGAGGTGGCATGAGCTTTCTCTGCCAAAATTGTGGGAGGTCGTGCCGCTCACGCATCGGCCTCCACAGTCACCAAACCCGTTGTCTAAACAGCAATGTATAAATCGTCGTCATAAATGATGATGTTGTATTATTTAATTAATAAAATTATTACATTTAAAACGGTGAAAGTTGGTATTATGCGTGATTATATAGCATATTATAAATTATAGCGTGGTTAAAGGTATTTGTTGTGGTCGTTTTTTATATGTATCTGTTATATAATATATAACCGTGTATAAATCCCCAGCACGGCATTAGAGAGTCGCTTGGTAACTTCACGTCTAACTTCCGAATTTCGCTCACGCTCGATCGAGCGGCCAAAACTTCCGCGGCGTTAGGCGTCTGTCATGCCATCAACGATTAGCCAGAATGAGTAGATACGTACGAGAAATAGGAGAGTAGGAATGATTATAATGATGACAGATTCTGTCATGTTTTACTTATATAAATATAATACATAGCCACCTAGAAGCCTATGAAAACGCATTCCATTATGGTTTGAATCTTTTACTAATTCATTTTTTTTGGCAGGTTGTGTTTTTGTATTTTAATAATAATTGAACTAATATCTAATACAATATACAGCAAAGACATGTCAAACCTTAACCTTGCCGAGATAATAACTCTTGTAAAGTACCTATTTCAATAATAAATATTTTCCCAATATAATAACCTGCTAAATGTACTAACGTTTTGTGCTAAAAAAACAACTCAACCCAACATTCGGGCTAATAATATTCACCACGAATACAGCCAAATGTAAATAATACACGATGAAATATGACATTGAAGGGCTCTAGAGACCTTGGCAATGTAGGACAGAATATTTTCATGTTCAAGGAAAACTTACCGAAACAAGCTTTTTACTATATTTCGTGGAATAAGGACAACCGCGAAAACCGAAATTCGCAAATTGCGGAGATCTTTCTCTTTTACTCCAATGAAGGCGTATTTAGAGTAACAGAGAAAAATGCCCGCAATTTGCGAAATTCGATTTTCGCGCTTATAGCCCTGTTTGCGGGTTCGGAATATTTTACTGTCGTAGGACTCTTTTTATACTTGCCTTACTCGGTATTAGAAGCAAGGCTTTGTTGGAATATTGATGCGCTAAATATGAATGAATGAATAAAGGTTATTTTTAGACATATAAAATCCATATTTTTGTTAGTTTTAGTACACATGTTAAGGGACATTTTTTTAATGTTTAAATGCAGTTCCACTTTTCTTTCAGATTATTACTTTTAACCCTTTAACCGCCAGAGTCTGATATATAAGACATTACATATCCAGCTCATTTCGCCACAGTCTGATAAATAAGACAAAGATCTGATTTGGTTTTTACAGCACATTTATAACTCCCGTATCTATGCCAACATTACTCTGCGTGGTACAATTACTGACTGTGGCGACACGAGCACGCTCGATCAAAAATTGCTGGCGGTTAAAAGGTTAATACGGTTGTAATCCCTATACTTAGATAGATCAAACGTAAAAAATATAGTAATGATGACTACAGAGTCTAACCTTACCATGTACAGTTAAACGCATGTATGTTACAGTTAAGCGCACCTAATTGTTAATTCAGACCGCAGCTAACTTTTGTGGAGCAACACTGTACAGTCAGTAGCAGAAGTTGCTAAGCGGGTCAGGTGTTCAAAATGATCATGACTATTCTTGACGCGACTTTATTGTTAATAGAATAATGGTAACTTTCCATTTTTGACCGCAGCTGCACTACTGGTACTGAACGCGTCGGTGTAATTGTCAATTTCCATAGTAAAATGAACAGTAGTGCAGCTGTCGTTGGAAATGGACTGTCACCTTAAGAGCGTGTCAACCTGCTGACATTCGTTAACTTACCTAGTTATTTACTGTCACACAGTGTTGCTCTACAAATGCGGTATGGATGCACTTTATGGTCTACAGAATAAAGATCAATTCACTAATCTTTATCTTTTGTTAACAGGCGAGCGACTAATCCAATTCGCGTCCGAGAACCTCGTGACGGAGATCCTGATCCACCCGCAGATGAACACGCTGATGCAGTGCATGAGGAACCTGCTCAGCAGCTTCACCAGACACAGGCATCTAGTCCACGCGGGCTACACCGCCGCGGGGAACGGCTCCTGGATCATGCAGGTACTACACGATCATGCTATCTCTGTTGTACCTATATGCGCTGCTAGCAGTGCATGAGGGACCACAGCAGCTTCACCAGACACAGGCATCTAGTCCACGCGGGCTACACCGCCGCGGGGAACGGCTCCTGGATCATGCAGGTACTACACGATCATGCTATCTCTGTTGTACCTATATGCGCTGCTAGCAGTGCATAAGGGACCACAGCAGCTTCACCAAAAACAGACATCTTGTCTACGCCGGCTCGAGTTTTTAATATACTCCGGCCTGTGGCTGTCGTGAATCTGTAGACCTCGTTTGCAAAATTTTACTTACCCCCTTCGTTGTGCAATGCACTACAGGACCTTCTAAGATCTCAAAGGATTGTTAACGCAATTTTCCTGGAGTTAATTAAATCCTGACCTAGATTTGTAATAATAGTTTTCTCAGAAAGCTTTTCTGTTTCATAATATTTTTCCTGTCACTCCGTTATATGAAATATTTATCTACGTAGAAACTAAGTAGGTACACCAATACAACTTGTTTCTAGAACATGAATTAGTACTGGTAGCAGTAGTAGTAGTAAAACACTTTATTGTACAAAAATCAAAACAAAACAGGAAAAATAACATTGGTCATTAGTACAAAGGCGAACTTATCCCTTTAAGGGATCTCTTCCAGTTCCAGTTAATTAGTACTGGTAGCTGTTGGCTTAGTAATGATATGAGGGTTCTATTTGACATCATAAATAATATTGATATAAGTTAACACGTTCCCTGTGCATGCGTCATATGTGTAGCATTTTAGGGTATATATGATACATGCATGCACCACTAATGATGCACGACCCCATATAAACTTAAAGCATTGCCAAAATGTACACGTGTGAGCTAGGTCTTTTTTTTGCATGCACATACTGGCTATGAACCTTTTGACAAAAAGCATGTTGCACGAGAGGACTCAATTTCTAGTTCCTAGGTACACAGGGAACGTGTTAAGTATGTCATTAATTCTATTACTTAACTATTATATTTATCTTATATTCCATCACTTAAAAGAAAGGGTTTTAATGGTTACTTTTTAAAAATAAATTGAATTCATCTAAAAGTATCCATTGAATTCGTGATTATACAAAGGGGCTTCGATTTTCATTACTATTTCTTTTAACCTTTCCATTACGCATTAATGATTGTTTATTTTCCATTAACTCCAGAGCTAATTGAAAAGTTAATGTTATTAAAGTTTAAATAAGGTTCTTTTCGTTCGATACATTTACCGAAAGTGAAATTTAATTACAGAATTCCAGGGCGAAACTAATCAAATATTCACGAGTTGATTCGAGGAATGCCTCCGTGATGTTGACGTTTTGACAACTCCACTGTGTTTGTATAGCATTGGCAACATTGGCAATTAGCTTGGTTTTATTTACAATTAGATGAGTTCTTAATTACATATTAGAAAAGACATATGTAACTTCGTATAAGATGAATAAAGTGTAAGGAAAAAACGTGCCTCGGAAATCAAGAAAAAGTCATTCTCGGATAGATGGCGCACACACCTTTAGCCTATACTCGGCTAGATGGCGTGACGACACCGTTTCATATTTAACAATTTTAACACATAGATATCAGTGAGTGAACATGGATCAAAATGATAGAAAAATAATAAAATTATTTATCCATACAAATACATTTTTTTGATAATTTTATACGTTTTCATTTTGAATTTTAGTCGTGTGTCGATAGATGGCAGTAAATTTACTGTGACTACAAAATTTACAATGACAGGACCCCTCTATACTATCTATTCTCTTTGATATTAGTAATTCGATGAACTTTAATTTAATGTCACCTTTGTGCCAGTACGATGCAGGGGGACCCTATTACTAAGACTTCGCTGTCCGTCCGTCCGTCTGTCACCAGGCTGTATCTCACGAACCGTGATAGCTAGACAGTTGAAATTTTCACAGATGATGTATTTCTATTGCCGCTATAACAACAAATACTAAAAACAGAATAAAATAAAGATTTAAATGGGGCTCCCATACAACAAACGTGATTTTTGACCAAAGTTAAGCAACGTCGCGTCGGGAGTGGTCAGTACTTGGATGGGTGACCGTTTTTTTTTGTTTTTTTTTTTTTGCATTATGGTACGGAACCCTTCGTGCGCGAGTCCGACTCGCACTTACTTTTAGCATTAGAAAGAACTTGAAAAGAAGGTAAGCGATCTTGACATGTCTTTTAATTGAAAAACGCCTTTTAATAATCAGTAACTATTACTTATGAAAGCAGAAGAATATAAATGATGGTATTAGATTCATAATTGTTACATAATTATTTCCCGTAACTTATTTTCAAATGTGTTTTTCAATTAAAAGACATGTCAAGATTGTTTACTGTATTTCTAATGCTAAAAAAACAAACTATAGTGTAGGTTAAGTTTTATTTGAATTAAGTTTAGGGGTTTTTAGGGTTCCGTACCCAAAGGGTAAAACGGGACCCTATTACTAAGACTTCGCTGTCCGTCCATCCGTCCGTCCGTCTGTCCGTCTGTCTGTCACCAGGCTGTATCTCACGAACCGTGATAGCTAGACAGTTGAAATTTTCACAGATGATGTATTTCTGTTGCCGCTATAACAACAAATACTAAAAACAGAATAAAATAAAGATTTAAGTGGGGCTCCCATACAGCAAACGTGATTTTTGACCAAAGTTAAGCAACGTCGGGCGTGGTCATTACTTGGATGGGTGACCGTTTTCTTTTTGCATTTTTTCCGTTTTTTTTTTGCTTTATGGTACGGAACCCTTCGTGCGCGAGTCCGACTCGCACTTGCCCGGTTTTTATTTTTATGTAGAACTTAAATAAATTCTAGCGCCTAAGCTGGTCTGCAAGCTTAATACGAGTGCACCGATAGTATCTAGCAAGAAAGACAGAATTTCCGTCTTTTTCTATTTTTTCTATTCTATAGGCTACGGTGACTGCTTATCATCAGGTGGCCCGTATGCTTGTTTGCCATTTTGCCATTAGGATAGTCTTTTTCCTTTTTCCCTAACTGTGCCCTGCAAAGGTTAAATAACAAATTTATATTTTTATCTAAAGGGCTGCAAAATTTTTGAAATTATGTTCATTGGATTTTAAAAATTGTTACACGTTTTATGAATAAAAATTCATTTGAAAAAGCATTTAAGGGTCAAAAACATTCTGTGTTCGCGTCTTTTCTGTAGACATACACAAGAGTTAAGGGCTATAAAGGTTAATTTTCTTATTTAACCCTTATACACGTGAAAGGGTCCTCCTTTTATTTAGAGAACTATGATAAAATCATTACTTACATGCCCACAAGCTGTTAACTATTGCCCACAGGAGAGAAAACTAGCGTGTTCGCGCGAACTGTACATTTTTCTCTCCTGTGGGCAATAGTTAACAGCTTGTGGGCATGTAAGTAATGATTTTATCATAGTTCTCTAAATAAAAGGAGGACCTTTTCACGTGGATAAGGGTTAAATAAGAAAATTAACCTTTATAGCCCTTAACTCTTGTGTATGTCTACAGGAAAGACGCGAACACAGAATGTTTTTGACCTTAAATTATAATTAACATGTACTGAATACAAAATCCATCAAAACAAAACATTAATATCAGAAGTTAAATGAGCGATAGGCAGCCATCTTGAATATCCGTGTTGCGCCAATGTCGTCGGCAGGAAATTGCTTCTGCTAAAACAACAGGGAGTTGGAACTGAACTAGTTCAATTGATGATTCTGGGGAGATGGAAATTGAAATACTGTAACGAATAATGTAGACTAACACGCGTATTCGGGAAACGAGATAATCACAAGATCTAGAGACGATATAGAGATCAAATAGATTTACATTAGATATCGACTAGATGTGACTTGGATATCTAAGTCATAACTTGTCGAAATCGTTCAAGAGGACCTCCAGAATCGCAGAAACGTCAAATTTGACATATCTATCTTACAAATATCTTTAAATTATCCATATCGTAACTTGTTGAGGTCTAGTAGAGATCTAATACATTTTCAGAATCGAGCCGTAAGGTTATTAACGAATAATTTTTAGAGTCAGACGAAGATAAGTCTGCAACGATTTTGATAGCACACGCAGTGCAAGTGTTATTTTAAACATCATACTTCTGTGAAATTATGATGTATAATATAATTATTATAGTTGGTCATGCCAATTTATCAGTCAGTGAGAACCAGGAATACTATACTCATCCTTTTCTTTTCGGTGCTAGTACTAGTGTGGACCCGGGTATGTCCTTAAACTACGTCCAGGACCCGGGTATGCCCTTAAACCACGTCCAAGACCACCGGTGGACGGGCAGCAGCGTCCCTCAAATTCGGTGTACTCAACTGCGATCGCCAACCCGCCTGCCAAGCGTGGCGATTATGGCATTCACCCCCCAAAAAAGGGGGAGGCCTATGTTCAGCAGTGGACGTCTTATGGCTGAGATGATGATGACTAGTGTAAGACAAGTATGATTCTCTCTATCTATGATTGAAATGAAACAGTCCCATGACAGTCATTAGATAATGCCGGTGTAGTTTGAATCGAAAAGGTGCCTTAAATTTATTTCAGTAATACGGCGTATCGGTATCGTCTTGGTTCGTCCCATTAGTTTTTCGTCAAGTTCTTAAATTAGTCCTATTCTGCTTTCGTCACTCATTCTACATTCGTCACAATCGTCCGTGGCTTTCAATGTAGAATGAGTGACGAAAGCAGAATAGGGCTAATTTAAGAACTTGACGAAGAACGAATGGGACGACCCAAGACGATACCGGAGTATCCGCCGGGTCCGCCCTGACACTCGATAATATGTATTTGGTCCCATTGACGTAATAATAAACTCCTTTATTCTACTCACTTATTTTCTTCTCCTTGACCCATGTATAATTAGGGTTCCGTACCCAAAGGGTAAAACGGGACCCTATTACTAAGACTTCGCTGTCCGTCCGTCCGTCCGTCCGTCTGTCACCAGGCTGTATCTCACGAACCGTGATAGCTAGATAGTTGAAATTTTCACAGATGATGTATTCCTGTTGCCGCTATAACAAAAAATACTAAAAACAGAATAAAATAAAGATTTAAGTGGGGCTCTATTTTTACCTTTTTTTGCATTATGGTACGGAACCCTTCGTGCGCGAATCCGACTCGCACTTGCCCGGTTTTTATAAAGAACTAAATGTGTTGCTCACGTGTAGTACGCTTCGGGAACTGACGTATTCTGTGCCGTCACTAGTCCTGATAACGTCGTTGTAAATATATCACGTGTCTTATTGATGATGATATTTAATAGTATTTATGTGGGAGGGTTTATTAATGGTTAGCGTGACAGTATTAAATATATCATTAATTATTATTTAGTTTTTAGGGTCCCGTACCCTAAGGGTAAGAACGGGTACTTACTAAGACTCCTCTGTCCGTCTGTCTGTCTGTCACCAGGCTGTATCTCATAAACCGTGATATATAGACAGTAGAAATTTTCACAGATGATGTATTTCTGTTGCCGCTGTAACAACAAATACTAAAAACTTAAATATTTAAGCGGGGCTCCCATGCAACAAATTTTTGCGTAATAATGATACGGAATCCTTCGTACGCGAGTCCTGTTTTTCTGTGGGGACCTGACCTAATCTAAAGTTGATGGCGACACGTACGTATTTATTTCTGTGTGCTGAATAAAAACCTGACTGAAAGTATAGTTTGCAAAATATCCTTTAAAAATATGTCGTTCCTATTTTTCTTTCAAATCAGCCAAAAGATTTTAGGTTTAATGATTTACATAAAACGTGTTCAGCTTCTCACAGAAAAGCTACGTTAAAACCTAAATCTGCGACCCAAAAATCATTTCACAAAATCGCAAAACAGAACGCTTGAAATTCAGCTCCAAAACCATCCAATTCCCGTGTCAAAAAAGAACGTCTCTTTCCACGCAACAAAGCGTGAATTTCTGCGAAATTTCCCCTTTTTTCGTTTTTGGCGTTTTTCATTTGTCTGGAAATTAGCGGAACAGGTCAGCTGGCAACTGTGATCGGGCAGCAATTAAGGCGGTGTTCACATTGGACGCGGATCCGTACGCCGGTCCGGTTTTTTTGAAATAAGTGGCAAACGAGCACATGAATCGCCTGATGGTAAACAATACCGTCGCACGCCAGAGGGGTTTGCAACTTCTTGCCGCCTTTTAAGGGGCTACCCGAGGTTTTCATCGATTTTTGACAAGTTTTGAATCGTATCTCCTTTTTTTACACTATAGATAGAATTATAAGACAAACGGTTATCGGTTCTTCTATCTTTTATCTCCGGTTTTGTCCAACGGATTTTGAAAAAAATAATACTTATTTTTTTATGAATTTTTTAAGCATTGTCTAAAAAAACACTTTTTTCGTATCTAGTTTGCAGTGATTACATGTACGAAATCTACATATTTGGGTTCGTCTTTGAAGTCTCGAAAATCGTGTCCAAGGTTTTAATTTTAAACTAATTAACACAAAAGTTATGGCCAGAAAACCAGTTTTTTAGCCTAAAATTGTTTAACTTTGATGCCAAATATCTCGAAGACAACGAACTTTAAAGTAAATATGGGATACTATATTGCTTAAAGCCGTTGCTGTTAATATGATAGGCTATAAAAAACATTAGAAAACTAAGGGATTCAGATTGAAGGTCATTGGCATGGGGGACCCCCTTAAGATGGGAATAGGTGTGCTCTATTCTTGAAGCTCTATTGTTTGATGTTCACTGACTTGTGAAAGAGCCCTTGACATTTTTTTCACTATCACGGTTCGTGAGATACAGCCTGGTGACAGACGGACGGACGGACAGCGAAGTCTTAGTATAGGGTCCCGTTTTACCCTTTGGGTACGGAACCCTAAAAACGCACAGTTGAGTGTTAAGCATCTACTTACCTAAGTGGTTTGAGCGGGATATCACTATACCGGGTGTGGCCTGTAATATGAGCAAAAAATTTAACTTTAGGCTGTACTCCTCATACTGATCAACATTTGTTCAGCGACTTTTGAAAATAACTTGTACTTTGGTTTTTAATACACTTTAAAGGTTATTCAAAGACGCAATGTATTGCGAATTTTGTTATGTTTAAGACATGACAAGCAACGTCAATCACAATGATATGGCGTGGCAATGGCGTCCATTAAAGATAATATTTATTTTGTATGAAAAATAGGGAGTCTAAATACTTCATAATTTTTAAAAGTTGTTGAACAAAAGTGTCACCGTTTGAGGAGTACAATCTATGTTTTAATTATTTGCTCATGTTACAGGCCACACCCGGTATATGTGCATACTGTCTCGCTCACACACTGGAACGATTTGCACACAGCATCAGTGTGATGGGTTCGTTAGGAAAGGTTCGGCCGGTTGGTTATTTGGTCAGGTGTTGTGTCACTATTAACGCGAGATAGGTACCTATGGGCGATGCAAATTCTACACTCAAACCCCCTTATTCATAAACATTTACTAAAGTTAACAAGCCGATAATAATCGTTTGTCCCTTTCCGACGTACTGGTATGATGGAAAGGGACAAACGATTATTATCGGCTTGTCAACTTTAGTAAACGTTTATGAATAAGGGGGTAATTGTTTTGATGTTGCGTTCGATGAAGTTTATCAGTTATCCATGGGATAGTGATATGTTTTACCATATGTGTAATTATATTTATCGTATTTTTCTCTTAAATGCTGTCTTGCAATGTATACCGAAGGTTATAGTTCATTTTCAGTAAAAAATATTGCTTAAAACATTAAATCAATATTTATAGGTACACTATCAAACATTAGATACCGTAAACTCCCTGCCGTGCCGTAGCGCTTTTCAATGAAGGAAAACATCGTGAAGAAATCGGACTCATCCCAATTAGTCCTAGTTTCCCCTATAGCAAAGACATAACTTCGTATAACATGAATAAAGTCTAGGAAAAAAACGTGCCCCGGAAATCAAGAAAAAGTCATTCTCGGATAGATGGCGCACACACCTTTGGCCTATCTTCGGCGTGATAGCGTGACGACACCGTTTCATATTTAACAATTTTAAAACATAGATATCGTGGAATGAACATGGGTCAAAATGATATAAAAATAATAAAATCATTTATCCATATATACACATTTTTTTGATAATTGTATACGTGTTTATTTTCAGTTTTAGTCGTGTGTCGATATATGGCAGTAATTTTACGGTGACTGCAAAATTTACTATGACAGGACCCCTCTACACTATCTATTCTATTTGCCTATAGGTTAGAAGGTCAGACTATTGGAATGTTCTTAAAGTTAGGTTGCCGAGTGGTCCCCAAGCTCTTCTAGTATAATTAATAAAATATAGTCACCAATTATTTACGAAACGAGATACGAGTATATCAAACATTATCTCCTACCCTCAGTTTGAGCATAACTTTATTCCAGAATAATATCTGATGAAATAAATTCACGAAACTTTGCCTCAGTTTCAAATTTAGAACTCGTTTGCAATGGAGATTCCGCAATATCAATATGAAATTAAATAGATTAAATCTCTTCGCAAACATGATTTATTTAAGTGCTCCGTGGGGCCATTTGTCTTCTTTCGTATTAAGTACTTTCCTACGTTTACTTTTAGTATGTTAGATACCTATATCGCGTGGAGAATGTTATATTAAATAATACAATAATGTTAAGTATGTACCAGTAATATATATTCAAGCTAACATGTTCACTTATAACGAAAACTTTAATGGTAGTTATGTCGCTTTTCGGTGAAGGAAAACATCGTGAGGAAACCTGCATACATCTGCGAAGAAATTCAAAGGTGTATGTGAAGTCCCCAATCCGCATTGGGCTAGCGTGGGGACTATAGCCCAAGCCCTCTCGCGCTCGAGAGGAGGCCTGTGCCCAGCAGTGGGACGTATATAGGCTGAGATGATGATGATGATGATGATGTCAAATACCGCGTCTAAATTTAAACTTATAATGCACGTTAGGATAATACAAAATAAAACGGAACTATTGAATAAATACCTATCTATTATCAAAAATACCTGAACAAGTCCTACGGAAAAATTTACATACTTAGAATATTTTCCTACTCGTAATTATAATCTCTTGCGTCCTTGTTTCCAAGATAATTATCAAGATTTTATTTTCTTTTAAAATACTTGATCCAACCCATGAACAGACTTTTTCATAGTTAGCAACATCAATCAATAACCAACCTTATATTGTTGCAGGATGGCACATTTTCCCTCGCGGACTTCACAGACGCCTACCAAGAGAACGAGGTCCAACGCGTCATCAGGGCCTACGAGAACTCGATCTCCATCGACATACATTGCTCTACCAGCGGCGGCGGGGAGTGGAGCAAACTCCCAGACATGCCATTTGTGAAACATTGCAAGATTAGGGTCAACCCTACGGATATACTCGATTCTGGCTCCCAAGCCATTAAGGACTTTGTCGGTGAGTATTTAGAATGTATTTTTGAACAATCGCATAAGAAAACCTGCATGTTTTGACAACTTCAATTCCACCAATATACAATGCTCTACTAGTCGAGATGGGGTGTGGAGCAAACTCCCAGACATGCCATTTGTGAAACATTGCAAGATTAGGGTCAACCCTACGGATATACTCGATTCTGGCTCGCAAGCCATTAAGAACTTTGTCGGTGAGTATTTAGAATGTATTTTTGAACAATTGCACCGTCCCACCTCGGTTCAACATCATTGAGAGCGGGCGCGGCGGCCGCAGCTGCTGAGGCAGCAAAATGCCGCAAATATATACCTAGCTCTCACTGACCGGCATATATTTGCGGTATTTGCAGCCGAAACTCTGGGACCGTGGTGCCCAGGGGCCCATAAACTAGTTCGGCAACTTTCCAAAAGAATATTCGAGCTCACCGGGCACGGCGGGGACCGTAGGGCTGGCTCGTTCCTCGCCCAACGGATGGGCATAGCCATCCAAAGGGGGAACGCAGCCAGCCTTATGGGAACCCTTCCACGGGGTTCGGACCTGGGTGATCTAGCCTAATATATGCATATTCGGCTAGATCACCCACATTATGTTATATATATATTTTTTAGGTATTAGTTTTAGTTTTGTAGGTAGTTTTAATTTTAGGTTACTTTTATTCTAAGTTTGTTATTAATTATATTTATGGTTTTAAAAAATAATATTGCATAAGAAAACCTGCATGTTTTGACAACTTCAATTCCACCAATATACAATGCTCTACTAGTCGAGAAGGGGAGTGGAGCAAACTCCCAGACATGCCATTTGTGAAACATTGCAAGATTGCTAGGGTCAACCCTACGGATATACTTGATTCTGGCTCGCAAGCCATTAAGGACTTTGTCGGTGAGTATTTAGAATGTATTTTTGAACAACTACGTAAGGCTGCATGGGTTTCGACAACATCAATTCCATCAACTCTACTATCTATAAAGATCTATAGCCTCCCGTTATCTTATTTTGAATATAAACTATAGGTACTCTAAAATTTAAATTTATTGATGGATGATTATGGATGATGTCTCTAGCTAAAAAAAGAACGCAAAAATTTTATTCCATAATTTATTAATCAAAACGATCATTATTGAGACCTGCATTTTTACCGTCGCTGAAATTCCGCCGTTAAAATCGTCCGCTGTATGTTCAATTATTCATGCTCGAATATAGGCCGAATATTTCAATTAAAGATGGAAATCGATTGCCGATCATTCGAATAGACGGGAGACTCATTCTGATTTGATAATTTGTTAAGCCTTTGATCATGAAATTAATGAATGTGATTTAGTTATCATTCGCGTGTCCATTTTGCTCGTATTTGTACAAATATGTATTTAAGTGAGGGGGACACACCCATTTAGATATAATTTCGATGTCAAGTTGATTCAATGAACTTCCAAAAACCACAAAAAGTATAAAAACCACAATTTTATATCAACCAAACTATTGACCTCATACACATGAAACTCCCATAGGAATGGATTGACATTTTTATGAACATCGGCATTCACCGCTAAGCGGTTGCTATGTCAATATCATAAAACGCCAAGGAGCGGCATTCGACCTTTAGAAATGTCAACTTGATTTTATACTGATTTGATATTAGCTCAAGAAAATTAAAATAATAAAATTGAATACCTGGTTAGTCCTCTAGTTAATTGGACTAAAATTATAGGAAATTAGCCGAAGTTTAATGCCTAAATTATAAGTCAACCTGTATAACCTCAAGCCATTACAAACATTAAATAAAGCAAAAATACCAGCCCAGATGACCCGGGACAGACAGTTCTGGCGAAGAATTAGGTACCTACTAGGAGAGCCGACCCCAAATAATGGGATTAAGGCTAGGAAGAAGAAGATACTATTAGAAGTATTAAAACAAATTAAATTAATTTCAGAAAATATTTTAATTTGTTCCAGCCACTAATGGGGCACTAGAGGCCTTGGTCACTTTTTCTTAGTATATATGACATTTATTTGAAGATTGTCAAATCAATATCAAATGATTGCGATTTCCAAAGCCCGAATACCGCTCGCCCTAGTTTCGTGAATGATTGACAGTCAAATCCAATAGCGATCCCATCAGATTTTTTATCGGATTGCGATACGTGTACGATTTTCGCTGGAAGTGTGTGGAATTGGCAGAAATTGGTTACACGGTACAAATGCTTTAGTTGAATATATAGACGTTTACTTTATAGGGAAAATGAGAGACTGAAATATATTTTCAGTTTAGGGTTATTTCCGGATACGACCTTCAAACTTTCAAGAAAAGAGCTTACTCCCATTTTATGTACCGGCAATGCACTAGCAACCCCTCTGGTGTTGCAGGTGTCTATGGGCAACGGTAATTGCTTAATATCAGGCAATTTGTCCGCTAGTTTACTTCCTATATCATAAAATACCCCCTCCCACCCTTTTTGTGTAGTTTATTGTACAAACACAGACTTACACAAAAAATACACAAACAGAGGTACAAAGGCGAATTTATCCCTATAGGGATCTATTACAGCTAACTTTCGAGTAGATGAGGCGAGAATTCAAATATGGTAGACAAACTTACGGAATGCACAATAACATATTTTATATTCAGATGTCGACGCTTATCATTAATAGTGACACAACTCAAAATGAAATGCTATTGCATTTAATATTCTATCTTTTACTGGTAAGATTTAAAGTCGAATGGCATTTCATTTTGTTTTGTGTCACTATTCATGATAAGCAACGATGTATTATTATATCACAATTATCTCTCTCGTACACAATTATTGTAGACCGTTTGATGCAGATCTGTTATTAGGGTGACCACTAACGACCCCTTTTGTGCACAGTGTGTACCTACTGTGTAGGGTACCAATACATTTAAGACAAGACAGGACTGAGAAAATCTTTCTCTGTCACAAAATCTCAATCGTGATATAACGGTATTCAATTTTCATTTACTTGTTCTACACTAGTAAACCAATTCTATCGTACTCTTTGATAACAAAATTATATCTTAATGATCTGCCGTATTCGAACTAAGATATTCGCAAGATCCATTCTAAATACGTTATAGTTTAGATATCAACTAGTTCTCTTTTGCAGCACAATTCGGGCAACCAGTGTCACTTTTACGTTAGATAGAGTAAGATATCTATTAGATGTGAATTGGATCTCTTAGTCATATCCTGTGGAAATCGTTCAAGAGTATGTCCAAAATCGCGCAAATGTCAAATTTGACAGGTTAGATCTTAAACATATCGTTATCGTATCTTGGTGATGTCTAAAAGATATCTAATAGATGTCTATTTCAAAATCCGATTCACTTTAGTTACCATTCGCGCGTGCATTTCTCATTTCATATTGGCGCGAGCGACACGCATGGGCGAGTCAGAACAAAATGGCATCCTTTAGATACCTATTATATCATATTGATGTAAAAATGTGTTTTAATTGGCCTCTACATTATCGTCAATGACAATCTATGACATGTAAAAAAAATTATAATCTAACTAAAAAGAAAACATCATTAAAGGGTTTCAATTAGGCACTGGTCCCACCGCGAGCTAGTAAGCTATGAGCTATCGGCTATAAACACGAACAAAAGATAAGCACTCCCGTGTAAATAAAAGAGACACGGCGATATTTATAGTTACTCGCCCAGCGGTGAGCTATAAATATCGCCGTGCTTAAAAAAATAGTAGTTTTCCTTTCCTTTACAAGTGTATAATATTTTACACTAGATAACATCATGTCACAAATTATTCTAAGCATAATTATTAAACCTTAAACATTAAGCTTAGTATGTGCTCATAATATACAGTGTTGTGAGTAGTATCTAAAAGTTATACTCATAATTTCCCCGCGACGAAACTCCGCAACATGACTAAACAAACACCCCCACGTCCGCAAAACTCCGCCTAAATTACTCGCAACTCGCGGCCTCAAATTATTCCAACTTTGCAGACACCCTACTCTCACAATTCGCTCATCAACATGTCTCGCACAATTTGCAGCCTTGTTACCCTACTGCTACGAACGCGCTACGAACGTTGCTACGGCCATCTACGCCGTAGCAGCGTAAATGTAGTTTGTAATGTCGTGTTCTACGAAAAGCGACTTTATAGTGTTGTATTAGGGTTTATTTGGGAGAATGGATACGTTGTTATTAGTTTCAATGGCTTCCATTGAATGTTAGAGTGGAATGCAGTTTGCATATGTCATTTCAATTAGAATTAGTTTCTACATGCGTTATATGCTTAGCAAAATTAGGTTAGAAATGTGTTAAACGCTATATTACACCGAAATGTTACAAGTCAGTCGCCTATCCCCGGGACCCGGGTATGTCCTTAAACTACGTCCAAGACCACCGGTGGACGGGCAGCAGCGTCCCTCAAATTCGGTGTACTCGACTGCGATCGCCAACCCGCCTGCCAAGCGTGGCGATTATGGCATATACCCCCCAAAGGGGGAGGCCTATGTTCAGCAGTGGACGTCTTATGGCTGAGATGATGATGAGTCGCCTATCCTTTTGCCTGTAATACCCGCAAGTTAATCCGTTTTGCAGTACAGCGAAAAAGCGTTTTACAGTACATATACAATTATGGTACTACTTTCCCGCACTAGTGCGGGAAAGAGCATTTTCCGTGCTTATATCAAAGGGCAAGGGCCATATGTACTGTTAAACGTTGTACGATACACGTGCGAACAGGTAATTCGTAACTCGTGTCGATTTACAACACTCCCTTTGGTCGTGATTTAATGTAACGCCACTCGTTTCGAATTTCCTCTATGCCGCACTTATATCGTAAATAACATTTTTTTTATTACTAGCACCTATGCGAGGTACCTAGTCAACGAACAACAGAAAGTCGTACATCACAGAACTCAGAGTTGATAAGTAATTCAGGCCACAACTAGTTCCAAGATGGCGGCGCATAATGCACGAGCCTACCCGCTGTAGTTTGTTAACTAGTTTAGGAGTTACGATACGGGGTATAATGAAGTTAAACATTCACACTGTCTGTTCATAACTGTAAGACGGTGTTAATTTTAGTAACATAATCTTCTGTTCTTCGTAATGCACGATTCGAACTTTAAGATACGTCAAAGAAACGATATGGATTGGATGTGTCAGTGTCAATAGTGACGTTTTTATTTATGTGCATTAGACAGAGACAACCCGGGTATGTCCTTAAACCACGTCCTAGACCACCGGTGGACGGGCAGCAGCGTCCCTCAAATTCGGTGTAGTTAGGTACTCGACTGCGATTGCCAACCCGCCTGCCAAGCGTGGCGATTATGGCATTCACCCCCTAAAAAAAGGGAGGCCTATGTTCAGCAGTGGACGTCTTATGGCTGAGATGATGATGATGAGACAGAGACAAGTGGCGGGAAAGAGGGGAGGCCATTGCCCAGCAGTAGGACACACTAATAGGCTAATAAAAAAAACTGACATATCTTAAAGTTTGAATCAAGCCGGTAGTTTCTTCATTGCACGGGAATTCTGGCAATATACACAGTTGTGCTTACGGCGTGTGCTATCAAAAGCACAAGCCCTATAGGGTCGTCAAATTATATGAATGCGGTCTTCTCCGTCAAATTTTCATACATATTGTTCGTATCGTTAAAGAGTTTGCAAAATTTGTATGTATGGAAACTTTCATAGTAAGGGGTCATCCATTAATTACGTCACACGAATTTCTAGGTTTTTTGACCCCTCCCCCCCTCCTTGTCACACTTGGTCACATTTGGCAAACCCCTCCCCCCTAGTGTGACGTCACATTTTTTCTACGAAATCGCCAAATCGAATTAAGTAAGTACCTAAGTATTATTAATATTTTATCAAAATAGTTTTGACGATATAAATATTACTAATTTTATTACCCAAAACTGCTTAGGAAAGAAAATTAAACGACTAAAAACGATTATCGTTTTAAAAACTTGTTATTTAAGTGTAATACAGCGAATAAATTAATTTAAATAAATTTTCGGTTACTGATGAACAGGGGTCGGACAAAAAGTGCGGATGACGTAAAAATGACGTAATCTTGCACACAGGATGATGTTTGAGTTTGTATTTAAACTTCCGTGTCACGTACCTCCAAAAACGGAAAATTGCCACAATATTCGAGTAAAGATGACATTTAGAGCGTTTTCTTATACATTAGTAAATATAAATTTTAGCTAAATATAATCGTGAAGATACAATAGCTAAACAATAACGAAGTCAATTTATTGTTCATCTGATTGACAACGTGTCAGTCAAAAACGTACTTACTCATTTCAAGTGGCGATATCGTTTAATAAAGAGGTTGATAAATGATAAGTGATAATTGTTTATGAAAATCAAAAATACTATTTGAAATCATCCTATAAGTGGTTTGACGTCATCCGCACTTTTTGTACGACCCCTGCTGATGAAGTTAAAGTGACGTCACAAAGTTTGTGTCTCCCCCCTCCCCCATGTCACAATATGTCACATTTTCTTGACCCCCTCCCTCCCCCTAAACGTGTGATGTAATTAATGGATGACCCCTAAGGCGCCGGGCGCGCCGGCTGACGTTGATCAGTCTGTCAAATCGTCGGGTGACAAGCAAAAGTCACTAAGTACTATCAAAAAATTAAAGTAACAATGCACTTTATTACTTTTAACACGGTTTATTGTCCAATAATTTCAATGGTGTTAGTTAGTGACTTTTGCTTGTCCCCCGACGAAATGTGGTTGGTGCAACTGGCGTATGATCTTTGACGTAGTTTAGACGCAAAACATCACAATGTACCACCACCACCACCATAGTTTACTTTTTTGTACATAGTGTTCGTTTGTCTATCATGTATGTTTTAATTTAATATCAATTGCTCAAAGGTTGACTGGAAGAGATCCCTTATAGGGATAAGTTCGCCTTTGTTCATTATATATATTTTTTGTTCCATTGTAATTTAACCTGTCTTATGTACAATAAAGTGTTAACATACATACATGTACTACATATATCCGTGTGAAGCCGGCACGGGTCGCTAATCTTCAATAAAAACACACAAGGCAGCCAAAAGATTTTGAAATTGTTCTCAAGACAAAGGTTCCCAAACATTAAATTTTGTTATTAAAATTACAACAGAACATTAATGAGAAGATTAAAACTTCCAAAGTGAACAAACTTAGGTATATATTCGCCATCATATATATCGGGGCGGCCAAGGCGCTCACAAATATCTGAACACGCCTCTATTGTCAAGGCGTTAGAGTGCGTGCTCAGATATTGTGAACACCTCGGCCGCTCCGATATATCTGATCGCAAACTTGTACATTCCAGGCCGCCGCCGGCAAATGCGTAATTTCCCGTTTAGCATATATTTATTATGCATGACGCGAGTGTTAGGAATTTTCGGGTGTTACACGTAAATTGCTCACATTGTGTCGTATGAGTTATAGGGTTGTTTAATTTACTTGACGGCAGAATACAAGGGCTTTTCATAGCGTGTATTGAATAATGTTGTAGCTTATTTAAGCGATATCATAAATTGCGCATTAGTGTTTAGTTCTAACTGTTGAATGAACTATTTATTTATTTCCGCGCTGATACGGCTTTCACACGCTCAAGAAAAGTGCATGCTCCCATTCTAACTTCATATCACAGTCTTGTGTGTCTTGTCAATATCAATCAATGTCTTCATCAGCAGTTTCACTTCTCCGAACGATGCTTTTCGACAGAAATTTCCCGATATTTTTATATCGGGAAATCGGGCTCCCAAGTCGTAGAGGAAACATCCCAATTGTCACTGTGAAAAGAAGCATTCCATGAAATTGTCTACCGTTTGTCGGGACAAACGCGATTTTTCTGCAGATTTGCAGGTATAACAGTTTCCTTTTCTATGACAAAAGGTCAACAATATGCACAGAAAAATAATCGCCTGCGTTAAATGCCCAAAAGTCGCAACACATGAAATAAAATGCGTTTGTACGGGACAGCCCGTGGAATTCTCCAAAGTGCAAAATAGGTAGGAAATTAAATTCTTTGACTGTACTGACGAGAAAAAGAGCCCGACGAATGGACAAATCCCCCTTTCCTTTCTCCGCCATTTTACAAAGTCCAAGTAAGTACAAGTTAGAGCATACTTCAATAAACCTCGTTATTCAGTAACTAAGCCCCAAGTTGCCCATTCAGAGCTATTGTCGAGCCTTCTCAAAGCGAAGTTGACCGAGACTTGCGTTGCACCTTGAATTTTTAAACGATCGGCTTAAAAATTATTTTGTACCCGAAGAATGAATGGCCCCAAGAATATTTAACAAAATACCACAAGACTACAAATGTTATTTACAACTCAATCAGTTTGAAAAAGCATTGATAAAATAATAATAATAACTCCACGGCCGATTCGGCCACGGCGACTGCTATCAACTCCGTTGCTGTCTCTGGTGTGCTCGCAAGTGGCTGACGTAGCCGATCTTGTTACAATATTATTAAATTGCACAGCGGGACTTAATCGCGTATTTAAGTTTTAACGGCGTTGTCCCCGTGGTCTCGGAGAAGACAAATAAGAGAGAAGAATAATTTTGTATTTGTATTTGAATGACGACCGGAACCCAATTACTGAGCCTTTAGTGTCCATCCATTTATCAGTGTCTATATTTCGTGAACCTTCTCGCATTTAAGCAGTTTTCTGGTAAAATTCTATAAATATTCAAACTTTTCTTCAAATTAATTTCCAGGATGCTGGTTATTGGCAATCCTTCTTTTACACTTCAGCAACTATTAGGTCGTGTTTTGTTTTCTAATGTTTTATCTTTTATACATAAATCATTGTATACCCAAATATAAGTTTTATCAAACTTATCCTAATACGTAAAACTACGCGAAAGGTCCTCGATTTCAGTTCGAAGTTTCTATAATAACCTATCGCATCATAAATAAGGTAAACTTGACAAAGACTTGTATAACTCTACGATAAGGCATAATTTGAAATAAACTTGTAACATTTTCCCCCATTGAAATAAAGCTATAAGCTCTAAATAATACATCTAAACCGAAGCCATCTAACGCCACGCCCAAAGAATACATGACGACCAAATACACCACTATATCGCCAAATAACCAACACCTTTTCCAATATCCACCTCCCACACGAAACACTACCTTAAACAGTATAGAAATACATCCTGAAATCTCTTAGTCTTTCCAATACGATAGCTGCTACAGAGAATTGAACTCTAACAATGTTAAAATGTACTGAGACCGGTTGGTAATCGCTTGGATAGGGTAAAAGCGCCTTGAATGGCCATTTAGGGCCCCCCCACATCTGGCGTCTTTCGAACGTCGGCGTCTACAATTCTATGGCCGACGTCGACGCAACGTCGACGCGGCGTCGACGCAACTGCGCAGCGACGTCATTTTCCATAGCGCTGGACCGACGCCGACAGACGCCGACGCTCGAAAGACGCCAGATGTGGGGGGGCCCTTATTATGAAGCGGGGTAAACAGCCGTATGTGGACACCTGGAGTATTTCCAATAAGGACGAGTAAATTCTTTGGTATTTATAGAAAGCTGGCGTTAGTTGTTAATCGCTTAGGTTTCTGCAATTCGTTTTACAGTGTATTTCATGAAATCGACTACATTTAGTGAAGAATTTCTTGAAAATAGAATATTAGGGGGACATCTTACACAAATCAATCTGGCCCCAAATCTAAAGCAAAACTTTTACTATGGGTGCTAGGCGACGATATACTTACTTATATAGATAAATACATACTTATATAAAGTGTCATTCTATGGAACTTGCCAACTATGTAAACAAAATCATTTAGAATATAAGTAAGTATCTAAGTTTATATTTGTTTTTCTACTGTCTTTTTCCCAATTACCTACCTTGCTCCGACTAATAAAGCTTTTTTAGTAATTTATATTAATAAATCATTTAGAGACAATTTCAATATGGCGGTTTGTTTACATAGTTAGCAAGTTCCATAGAATGACACTTTACATATAAAACATCCATGACTAAGGAACAAAATACCTGCGCTCATCATACAAATAAATGCCCTTACCGGGATTCGAATCCAGGACCATCGGCTTCACAGGCAGGGTACTACCCACTAGGCCAGACCGGTCGTCAAATACCATGAATATTTATTATAGCGGCCCGATTTGAACATTAAGATACGTCAATTAATAGATTTAATAATGATATGGATTAGACACGTCAGTGTCAAATATTGTGACGTTTCTTCAAACAAAAACAAAAGTGTTAGTTTAGTATTATTGGCTTTCTGTATCCATTATAATTTCTATGGTATTGTCATAGCTGTTGGTTCTCCAAAAAAAAAAAAAAAGACACTTTTGATACTGACACTTCCATGTTTCTAGATCTATTAATTGACGTAGCTATATAATATTAAAGTTCGAATCGGGCAGTAGGTCTACTTCTACCACTCCAAGGCGGTGGGTAAAGTATTTAGTAGTTTTCTATTTAGTAGAAGGCAGTTATGTAGAAGATGGTAGTTTTCTAGCAGAAAGTACCTATGCGTTATTAATAATTTGACTGGTTCACATAAAAAAGTTTACAGATTCAAAAAGTTGCACGACTACACAAAGAGAGACTACACATTTTAGGGGAAAATATATGGTTAATGTTGTACCATAAAATCTAATTTTGAAAACTATTAGAGTAAATCATTGTATTTTCCATAGCTTTCAATAAGTAAGTTTGGTTTTCCGAGGCACATAAGGCATTACATAATCCGGATAAGAATTGTTGATGGAGTGGCCACTGCCGGACACGGCAACGAAGATTGATGAAGATTGATAAGTAAATAAAATATAATCAGAAACAA
Source organism: Cydia fagiglandana (assembly GCF_963556715.1). Lineage (NCBI taxonomy): Eukaryota > Metazoa > Arthropoda > Insecta > Lepidoptera > Tortricidae > Cydia > Cydia fagiglandana. Next base: position 1,114,273 of record NC_085943.1, on the reverse strand, counting down.
TCAATTGTTCAAAGAGGTTTGAGAAAATGCCTTGCAGGGAAAACAAAACTTGTATAGTTATCTGCCCGTTTAAACAAAAAATTAAAGTTGTTTTCTTTCAGTTCCGCAACTTACTTATGTTCATGTCCATAATATTTATTAAAATAATTTTCACCTCATTATTATAAGCTGTGCGTTCAAGTGTATAAATTCAATTAAGTTCCACAGTTCATAGACAACTTTAAACCGTTCGTAATAAAGTTCAATTTTAAATGTCACAGTGTCTTAAGTGTCGAATTAGTAGGGCAGAAAATTCTAGAATGAACACTGATTCGTCCCAATAAATCTAGGGTTGCTAAAATTAAGTTTTCAAATGCCATCCTGGTTAATGTAAGCTCAATATGGGTACCTACACCTATCTAGGTGTGGCTGGCTTTCATACTGGGGCTGGTTACATATTATTTATTAAAATTCAACATTGATTAGTGTTTATTTTATTTTACTTTATCAAACATGCAATTGCAAATTAGCTTAAAAACTAGCATGAGATCTAAACCAAGTGTACAATCACCTACAATAATATTACATTACTCTTCGAAGCTACTGAACTCGTGTTCGCTGGCGGATAAAATAATTAAAATATACAACAATAAAACTCTTAACTAGAGATTTCTAAAGAGACCTCTGCCTGCCGATTTATTAAAAATACATTTTTAATTTAAACTCGTTTCAAAACGTTCTCATTATGCATAACATTTTACCTCGCCGGCCGGCAAATGCTTTTCATTCGGAAAAGCATGCAACTTGCACGAGTGCGAAGTGTTTGTAGGCTTAATTTTATTTTATTCAAAAGATTGAAACTAAGGTTACACTTAATATTTTTTACTTACCTACTACTACTACTGGACCTCTACATCAATGGTCAATATGGACCTCTTAATTATTATTAAGTAGGTATTCTTCGTTAGTTACCCATTTTTAAACAATTTCCCAAAATTGCTTAAAATCGGAGACCTCTGGGAATTCTATATTTATGTACCTAACTAACCATTCTATTCATCAACTGATGTCACACAAATTCATTCTACCGTATCTATTTTGTATGCAATAAATTTTTTATCATAATTCTTAATGAAGTCTTTCTTTCCCAGCATACGTGGAGCCCTACGTCACCCCAGCGAGCCTGGAGCGCCTGCTGGAGGCTTCCGACGTGGTGGGCAACATCCGCTTCAGCCACCCCACCCTGTACGTGTTCCCTGGCGGGCAGGGGGACGCCGCGCTCTTCGGGATCAACGGCTTCAACATGCTGGGTGAGTGAGATTTCCAGCATGCCTGGAGCCCTACTCCAGCGAGCCTGGAGCGGTGGAAGCTTCCGACGTGGTGGGCAACATCCGCTTCAGCCACCCCACCCTGTACGTGTTCCCTGACTTTGGGGAGGAGGTTCTTAATATATCGGGATCTGTTTTTTAGGGTTCCGTACCCAAAGGGTTAAAACGGGACCCTATTACTAAGACTTCACTGTCCGTCTGTCTGTCACCAGGCTATCTCATGAACCGTGATAGCTAGGCAGTTGAAATTTTTACAGGATGATGTATTTCTGTTGCCGCTATAAAAACAAATACTAAAAACAGAATACAATAAATATGCAAGTGGGCCTCTCATAAAAGTGTACATAATAGCCACGACCACTCTGTAAAGAGTGTAACGAAGAATAAAGGAGAAATGTATGCGGTTGCGTCTAATCGCCACGACTCTTTTCAAACATTCTGTATGAAAATATATATGGATTGCGGCAATTAGATCGCAGGCATATTTTTGAGAATGGCTCTAGATAGAGTTATCATACATTATAGCTTTAACATAAATCTCAACTCAACCCTAGAAACTTAGCACTGACATAAACCCAGCCATCGAGTTGATCACCGAGATGAGAAAAAAGATATGTCACTGGAGGCAATATTCGCTGGCGGCGCGCCAAGTGGAGGCAAGGCCGTTGCGAGATCTGTGCTCACGCGGTGGTTGATTGTACACGTACAGTCAGCATCAATAGTAACGAAATCACTTTTTGTTGAGCTGTTACAGAACGGTAGATAGATACTTTGGACGCCTTGTTTGATCCGCTACTTTTGTGTCAACTGTAAAAATATGGGTGTACAAACCATCTCAAAAATATTTCCCATAACTCTTATGTCAGTGAATTAAGAACTATGGGACATATTTTTGAGTAGGTAAGTTGTCTACACCCAATTTTTTCCAGTTGACTGTACATGTTGTTATACAACAGGGTGGCCAAAAAATAAGTGCATTCCCGTTGCCAGGGAGGTTTTGGGATTATACTAAGCAACTTTTACTATGGAACCAACCTCGAAATCGCGAAAAAAAACTTGGCTGACACATTTTGGCTGGTCCATTATGGAAGGGTAATTCTTTTTTCACGATTTTGGGGTTGGTGCTATAGTAAAAATTGCTCAGCATAATCCCAAAACTTCCCTAGCCACGGGAATGTACTTATTTTTTGGCCACCATGTATAAATAACTCGTATTATTTTAGAAATATGTAGGTAACTTCGTAATTTTAGCAAATTATCGTTCGTGTTTCGATGTGTAGATGAGCATCGCCTGCAGCGAGTGCATGGCGCGTACGTCACTAATTTTAGGTACTAAAGGTCGCCACTGACGAGCCTTCCAACAGTCCAAATAGCGTGGCTACAATCCAAAATCGGTCCGTGAATGTCAAAAACGTAATACAGTGTTTAATATTAGGATGCCGTCCATTTAGATGAATCCATTGTAAAGGCATCCATTTGGAAGGTTCGTCAGTGGCCTGCTTAAGTTTGAGTACCTACAGTGCAGTGGGTGAAGTACGAGCATCATATTTTCCATTCCAAAGTTGAGAGTAGCCTTTTTTCCACGAGAGGGTTTGAACTATACAGTTCGAGTGTGAGTTTCTTGATATAAGTACCTAGGCAGTCATTTGAATGATAATTAATACTGACACACATAGCGATATATATCAGGGCCCGCTTGGCTAGTACTTATTCCACTTGGCTTAGGTTTACTTAGATATCTAGGCTACGTCTAACATAGAAACAAATGGGTGAATCAGAATAACATTACGTACTTATCAACTCAATAAAAGCGAGTCAACATTCACATTGGCGTGTCTCCAAATCCCACAAATTGTTCTAATTCGAATCGAACAGCGGAAAAATCCCTAATGCCTACAAAAAAGGTCCAAGAATGTCCTCAATAACAATCAGTCTACTGATGATACGGTCAATTTGTCCCGCTCACACTCATAAAGTGCGAAGGAGATCGTAAATCGCAAATGGGCGGCCCGAGGCGTAATGAGGCGGTGATTTCGTGTTTCCTAAAGTTTGGTCGTTCGTGCAATCTCTGGTAATAGTTGTTTTATTCGGTGGTAGCAGCAATAAAATACTGAATTCTTTACCTTACCTACTATTTTTGTCTGGGCATGAGCTTTTGTTTAATTTGCCCTTAGCCTTAGTATGTACCTATGTATGTACATATGTTCTTCTTCTTCTTCTCGTGTCATATGTTCAGTAATCAGTTAGTGTGTGTCAAATCTTGGAAGCAAAATTTGACCATCTTTCCGATTTTCAATTGAGCTGAAATTTTGCATACATTGTAAATCAAATGCAATTATATTATGATGACATGGAGCTGATCTGATGATGGAAACAGGATGTGCCCATAGGAAGTCTGTGATTAAACAACGCAAATTAATTGTGTTTGGGGTTTTTAGAATGGTCTCGGTGAGTATTAGTTGCCTGTGGTAAGAAAAGTAAAGTCAGCGATAAAAAGCTTGTTCCAAAAATGTTTATGCCAAAAATTTAGTTTTCTATTATGAAAATAGATTTGTAATTGTTATAAGCAATAGAAATAATTTCATTAAAGGTGGATGAAAAAAATTTGACTGTTCATAAATATGCTTTTAATCCAAAGTACCTATAGGCTTTAGAGAGACACCTGACAATCTGACATAGGTACCGAAACACAGACACTTACCTACTTTGCTGTAGAATACAAATATGCACCAAAATTCGAAATTTAATAATTTTTGTACTGTGGTATCCTAATATATTGAGAAATCTGTATCATATTTTCGACTGACTAGTTAGCTACGGCAAAATCAATACAAACACACATGGGAACACTGCTAAATTCATGACCCTTTTCTTGGCTATATCAAAAAAAAAACAAATATAATTTATTATCAGGCAACTAAGGCCCATAGATACATACCTTACAAACTAACATACATACAATAGTAAAATCTTACAAGCTAAAAATTATTTCGGCGACACGGCGGTTTTCAGTTGTGTCGCATGGTGCTATATGGGTCCCTCAAGATATATATGTAGGGGAACCCTTTGTGGTCCTGAAAAAACAAATCTTAATGTCTTTCCCCGAGACACCGGATCTGTACATACACGTACATGTTATTTACACTCTCTTGTTTACCGGAACACGATACTCTGACAACCACTCACGATCTCAATTGTGTACACCACTTAATACGTATTTGGTGTTTGTATTAAGTACCTACACTTCATCTATTATTACCTACTTGTACTAGATAACAACTTACTGTATAATTAATATATATTCGATAATGAAAAACTGAAAGTAGAGCAAGGCTGTATTTTTCGTAAATAATTAGTTTCTTAAAAAATATATATGGATTTTGTCGTTTTCTTTTTACTCATAGTTAATAACAAAATTTTAGACACGGATAATTATCGGAAATTTCATAATATATTTTAACTAGCTGTTGCCCGCGACTTCGTCCGCGTGGAATCTTATCTTCAACATTTTACATCTTTAGTACCTATAATTTTCATATCCAAGCAATGTTGAAATTAAGTACTTTTCTTTTTTAGCAAGTTGTATGAAGTTTTAAGTCAAGTGGATTTTGATGTTAGTTGTTGAAATTACTTTTTTTGTATTCTCATAATAGGTACCTATGCCCTTATACAAAGATTCAAGTTCGGCACTCACAAAATATCTGATCTCCATACAAACTTTCAACCCCTTTCTCACCACCTTGGGAGATGATTTTCAAAAATGCTTGAATTAGTTTTCATGTTTTTTTAATTTAATACCTTTTTTGCAAAAAGTTCGAGTTCCTAGCTTAAAATTAAATTTACACCCCAAGACGAACTTTCATCCCCTTTTTAACCTCCTTAGGGCTTGAATTTCCAAAAGCGTTGCAATTACTTTTTTTGTAATCGGCTAATATGTCTTTCTAAGAAGTTTCAAAGCATTTGTAATGGATTCAAACTTTGAACCCCATTTTAACCCTGCTAGGGGATGAATTTTACAAATCGCTGAAATCACTTTTATTGTCATCTAATAATATCCCCAAATACAAAGATTCAAATCCCGCGCTCGAAATAATGTATGATATCCATACAAACTTTCAACCCCGTTTTCACCACCCTATGGTATGAATTTTCAAAAACGCTGATATTAGTTTTCTTGCATTTTAATTTAAAACGTTTTTACAAAGTTTCAAGTTCCTTGCTTATAATAAAATTTGCACCCGCAGACGAACTTTCATCCCCTTTTTAGCCCCCTTAGGGGTTGAAATTCCAAAAACGTTGCAATTACTTTTTTTTGTAATAGGCTATTATGCCTTTCTAAGAAGTTTCAAAACCATTTGTAATGGATTCAAACTTTCAACCCCTTTTTAACCATGTTAGGGGATGAAATTTACAAAACGCTGAAATTACTTTTCCTGTCTTCTAATAATATCCCTAAATACAAAGATTCAAGTCCCACACTCGAAAAAATGTTTGATATCCATACAAACTTTCAACCCCTTTTTCACCACCTTAGGGGATGAATTTTCAAAAACGCTGAAATTAGTTTTCTTATATTTTAATAATATATCTTTTAACGAAGTTTCAAATTCCTAGCTCAAAAGAAAACTTTAACCCCATACAAACTTTCATCCCCTTTTTAACCCTATTAGAGGATGAATTTTACAAAACGCTGAAATTACTTTTATTTTCTTCTAATAATATCCCCAAATACAAAGTATCAAGTCCCGCGCTCGAAAAAAATTTTGATATCCATACAAACTTTCAACCCCTTTTTCACCACCTTGGGGGATGAATTTTCTAAAACGCTGAAATTAGTTTTCTTGTTTTTAAATTTGATACGTTTTTACAAAGTTTCAAGTTCCTAGCTTAAAATAAAATTTACACCCGAAGACGAACTTTCATCCCCTTTTTAATCCCCTTAGGGGTTGAATTTCCAAAAACGTTTCAATAACTTTTTTTCTTATCGGCTATTATGCCTTTCTAAGAAGTTTCAAAGCATTTGCAATGGATTAAAATTTTCAACCCCTTTTTAACCCTGTTAGGGGATGAATTTTACAAAACGCTGAAATTGCTTTTCCTGTCTTCTAATAATATCCCTAAATACAAAGATTCAAGTCCACCACTCGAAAAAATTTTTGATATCCATACAAACTTTCAACCCCTTTTTCACCACCTCAGGGGATGAATTTTCAAAAACGCTGAAATTAGTTTTCTTGTATTTTAATAATATATCTTTTTACGAAGTTACAAATTCCTAGCTTGAAAGAAAACTTTAACCCCATACTAACTTTCATCCCCTTTTTAACCCCCTTAGGGGTTGAATTTCTCAAAATCGCTTCTTATCTCTTGTACACTTTATAAATGCAATCTGGTGTGCAAATTTCAACTTTCTGGCTTTTGTAGTTTCGGCTCTGCGTTGATGAATCAGTCAGTCAGTCAGTCAGTCAGTCAGGACACTTGCATTTATATATATAGATATCCAATGGAAAACGATCTCAGCTCAGAGCTCAGAGTAAACCCCAGTCGAAACAGCTAAAAAACAGTAAAATAAACATTGTCGTTATATTTACCGACATAAATGTGTGTGGGCTAAAAAAGTTTCTATATAGAAATGTATCCGTTGGGCCGCGTGAGCATCGGTCCAATTTATATCCAATCAAGGAATATTTGCTTTCCATCCGGATTGGAAAGGTCGCGGTTCGGCAAATTTTCGACCGCTGCGAGGCTGAGCGAGCTGTATATTCAGCTATAGGTACAGTCAGCAGCAGATTTTGCTAAGCGGGCGAGGTGTTTAATATTACCTTAACGCTCTTATTCTCTTAACAAGAAAGTCGCATCAAGATCATTTTGAACATATAAAATAATTCAGCACGCTATATCACTAGTTCGGTTTTTTCAAAACGTCACACTGCGGCAGTGGCATTATAAACCATACATACCAAATTGGATTTTAAGATACAATTGGCAACAAGTGATGTTCATGTAAAAAAAAAAGTTTCCCAAACAGCTTATAGATCGGATCAATGTTTTCCCTTCAAATTCTATTAAGTATTTTACGTTTCCAAAGATATGTCCTCAACCGTCCAGTTGCCTGATACTCGTCAACCGCAAAGCTTCCAACTCCAATTTAGCCCGTTCCTACCGCTAGCGCCATCTAGCGATAAGTAACTGAACCAAACTCATCCAACAGCGGTCAGATTGCGGTGGGGAAGTTTCCTAAGCCGGTATAGATTCGAGGTTGCAATATTTGAAGCTTAGAGAGATAAGGTCGTATCTGGCTGTTGTAGACTGAGTTAGATCGTTTTTGAACTGAGAATACTTTGAAATTCAATTACCTTCGACTAAGTATCTTTGCAAGTTATATCAAGTCTCCTTTTAAACCATTTTAGCACTAACTATATATTGTACAGCTAATATCAAATATGGTCGATTTCAAGCTTTAATTCGTGGGTTGCGTCATTACCAAACTGAAATGAAGTTGGGCGGGACATGTTGCTAGACAGAGTGATGGCAGATATGTTAACGTACCTACCTACCTAATAGCAATTTTTGGATGAACGAAGACCCTGGCCAGCTGGCTGGAAGTGGAAGAGAGACACAAAGCGTTTCGTTGTCGTAGCCATAGGTAGCGATTGTCACTTTGGCTAGGCCGGCTGGCGTCCGTTGGCTCGTTGGGTGGACCACATTTAGAAGATGGACAAGTGGGGTATTATAAGAGAGGCCTATGCTCAGTGGGCGATAAAGGGCTACTGGAAGCGTATTCTTACTGAAACATTGATTAATATTTTAAGCAAATGTGATTAAACGAGCTCATCATACAGCTTATTATCTCGCATGGCGGCCCGTCACGTTTGACCCAATTTACGAGAAACTAATTAATTTTTCACAGTCGCACAGGGTTTTAAAACAACAGTAACAACATTTCTGTTTGTCTTGTGAGTGTGCTTAAAGCACTTAAGTAGCAAGTTATATTATCATGTAGAAGTGGTATCTTGATACAAGATTTGGTGGCTTTCTTGCGGCCAACGCGGACAATCAATTGGGTTGGCAACTGTCAAAGGTTTGCATAGATGGCGCACTCATAGCCTTTTTCTATGAGATTTGGCTTAAAGGGATAAATAAAATATAGCTTGGATAAAATTCCATAATTTTTTTACACAAGTCTAGGGATTGTCAGGGCAAGCTAGATACTGGTGCCATCTGCTGAGTACTTCAATCGGCCAACCCCGGTGTGGCGCGTACGATGTTTTCAAATTTGGCTTATCGTCTATAACTCTATATTATGTAGCTTAATTATAATCGTTTATGCAACTGGTTCATAATGACACGTGTTTATAATAAGATCAAACGAGTCTTATTTATTCTAACGAAGCATTACCAATTATAATTAAAAATGTTATTCCTATGCTAATATCATAAACCACTGGAATTGCATAATCAAGTGGTCACGATCCTCAGTAACGAGTGACCGAACTTCAAACTTCAACATGTATTCATCAGCAAATAGGCCACAAGGGCACTTTTACACGTCAACATTTTTTTTTAATTGAATTTACATAGAAGCAAAAGTAATAACAATGCAAATCGGTTATTTTTTGTATGGAAATAACCGCGGTTTCGGTTAATAACCGATTATTTCCATACAAAAAATAACCGAAAATAACCGATTTGCATTCTCTAATAACAATACATTCAACAATTTTATAAAATACAACTAACTGCAACTACCAATTCAAACTAACGTATTACAATTACTTAGAGATGTATATGGTCTCTAAATGTCGAATTACATAAATAAAACTATAATAATAATAATGTAAACAAATATTGATACAAAAACACAAAAAAAAATCTTTAATATTTAGAGGTGTAAATGTCTCTAAGTGTCCGACAGAGAAGAGAAGACAATATAACAGAAATCAAAAAATCTCCCTACTGCTCTCCCTATCACTGTAAGGTACCAATTTTAATATGATCGGCAAACAGTGAAATGTGAATTGCAAATATGATTCCAGCACACTGTTTGCACGTTACATCATCCCGATTGCGATGATTCGGCTCCATGATTGCGGTTACCGAATTAATTCTGTATCGGTAACATTTTGGTGACAAATGGATAACAACGGAAATGGGACAAGTTGACAAATTATTATTTTTATTGATTTGTTGAAAACGATGTTCATTTACAAAATTAATGGGCATGAATATGGAATGAAAGTTACTGCTACTGTAAAGAGAATATGAGGTCAATTCACACCTACTTACCATATGACATCAAAAATATGTAATTATCATTAACCCGTTTTTGGTTGATGAAATGTCACTTTTGACACTTTTAGGTTGATATCGTATCGCTGCGACATCTTATAAACATTGTTCTTATACTGACGTGATGTTAAGGGGCCCACAGATTACCAGTTTGCCGGACGATAGTAACCTGTCAGTTAAAGGCAAAATTTGACAGCTCCGAACAACTGACAAGCTGATATCGTCCGGCGAACAGACCTTTTGGCTGTGTGTTGCCTGTCAGTTGGTATTTATAAGTACCTACCTACTTATAAATACTTACCAGCTACCTACTTATAATACCTACCTATTATGATTACCTACTGACAGTGTTGGCCGAACGTTAATTGCAATTGACCATTAACCAGTACCAATTGAACCGTAAACGGTAACGGACGGCTACAGTTGACAGTTCAACTTGACTGGTTAATGGTCAAGAATTTTCAATTGCATTAACGTTTAGACCAACACTGCCTACTGAAGATATAGTTGCCTAGGCGTTAGGTTCTTTGAGACATAATATAGCTTTATCACTACACGGGAAAACCTTATCGTGAATAACATACACTTAAGTCCTTTTCAATATCGAGTAATCAACATGAATCTACTCCTCTCAATTAATTGCGGTCCGGCAAGCGTTGACTTAGATAATCGGAAACCACTTTGAATGATTCGAGGACACCTTGTAATTAATTTAGTGTCGGTGTAATAGAATCGAGTTTACATTTAGATCGGATAGGTAAGATTATTTTTAGACATTAGTGTTTTCGGCTACCCTTTAATATTGAATTCATTATCTTATACCTACATGACTGTTTCAAAAAAAGTCACTCATGTCGTCGCCCTTTACTTGGGGCCCGATTCGGATTTTGAAATAGATATCTATTAGATATCTTTTAGACACCACCAAGATACGATAACGATATGTTTAAGATCTAACTAATCTGTCAAATTTGACATTTGCGCGATTCTGGAGATACTCTTGAACGATTTCCACAGGATATGACAGAGATCCATTCACATCTAATAGATATCTTACTCTATCTAACGTAAAAGTGACATTGGTTGCCCGAATTGCGCTGCAAAAGAGAACTAGTTGATATCTAAACTATAACTTATCTAGAATGGATCTAGTACGTGTCGTCTCTTGTGAATATCTTGAAGTTCGAATACAGCAGTTGGTTATCCAAACTAATAATCCCTTTCTTATTCCAGTTGATGGCGGCTTCTCCCGCAAAGCGTGCTGGTGGGACTTCGCTCGCCACCTGGACCGCCTGGACGCGGTACTGCTGACCAGGCTCAACAACTGCTCCGCTGCGGGCATGGCGGCTGTGCTACGCAGGAAGGCACAGGCGTCCGTGTATCCGCAGATTGGACATTTCTTCTGTAACCTGGAAGTGAGTGTCTGACCTACTAACCAACGCTGTAGGCTCAAGACCTTTTCTTCGCAGAAAGGTACAGGCGTCTGTGTACCCGCAGATTGGGCATTTCCACTGTAACCTGGAGGTGAGTCTAAGGGTCAGACACACAGACAGATGGATGACTGACCAGGCTCAACAACTGCTCCGCTGCGGGCATGGCGGCTGTGCTGCGCAAGAAGGCACAGGCGTCCGTGTATCCGCAGATTGGACACTTCTTCTGTAACCTGGAAGTGAGTGTCTGATCTACTAACCAACGCTGTAGGCTCAAGAACTGTTCTTTGCAGAAAGGTACAGGCGTCTGTGTACCCGCAGATTGGGCATTTCCACTGTAACCTGGAGGTGAGTCTAAGGGTCAGTCAGACAAATGGAGGGCTGATAAGAATGAATAACTGCTCTGCTGTGGAAATGGCGGCTGTGCTGCGCAGGAAGACACGGGTGTCCGTGTATCCGCAGATTGGACATTTCTTCTGTAACCTGGAAGTGAGTGTTTGACCTGCTAACCAACGCTGTAGGCTCAAGATCTTTTTTTCGCAGAAAGGGAAAGGTACAGGTGTCTGTGTACCCGCAGATTTGGCATTTCCACTGTAACCTGGAGGTGAGTCTAAGGGTCAGACACACAGACAGATGGATGACTGACTAGGCTGAACAACTGCTCTGCTGCGGGCATGGCTGCGCAGGAAGACACAGGCGTCTGTGTATCCGCAGATCCGACATTTCTTCTGTAACCTGGATGTAAGTACCATCGACTAATAGTATGCTCTAACCAATATGTAGTGGCAATAATTACTTGGTCGTGAGCTGTACTAATTATACTAGCGCATAACCCTCCTCTTCGCAGTAAAGTTGGCTATTTGGCGCCATATCGCTCTCAATGTCAGGTATCAAGTGCGCAACCCGATCCGAGCTACACGCGCGACTGCACCCTGCTTACTGAACATGAGAATGCATCCATATACATTAAATATTATTGTTTGTAATATTTAAAACTATTTCAACGGTTATGAAAGTTATTTGTAGACTTTGGTTGAAACAGTAACATTTTACATTTCTGCAATAAGTCTTCTTTATGTGCTACTAGCTTCTGATGATTGAGAAAAACAATCCTTCCTTGCCGGAGCTCAAACTACCTCTATACTAAATTTCATCTAAATAGGCTTAGCGGTTTAAGCGCGAAGAGGTAACAGACGGAGTGACCTGATAGACAGACAGTTGTTAGGTAGGTAGATATTTTCGCATTCATAACATTAGTAGGGATGTGCGTAGTTACAGAGCGAATAGCTACAGTTGATATTTTCTGTTACATATTGACCAGAGCTGATACTAGCTTATATATAAATAAATCATAAGATTTACAATCACTTGTAGCCTGTCTGTCCCGCGCACAATAATAGAATCAAAGATCAAGCAGATCATACAGTAAAAGAGTTAGCGAAAACAGAAAGTCAGAGCTTTTGTGCGAAACAATACAGAAACATAACAGCGTATAAAGTTAGGTTTCCACTTACGGAAGAGTTATGATGGAGTTATGACTAAGCAAGAAGGATACAATAATTATTTCTCTTTGTTGATGAAAGTGCTTATAATATACCTACAGTTTATTGTTGCGAGTCAGAGACAAGAGGAGATTAAAAAATCAGCTCCGCTCGCAGTTGAAATTTAGCGTAACACTACTGGCGAATTATTGAAATTTAAAATGTTGTCATGGTTTTTGATATTAAATACATTACGATTTGGTTTTACAGTTTGTTTTTAAATTTTATGCTATGACCTTTAGTTAAAAACATTAAAAGGATAGTGGACAACCGCTGCTCCATACAAACGTAGTCCACATTTTCCTCCCTGGATATTGACATTATAGAAAATATTTCTAAATACATAATTTATTGTAGGTATATTCACTTTTTTAGATGTTTTGATTATTATAAAAGTTAGGAGTGAAGAACATAATTATTCTATACTTACAAATTTTCCCGAGAGGAAAATAGAGACTACATTTGTATGGAGCACCGGTAACGTAACATCGTCCCCTTTCGCCTTAAAACAATTTGAAATACTTTAATACCATCCCTACTATAATTTGATACCGCGCTCTGAAGCTGTAGATTATCTATGTGCTGGTGGACTATAGTTCGGGGTTGACATCCACTGAAGTGTAAAGTATCACTTTACACCCCGTGCGGTATGTCGTTATTTACGCACTTATCGTTAGGTGTGGTCGACGTTAGTGCGGTGTTAATAATCCTAAAAATTATTGAAGAATGATTTTTTGTGTGGACATATTAATGAAGACAATGTGAGAATTGGTGGTCCTTATTTTATAGGTATGTATAAGTACCTACTTATTGTTTTGTCCCAAATTCTTGCTAGAACAAATAACATAGTTATGTTTATGGTTAAATTATCAAATGATTTTAATTGCTTACTCATGTAGGTACATTTAAAGACTGACATTTTTATTAATCAATGTACCTATAGGTACTTTATTATCAAAAATGTAGTAGTTTTAAAACTGACATAATAATAAAGTATTTCTGATACTCCTTATAAATGTATCTGGCAGTGAATTGTATTATTAAATTATTATAGATGGATATTTTGATTATATTATTTTTCTCACTGCATCCAAATACAAGAATTTTTATTTTGGCCTATAATGGACTGGAGAATGCCTTAAGACATTAAGTCCGCCATTTGTACTTATTTTTTTACTGTGTTAAAAATCCTAAAACTCAGTTTTTCTGGTTTCCAGGAGCGACGCGCCCTCGCCAGCCCCGACGGGGACAAAGACGCGGACCCCCTCCTCGTTTCCCTCCTCCAGGAGGGCTCCGATATGATGGCGGACCTCCGACACCTCAACCTGAAGCCTCAGCAGTGCTACCGTAGCCCTGAGCCTATTAACTTGTACCACAAAGTTGGTCACGGTACGTACTACCTAGGCTAAGGCCTCAATCTTTACGTTAGGCCTCTGACATCTCAACCTGAAGCCTCAGCAGTGCTACCGTAGCCCTGAGTCTATATATTAACTTGTACCACAAAGTTGGTCACGGTACGTACTACCTAAGCTAAGGCCTCAATCTTTACGTTAGGGCTCTGACATCTCAACCTGAAGCCTCAGCAGTGCTACCGTAGCCCTGAGCCTATTAACTTGTACCACAAAGTTGGTCACGGTAGGTACTACCTAGGCTAAGGCCTCAATCTTTACGTTAGGCCTCTGACATCTCAACCTGAAGCATCAGCAGTGCTACCGTAGCCCTGAGCCTATATATTAACTTGTACCACAAAGTTGGTCACGGAACGTACTACCTAAGCTAAGGCCTCAATCTTTACGTTAGGGCTCTGACTTCTCAACCTGAAGCCTCAACAGTGCTACCGTAGCCCTGAGCCTATTAACTTGTACCACAAAGTTGGTCACGGTACGTACTACCTAGGCTAAGGCCTCAATCTTTATTCCTACTCTCAACCTGAAGCCTCAGAAGTGCTACCATAGCCCTGCTTCCGAGCTTAGACTTCAATCAGAACCTCAACATGAAGCATCGACAATGTTATTGCAGCCCTGAGCCAACTTGTGCCACAAATTTGGTAAATTTTACAAAATAACCTAATTAAGCAACATCAGATTTTTCAGAACTTTTTTTCAAATTATCGGCTCAAAATAAAAGTTAAATCCTCACGTTCCAGGTACACTCGATATGTACGTCCTGAATCCGTCCAAGGACTCCAAGCACGTGCGTGACTTCCTCAAGAAATGGCACAACAGTGAACAGAAGCTCTTCGAGGGAGCCAGCGTCTCCAGCGCCTTCAACTTCCCCATCCCCAATCTCGTCTCAATCTGTGCGCTCCTCGTATGGCGACCAGCCAACCCTGATGACACCATCACTCGAATAATGTTCCCGGGCTCAACTCCACAGCATAAAATCTTCGAAGGCCTAGAAAAACTCAAACACCTTGAGTTCCTACAGCACCCGACATGCACTGGCCGACAAATTGCACCGCCGGCCCCGCAACCTACAACTACGACAAGAGTTAGAAGTACCAGGACGACGATAAGCAGAGAAAAGACAGATAAAACGAAAGACGAAAAAATTGCAGAACCCGAACCACCCCCAAAGGTTAAAGATGAGAAAAACATCATAGATAATAAGTTACTCAGCGAATTGACTGACGGCGAAGAAAAGAAAATTGAATCTGTGCTGCAAGAAGCCATCGCTGGCAGGGTAGAGACCAAATTAGATGATAAAATTGCTCAGTACGAGAGCACTGTGATAGATAGTAAAAAGAAAGAGGTAAAGAAAAAGGAGAAAGTAGCGGAAAAGAAGAAACGAATCGATAAGACTGAAGAAAAAGAGGTAAAGGAAGTTAAAACGGAATCGAAACAGGAAGTGAAAAAGACGGAACGTAAGAAATTAGAGGTAAGAAAAAGTGAAACGACTAGTGCGACTACTAGAACAAAAATAAGTCACCGGACTGCGGTACAGAAAACCGAAAAGAAAACAAGCACTACTTTATTAGACAAAAAGCCAGGTGATGATAAGAAATCGCCGCCGGCCACTCCGAAAAAGACAGCAGAAGTAAAATCGACCATCTCCAGCATTCAACCAGCTGTGAAAGATAGAGTTAAAGCTAAGACAAGGAAACTGAGCCCTGGAAGTACTCCAGCTAAAAGCACTAAAGAAGCCGCGAACCGCAGGGTCATGGAATCAAAATACAAACAGCCATCTCCCAAACGGGATATCACTCAGAAGACTGCAGACAAACCTAAAGTAAAACGTGAACCCATTTCACGAAGACCGCGTCCTCTAGCTTCACCAGTGAAAGGAATGAAAGCTATGAAAAGTCCCACGAAATCTATTAAATCAGTGAAAGTTGACTCAAAACTAAAAGGACTCCAGAGAGTTAATTATGAAGACATTCTAAAGGACGCCAAAAAATCAGACGAGGATACGTCTAAGTCACTTGATGATATTAAACTACAAGAATTAGATGACAGGGAAGAGCAAGAGATCGTAAGAGAGATTGAAGCAGTATTTAATAGAGACAGTGAGGCTGAAGAAAAAGTAGAATTCGTAGGACGTTCTGATATTGAAAAACTAATAAAAGAAGACGTAAAAATTGAAACAGCAGCTGATGCAGAATTTGAGGAGGAGTACTTAATTATTGAAAAAGAAGAAGTTGACCAATACACTGAAGATTCTATCGCAGATCATGAGGCCAGTCAAGAACGTGGGGATGAATTACAAAAGCACATTAAAGATAAGGAAGAATCAGAAAAGAAGAAGGATGATTTTAAAGAGGAGCATGTTGAAGAAAAGTCAACAATAGAATTGAAAACAGAAATTAAACAAGAATCAAAAGAACACTCTGTAAGTGTTGAAGAAAAACAGGACCATAGTAGTGAAAAGAAAACATCAGATAGCAAAAATGGTGCTGTCAAACCCAAAGATTCGTTAGAACTCAATGTAATGCAGGAATCACAACCCGATGAAAAAATATCGACCACTATCGAATCAGGGGCGACCACAGCACCGACTTTACCAGAGGATGAGAGGATAACTCTTGATGAAATCAAGGAAGATCAGCAAGTAGAAGAAAAACATATCAAAGAAGAAACAAAGGAAGTAGTTCCCCCACAAACGCTTATAGACATTAAAGCCAAGAGTCCAAAATTAGAAGCTATACCAGCGCCATTAAGGGAAATAGTAAAAACACCCGATGAAGTCGCAGACTTACCTTTACACGAAGAAGTAGATTACAGGACATACGAAGAAAAGAAAACCCCAATTGAAGAAGATATATTCAAAAGGAAACCAAATGTTGGTTTTGTCCATGAAATTAAAGTACCTAAAGACCTGCCCCTTAAGGAAATGGAAGCTGCAACGTCCTTCAAAGGAAGCCAGCATGATGTGGTTTTAAAAACTGTAGAGCGCCCGTCACATGCTGAGGTGGTGATGGTTACTCCGGGATCAGCGCCAGAATCACCAATGTACCCAGAACCGAGTAAAGTCCCCGCTATTAAAGAACTAGAACCAGTCAAAGAGTACGATGATACTGACTTTAACTATGGTCAATACACTGAACAATTAAGAGAGACTCATATTACTACCGTAGACTCTCCCATAAAAGACGAAATAGTTATTGTTGAGGAGATTATTGCAGATAAAATACCTTCAATACCTGAGGACGTCGAAAAAGAAATTGAAGAGGCACGTAAGTTAGAAGGCATAGATAAGCCTCCTTTAAGCCCTAAAGATGTAGAAAAAATTGTTGCTGATGTCGCTGAAGTATTAAAGTCTGATAAAAGTTTAGAAGAAATCATGGCTGAAAAGTCCCCAGTTATGCTTCAGAAGTCTCCCGAACACTTGTGTAAAACGGATACGATAACAAGTGCTATTGAGGCAACAAAGCAGTTAATTTCAAGTGAGACTCTAAAAGAAGAAAAACAAAAAGACACTAAACAAGAGACTTCTGATTTGGTCAAAGAGATTTCTCCTGCAAGATCAATTGCATCTGAAGATTTAAGTGAAGTTTCAGACAAAACTGTACTTAGTGAGAGCAAGCGAGTTAAACGTGAAATCAAAGAAGACACACATGACCAAAGAAAAGCGAAGGATGATTTAACTAAAGTGATTAAGGAAACAGTACAAGAATTAGTTGAAACAGATGAACAAAAAGACGACAGTCAACATTTGAAAGAAGAAAAATCCGAGAAACGACTAAGCGTTTCTATGGAAACAGCAAAAACGCTAGAAAAATTAGAAGAGAGAATGGCTGATCTAAAGAAAAAAGAGGAGGCAATATCTCAAAAAATACTTTTTGATAAAAAACGAACAAGTATTGATTACCTAGAAGGAGATACTTTTGAAGAAAGTGTAACACCCAAAAAGACTATCAAAGAGGTTGCAACAAAATCAGATGAACCAGTACATTCTTCTGATGTAGTAGACTTTGTCACAAGCCAAGAAACTAAAAAGTTACATGATGAAATAATATCAACAGAAAAA
Organism: Cydia fagiglandana; assembly: GCF_963556715.1. Taxonomy (NCBI): domain Eukaryota; kingdom Metazoa; phylum Arthropoda; class Insecta; order Lepidoptera; family Tortricidae; genus Cydia; species Cydia fagiglandana. Next base: position 1,096,240 of record NC_085943.1, on the reverse strand, counting down.
CAAATATCTAGTGAAAATAAGGAACAAATGACAAAAGCTACTAAAGAGCACGAGGTTCTTAAAAATGGCGTGTCTTCAACTGATCATTATGAAATTCAGCAGACGTTTGATGAAACTCAGAAGAGCCTTAAATTACAAAAAGATATGCAAGAGGTAAAAGAAAAGTTATTTGATAAAAAATCAACTCAATTGGATAGTAAAGAGAAGGTCCATGAAGTTGTTGAAGAAACCGTCACCATCGATAAAAACATCCTCAAATCTGATGATCTTCTCAGCAAGGTTCACTCGAAAGAACCCAGTCCAGAGAAAGATGATCAGAGTATAGTCGAAGATAAGACAAAAGCAGACCATTTTGCTAAAGTAGGTAGCATTTATAAAGATTTGACTGTCACAGATAAAACAAAAACTGCACAAACACATAAGGATTTGACCGTAACAACGGCTGAAGTGCATGAAAGTCACAAGGCAGAAATCCAAAATGGACATAAAGAAGAAATCCCGGATAAAGAATATAGTCTACTTTCGTTGAAAGAAAGTAAACTTTCCCTTGACAAGGAAAAAGATGATGCTGAAGAATCTCACGACGAAAAAAAATCAAGTATCATTGAAACGGCGACTAAAGTAGTTAGTGACATATCCAGTCAAATATTCGAAAAAACTGACAAGCTATTAGAAAAGCACCTCCTAATAGAGGCTGAAACTTCTGACAAACTTGATGAAAAGCAAGTAAGTATAGAAAAGAAATATCAGCCAGAGGTGTCGATCGATGGTGAAAAAGTTGAAAGCATATCCAAACGAGACAGTGTAACAGAACAAGGCATAGATGATGAAATACACGTCAAGCACACAACTGACTTGGCTAAATCTATTGAAACTAGTATAAAAGAAGTTGTTGACGTAACTTCAAAGGGCTTAAGAATTGAGAAGGACTTAGGAATTATGGATGGCATTGATAAATTACATGAAAAACCAAGTCCAGAAAAGGAGGACAAAGAGGAAGACGTGACATCCGACGAACTTACAGAAACAACCCCTCTTTCAGATAAACCTGAAAAGGACCTCAGTCCCCAAAAACTACAGACTGAAATCATCGACAGTCTAGAAACAGAGCTAAATTTAGCAGATAAACTTTCGTCTTTGAACAAGGCTCCTAGCCCCGTACCTTCTGAGAAAGCCCCATCTGAGAAAGCACCAAGCCCAGTACCATCTGAAAAGGCCCCATCTGAGAAGGCGCCAAGTCCAGTACCTTCTGACAAGGCCCCATCTGAGAAGGCGCCTAGCCCAGTACCGTCTGACAAGGCCCCATCTGAGAAAGCACCAAGCCCAGTACCGTCCGACAAGGCCCCATCTGAGAAGGCGCCAAGCCCAGTACCTTCGGACAAGGCTCCATCTGAGAAGGCGCCGAGCCCAGTACCATCTGACAAGGCCCCATCTGAGAAGGCACCAAGCCCAGTACCGTCTGACAAGGCTCCATCTGAGAAGGCCCCCAGCCCAGTACCATCTGAAAAAGCCCTATCGGAGATAGCACCAAGCCCAGTACCTTCTGACAAGGCCCCATCTGAGAAGGCGCCTAGCCCAGTACCGTCTGACAAGGCCCCATCTGAGAAGGCGCCTAGCCCAGTACCGTCTGACAAGGCCCCATCTGAGAAAGCACCAAGCCCAGTACCGTCCGACAAGGCCCCATCTGAGAAGGCGCCAAGCCCAGTACCTTCTGACAAGGCTCCATCTGAGAAGGCGCCAAGCCCAGTACCATCTGACAAGGCCCCATCTGAGAAGGCACCAAGCCCAGTACCGTCTGACAAGGCTCCATCTGAGAAGGCCCCCAGCCCAGTACCATCTGAAAAGACCCTATCGGAGATAGCACCAAGCCCAGTACCGTCTGACAAGGCCCCATCTGAGAAGGCACCAAGCCCAGTACCGTCTGAAAAGGCCCCATCGGAGAAAGCGTCAAGCCCAGTACCGTCTGACAAGGCCCCATCTGAGAAGGCACCCAGCCCAGTACCATCTGAAAAGGCGCCATCTGAGAAAGCACCAAGCCCAGTACCATCCGACAAAGCTCCAAGCCCAGTACCATCTGAGAAGGCCCCATCTGAGAAAGTGCCAAGCCCAGTACCGTCTGACAAGGCCCCATCTGAGAAGGCAGCAAGCCCAGTACCGTCTGACAAGGCGCCAAGCCCAGTGCCGTCTGACAAGGCCCCATCCGAGAAGGCACCCAGCCCAATTCTGTCAGAAAAGGCCCCATCAGAGAAGGGTCCCAGCCCAGTACCGTCTGATAAGGCCCTATCTGAGAAAGCATCAAGCCCAGTACCGTCTGAAATGGCCCCATCTGAGAAGGGTCCCAGCCCAGTACCGTCAGAAAAGGTCCTATCTGAGAAGGCACAAAGCCCAGTACCGTCTGAAAAGTCCCCATCTGAGAAAGCACCAAGCCCAGTACCGTCCGACAAGGCCCCATCTGAGAAGGCGCCAAGCCCAGTACCTTCTGACAAGGCCCCATCTGAGAAGGCGCCAAGCCCAGTACCTTCTGACAAGGCCCCATCTGAGAAGGCACCAAGCCCAGTACCGTCTGACACGGCCCCATCTGAGAAGGCACCCAGCCCAGTACCATCTGACAAGGCCCCATCGGAGATAGCACCAAGCCCAGTACCGTCTGACAAGGCCCCATCTGAGAAGGCACCAAGCCCAGTACCTTCTGACAAGGCCCCATCTGAGAAGGCGCCTAGCCCAGTACCTTCTGACAAGGCCCCATCTGAGAAGGCACCAAGCCCAGTACCGTCTGACAAGGCTCCATCTGAGAAGGCACCAAGCCCAGTACCGTCTGACACGGCCCCATCTGAAAAGGCACCCAGCCCAGTACCGTCTGAAAAGGCCCCATCGGAGAAAGCGTCAAGCCCAGTGCCGTCTGACAAGGCCCCATCCGAGACGGCACCAGGCCCAGTTCTGTCTGAAAAGGACCCATCAGAGAAGGGTCCCAGCCCAGTACCGTCTGATAAGGCCCTATCTGAGAAAGCATCAAGCCCAGTACCATCTGACAAGGCCCCATCGGAGATAGCACCAAGCCCAGTACCGTCCGACAAGGCCCCACCTGAGAAGGCGCCAAGCCCAGTACCTTCTGAAAAGGCTCCATCTGAGAAGGCGCCAAGCCCAGTACCATCTGACAAGGCCCCATCTGAGAAGGCACCAAGCCCAGTACCGTCTGACAAGGCTCCATCTGAGAAAGCCCCCAGCCCAGTACCATCTGAAAAGGCCCTATCGGAGATAGCGCCAAGCCCAGTACCGTCTGACAAGGCTCCATCTGAGAAGGCACCAAGCCCAGTACCGTCTGACAAGACCCCATCTGAGAAGGCACCCAGCCCAGTACCATCTGAAAAGGCCCCATCGGAGATAGCACCAAGCCCAGTACCGTCTGACAAGGCCCCATCTGAGAAAGCACCAAGCCCAGTACCGTCTGAAAAGGCCCCATCGGAGAAAGCGTCAAGCCCAGTACCATCTGAAAAGGCCCCATCGGAGATAGCACCAAGCTCAGTACCGTCTGACAAAGCCCCATCTGAGAAGGCACCAAGCCCAGTACCGTCTGAAAAGGCCCCATCGGAGAAAGCGTCAAGCCCAGTACCGTCTGACAAGGCCCTATCTGAGAAGGCACCAAGCCCAGTTCTGACAGAAAAGGCCCCATCAGAAAAGGGTCCCAGCCCAGTACCGTCTGATAAGGCCCTATCTGAGAAGGCATCAAGCCCAGTACCGTCTGAAAAGGCCCCATCGGAGAAAGCGCCAAGCCCAGTACCGTCTGACAAGGCACCAAGCCCAATGCCTTCTGACAAGGCCCCATCCGAGAAGGCACCAAGCCCAGTTCTGTCAGAAAAGGTCCCATCAGAGAAGGGTCCCAGCCCAGTCCCATCTGAGAAGGTACCAAGTCCTGTTCCATCTGACAAAGCGCCTAGCCCAACATTATCTGAAAAAGTGCATTCTGAAAGAGCACCTAGTCTAGTCCCTACGGAAAAGGCACCTAGCCCGGTGCCATCAGAGAAGGCCCCATCTGAAAAGGCACCAAGTCCTGTTCCATCTGACAAAGCGCCTAGCCCAACATTATCAGAAAAAGTGCCTTCTGAAAGAACACCTAGCCTAGTCCCTTCGGAAAAGGCGCCTAGCCCGGTACCATCTGATAAGGCCCCACCTGAAAAGGCCCTTAGTCCCACACTATCAGAGAAGGCTCCTTCTGAAATAGCACCAAGTCTAGTCCCTTCGGAAAAGGCACCTAGCCCTACGCCATCAGACAAAGCCCTTTTGGAGAAATCATCCAGTCCAGTTCCATCAGAAAAAGAAACAAAGCTTGCGCCATCAGAAAAGGCCCCGTCAGATAAAGCAATCAGTCCAGTACCATCTGATAAGGCTCCGAGCCCAACATTGTCGGAAAAGGCACCATCTGAGAGAGCACCCAGTCTTGTTCCTACAGAGAAAACGACAAGCCCTACGCCATCTGAAAAAGTGCCTTCAGAAAAGGCAATCAGTCCAATGCCAACTGACAAAGCCCCGAGCCCAACATTGTCAGAGAAGGCACCATCTGAGAGAAAACCCAGTCTTGTTCCTTCAGAGAAAGCAACAAGCCCAATGCCGTCAGAAAAGGCCCCTTCAGAGAAGGCAATTAGTCCAATACCATCAGAGAGAGTTCCGAGCCCAACATTGTCGGAAAAAGTGCCTTCAGAAAAGGCATCAAGCTCCGAACCGTCAAGAAAGGCCCCATCGGCGAAAACAGCAAGCCCAGTTCCATCTGACAAAGCACATAGCCCAGTGCCATCCGACCAGGCCCCTAGTCCCGTACCATCTGAAAAAGCCCAATCTGAGGAGGCACCGAGCCCAGTTCTGTCAGAAAAAGCATCTAGCCCAACTTTATTAGAAAAAGCGCCTACAGAACGGGCGCCTAGCCTAGTGCCATCGGAAAAGGCACCATCTGATAAAGCGCCAAGTCCAGTACCGACTGAGAAGGCACCTAGCCCAACTTTATCGGAAAAAGCGCCTTCAGATCGGGTGCCTAACCTAGTGCCATCTGAAAAATCCCCATCTGACAAAGGGCCGAGCCCAGTACCATCTGAGAAGGCACCTAGCCCAGCTTTATCAGAAAAGGCGCCTAGTCTCGTCCCTTCAGAGAAAGCACCAAGCCCAGCACCATCTGACAAGGCGCCGTCTGAGAAAGCGCCTAGCCCAGCTCCTTCTGACAAGGCCCCATCAGAAAAGGCTCCAAGCCCTGTACCATCGGAGAAAGCACACAGTCCAGTACCGTCTGACAAAGCGCCAAGCCCAACTCTATTAGGAAAAGCGCCGATTTCGAGGGCAGGAAGCCTAATTCTATCTGATACAGCTCCAAGTCCTACGCCATCAGACAAAGCTCCATCTGAAAAGGCATCTAGCCCTGTACCATCCGAGAAGGCTCCATCTGAAAAAGCGTCCAGTCCGGTACCACCTGAGAAGGCACCAAGTCCAACATTATCAGAAAAGGTGCCATCTGAAAGAGCGCCTAGTCTCGTTCCTTCAGAAAAAGCACCAAGCCCAGCACCATCTGACAAGGCCCCGTATGAGAAAGTGCCTAGCCCTGCTCCTTCTGACAAGGCCCCATCAGAAAAGGCTCAAAGCCCAGTACCATCAGAGAAGGCCCCGTCGGAGAAAGCACACAGTCCAGTACCGTCTGACGAAGCGCCAAGCTCGACTCTGTTAGAAAAAGTGCCGACTTCGAGGGCAGGAAGCCTAATTCTATCAGATACAGCTCCAAGTCCTACGCCATCAGACAAAGCTTCATCGGAAAAGGCATCTAGCCCGGTACCATCTGAGAAGGCACCAAGTCCAACGTTATTAGAAAAAGCACCATCTGAGAAAACAACAAGCCCTGCGCTATCAGCTAAGGCACCTTCTGACAAAGCGTCTAGCCCCGTGCCATCTGACAAGGCTCCATCTGAAAAGGCTCCAAGTCCAGCACCATCAGAGAAGGCCCCATCTGAGAAAGCACACAGTCCAGTACCGTCTGACAAACCGCCAAGCCCGACTCTGTCAGAAAAAGCGCCGACTTCGAGGGCAGGAAGCTTAGTTCTATCAGATTTAGCTCCAAGCCCTACGCCATCAGACAAAGCTCCTTCTGATAAGGTCCCATCGGAAATAGCTCCAAGCCCATCGGAGAAAGCACAGAGTCCAGTACCGTATGACAAAGCGCCAAGCCCGACTCTGTTAGAAAAAGCACCGACTTCGAGGGCAGGAAGCCTAATTCTATCTGATACAGCTCCAAGTCCTACGCCATCAGACAAAGCTCCATCTGAAAAGGCATCTAGCCCGGTACCATCTGAGAAGGCACCAAGTCCAACATTATCAGAAAAGGCGCCATCTGAAAGGGCACTTAGTCTCGTCCCTTCAGAGAAAGCACCAAGCCCTACTCCTTCTGACAAGGCCCCACCAGAAAAGGCTCCAAGCCCAGTACCATCGGAGAAGGCTCCATCGGAGAAAGCACACAGTCCAGTACCGTCTGACAAAGCGCCAAGCCCAACTCTATCAGGAAAAGCGCCGACTTCGAGGGCAGGAAGCCTAATTCTATCTGATACAGCTCCAAGTCCTACGCCATCAGACAAAGCTCCATCTGAAAAGGCATCTAGCCCGGTACCATCTGAGAAAGCCCCATCTGAAAAAGCGTCCAGTCCGGTACCATCTGAGAAGGCACCAAGTCCAACATTATCAGAAAAGGCGCCATCTGAAAGGGCACTTAGTCTCGTCCCTTCAGAGAAAGCACCAAGCCCAGCACCATCTGACAAGGCCCCGTCTGAGAAGCCTAGCTTTGCACCTTCTAACAAGGCCCCATCAGAAAAGGCTCCAAGCCTAGTGCCGTCGGAGAAAGCACACAGTCCAGTACCGTCTGACAAAGCGCCAAGCCCGACTTTGTTAGAAAAAGCGCCGACTTCGAGGACTCCAGGAGGAGAAAAGGCTCCAAGCCCAGTACCATCGGAGAAAACCCCATCTGAGAAAGCACACAGTCCAGTACCGTCTGACAAAGCGCCAAGCCCAACTCTATTAGGAAAAGCGCCGACTTCGAGGGCAGGAAGCCTAATTCTATCTGATACAGCTCCAAGTCCTACGCCATCAGACAAAGCTCCATCTGAAAAGGCATCTAGCCCTGTACCATCCGAGAAGGCTCCATCTGAAGAAGCGTCCAGTCCGGTACCACCTGAGAAGGCACCAAGTCCAACATTATCAGAAAAGGTTCCATCTGAAAGAGCGCCTAGTCTCGTTCCTTCAGAAAAAGCACCAAGCCCAGCACCATCTGACAAGGCCCCGTCTGAGAAAGTGCCTAGCCCTGCTCCTTCTGACAAGGCCCCATCAGAAAAGGCTCCAAGCCCAGTACCATCGGAGAAGGCCCCATCTGAGAAAGCACACAGTCCAGTACCGTCTGACAAAGCGCCAAGCACAACTCTATTAGGAAAATCGCCGACTTCGAGGGCAGGAAGCCTGATTCTATCTGATACAGCTCCAAGTCCTACGCCATCAGACAAGGCTCCATCTGAAAAGGCATCTAGCCCGGTACCATCTGAGAAGGCACCAAGTCCAACATTATCAGAAAAGGCGCCATCTGAAAGGGCACTTAGTCTCGTCCCTTCAGAGAAAGCACCAAGCCCTACTCCTTCTGACAAGGCCCCACCAGAAAAGGCTCCAAGCCCAGTACCATCGGAGAAGGCTCCATCGGAGAAAGCACACAGTCCAGTACCGTCTGACAAAGCGCCAAGCCCAACTCTATCAGGAAAAGCGCCGACTTCGAGGGCAGGAAGCCTAATTCTATCTGATACAGCTCCAAGTCCTACGCCATCAGACAAAGCTCCATCTGAAAAGGCATCTAGCCCGGTACCATCTGAGAAAGCCCCATCTGAAAAAGCGTCCAGTCCGGTACCATCTGAGAAGGCACCAAGTCCAACATTATCAGAAAAGGCGCCATCTGAAAGGGCACTTAGTCTCGTCCCTTCAGAGAAAGCACCAAGCCCAGCACCATCTGACAAGGCCCCGTCTGAGAAGCCTAGCTTTGCACCTTCTAACAAGGCCCCATCAGAAAAGGCTCCAAGCCTAGTGCCGTCGGAGAAAGCACACAGTCCAGTACCGTCTGACAAAGCGCCAAGCCCGACTTTGTTAGAAAAAGCGCCGACTTCGAGGACTCCAGGAGGAGAAAAGGCTCCAAGCCCAGTACCATCGGAGAAAACCCCATCTGAGAAAGCACACAGTCCAGTACCGTCTGACAAAGCGCCAAGCCCAACTCTATTAGGAAAAGCGCCGACTTCGAGGGCAGGAAGCCTAATTCTATCTGATACAGCTCCAAGTCCTACGCCATCAGACAAAGCTCCATCTGAAAAGGCATCTAGCCCTGTACCATCCGAGAAGGCTCCATCTGAAAAAGCGTCCAGTCCGGTACCACCTGAGAAGGCACCAAGTCCAACATTATCAGAAAAGGTTCCATCTGAAAGAGCGCCTAGTCTCGTTCCTTCAGAAAAAGCACCAAGCCCAGCACCATCTGACAAGGCCCCGTCTGAGAAAGTGCCTAGCCCTGCTCCTTCTGACAAGGCCCCATCAGAAAAGGCTCCAAGCCCAGTACCATCGGAGAAGGCCCCATCTGAGAAAGCACACAGTCCAGTACCGTCTGACAAAGCGCCAAGCACAACTCTATTAGGAAAATCGCCGACTTCGAGGGCAGGAAGCCTGATTCTATCTGATACAGCTCCAAGTCCTACGCCATCAGACAAGGCTCCATCTGAAAAGGCATCTAGCCCGGTACCATCTGAGAAGGCCCCATCTGAAAAAGCGTCCAGTCCGGTACCATCTGAGAAGGCACCAAGTCCAACATTATCAGAAAAGGTTCCATCTGAAAGAGCGCCTAGTCTCGTTCCTTCAGAAAAAGCACCAAGCCCAGCACCATCTGACAAGGCCCCGTCTGAGAAAGTGCCTAGCCCTGCTCCTTCTGACAAGGCCCCATCAGAAAAGGCTCCAAGCCCAGTACCATCGGAGAAGGCCCCATCTGAGAAAGCACACAGTCCAGTACCGTCTGACAAAGCGCCAAGCCCAACTCTGTCAGAAAAAGCGCCGACTTCGAGGGCAGGAAGTTTAATTCTATCAGATACAGCTCCAAGCCCTACGCCATCAGACAAATCTCCGTCTGACAAGGCCCCATCGGAAATAGCTCCGAGCCCCGTACCATCAGAGAAAGCCCCGTCGGAGAAAGCACACAGTCCAGTACCGTCTGACAAAGCGCCAAGCCTGACTCTGTTAGAAAAAGCGCCGACTTCGAGGGCAGGAAGCCTAATTCTATCAGATACAGCTCCAAGTCCTACGCCATCAGACAAAGCTTCATCGGAAAAGGCATCTAGCCCGGTACCATCTGAGAAGGCCCCATCTGAAAAAGCAGCCAGTCCAGTACCATCTGAGAAGGCACCAAGTCCAACATTATCAGAAAAGGCGCCATCTGAAAGGGCACCTAGTCTCGTCCCTTCAGAGAAAGCACCAAGCCCAGTACCATCTGACAAGGCCCCGTCTGAGAAAGCGCCTAGCCCTGCTCCTTCTGACAAGGCTCCATCAGAGAAGGTCGTTAGCCCGGTTCCTTCTGACAAGGCTCCATCAGAAAAGGCCCCAAGCCCAATACTTTCTGAGAAGGCGCCTAGTCCAACTTTATCAGAAAAGGCTCCATCTGAGAGGACACCTAGCTTAGTTTCGTCAGAAAAAGCACCTAGCCCTACATCATCAGAAAAAAAACCCAGCTTGGTGTCTTCTGATAAGTCATCTAAGTCTACTGAAAAAGCGGCATTTGGAGACGAGGCAGATATTTATGACGAGCCTGGATCTCCTGATCTAGTAGATGAAGATTTAATTGATCCAGGCAAAGAAAAGTTCATGCTTACTAGCATGCTGACTCAGTTTGACGATAAGGTTCACAAAACCGATGCCATTGTTTCTTCAATTACAAAAGAAAAGACTATTGAAGATGTGTTGAAGGATACGCCTTCCGATAAATCGGTTAGTACCACAAACAAAGTGGAGCCTACTACGCCACCTGTTTCGCCAGAAACAAAGAAAACTGATGATGCTACTAGCCCCTCCAAAAAATCTGAACCAGCGATTAGTTCGGAAAAACCTACATTTGATGATAAATCTGTAACAGCTGAAAAAGATAAAATATTAATTGTCACTGACAAACCCTTAACAGATAAAGATCTAAGTCCTTCTACACTAGTGTCAGTTGATGTACAACCTCCTAGCCCTGAGGTTCTCAGTGATAGATCAGAACAGGAAGTGATCACGAAGCAAATAAAGACATCCCAACACGCGACACATTCTGAAGAAATCCATATTGAGAAAGAATCCGTTTCTAAGAAAATTAATGAACTCGAATCAACTCAATATACGCACATAGATGACCATAAAGATTCAACAGAAGAAGATGGGATAGTTGACGTATTAGTTTCCGGTGTAAAAGGTATAGGTCACATTATAAAAGAATCGTTTGTCGATGGAATTCATGAAATCATCAAAGATGATACTAAAACCGATGAAGGAAAAATGACTGCAACGTCAGGGAAAGCACCAAGCCCTGTACCTTCTGACAAAGGTTCGGAAAAAGCACCAAGCCCAACTTTAACGGAAAGAGCATCTAGTTTAATGCCATCAGAAAAGGCTCATAGCCCGACACCGTCTGACAAGGCAATTAGCCCAATGCCTTCAGATAAAGAACCTTCAGAAAAGGCACCCTCTGAGAAGGCACATAGCCCAACACCGTCTGACAAGGCTCCCTCTGAGAAGGCACATAGCCCAACACCGTCTGATAAGGCTCCCTCTGAGAAGGCACATAGCCCGACACCATCAGACAAGGCTCCCTCTGAGAAGGCACATAGCCCAGCACCATCTGACAAACCACCCTCTGAGAAGGCACATAGCCCGACACCGTCTGACAAGGCACCCTCTGAGAAGGCACATAGCCCAACACCGTCTGACAAGGCTCCCTCTGAGAAGGCACATAGCCCAGTACCATCTGACAAGGCTCCCTCTGAGAAGGCACATAGCCCAACACCGTCTGACAAGGCGCCCTCTGAGAAGGCACATAGCCCAACACCGTCTGATAAGGCTCCCTCTGAGAAAGCACAGAGCCCGACACCATCAGACAAGGCTCCCTCTGAGAAGGCACATAGCCCAGTACCATCTAACAAGGCACCCTCTGAGAAGGCACATAGCCCGACACCGCCTGACAAGGCACCCTCTGAGAAGGCACATAGCCCTACACCGTCTGACAAGGCTCCCTCTGAGAAGGCACATAGCCCAGTACCATCTGACAAGGCTCCCTCTGAGAAGGCACATAGCCCAACACCGTCTGATAAGGCTCCCTCTGAGAAGGTACATAGCCCAACACCGTCCGACAAGGCTCCCACTGAGAAGTCACATAGCCCAGAACCATCTGACAAAGCCCCCTCTGAGATAGTTCATAGCCCAATACCGTCTGACAAAGCGCCCTCTGAGAAGGCACATAGCCCAACATCATCTGACAAGGCTCCCTCTGAGAAGGCACATAGCCCAACACCGTCTGACAAGGCTCCCACTGAGAAGGTACATAGCCCAACACCGTCTGACAAGGCTCCCTCTGAGAAGGCACATAGCCCAGTACCATCTGACAAAGCCCCCTCTGAGAAGGTCCATAGCCCAACACCGTCTGACAAGGCACCCTCTGAGAAGGCACATAGCCCAACACCATCTGACAAGGCTCCCTCTGAGAAGGCACATAGCCCGACACCGTCCGACAAGGCTCCCTCTGAGAAGGTACATAGCCCAACACCGTCTGCCAAGATGCCCTCTGAGAAGGCACATAGCCCAACACTGTCTGACAAGGCTCCCTCTGAGAAGGTACATAGCCCAACACCGTCTGACAAGGTGCCCTCTGAGAAGGCACATAGCCCAACAACGTCTGACAAGGCTCCCTCTGAGAAGGCACATAGCCCAGTACCATCTGACAAAGCCTCCTCTGAGAAGATCCATAGCCCAACACCGTCTGACAAGGCACCCTCTGAGAAGGCACATAGCCCAACACCATCTGACAAGGCTCCCTCTGAGAAGGCACATAGCCCGACACCGTCCGACAAGGCTCCCTCTGAGAAGGTACATAGCCCAACACCGTCTGACAAGACGCCCTCTGAGAAGGCACATAGCCCAACACTGTCTGACAAGGCTCCCTCTGATAAGGTACACAGCCCAACACCGTCTGACAAGGGACCCTCTGAGAAGGCACATAGCCCAACACCATCTGACAAGGCTCCCTCTGAGAAGGCACATAGCCCAACACCGTCTGACAAGGGACCCTCTGAGAAGGTACATAGCCCAACACTGTCTGACAAGGCGCCCTCTGAGAAGGCACATAGCCCAACACCGTCTAACAAGGGACCCTCTGAGAAGGTACATAGCCCAACACCGTCTGACAAGGCTCCCTCTGAGAAGGCACATAGCCCAACACCGGCTGACAAGGGACCCTCTGAGAAGGTACATAGCCCAACACTGTCTGACAAGGTGCCCTCTGAGAAGGTACATAGCCCAACACCGTCTGACAAGGTGCCCTCTGAGAAGGCACATAGCCCAACACCGTTTGATAAGGCACCCTCTGAGAAGGCACATAGCCCAGTACCATCTGACAAGGCACCCTCTGAGAAGGCACATAGCCCGACACCGTCTGACAAGGCTCCCTCTGAGAAGGCACATAGCCCAGTACCATCTGACAAGGCTCCCTCTGAGAAGGCACATAGCCCGACACCGTCTGACAAGGCACCCTCTGAGAAGGCACATAGCCCAACACCGTCCGACAAGGCGCCCTCTGAGAAGGCACATAGCCCAACACCGTCTGATAAGGCTCCCTCTGAGAAGGCACATAGCCCAGTACCATCTGACAAGGCACCCTCTGAGAAGGCACATAGCCCGACACCGTCTGACAAGGCACCCTCTGAGAAAACAATTAGTCCTCTGCCATCTGACAAAGCACCCAGCCCAACACCATCTGACAAGGCTCATTTGGAAAAGGCACCAAGCCCAACACCATCGGACATCGTTCTTTTAGGAAAAGCATCTAGTCCAATGCCTTTTGAAGCATTGAGTCCCACACCATCTGACAAGCCCATCAGCCCAGCGCCCACAGAAAAACTTGATGGCAAAGCACCAAGTCCCATACCCGTTGAAAAGCCAACTAGTTTACCTCTAGTTGATGTTATTTGTACTGAAACAACAGAACATGGAAAACTACTAACTCAAACTTCTGACGAGACGCCATTTGAGAAACCGATCAGTCCAATGGCGACTGAAAAGGCAAAAATTTGTAGTCCAATGCCATTTGATAAAGTACCTTCTGAAGACGCACCTAGTCCATGCGAGCATAGCCCAGAGCCACCTGAGATTTCGACTAGTTCAAGTTTAATACAAAAACGAACATCTCTGTCATTAGATAAGGCCCCTTCAGAGAAATTAGCAAGTCCAGTTCCATCTGACAAGGACCCATCAGAGAAGGCACTAAGCCCAACGCCATCTGACAAGGCTCTATCAGTGAAGGCACCAAGCCCGACGCCATCTGACAAGGCTCCATCAGAGAAGGCACCAAGCCCAGCGCCATCTGACAAGGCTCCCTTCGAAAAGGCACCAAGCCCAGTGCTATCAGACAAGATGCCTTCAGAGAAAGCTACCAGTCCAGTACCATCTGACAAAGTCCCCTCAGAGGAAGCGGCAAGCCCGGTACCATCTGACAAGGTTCCCTCAAAGAAAGCGGTAAGCCCGGCACGATCTGACAAAGCCCCGTCAGAGATAGCGGCGAGCCCGGTACCATCTGACAAGGCCCCCTCAGAGAAAGCGGCGAGCCCGGTACCATCTGACAAGGCCCCCTCAGAGAAAACGGTGACCCCGGTACCATCTGACAAGGCCCCCTCAGAGAAAGCCGCGAGCCCGGTACCATCTGACAAGGCCCCCTCTGAGAAAGTGGCAAGCCCGGCACCATCTGACAAGGCACTAAGTCCTGCTCCGTCTGATAAAGCTCCATCGGAATCTCTTTCTGAAAAAGCTCTTAGTCCCGTGCCTTCTGACAAAGCGCCCAGTCCTGCACCGTCTGAGAAGGCATCAGAGAAAGCAGCAAGTCCTGTTCCTTCTAAAAAGGCAGCTAGCCCAGTACCATCGGAAAAAGCTCCGTCAGAAAGGACATTGAGCCCTACACCGTCTGACAAAGCACCGTCGGACAAAGCTCCATCGGAGAAAGCTTTAAGCCCGGTACCATCTGACAAGGCTCTTTTAGAAAAAGCAGTAAGCCCTACATCGTCTGATAAAGGTCCTTCGGAGAAAGCCGCTAGTCCTGCACCATCTGACAAAGCTCCAAGCCCAATACCAACGCCAGGTAGCTTAATCCCATCGGAAAAGGCTCTATCTGAGAAGGCCATTAGCCCAGTACCTTCAGAGAAAGCACCACACCCTGTACCATCTGATAAGGCTCCATCAGAGAAGGTTTCCAGCCCGGTACCATCTGACAAGGCTCCATCAGAGAAAGCTTCAAGCCCGGTACCATCTGACAAGGCTCCATCTGAGAAAGCCCTTAGCCCAGTACCTTCGGACAAAGCACCCAGCCCCGCGCCGTCTGACAAGGCACCATCTGAGAAAGCCCTTAGCCCAGTACCTTCGGACAAAGCACCCAGCCCCGCGCCGTCTGACAAGGCACCATCTGAGAGAGCTCTATTTGAGAAAGCCCTTAGCCCAGTACCTTCGGACAAAGCACCTAGCCCCGCGACCTCTGACAAGGCACCATCTGAGAAAGCTCTATCTGAGAAAGCCCTTAGCCCAGTACCTTCGGAAAAAGCACCCAGCCCTGATCCAGCTGTCAATGTACCTTCAGAGAAAGCAGCAAGCCCTGTACCATCTGAGAAGGCTCCACCGGTGAAGGCTTCCAGCCCGGTACCATCTGACAAGGCTCCATTAGAGAAGGCTTCAAGCCCGGTACCATCTGATAAGGCACCGTCAGAGAAGGCTTCAAGCCCGATACCATCTGACAAGGCACCGTCAGAAAAAGCATTCAGCCCTGTACCTTCTGACAAAGCTCCTTCAGATGCACACAGCCCAGTACCGTCGGAAAAAGCACTATCAGAAAAAGCCTTAAGTCCCACACCGTCTGAAAAGGCACCTTCGGAAAAGGCGCGAAGTCCAATACCATCAGAGAAAGCTCCTAGTCCAACTCCATCAGAAAAAGTACCACCATCAAGAGCTGATAGTTTGATCCCGTCGGAAAAGGTTTCAAGCCCCGTGCCATCTGATAAGGCACTTTCAGAAAAAGCACTAAGCCCTACACTATCTGACAAGGTTCCATCTGATCAGGCACCTAGTCCAACACCTTCAACTAAATCAGACAAACCCGTCGAAGAAACTATTTGCCAGACAAGCGTGCATAATCTGGAGGGTATCGTATCCAGTGCTGTAATACAAGAATTAGTTGATCCAGCTCTTGATAAGTTGATTGCTGATATCGGTATACCAAAAGACAAGGCCGCTAGTAAGGTCCCTGAAAAAATGGCTAGTCCAGTACCGTCAGACAAGGCGCCAAGTCCAACTCCGTCAGATCTGGCATCTGAAAAGGCACCTTGCCCTACACTATCGGAGAAAGTACCATCTGAACGAGCACCCAGCCTAGTCCCGCCAGAAAAGGCACTTAGCCCAACACCGTCTGATAAGGCAGCTAGCCCAGTACTATCTGATAAAGCCCCATTAGACCGACAGGCAATTAGTCCGACGCTGTCTGATATGATCATATCAGAAAAGGCACCACTAGATCTGGCTTCGAGTTCATTACCGTCGCATAGTGAAAAGGATGTACCTGATAAAAAGATTTCCACTCCCGACAAATCTAAAAAACTTGACATTGAAACATCGGTTGACACCACTCCGAGTACTGATAAGTCGGAAGAAACAATTATTAGCTCTTCTGAAAAAGTGGACGAAGAAAAGCCATTTACCGCGTCAGAAACAAAACCACTTACGACTGAAGTAGGTAAAGAACCCAAAGTTTCTGGTAAGGAAACAAAGGAAATGACAGCTGACGAAAATTATATAGATGAGAAGGATAAGGCAGTTAAAAGCGTAAAATTAGAATCTACGTCTGAATCAAAAATTACATCGGAAACAGACAAAGAACATAAAGTTGAAAGCATTAGCCATGTAACAGAATCTGATGAAAGTTACTCTAGTATGGAGTCTAGGAAAGATTTACACGAAGAACGATCAATTAGTGGTAGTAAGCAAACATTGAAAACTGATATGTTTTCAATACACGAGTCCTCTTTACACGAAACCAGCCATAAATCAACTAGCGAGGAAACGAAATCTCATTCTATCAAAAAGAGATCAATAGAGCATGAAAAGCTAAGAGACGCATCAGATATATTATCATCAATATCTACAATTGACAGTGGCGTAGACAGAGATAGTATGACATTGCATGATTCATCAGAAGACGTTTCCAAAGAAGTTAGCTTAGAAGAAAAATACAGTTTCGAAACTACCGAAAAAGACAAACGATCTAAAATGTTTTCTGATTCTGAAACATTACAATCTATCAGTAGCAGCAGATTGAGCAGATTCAGCGACGAATCGTATACATCTACATTAAAAGAAATGGAAGTGTCTAAAACAGTTCCTGACTCTACAAGAACAGAGTTGGGATCTCCAAAAGATGAAATACCTCTTTCTGAAGCATCAGATTCTGGAGTCCATAGCATTCCTTTGGATATTGATCAGTTGATGTCGAAAGGTGATGGCCTAACGCACATCAAAGATGATGCTGTGCAGTTCATGGAATCAATTCATAAAGCATTTAGTGATGACACAGTACAACAAGGAATTAAGACCGAGGGAATGGAATCCTTACTAGTTTATTCTGAGGGCGATAGAGTATCTACACCACCTACAGTACCTGTCAGCCCGTTACCAAAAACTCCCAGCAGTTTTCAAGATATCAAAGTAAGTGAAGGTGTTCAAAGCGAAGTTACTTACGATAAATCTGATGGCACCGAAGAAACTATAACTAAAGTTGTCCATGTAGGTGAAGACGTATTAACTCAGAGGATTTCAACGTCCACTGAGAAAGTATCGAAACCGATTAAGGATTCAGCATCTGAGAGTGAATCAGATCTTATGTCTCTTATGCAAAACATGGGTAAAATAAAGACGGAAACTGATACTGTTACCAAAATCATCAAAGAAGGTGAGAATGTTGTAACTCAAACAATAACTACTGTAACGACTAAAGAAGTGATTTCCAGGGAAGATGGTACACCACAAAATATTAAGACAACCATAGAAACAACAACACTGAGCAAGGGATCAGATGGTTCAACTATCACTACGACAGATACTCAAACTTTACTGTCGGAATGTTCTTCCAGTCTTAAATCTACCTCACAAATGGATTTATATGCCAAAGATAGTAGAATAGATAAACTCTACCTCGAAAGTGATAAGTCTGAAACTGAAACGAGTAGCCAAACTAAAGAAA
Source organism: Cydia fagiglandana (assembly GCF_963556715.1). NCBI lineage: Eukaryota > Metazoa > Arthropoda > Insecta > Lepidoptera > Tortricidae > Cydia > Cydia fagiglandana. The sequence continues at coordinate 1,078,698 of NC_085943.1, read as the reverse complement.
CTAGGAAAGATGAGTCTTCCGTAACCTCTGATTTGCCCGCTCAAGTTCAGTATATTTCGGAATCAGATGAATCCGATGATGACGTTGAAACAACTACTATAGATACCGACGTAAGCAAACGCATAGTTAAGGAAAATAATGTTGATGTTATGGAAACTGTCACTACTGTGACGAAAAAAGAAACACTAAAAGTTAATGAAACCAAGAAAATACGTACAACAGTTGAAACTACTATTACAAAGGAACGCCCCGATGGTACTAAAGATGTACAAAGAAATGTTGAAGTTAAAACTGAGGAGCCAGTCGCAGATACAAGCAATATAGAAAAAGCCCTTAGTAATTTATCTATTCTTGGAGAACCCGAAGAAACAGAATCAGTTGATTCTGAAGAAGTGAAACAAGATACGTTTATTATCAAGCGAGTTATAGTCACCAAGGTTGTTAAAACGACGTATGCAGATAGCCATGGAACTCCAAGGAAATTAAAAACTGTTACAACTGTAACTACTATAGACAATTACCCCGACGGTTCTTCTCGTACTAAAGTAGATGGCAGTACATCTATTACAGACATAGAAGTAGAAGTGGAAGAAGCAGTTGATTCACTCGAACTTGCAGATTACACGGTAGTTGATAAGTCAGTTACTGTAGACAAACAGGAGAAAAGTGTCGTCAGGAATGAGAAAAGTGTATTGCAAGTTATAACAACAACGACTACTAAAGAAATTTTGTCATCTAAGGACAAAGGTAGGAAAAAAGTAAAAACTACAGTTGAAACTGTGACCGAGACTCATTTACCTAATGGTGTTACAGAAATCACCAAAGATGTAAGAGTATCTGTATCTGATTATGAGCTACAAACAACTGATGAGGAAACTGAAAACTACGAGCGAATTGGGAAACCGTTAGAAGATGTAACTACGGCAGTCGAAAATGTTACGGACAATGGAATAACTATTAAACGTAAAACTACCGTCACCACTATTAAAGAAGAATTCCATAATAAGGAGAAGAACGTCAAAAGAATTAAGACTACCGTAATAACCAGAATTGAAGATGAACATCCTGATGGCTCTATTATTACGAAAACAAGTGAAAAAGTGTCTATCGTTGAAGAAAACCTAGAAACTATTCAAGTTATGAAAGTTCAAGGTTTAAGTGAGAGTATGCCCATAGACACTGCTGATGAAATGGGTGATGATGGCCAAGTAGAAGCTATACTATCGGAGTTGTCTCCAGAAGGAGAGCCTGAGGAAACGGAGTCTACGGAAACTGAGGAAATAAAAGAGAAGAACATAGTTATAAAGAGAACACTCGTTACGAGAATTGTAAAAACAAAATACTCCAATAGTCATGGAGCAATAAAGAAAATCAAAACTGTAACGACTGTCACAACAACTGACCGATATCCTGATGGATCTACAAAAACCACGGTAGATGTAAAAACGGCCATAAATGATATCGAAACAGATGCTCCTCAAGTAGATCTCACAGACTTCCCTCAAGTAGAAGATAAATCAATAGATGTCGATACTAAAGAGACGGTAGTGTTGCGAGATGGAAAACAAGTGAAGCAAATCATCACTACTACCACGACTAAAGAAATATTAGCATCATCTGATGGATCTAAGAAGAAGATTAGAACAACCGTTGAAGTACTCACAGAAACTAAGCTTCCAAATGGAACTACAGAAGTTTCTAAAGACGTCAAGCTTTCTGTTGCTGACTACAGTACTGAAACCTTTGACGAAAATCTAGGAGGTTTTACTCCTGTTGGAAAGCCAAACGAGCACACAAGTTCAGAAACGGAAGAAATTACGGAAAATGGCGTTTTTATTGTTAGGAAAACCACCATTACCACTATTAGGCAAGAATTTGAGAATGCTGAGACACATTCAAGGAAAGTAAAGACTACTATTAGAACGGTTGTAGAAGATGAACACCCCGATGGCACAGTAGTAACTAAAAAGAGTGAAAAAATATCGATTGCCGACCTTTCTCTTAAAACGCCACAGACAGCTCAAGATGACGCAGAAATAACAGACACATATATAGATGATTCGGAGATTGTAGAAGATATGACTGAAGAATCAGATGTTAAAAATGAAGAAATTAAGCAAGGAACAGTAACAATTAAACGCACAATTACAACTAAAACTAAGAAAGAAACACTGGCCAGTGTAGACAAGAGTATAAAACGAATAAGAACGACCGTAGAAACGATTACTGTAGACGAATATCCAGATGGTTCCACAGAAACTACAAAGGACGTCAAAATCACTATTTCAGAATTCCAGAAAACATCAGATAGTGATTTGCAGGCAGCTTTACAAGGACTTCATTCAACTGGCAAAATTAAAACTTCGGTAGATAAAAAGACAAATATCGTTACTGAGTATGGACGTAAAGTTACTCAAACAGTCACGACATATGTGACGAAAGAAGAGTTAAAAAACAATGAAACGAATGAAATAGCAGTTAAAACTGTTACAGAGACCTTGACAGAAAATGCTCAGGAAGATGGCTCAATCGAAACGACAAAGGATGTAAGAACTCAAATTACTTATCTGCCTATTGGAACTGGGCTTGATGACTGGACACCAGAAGAATTAGAAGAAATTGAAAAGCAACCTGTATCGGAGGCAAAAACAAGTCTTGAAAAATTACCTTTATCGCATAAGGAAGAACCAAAGCCTGAAACCAAGCCGAAGAAACAGCGATCACCCGTAGGCGAAATAACTACTGACACAGACACGTATACAAAAGTTATTAAAGAGGGCGATAATGAAATAACTCAAACAATAACCGTAGTAACTACCAAAGAGGTAATTAGCCCTGAAAAAATGAAGGTCACAGTTGAAACGACGACGGTAAGCAAAGGCAGCGACGGTGTGACAAAAACGACTAAATCAACTAAAACCACAATTTCGGAAATCAAAGAAGAATATGAAGAAACAATAGATCGAGGAGAAAGTGAAAAGTCGTTCTCAAAACTATCTTCGAAAACAGGTGATATGCGCAGTTCGTCTGCAGCTAGTGATGACTTGGATCACGCTGGGATTTCATCACCGCCGTCAGATATTAGTTCTAGGGGGTCGAGGGCAGCTGCTCAGGTTTGGGGTACAACAGAAAGTAGCGGCATGTACTACAGTGACGATGACGGACCTGGCAGCCCAAGTAGTACAAAGTCACAAGTAGCACACTCGCCCAGGTCAAACCTCAGTTTTGAATTAGAGCCAAAACATCAAGAATCAAACGAAGAAATGGTACTCGAAAAGCATTACAGTACAGCGACTGACCCGATGTCAACATCGATCTATGGACAGTTACCTGAAGACGATTCTTGCACATCTTCTAGTCACTCGGAGATAAAAACTGAATTCCATACGATTGAGAAACCTTTATCCAAATTAACTGAGGATTTCTTGGCTCATGAAAAACTAAAATCTGAAGTAACACAGCGAATAGTAAAATCTGACGCCACTTTCCTGAGGGAGGCAGACGAACATTTCGAAAAGGCAATAGAAGAGCACAAAAAAGTTAGTGGATCAGAAGTAATTTCAAATATTACAGCTAAATATGAACTAGGTGAACAAAGTCACTCGAGTATTAAACAAACAAAATCATCAAAGGAAGAAACTTTAACGTTGAAAGATGTTAAATCTGAAGTAAAGAAAACTGAAACATCTACCTCGAGTTCCAAACAAGAATCTAGAACAGAAAAGCACGAATTCAGCAGTGAAAGTAAATCTAAAGACCCAATAGAATCGTGGGGTAAGCCTTTAGGTTTACCTAGTCCTATTATGCCGCCTGTGGATGGTAAGAGCACTCCTAAGAAACAAGCTAGCTCAGTTGCGAACAAGAATAAGCTCAACCAAGAGAAGAGTAAAGAGGCGAAGAGCCGAATAACGGAGTCTCCTAGTAAGAAGAAGGCAGTAGCTCCAGTTTACATGGAGTTGACGTATGTGCCTCATCATGGAAACTCCTACTATTCCGCTATGGAGTTCTTCAAACGGGTGCGCGCAAGGTACTACGTGTTCTCGGGTACTGAGCCGTCAAAGGAGATTTATAATGCCTTATTAGACGCGAAGAAGACTTGGGAAGACAAAGATTTAGGTAAGTGCTGTGATTTTACATTTAAAATCGTCATTTGTTTATTTTATTTTTCAACGAATATTCATTTTGCGTAAATTTTTCCAGAAGTGACGATAATCCCGACCTACGACACCGACGTCCTTGGCTACTGGGTAACAGAGAACGAGGAGGCCCTCGAAAAGTACAAGATCGACCTCTCGCCCTCCGCCTCCCGGTGCACCATCAACCTCCAGGACCACGAGACCTCCTGCGCCGCCTATAGACTCGAATTCTAGGTGTCGGGTCTATTTGTGGCGTTCTCATCCAAGAAGTGAGCCCCAACCACAGCCGGCGCCAGGAAAAATGGAAGCAGAGTATAGCGCCGCGCTCAGAGCCCACTACTTCGAATGAGACGCTTGCAAATAGTAACCCCAATGACTTTGTGATATTTGAATGCAATCAAGAGACTGCAGAAGAGTTTGATAAAATCATAGTTATAGTGCTGTGGCGTGCCGAACAACGGGCCGAATCCTTAACCGCATCCAATTTTTGAAAGTCAATACCAAATTCTCGACCTAAGAACAGAAACGTCCATTTTTTTCTAAACTGTTTTCTAGTAGCTTCATCGATAACAGTACATGCCATTTAAAATATATTTCTGACGATATTTTTGAATTTGGTCTATACAATCGGTAGTGCTTTTATACACGATATTTAGCGTAACCAGTCCATATTGTTTAGCCGAAATCCGCTTGTGCGAATATCAAAATTTTTGACAAATTATTTTGCTATCGCATTTGTGAAATTTTAATAGTTGTACAAACTTAGCTTGCACGCCAATTTATGTTAAGGCTTGACATGGACGTCAGGATGCGTCGACGATCGACAAGTACCTTAATTAGGATGAAATTTTAAATAAAGCGTATTAACTGTCTTAAAAAGACTATTAAAGATTTGAGGCTAGATTTAGTACTAGCCACATGTAATAATTGTTAGTCGTGAACACTATTGTTACGTCGGGGTGACGAGGAGGCGTGGCCGACCTGATGTATCTTTAAGATTTTCAGCCATTGTTTTTCACTCGAGCTTTGCGATGAATGACTGACTCGATAAGCCGCTGAGCACAAAGCATTTTATATTGGAACAAGCGTTGATTGTTTGGAAAAATCCTGCATTTCTAAACTTTCCTCGCTTGTCATCAGTATAGCGGCTGTCATCCTGACTTCCTTTCGCTTTAGTTCAGATTTTTTACTGATCAACGTCTTCCGCACATCGAATGATACTCGTTGGCTTTAAGGAATTAGATTCAGCATTTGAAAGGACCACAATCGCGGAAGGCGTTCGATAGAATATATATCCTTACCCAGCCGCTCCCGTCACCCCTGACACCAGTGAGCCTAAATCGTTAGGTAGAGAGCTTAACCCATTATAAAGTAAATGTTTTAGTAGGACTATTACAAATTGAACACTCTATTTACCTTTGTTTGTGATTTGCTTGTTGTGCCGAAGTTTAACTGTGACATAGTTATAACGATGTTATACTTTCGAAGTCAACCGTGATAGTTGAATCTCTTGCGTTAACATTTTATTGGCGATTTTTTGGCCTATCGTTTACAAATTTCTAGTCGCGATCCAAATATCTAAGAAGGTAGTTGTTATTTTGTTCCTAAGGCTCTCCATTCTTGCCGAGCACATTTGAAACAACATTACGATTTTATCATGAAATGTGTTTAAATGTTCTCAGCAAGACTGGATCAAGCCGTTGAGTTCTAGAGTTTCTAAAACCGTTTCCAAAACGAAATCCTCATGTAATTATAGTAACTACCTTTAAAATAACTCCATTAGATTATTTTTCAATTACCGCATGTCGGATGTGTGCGAATGTGATATGAACTAATGAACTCATCATTATTTTACCATCTAGATATAAGCTGCTAGCTTCCCGAGGTCCGATGTACCTTCTTTACCTTAATTATAGTAAAAACGAAACCTGTTCTTTGTTAAAACAAGATAAACGTTTACCCAACGCCTACCCACTGCCTTGCAACGGCCCGATATGATCGAGTGTGTATTCATGAAGGGGACTTATTTTTATTTTAAGGATTGATGAATGAAAATTTTCAGTCAATTAATTTTAAGTCATCCATAGTATTAAGCCGATCGAAACACCGTTGTCGCTTACTTTGCCAACCTCTAATAGTGGATAAAGAAAGCAAGCACCAGCACAATCTAACAAAAAAATAAAAGAATAAATATAAAAATGCTATTAAAAAAGTTTACATCTTCAAATTCATCGGAAGTAGATCAAGACAATGACAAAATCATTGTTAAAGATGTTACAACTTATGTTATTGAAGATGGAAACAGGTAATATAAAGAATGGTACTCTATATTTATTTTTTGCGTTGGTTTTGTTAAAGGTTTATTATATCGGTATATGTGTTTGTGTGTCGGTTTATGTGAGCACAATATTGTTTTCTGTGAGTTTATGCTAAGTAGGGGACTAAACAGGGACATGGATGGTCATACCTTAGTTCGCCGTATTAAAGATCGTAAGGCGAATCTGCTTCATAGTTATTGTATTGTTTCTAGGCTTCTCGGCCTTGGTTGATATTCTTTTAACATTTCTGCAAAATATGATAATTATCTTTCGACCTCTGACTTAGAGATGACTGTTAAAAACTAATGTCAAATAAACTGGTCGTGTTGCTGAAAAACCAGCATACTTTGAGTATGCCGATAATATAATAGCAAATTAAAGAAATTTAAAAGAATACCAATCAGCTTAAGTTAGGCGAAAGCCTGGCCCAAAATATTGTATTTTATAGCTAGAACTTTAATTAATTAATGCATACTATTAGAAATAATAAAATGTTATTTAAAATTAAGATTGTATCAGCTTAGTGAACATCAATAGCTCTGGTAAATAAATCATTATTGAAATTATTAAATGTTGTTATTTTTTCGGCTGGTGGATTGTCAGCTTGTATTGGATTGGATTGTATAATATTATCGGGCGGATGTCCAATAAGTATGAATAAGGAATTATTTTGTATCGATCTAAACATGTCAACATCAGTCCAATGCTGAATGACAATGGCCAATAAACATTTATGACATATTACCTGGCACTTGTGCACTCTATTCCAAAAGGGTTAAACATCTTTGCACCAAACATTTTTTACACATTTTCCCTAAATATATATTAAAAAGACAAAAAGCATACATGACTTTTGAAAGTGGAAGAGACATACCTGTTTGAATCGCTTCCTATAAGTATTCTTATTTTTAAAGTTAACAGTAAAATATGTCATAAATAGTTTAGTGACATTGACAGTATCGTTAAGGCAAGTACTGAGCTTATTCTAAACTATTTCACGTTTTTTTGCATCAGAAAAAAGGTCTTCACAATCTTGACGTGCCTTTTTATTGAAAAACACTTTTGAAAAATGTCACGGCAAATATGTTACATTATTTTGCTTTTTCAATTAAAAGACACGTCAATATCGCTAAGTCTTTTTCTTATGCTAAAAAACGAACTGTAATTCCTTTGGCTAAGCACATGACATATGTAAAAAGATCAAATCTCATGCGCCTACGCTGATTTAATCCGCAAAGTTGTATAATCAACACATTGATATTACCAACCAACAGGCGTTTTTCAATAGCTCGGTACTTGTCTTTATAAGATAAAGTATTTGTGACGTTATTTATAAAAAGGGACCTTATTGTCGATGGCGCTTAAGCCATTATTAACGATGCTCCGATATAAATACAATGCCGCGCGACGCTGTGCGGTGTACGCGCCATCGACAATAAGGTCCATTTGCATAGATAATGCCCCATTTACAAACTTAATTTTTCTATATATTTTATTTGTACAGACAATAAGATAGGTTTAAATTGTGACTCTCAAACCAATCAGCCTAATAATAAAAAAACACTAAGTACATAATTAATAAATTTACTCATACTGATCTTTTTACATTGAACATGCTCAATACAGTTGTAGTGCATAATTATTTTCCATCGTATTTTCACGGAAACGTACGAACATGTCTTGCTATTTTAGTCGGTCTCGGTACAATAAGTACCGAGGTTGACTGAAGTAGCATGACAAACACGAACGTTTCCGAGAAAGTACGATGGAAAACTAATATGTATACACGACATCCGTATACCTAGTCACAGTTTAAACCTGATTTTCGGCAACGTTAGAAGAAAAGAGGCTAGCTGTGAGGTGTCAATGTTATACTATAATAAAATTCAATTATATGATAGTTATAATAAGTATTTTCTAACCAATCGATCAATAGTTTAAAGATGAAGACAAGTTTGATTAAGTACATATTTATAATGAGTAAATTATAGCCACCTTTTACACACCTTTGCTTTTAAAGGGATGTTAAAGTAATAAAATCATATTTTTCGTTTTAAAATATGAAACACAAACTTTGTTACACGCTAACCTCTTTTATTCTAATGTTGGCTAAATATTCAGTATAATTTATGGATGGAATTGTGTAAGAAAGTAAATATTGTTGGCGAGTTGGATGCATATCCAAGGTTAGACGGTCTTCACATTGGATGCAGACCCGCACTCCTCTTCGGTGTGCGAGCGGGATGTAGTTATATACGTGTATAGCGCTGTCTCGCTCACACACCAGAACAGTGAGTGGCTCTACGACAATGTGATTACCGAGTTATAGTTGCTCGCTGCGTACAAGTCCATTTTGAGACCTATCATTTCAATACAATGTGAAAAGGGATTTTTCTGTAAAAAAAGTAGATTTTTTGAAAGTATGTATAGAAAATTTTACCCAAACCCTCATGTGCTTGAGAGGAGACCTGTGCCCAGCAGTGAGACGTAAATAGGCTATTTTTTTATTATATATAATTTTTTTTCTTGTTTCTATTCAGAATCAGTAAGTAAACCTAATTTATTTGAAAAACTGATCCAAGTAAGTATTTGTCCGACGTCTTTGTATATAATAAGTAGACCGTCTCGAAACTGAGTTTTTTTTGCAATGCCTTTTCTAATAAACAATGATTTCGATTCTGAATAAAAAAGGCAGAAATTTTGTAAATTTTACGAGGCACACATTTTTTTTTTCAAAAACACCACACGAAATGTATTGAACCAGATAAGTCTGCAACGATTTTGATAGTACACGCAGTGTAAGTGTTATTTATACGCCATAATTTCATAGAAGTTTGATGTTTAAAATAACACTTGCACTGCGTATGCTATCAAAATCGTTGCAGACTTGTCTTGGTCTAACTATATGTATGTCAAAGTCGACTTGTAAGCGGCGAGCAACATAGTTGGTAAGAATGCTTTTGTGGTGCTAACAACGGGTGGTGGGCGTAATTAATGATTTAGAGCTATAACGGTGATGAGGTGGTGATGACGATAATGAAATTGATAGTGATGGGGGTGGTGATGGTGATGATTGTATTAATGATGAAAACTGTGTTGATGATGGTCAGGCTAAAGTTTGGGGTGGTTTTACACCATTGGAGACAAATAATGGCAATAATAATAAAATATAATAAATCATGCAAATACCTACGTAAAATAAACAGGGGCTTTTTTAAATGGTTCTACTGATCCGGTTAGGTAAAAATTCTGTGAAAGATAGAAAAAAGATTATGAAAAAAAATAAAGATCTTCTAATATAATTCTCACGCAGCATCACAGGATCTAGTAGGAATGACGCATTTACATAAATTAATAATATACACCTTGTAAATTATATAAATAAAAAAGTGCCGAGAATCTGGAACTTTAACCATAGAAAGTTAGAAAATTTTAAGGAAATTCGAATATCGGATGGGAATAAATTGATAATGATAAAGCTGATATTTGAAATATTATCATCACATCACCGTTTAGATTATCAACACGCTTAATGGTTAGACTGATGCGTTACATCGCTTTCGTTACAGCCGTTTTGAGGAGACAGGAAGGATGCTACTTCTTTTCTGTTTTGTGTCAAGTTGTTGTTATGCATAGATTTTCATGATTATTGTTTGATTGTGTAGTTTATTTTAGTAACAATAATGTGTATATTAAGTAGTATATTATATATTTTTTTCTGTGGTAAAGGTATACTTGACTTCCCATCAAAAGTATCTACACGCAAGACAAGACAGAATATCGTAGACATGATTAACTAAAAGTGAACTTTATATATACCTATATGCCAGTCTCAACCAGAAGGGACCTTATTGTCGGTAGTCAATAAGACGCTACTTCCATGTAGCTTCGATTTGAAATCAACCTTGTCGACAACCAATAATGTTGGTTTTGGTTGAAAACATCACATACCTATATTTTCACTATTATATAAATTTTTTTTAGAGGTTGGTTGATTTGTACTTATACATTACCTAAATTGAAAATAACAGCATTACAGTATCTTGGCACAAAACTAATACAAAATAGCATACTCGTGACAAAACCCTCAAAATAATATTTAATAATTGTAATAATGATATGTGGATCTAGGTATTTGTAATGATTATATGTAAATTTAAAATTAAATCATTCATTGTATCAGTCGTGTCGCTATCCCCATTCGGCGTGTTTGATGGAAGTGTAAAAGTCATTAATGAATAAAACAATTAAAATGTTATTGTATTTTTATTTATCCTTACCCGAAGCATTTTCACGGAACGCTCAATCTATACAGGGTGGAAAGATAAGTCGGTCCCTGGAGGGAAACTACCTTAAATCCTTAAGCTGGCTCATTTTACTTAAAGGAGACATTCCTTTATTTTTAAAAAGAAACAAAACTGCCTTCAAAGATTTTCTAAAACTCGCTTGCCTCGTCCGGGACTCGAACCGACTAAAAATTCCAAAAAATAAAAACTCGCAATTTTATTCTACTAGTCGATTCACTTAATGTTAATGATAACATTTCTCCAAGAAACGTTAGGTCTTACACTCGTCTGTCGTACAAAATATCCATAAAATCTAATACTTAAGATTTTTTTAGACAAGCCAAATTGAAGAAAATAAAAAGAAAAATACTTTGAATGCAGTATTGTTTCTTTTTAAAAATAAAGGAATGTCTCCTTTAACTAAAATGAGCCAGCTTAAGGATTTAAGGTAGTTTCCCTCCAGGGCCCGACTTATCTTTCCACCCTATTTGTTGTTATAATGTGTTGAAATGAAACACTGATCAATCAAATGATGTCAACTTTCTCGACTTTTTTTCTAAAAACAAAACAACTTTCACCCCAGATTTTGAGAGAGAGAGGGATCACATCGCAAACAATTTAATAAAACAACAATGAAGCTCACATCATTTTAATAAGCAAAATACCAGATTTAGCATTTTTTTTTCATATTTATACATTTATACATAGTTTACGTATTCGTTTTAATACATCAACACACAAAAAAAGGAATGTTGGAATCACATAAAGCATATCAAGATATTTCTTAACCATCACAGAGTTCGAACACAGCAACTGTTGTGTCGGAAACTTTCCAAAACGGTAAAACATTCCGCAAGAAAATATTTAAAAACTCAAGTTTTTGTATGAAAAAGAAATCGAAAGGAATTAAATTTTTTCCATAACTAACCGAAAACTTTTTAACTTTTTGGAAAATTTTCGAAATATAACATCATTAAGGGCGAGAGATCTTAAAGTTTCGTGTACGAACTATTAATTAATACTTTTTATTAATAATTATTTTTTCATTGTGGTCAAAACTTACACTTTTCTTTTAATCTATTATGAATTGTTCTAAATAGTCATTAATCTCATATAATTATCTAATAACTAACTTTGGAATGGCTGAAGTAGTCACATTTTGTATTAAACGGCTTATTACTATTAATAAAATACGCTTATTTTAGCTATTGTAATGTTCTACAGTATTTATTATTATCACAAAAGTTAAAATACTTCATTGTAAAGGAAAAAATATAAATTATTTAATAAACATAAAATAATTATTTATCATGGAAATCTAAATCATAACTAATGCATCTCAATAAAATATTTAAAATATGAGGAATATAATCATTGGAATGTCTGAACCTACTATTTCCTTATATATACATACATAACTTACTTATACATATTTTTATACACATTCTTAGGTCAATAATAAACATCTATTACAAGAGATAAAGTTTGCAAAATTAACATCAGTATGATTTTTATAAATACAAATAATGATCAATAAATATTTTCAAAATGGACCATAACTATTGCAAATTGTTGTTAAGTTAACAGAACATTCCTCAACACAATGAAGTTAAAGAATGTTATTTTTATTACACAATATTACCTATAATAACACGTTGAATAAATGTTTCTCATTATAAGTGAGTGTGTAATTCTATTATGAGAAATAAATATGTACTTACTCTTATACCTGAATAACAGTTTACATTATAACATAACTGTTATAATTTTACAAACAGTGAGTGTTACATTATAACTATTATGCCAGAATGAGTTTGACAGCGAAATGTGGAGTATTATCTACACGGTGTAACATGAGTAAACCGAATAATTTTAACAGCGTATTTCTGATCATATTTAGAGACATAAAATGTCCTATAAACTTTTTTGAAATTCGCCTAGTTTCAGAGATAATATTAATTTAAAAAAACAAGTTTTTATTGTTACATAGTGTAAAAGGCCTTTTTGATGGTGATGTTGCTGCTATGGGACGTAGTCTAAATATCCTTATTGATACTTAGATGTCAAAAAGTGACAAGTAAAACTTTGCAAAAAGTAGGTTTTACGAAAAAAATGTAAAAATCAATTTTAAGTGACAAGTTTACCAATAACATTATTTTTTTATGTACAAATACATTCAAAAAATTGAAAATCGAAACATTTTTTTTTTCTTTTGGCGAAGTTGACCTAAGCTTATATTACATTTTTTCCTTCTTTTGACAGCGTATTCCTGATCATATTTAGAGACATAAAATGTCCTATAAACTTTTTTGAAATTCGCCTAGAGTCAGAGATAATATTAATTTAAAAAAACAAGTTTTTATTGTTACATAGTGTAAAAGGCCTTTTTGATGGTGATGTTGCTGCTATGGGACGTAATCTAAATATCCTTATTGATACTTAGATGTCGAAAAGTGACAAGTAAAACTTTCCAAAAAGTAGGTTTTACGAAAAAAAATGTAAAAATCAATTTTAAGTGACAAGTTTACCAATAACATTCATTTTTTATGTACAAATACATTCAAAAAATTTAAAATCGAAACAATTTTTTTTCTTTTGGCGAAGTTGACCTAAACTTATATTACATTTTTTCCTTCTTTTGACCTCAGAAATGCGTGGTTAAAATTATTCGGTTTCCTCGTGTTACACCGTGTATGAAAAGGGACCATATATTGTCGATGGCGCTTACGCAGCACAGCGTCGTCGCGCGGCTTTGTATTTATATCGGAGCATCGTTAATAATGGCGTAAGCGCCCGTAAGGTCCCTTTTCATAGATAACGTCACATATCTTATTTTGTTTTAGAAAGTCATCAAATAAATGGCACAAATGCTAACATTGAATTATTTATAAAGACTAGATACAGAAGAATATGATCGAAAAAATCTTACGACTATCAAATATGCTAACACCCCAATACAGCGACGAGGAAAGTAACATGACAAGTAAAAGACAGTTGACAGTAGGCTGATTAAAGTTAAAATTCTCAGCTTGATTTGTTATTTTTGTTTCATAACAACGATAATTAATAGAGTTAGACCAAGAAAAGTCTACAGAGATTTTGACAGCACACGCAGTGCCAGTGTTATAGTGTGTCATAGTTTCATAGAAGGTTGACGTTTAAAATAACACCTGCACTGCGTTTTAATTTTTGTGTGAGACAATTCAAATGAAAGTACAGAACGAGGTCAATGACAAGAACCTAATTAATACAAATTACTTTGAAGATAATAAAATATAAATAGATATAACTTACTTTGATTATGCAATACAAGAGCATTGCATTTAATTTTTACACAATTGGCAGTGTAGGAGATGAGAAATCAAGATCTTTCAATATGTCGTCACAATGTGTTTTTCAACTTGCAGTAAAGCGAAGAAGAGCACGAGGAAGTCATCAAAAATTTACAAAAAAACGCACTTAAATCTCACTCTGTACTCTTGTACAGTCAGCAGCAGAAGTTGCTAAGCGGGCCAGGTGTTAAAATTGATCTTGACGCGACTTTATTGTTAAAATAATAAGAGCGTGTCAAGGTAATTTTGAACACCTGGCCCGCTTAGCAACTTCTGCTGTTGACTGTATCTAACAGCTTTGTATAGACTGACCATTGTAAAGCTTACTGTCGTGAAGTAAAGTCAACTCGATGCAAGTAGTTGTTAAAATAGCCCTCACACTAGCGTCTCCCGAGTGACTTGAGGGCGTCTAATCAACTCAAACGGCTGGACCCAGTGGGACCCGACATCCAGCGACTTGCGACGGCGGTAGCGATAGCCATAGGTTGGAGCGAAAGGTCCTATCGCTGTGTCACGCTCCAATCTATGATTATCGCTACCGCCGCCGCAAGGCTCTATGTCGTGGCCGAGCCGTAACTCTATGGCTGCTGCTAGACGCAACTACGAGCGAAACTCAAAAGATGCTACTGTGGTCTCTAAACTGACAAATATAAGCCTTATTTCAACAGCATAAAGGCTGCAATCAGTTATCTTTAAATAGGGCTACCGAAAACGCAAATCGCTGGGTAACCGTTTGAAGTAGGCGACGCGATTGATCGGTACTCGATACTCGTGCATCCAGCGGCTGCCCTTGCGCATAGAGCCGTCGATACCGTCTTCCCAAAGGCCCGCTGGGAGGTATACTGAAAACCAAGAAAAAAATAATAATACCTATATATAAATCGCAATTTTAATAGTTATTTGAGGCCAAGCTTGCAAATATTTTATAGATCATGTGCCCTTTGATATCCATCAAACATGATAGTTCTGTAATATATGTAGTAATACGCTTAATTCAATTGGACATCTGGAACAGAGTCAAATCTTGCTAACAAATCGGACGGATTTAATAACCAATGGTCATAGCCCATAGGAATTCTGAAATAAAACTATGAATCCTCATTAAGTTTGGGCTGTAGAAACGTTTCTATGAATAGTATGACAAGCTTGCACGTATTGAAAATAAAAGCTTCTAACGTATTATTCGTAAAATGAAAGACAACTAGAGTTAGACCAAGAAAAGTCTGCAGAGATTTTGACAGCATACGCAGTGCCGGTGTTACGCCGTAATTTTATAGAAGTTTGACGTTTAAAATAACACCTGCACTGCGTGTGTTGTCAAAATCTCTGCAGATTTTTCTTGATCTAACTCTATTTTGGAAGGCAGAAGGTAGTAGGAGAAAAAGTTGTGTAACTTAGTGTACCTTCGGTAGATGTCCTATGTTCTAGGAATTTTGATTTTCGCTAAAAGAAAATTACAACATATTACCTTCTCTAGTAGTCTGTCCCGGGTAAAGCACGGGGGCCACCACGATGTCGTCTCCGATCGCAAACTCGTCCTTTACCACCAGCAAGGGGTCACCACCGGTCACCAGCCATAGAGGTCTAATTAGAGGTAAACCTTCTTCTAGAGCTTCGCGCTTGTATTTTAGGAGGAGAGGGGTTATCTGCAAAAGGGAATAGATAATATTAATGTTCCTATTCATGTCTATCGTACATAATATATTGAATTGAAGCCTAAAAGTTAAGAAAGTTCGGCGCCACCGGTTTTACGAGCAATATTTCCCTCACTTAAGTTTGGAAATTATCTGGACTATATAGATGAACTTAGCTTTTTATGGATCCACATCGCTAATTCAATGTTGTTATGAGTTGCTTTGAGTTTTTTTACGAGTGTGACCACTCCATACCATAATCTAATTGGGGGTAAATGACGTCTAGCCGGGTAAGCATGGCCAAACTGTCCTTGGCGAAAAAAATAATTTCCTTTTACTGGATTATTAACCTATATATATGTAGTGCTTTCACCAAAAATTAAGTCTCAAATTCATCAGGTTATTATTTTGTCAAAACTTCTTGTTTGCTTATTAGAAAATTTAACACAGGTTTACAAATAGTTTTATGAATAATATCTGTCTCCATGTCTTCTTACCGTCTTCTGCCTAAGCGTGGTCAAGTTCTTCGCCATCTCCAGCACCTTCTCGTCGTTGTACTTGCTGGGGAGATGTGTGAACTTCATCACGGGCAGGAACGTCGCCATCTGTAGCCAGCGCATGTACAACTCCACTTCTGGCAGCTTCTTCGTTTCTGTGCTTGTTGCGTTTGACTCTAGTAATCCTGGAAAAAATCAAAGGTCTAAGCAGACAGAAATAGGTGAAAATATAATGATGATATGGATGACAAGGTAAAATAAGGCAACTGCAAAGATTAGCTAGTGCTATTAAAATAGGGGAAATGAGAAGAAATCAAGCCAAATAAAAGTTTTAGCTTCCATGGAGAAACATTCATAATAAGCCTAATATATACATAACATGTAAGTAGTTTCACAAGTATTTCTTTCACTGTTTATCTTTTAAAATAGATATAAGTAAGAAGGGTGGTGATGAAATCAAAGTAAGTACCTTTAGAAGAAGGCAGGAACTGCTCGCTACCAGGCCAGTAGATGTCTCCACCCACAGCACCAGGCATGATGAACGGGTACCCACTAATGCCGTAAGTCAGCATCGTTGGTATGACCGAGCGTAACGCTTCCCAAGTCGACTCAAATGGCGGTAGTGACACAAAGATAGGCGGTCTCGGTAGCGACACGGCACCTGACACTCCAATAATGTTTAAGGATTTCTCAAATGTCTTCGTGAAAATGGTCTTGTATTGATCAGGGTTAATTAACCGCTTTTCACATTGATAATACATCGGCATATCATAAGCTGTCCCTAAATCTAAGTAAAAGGAATCTATGTGATATTTATCTATGACTGCTTGTATCTTTTCAGTGAACCATGGAACTGTTCTGTTATTAGTTATATCTAGCATGCCAGCGCTCGCTAAAGATTTAAATCTGGTTAAGGCTGGTATTCTTCTATCGCTTTCTCGTTCACTAACTAACAGTCTCTTTTGCACACATTCAGCGAAATTCTTACTCTCCGTGCTTATGAAGGGCTGGATTGTGAACGCTACTTTAAAACCTCTTCGGTGTAGTTTGTCTACAGTTATGTTTAAAGTCTCGAATCTACTAGTATCAACAGTTAGATCGCCTATCTCGTTCTGCCAATATTCGTTAATCAAAACATGTCCTTGTTTTAGGAAGCCTAGATTAATAACATCTTCGGTATATTTTGAAATGGTTTCTGCTTGTAGTTCATGCTTGAACCTTGGTGCTATTTGCCAGACTGGTTCAGTTATCAAAGACTCCAAGGTCATCATATCTGCTGGTTTGAGACCATCCCACAAAGGCGCTCTTTGGTGATTGTGTATTGAAGAATGCAACGATTTCATGTCTCTTGAAGTGCATATGTTGTACCTCATCTCAGGGAATTCTGTGAGTTTGTTGGCGTATGCGAAGTTATCATGCTGTGCTTTGATGCATATTTGTTTAATTCCTTTATTGATTGCGATATGTAATGGAGTTTCTTCGTCAATAATGACGGCTGCACCTTTAGAGTTGATGAGGTATCTGGTGAGGACGTTTCCAAACTGTGATTTCTGTATGTTTCCGGTGATAAAGGGAGTGTAGTCAATGGTTCCGTTGTTGAGAGGCCAAGAGAGGTTGGACGCTTGTCCACCGCCGTACCAGTTGGTTTTCGTTTCGCTCCAGTCAAAGCAGTCGGTGGGATAGACGTCTGAAAACAGCAAAACAAATGAAGACTATTTTACTGAATCCGTGAAAATGCTGTTTCCTTTGCTAAATAATTTAGTGTCAAAACAGTCATAAAAATAATCCGTCTTGTGATTTATGCTTTTAAAACAGAAGTGATAACATAAAATTGACTGACTGATTTGCACTTACACTTGTAAATTGTATTATTTTAAGTTCTATTCTGTACCTATCTGTCAGTGCGTAATGGAAACTAGCAAAAAGCTATCTTTCTTACCATGACGTAGCGCCTGCCACTCTACCGAGTAGCACGTAGTGTTATCTAAGCCAGGGTCATGGGGCAGACACTTGAGGTAGAAACGAGCGGACTGTTGCCATTCGAGACACTCGGAGCCGACACGACGGTGCGCTGGTAGGCAGGGGAACGCCTTCTGCTTGGCTGGCAAATTCACCGCTAGAAAAAGACACACCATTAAAAACTTCGAAATAATCCGTCCTTCTCGGAAGGAACTTCTGTTGATGATTGCGCCCCAAACTGAGGTCATATCTGCCAAGTCCTGTCTACATCATGTACGATATGATAATGTCCAGGAAAATAATAATAGTTGGCTAGAGCCTAAGAGATTAAACTGATAAGTTGACTTACCAAGACTAGCCCTGAGTATCTCATTGTCATCAGCACTATGAATTCTCAGCAATCTCTTCGGCTCGTTAAATTGCACTGCGTCGAAATATGCCTGAAATCATATTTTTTAATACACCACTATACTTTTTCAGAGAATAGAAGCCTATGGAGGAACCTGGGCTTCAACAGAAGGATAATGGTGTCACTATCCTCAACATTAAGGGACCGAAGAACTTTATAGTTCAACATTTCGACTGAAGAAGAACAATACTTCTTCAATACCGTGATACTTAAATAAAAATAGTTTAATCTTGATATTACATGGAATTCTAAACGGCATTTTAGAATGCGATTTGAAGCAAAAGATGGATAGGGATGTCAGGGATGTTGTGGGTAGAAACAATCAAAATATTTTTGAATTTCATGTGATAAAGTTTGTGCAATTAAATAAATCAATGAAAGTAAAGGACTGGTATAATCGGAAACGGACAAATATCTACCTGGCTGCTGGCTGCTGTCCTGCTGAAGCCGACGAAGGACAGCTAAGAACATGAGATTAACGAACGCGCACAGCATGTAGTCGGTCGGCTTCGTGCGGATCTTTTGAGGGATGCTCTTTGTCTAGGATCAGAGAGAGAAAGTGATTCTACCTGGCTGCTGGCTTGTTGATGGTACAGCACGTACGCGAAGCCAACGAAGAACACAACAGCTAAGAACATGAGACCGACGAACGCGCGGAGCTTGTAGTCGGTCGGCTTCTTGCGGATCTTTTGAGGGATGCTCTGGAAATGAAATATTCAATCAGAAGAGGAAAACGAAAATAGATTAAAATAAATAAATTGGCACGGTGGCCATTATCTTTAAAAAACACCCATGACTCAGGAACAAATACCTGTGCTAATCGTCATCACACAAATAGATGCCCTTACCGGGATTCGAACCTAGGACCATCGGCTTCACAGACAGGGTCACTATCGACTAGGCCAGACCGGTCGTCGAAGTTAATGAAAACTAAGTTGCTGAGCAAACTATTTACCTTCATATATGTTGAATACCGACGCTTCTAGCACAGGATTAGGGGCCATGCTAACACAAACAAGCCAAACTTACTTGCAACTTTTCCCGTAGCAGACTAGCCAAGGAGTTGACGGATACGACCGAGTTGTTTGGTGAGTAGTCATCGTCGTCCATGCTGAATTCGCTGCGTCCGCGGCGCTTGCGGCGTGGGGAGCGGAGCGGTGCTCTGTCGACAAAAACATTTATGGTAACATTCCATTTCTAACCGCAGCTGCACTACCGGTACTGAACGCGTCGCTGTCATTGTCAATTTCCATAGTAAAATGAACAGTAATGCAGCTGTCGTTGGAAATGGACTGTCACCTTTAAGTTACCAACATGTGAAAAGAAGTATAAACAAATCTATCTACCGGTTAAAGGATGACTCACGCTAGACCGGGCCGGGCCCGGGCTGAGGCGTCCTTCATGTCATTTTCTATGACGGCTGATCGGTGATCACGTGGTGTTTTCCATAGAAAATGAAGCGCCGAAAGCTCCGGCCCGGCCCCGGCCCGGTCTAGCGTGAGTCATCCATAACTCGTCTGAGTAAAAAATACTGTTTTACATACACAAAACACACGCGACGATAATTCATATCCATTTCTAACAAATATCTCTATAGCCAAAGAACAAAGCGCGCTAAAATGAGATTGCAGAAAGGACGGCACTTCCACATATAGTGTCAGCTTCCTCATTACGTTTCCAGTTTCCAGACACCGACCAAGGTCAGGAGGCCGGTTATCACACTTTATTACGAGATATAAGTATTAAGGCGTAGAGAAAATAATTTGGCCAAGTCCGAGATAGCTCGAGGCATTTAGTGTTCCGTACGGCTACCATCAGTTTGGCATTGACATAAACGATATCGTGAACGTAATTTACTTCCTATAGGTATATCTCTTTCGCACTAATATGTCAGTACGAGCGAGATGCATAGAAAGTAAATTACGTTCACGCCCACGATAGCGTTTATGTCAATGCCAAACTGATGGTAGCCGTACCGCTCGCATCGTTACTTTTTACAGAGGTTGTTTGCCTGTTTTTAGGGTACCGTATTCAACTACACACACAGAACAATAGTACAAAGTGTCTAAGTGCGAAGGCCGAAGGCCGAGCTTTAGCAAAATGTCATCGCTTTAGCACAGAGCAATAGTACAAGTGTCTAAATGTGAAGGCCAAAGGCCGACCTCCGCGTAGCCCGAAGGCCCGAAGCGTCCAGGATGTCAGTGCTTTAACACAGAACAATAGTACAAGTGTCTAAATGCGAAAGCCGAAGGCCGAGCTCCGCGTAGGGACGAAGGCCCGAAGCGTCCAGGATGTTAGTACTTAAACACAGAACAATAGTATAAGTATCTAAATGCGAAGGCCGAAGGCCGAGCTCCGCGTAGGGCCGAAGGCCCGAAGCGTCCAGGCTGTCAGTTCTGTGTTTAACCACTGACATCTTGCAGGCGTCGGGCCTTCGGCCCTACGCGGAGCTCGGCCTCCGGCCTTCGCATTTAGACACTTGTATTAATTACCTGTGTTTAGAACTGACCTCCTGGATGCTTCGGACTTTCGGCCCAATGCGACTTCAGCCTTTGGATTTTGCGACTTAGACACTTGTACTTAAAAATACTTGGAAAAGTTACGGGAGGCGCGCGTCTGTCGGACACTTCGGATCTTCGAATCGCTCCTTCGGCCTTTACATTTAGTTAGATTCTTGTACTATTGCTTTGTGTTTGAATACCGAAGTCGAGCATCTCGCGAATGCTTGATGTATTATAATGATTTAGAGTAAGGCCAAGCGCGCACCACGATTTTTTGTCCTGCGATAATTTTGTCGCAGAAATGCAACGTATGTGTTTATATGTAAGTGCGCGCATATGCGACAAAAAAATCGCAGCGATTTTTAAATCGTGATTTGTCACATTTTTCCGCAATTGTTCGCGACGCGATTGTCGCAAAGTGAATTGCAGCATGCGGAGTTGTATGGCCCCGCGCGCACTATGATAATAAAATCGCACCCCGGCCGGACCTCAGTCGGCATTTCGCTCTCCAAACCCCAACATCTCGGCACCTGCACCTCCAATGGAGTCTCAAAATGAGACGCTAGATGTTGACCATTTAATTATGGAAATAGACGGGGATCACCAGTCTTACAGCAATCGCATATTAAAGACACGTTTCATGACAAGCGACTGGTCGACTTTTTCATTTTCATCGCAGTGCGCGCAGTGAATTTTCTGCGATATATTACAGCGCGATTCTAAAATCGTGTCGCAAAAATTTATATCGTGGTGCGCGCTTGGCCTATAATACCTTAAAATGTAACATAACTCCTTCAATTTGAATTTAGAACTCATTATTATTTTTTATTTGATTTTGTTTCTAGTTCTATGCCATATATATAGACTTTAATATTATTTAGAACTGCTAAAATACAAGATCGGCTTACTTTAAATATTTCGTCAATTTTACCTTTGTTTCTAAAAAACTGTGATATTTAACTGTCATATAGGTACTATTTATTAATGTCTTCCAAAATTATTTTCTCGTAACAGGACTGAGGGGCTACCGCGTAAACCGAAATTCGCAATTTGCGGGGATCTTTCTCTTTTACTCCAATGAAGGCGTAATTAGAGTGACAGAGAAAAATGCTCGCAATTTGCGAACTTCTATTTTCGCGGTTATAGCCCTGAATCTTGTTGCTCACCGATCCGTTCAAAAATATACATAAGTACTGAATATAATTAATAGATATTATAATTATACAATTAATACAGAAATGTAATGGTACTTAATGAAAAGGAATATTGTGTATATTGTTTCGACGAATCAGATACTCTCAATAAAATCTATACATGAGGCCAAAGCTGTTCATAAATATTAAATGACTTTATTATCTCTATACGCCTTACTAACTCTATGTGTCCTATTGTGGAAAAAAAAACACAACGACAGTCAAGAACGGAATTCTTAATTTGAATTTTTCAGATTTTTGAGATGCTAGTCCATTGCTTGGAAAGCCCGTTCGAAATTGAAACTTATTTGCAATATAATAAGGTCGTATTTTGTAGATCTCTCTCATACTTATAGTAGGCTATTAAGATAAAATTAAATATCCCACAAAAATAAGCAAGCAGAATTAAACTTTATGTTAAAGACATAAGTCATAAATTTCAATGCCAAAGTTTTAACTAAGGATGTTTCTCGCCTAATATGAATTGACCAGTGTAAGCATCAGTTAGCTAGCCCTAAGCAACCAAAGGTCAAGCTGCAGTTGAAAAACTAATAAAGATAAAGTTAAGCTGATAATTTTCCCGCCGTCTCCATGCTTCTTTAAGTTGGGTATTGACTGGTCAGCTGCCTGTTAGCTATAGTTTTCGCGAAAATCGCCAGGACAGAGGTGAAAATTTTTGTATGAAAACTTGCAACTTTAAATGCATTTTTTGACGAAACTATTGCAGTCTAAAATGAAGTCAAAATCAGTCCATCGACTCAATTTTTTGCAAGCTTTCTAATGGTACCCCACACGATTCTTACAAATGAAAAAAGTTTCAGCCTACCCCTCTCAACCCCCTAAATTTCCCCCTTTAATAAGAAATAAGCAGTTTTGACTTATTCACAATATGAGTGGTGGTAATTGCTATAACTGTTCCAAATTTTAGGTATCTATGTCAAACGGTCTCTGAGAAAAACGTATTTAACTGATTTGCAAGACCGAAGTGATCCCATAAGTGTTCCGTAAACAAAGTTTTGTACGGAACACTAACAAGACCGAAGTGATCCCATAAGTGTTCCGTAAACAAAGTTTTGTACGGAACACTAAAAATATATAGACTGGTCACTCCATACATTGATACCAAAACGACTAAATTATATTGATAGTTGAAATCTAGCATCAAGTAGCGGAATTATCACTAGGTACTGCTACCTGACAATAGTTTTTGCCACGACGAAAAAGTCTAAGGCTCAATAATTTGTAGCTAATTTTATAACCGTATTAACCGGAACTCTATTTTCAACTCCTTCTGCTTTAATATTAGTTGTAAATTGTTATTCAATACAATTTTTACTATGGGCAAAAGTTCTCGTATCAAGTAGCGGTACTGATAATTCCGCTACTCGATGCTAGATGTCGCCTACGAAAATAATAGGGCTGGAATCACATCTGTCAGCATCGAGCAGCATTTCGAGCATGAGCCATATTTTATTTTATCGCTCGTTAGTATGGAGATGCGTACGCATGTTTTCAGCTTGTACGCATCTTCATACTAACGAGCGATTTCTCATATACAGTGTGGAAAGATAAGTCGGGCCCTGAAGGGAAACCTTAAATCCTTAACCTGGCTAATTTTACTTAAAGGAGACATTCCTTTATTCTAAAAATTAAACAAAACTGCATTTAGAGATTTTCTAAAACTCGCTTGCCTCGCCCGGGACTCGAACCGACTAAAAATTATAATTCACCCTAACAGTAAGCAATGCAATTTCTAATTGTTTAATAACCTATAAGTTATACTACCTACTTAGTAGCAAATAAATGCAGCTCAATCACTAGAGTCATTAACAAATAGAACAGTTACAAAGATAATATTATCTCCAGTTAATAGGGCAATGTATTCAGCATAGTAAACTGTATGTTATATTCATATCAAAAAGTCATTATTTATAAGAAGTTAGTTTGGCGATTATAACATTTTGTTTTTTGGGAGAAAAATAGTCGTGTCTGATTTGTTATTGTAAACATTAGATAAAAATAATAGAATAAATATAAGTGATCGTATTCTTAAGGTATTTATTTGTAAAGTAAATAAATCTCTTCCTTTATATAAGTGCATGGTTACGAAACTACCTTTTTGTAATTCCAGTGCTGGTGATCGTGAATGATAAGGTATTTTATTTTTATTACTAATTGAGAAAAAACACTCTATTTCCCTCAAACAAGTTACTAGAGCAAAACAACAGAACAGAGTAAATGCAGATAACAACGATTAAAACTGATAATAAAGAATGTAAGCAAAAATTATGCCATCTTGTCTGTCAGTATAAGGAGGCCAATTCGAACTTAAATTCCGATATCAAATTGATATTATTTTATTATCATTCACGCGTGAATTTTCTTCATT
Source organism: Cydia fagiglandana (assembly GCF_963556715.1). NCBI lineage: Eukaryota > Metazoa > Arthropoda > Insecta > Lepidoptera > Tortricidae > Cydia > Cydia fagiglandana. The sequence goes on along the minus strand of NC_085943.1, from coordinate 1,054,044 downwards.
TCGTGCATGTATCATAATATGTTTCTTCGTTATTTATACAGTGTGTTTTTTTTAAGTGGGACAGTATGGGGAAATCCTAAAGTATAACAGATACAGGGAAACTGTCTTAGGAAACATTAGGTACTTTTTTGTGAAAAAAAAATTGGTATAGGCAAAATTTTGGTCAAGTGTGAGTTGTCCCTAAAAATGATTAATTTTGATGAAATTTTTTTTTGACGCACATCTACTCAGTTTCATGAGGGGATCATTTTATTGTATGGGAAGAAAAAAATCGGGACAGCAGAAGTTAGTCAAATTTAAGAAAATCGTTTTCATTTTTACAACCCGTGTAAATTGAAAACCACTGCCCACTGCAAGGTTTTTATTTAAAAAATATTGCCTATTCCAGTTTTACATTTGAATTTGGAACACTTTATTTGGTTTAAAAAGGATTAAATGTATGTATGTATGTATGTCACTTTATTGCACATAAACAGGTTTACATAAAATGGACAAAAACAAAACAAAAATAAAAATGTTATGTACAAAGGCGAACTTATCCCTAAAAGGGATCTCTTCCAGCTAACCTTTGAGAAAATGCGAAAGGATCAGATACTAACAGGTGAAAGACAATTTAATATGGACAAATAGCACTATGAGAATTTTGGATACACATAAAGGACGACGAGAGCAAATAAGCACTTAAAGAAAAAAAAAACAGTACTAGGTACATATTAATAAATAGTATAAATACGCATAAACTATAAACATACCTATACATATATATACTTAGACATATACTTACATAAAATACACATATACATATATGTATACATAAACATATAACCTATATATAAATATATATATATATACATATAAAGTATTCAGTTCTAACTACATCAGGAGTCTAATAACCACAACTTTTTCAACTTCTCCTTGAGTGAGGCAACAGTTTTTTAAAATACTTTAAGATATTCTTACGCGAGCCTTACCTTACAAATCTAATTTAAAAAAAAAACAAATTTTAAATTTGGAACTTCTTGAAACAAACAGTATTTTACTTGATATTTCATTGTTTAAAGTTAACATTATGTTAAGTTTTCGTCATGGAATTACCAAACTCGCATAAAGTAGATTTAATTGAAGCGTATTTTGTAAATTATCGTAGCTCTGTGAATGCGTTACAGTGGTATCGGGAACGTTATCCGGACCGCGATCAACCGGACCGCAAAATTTTTGACAAACTGGTGAAAAATTTAAGAAAGGGAGGCTGTTTTAAATTAAAACGGAAGAGACGAGCCACAGTAATAAATGAATTTACAACTATCGCAATCTTAGGATATTTTGAAGCCTACCCAAAAGCCTCATTGAGGGAAGCTGCTAACACTATCGGTGTGCATAAATCTACAGTACGAAAGGTATTGAAGGCTTACAAGTACAAGTGTTACATAGAAGGTCATCTTGTACAAGCATTGCTTCCAGGAGACACTGACCGGAGATTAGCATTTTGCCAGTGGTTTGTAGCATGCTCGATTAGAAACCCGTCTTTTCCAAGCCGGATTATTTGGACAAATGAATGCAATTTTTCAAACAATGGCATGTACAATAGAAAAAATAATCATTTTTGGGCACGTACAAACCCCTTCCGAACTACGGCAACCCATAACCAGGTCCGCTTTTCCTTTAATTGTTGGTGTGCAATATTAGATAATAAAATCTTTGCCATTAAAATTTACCATGGAACATTGAATAGTCAAAAATATCAGGAAATATTAAACATGGCTGTGGATTTAGTAGATATGGCAATTCCATTAAATAATTTGAATAATATCATCTACCAACAAGACGGCGCCCCTGCCCACAATAGTATCGCTACGAAACAGTTTTTAAATGAACATTTTCTTGATCGCTGGATGGGCACAAATGGCCCTATTAAATGGCCACCACGTTCACCCGATTTAACACCGTTGGATTTTTTCATTTGGGGGTACCTTAAAGGTCGAATTTATGCAGATACTTACAACTCGGTACAAGAGTTAAAAGACGCAGTGCATTATCATTTGAACAACATACATCACAACGCCTTGTCTAAAGCTACCAGAGGTGTTCTGAAACGCGCTCGTGCCTGCATTCGACAAGAGGGAGGCCACTTTGAACATTTACTTTAATGTAAAATTATTTTATTAAATTTACCTAACTTCTGCTGTCCCGATTTTTTTCTTCCCATACAATAAAATGATCCCCTCATGAAACTGAGTAGATGTGCGTCAAAAAAAAAATTTCATCAAAATTAATCATTTTTAGGGACAACTCACACTTGACCAAAATTTTGACTATACCATTTTTTTTTTCACAAAAAAGTACCTAATGTTTCCTAAGACAGTTTCCCTGTATCTCTTATACTTTGGGATTTCCCCATACTGTCCCACTTAAAAAAAACACACTGTATATTTAGTTTTATTTTTATATATTTATTTAGGTATATATTTATGTATATAGGTATATATTTATTATAGTATATTTGTATATTAGGTAATTAATATGTTACTCGTAATTTATTTATTGTTTCCGCTGTTGCAATTGTAGCACCGGTCACAGTCTCTCTGCTTAGCCTTAAGGTTGACTGGTAGAGAATGCCTTATGACATTAAGTCCGCCTTTTGTACTATAAGGTATTTCTTTTGTGCAATAAAGATTAAATAAATAAATAAATGTAGGTATAATATTGGCTCGAGCACACACGAGCGAACGAGAAAAGAATGGCATCACACAACAAATTATACGTTCGAATAGACCGTAGGTACGAATGATGTCCTAAAAAATGGACTCATAGGTACAAGCGATAAGGAAAAGCAAGTAATATACTGTCTTGATGTCCAACCGGTTTGGGGGGTCCGCGAAATGTAAACAAACAAGCAATTCCGGTTTTGGAACCTGTTCTGACGTTACTAGGAAAGGGCGACGTCACATGATATGACGTCATTGACTATATTTTTAGGGTTCCGTAGCATAAGGGTATAAATAGGATTCTATTGAGACTTCGCTGTCCGTCTGTGACAGACAGACCTCCAGGCTCCGTCTCATGAACCGTTATAGCTAAGGCAGTTTAAATTTTCACAGATGCTGTATTTCTGTTGCCGCTATAAGAACAAATCCTAAAAACAGAATACAACAGGCACCTTCTGGGCAAGCTCGCTCCATCGTAGGCCACGTCTACGCCTCGGCTAGTCTGTGGCCATGAGTAAGCCCATTCATAATAAAAAATAATAAAAAAATAAGTGGCTGTCATACAAAAAGTACATGTCATACATTTTTTGGTGTTTTTTGCGAAACCCTTCGTGCGCGTGTCCGACTCGCACTTGGCCGGTTTTTTAGTATATGCCTACTTTAATCAGGTTTTTATTTGATACACTTATTGGATACATACTATAGGTATAGGTATAGTTATGTATTCTGTAGCATTATTGTATAAGATGTTAGCTTACTAACAGTCCTGACGCAATTTATTTAATATAATGTCATTATGACACTTGGATCAAAATCCGAATCGGGCCATAATACACAACACTAAAATATTTAGTTTGTAATAATCTTGGGAACGATTTTCAAAAGTCAATTGCATAGGCAACGAGTTAAACGGTTAAAGTTATAATCTAGATTGAAAATGATTGACATTAGTATTAAATAAAATATTATATACAGGATGGCTAAAAAATAAGTGCATTACCGTTGCCAGGGAGGTTTTGGGATTTTACCTACTGAGCAACTTTTAGTATATCGAAATTGCAAAAAAAAATAAAACCCTCCCATAAAAAATAGACCAGCCAAAATCTATGAAACAGCCAAATTTTTTTTCGCGGTTTCGAGGTTGGTCCCATAGTAAAAGTTGCTCAGTATAATCCCGATTCCCGAACACTCCCTGACAATGGGAATGCACTTATTTTTAGCCACCCTGTATATAGAGCAGATGCAATTTAATCTGAAAGTCGTGCTCCAATGCGTGCAATCAATACGTTTTCTAACTAATCTCAATAAATGTAATGTAATGTAACGTTTATTTCAGACAAACAGTCCATATACATAATAATTACAAAAATAACTAAAATTAAATAATTAATTATCACCAAGTCCTTAAATTAAATTAACACCTAAGTCATAATAAAATTAAATTTAAATTATTAAAATTCAAAAATTCAAAATTCACATTTAGACATTATAATTAAATTAAATAAAATTAAATAAAAATAAAAATAATAAAAACAAATGTAAATTTAAATTATGTAATGTCAATTAATATAATGTAATGTCAATTAATATATGTCTAGATCAATAATTTTGAAATTTTGAAAATAAAAATAAAATAATATAGAATATTAAATTAAACTAAACAAACTACGTTATGCAATCCGGGGCCTGACATGTAGGGCGATAAGCACTTTAGTGAGTGGACAGTCTAGACGGTTTGCTAATGCGTTGAGGATGCTATTGGAGCTGGCCCGCGCCCTGCGTGCCATCGAGGCGACCCGTTTACGCATAATGGCGTGAAAACCATCCGTGCGCGCCACTGCGAACATGGCTGACGCACTACAGTAGCGCGGCAATCCCAACAGCATCCTGAACGCATTATTATATTGAACTCGGAGGGCATTGATGGTCCGCTGCGTATAGCTGACCCACAGGCTACAGGTATAGAATGACTGACAGAAAGCTCTAAAGAGCGTGGTTTTTACTTCTGTACTACACCTCGTAAACCTGCGCGCCAACATGTTGCTCCGGACCGCCAATGCCCGACGCTCCCTTTCCACGTCAATGTTGTAATTGTAGCTCTATTTATATACCTATCGTTTGGCATTTACATAAATATTTACTGTTATATACTCGTACATACTGAATTTAATTGAATATTAAATCTAGAGATTTAGGTTTGCGCTTTTCAGATGGGTTCAATGTAACTGTTCTATCACATTTAAATTTATTTATTTTTAGTTACATCATAGTCCATCTTTACCACGTGACCACGACCGCTCAGTCAAGAGCGGTACGACAGAGATGAAGAGAGCCCATCTTAGAAAAAAAAAACTTTACTGACAATTTTGACCATACCGCCATTGAATGGACGTAATTTTTTTGATTTAGCGATGTGATTTGTTTGATTACGTCAGTACATGATTTGATAGCTACGCTGAAAATGATTTTCACGCCTTCTTTTAGTAATACCACAGTGTATATATTGTTTGTAAATAAATGATTTAAAAAAATCACACCTAAATCAACATTGTTAATTTGGTAACTAAGTATTTATATTTATACCTATAGCGGCATTAAGTCCGCCTGTTGTACTCTTTTTTATGTGCAAAAAAGTTTAAAAATAAATACTTAAATTAAATGTATAGTGTTAAATTTAAATAAAAAATTAAATGACGCTATAATATATTATATATACTTACATTTTTCAATTAATTTACTCATTGTAGTTGTTTTTCAATTATCATATTTAAAAACAGCACTAGAATCAACTAAAAACATAAAGTAAATGAATTTAGTAGGTATGTGGAACTATTGAGCTAACGCGAGTTTACTGACCCCGCACATACACTCATACCAAATATTTACACACATATGTACATAAAATTGACTTACGCACTTTTAATCGAAATAAATAGATTTTTTTAACAAATAAAATTACTAAAAATAAATACTAAACCTTTCACTTATCATATTATCGTCATCATTGTTTTTGTAATTTATGTAAACCAAATTACATCACACTTACACAGAAAAGAAAAAAAACAAAAGTTACAGAATGTCCACTCGCACTTTTCTTCAGTAAAATTTTAAAGCTCACGTATACAGAAAGTTCACTTTTCTATTTTATTATGTGCACAACTTAGCGACCGCGGCAGTGTGTCAATGTGCGTCGCGACAGACTGAGCAAATCTCGCGTTCTTCTACGTATGGCATGCACGCTCAAACAGAGTGCAATCTTTGATAGAATATATTTAATACTTATCTTATATTCAAATTGTGTAAACATATTATTATTCATTATTCTTGAGATTCTCTATTTAATTAATTATATAATATTAACTATTAAATGGATATGAAAACATTATATTTCGAATCGCACGCTAAGCATTGACATTGTTTTTTGCTTTATTGTATTGACGTTATCGGCATTTACTTTTTTGCACGGATTTGCTCACACGGCAACTAATTACATAATTACTTACAATCATATGTAACTATGTTGTTGTTTGTAGTATGTTATTTAAAAAACCGACTTCATAAGGGTTAAATTCAATTATTAACCCCTTTATATGAAATGAAACTGATATAGCTGAAGTCGATGCTAAGCCACACCTTATAAGCGTCAACACACTTGATTTTGTACTGAATATCGGCCCTGATGTGGTTTTATAAGAAGAAATTGCAGTCCATTAGTTGTTTCGGGGTTTCATTGACCAGTATCGTAACTGTTTGGCTTGGCACAGACTTCAGTCATTATCAGTTGCTACCGCATATAAAAAAGATAGTATTTATTTTATCCATTTTGGAGTCGTTTTTAAGGTTAATTTAATTTTTCCTTTTTTATTTCATAATTTTCTTAAATGACGGAGTTCCTGATGTATAAAACATACAAACAAAAATTCTAATTATACAATCTCCTCCTTCATTTGAAGTCGGTTAAAACTTTAGATATCGCAATGGTATTTAGCGAACAATCTACGCTTTCTTTGTAGCAGTATCGCTTCGCTCGGGCGGCTGCTAATTACCATTCGATGTAAATGTCGTTAGCCTGACCGACGGACTGAGGTAAATATGTAAAACATTTGCGTTGAATAGAGGTGAAATCGAATATTGTTCGGAATTTTCAAACGTCTAGAAAAAACTAGAAACTTCTATAGGAACGAATACTTATTTAAAAAATATTGTTTTAATCATATTCGACGTTAGTCTGACGTCTCCTAGTGGCCAATGAACTTACATTCATATAAATTATATAATTTAGTTATCATGTGCGCGTGTATTTCGCTAGAATTTGTCCGAAACAAAATGACATCATTTTCATGTCAAAATGTAAATTGGAATTGACCTCATAGTCGTTTGAGAAACACCGTAGGTACTGGCGGCCTAGCCAAGGTGACAATCGCTATCGCTTCGCCATCGAATCGTTTTGTGTGTCTCTATTACTCTTCCATATTAGTGTGACAGTGACAGTTTCGTTCGTTACGGAGCGTGAGCGATTTGCATGTTGTCTACGGGGCCTGATATCTTAACGGACATCATAATTATGTTTTTTTGCACCATCAAACTGCTTCTTGGGCGGACTGCTATATTATAATATACATATTATACAACTAAGTATTATTAAATAGCTGGCTGTCTGTCAGTTTTTGCGGTAAATAAATCAATTGCTTTAAGTAGAGGTGAAATCGAATAATTTTCGACTTGTATTATATTCAAAACTAGGTTTTATTAAAAACTTCTATGCGTAGGTACTATTCGTACCTAGGTACATATACAAAACTACCTACACGGGCTACATGTACCTACTATTAGTACTATTGTATACAGTGTGGAAAGATAAGTCGGGCCGTAGAGGGAAACTACATTAAATCTTTAAGCTGGCTCATTTTACTTAAAGAAGACATTCCTTTATGTCCCTTTATAAAGAAACAAAACTGCATTTAAAGATTTTAATTTTTTTCTTCAATTTGGCTCTGGCACGCACGGCAATCCACTCAGACCGCTAAAGTGACTTCAACTCACGGCGCTTTAAGGTCTCAAATCCCTTCTCCCAAATGGATGATAGACTACAGTTATTGCTAGGCATTTGAGGTCTGGGAGCGAGTGCAAGGGGCAAAGATTTCGCAATGCGCGCGGGTCATCGCTCGCCGCGCTTCCTTATTAAATGTCCCTTGAGATTGCACGCCGCAGAGTAGAGCAGAAAATACACCACAGAGAAAAAACGCCGGCATTTGTAGTTATTCTCATAGATTTATTTTGAACACGTATGTCTGTCATCATCATCTCAGCCATAAGACGTCCACTGCTGAACATAGGCCTCCCCCTTGGATCTCCATACGTGCCGGTTGGAAGCGACCCGCATCCAGCGTCTTCCGGCGACCTGAACAAGGTCATCTGTCCATCTTGTGGGTGGACGTCCTACGCTGCGCTTGCTAGTCCGTGGTCTCCACTCGAGCACTTTTCGATCCCATCGGCCATCTTCTCTGCGTGCAATGTGGCCTGCCCATTGCCACTTCAGCTTGCTAATCCGGTGGGCTATGTCGGTGACTTTAGTTCGTCTACGGATCTCCTCATTTCTGATTCGATCACGTAGAGAAACTCCGAGCATAGCTCTCCATAGCTCGTTCAGCGACTTTGAGTTTTGAGATGAGGCCGATAGTGAAAGACCACGTTTCGGAGCCGTAAATCATCACTGGTAACACACATTAAGTAAAGACGTATGTCAGTATGTGCGGAATATTACCTGCAGGCTGGTATTATCAGTTAAATTCTAATCTAACTACAAATGAATTGCAGACCAAAACAGTATTGTGCTGTGCAAGGAGGTTTTATTTGAAGGATGGTTAAAAATATCTCCATAATATTTATGTTCCTTGAATTTATAGTTCAAAGTGATTAAAAAATTTAGTCAAATGGACGGTAGCTCAGTTTTATTTACTCTCGAATTATATTTAGTCTTATCAAAACAGAATAATCAAATTTTCGCGTGAAATATTGTAACACATAAGCCGTAAAACCTTCTAACTGTATTCTAAAACCTCAAAAAACCAAAAATATGACGCCGATATAAAAAAAATTAAAGTATTACTTCGCAAGCTACGACTCATGTCAAACAAATAATGCCCAACTACAGTAAAAAAATCTATATCGCGGTTTTTCCTAGTGACTACGCTGTTATTTATAAGCTGTTCCCCGCCCACGTCCGCCACTTACTTCAGCTGCATGCAATGCCCAATCCGTGGCACACTGGCCTTATTACCGCCTATAAGGTTATAAGGACCTTTGGAGCTGGCAATGAGCCTTAATTTGACACATGACACAATTTCACAGCTGGATTATAAAAAAATGATAGGTAGCTAACCTTTGTATGATTATATTGATTATTACTGAGGTTTATTGTGCAATGAGGGAGCAAGCGAGAGATAGGGGGGATAGAGAGAGGGGGTAAGCGGGTTTTTGTAGACGAGGTATACAGGGTGATTCATGAGACGTGAGCAGGACTAATTCTGCACACTCCGTAACTGAGAATTGATCGATCACCGTCATATTTAGGTGAAACTACCACACTTTTTCCTATTTTTAACATTTTTGTGAGAGCAAATTTATTTCTCCACAATCATGGTTACCCTACAAGACCTAATTAATAAACATAAAACCTTTTTAACCGTAATGACAGCATTTTGATTACGAAGAAAATAAACTGTCAAACTCAAAGAATTATATGACAAAGAACAACTCTCAATCTTCAAAAGTGTGACCAAAAATGAAATGCAAGTGTGTGCGTAAATTGTCTATGTGAGATCAAAAATAGTGATGTCATGTCACAACATATTACTAATCTGTCGATGTTTGATTGCTTTATCGACTACTTTTTCAAATGTGTTATTTTAAACATTAAAATTCTACGACATTATGACGTATAAATAACAATTGCACTGCGTTTGCCATCAAAATCGTTACAGACTTATCTTAATGTAACTCTTACTGTGTTGCAAAGTGAAGTTATCATGACACGCTAAACATGAACACCTTTAAAAAGGTATAACAATCGTTATTATTTGAAGTCGGTTATAAAAACTAATATCTTAATGATGTCTTGTGAAGAAATAATTACATAGCTATTAATATACCGACAAGTTATCGATACTGTCATATGAACATTTTGTCAAGCCCTAGCGTAAACGAACAGTTTATGTTTTTACACAAAATATCCTAAATTATTGACTAATATGATAAAATATTAGCACGGAACGGAAGGAAAACTTATAATGAACTGTATAAACCGGCTTCTTACACTTATTACGCTGTTAATTTGACACAATATCGTTATGAAAATTTCGTTCGGAATATCATAAATCCTCTGAAATTAGTAATTGCTTGGATTATTTGGCCCTGTGACACTGCAATCCGGCACACTACAAGACACCATCTTCACTGAATTACTTTATTTAATACTTTTCGTCCTAATCCGTGTATATTTTTCAATTTGAAAATTACCGTGATACGCTCTTGGCCGTCCGCGGCCGTCGTCAAACTCAAAAGTGGTTACGTTTTCTCATTGGTAGTCTGACTCTTTCGCACTCATGGGATGTTCATATACGTGATGGCTTCCCTTTCGCACACTTCAGCTGTCTGTCAAGCGCAAGCAAATCCTAGGTCTATGGTCAAACTTGAGTGAAATACGAGTTTTCAAAAGTAACCAGACCGTGATGACAGTGATGACATTCAATTTGACACAGAATATCGTGTTTAGTATTATAATTTTAGGGTGACAATGCATGTCGTAAATAAATTAATAACTTTTTTTTCAACACGACTAGAAAATTAACGTTAATTTCACTAATACTGGCACGAAACAGTTGCTTATAATTTACGAAATGCGCTGTGTTAGTTCTGCTCACGTCTCCTGAATCAACCTGTATAATTCTAAAAGACTCGTGCTTACCCCCAGAGGTGAGCAGGAAAGTGGACCCCGGCGCTAAGCCGGAAAACGCTAGTTTGAAGAAGAGTTTACAGTTTAGACTTATAAATTGTGTATTAACTAAGTATAATAATAATTATCTTATACCTAATGCTACTGTATTTTCGCGAACGTCTGGAGCGCCATAATCGCTTAGCGACTAAGGGCCCGATTCGGATTTTGAAATAGATATCTATTAGATATCTGTTAGACATCACCAAGATACGATAACGATATGTTTAAGATCTAACCTGTTAAATTTGACATTTGCGCGATTCTGGAGATACTCTTGAACGATTTCCACAGGATATGACTTAGAGATCCAATTCACATCTAATAGATATCTTACTCTATCTAACGTAAAAGTGACATTGGTTGCCCGCATTGCGCTGCAAAAGAGAACTAGTTGATATCTAAACTATAACGTATCTAGAATGGATCTAGTACGTGTCGTCTCTTGTGAATATCTTGAAGTTCAAATACGGCAGTAAGCTCCTAATATTATAAAAAAAGTTTACAGTATAATTGTGGACTTACTTGGCTCTATCATCGTCAGTCTCGTTGTGGTCTGCCTGCGGGTCCCCATCGCTGAACCCTGACGCTGAGCTCTGATGGTGCTCCGGAATCTGACACAACAAAATAAAATAAATAAAGTACATTGAAGACAATAAAATACATTCGGGTCAATCTTATGGCTCCTCTACACGATGGGCCAACGTCGGCAACTCCAAGACACGCATTTATGGGATAGAAGGAGCAAGTGATATGGCTATCTCAATCTACCGCATGGCTGCGTCCCATGGAGTGGCCGGCGCTGGCCCATTGTGTAGAGGAGCCATTACACGAATCTTAGCCTCAAACCAAAGAGGATATTAGAGTGTACCTATAGAGAGTTTTTGTGTGTATGTAGCCACAGTACAGTCGCCATCAGATATATCGGAGCGGCCAAGGTGCTCACAAATATCTGAGCACGCCTCTATTGTCAAGGCGTTAGAATGCATGTTCAGATATTGTGAACACCTTGGCCGCTCCGATATATCGGATGGCGACTGTACATTTACTGCCATCTTTCGACAGATACCTTTGACCTACAATCGAGTAGATGGCGTTAATATTAATATTTAACAACATAACACATATCAGAAAGAATATGTATCAAAGTCAAATGGCGATCTGTTTTTATCTTTAAACCGAGACCTCCTGCTTCGTAGGTAGGGTCACTAAAAAAAGGTCTCTACCGGCTAGTCTAGAAGGCCATTAAAACCAAACTTTGACCTTATTATCAATCTGCCTATACTTACTGTCGGGGGCACGGAATCATCTACTTTCCATCGCCATCCTATACTTGGTTTCCCGTCTCCTAAACTTCCATTAAGCTCCATCTAGCGTGTAAGATGCGTAACTATAACTCTACTCGAAGCGTACACGCAACGCGAATGGTGCTGAGACGGTGTAGTGCTTTGGAGGTGTGATAGATGGTGCTATTTCTTACAGTCCTGAAGTTTGAAGATTCCTTTCAAACCCGTTACAGATTCTTGGCGAACTACGAAAATCTACTACTAAGAAAATCATCGTCTTGTTTAAATCGCGAGTGTTATGTTACTGATTGTTATCTCAGTAAGAAACGCTATGACATGCACAAACAGAGTTATTTGTTATTTGTATGAGTAATTTTAATTCACGGGGTTCGCTTGCAGCCTTGCAAAGACTAGCTCGGTCAATGTAGTGTATGAAGGTACCATCAGTCGCATAAGTGCATGGCGACTTTATCAATGAATTCATTCATAATTTCTCCATATAATTTTGTAGCTCACTGTAAGTCACTGTACACTCTGTACAGATGTGCACTTTGCGGAAAGTTTGCGGAATGTAGTTCATTTTAAATTTTTTTTAGGCGTAATTAGGGTTGGGTATATATTAAACATACATATACATTTACAAACAAAGTAAAATAACATGAACTTAATAATAATAATTTTCTTGCAATAGTCCTACACTAACCGGGGCTTGTCCTTGGGTGCACTACTATAGTGCAAACAGGGATAATCGTCGGTTGGTGTCACATTACATTTAGAGTAAATTGTCTTATTACAAGGGGCCTCTACGTGTTGGCTTCGGCCCCACGCACGCCTTCCAAATGTCCGGGACCCCATGGTCCCGAGAATTTGTAAAAGACAGACATAATAATAATAATAATAAAAAAAAAAACCGCTGACACTGACGGACGTCCTGTAAAATTTCTTTTCGTAAATAATATTTTTACATGGTGTTTTTGCCGTAAAATAGTGATAATGTACTCGGTTTATAAGTAAATCATGCGGATAATTAATATTATTCATTATAAACACCGCGACCATGGGTCGCAGTCGCACTACCGAGTTGACATTTGTCATTCACCAGTACGAAATTGATAATGATTACGAGGAGTCAAGCTAAAGCGGTGACAACAAGCGCACGCCCACCACCCCCGCCCGCCTCGTCCACTTCCTCGTCCACATCGTCGTCAGGTGACGACTTCGCAACGGCGCCTGACACAGACGGGTCCAGTGACGAGAGCGGGCCGCCGCCGCCGCCGCCACGACCACCTGCGCGACGAGGGCGGCCACCGCTGCCGGCACGCTTGGGGCCTGCGGGACATCCTGCCCCGCCCACGGCTCCCGCTACCGGTGGTATAGTGCGACGCATGAGATGGACTCGAGACATGAACGAGAATGTCATGCGCGCCTATTATGGGGCTACAGAGGGGGGAACACAGCTGTCCGCCTATCGTTCGAGAATACTGCCTCTGTTTCAGGCTCTTGAACCTACCATCACCGTGTCAGAGCAGCGATTATCGGACCAGGTGCGCGTCATTCAGCGGCTAAAGCGATTGGATGACGCGACACTTGATCGGCTTCGCCAGGAGGCTCTTTCTGCTCGCGCGGACCTCACCTCGGTGCGAGATCTGCCCACCACGTCGCCGGATCCGGTGCCCGCACCCGACCTGGCACCGGGGGCGTCACGGGTTGATGTCTGTACCGACGACGGGGACTTCGCGAGTCAGAATGTGAGTACAACTGCTAATGAGCAACTGAGGAGGACTTTGGAAGAGGCGATTACGCAGTATCGCGCCACAACCAACTCTAGGCCCCGATTACCACGTTTGCCTATGAATAGACGCAATCTAGCGCTAATGGGAGCCCTAAACGCTTTACTAGAGCCTTATTTACGGACTAGTAAAGATTTAGATGATACGCACTCGATCATGTACTGTGGAGCCATCGCGGCGTGCCGTGTTGCTCGCATCAAGTTCCCGGACGCTGAACGTGCACCTAGGACCGTCGGAGGTGTCCCTGCATGGCAAGCGCGGATCGAGCGACGTATCAGCTCGTTTAGGACTCTCATCGCAAAGCTGATCTGCTTCAGGGGGGGCAACAATCGCCCCCGAGTAATGCGCTTTGTGAACCAGGCGTTCGCGGGGACGGATATCAGGCCCTGCGACTACATGGCCAATGTCACAGAGCGCATCGACTTTCTAAAGCAGAAAGTCTATGCGTGGGCAAACCGTATTCGCCGCTACAGAGAGCGTGTGGATCGATTCCAGCAGAATCGCCTTTTTCAAAGTGACCAAAAGAAGGTGTACCGGAAGTGGGAGGAAACCAACCTTCGTACGCCCGACACGCAGCCGCCGGATGCTACTGCCATGACCGACTTCTGGCGTAGCATCTGGTCGGTGCCTGTCGGACACACCGAGGGGGGTTGGATGAGTGTTGTCGAGCGTGAGTGCGAGTCCATCGAACCTATGGGGGCAGTCACCATCAGCCCCGATGACGTCAGTTGTGCCATCCGCTCGGCCCAGAACTGGAAAAGTCCTGGGCCGGATGGATTGCACAACTTCTGGCTAAAGTGGTTCCGATGCTCGCACTCGCGCTTGGCAGCACAATTTCAACAAGCCCTCGAGCTTGGTTCCCTCCCACCTTCCTTAACAACTGGTATCACCTTCCTGCTCTATAAGTCCGGTAGTACCACGGAAGCGAAGAATTACAGACCTATCACATGCTTGCCTACACTCTACAAGCTCCTTACATCCATTTTGAGAGCAAAAATCAACGCGCACATTGTCGCAAACAATATTCTGGCTTCCGCTCAAAATGGATGTAGGGTTGGGTCCCGTGGTACTAAAGAGCTCCTCCTCATAGACATGACCATCTGCCAACAAATCCGGCGGAACAGGGGTGCCCTCTCGGCCGCTTGGATTGACTACAAGAAGGCCTATGATTCGGTGCCTCATTCATGGTTGGGGAGGGTCTTAGAGTTGTATAAAGTTGATGCAGCTTTGAGAGCCTTCCTAAGCGCTTGTATGGGACAGTGGACCACAGTCCTTCGTCAACCAGGAGGCAGGGGTGACCGTCCTGGCCCGCAGGATCTTATAAGGATTGAGCGAGGAATTTTTCAGGGCGACAGTCTGAGTCCCCTGTGGTTCTGCCTAGCTTTAAATCCCCTCAGCACCCTGCTGAAGGATTTGGGACTAGGTTGCCGGCTTCGGAGAGAGGGTGAAGTCATTTCTCACCTTCTGTACATGGATGACCTCAAATTATTTGCACCAAACAACCAGGACCTGTCGGAGCTACTGAAAACCACGGAAGTCTTCAGTAGTGCCATCAACATGGAGTTTGGTGTCGATAAATGTGCGGTTATGCATGTACAGCGGGGGAGGGTTGTAAATTCAACAAATTTACAACTGTCTGAGACAATGTCTTTCAGATCTATCTCTGAATCAGAAACCTATAAATACCTTGGTATGTCACAGTCGTTGGGTATTGAGGACGAGGGTATTAGACGGTCGGTGAAGGAGCGCTTTTTCAGTCGGCTCACAAAAGTCCTTAACAGTCTTTTGTCAGGAGGCAACAAAGTGCGCGCCTTCAACGCCTGGGTAATGCCCCTACTCACATACTCCTTTGGCATACTAAGGTGGACTCAGACCGAGCTGGACGCCCTGGATCGGAGGGTCCGATCACTGCTGACCACACATCGCATGCTACACCCACGCTCGTCAGTTATGAGATTGTACATCCCACGTAAGTGTGGGGGCCGAGGCTTCCTAAACGCCAAGGACCTCCACAACCGTGAGGTGTATAGTCTCAGGAACTATTTCCTTAACAACGAGTGTGGGATGCATCGTGATGTGGTGGCAGTAGATAGGAACCTCACGCCGCTCTCCTTGGCAAACGAGAACTGGCGCAAACCTGTGGTACTAAGTACTGCGGATCGCAAGGCGGCATGGGAGAGTAAGGTGCTACACGGGCGGTTCTACAAGGCCCTCACGGGACCTGCTCGCGTCGGTGAACTGGTTACGATTCGGGGACCTCTTAGGAGAAACCGAGGGTTTTGCCTGTGCAATTGCAGACGAAGTGATGATGACGAACAACTATCGGAAATATATCCTGAAGGACGGTACGGTCGACATTTGTCGGGCATGCCGCCGTCCCGGAGAGTCACTCAGGCATATCATTTCCGGTTGTTCTCATCTTGCTAACGGCGAGTACTTGCACAGACATAATCTCGTAGCCAGGATTATTCACCAGCAACTTGCTCTTCTATATGGCCTTGTGGACCGCGAAGTCCCGTACTACAAGTACTCACCTGCGCCTGTTCTCGAGAATGGTCGTGCCACGCTCTATTGGGATCGATCTATCATCACTGACAGGACTATTGTAGCCAATAAGCCTGATATTGTGATAATAGATCGTTCGCAACGTCGGGCAGTGCTCGTTGACATCACCATCCCCCATGATGAGAATCTCGTGAAGGCCGAGAAGGACAAGTCCAGTAAGTACCTAGACTTGGCTCACGAGATAACCGCCATGTGGGATGTTGATACGACGATCATTGTCCCGATAGTCGTTTCAGTGAACGGTTTAATAGCGAAGAGTCTCGACCAACATCTCGAGAGACTCTCGCTAGGTGGTTGGATCAAGGGACAGATGCAGAAGGCGGTGATCTTGGACACGGCGCGGATAGTACGTAGGTTCCTCTCTCTGCAGCCCTGACCACCGGTAGCTTGGGCCTTGCCCCGCTGCTGGCGGCACCCTAGGTTAGGTTTTTTATAATGTGTTTATATGTATTTTTTATTGTTTTGTAAGTGTTTTTATATTTTACTTTTATATTCATATTATAACAAACCTAACTTAAGACGAAGGATAAATAAAGATAATAATAATAACCCCGCGGGGGCAGCTTGTGGCGAGCTGACGGTGAGTGGCGACACCGCGGACCCCTATTCCAGAGGGCCCTGTCATCTGGCCCTCGCCTCTGTGCTTGCCTTGATTGGCCGGCCAGAGTGGAGTCGCAAGAGCGGGACCTATGCTCCAGGTTGGAAGTGTAAAATGTCATAACGCCGGCGGCCTGCTGAACGGATCACCGGGATCTGGCTACCGCAGACTCACCTCTCGACAACCTTACAGCCGCTCCGAAGTGTTGCCCTATTGTCGCACTGTGCGTGCGGCCGTTGTAGGGCCCACTAAATGAGTAGGCGAGTCACCACCTGTCTTACACAATTTTGAGACTGATTGTCACGGCAGGTGTCCGCTAGTCTCCTCCCATAACCCATTATCCAGTCCATCCAACTTGCATATCAATAGCCCATGACCTTAGTTCCCATCGCAGCACAAAAGTGCTGCACTGCAATAGTCTTTGCACCTGGCGGGGACCATCTCCGGATGTATCATATTGTGCGCTCGGGGATGGTATCCGCCATGTGTATCCCTTGCTTTTAGAGTAAACTGTCTTAAAGGGCCTCTGCGCTGTTGGCTTCGGCCCCACGCACGCCTCCCAAAGGTCCGGGATCCCATGGTCCCGAGATATGGAAAGGACAAACAAATAATAATAATAATAAAAGCCTTTTATTTCCCAAATATAAATGTTACAATTAAATTAAGAGTTTAAGTATTATTCTGAAATAAAGTTACAAAGAAAAGAATTTAAAAACTACTAGGTATTACTAAGTATTTTTATGTGGGTTTGTCCATTTTTGGACGTAGGCCTCCTCCATGTCACACCATAGTTTTCTGTCGGCGGCCAGACTGGCCCAGGCTATGCCTGCCTGCTCGGTTATGTCGTCTCGCCAGCGGCGGAGCGGATGACCTTGCCCTCGCCCGCCATCTGGTGGGTACCAGTGTAAAACTCTTTTGCTCCACCGGTCGTCTTTCGCTCTCGCTGTGTGTCCGGCCCATCGCCACTTGAGGCGGCATGCCATTTCCGCTGCGTCCATTATATTTGTCTTCTTACGAATATCGGTGTTTCTTACTCTGTCTTTTATTTTTATACCGAGTAGGCTTCGTTCTATGGCTCTTTGAAATTTCTGAATTTTGTCGATAATTTCTTTGTTTATTGCCCATGTTTGGCATCCGTAAAGAAGGGTCGGTGTCACTACAGTGTCGATAGCTGTTTTTTTCAGTGTGATGTCTAGTTTGGATTTAAAAATATGTTTGTGTGACCAATATGAGTTCCAAGCTTTCTGAATTCTACGTTCCACTTCATTTACATAGCGACCACTAAATGAGATAACTTGTCCCAAGTATTTATATTCAGTCACGTATTCGATACTGGTATTTTCTACGTGTATACTCTCCTTCTTCCTATTTGTCATGACGCATGTTTTTTCTAAGTTCATCTCTAGACCACATTCCTTACTGTAAAAATTCAACGTTTCGATCATGTACTGGAGATCTTTGTGGCTTTCAGATAGCAAAACAATATCATCGGCAAAGCGTAAATGATTCAGATACTCGCCGTAGATATAAATTTCTAATTCTGACCACTCTACTTTCCTAAAAATGTGCTCTAGAAGTGAATTAAAAAGGTTTGGTGAGATGGGGTCACCCTGCCTCACTCCTCGCTGTATTTCAAAGGTATCGCCAGTTCTGTCAAGTTTCATCAGTGCTCTGCTGCTTTGATAGATAACTTTCAGGATGTTTATATACTTTTTGTGTATTCCCTGTTCCTTTAAGGCGACCCAGAGTGCTTGATGAGATATAGAGTCGAACGCCTTCGAGTAGTCTATAAAACATAGGTAGAGCGGTTTACGATACTCTGTATAGTTTTCAATGATTTGTCTCACTGTAAATATGTGATCCAGGGTAGAGTAGCCGCGTCTGAACCCGGCCTGCTCTTTAGGTTGTTGAAACTCTAGTTCATTCCTCACTCTCGAGAGCACTATATTTGTGAAGAGCTTATATGTGCTTTGGAGTAGACTTATTGGACGGTAATTGCTTATATTGTGAGGGTCGCCCTTTTTGTAGAGTAGGGTTATTACAGACGATTCCCATTGTTTAGGTATTCTTTCTTGTGTTAGGATCTCATTGAATAATTTAGTAAGAAAAGGAGTTAAAGGTTCGTTTATCGCTTTGATAACGTCGTTTGTTATGTTGTCTTCACCAGGGCTTTTCATTGTTTTTAATGAATTTATTGCATGGCATACTTCGCTTTTTAGTATAATCGGAATGTCTTCTTCGCTGTCATCCAGGTCTTGATTTGATTCTAGAGTATAAATTGACGACCGTTGCCTTTCACTGTATAAATTTTGGTAGAATGTTGTAGCTTCCTGTATGATAGTATGTCTGTTTGTTGTAGATTGTCCTGTTTCTTGTTTCAGAGCCGGAATCCATTGTTTCCCATTATTTATTCTTTTATATCCTCTTTTTACTGATCTTCTTTTGCTTAGTTCTTCTTTAAGTACATTGTATTTATACTGACATTTGTTTCTTTTTAGGTTTTTTCTGATTTTTTCGTAGAGTCGTTTAATTTCTTTCTTTTCTAGTGTAGATAGATTTGATTTTTGTTTTAGTTCTGTCCTTCTTTTAATTAAGCTTTTTACGTGGTCAGTAACGACAAGATCCAGTTTGTTTTCCTTTTGTAAGCGGGGTAATTTATTGACGCATTCTTTAATAGTGCCAACGATTGTTGTATAGGCCTCTTGAATATTATTTGCGTCAGGTATTGTACCCGATTTTTCTAAAAACATGTTCCTGAGGCTTTCCTTCTCAATTGGTTGAAATTCGGATTGTTTTCGTCTAAAGTGGGCTCTGGATTTGTTTTGTTTACTATTCAAAATCCATGTCGCTCGTAATAATCTGTGATCAGTCGGGTGAGTTGTGTTTATCACTTCTATATTTTTTATACAACAAATATCGCGTCTTCATGTTATGAAAAAATCAATTTCGTTTTTCGTGATTCCATTAGGGGATTTCCAGGTCCACTTTGTCTTCAGGTTTTTCTTAAAGTGTGAGTTTAATATGTAGAGCTCGTTTTCCAAGCAGAAATCAATTAATAAGTTCCCTCTTTCATTCCTAGTTCCGTAGCCAAATTGTCCCATTACTAATTTTTCGTTTGATTTTTGTTGACCTATTTTTGCGTTGAAATCGCCAATTAGTATTACATGCGACAGAGTATTTTTCAGTGCTTTTCTTATGTCATTATAGAAAATTTCGATTTCTTTCTCGGGTGCCTTTTTTGTCGGTGCGTAAACCTGTATGATACTGAATGTAGAGTTTGTAAGTTTCGTGTCTAGCCTGGCAACTCTATCTGACACGGCGTTGAAACTTAGAATATTACTTTTTAGGTATTTTTTCAGCATAAATCCCACGCCGTTTCTCCCGCTTTTACTTCCCGTGTAATATAGGATGTAATTGTCGTGTTCTGTTATATTTGTTCCTTTTAATTTTATTTCTGAGAGTCCCAAAATATCCCATTTTATGTTTTGTAGAGCATTTTCCAATTCTTCTCGGCGTCCGATTCCTACTAACGATCTTACGTTTAGTGTTCCTATATGTGTTTGGTGTATGGAGGGTGGTGGTCTACAGCTCCCGCGGGGACCAGCCGTATTGGGAGAGGTATTGTGATTGTTTTGTTCTGATAGATTTTCGTTGATAGAGAGAGGCCTTAACTCTAGTTGCTATGAGTTTTGAGGTATTTGTTCTTGGTGGTCTTGATTGGTCTCCGTTTCTTGGGGTGTTATGAACTTAGGTGGCCAGTAGGAGGTAATGGTGCTGTTGGCGGTTTTATTCTTCTTGTTTGCTTTGTTAATTTTATCCTTGCCAGATGATGTATTTGGGGTCTCCGGAGAGGACGATAGGGTGCGTTTGTTGTTATTTATTTGGTTTTTTGTTTGACTAGCAGGTTTGTTATTTAGGATGACGATTCTATCATATTTCAGTACAGCGTTTTTCCCCTCGTCTCTCAGCCTTGTTACCTCTCCTGATAAGAGTTTGCGCTTTTCTTGTATTTCAGGCGAAAAATCCTCCTTGATGTAATAGTTTAAGTTAGTTAGCATTTTTTTATTTTTTTAAATTAGTATTTTTTTCCCAAGTGTGGATAGTGTTACCACAATAGGTCTGATCTTATTTTCTTCTTTTTTTCCCCTTCTTGCTGCAGCTTCTATTTCTAGTCTTGTTAACTGTATTTTCATTGTATTTGTAAAGATATCGATCAAAATATTTTCCAGTTTTTCGTAGCTCGTTTCCGTCTCTGCGACTCCGAAAAGCAAGATATTTTTCTTCCTCATCTCTCTTTCAATATAACTGAGCCTATATCCATGTTTTTCTATTTTTTCTTCCAACATGAACTTAGCGTATTCAAATTATTTTATCCAAAAAAACAAAATCGAAGAGATTTTTTTTTCTTAATATAACGCCATAACTAGGTATTAATAAAAGTGAAAAAACACTTGTTTTTTTTTTTTTTTTTAAATCTGCGTATTTAGAAGGAGCCTTTATCTATGGGACATGTCGGCTCCGTTGGGCCTCTACATTACATTACTCTACATTACATTAGTGTTGCTAGATATCAAAGAAATGGTACACGAACTTCGCATGTTTAGATAGGGGTTCCGCCAATATCGACTGGAAAACCCCAACATCTGTTGCTGTATAGCCCCCAGCTTCAAATAATTGTGCCCTCTTGTCCCGAGACACTTGTTAAATCCTAAAAGAATCGTAGAAGATTTTAATATTTTTTACTTGTCATACATGTATTAAGTACTTACGTGCCTTAACTTTTGAACATTAGTATTTTTTAAAAGCCCAGCCCGTTTCCGTTTCACATATTGTTTTAATTAAATACGCGTACTAGGTTCCTAACGTATGTATGTACGTAAATATGTTTTGTTTATACTTACATTTTATAAGGACCAATTTTTATCCGTGGGGGAAAAAATGGTATTTTACGGGGGTAATAAGCTAACCTAATATAACAATACAACAAACGTACACGTTTTATTTTTTATTACCATTGGGAGGAGGGGTAAAATCAGTTTCCCTAGTTCATAAGGGTGACCGAAATACTGAAAAGGTTAGGAACCACTGATTTAACCTAATCAAGGCTTATTTATTATAATATTGATAACGTCAGGTATTGTAACACAAGCACGACGCATCATATGTAAATTGAATTCAAACACTTAATGTATCTTTCTTGCTTCACTTTGCAAATTCAAAAAGAACAACGGGTTGCACTCCGGGAGTGCCGGCAGAAGTGAAAACTCAATGACATTGTAACAGTTTTTCGATCAGGTCACGTGTCCGTCTTACGTCTTACGAATCTTACGGTCACGTGACCTGTCGCGAGTTTAACATTTTTTCCCATCACAAAAAGTGCACAGCGCCGCTAAAGAAATTTTCACTTCAAAAATAAAATGGCGAATAGCTTAGAAAATCACCGTCTTGTTCAAATCGCGAGTGTTATGTTACTGATTGTTATCTCAGTAAGAAACGCTATGACATGCACAAACATACTTATTTGTTATTTGTATGAGTAATTTTAATTCACGGGGTTCGCTTGCACCCTTGCAGAGACTAGCTCGGTCAATGTAGTGTATGAAGGTACCATCAGTCGCATAAGTGCATGGCGACTTTATCAATGAATTCTTCATAATTTCTCCATGCAATTTCGCAGCTCACGTGTACAGATGTAGGTACTTTGCGGAAAGTTTCCAAAAAGATGAAAATATTCTCGGACATTTCAGGAAATTTTTATAGCAAATTAAGGAAAGTTTAATTTTGGAAATGGATAATTTCAATCAGCATTCAAAAATATAAGGTTTCGAATACGACGTGGCGTAGGTAATATTTAGGTATCTGTTTGATAAAAATTAGGTTTAATAAATATGGGTTAGCTAGCACATTACTTGAGAATTCTCAATACAACTTGAGACTGTGGTGCCAGCAAAATAGTATTCTGCTGTGCAAAACAGAATTTTCTGAACGATTTTTATGTCATATAAAATGTGTGTGTCATATAAAATTAAAAGTAATTTTAATTGTGTTATAAAAATATATTGTGTCATAATAATTAACTTAGACGAACTCTACCTACGAGTGTATAACTGTTTAATTTATTGCTCCTGTTACAGGAAACACCCGGTATATATGAGTTCCTAGTACTATTATGTGTTCTATCGTACTTATATATCCCTTCCCACGTTTCGCCCACATCAAAACTAGTCATTAAGGAATCCTAATTACAATGAACGTTATCTATTTATAGCAAATCTACAAAACATACAATACGGTAGATAAATATTTGGGTTATTTCGTTTATTGTATGTGAGGATAATTTTAACATAATGTTTATAAGATAACTTCGTTTTAGGATTCCGTACTTATGAAAAAACCGGGCAAGTGCGAGTCGGACTCGCGCACCAAGGGTTCCGTATCATAATGCAAAAAAAAAAAAAGGCAAAAAAAAACGGTCACCCATCCATCAAGTACAGACCACTCCCGACGTTGCTTAACTTTGGTCAAAAATCACGTTTGTTGTATGGGAGCCCCATTTATATCTTTATTTTATTCTGTTTTTAGTATTTGTTGTTATAGCGGCAACAGAAATACATCATCTGTGAAAATTTCAACTGTCTAGCTATCACAGTTCGTGAGATACAGCCTGGTGACAGACGGACGGACGGACGGACGGACAGCGAAGTCTTAGTAATAGGGTCCCGTTTTACCCTTTGGGTACGGAACCCTAAAAAGAGATTCCTAATCTTAAGGTTTTTTGTGTTACCGGTTTATGAGATCTAGGTATGTCTCTAAGTTTTTTGAAGGATTAAGCATACATACATGTTGATTTTAACACTAGCTAGTACGATGTTTTTATTTGAATTTTGAAGTACTTATACCTAAATTACATAAGCAACTAGTAGGTAACCTACTCTCAACTAGTTAGGTAAATAAAAACCGGGCAAGTGCGAGTCGGACTCGCGCACGAAGGGTTCCGTGCCATAATGCAAAAAAAAAAACAAAAAAAAGCAAAAAAAAACGGTCACCCATCCAAGTACTGACCACTCCCGGCGTTGCTTAACTTTGGTCAAAAATCACGTTTGTTGTATGGGAGCCCCATTCAAATCTTTATTTTATTCTGTTTTTAGTATTTGTTGTTATAGCGGCAACAGAAATACATCATCTGTGAAAATTTCAACTGTCTAGCTATTACGGTTCGTGAGATACAGCCTGGTGACAGACGGACGGACGGACGGCCGGACGGACGGACGGACGGACGGACGGACGGACGGACAGCGAAGTCTTAGTAATAGGGTCCCGTTTTACCCTTTGGGTACGGAACCCTAAAAAAGTATGAAAATTTCTGTTTAAAGTAATTGCATGTTGGGTCATCATAGAGTTATAAACTGAAATAAATGTCATATACTAAGAAAAAAGTGACCAAGGCCTCAAGTGCCCGAGGCTGGAATCGAACCAGCGTCCTCTGCTATCGCGGCAGGTGCCTGAACCACTCGACCACCGGGCCACAGCGACATTAGTCAAATTTTTCCAAGTACATATATGCACTTCTTACGAAGGCTCGTGGCGCCCCCTGGCCTGGCCTGGGTGGCGTGGATTCCAGCCTGGGCACTGGAGGCCTTGATCACTTTTTCTTAGTATATGACATTTATTTCAGTTTATAATTTATATAGTAGTGTTTCTACTTGATAAAAACAAATTAAAATATTTGCTGAAAAATAATTTAATTTGTTCGAATACTTCATGGCATCATAGAGTTACTGATCTATGGATATTTACTTACTGCATTTTTTTCAGGGGTGGTGGTAGTTAAATGATCAGCAAAAAGTATAACCTAAATTAAAAACTGTAATTAGTGATAATTACCGTGCAAATCAGTAATTTTTAAAACATGTTTTTTATACATTTCATTTTTTAAGGTCTTCTTGTGCTATATTTTATTTATACATATTAAAATTAATCATTTACCTGAGTCAAAGGTATGCAATCAAACTCCCTATTCCTCCGTGCACCTCGCATGATTCCTTGCACAGACTGCATCACTAATTGGGTGTGAACCCTAATTAATTACAGTAATCAACTGCTCTGATCGAGCGATGTGGTGCATTTACGCGTTATTAGATTCAGGGTTGACACTTGGTTACAAATGAATAGTACCATCGTCCTCACTAAATCATAATCTGTAAACATTATTTAATTATTGTAATGTCAAGCTACAAGGGTCTTTTTAGGGTTCCGTACCCAAAGGGTAAAACGGGACCCTATTACTAAGACTTCGCTGTCCGTCCGTCCGTCTGTCACCAGGCTGTATCTCACGAACCGTGATAGCTAGACAGTTGAAATTTTCACAGATGATGTATATCTGTTGCCGCTATAACAACAAATACTAAAAACATAATAAAATAAAGATTTAAATGGGGCTCCCATACAACAAACGTGATTTTTGACCAAAGTTAAGCAACGTCGGGAGGGGTCAGTACTTGGATGGGTGACCGTTTTCTTTTTACGTTTTTTTGTTTTTTTTTTTTGCATTATGGTACGGAACCCTTCGTGCGCGAGTCCGACTCGCACTTGCCCGGTTTTTTAAATAGGAAAATGTTAGTCGGGAATGAAACACTTATATGGCTGGCAGTTTTAGTAGCAAAGGGCTGGCAATTTATTATCCATCAAGATACCTATTTATATACTTATATACATACACAACAGCCTTGGGAATCTTGCTACTTGGGGAACTTGTGGTCCGCTCTGTAATCTAATCTCAAGAATTGATATAGGCACTACTCCAAAGCGGCTGCCATCATGTGTTCTATTCCCTAAGGGACTCATTGGGACTAGTCCGGTTTCCTCACTATGTTTTCCTTCACCGAAAATATTGGTAAATATCAGATGATTTTTCGTACATAAGTTTCAAGAAACTCATAGGTACGAGCCGAACCGGTGAATTTCCTTTTCCAAATAGGCCGCCAACGCTTAAAGTAACATTGATATATAAATCATTAATCTAAATCTCAGTTCTTTGTACGGGACCCTTCAGAGGTGACTCTGATTCGGTCTTGACCTATTTTAAACAAAAACTTGTCAAGACACTCGTGCACCGAACAGTGTTTGTTAAAATCCACGTTACTACGTTACAATAGGGTATAGTTTAGAAAATCACGGACGCGGTTTCTCCGGTAACAGAAAAGATGAGGAGTAGTAGGTTAGTGTGGTATGGGCATGTCATAAGAAGGGAGAGGGATGAATGCCATATAGGCAAAATAATGTTAGGGATGAATGTTGATGGACGAAGAGCGGTTGGTAGACACAAAAAACGATGGATGGATTGTGTGAGAGAGGATATGAGAAAGAAAGGAGTGAGTGCTGACGTGACGAAACATAGAGGAGAATGGAAGAGAAAAACATGTTATGCCGACCCCATATAACGTGGGAAAAGGGCAGGAAGAAGAAGAAGAGTTTAGAAAATCAGAAAACACTCGTAGTGTCTTTGACAGAGTTATATATTTCTTTAAAGCTCATGATAATGATAAAATTAACACTGCACGAGTGAGCATCAATTCTAGATCTTAATGTAACGAGCCAACAACTCTGGAAGA
Organism: Cydia fagiglandana; assembly: GCF_963556715.1. Classification (NCBI taxonomy): domain Eukaryota; kingdom Metazoa; phylum Arthropoda; class Insecta; order Lepidoptera; family Tortricidae; genus Cydia; species Cydia fagiglandana. The sequence continues at coordinate 1,027,496 of NC_085943.1, read as the reverse complement.
TTAAGTTTTTATAACTATGTGATGTGATACTGTTGTCAGATATATAGGAGCGGCCAAGGTGCTTAAAATATCTGAACATGCACTTTAGCGTCCTGGGAATAGAGGCTTTGTTCAGATGTTTGTGAACACCTTAGCTGCTGCTATACTGTATGTATTAGAATGAAAGGCAAAGAAAGAGACCCTATGTTTAGGTCATACTGAGAAACTTTTACTATGGGACCAACCCCGAAAACGCGGAAAAAATTGACTCTCCCATAGGATATTTCAACATCAGACCTGCAAAATGTATGAAACATCCAATTTTTTTCACGCTTTCGGGGTTAGTCCCATAGTCAAAGTTGCTCAGTACGACCTAAGCATTAATGGGTCTTTTTCTTCACAGGCAGGGTCACTACCCACTAGGCCAGATCGGTCATCGAATTAAAAAAAAACAAAACCGAATTGATAACCTCCTCCTTATGAGATTTGGAAGTCGGTTAATGAATATGAAATGTCAACAAAATTAATAGAATCTTACTTAACTAGGTAGGTACATCATTTTGCCCAGTTATGGGACACTGGTGCATGTAATGATTGGTGCATGAGTATTATTATAACCTTTTGCTATGACACAGGTCTCCAGGCTCTTTAATTTTTAATCGTATTTGAAACCTTCGTATGCTTACAATTGCTTCGCTACAGCATATATTGCATATTTGTGTTTAAAAAGGTTGTTTATAATACTAGAGTCAAACTGTCATCACTGTTGTTGCAACATAGGCCTCTGGCCTCTCTTTTTTATACCTGGGTGTAAGAATATAATATTGCTTTACATTCGAACCCAAGAAGTTGCTGATACCGGAGTCCAAAATGCCACTAATGTATCTCAAACTATCATCACTATTGCAACATAGGCCTCCGGCATCTGATAAACCCAAATATAAGGGTATCATAATTATTGCTTTACCTTCGTATCCAAGAAGTTGTTGATACTGGAGTTTAAATTGCCACTATTGCATCTCAAACTATCATCGCTGTTATTGTTAGGTTTCAGGAGGGGGGGGTCACTTAACTCTGCAGTTTACTGTACATTAGGCCTCCGGCCTCTCTTTTCTTATTATTTACCTTTGAATCCAAGAAGTTGTTGATACTGGAGTCCGAACTGCCACTGCTGCATCGCAAACTGTCATCACTGTTACTGTTGCATAGGCCTCCACCCTCACTACTTTTACTTATATCCGAATCCGACTCAATCCATAACGGTGACACGTATTTGAACTTATGCGCAAACGCGTTTAATTTACATTCGTTGCTCATTTTGCATAAATATAAACCAACTTTAAATCAAAATACGAATTTAAGAAGCGTCTTCAATTGTTTATAATCAAACCTCTATTTCTCGATTGTATTCTTTCTTCAGTTGATTCTAAATTCGTAATTTAGAATCGTTATTCATTTGTTTCAATATTAAATCGTCGGTTTCTTTAACGCGTTTTTCATTTGTTTTATGATTGAATTGAAATTGTGTGAAGATTGTGGACAGTTTTAGGTCACATGGCCAAGACGGGACTGGATAAGATTCACGGGCACCAATGTATGTAGGCAAATAAGACACCGGGAGGGGACGCCAACTGCGGGTCTGTAGGTACTATTTCGGTATCGTTACGATTCGTGGTTGTTAAAGTAATACATGGAATGGCTTATATTATGAATGAAGATACTGGCTTATATGAATGAAGATACCGGTTGCTATAGGATAATCTTCGTTTCAGTCCTATTGACACGTTTATTTTTTATACTATTTTAGGTACATAATATATCTTTTGCAAGCTCAGGTAGGTATTTGAAATAATAAGCGTATTAGTTTTGTCTGAATATGAACTCTACCTCTTTTTTTACCGCAATTGAAAAGACAAGGCCAATATCGCCAAACATAAATGACAATAATTCAATCCGCTTCCATTGTTTTGAAACTAAAAAGTCTTGTAATCCAAAAAACTCGTGTTTTTGCTATGATTTAGGTTTATTAGAATAGTTATTGCAATGATATATGTACACTGTTAGACTGCATTAGGTACCACGGGAAATCTAACTTTCAATGTCCCTGATAAATGCAAAGCAGCGTTGCAGCAATGCAGTCGCTATTGCAATATAAACTTTAGTCCAAAGTTTGGACTAAATTTAATTTAATTAATATTATCATTTATCCACTATCTAAAGGTTGTCTGGAAGAGATCGGTCTTTAGCGATAAGCCCGCCTTTTGTTGCCTCTGACTTCATGTATTATGTATGTCTCTCTGTAAATGTTTTTATTGAGGTTGTGCAATAAAGAGAATTTGTATTGTATTGTATTGTACTCCAGATCTAAAAATCCTTGTACGGTCCGTTAGCGGCTTAAGATTTAGTGCCCCACACTCCACAGGATGCCATTATACAATTAGTGGCGGCAGTGGCACCCCGCGCCGAATTGACTAAGAAAGGAGGCGAAATTTAACTACATTTATGATTTAAATGAAATTGAAGTTTTCGTTGCTAATCCAATGAAGTATGACTTTATCTTTGTAGTGGACTTTTGCTGAAAAGACGGAATTATATTTTATCAATTTATTTAGAGTGATAATTACGTAATTATCACTCTAAAACTGTCCTGTCTCGTATGAACGTTTTCATTTATGTAGGTATGTTTACATCACATTTAACAACACGTCCTACCTACCTAGTAAACGAGACTTTCCTCAAAATATTTTATAAAACTGTAAATTTAAAGTTTTACTTGAAGGTGTACCTATTGTACCTATGTTTCGTTTTACAAATTCATTTAATTTCCCGAGATCTAATGCAGTTTTAGCAAAATGATGCACTTGTCTTGTAACGTGTCTCCCTACCATGTGCATGCTGTGTCATTAGAAAGGTCTAATTAATAATCAAGACAAATCTAAAGCATGAAAAATTCTACTCACTCTGCCTTCATGTTCCCTCCTCAACTGCTCCAACTCATAATCATGCAGTCCATGTGGCATTGATATCGAATTCCTCATCTTCCTATACTGCACCGGATTTTCAGCTTCTTCATCTTTGTTATCACATTTTTCATCTTTATTATCACTTTTTTCATTTTTATTATCACTTTTTTCATCTTTATTATCACCTTTTTCATCTTTATTCTCTGCCCTTTTAAGTTCAATTTCCTCTGGCTCTACAATCTTGACTGTAGGGGTTGAAGCTCTAAATCCCCCTTCAAGCTGAGGTCCATCTATAGGAGACAAAGGATCGCCAACTTGGAATTGTGCTTGTGGAGTATCTGCATCTATGAATGGTATATCAGTTGGAGTTCTAGCGGTGTTTGGTGTGGTCGCTTCTAATATTCTCCGTCTAGTTTCAGGAGGCATTTCGACGAAATCATGAGGGTATGACGGTATTTGTATTCGTAAATCGGGTTTCTTTCTGATACGCATCTTGAGCTTTAAATTTAACTTTAGAGATCTTAAGTGTTATATTTTATTGCACTACACTGTTGTACGATCTTTAATCACTTATAGTCTTCAATTGACATTTCTAGTATTGTCCACTTATCAGTCCTTGTCAGAATCTACTAATCTTCTTTCTTATCTCCAACTTCATTTATAACTGTTTTTATTTTATCACTTTCACAGACACGATTGAAACTACGCTTTGTATATTTAAACTGACAAGTTAGTACTTAATTTGAACGAGATAATTTTCATTGTTTTGTTTGCTGTTCTGATAACAACTTACTAACATAATTGTTTCTCCAATGATTGTAAGCAAGAGTCTAAATAGTTTGAGCATCTACCGCTAATGTCTTAAAGATTGTGTTGTCAGCGACCGAATTTCTTTTCCGGCATACTATCAAATTTGTCCGTATCACGTGAAGTGATAACAGGTGACGTAACGATAGCGAATTATTTGTCATAACTGATATTATGGTGTTCGTTTTATCAATTCGCTTGCAAATTATTGCCGTGTTTTACCTCGTTAGTTCAATTAGTGTGGATATAGGTTATTCTTAGCTCGATAATAGTTTCCTCCTTTGATTAGAAATATAGAACGTACCGTTAATAATAACTTAGTAAAATTATATTTCTATAGTTTCATTACCATTTTATAACGTCGATTTAAGATATATTAGTCATTCAAGATTTTAAATCGATTAATACTTTCTTTATGTTACGAGTAGTAGAAAACAGAATATCTAGTGTAAATTTCATTATTTTCATTCGATAACGTGACGAGCTAACGTTTGCGTTATGTGACAACTTATGTCTATTTGTATAGGAATTTGAACAGCGCGCCAAGCGGGACGTTTTGCAAACTCAAAATCCCATCTACAATGACACCTAACCTAACGCAAACGAGTACGGCACGCTATCGAATGTTTACTCTAGGGGTAGGTGCATAGAATGTCCGCAGTAAAAAAGAAACAATGTACCTAATCTTAATAATCAACTTTAAACCATGTTGATAGTGTGTTTAATTTACCAAACTGATAAAAACCTCTATCTTGAGAGCAATGACTGTCCAAATAGCGTAAATTTATAGTAAACGTGATAATCCCAAAGCAAACATTGTTAACATAGTTACATCTTGTTTGCGGGCCTTTGGATTATCCTGTTTGGTTTATGAAATTGCCTTGATCGTGGTCAAGATAGCCTAGATTCCTTGAATGATGATTTGGACGCAATTTCTAGCAAAATTAGATTGGCAAGAAAATTTTATATATTTGTACTTAGTTCGAAGAATCTCCAAGTTTAAAAGGCTGCCGATAGTCAATCGTTCGCGCAATTTAACTGGTTGGATGACGTAAATAAATGTATATTCTTTTCTTTTCAATTTTAATGGCGGCGTATGCATGCTTTTACGCTATTAATGCTATATGTTAACGAGTACGTCCAATGGTTAACGGGCAAGTATACTGTAGGCCGATGCGGTACGCTTTTACTGTTTCTGTATGCAACACCGTTGTTGATTTGCGACAGTGTTTGGGGTTGAAACCTAGGACTGTGGGGGCCTAGCACGGTCCGCGTCTATATGGAATTACAAACGGTCACGAATTGGGACAATTTTTTTATTTATTAGTTTTTTGATTTAATTATTATGTCTGTAAACAAAGGTAACTCACCTGATCCTGCGGATTCTGTAGATACTGCTGCCTCAGCACCTCCAACTCCAAATTCTGAAGCGTCGGCATCGAAATCGAATTCCTCCTCAAATTCGCCCGTCTCTGTTCTGCTTCCATATCCTTCTCATTTTGTATCAAAGCCATAGACTCTTCCGCAGCTTTAGAAGTACTAGGCGACGTGAGATCAGTCGATTGCGTGCTTGGACTATTAACTCTACTAGATTTGCTTGAATCTGGTTCTAAAGTTATATAAAGCGTTCCTTCAGGTGTATTAACTACTATAGTATCACTGTCTGGTGAAGAATGTACTTCTCCTAAGTCGGTAGCATGTATTTCTTTGGTTTCTCGTTTTGGTCGGGTTGGTTCTCCTGGCTTGACATGGTCAAGTTCGATGAAGTCGTCCACGAAAGGGATTTCTTTGTTTCTTTTGAGTTCGGGGGAGTTGAGGCCTTTTGCTATTTCTGGTTGGCCGTCCATGTTGGTATTTCATACAGCAGTAATCTGAAAAAAGAGGTCTCTGGTTAGTGGAGGGTTGTTGTCGTCTGATATCAGAGTGTTATAAATTCCTCCTCAAATTCACCACTCTCTGTTCCGCTTCTATCCTTCTCATTTTGTTTCAAATGACTTAGACGATCACAGGTCTTTATGATGTTCACATATACGATTCTATTTATATTTTAAAGTGAGGTGCAAGCTAGTCTAAAAAGGTGCTAGGTAAAGTTGTCCGTATAGGCAGCAACAATCACCATTTAAATAAAATCACGTTGCCACCTGGAAACCTGAAGGGTACCTATCCTTTCTTTTACGTTATGAATATTGGAAACGATTCTGAGTTAAGGAGTGATTCTTTTGACTGCGTGGAATTTACTATATTTTATTTACGTTACGTTACGTTATCTATGAAAAGGGACCTTATTGTCGATGGCGCTTACGCCATTATTAACGATGCTCCTATATAAATACAATGCCGCGCGACGCTGTGCGGCGTAAGCGCCATCGACTATAAGGTCCCTTTTCATAGATAATGCCTCATATTTTCATAGGTATTTCAGCTGGGAAAAGAAGTTAGGACTTAAAATAATGAAGTTAAATGTTGATGAAATATAAGACAACAATTTTATAATTACCTTACTCCGTAAGAAACTTTGAAACAATGCACCATTATTTTCATGTTAAAACAGTTTTAATAACTGTAGTCTAAAATAACTGCTTTAAAAATTATTAAGTAACAAGTAGGTAAATACACTAAAATTAATAAAAAATATGAACAATAACCGATGTCAATGACAGAGACATGTGACCAAATCAGTTGGTTTAGTGATACTGTACCTACCTAATGCTAACATTTGGTTTGAGTAACATATTTAAGTAAAAATGTTGTTAGCGTATACCATATTTAGTAAGGAGGATTTAAAGGTGCAACTACAGATCTTAGACTGTCAATGTACGGCTTCTATGTAGCAATTTAACTATCTCTGAATGTTATTCAATATTCAATACTTACCATAAATACTAGTAGATAAGTTAATAGATACATTAGATACTGAAAAGTTTCCCAAAAGTGATTACAACGATTACCTACTGCGATAGGTATCTACCTATGATTTTACCTGTTTACCTGTAAGAAAGCTTAGTGTTAAAAAATAGCTTTTATTAAGATACCTAAGTAGATATAGAGTTAGACAAAGATAAGGCTGCAACGATTTTGATACGACGATCTTGAAATTAAATTTGTAATGTATTTTTCAAATGTTCATAATAGAGCTACTAGGAAGGGTTTTTTTATTCAACTCTCAGGGCTTAAAATATATCGGGTTCATTTTTTTATTTACAACTATTATGCGAACGTAGTCGTAGACGGAAGTTAGTCCGTAAAAACACGCAATTTAAGTGTCAAATAAAAATATAATTTTGATGTTGATGTCATTTTTTTTACATCTTGACATTATTAAAGGTTGAGCCTTGTCGGTCATCATTAACACCTGTCATTTCATTGTTAAACAAAAAATGTAATGACGCACGTTTTGAAGTATTTTTGGTTTTGGTAAGTATAATTGTGGCTCTCCATCAGAAAAGGGTCCTTGTGCACACAAAGTCCCTAACATAAGTACCTATCCCGTTTTCTAAGCAATTAGTATGGCACCGCGGGTACTTAAGATGGGTCGGGAAGTAAGGGGCACCGACCGTACGTGACGCTATTTTTTTAAACACTTCTGATAAAGCTAAGAAGCTAATATTTGGTATGATAACGTTTGATTGTTTAGCTTTATATTCAACGGTACATAATACAGGAAGGTATCTGTAGATAGATTATTAAGGTAATCAAACGCGTCACGTCCGATATCAAAATGACATTTAGAAAGAGAGAAAATAATCGATATCATTCAGTCACTAGATTTATATCGACCGGGATATAAACTAGAGATGCACCGGATATCCGGTTACTATCCGGTATCCGGCCTATCCGGCCATTATTTTACTATCCGGCAGGATACCGGATAATGACCTTCTATCCGGCCGGATACCGGATAGTAACATAACTTGGTTTCGGAGTAAATAAATTGGATTTAAGAAACAGACACGGTCATAATCATACTTGATTATTATTTTAAAACAATTTAATCATTCCACTGACTTACACGCGCACTCATTTCGAACCTAGAAATGAGTCCAGCCGAAAGTTTACTAGGAAACAGGTCAAACCTGCAGAATGCGCGCCTGAAAAACCGAGATCTAGGTATAGTTCCGCCGGCCGAATATCCGGCGGCCGGATACCGGATATTCGGCCAGTGTCCAGGCCGGATATCCGGTATCCGGTATCCGGCCAAACAACTATCCGTTGCATCTCTAATATAAACCGTGATTACCTTTTGTATTGTTTTGTGTGTGTTAAGGTAATCACGGTTCATATCCCGGTGAATATAACTCTAGTGAAACTAACCTTGAATCATTCAAAACTGTTATCATTCAGTTAGCTTGCATTTCGCTTACACTGACGTAGCTACATGTATTGGCGCGACGACCACTAAATAACATGATTCAATTAGGTATGATTCTGATGTTCGAATCGGCCGGATGCAAATCTTCATCTTATAAAACAAAGTCCCCCGCTGCGTCTGTCTATTTGTCTGTATGTATGTTCGCTATAAACTCAAAAATTACTGAACGTATTTTCATGCGATTTTCACTTCTCAATAGAGTGATTGTCGAGGAAGGTTTGTGTATAATTTGTTAAGGTTTTGCGTATCTCGTGCAAAGCCGGGGGCGGGTCGCTAGTTATGAAATAAAATTGTCTTGAATTCCTTACGCCCTTAGTAACACCAAAGAGAATAGCTATTATTGCCAAAGTAAATTTTGTAGTCACGGTACATTTACTGCCATCTATCGACACACGATTAAAACTTAAAATAAAATTGAAAATGCGTAAATTAATCAAAATATGTTTACGGATAAATGATTTTTAATTTTTATTGTTCCATACTGACCCATGTTCTTTCACTGATATTGTTAATATTGTTAAAAATCAAACGGTGTCAACGCCAACTAGCCGAGAATAGGCCAAAGGTTTGTGCGCCATCTATGCGAGAATGACTATTTGTTAATATCCGAGGCACGTTTTTTCTTTAGACTTTATTCATCTTATACGAAGTTACATATGTCTTTGGTAACACTAGCCCGCCACTGTACACATAAGTCCAAGGTCGCGAGATACCGTCTGTGTGCCGAGATTATCTCGCAGATTACCAGCTTCCATTCCGCCGTACCGTAACTGTGACGCCATTGTGTGTAGCCCTTTGTAATTTTATTACCTATTAGAAAGTAGAGTTTAAATAAAGAGTCAAATCATGGTAACAAAAGCTGCTGAGTCAGCTTATAGTCTGACTGTCTAAGCTAACTTCTCTCTTCTTCTTCTTCCTGGCGATGTCCCGGCATTTTTCCACGGCTCATAGGAGCCTGGAGTCCGCTTGACAACTAATCCCATGATTTGACGTACGCACTAGTTTTTACGAAAGCGACTGCCATCTGACCTTCCAACCCAGAGGGGAAACTAGGTCTTATTGGGATTAGTCCGGTTTCCTCACGATGTTTTCCTTCACCGAAAAGCGACTGGCAAATATGAAATGATATTTCGTACATAAGTTCCGAAAAACTCATTGGTACGAGCCGGGGTTTGAACCCGCGACCTCTGGATTGAAAGTCGCACGCTCTTACCGCTAGGCCACCAGCGCTTCTGACTAAGCTGACTCGGCAGCGATTTTGATAGCAATTAGTAGACTGTGCAAGTGTCATTTTAAACGTCCAACTTCTATGAAATTATACATACTATTACCTACATAAGAAATAATCACGACTTTATCCCGGAGGGGTAGAGACCACGGATTTCCACTTGCTACGATCCTGACATACCTCTTTCGCTTTCTTCACTTTCATAACATTACATTCCTCATACATGCGTGCCCTTGCCCTGGTCTTTCTCCCAGAATTCCGTGATGTGATCAGAGAAAGTCCGCCGAGGTCTACCCCTTCCAACTCCCTCTTCTACTTCTCCCTTATACACTCTCTTTATTAGCCTTCTTTCACTCATTTTTCCACGTGTGGATTTGTTCAAACCATTTCAACATATTATAACGTTTGAAGCGGTGGTGGCCGAGTGGATATATATGACGCCCGACTTTTAATCCGGAGGTCGCGGGTTCAAATCCTGGCTCGTATGAGTTTTTCGGAACTTATGTACGAAATATGATTTGATATTTACCACTAGCTTTTCGGTGAAGAAAAACATCGTGAGGAAACCTGCATACATCTGCGAAGAAATTCAAAGGTGTATGTCCCCAATCCGCATTGGGCTAGCGTGGGGACTATAGCTCAAGCCCTCTCGCGCATGAGAGGAGGCCTGTGCTCAGCAGTGGGAGGTATATAGGCTGAAATGATGATGATGATGATAACGTTTAAAATAACACTAGCATCTAAAATACTCGTATTCACGTGAAGCATATTGGAAGCAGTGTACCTATTCGAAACGATAACAATTCAATTTAATTTCCAAGTGCAAAATTGCACTCATGAATTGGTGCGCGTTATGCTATTTTAATGAAACATCGATGATTCCTTATCACTGATATTGAAAATAAAATATTACTAAAATAGGCACATTTAGTCATTAGGTAAATAGGAAACCTTGTTAAAATGTTCATAATATCATAATCTCTCACACATGCAAACAAATTTTCTAAAATTACATACGAGTAATTGCATCTTACCTCAGAATAATAAGGCAATACCCAGCATCCTTCCCATAGTTCATCTTTAAGCCTTCCATTGTATGTAAACTACGCGACTATTACAAAGTATATAAACAAACTTAGCAGGGTTATAGTTAACACCGCGTATATTATGTAATCTACGTAGAAAATACACCAAAAACACTGAACATTTTTTTTGGAGCAACTTTTTCCTGATTCACAGTCCCAAATCATCTTTAACACTTTGAAATACTTTAAAACACAACTATAGACATCTAAAGATAACTATTAAAAAACAAATGCGCGTTCAAGAGTTCTTTACTCAAATTTAAATCAGCATTCTAAATTTAAAGTTAATCTAAAAACGTTCCGCCCAAGTTAGAAGATTTAACGGTCATGAGCGCGAACGAATCGAAAATTAAGTTTATAATTAGTCGAATACCGATAATTGAAACCGCCTGAGTTCGATTATTCACCACTTAGAACACACGTCACTAATTATCGGTTGCTAAAACAATGTTTAGCAAATCCTTTAAAAAAGCTTTAGCCGAAACATGTACTCTCAAAGACAAACATTGCTAAAATGAAAAACAATTGGCATTTAAAATATCCACGTTCAATTATTCTTCTTAAATGGCAATCTCACTTGTATATACAAATGTGTACTCTATGACTTTTAAATAAGGTTTATTTCCGAGCGTGATGTTTTAAATTAATTTTAACAATATACACTAGTTGCTTGTTGCTCCGGTTCAGTAAGTATGGTGTTATTAGAGAAGTTTCCTTAAATAAAACGTAATTGGTATCAATTATTCTCTGAAGCGAATTTAAATAGCCGGTGATGTCTACAGTCAAATAATTAAAATAAATATAGACACGGACAGAGTGACTAAAATATGTATACACGACCTTGATGTATGGGCAATAAGGTCGTGTATACATATTTTTGAACTTTGACCGTGTCAATATTTAATACCTTGACTGTACTTACTCAGGCAATGGTAGAGTTAAAAAACAGATATTAGTTATGTGACGTCATAAAATTAAATAAGTAATGAGCATTAAAAATATATTTTATTTTGTCACATAACTCGCACACTTCTATATGGGGTTTATCGAAGATGATAAAGAAATTAATAAGATCGGTATACGAGTATATACCGGATATTTCCGCAAAACGGAGTCCATTCGACCTGACTCCTTCTTTCCGGGGTGCATCTGTACCTATTACCGACAGCCTGGAACTCCTCGGCATGGAGCTGAGTTCAGTCCTCAGCTTCGGCAGCTTCATTGAGTCTAAAGCACAAACTGCGGCCAGAAAGCTGGGCGTCCTAAATAAGGTGAAGCGATACTTCACACCTGGACAGCTTCTAACACTTTACAAAGCTCAAGTCCGGTCGTGTATGGAGTATTGCAGCCACCTGTGGGATGGCTCAGCTAAATACCAACTCGCCGCTTTGGACTCAGTGGAGCGCAGAGCCAGGAGGAAGGAGTGGCAAGGAATGGAATTCCTTGCCGGCGTCTACTTATATTTCCGTGTTCTTATAACCCGGCAACCTTCAAATCAAGAATGAACAGGCACCTTCTGGGCGAGCTCGCTCCATCGTAGGCCACGTCTACGCCTCGGCTAGTCTGTGGCCATGAGTAAGCCCATTCATAATAAAAAAAAAAGATAAAAATAACAATTAATTTCACAGGCAGTTAAATATAGGATTTTTAGTAACAACGCCCTATTCTAATTTCACAATTTGTTATGATTTTGATGAATGGTTTTGACACGAGCTTGACGATTGTCATATCAAAACCAGTGCTAAACCATAACAAATTCTTTGTTAACTCTGAATCGGGATCCGTTTTAGTTACTTTTTTTAAGCAACGTCAAGCTGAAGATTGCTTGTTGTTGCCAACCGTTTAACTTTCTGACACCGTATTTACAAACATGATGTCCATTTCACACGGAACAATGTTAACTTAGAGGCGATTTAGTCAACGTCGATTATGTATTATTAGTGACAATAGTGATTCGTTTCCTCGTTCGATGTGATATACATACTGTAGAGAACCAGCCATTAGCAATGGCCTCAAACAACAATTTTTGACAGCCAGGATTATTACCCAATCCGGTCAAATTGTGTTTTTTGAAAAACTAATTATAGCCATCATTTTATGAATGTAGTATGAAACCTTTGGCCCCCCCCTCCCCACTTTTAGCATGGAATATATCCCGGTTGACGGTTTTTTTTAATTTTTGAGAAAAGTATTAGGGTTATGGTAACATTCCATTTCTAACCGCAGCTGCACTACCGGTACTGAACGTGTCGCTGTCATTGTCAATTTTCATAGTAAAATGAACAGTAGTGCAGCTGTCGTTGGAAATGGACTGTCACCTTTAGGAAAAAAGTGTCAAGGTAAGAAATAATCCTTAAAAATTTTAAACAAAAAAGTTACTTAGTTTCTACTGTTATACAATAACTATACTCCTATCCTTACGCATGTGTACACAATAAGTTGCATTATGTCACTGCATCCTTCATACAAGTCACTCATGTGCAAATGCAAATGCAACGAACAAAGATCTCTATTTAGGTCTCTATAACAAAACATCACAAGTACCTTGATATTCATACTTATCGCGATCTATTATTACAATCAATTTTAGCTTTTATATCATTGGAATATAGTATAGTTTGGTCTGATAAGCGTGATTTCATAGGTCTTTTTGATTGAGTTGTGCTCTCGGGAATGCAGGGCCTTTGGAACTGTGTTAATTAATTATAATACATTTACATAATTAACTATTTATCCTTGATATATTATTAATCATGTTACAGCTCAAATTAAAAACGGTGTCGAGTTCAGTATGTAGATTTCGAACGGCAACTAAATAATTAATCTTTGCCGGGCCGTGCTCTTTGACATCACCATCCCCCATTGATTCGGTCGAATTGTGTTTTTTAAAACTTATTATAACCAGCATTTTATGAATGTACGTATGTAGTATGATACCTTTGGGTATTGTGCTTTACGCACACTAGCGTCCCACCCCCTCCCCCTGACGCAACCCCCCTTTTAGCATGAAATATGTCCCGGTTGACGGTTTTTTTTTAATTTTTGAGAAAATTATTAGAGTTAGGATTAAAAAATTAAGGTAATTTCATAAAATGGCTATAATTTGTTTGTCTTCCCCATACATTAGAACATTAACCGAATCATTAATCTTGTGCGAATAAGGAGCCTCTCCTGCGGTCGCCCGAGACACCTTGATCAAATAGGCCCCCGTTAAACATTGGTAAACTTCCTATAAATCTAATTTTAGTAATTGTGTATCACATTCAGTGTTGCCAATTCGGATTTTGAAAAAATGCTAGACTAATGTCTAGATTATGCCAAAATTATGCCAAAGCTATTTGAAATATGCTAAAATGTCACTTGAAATTAAAAAATTAAAACACATACATTTTTCAAATGCATTACATTTGGCGACCTTGTGGTCTGCTTGATCAACTTTATATAGTCCGTCGACGTCCATCCGTCCACAAAAGTCAAAATTCATATGAAAATATGAACCACATAAGGCGATGGCGCATATTGTTGCTGCCAAGTTGGTGCAAACTTGGCTTAGACTAAATTATGGTAAAAAATATGCCAGATGCTAAATTGATAATTTTGGTGCCAAAGCGAGTGAAAATATGCCAGATCAGGCATCATTTATGCCAAGTTGGCAACACTGATCACATTTCGCGGGCGGCCTTCAGATAATTCTTATCAAACAATCTGTCCTAATTCATTTACCGCCGACAGCATCCTGTGTTACGCTACCCATGACCTTTTATAACATTCTATTAATGTTTCCTTTTTTAGGGCCAGATTTGGGCCATGTTTATTAGATGTGATGTTTGGAGATATGCTAGCAAAGTGGAAAACAGACAAAAATCTCATTTTGATAACGCCTGAAACTATCTTAAACTTAAACCTAAATTATATTACAAATAATGTAATTAGGTATTTATACAGTATGTGTCTGACCATGGGGCTTTAATTCCAGGGCTTGATTTTACTCGCTAAACTGAGTTACTTTTACTATGGGACCAACCCTAAAATCGGGGAATTCTTTTTGGCTTTTCCATAGAAAACGTCGACATCTGATCAGCCAAAATGTATGAAAAAGTAAAAATTTCTATCGAGATTTCGGGGTTGGTGCCATAATAAAAGTAGCTCAGTTTAGCGAGCAGAATCGAGCCCTGAATTTAAAGCCCCATTGTTAGTAACACCCTGTATATGTATACTGTATAATATACGGAATGAATACTCTAAGCTTACCTACCTAAGCTTACTTTTTTATTGTACAAAACCGAATTTACATAAAATTTACAGAAACTTAGTTTACATATTTTCCTATGATATAACCTACATTATTTATTATATGTATACTAGAGATGCCCCGAATAGTGAATTTGGCCGAATACCGAATACCTAATATTCGGCCTCTCTCTCGGCCGAATACCGAATATTCGGCATGACATGCGAACCTTTTGAGTTAGAATTACTATGAAAACTTTTCGCCAACAAAGCAAAACGTTTTCTAAGATATATTTTTATGATGAACAGAATTATATAATGAATGTAGTTAGAGTCAATCAAATCAGACCCATGACAAAAATAAAATATTTTGTAGTAAACAAATGCTCAAAAACGTGCCTTCGTATTTAACTACTTTCCAAGAATACGTTTTAAATATGAAATATACCTATTTTTGGTTGTTTTTTTTTAGTAGTTTTTATTTTTAGGTAGGTGTAACAGATATTCGGTACCTATTCGACCGAATAGTAGGCTACATTCGGCCGAATACCGAATATTTGACAAAGTGGCCGTATAGGCCGAATACCGAATAGTTGCCGAATATTCGTGGCATCTCCAATGTATACCTAGTAGATATTGTTATGCCAAACATCTAACATTCGGTGAACTGACACAAATTGAATAAGTAGGTAAGTATACATCCCTATGTAAACTGTTGTACCAAGTATTAGTATTGCACAAACCACTCAATATTAAATAAGTAAATAGTAATAGTAAGAAGTTAGTAGCAAAATTTGAAGTACCACTCCACACTTATCAGTCTATCATTTATGAAACTAGCTGTGTGTGTGTGAAAAAAAAACTAGCTGTTATAGTGATACAATGATGCGGGGATAAATTAATTTGACTCGAGAAAGTAGGCAACAAATATTTTGTACTATATTTGACTCGGGAAAAGGTGAGAAAAAACCGGCCAAGTGCGAGTCGGAGTCGTGCACGAAAGTTTTCGTATCATTACGCAAAAACCGTAAAAAAATCACGTTTATTGTATGGCAACCCCACTTAAATATGTATTTTATTTTGTTTTTAGTATTTGTTGTTATAGCGGCAACAGGAATATATCATCTGTGACAACTATGAAAAGAGTTACAGCCTGGTGAAAGACAGACGGACGGACAGCGGAATCTTAGTAATAGGTTCCCGTTTTTACCTTTTGGGTACGGAACCCTAAAAAGATGTGGTATCTAGAGATTAAGGGCCACTTGCACCATCCCACTAACCCGAGGTTAAGCGGTTAAACCGTTAACTTAGGGTCGGTTGCACCAAAAGGTCTGTCACCGATTTAGCGTTCGCTAAATTTGATTGTATGGAAAGTTTCATAGTTCTCTGCTGCTTGACGTTGATCGGTCTGTTAATTGTGGTCGGTGCAACTGGCCCTTAGTGTCAAATTGTACTGGTAACCATGGTAACTCCGTTTAGTGGAACCCGGGGTTAGTGGAATGGTGCAAGTGACGCTAAGTATTTCTAGTAATAGTGTAGGGATAGGAATGAAGCAATGACGGCAAGTAATGAAGTTTAAATATCTTGTGAGGAACCGCCATGAGCATAAATAAAGGACATTATTCAAGTATATTTTTTACAGCTTACCTTATTTGAGTCCGTTGTCAACTTCGCATCACTTTAGTTAACTGCAGGTCTTTAGTTTAACTGCTCCACTGACCTTCAGTAAACACATTCACAACGATGTAAAGTCATTTAGTTATGATACTTATGATGGTTTTAAGTTTGATTGTTCCTAGGTAGTTTATTTTCAAATCTATACTTATAGTCTGTCCCCCTTATTCATACTAAAGTTGACAAGCCGATAATAATCGTTTCCATCATACCAATACGTCGGAAAGGGACAAACGATTATTATCGGCTTGTCAACTTTAGTAAACGTTTATGAATAAGGGGGTGTATTTTTAGGTATTTAAATAAAAGTAAACAAAATCTACCCTCAAATCGCTCCTTAAGCCAGTTGAGGGTAGATGAAAACATTACATCAGATCGTTCAGTGACTTATATCTAGGCGGTTTTGTATTTGTTTGATTAACCAATAAATGTTATAACTACCCAAAAACGTACAAATTGTATGTTTACTTTTATTTAAATACCTACCTATACTCTATCTTTAATAGAGTATAGGTAGGGATATTATAAGTAAGATGTTAAGAAATCGAAATCCAATTAAAAATATTATAATTTGACCATTTTTAGCTTTGCATATGTACTTTAATGTCTCTACAATCGGATAAAACCCTAAAAAATAAGAAGGGCTTGGCACAAACTACATACATATATAGACAGATATTTCTATAATCTACAGTAAATATCTGAAAAAAAACTGCAGGTAAAGTAACAAAATTTCAGGAGAAGTTATAGAAAAATTATATGAATTTACGTTTTTTTTTAAGTCAAGAATTTCACTGTCATACCTATTAGCTTTGCCTGTAAGGATGATTTTGGGTATGTAATAAATAAACAAATAAATGACCAAAAGCTTGTAATAAATCTATTAAGTTCTTTTGCACACATCATTAAACTCTATATGATGTCTTCAAATATCGAAAATTGCGGCCAGTATAACTTTTCTTACAACAAATTTCTTATCTGCGAAAATGTTATTATTACGTAATAATAACATCGATATTGATTTAATGATGACATAATATTTGTTTGTAGCAGTTAGATAAACTCATATAAATTTTTTTTTATTAAAAGTTTTGCTATCTGTAAAATCTACGTTCTTTAAAAATAAATATCAAATTATCAATCACTATTATTGTTACTAGAACGATATCAGTTGAGTACAGTTTAGAGTACAGTTAACAACTAAAATTAATTAAAATTTTATTAGGAAACAGGAAATAGCATGTGGTGTTAATGTAAAATGGAAAAGTAATAAGGAAGCGAAGAAAACTAGGTTTAGACACGTTTTATGACTTTGCAATAGGCGATTTAGAATTACATATTGTTGTTTTAATAGCATTTCGCCTCGGCAACAGTGGAGTGTAATGAAAATTGTGTTTTATAGCAATAAATGAGAAAAATGATTATAAATCCTTTAGCGCCACTTGCACCATCCCAATAACCCGGGGTTAAGCGGTTAAATCGTTAACTCAGTGTCATATTGTACCGGTAAACATGGCAACTCCAGGTTTAACCGGTTAACCCCGGGTTAGTGGAATGGTGCAAGTGGACCTTAGTGGCATAGTTAGCATCAATAGCAGCGGATGAAACAACGTGCCAAAAGTAGAGTAGAGTTAGACCAAGAAATGTCTGCAACGATTTTGATAGCACACGCAGTGCAAGTGTTATTTTAAACGTCAACCTTCAATGAAATTGTGACTTATAAATAACACTTGCACTGCGTGTGCTTATCAAAATCGTTGCAGACTTATTTGGTCTAACTCCATTTATTTCGGAAAAGAAAAGCGCGCGCAAAGTCTAAGAGCCACTTGCACCATCCCACTAACCCGGGTTAACCGGTTAAACCTGTCAAATTGTACTGACACTGGGTAACAGTTTAACCGGTTAACCCCGGGTTAATGCGATGGTGCAAGTGGCGCTAAAGGGTTAAATTTATAGTCATCATCACTAAAAATAAAATTATTCTACTTTAAAAACTTCACAAGTTATCCAAAATAAGGTGTTTAAACTGAAATTTGCAAGCGTTGTGATGGAATTTTATGATATAAAATTATAAATCCCAGACTTTTTATGAATTACATAGTTAAATTAATTTGCTTGTCACATTTATAATTTTAGGAAAAAAACGCCTAAAGCACAAAACAATCTATGGCTTTAAGGACACGCATCGCCATAATTGTTAAAAAAAAAACAACACAATCTATGTGTCAACTGGATAGCACGTTTGAATTTGGAACATTTAAAATACCGGTAAAATCAGAACCAGCGCGAGTCCGAGCGCGCGCATCACACTGCCTCATTATCTTTACTTGCCTGCGCCGTTCAGGTGAGGTTGCTCGTCCACTGCTGGCTAAGCTATGTTATAGCTCAGCTAGGTCGGCAAAATGTGGCTAGCAAGCCGCTCTTAGGAGGTATGTTGCGGGTCTTATAGTAGGTAGGTCAAAAGATTAAGAGCCAACAGGAGTGGTCATTTCTCCATACAAACGTACTCGACTGTTTCCTCCGTGGGTTTTGATGCTAGAGCAATGATTTTTTCAACACAGATTAATATTGTCAATGTCTGTGTCGGACTGTTTTGCTTTTTTTGATATTTTTGTTTTTTAAGGCGCTAGAGCCCTTCAAAAATGGCCAAAATGGCCTAATTGACTATGCCGAAATGAGAAGCGTAGTATTCAAAACTGATATCAATTAGCCAAAAAAGCAAAACGGTCCGACAGAGATAATTTCATAATCATTTAGATTTCCAAGTTTGATTAGGATTGGTTAAGTTTTGGAGGAGGAAACAGTCAAGTTCGAAACCTCAATTTTTGAGATTTTTACGCAGGATTTTTCGCACTTATCGCACTAGTTTTAGGAGCCGCTTCCGTTAGCGAGACGGGTATATTTACCTAAAATATTTAAAACTCAGCTCCTGTTTCGTCTTAACATTTAGAGTTGCAATACTAGGGAAAACAACATTTGCCGTTCTGAGGTTGTTAAAACTGATAATTTCTAATACGGTTATTTCTTCTTCCAAAATATATGCCGAGCTCTATTTAACTCTTTAGATCAAATATACACCGAGGGCTGAGGAACTGCGCTTCTAATTTTTTGAAGACAAGTTTGACTGTCTCTACCAGCCTCTTACCAAACATTTATATAGAGTATATCACAGTCGTTCATGACTAGGTGCTTGAGACTTCAATTATTAAAACCACTAATATAATAAAGGTAATACATATAATCATCGCTTCTTACTTTCAATGGACGGCGTACCTTATAAAAATGATCTTGAATGTGAAAATCGAAAGACGTTTTCCGACCTTACATCATCAGTGTTTGACAGGGCAAACAAACCGATTATATTATTATATGTTACAGTATTATGCTGGTAATAACTCATATACTTAAGTAGGAATTGTGTGCTGGTCACCCACAGTGGGTTTATAGCTGAGGAATAAAAATATGCAATATAGCAGTAGGTATATTTTTATTTTGAGTATTAGGTAACTTGAATCAATAAACAAACCATGTACTTACTTAGTCGGTCAAAAATCAACAACAAAGTCCAAATGATATACCATATAATTATTTTCCTATCCGCATCCACTCTGCGACGAATATCGTTTTATGGAAAAGTTTTTTTTTTCTGGATTACATGGGAGTCAAGCTTCGATTTCAAATTAGAGTCTGGCTACTGAAATACCTATACACGGTGTAACATGAGGAATCCGAATAATTTTAATGTTATTGGTAAACTTGTCACTTAAAATTGATTTTGAATTATTTTTTTCGTAAAACCTACTTTTTGCAAAGTGTTACTTGTCACTTTTTGACACCTATCAATAAGGATATTTAGACTACGTCCCATAGCAGTAACATCACCATCGAAAAGGCCTTTTACACTATGTAACAATAAAAAATATGTTTTTTTTTTTAATTAATATTATCTCTGAACCTAGGCGAATTTCAAAAAAGTTTATGGGACATTTATGTCTCTAAATATGATCAGGAATACGCTGTTAAAATTATTCGGTCATGTTACACTGTGTATTACCCAAAGTTTTGGCGGGAAATTCAAAAAATCTTGGACTGGTCACACTGTGTGTAGCAGGAATTATAGTTTTGATACTAGAAAATATTTTTGATTTTCTGTGTACACTTAATGTACCGAAGGAAATAAGTTAAATATACGTTGACGTGCACTCAAAGTCAGCTCACATAATTTCTACCACTATACTTACAGTCAACGACAAACACATAAGTTTACGTTCCAATGTCTTGAATTTCCCCTAATTTTAATTTTCTCATAATTTGTGTATAACCCTACTCTGCATCAGTATATAGGTATTAGTTTTGTGATCTTCAAGTTAAGAAAGTACCTATGTCCATCACTGACTGTTCATTCAGTATAAAGAGTCCACTGGCATCTAACCAATAACCATGATCATTTTAACCGTCTGGCCGCGTAACCAACATGCCAATCGCTTCCGCTCCGTAGAACCGCAACTGTCACTGTCGCACTACGGCACTAATATGGAAGAGTGATAGAGAGAGGCACAAAGTGTTTCGTTGTCAGCTTGGCTAGGCCGGCTGGTTCGCTTGCTTAGCTACTTTTGCCGACTGTACAATCAGTTGCAAAAAAATGCAAATTTCTTTGTAGGGGCCCTTTATCTCTGCAGCTGAGTGTACATTTGATTGCGTGTATATACTGGCGTGCAGCGGAAAGTAAGTAATCCCTGCTAATAGTGTCTGGGAGGAAGCGCTCGCGTCTGCCGCTCGTCCGCTACTCGCCTTACTCTTAGGCTCCCTACACGCTATAGTCTGTATCTTTAGGTATTTAAAAAAGAGAAAACAAAATCTACCCTCAAATGGCTTCTTAAGATGTAGATGAAAACATTACATGATCAAATAATGTAGGTTAAAGTCGGGTCGTTCAGTGGCCTAAAAAATTTGGTTTTGTATTTGGTTGGTTAATCAATAAATGTTGCAACTACCTGAAAATTTAACATTATTTGTTTACTTTTATATAATACCTAAAGATACAGAGTACAGGATGTAGTGCATAATTGTTTTCCATCGTATTTTCTTGAAAACTGTCATGCTACTTCAGTCACCCTCCGTACTTTTTGTACCGAGACTGACTGAAATAGCAAGACACGTTCGTACATTTCCTTGAAAATACGAAGGAAAAAATGATTATGCACTACATCTATTCTGTACCACCTATTTATCTTGCAATGTGTGTTCGTGTTCGTACTGATACTGACGACGATCGTCAAATATGAGGGACCGACCAGAGGGAGTGTGTTCGTAGGTAGTACTAGGTAGAGTTACTAGCAGTGCTAGCAGGTAATGGCTGGGACTGATTGCCAAAAAATAAGTTAGGTTAAGTTTACGTTTCTTTTTTGCCTAATATATTTATTACGATCTAGTGTACCGTACGTGCAATTTATTTGTGGCCACAAATAATTTTTTTCGAGGTATTTTCTGGTGTTATAAAATCTCTACTTCTCTCTATTTTTGTATTGCTTTTGGTGAGACCACCGTGAACGTAAACCTTCATTTACAGATATCGCTTACCATTTAACCTTTTGTCTGTTGTATGATATAACTAGATCCTAACTGAATTCTAATTCGTCTTTTTGGATATAAATATTTTTCGAGAAAGCTTTTTTCTGCTCTATACGTTAGTTACTTAACCACAGATGAAGAGAATAAAAGAAGGGTTAAAATAGCGTAAGTAAATTAAAATCCTTTTATTTAAATTCATAAATAAACTTTGATTTTGATATTAGTGTATCTCACAACATTTTAAATTCGATTATAAATAAACTGTAAACTGTATGTGTGTGTGTGATTTTGTATGTTTAAATTTATACAATAAACTTTTTTCATTTATTTCTTCACGCAATAAAATATGATCAACTGACAGTAATACCTTGAGAATTAATCTCGTCTGCGATGCACCTAAAGAAAATTGAGTTCATTAAAGAATTAACTGGGAGAACTTGAGATTATCTGCCCTACTCATATCGCAGACATCAATACTAGCTATATTAACCTGCCTGACAATTGATGTTGGCACTTCAATATCAAATATATTACTGGTACTAATATGGTCCACCACCATATTATTAGTGGTGGTTAGGGTCACTGGTGATGGTGGTGGTAGCGAAATAACTTTTAAAAGTAGATACACTTTCTTCACTTTCTTTTGAAAGTGTATTTGTAACTATGTACGGTTTGTTAGTGCACGACACCTTGCACTTTGTGACTATGCGCTGAAACTTGGCACAGTTGATTGTTAGCTGGTCTTCAGCAGATACAGACCGGGAGCCGTCGAGAGCCACCTCTCATTCAGTGAGGGGAGGGGGGAAATACGACGCTACCACTATAATTAAATAGTAGTATAAGAAGTTATTTCGCTTTTACTGATCTGTGACGCGGTGGGCAAAGTTATATTAAAGGGCAAGTTTTATACTTTCAAGGTAGCTGATGGTTTATGTAACGTAGAGCCAAAATTTAGGTACTTATATTCTTATGTCACTTTTGACACTGACGGATCGGTATCGTACCGCTGTGACTATAAGTACCTATTGTTCGAATTGAGCCATTAATTGCATACTTGTATATACTAATTAAGACCACAACTATACGTAAAAACTTTCAACCAAAGATCTTAAACGTATGATGCGTCCTCAAACAATTTCATACCTCTCATTTCAATGATTTGGGCACTGGCACGGCCTTCGCCACACAACCGCCCAAACACTATACACATTGACACCTTTAATTAATCATTAAAAGCCCTATACCCAAGAAAATAAGGTCTTATATTACTCATTTGTAATTTAACCCTCCCAAATATTTCAATGATCAATCATGACATGCATAACCCTTGTAACAAAGATATTTAAGGAGCACTATTGTTCAATTTCATTGCGCTGCTAGATTTAAACTCTGATGGCTCCTCTACACGATGGGCCAACGCCGGCCACTCTAAGGGACGCAGCCATGCGGTAGAATGAGATAATAATGTCACTTGCTTCCTCTAACGCATAATGCGTCCCTTGGAGTGGCCGTCGTTGGCCCATCGTGTAGAGGAGCCTTTAAATATTCACTGATCGTTCGTAAACTCTATTGCAAGGCCATAAGTTCTACTATTGGTTACTTACGCCGTAGACACTACTGCTGACCGAACATAAACCATATTTCCAAGAAAATAAGGTATACAAAAATCAATAGTAATGTTACATTTGAAGGCCTACCGCGAACACCGAAGTTCGCAAATTGCGGGCATATATCTCTGTCACTAATTACGCCCTTGGACTAAAAGATACTATTATTTATTCTGTGGTAAGAGAGATACCTATGCCCGTAATTTGCGAACTTCGGTGTTCGCGGTAGGCCCTCTAAAACAAGATGGCGTCACCGGCACTGAGCGTTCGTTAGCGAGTCGTGATCGGCCGGTTAGCACAAATTGAAGCTTGTTATGGGTCATCATCGGTGGTTAGCTATTGTTGCGAGAAATTGTTTGAGTTTCACATAATCATCATCATCAGGCTATTATAGTGGGCCCGTGAATGTTGAAACGACCAATTTTTCGGTTGTAGTGCATAATTGTTTTCCATCGTATTTTCTCAGAAACGTTCGTATTTGTCATGCTACTCGTACTTCAGTCAACCTCAGTAAGTACTAACGCATAGTAAAAGGCGCGTAAAGAGATACTTAAAGTATGCCTCACACTAGAATCGTTCGGGTCCGGGCCGAGGAGTAGGTACGGTCAGCCAAGAAAGTGGTTTACCACTTTTCGACTCTATTATCTGATTGATAGAGTCGAAAAGTGGTAAACCACTTTCTTGACTGTCTGTACGATATTACGTTTTCTATGGCGGGTGATCACGTGATGCTTTCTTTAGAAAATAAAATGTTGGACCCGGACTGTTCTAGCGTGAGTCATCCTTAACACATTCAGGGTCAGCCGACTGTCGGGTACACTGTTCGTAGCAACTACGCGCTTCATACGGGTAAAACCGTGGCTACGCGCTAGGACAGTGGTTCTTAACCTGGGGGTAATTACCCCCGTGGGGGTAAAACTGGTATTTTACGGGGGTAATAAGCTAACCTAATATAACAATACAACAAACGTACACGTTTTATTTTTTATTACCATTGGGAGGAGGGGTAAAATCAGGTTCCCTAGTTAGTCATAGGGGTGACTGGACTGAAAAGGTTAAGAACCACTGCGCTAGGAGCATAACCCGTAGCACTTAGTGGCAATGAATCTGGCCTAGTGGGTAGAGACCCTGCCTGCGAAGCCGATGGTCCTGGGTTCGAATCCCAGTAAGGGCATTTATTTGTGTGATGAACACTAATATTTGTTCCCGAGTTAATGGGTGTTTTCTATGTATATATGTATAAAATAAATAAATAAATATTGGGGACATCTTACACAGATCAACCTAGCCCCAAACTAAGCAAAGCTTGTACTATGGGTGCTAGGCGACGATATATATACTTATATAGATAAATACATACTTATATACATAGAAAACACCCATGACTCAGGAACAAATATTAGTGTTCATCACACAAATAAATACCCTTACTGGGATTCGAACCCAGGACCATCGGCTTAGCAGGCAGGGTCACTACCCACTAGGCCAGACCGGTCGTCTATGTATTTATCTATATAAGTATGTATATCGTCGCCTAGCACCCATAGTACAGTCATCAGCAATAGTATCTTACACAACTAGGGCCGCAAAAATATATGACGCGCTCTTATTGCGCTCCAAATAAGAACGTGTCACATATTTTTGCGGCCCTAGTAGTCATATGCCTTATGGGAATATAGTTCAGAGCCGGAAACCGCTACCAACTTTTAGTATGTTGTTGGGCATGGCATTGGGTCTCCAAAACTGCCGGGAGACGGCGGCGCCGGCCATCTACTTCAGCGGAATGACGTCATCAAAATGACTCCCGCTTCGTTGCGAATATTGCATACTGCACCCAAACTATGCATAGCACATACACGTGTGGGGTATTAAATGAAAGCCAATTAAATAAACTATATTTTATTTATACAAAGTGTATCAAAATATGCAACAGTTTCAGAGAAATTTACAAAATAATAAAAATTACGTAAAAAAATATTCGATTATTTGGGTTTTACAACCAAACCAAAAGTCGGACGATAAAGCAATGTACTACAACATTAAAGATGACGTCTCAAGCCATACACTGATATCAATAAAATCAAAATTGGACCAAATATGTGGAAATTATGCATCAAAATGTAGATATTTGCCCATACAAATGCATAAAAGTTAAAAAAATCCAAATTGGTCATTTTCAGGATAATCCGCATAAGCTTCTAGTATGTTATTAGCAATATGACCTGGATTCTAAAACTGCCGGGAGACCATCTTTATTGTCCCCCAGTCACGAATTATGACGTCATACAAATAATCACTGCCGAATTTCGTAAAATGTAAATTATAGCTATACTATGAGTCACACATACATGTGTGTTACATGTAATGAAAGGTTATTAAATTTAGTATGATTCACCTAAACATTATTTATAAAAAAAATGTACGGTTTAAGAGCTAGAAACAAAGAAATACCACTTTTTATGGAAAAAGTAGATGTATATCAATTTTATAGCTAAACTAAAATCGTCAATAAAACGTTGCATATAACATTTAAAAAACCAGTTATTCAACTATACATCACAGCTTAAATTTTACATTTTCGATAAAAACTGTGGAAGTTGTGGAAAAAAACTAAAGCGCGCCAACAATTCTACCTTAATGCGCTCATATTATGCAAAGAATAGTTCTATTGATCGAGTATTAAATGAATGAACATTACATAAAATACATGAAAACGACATTTTCGAATGGAACCATAATTAAAAAAATAATAATTTACTTGATAAGTAAGCAAAATACTGTTTCTTTAAGTGCATAATCTCCTCCTTTCAAAGTCGGTTTAAATGTGGTTTTTGTGACCTGGGCTACAAAGACAAATAAATTGACACCTCATTTATCATAATCAGATCAGTTGTTTCATGTAAAAAATACATAATTACATACGTAGACAGCAGTTCCTGCTGTACTCGCGGTAAATATTAATATGAAATAGACTCTTACGCTACATTATGAGAGAAATGTAAAGTTACATGCCAGTAAGTAGGTACATGCCTAATACAAAATGCCTTATCGAGGTAAATGCCATATCAGTTCACTTAATGCGATACATAATTATATATTTAAGCCTCGATTAGCCTTATACATACATACATCACTGGCTCAATGACCCAAAGCAAAGAGGATCTTGGCCACTGACACAAAAGAGCGTCACTCTGCCCTATTCTGCGCCACTTCGCGCCAGTTGGGTATTCTTATAAAAGTGGAATCTTGAGTGGTGCAAGGGTTTCAAGGCTAAGCTGAGAAGGCTGGCAGAATTTTCCCTCTGATCCTCCGAAATACAGGTCACCCCTCTGGTCCTTCGAAGCCTCCATAAGGCATCTTGCTAACTCATCGAGGCGACGCCCGCTAGGCCTGCTAACATCTACGGCCTGAGGGTTTTAACGTTTGATGCCAAGCCACGCCAGGCCATAATAGTAAAGGTCTAATTATTGAATTTTAATTTTTTGTCCGACTACGGCAGAATTTGCTATCTATGCGTGCATGTGAAGGTACCGTTTGCATGAAACTACTGAATTGATTTTGATAAATTAGGTGTCAATTTATTTGTCTTTGTAGCCCAGGTCACAAAAACCACATTTAAACCGACTTTGAAAGGAGGAGATTATGCACTTAAAGAAACAGTATTTTGCTTACTTATCAAGTAAATTATTATTTTTTTAATTATGGTTCCATTCGAAAATGTCGTTTTCATGTATTTTATGTAATGTTCATTCATTTAATACTCGATCAATAGAACTATTCTTTGCATAATATGAGCGCATTAAGGTAGAATTGTTGGCGCGCTTTAGTTTTTTTTCCACAACTTCCACAGTTTTTATCGAAAATGTAAAATTTAAACTGTGATGTATAGCTGAATAACTGGTTTTTTAAATGTTATATGCAACGTTTTATTGACGATTTTAGTTTAGCTATAAAATTGATATACATCTACTTTTTCCATAAAAAGTGGTATTTCTTTGTTTCTAGCTCTTAAACCGTACATTTTTTTTACAAATAATGTTTAGGTGAATCATACTAAATTTAATAACCTTTCATTACATGTAACACACATGTATGTGTGACTCATAGTATAGCTATAATTTACATTTTACGAAATTCGGCAGTGATTATTTGTATGACGTCATAATTCGTGACTGGGGGACAATAAAGATGGTCTCCCGGCAGTTTTAGAATCCAGGTCATATTGCTAATAACATACTAGAATCTTATGCGGATTATCCTGAAAATGACCAATTTGGATTTTTTTTACTTTTATGCATTTGTATGGGCAAATATCTACATTTTGATGCATAATTTCCACATATTTGGTCCAATTTTGATTTTATTGATATCAGTGTATGGCTTGAGACGTCATCTTTAATGTTGTAGTACATTGCTTTATCGTCCGACTTTTGGTTTGGTTGTAAAACCCAAATAATCGAATATTTTTTTACGTAATTTTTATTATTTTGTAAATTTCTCTGAAACTGTTGCATATTTTGATACACTTTGTATAAATAAAATATAGTTTATTTAATTGGCTTTCATTTAATACCCCACACGTGTATGTGCTATGCATAGTTTGGGTGCAGTATGCAATATTCGCAACGAAGCGGGAGTCATTTTGATGACGTCATTCCGCTGAAGTAGATGGCCGGCGCCGCCGTCTCCCGGCAGTTTTGGAGACCCAATGCCATGCCCAACAACATACTAAAAGTTGGTAGCGGTTTCCGGCTCTGAACTATCTCTGCGATCGTTTCCCATAAGGCATGGCACTATAGTTGTGTAAGATACTATTGCTGATGACTGTACAAGCTTTGCTTAGTTTGGGGCTAGGTTGATCTGTGTAAGATGTCCCCAATATTAAAAAAAAATGAATGTGTTAACCTTTCCGACGCAGTGTCAAACACAAAAGCTGTCACACTCAGACGCCACGTCACCGAAGTTTGTGTCAAAACTGATATTGAACTTTATGCAAATGCGCGTAGGTCTATGTTGCTCTGTGGTCTGTGACGGATTAATCCGTATTTGCCGTTGGACCCGCGCAGATATATCTGTCGTTGGCGTCGAAAAGGTTAAATGTGTCGCTTAACTTCAAACTCGGGTAAATCCATTCGACCCTCTCAGCAAATATCGACCCTATTACCTTTTCTTAATACCAAAATCGCATAATCTGACAGATGGATTTACCCGAGTTTGAAGTTAAGCGACTCAAATGTTGTTTTTAGAGGTAAATTAAACCTCGTAAACCCCAAAGAAAATAAAAAACAGTGTTCAATATTACATTTTATTTTAAGCGATACCTATACATACTGATATAAGTTCATTTATTGAAACTGTGACCACACTCACTTATCTATATGTATGTATGAAGTGAAACTATGCTACGTACTGGAATGTATTTCATACAAACTGTAATTTCGAGTAACAGATTAAAAATACATTTGATATAATAGTAACATTGCTATAATTGTTCCTTATAGATAGATAGGTACATAACGAAAACCATGTTGTATGATTATTTTACTTCAGTTATACCAATGCGTCTTCAATTCTTACATTCATTATAAGAAAGCGTTTTTAAATACGTCAAATGTGTCTAAAACATGACTGTATACAGACATTAGACCATACGTATGTGTATAACAAAATGTAATTATTTCATTGAGTATAAAACGTAGAAAATTACCAAGCAATGAAAAATGATTTAACATAAAAAAACAAATGTGGCTTTCCAACACAAAAGGGTCCTTATGCTTCAAGTGCAATAAGGACGTATCCGGGCATTTTCACTTGTGTACTTGTGTAGGTACCATAAACGGCCGGTTAGCAATCGTCACTAAACTGACGGTCAATGCCACATCCCATACTTTTTATCAGGAATGTGACAGTTATAATAGACGATACTGAAATGCGACTTAAGGTGACAGTCCATTTCCAACGACAGCTGCATTACTGTTCATTTTACTATGGAAATTGAAAATGACAGCAACGCGTTCAGTACCGGTAGTGCAGCTGCGGTTAGAAATGGAATGTTACCATTAAGTCGCACCTCAAAGTACAAGTTAAAATGAAAATGCTCATCGATCTGAAATTCCAATAGAAATTCTGATAAAAAGGTCCTTATTGCGGATTAAACATACGGACCCTTTTCTGATGGAAACCCACAAATGAATAACATAAGAAACTCGCGACTATTTTATACAAAAACATGATACACTCGACTACACTATATAGTTTTTAAGAACTAATTTGTCCGTTCAAATGAAGAGATTCATGGCTGACAAGGTCGATATCGGACCAAGCCAACTCTGCATGGTATTTGCGATGAGAAAGTGTGGAAATGTCATCATCAATCGCAAACTTTTATGAAAAGATGACGTTTATTAATGACACTACCTCACTTCGCTCCGTTCAAGTTGGTACAGTCGACGACAAAGATATGTTTACGTTTTACGCCTTATTACAAAGGAGTAAGGTGCAAAATTGTTAACCTTTTCGACGCCGTGTCAAACACAAAAGCTGTCACTCAGACGCCAAGTCACCCAAGTGTCAAAACTGAAATTGAACTTTATGTATATGCACATAGGTGTATGGTCCTCTGTCGTCTGTGACCGATTAATCGGTCTTTGGCTTTGAACCTGTGGTGCGGATATATCGGTCATTGGCGTGCAAAAGGTTAACATATCTTTGACGTCGGCGGTACAAAGATAGCTTAAACGGGCACCGATATTTGCGATATTTTAATATTCTCATTGAATTGATTTTAAAAAGCCTCGAATCCATTCAAACCTTTGAACGATAACATTAAATCTTTAAATAAATTCTTTGAATATGTTTAATTATTGCACGTTTTCGATATATATGTCGCTGCGACCGAAAATGACAGTAAAATAAAATAAAACATCAAAACAGAAATAATAGCAGTTATACTTATAGCAGCCATAGAAACATAATAAACTAATCGGCACACATAAGTAAAGTGCATTCGGGTAATTGCGAATACTGAAGATTGTCAGGTAATTCGGAAAATGGACTATTTAATGGAGTTAAGGGAGTTTTCGTAATTACCCAAATACACCTTAGTTCGCATAATTTATTTTAACAGTTCACTGTAAAAATTAAGTTGCTATTAATTAATTGTATTGCATTTAATTAATTGTATTCGTTCCTTGCGAGACAGTAGATCGCTAATCGCTTTCTCGACGCCGCTCTGACAGCTGCCTAACTGGCGATGGTTTCATAAAAACATCTTAACGGGCCCACTGATTAACAGTCCGCCGGACGGTATCGGCCTGTCAGTTGTGCGGAACTGTCAAAATTTTGTTCTAACTGACAGGCCGATACCGTCCGGCGGACTGTTAATCAGTGGGCCCCTTTAAAAACAAGCTTTATCTAACAATACGTTACGGCATCAAGCCTAATTTAATTTATTTATTCTCCATTAACTTCTAACAATTAATTTAACTTGACTAAGTACTTGACACCTTGACATGTTCATGAGAGGCTTTAATATATTTGTTAACCCATACATGCCCAGTGGGTTATATTTTATACATTAAAAAACTCATATTCAAATCCAAAGTAAATACTATTTCTAGGCATTTATGGGTGAATAAAAACATAAATTACGACTAAATACGACAGTGTAGGTAAATAAAAATACAATTAAAATTATGATACTAATTTGTAACACAAAAACAATCACATGAACAGTACTTCATTTTGTGTTAAATTTTTATGGAACTACATATCATTGTGGCTTTCCATCAGAGAAGGGTCCTTGTTATTCATGTGCATAAGGAAATTCCCATAAGAAAAGGTTTACTGCACATGGAATGGAGCATAAAGGAAATTTTCTGTTAGAAAAGTTTATCTTAAGCACGTGAAGCATAAGGAACCTATTCTGATGGAAAGCCACATTTGACAGAAACGGATTTACTAAACATTTAATAAAAGAGGGAATGCTACAAGCACAGTTTTAATTTTATCACACGATGTTCCAGATATGGAACAAACGTCGCAAAAGTAGATAAAAACATCACAAATAAGGTTAAAATATACATATTTGTGACCAAAAGGAATCGAATTATAAATGTACCCATAACAGGCTTACATTTCTTCTATTTTTGTTCCTAAGCAATGGCACGTGCTATAAACCAAGTTCCATATTTTAAATGTTCCAAATATGGGACATTCAAATAAACGTAAATAAATTGGGATATATACTCAAGCTACCACATACACAAATTCTACTTACATTTTACTTTGACCAACTTTAGGACCATATTGATGAATTAATTAGTAAGAGAGGCTTCATTTTATTGTATAGGAGTAGGAAAAAACTTATATACACAATAGCACGGATTTTAAGTATAGATATAAAATGTAACGTCCCATGGGTAAAGGTACCTTATGGCGGTTGGCGCTTACGCTATTATTAACGCCGCTCCAATATTATTGCGGTGCTATGCGACATAAGCGCCAGCCGCCATAACCACTAGCCGCCCAGAGGTCTATAAAAAGGCCTGATATTACATTCTAATTTGAATCTTAATTTTCACAAATCAAAGTTGCAATTGGCTTGGCAAGTTGTGATGTCTGGGCGGCTATAGGATAAAGTACCTATTCTCGTGGAACGTCACAAATTTACTTGGATAACTCACTCAAAACACACCACTACCAGTTTTGTAAAGCTACACTGTATATGTATACTTATTAAAACAATTATATATCTCAAATCTCAATAACATTGAGACAAATACTGTAATCCATATCACATATATAAATATAACTTAAATAACATTAAACCGTTACAAAATATCTACACATTTAGCTAGTGAAGCGATTTTTAAACATATGTGACGTCCCACGGATAAAGGTACCTTAGAGCGGTTGGCGCTTACGCTATTATTAACGCCGCTCCAATACCATTGCGGTGCTATATGATGTAAGCGCCAGCCACCATAAGGTACTTTTTCCCGTGGAACGTCACATATTTAGATTTATCAAATTTAACAGCAAATTATATGAATATAATTCACTTATTTTCACTTTAAAAGCAATACACAGATGACACGGAACACGCTAACCTTTAATATTTACAGAAAATATATAAAAAATATTGACTTCGCATAACAAGGATATGTATGGAAAATAGTTTAAAGTACATTTTCATGGATCAACCATTAGATACCGTCGTAAAGGGTTAAAATAGCATGCAAATAAGAACGTAATGCAAATATGCTTCTAATTCCTTGAACGTATGTAAAGTAGCAGAAAATACTAAGCGGGAGAGACGTTCAAAATGAACTAAACACAAAATAATTAAAATATCAAATTATTAATTCGCTGTCGCGAGTTCGAGTCTCGCCCGAGGCATTTTGTCGTATCGTTTGCAGACGTTTCTGCTTAGTACGCAATTCATTCTGAAAATTATATTTAAACGAATATGAGTGTGTGTAAGTCATTTTGAACATCAAGGCCGCATAGCTACTTTCCCATATTATGACTGACTTAGTATTTAATCTAAAAAGGGAATGATTTAAGATAATTTTATATGAAATGAGTTCAGTCGATCTATTAAGAGAGTTCTATAAAGAGAGCCATTTAATAAAATTTTATACACGGTGTAACATGAGGAAACCGAATAATTTTAACCACGCATTTCTGAGGTCAAAAGAAGTAAAAAATGTAATATGTACATAAAAATAAATGTTATTGGTAAACTTGTCACTTAAAATTGTTTTCTACATTTTTTTTTCGTAGCACCTACTTTTTGCAAAGTGTTACTTGTCACATTTTGACATCTATCAATAAGGATATTTAGACTACGTCCCATAGCAGCAACATCACCATCAAAAAGGCCTTTTACACTATGTAACAATAAAAATTCGTTTTTTTTTTTAATTAATAATATCTCTGAAACTAGGCGAATTTCAAAAAAGTTTATACGACAGTTTTGTCTCTAAATATGATCAGGAATACGCTGTTAAAATTATTCGGTTTACTCATGTTACACCGTGTATATTTATAGGAATATTATGATGATGGCAGTTAAGACCAATGAGTTTACATACGACTTATATTTTTTTTTTTATTCAATTACTTAATTTTTTAAATGCATTGCACCTTCCTACACACAAATTCTCCATGATTTATTCAATATAATTGTACAAGTATAGTATAAATTAAGTTAAGGTTGGTAAGTACAAAATTACCTAAATTAAAATTAGGGTATAAAAATTGAGACATAATAGATTAATAGCAACCTAGGCTCGAAGTTGCTTAAAAACTACAGGATAGGAAATACGGGGCCTAATATAAAAGTCACACAGAGAGACACTTCGACGACCATTTTGTATTGACCAACGAATCACTTTTAATAGGGATTATTACGCAAAACTCTACGTAGGGGGCGCCACTAGCACAAACACTAAATAAACAGCCTTGATGCATTAATGTCATATTTCATCATCATCATCATCTCAGCTATAAGACGTCCACTGCTGGACATAGGCCTCCCCCTTGGACCTCCATTCGTGCCGGTTGGAAGCGACCCGCATCCGGCGTCTTTCGGCGACCTTAACAAGACCTTTATTCCTAACAAATAATCTGTGAAAACTTGTCAAAAACTGTTTGACGGCATTGTATAGGTATTATAATTATAATGTACATTTGGCAATTATAATGTACATGTAGTGACAAAAATTGAGAAAGGTATGTTGAGATGGTTTGGACATGTGGAAAGAATGAGTGAAAGAAGGCTGACAAAGAAAATAAATGTTTTCATTCATTCATTCAAAGAGAGTGTATGAAGGAGAAGTGGAAGTGGGAGCTGGAAGGGGTAGACCTCGGCGGACTTTCTCTGATCAGATCGGGGAAATCCTGAAGAAAGGCCAGGTCAAGGGCACCCTAAACCGGCGAGCGTGTATGAGGAATGTTATGAATGTGAAGGAAGCGAAAGAGGTATGTATAGGGATCGTAGCAAGTGGAAATCCGTGGTCTCTGCCTACCCCTCCGGGAAATAGGCATGATTATATGCATACCCCGGCCGGCGAGAGCAAAAATGCGTCTGCTCCTAGTGCTTAATTAAATATCGACTATTCTATCGACATATAGATGTCGATAGAATAGTCGACTTTTAATTAAGCACAATTTTTTTTTAAACTGAGCCATTAGTATTTGTTATTTATTTCAACTTGATACCTCCACGCGTTTCTAAGAATAACCAACTATCAACATAAAATTATTATTATTATAAAGTTATTCACAATAAGTATCAGAATGTGTTGAAGAAGAACGTTGGCATTTTAACTTTAAACAATTTAAATAAATTGATATCTGGCAGAGAAGTGGAACTACCTAATACAGAACAAATTCATAATCACTATGAATTATTTCGTTTTGCTCCGATTACTACAGTAGATTTAGAACGGTCCTTTAGTTGGATGAAATGGATTTTATCGGCAAGGCGAAGGAGTTTAAAATCAGAAAATTTAGAAAAAATGCTAATTGTATATTACGAAAATTACATAAAATACTGAATAAATACAAACACTTGGTTTTAATTTTGTTTACAACAATAATTAATACTTCTGCATATCATAACGGTGGTCCAGTACATCGTGTTGTTTTTATCGACATCGACCAAAGTGTGTGTCCTCGCACTATTAAGCTGTCAACGCATTTTTGCTCTCGCCGGCCGGGGTATGATTATATGTATATATGTATGTATGTATGTATGTATGTATGTATGTATGTATGTATGTATGTATGTATGTATGTATATACATTTGGCAGAACATTGCAGTAATACTCCCTATTGTCATTTCAATACAATGTCAGGCGTGGCTCACTCCGCGATTTCGTCGCGTCCCAACAATAGCTACAAGTACATCCGTCCCACACCAATTTTGGTGGCTAGCCATACTGCCGTATTCGAACTTCAAGATATTCACAAGAGACGACACGTACTAGATCCATCCATCCAATACGCTATAGTTTAGATATCAACTAGTTCTCTTTTGCAGCGCAATTCGGGCAATTGCAATGTCACTTTTACGTTAGATAGAGTAAGATATCTATTAGATGTGAATTGGATCTCTAAGTCATATCCTGTGGAAATCGTTCAAGAGTATCTCCAGAATCGCACAAATGTCAAATTTGACAGGTTAGATCTTAAACATATCGTTATCGTATCTTGCTGATGTCTAATAGATGTCTATTTCAAAATCCTAATCGGGGTCATAGGCCGCGCGTGGCGCTTTCGCTACCTTGCGGTCATATCTGTCCTAATCGTAACAGACGCGTTTTGTTAGAGTTTCTTGAAAATTGTATTGAAATGAGTTTCCAAGTCGTTAAGGGGCCTATTTAATTTAATTGTCGATTTCTTTTCGACAGATTTTGGTAAAATTTTGTAAGTTCCTTCCATTATGGATGGAAGATTTTTTAGGACATACGATGAAATTGCGCTTATAATGTATCTGTGCATTATAATAGGGAACTCTATCTATCCACAAAATTTTATCATAATCTTACGAAAAAAACGGCAATAGATGATATAAAGATCAGTTAAATGTGTCCAACTGTACTTACTAATTCTCATATAGTTCATAGAATACCTTACATAAACATATATGGTACCATCACTAAAATAACAAATTCATATAGTCGCACCAATAAAAGTCTGCAGCGGATTTGATAGCCCACGCAGCGTAAGTGTTATTTATACGTCATAATTTCATAGAAGTTTGACGTTTAAAGTGACACTTGCACTGCGTGGGCTATCAAAATCGCTGCAGACTTTTTACGGTCTGACTATATTGATCAAAGACCTGTATTTAATAGTAATGGTACCATATATAAAGAAATACTTAACGCTTCGAGTAATTTGCATAGTGTAACATTACCTAAATATTTTAACTATCAAGATAAATAAACGTATTATATTAACATTAGTATATTTTATAATAATGATAAGAATAACGTTCTACGATTCGCGTTCTGGTAGTTTTTTTGTACTGGCAACATTGATTACATTTTCACTATTTGTCCCAAATTTTCAATACGGCCTAATTTGCTAGGTTTCTTCAGAAATGTTGCATGGATGGATTCTGAATGGATTGGATGTTGCCAGTGTTTTCTGGATTCTGTGGATTCTAATGTTGCCAGTATTTTCTACTAATTCGGAAGCATAGAAAAGACATCCTCCAGACTGAGCATGGTCGCGCTACCCCCTCAGCCATAAACATACGGTAGTTTTACTCCATTTTCGATCAAGTGTCTTTGTGTGACGCCCGTGTCTTGCAACGGACCAATCACGGCACGGGACTCACTCACCTATATTTTTGGCAGCATCGATTTTATGACATAATTGCTCTAAGCTTCGTCTAGAGGATGTCTTGTCTGTGTTCGGAAATTATTTACAACATAATACTCTCTTGTTCCTCTCGTCTTTGCCCCATTTTGTATATCCAGGTTTAATTTATTTTGAGTTGGCGATGTTGCCAGTAATGTTTTCTACCAATTTAGGAGTTTTGATGGCGTAATACGGTCTTACTAGCTAAGCTCGCGCACCGAGAGTTCCTTAGTCTCCAGTTGTGTTGGTAATGTTGCCAGTAGTTTCCTACCAATTTGGGAGTTTTGATGGCGTAATACGGTCTTACTAGCTATGCTCGCGCTCTGAGGGTTCCTTAGTCGCCTGTGTCGACCCAGCTCATCTCCTCGGCTATTCTGTCCAAGCAATTGCACAGGAACTGGTACTGTGAACAAAATATAGTTTCGTTTTTCTATTTAATAAAAAAAAATATTTTCCTAAATATGGAATAGAAATAAAAAAATCTTAATTCTTTTTGTTTCTGTATTCATGTAAATGTAAGTTTCTTGTTGGCTTTTGAAAGCCAATCGACTATTAGTTTAGTATCTTCTTCTTCTTCCTCGCGTTATCCCGGAATTTTTGCCACGGCTCACATAGGAGCCTGGGGTCCGCTTGACAACTAATCCCATGATTTGACGTAGGCACTAGTTCTTAAGAAAGCGACTGCCATCTGACCTTCAAATTCAGAGGGGAAACTAGGCCTTATTGGGATTAGTCCGGTCTCCTCACAAATCTCACGATGTTTTCCTTTACCGAAAAGCGACTAGTAAATATCAAATGATATTTCGTACATAAGTTCCGAAAAACTCATTGGTATGAGACGGGGTTTGAACCCGCGACCTCCGGATTAGGACAAACGTTGTTAAGGATTCAGAATGACACCCGATTTCGATGAAATTTGGTATGGCGG
This sequence comes from Cydia fagiglandana, assembly GCF_963556715.1. Classification (NCBI taxonomy): domain Eukaryota; kingdom Metazoa; phylum Arthropoda; class Insecta; order Lepidoptera; family Tortricidae; genus Cydia; species Cydia fagiglandana. Next base: position 989,677 of record NC_085943.1, on the reverse strand, counting down.
TTTTCGGGGCCGAAAAATCGATCTAGCTGGGTCTTATGTCTAGGAAAACGCGCATTTTTGAGTTTTTATATATTTTCCGAGCAAAGTTCGGTCTCCCAGATATTATGTAGTAATATAGAAACTTACGTATGGCGTAAATAGAGCGATAGTCCTCGTATGATCGTGTGTGGAATAGGTAATTCTAGCTGCGGCCGCGTCATCGTCGGCTCGCCACTCCCTCACGGATCTCCACGGCACCTCGGCGGTCTGCGCGTTGCCTTCCGTGCACGCTGTGAGCTTTAATCCATTCCAGCCTGGAAGAAATAAATCAATTTAAATTTTTGAGGCGGTTTTAAGTTTAACGTAGAGTTAGACCAAGGAAAGTCTGCATCGATTTTAATAGCATATGCAGTGCAAGTGTTATGGTGAATACAGGGACAAACCGGGCGTGTACTAAACTACCAGAGCACACGCCTGGGTGACCACTTAGAGTAAATACGCTCTATGTGTATAGTATTGTATAGTGATCATATACTAGGAATCCTCTAGATCGAGTTTAGAGCAATTATTTCATGCAACCGATGATGCCAAAAATGCGGGGGTGCGCGGGACGAGGTGAGCGAAGTCCTGTGCCGTGATTGGTCCGTTCAAAGACACGAGCGTCACACAAAGACACTTTCGAGTCGAACATGGAGTAAAATTACCGTATGCGTGGCAGAGGCGGTAGCGCGACTATGCTCATTTTTGTCTGTGATAGTGATAAACGTCAAATGTGTGATATTTTCATACGTCACGTCAATCTCAGTCAAAAGTTATCTTAGACGGAATCTTATAGCTATAAAATCTTATATCACATACCGACGGTGACGTTAAGTGTGGGAGTGAGACAGGCGTCGGTGCGTAGAGGAGGGAAGGCGACGTCGCCGTAGCCGGGCAGCGTGCGAGCGAGCGCGAGATAGTCGGCGGCGCGGCGCACGTCCTGCAGCGCCTTCAGCTGGTAGAGACGCGCACCTGCGACGCACACGCCGCGGTTCACGTCTTCCACGGCCTGGAAATTATATTAAATCCATACTAGTATTATGAATAATAATTATAAGAGTGGAAAAATTACCAGATCACCACCACTCACCAAATGCCGTGAGTTCAAGTCTCACCCGAGACAGTAATTTTTCCACTTTTAAATTTATTCTAAGCTTATTAGTTTCATTCGCAGACGTTTCTGCTTATTAAAAAATTTAATTAATATTATAAATACGAAACTGTGTCTGATTATTTTATCACCCCTTCAAGCTTAAAAGCGGTCGGCAACCTTTTAGCAGCCAAGGGCAACATAGTAGTTAACGGAGGTGACGCGGGCCGTACTTTGTTAATATTTATGACTTTATGAGACATTGTCGTTTGTCACTATTACATATAAAATAGCCAAGGCGGCTCTCGGGTCGCAAGTGACAGGTTCACGAGCCGCATGCGGCCCGCAGGCCGCAGGTTGCCGACCGCTGATCTAGATGAAACTTAGCATATAAATAGTTTGAAGCCCGAGAAAGGACATAGGATAGTTTTATCATCATCATCGTCCCACGCTGACAAATACGCGGGCAAAAACTAGTTATAAATATATAAAGTAGGACAATTTTACACATATCGACCTGATCCCTCTGTAAGCTCAGTAAGACTGCGTTTCCACCAAAGATATTCGAGAATGTAGCGTAGCGAGAGATGTGTTTAACCCTTCTTTGCATGGTGATGGAAATTTCCATCATAACATTGTCCTATGAAATAAAGGTGCTTTCGGAGATGATTGATATTTATTTTTAACATTGTCAACTTTCAACACTAATCCATTTTCTGATTTTTGACATAAATTTACGCAGTATTTAAATTTATAGAAAATACATTTGTTTAAAGACGAAATTTCGGAATACTTGGAAAAACCTGGAAGTTGATGATTTTTAGTATGTGATTTTGAGCAGATTTTTCAGGGTTTGTAATTATTTTATATTTACAAACTATATCATAGGAATATCACAAATAGTGTACCTTTCTGATGGTAGTAAAATTTTTCTGATACCCCTTACTAATAGTTATATATTTACAAAAATATGATTTAGCCTATGCAACTTCTGACACTGATTTCGCAGTGAAAATCGATGGTAATTTTTTTTACTATTTTTCCCAGAATCAGTACTCAATTACGTGACACATATATTAATTACGGGCAAAAATAAAAAACCGTGCAAAGAAGGGTTAAACTACAGTGGAACCTGGATAATTGCAATCTCAAGGGACCGGCCATTTTTTGTCAATTAACCAGGTTTTTCATTTAAGCAGGTCGTGTCAATTAACGAGGTTCAAAATATCGTTGTGTCAATAATAGAGGTTTTCATTAATAGAGGTTGCGTTCTGACAAATTTCTTTTATGGAGGTGCAAATAACCTTTGAAAGTAGATTTACACGCATACGTTCTGGGTTTTTGGTCTATATATGTAGTAGAATCACTTCATTTACCTATCCTCGCTCAGCGCAACTCCAATGGACCATAATCTAGATTTTTCTTTCTCAAACGATCAACGAATTGACATCTGACTTTCATGATCATGACTCAAAGTCCTGCCAGAACACAAATGGTCTTCCTGGGGATCATTATTTACTTAAGTTTACTTTCTTCAACGGAACGACAGCTGACGTACACGTCATATCATTAACCTGCTAAACTTACCTGCCAAAATATGAATGCTCTCGCGGCCGAATCGGCACACACGGCAGCCTCGCGCCGCGGGTTCCACAGCCAGCGGCGGACAGCGAGACAAGATGATGATGCCGTCGAGTAATTCTGTATGTAGAGCGAGTGGGGGCATTCGTTCGGTTGGAGTTTGCGTTCTGAAATATCAAATAGAAGAATAGATTAGAAGAAATTTTGCCCAAGAAACGCTTAAATTTAACTTAAGTATAGGCCCCGTGCATGAACTATAGGGGGCAGTAAATTTACAGTGACTACAAAATTTACTATGACAGGACCCCTCTATACTTCTATTCTCTGGTGGCTGTTGGTGGTAACTAGTGGGAATAACCCGAAAGATGCGATCAAGTGGAACTTACCAAAGTTGTACTCGACGATCTCGAACAGGTAGAAGTATTTTTGCACGGACTTGGATAGCCCAATTTTCTCGCAAACCGCCCGGTATACGTCATCCGCGTTGGTGGATTTGAGAACAGAGACGGTTACTACTTCTTTGTCGGGAAGGAGCACCTGGATGAAAAAAAAAACAAACGTATAAATGGTAAATTCGGTTGACCATGTTTATCCTGCTAAGGCCCAGCCATACAAAAAAATCCAAAATTTGCCACTGAAATTTGAACCTATATTAGAGATAATAGAGTTGATTTTGCGTTGTTGGAAAATTGAACGAAACAAAACAAAAGCGTCTCTGTTCCAATTGAATAGGATTTTAATTTCATCGAACTTAGGAGGTATGATCTTGGGCCTTAGGATATACGAGTTATATTTTATATTTTCCTTGATTTTTTCAAGTAAAAATAAATAAAGAATATTTAAATATAATAATTTTACACCACCGACCACCGATCGAACACCAGCAACATAAAATATTAATATGCAACAGCTACATATTTCATTACAGTTCCCATGAATTGCCTCATTAAAAACGTGTTGTTCCCGAGTCGAAACAAAGTATAATGACAGTATTTTCATCCAATTTTGAAAAAAAAATGTATTACACACATAGTTCAAGTATAACGCCCCAATGCCGTCCTGGCCATGATTACCGACAGAGTCGACTGCCCCTACATGCGGCATTGTTGCGACCGGCATGTTCTAAAATAATTTTTGTTGTGTTGTGCGTAGTATTTAGAATAGTGTATGTTAATGTTATTTATTTCGTTTAATGTAATTTTAATTTAATTGTATATTATTTTGATTATGAGTCCTCGTTACTCGAAATAATTATTTTATTTCGAGTAACGAGTATAGTGTGAGGGGGCAGATGGGAGCCTCACCAGGATGATGGAAGGTAATCAAAGTCGGGAACCAGGGCGATGATGGGTATTTATTAATTATATAAAAAGGCACCTGTAACAATACAGGTTACGTGTTAACAGATAGGTATGTATAAAAACACTTTCGTAATTCAGAAGGTTAGAAATCAAATAACTTACGATATGTGCCTTGGTGATGATGTAGATATATATCTGGAAGGTGTGCAGGGCCACAAAACGAGCACTATACTGAACTGCACGCACTTATGAATTATTACGTTTACTAATAAAAATCACACTTAAACGGTCGTGTTTAGAAACTTGGGAAGTACAGTCCGTTAGATAAAATGATGTTTATCGATCAAAGTATGTGATCGAACTGAAAATAAAAATCATTGAATGGAATTTGGAATAGGATTTGAATTTCAAAAAGGAATTTAGAATTTGTATGGTGCCAGAAATAGTATGGAGGTCGATAGTGTAACGCTTCGTTACACGCACCGTTACACTACCCGAATTTTATTTTATTATTTATTATAACCGATTTTTACCTTTAGGTCTACTGGTGATGGGTTGGAAGAGTCGTCAGAGTCTGTGAGAAACTCTTGCACTGCGTCTGATTCTGCTATCACCCGTACTGCACATACCTGCAAATAATATAATATAATATAACAAAGGCCGTTATTAATTTCCATGATTATTATGATTACTATAGAACGCTGTCTGTATATCTGTCCTCAATATATCAAGGGATAAGTAATACCAAACCGCAAAGTGATACATAATTGGATGGAGTTTAGCAAAAATGTGTCAACCCACATTCATTTTGCAATAAAATGTCAACTTTAAGCGTCAATTTTTTGAGTTGACATCTTATTGCAAAATGAATGTGGGTTGACACATTTTTGATAAACACTATCCTTATATGTGACGTCTCACGGGTACCTAAAGGTACCTTATGGCGGTTGGCGCTTACGCTATTATTAACGCCGCCGCTCCTATATTATTGTGGCCCTATGCGACGTAAGCGCCAGCCGCCATAAGGTACCTTACCTTTTGCCGTGGAACGTCACATATGGCGGTTTATATGGACGTACGATGTGGCTCAGAAATCAAATTCTTTGACTATAAAAAAGATAAAGGTCCATTGAATAAAGGTGGCATTCCACCGGTCCAATTTCTTGTGCATTGCTCACTCTCTCATTAAGCAAAATGTGAGACGCCAATACACATTGGACCAAGATATTGGAAGGATGGAATATCATCTTAAGATAAACGTAACGTACTTTTTCAAGATACTGTTCGAGTCCTCTCCGTCTCCCGTCCAGCTGTTGCTCGCTCAGTGTGAACGGCCACTTGCCCGGCAGCTTCGGGAAATTGAACCCTGCGACAATCAACATAAGGTCTAAATTAGCTAGCTTCCTGAGACCCAGAAGCAATTAGGTATTGTTTATGAATTAGGAACTCTTAGAGTTAATTAATAAAAGTTGTGAAAATATGTGCAATGATTTGTACGCAGGATTTCAGGAAGCTAGTAGTTTAGCGTTAGTTGCACATATTGGTCTGTTGCGTATGAATCTTACCGGTAATTATAAATTCAAAATGGAAAAATAGACTGCCTTGTCTGTCACATGTACACTAATAATTAAAGAATGAAAGTATAAATTATAAAATTGTTTAACTCTCAAAACTTTTTCTAGATGGCGCTGTACTTTTGACCGAGCTAAAGCGAAGCGCCGCTTCGTCTTTGGTAAAAATCTAAAAATACTTTCGATGTCCGGCTGATATCCTCTACAGGTCACAAGTCTCAATTGATTCTCGTGAAAATTTGTGTGCAGATTCGATAAATCTACGGATTTTTATGTCGATTTAGTATTTTAAGAATGAACGAGCCAAATTTTACAGCCGGGCTAGCACATGATTGGCGCGACAGTATCTCGCGGCGAGATAGAGTACCCGTCCCTCTTTTGTTAACATAGTTAGAAAAAGACGGGTAGTCTATCTCGAGATACTTTCGCGCCAATCTTGTGCTTGCCCTCTGGTGCATTCCATGAAATTGTCTACCGTTTGTCCCGTACAAACGCGAATTTTCTGAAGATTTGCAGGTATAAGAGTTTCCTTTTCTATGACAAATGGTCAAAATATCGCACAGGAAAATAATCACCTGCTTAAAATGCCGAAAAAATAGTCGCAACACAGGAAATAGAATGCGTTTGTACGGGACAGCCCGTGGAATGCTCCCTCTACTGACTGCAGTTACATACCTAGAAACTCTTTCCTCAGCAGCTGGTGTAAAACGGCGAACTCCCTGTAACGGCGACTGCAGAGATGCCGCCCCGCCATGTGCACGTTGAACGCGACGTACGACCGGCCGCTGTTGCGCTCCATCACCACCCTGTATAAGGCAAAGGCTTCGATAAAAAATTTTTTTTTTTTTTATTATGAATGGGCTTACTCATGGCCACAGACTAGCCGAGGCGTAGACGTGGCCTACGATGGAGCGAGCTCGCCCAGAAGGTGCCTGTTCACTCTTGATTTGAAGGTTGCCGGGTTATAAGAACACGGAAATATAGACGCCGGCAAGGAATTCCATTCCTTGGCAGTGCGCTTAAGGAAAGTAGAAGCAAAGCGCTTCGTGCGAATTGGAGGAATATCTACCAAGTAAGGATGGAAACCGGCCGTGCGTCTAAAAGTCCGATGGTGGAATTGTCAAGTGATTGTAACAAATTAGCGGCTCAATTCTGAAAATGTATTAGATCTCTACTAGACCTCAACAAGTTACGATATGGATAATTTAAAGATATTTGTAAGATAGATATGTCAAATTTGACGTTTCCGCGATTCTGGAGGTCCTCTTGAACGATTTCGACAAGTTATGACTTAGATATCCAAAAGTCACATCTAGTCGATATCTAATGTAAATCTAGTTGATCTCTATATCGTTTCTAGATCTTGTGATTATCTCGTTTCCCGAATACGCGTGTAGGACGCCTGAAATATCAGTATGGCTGAGTGTGGTATAGAGAAACCATAGAGATTACTCTACTATAGTTTGACAAACAAAATTTGTCAGTAATAAGAACAAAAAAACTAGTGAATAGAATCAGGCGTTACTTTGCGGAGATCCATATTAATTAAAACCCAAAATATTACTTTGCTGATCCACGTAAACCGCGCGCGTGCGTTTTGCGCGGATCAGCAAAGTAATATTTTGGTTTTAACAAAAAAACTATACTCATCCTTTTTTTTGGGTGCTAGTACTAGTGTAAGACAAAGATAGTATGATTATCTGTCTGTTTGAAATGAGACAGTCCTTTGACTAACACTATACAAAAAATATCTAGTTCAATATGAAATAGATTAGGTATTGCCGTCTACAGTAACCTATTTTTCAAAAATCGAAGGAAACTCAGTTTGCTAATGTAGATAGAGTAATCTGATATCTCAAAATCGATTGTTTCATTTCCAGCGAAATCAACAGATGGCGTTAAATTCAGTTCTGCGACTCGGCCATTCTGACCTTTCACGCGTCCTCTATAGTTTTCAATAAGTATTTAAGTAGATACCTGTAGTCGGGTATGGAGACGGGTAGCGAGCGTTTGTCGGTGTAGTCGTAGCGTTGGTAGACGGTCGCACGGGAGTTGGCGGCGCCGCCGATCACGCCGACCGGCGCTGAGCCGTCGTCGCATGGCTCTAGGCGTTCGGCCTCCTGTTCAACAATAGGGAGGTAATGTAAACTGGATTTAAATTAAATGATTACCATACATCGGGGTTTTCGGTGCGGGAACGATTTCGTGTATTAACTTTGTTTATTGTAAAATAATTACCAAACTATGAATTAAAAAGTAGGTAGTAAGGTCCAAATGTGATTAGAAAGTATGTAAAACATTCCCGCACCGAAAACCCCGATGTATGATGATTACACACTCTGCTCGAAATAACACTTCAGAAAATAGTTTGAAAAATAAAATCGAATCCATCCAGACTTTATGGAAGGGTAAGAGTAAGAGTTTGAATTACCTTTGGTGTGACCGAGATGACTGTAAGTGTGAGACAGTCGCCTCCGGACTTGATCAGGTCAACCACTTGCTTGTGGGTCGCGCCTTCGACGTTCACACCGTTTCTGAAACAAATACAAATACATACAATAAGGCACTATTTAAACCATACTGGCAAGAAAACAGTGGCGACCATAAAACACCCCATTATATTTCCATTATGATTGGAAGTATTTTGAATTCGAGTCAAGTTTTGACAAGCATTTTTTATTCACTCGGTTAGTGCGGATCATATTTTGGAAATAAAATTTGAACCATTTGCCTATGTCTATTGGTGTGAAATCTGAAAAACGTGTGTAAGGATGGTGACAATGACAACACAATATTACAATCACATCGAGCTGAGCTAATTTGATGTGAAGAAACATCGGCTATAAAAGCTGATGTACTAAGGAGCGTGACGAATAGCAACAACATTTATTAAGATTTTATTTATTTTAAAGGTGTGACCAAATACATCTTATTTCGCGTGACGAGCGGCGCCCTAATTCTATAAGATATTATTCCTTATGATCCCCATAAAAAAACTGATTGACACCATAAACATATTAGCATCTCACTATTACAGATTGTCTATGGAGTAATATTAATATAGGTAATTGATCACTGAAATAACTATTGATTATTCCAAAATCAGACCGATGAAAATAGTGAACATGTGAAAGTAACAAAAAAGACCTTTGTCCAGTAGTAACACACAAAATCAGTTGGCCAGACAAAAAAATTAGCTGCAAAATAATAAATTGGAAAATCAAAACGACCTTAAAATTCCAATATTTTTCAACTGAACGACTTTAGAATGCCTGGAATGCTTTTATCTCCCAACGATCTATAAGGAAAATATCAGTTAATCTAAATTCCAACTCTATTTCTAAAGCGATAGGGTATAAAATTAACCAGGAGACGGTTTATCAATAGGCTAAATATAGGAGATGCGCGTACGAGGATCGAGGCCGGATCAAAGTATCGAGGCATCAAGGTGCCCATAACAAGGTTTTAGAATTATACGCATGTTATCACCAAACCTCGTTATCAATGTTACAGTTGCTCGTTATCATTGAAAATTAGGATTGGCAAAAGTAACTACTACACGAACTTTACCGTTGTTGGTGCCAAACTTCGCCTAAGCAAATTTTAATTAATAATTTTATGATGTTTTTTTTACTCGAAAGGATGGGTGAAGATCGGGCAGCCGCAAGGGGCCTATTTAAGTCGACCAACTAGAAACCGTCCTGGTTGGTTATCCTAAATCACTTGGCTATTTATCTACAAAAAGTCATTCTTTTATCGGAGTCACAGATAAGGACCCAAAAATGACGCAATTTCCTGATACTCTTGGCTCACACTATCAAAATTTGTCATGTGTACAACACAAACGCCATTAAATCATACAAAGTCAAGTAAATAATTTACTTATCGACATAATTTATATCCCATTAACAATGTCAATTAAACGGCAATTAGCTTATGCAATATAAAGTCAATATTGCACGGGAAACAACAGTGGCTTTAGGTCATGCATATGGGAGATAAGGATAATTTATGTTTCATTGTAGACCAATTTGTTACCAAGAAAATGGCGATAAAGTATATACCAAAGAGAATAGAGTGTGTCTCTATACTATATGTGGATTGTCAAAGTAAAATTATGTAGCCGCTGTAAATTTACTGCCATCTTTTGACAGAACATAAATAAAATAATTTAAATAAATATACAACGAATAAAATAATTTAAATAAATTTTCGGTTACTGATGAAGTTAAAGTGACGTCACAAAGTTTGTGTCTCCCCCCTCCCCCATGTCACAATATGTCACATTTTCTTGACCCCCTCCCTCCCCCTAAACGTGTGATGTAATTAATGGATGACCCCTAATGGGGAATTTAGAGTAAGTATGTTTTTTCCCAACCCTGATCTGGAAGATTGATAACGGGGTTTGGTCTTGATAGCTGCTAGTGGATACGAACCCAGTTCCCTTGGCCTCCTGGGCCTCGGCCTCCGCCTCTGTCTCCAGGTCGTATATCTCAAAGCCGATCCGCGTGCAATAGTAGTACTTGTAGTGGAAGCTGCCCCGCCCGCCCCTCTGTACCGACATGATTCCAATCTCACGTATGCTTCTCTCACCATTGACACCAAACTGTCACTTCACTTCATAAACTAGGAATCCTCTACACGGAGTTTAGATAAATTATTTCATGAAACCGACGCTGCCAAAATACTGGGGTGCGGGGGACGAGGTGAGCGAATCCCGTGCCGTGATTGGTCCGTTCGAAGACACGGGCGTCACACAAAGACACTTTGACTCGAAAATGGAGTAAAACTACCGTATATTTGTGGCAAAGGGGGTAGCGCTACTATGCTCAGTCTGAAGGATGTCTTGTCTGTGGTTCACTTATACTAAAATTAAGCACCCATCGAAGGATGTGACTAACGTTCGCTTTCACGCGTTTATATTACCTACACTCATGAGAAGATCGTTTTTAAGATATCTGGCCGTCAATACTGAAAGAAATCTAATAATTTGTATTCAAAAGTCAAAAAGTTTATTCAACGAACATTAAACTACCGATGTTTCAAACAGTTTAAATGTGAGGTGAACCCCAGTAAATATAATTTCATGTAAAATCTGTCAAAAGCGTCCAAGCGTCGTTACAAAGTTGAGTTTATACGAAAGAGTTTATTTCGAATATCTTTTGATTATCCGATCACTTGTCCTTTTGCACGAAAAATCGTTCTATTACACAGTTAAGATGTGACACAGAGGAAAAACTAACACTTTAATAAACTAAAACATACGAATATTACACTCGTTTTTATAAAAAGTTAATCAGCATATATTTTCGAAATGTCACAATCCAAATATCACTGGTTAAACATGTTTTCCGCAACAACTATTATAAAATATCATTTAAGTAATGAATAAAGCACTATTCAAAAACTAAGGATAAGTGCGAATCGCAAGAGGTCCGAAGTATATGTGTCGGTATTGATATAGTACAAATTGTACATACATTACAAGTATTACATCTATTATTGGGTATGATAATGGTTTACTTCGCAGTATTGTCTGGGAGTTAGACTCTGCACTCAAACATAATTAGGGTTTTACTATGACGGCACGTGCAAGATAAAAGCCGATCTCAACTACAAGGGGGTGCTCAACCACTTTGAGAATTTTGTATGTTGTATGAAAACAAAAAAAAAACAAGTATTTATTATTCAGAATTTTATTTAAGTATCTGTTTTCACATTATTTGCACATGTGATTTATAAGTTTTAAGTAGAAAAACATTTTTATTCTATTTTTTATAATTTTTCAAAAGTAAGATTTTTAGGATCTCACCTAAAAAAAATCATAAAAAATAGAAATAAAAATGGTTTTTCACCAAATAACCTTTAAATCGCACTTTCAAATAATGTGAAAACTACTACTTACATAAAACTCAAAAAAATAATAACTAGATTTTTTTGGATTTCATACAACTTTGAAAAATTTCAAAGTGTTTGAGCACCCCCTTGTAGTTGAGATAAGATTACAAAACTTGGCATATTTAGTCAACAGAACAAGTGTAACAAAATGAGAGGGTGCCGCTTCTTCTAGCTAGAGTTTGAATTTTTCCCATAGGTACGAACGTGAACCTTCCTAATGTGTATGTATGTAAAAACATACCAGCGTTCGAACCGGGTATGATCATAAACTACGAATTGTTTAGACACGTGTCGTGGGTATCAATTCATTTTATCCAATAACACCAATAGCATCCAAATTTACTTGTCTGTAACTGTCCCATCGATCAAAAGTTGATCTTAATTGACTTCCATTAATACGCTCAAGTTTATGACAGAACTAGACTAGTCCATTGGGTAACATTTCGGTCACCGTTATGTAATAGCAATTTGTCTTCGTTGATGTAAGTCCGAAATTAAATTTTATTTTTTAAATAACAAACCGGACAAGGCGACTCGGACTCCCCCATCGAGGGTTCCGTACTTTTATAGTATTTTTTGTTATAGCGGCAACAGAAATACATTATCTATGAAAATTTCAACTAGCTATCACGGTTCATGAGATACAACTTGGTGACAGACAGACGGACAGTGGAGTCTTAATAATAGGGTCCCGTTTTTATCCTTTGGGTACGGAACCCTAAAAATAACTAGCACCTAATAACTGCACCGCAGCCATAATTTTGTTTTTAGTTTTAAGATATATTTTGTAAAGTCTGGCCATCGAAACGTGATATTGACCTTGGAACAGAATTCTTTATATGGCAACAGTCAACACTTGTCAAACCCTAGTACGTTGTTTGTCAAGTCGTGTCAATTTTCGGAATAACAAACGGTTATCTTGCGTTATTATGTCGAAACCCATAAAAAGTTCAGCTAGGAGGTTAATTTATACAATGATGTGTAAATTTAAAGCAAAACAAGAAGAGCGAGCCTCTGCCTTTCGCGAGAAAGAACGATATTTCCATGAAATAATGGCTGCCACAGGTTAGTGCACTGTAATGATTTTGATATTTGTTGAATAGTTTGTACTCCATACTCCATAGTTATTTCAAGACATATTTCATTGGATTAAAGATATTATTCGTTTAGTTATGTTTTTGTTGTTGGTTTCAGCTTGAAATAGTGGTTTCTCCTACATTTAGAGGTTATGTTCCGATTGTAATCTGAAAGATATTTATTGCATATATTTTTTATTTCAGAGAGGATAAGAGATAAAGCCGATGACAGCAGCTTAAATGAGTTGAATGATATTAATAATGCTGTGAAGAGTTTACAACAACTAGAGGAAAATAGTCGGCTCAAAACGGAAATTCAATTTGTGCAAGAAATTTCTGCAATGACAGGTATGATATTCTGACAATAAATTAATATACTTAAGTGTGTTCAAATCCAAATTTATATTATATAGGTATATATAAGCATAAGCAAAGAACTGACATTTAGGTAAAAGTAATATCTTTACCGGATGTAGGGCTACTAAGATGCAACTAGGATAGTGCCAGGATGAGGGAAAGATCTTAAATAATATTGCTAAAACAGTTATTATAGAAATGTATAAATGGATAGGCACTAGATGACCCTCACATTGGATTCTGATCAGTTGACCAAAACAATTTATTAACCAAACCACCCGCTATTGTTCCCGGGGTCAGGTCAGGGGTTAGGAACTTTGCCACATAGGGATACTTTAGATCACTTATAATATAATAATAGATAATAGGTTACATAGTGATTGATGCTTCCAATAACCATAAGCTATACCATTATTAAAAACAATATATTGTATTTTCTTCTCATTTTCAGATGTTGGTACAGCTACTATCAAAAGAATAAAAAAAGAAGGACAGTCAAATGCAGGTGTTTGGAATACTCCCGGGAAAAAGCGTCCACATAAACCAACAGTTGCCAATTTGGATAGTTTTGACATTAACGCGATCAGGCAGAAGATCAATGAATACTACACAGTGAAGAAACAGGTGCCTACTTTACGTACCTTGTTAACAGATTTAAGAGAGAGCATAGGCCATCTACTAGCGGCGTGATTGAAAAAATTTCCCCAGGAAAACGTTTCATTATTGTACATGCCGGGTCCGAAAAAGGATTTGTGCCTAATGCCCTCTTGGTTTTTAGCACAAAATCTATGTCAGCTGATTATCATCACGACATGAACCGACAGAACTTTTTAAAATGGCTGCAAGAGAAATTAATCCCTAATTTAAGGGAACCAAGTGTAATAATAATGGATAACGCAAGTTATCATTCAACTCAGGTAAATAAACCACCCACAATGCATCAGAGAAAGGCAGAAATTCAAGATTGGCTCACTACCAATGGAATTGATTATGAAACTTACATGTCGAAGGAAGAGCTGATGTGTCTGGTGGACAAATACAAGCCCGACCCAAAATATGAGGTCGACGAAATTTTAAAAGAAAATGGACATGAAGTTCTACGGTTGCCCCCATACCATTGTGACCTTAACGCCATTGAACAAATACGGAGTTTAGCTAAAAGGAAAGTTGGTAGCAAAAATATGGGTCTCAGTGTAAAAGAAGTGGAAAAAGCGATTTCGACGGAATTTGGGACGGTAACTCCAGAGGACTGGAAAAAATGCACTGATCATGTACTGCACGTGGAACAAAAATATATAGAACGAGATGGAATCGTCACAACATTAGAACCATTCATTATAAATGTAACCAGTGACAGGGACTCAAGCAGTGAGTCTGAGGAGCCAGTTGAGTTTTTGGAATCTGATTTTGACTATGATAGTTAGTTATAGGTAGAATAGTTCTAGATTAGTTCAGTTCACAGCAAGGCCTGTTCACTTCCTAAGAAAGTTATGTCCCCAAATAGTTTTATAATGAATATTTGCTTCCAACTGTCTTTATCAATGTTCATAAAATATATGGAGGGTAGGTAAGTCTACCCACCATAATAAAAAAATATATTTGTTAATTACTCTGTCCAACTGCTGTGGTTAAAGTTCATAACGAAAATTTTATTTATTAAATCTTTATTTGTATTATACTGAAAACTTTGTGAATGCGCTTTATTAATTTCTATTTTTTTATTAAGCTGTCAGAGTTTAATTTTCAGTGTATATTTCTATATGTACGAGTAAAACATTGTTTAATAAATAAAATAATACAATGTTATAAACATAAAATTGCCTTGAGATTGATTATCTAGTAACTTTTTAAATAAACGATGGGGAAAACTGTGTTGTTTCTTTTTGCAAACCACCATTGACAGTGACAGTGACAGTTGACACCTGTTGACAATTATCAAGATTGCGTATTCCTAGTTCATAAAGGTTTGCCATATCTACATATTTGAAATTAAAAAAAAAATCTCAGTATCACGTTTTGATGGCCAGACTCTATTAATATGTATGCTAGTTTTAAGGTATTTATCTATGGGCCAATAGTTGCCTGAAAATAAATGTTTTCATTTCATAACACACAATGGTTGTAATGGCTCTAAAGTTTTCACAGTTTCTTTAGACAGTTTAGACTATATTAAAAAGCTAAAGCTAAGGTTTTTAGAGCGAACAGGGAAAGTTGAAAGCAATACCGGCCTGCACCGACGCATAAGCGTAGGCCGAGAGAAATCGAAATTGAACGCAAAGCTGCCTTTGCGCATTTTATCACACTCAATAAATGCGTCTAATACTCGTAGTAGCAAAACACGGTAGTCGCTATTTTCCTTTCTAGGTATGGAACCTTAAAAAAGGCTGTATAGTTGAGTGTGCTCAGAGCATAAAAAGGTCAACCACGGCGTTGCATGAACAAGACATTTCCTTTGGCAGGATTGGTCCTTAGGACCCAAGGATGGATTTAAGAAGTGGAGCCACCCAGATTTTTGATGCAGGTGGGGGGTGGGGGGGTTTTTAAGCGTCTGCGACGTCTGAGGTTAATAATTCATTAGGTTTAGGTTCTAAGTCAAGTTTAGTATCGTTTTCAACTAAATCAAAGATGTAGACATAGATTTCATCGAAATCGGTTCAGCGTTTATTGATTTCCCATACAATCCTACACCATACCTTTCATTTATAAGGTTTTTTTTTGGAATAAAAACTATCCTATATTCTTCCTCGGGACTCAAACTATCTCTATACCAAATTTTATCTAAATCGGTTCAGCGGTTATTGAATCCCCATACAAATTTCCGCCTCTCTTTTCACACCCTTAAGCGATGATTTTTGAGATTAAAAGTATGCTTTGTTATTCCCTTGGACTCAAACTATCTCTGTACCTAATTTTATCTAAATTGGTTCTGCAGTTTAAGCGTGAAGAGGACTTTAAAAAAAAGTTTTTTTTTTCATATTTTATGTGTTTTTACTTCGGAATGGTGTCATTATGATATCAGAAATGAATTCAGCACCCCCAATTTATACGAAAACGATACCAATCTTGGCCTAGTAGCTTAAATGATACAGATATCAAGATCAAGTTGAGAGCCCCCTAAAAATTTACATCAAAAATCTGGGTGGCTCCACTTCTTGAATCCATCATTGGGTCCCAAGGACCAATCCTGCCAAAGGAAATCTCTTGTTCATGCAACGCCGTATGTTAGGCCCAGCACCATCCGCTAGTAGCAGTGTGACATCAAATATCATAATAATTTTACTTTTTTAATCAATTTAAATGTCAATAACGGTAGTAAATGTCAAAGGTTTCACATGCAGTGGGCCATGCAGGAAGCCTAATAGCCGAGATGACAATTTTTTGCAGAAAAGAAGAGTCTTGTTCGATAGCACGAAGAAACACAGAAATCAAATTCCTTTTGACTGTTCATAATAGGACTTAAGGGTCCAATGCAGCAGCAACAACGCGAACAACTTTCAGATAGCAAAATAGGTCATTAGGTCCTCACAATCTAGATGTCACGAGTAATTAGTAATTAGAACAAGATTAATGTCAACTACGGCGGTTTAGGGCGGAAAAAATGCGTCGCAAAAATACATTGTGTGGGGAGAGGCCACTTCAATCATCAGTACAGTCAAGTGTAAGAATATGGGTGTAGACAACATACTCAAAAATATGTATGGCCCATACATAGACTAGGAATCCTCTAGACCGAGTTTAGAGCAATTCTTTCATGCAACCGATGATGCCAAAAATGCGGGGGTGCGCGGGACGAGGTGAGCGAAGTCCCGTGCCGTGATTGGTCCGTTCAAAGTCACGGACGTCACACAAAGACACTTTCGACTCGAACATGGAGTAAAATCACCGTATGCGTGGCAGAGGCGGTAGCGCGACTATGCTCAGTCTGGAGGATGCTTTGTCTGTGGGCCCATAGCTCTTAATTCGCTGACTTAAGAGCTTTGGGACATTATGAGTATGATTTGTGCACCCATTTTGACTGTACAAACTACAACTGTCCATAAGTGGACCTTATGCCTTTTGTAATAAGGTTTACGAACAAGTAACAGTGTGGGCGATGGGACAGACAGATGCAGGAGATTTCTCTCTTGAGTCTCACAAACCCGCTGTCAAAGCCGCATCCATACAATCGAAGTTAAGTTACCATTCTAAAACGACATGCTTAAATAACCTGAAACTTGGCATGAACATTTAAAGCAGGCCACTGACGAGCCTTCCAAATGGATGCCGTTACAATGGATTCATCCAAATGGACGGCATCCTAATATTAAACATTGTACGTTTTTGACACTCACGGACCGATTTTGGATTGCAGCCACGCTATTTGGACTGTTGGAAGGCTCGTCAGTGGCCCTCTTTAGTGACATTTTATGTACCTATGTCTGGTATTACTAATTCGTTTGTAAAAAAATGTTATAAAAAGAAAATGGAGTGAGTATAAGTTTTGTGTTTTTGTTTATTTTTATTTATTTTGTAGTAATATTTATTTTATTTATTTATTTAGATTTTTATGTGTTTTGTATATAGAATTGCCAAGGCAAACCGTGACGCTGGTTAGGATGAAAATGGACAAGGAGAGAATAAATATGTCTTTGTCTGACTTACCCATTGTACAAAGCAGTGTAGCCAACATCAGAATGTCTACATGACAGCTGATGTTCGTATAATGAATACATACTATTAAACATTTTCACTAAATAACTGTACAACCGTAAAAATTATAATTTTCGCTATTTTCAATAGCACTACACTTCAACTCGTTTACGTCTGAAACACAAATGTATATGGTAAAAAAATACGCACACACACACAGAGACATAATCTAAAACAATGAGTATTTAATAATATGACTCTTCATTAAACTGACACTGCAAAACATATATTTTATGTAGGTATTTTACCAATAAAGTATTGTGTACGTCAAGGGTAAAAGTATCGATGCACTGATCATACTCAAAAATATGTCCCATACCTCTTATGTCAGTGAATTAAGAACTATGGGACATATTTTTGAGTAAGTTGTATGCACCCATATTTTTACACTTGACTGTACATAATGCTCTAGGTTTTTACGTTCTAAGTGTAAAAAATATCAATAGTGCTTAAAGAAAACACTGAAACCGATTGCAAATAAAATGATACTGTTTATAAAATACTTATCGGTTGTTTGTTCGACACAATTATTATGAAACACCGAGCTATCCTTAAAGTCAGGGGTTTTCAAACTTTATGACCCAAGGGCCAGGTCTTGTTGGTTCTTTTAGATTGACAATGTTGTCTACAGTCAGCAAAACTAGCATAGCATCCCTGGCTATTTTTATGCCTGGGTACTTGGGGTATTATTTATTCTGTGCTAAACTAAAACATTTGCTGAGTGTTCTCGTAAGGATCGAGGCAAAAAGTTTCTGAACTGGTTCACCGCGGATGTCCTCGAATTTCCCGATAGTACGTGAAATTTTTATAATATTTTATACAGATCTAGACGCACCTTTATAGGCCAGGGCTTAAGGTCCATTCTTACCGCAGTTAACTGTTATGGAGCAACACTATGCAACAATAACTATAGCTGTAGGTAAGTTACCGAATGTTACTACTGCGTTTGCACAGTTTTCCTCCTCCACAATAAGTGGACTGTGGTGTGGATATACCTTTAAGGCCTGTGCACAACGGGTGCGTAGACGTGCACGTTGTAATATACAGTTCCATATGAGAGACGACACACCGCTTGCGTGACGTGTGCGTGCACGGCTCTAACATTTTAACACATTCACTGCCCCTAACGCACATGTGCGTTCACCGTCATACAAGTTTGTTCTTAGGCCACGCCCCCTGGCAGTGAATGCGTTAACGCACGCGCACGTGCAAGTCTACGCACACGCAGCCGGTGTGGCATGGCCTTTACTCTTCCTTTTCCTTTCCGAGCCTGGGCCGCGGACCGAAGCCCGAAAACCCCTGTTTTAAGTTGACACAAAAGGAATATGATTGCGAGTATATCGGCCTTTTGATATCCTTTCACTTATTGCAACACATATTTATAAAAAAAACCGGGCAAGTGCGAGTCGGACTCGCGCACGAAGGGTTCCGTACCATAATGCAAAAAAAAACGGTCACCCATCCAAGTACTGACCACTCCCGATGTTGCTTAACTTTGGTCAAAAATCACGTTTGTTGTATGGGAGCCCCATTTAAATCTTTATTTTATTCTGTTTTTAGTATTTGTTGTTATAGCGGCAACAGAAATACATCATCTGTGAAAATTTCAACTGTCTAGCTATCACGGTTCGTGAGATACAGCCTGGTGACAGACGGACGGACGGACGGACGGACGGACGGACGGACGGACGGACGGACGGACGGACGGACGGACAGCGAAGTCTTAGTAATAGGGTCCCGTTTTACCCTTTGGGTACGGAACCCTAAAAACAACATTATTATGTAAGCGTTCACCGAAAGGAACTATCAAAGTATGAATGTTATAAATGCAGTCAATTTTACGGTTCATAAAGACGTTAGTTATGCATTTTTATGATAAATGTGTAGCGATAAATACATTTAAATATTGCATACATTTGCTACAAGTAATAGTTATTATACTCGAACTGTAGCTTTGCGCGTATTTCAGCCTGGGATTCGGTTTGTGCTATTTCCCTCCCTTTTAATGCAGCCATTTTCAAAGTGTGCTCCGAGGAACCCTAGGGTTCCGCAAAGCCTCTATTGGGGCTCCGCGAAAATACTTGTAATAATAAGAAAAAAACCAGCTCTTCTATATACCTAGGTATTCTGGTCGACAGCGACGAACGAATTTTTTTTATTTAGGGCTCCGTTAAATATTTCGCTTTCCAAGAGTTTATTTACCAAAGTTTGAGAGCCGATGTTCTAATGAAATAGCCTACGTGCACCCCCAGAAAATATACAAGTAGAGCTAGTAAACGCTTTGCATAAAAAAAAATTAGACGCTCTATTTTCTTTGTAAAACAATTTTAGCAAGAAAAATAAATACCAGACAAATGTATGTTCAAGCCTAAGTTTCATGTAATAGTTTCGATTGTATGGCGGCTAGATTCGTGTGACGCTAATCCTTGTTAGAAACTAAAGTGCGCGTGACAATTATCATTATTTCTAGGTCATTTGTAAAACCGGTTTCAAAATATGTTTGTTGGTTAGATAGGTAGCGAGATAAGTTTACCGATAGATTTACATCAATTTAGTCAGGGTGTTTTTACAAGTATCCTCGAAATATGTAATTAATTATGGAATCTATACGTATATTTGTCTAACTTTAGTTACTCAATATCTGGGAGACCGAGCTTTGCTCGGAAAACATATAAAACGCGCGTTTGCCCAGACATAAGACCTGGCTAAATCGATTTATCGCCCCAGAAAACCCCCACATAGCAAAATTCATCGAAATTGTTACAGCCGTTTCCGAGATTCCCGAAATATATATATATAAATAAATAAATAAGAATAGCTCGTTTAAAAGGTATTAGAATAATGACATGATTTGACATCTGACTGACTCTATACCAGCCATTCTCAAAGTGTGTTCCGCGGAACCCTACGGTTCCGCGAAGCCTGTGTTGGGGCTCCGCGAAAATACTTGTAATAATAAGAAAAAAAAAACTGCTCTTTATAGGTCGACAGTGACGAACGAAAATATTTCATTTGGAGCTCCGTCAAATATTTCGCTTTCCAAAAGGGTTCCGTCACCAAAAAAGTTTGAGAACCGCTGCTCTATACTAACTGAGCGATCCTAGGCACATTTTATATTAAAAACATTCAGTGAAACCAATAGCGGCAACAATATATTGTCAGTCACCTTAGCACCATAAATCTTACCGTTTGCGAAAACTAGTAGACAATGCATTACACAATAATACGCACACAGCGCAACAGGTAAAAACATTCGTTGCTCAACTCTGAATCTAAAGATGACATATATTCTATTTCTAAGCTAGATACAGCAACAAGAAAATCACTCTTTAGTTGAGCAAGATCTTTGGATTAGTCGAAGACTGCTTGCTGAAGCTGAAGAAGCTTGTAGCGAACTGTTAGGGAGTAGCGACCCCATGTACCCGAGTCCTCTTGGGGAGGTCTGTCAGTCTGTCACCCTACAGGAGAGGATGGGTGGGACAGGGCCCTCTTCCTCTGGCTTGTCTTAGCCGCTCGTCCAGGCGCAACAGGTAAAAACATTCGTTGCTCAACTCTGAATCTAAAGATGACATATATTATACTTCTAGGCTAGATACAGCAACAAGAAACGCACTCTTTTTTCTTTGGTTTTTAGTCGGACAAGAACTTTGGATTAGTCGAAGACTTTGCATTTATACATAAAGTTTTTTGACTAATGCGGAGGCATAAATATACCACATACCTACACTACATACAGCCAGCTCCAATAGTAGTGTCTGACCGAAACTGGGTTTTCAACCGAAACTGAAGGTTCGGCTTTGCACTAGTTTCAGCCGAAACCGGACCTTCGGCCAAAACATGATTCTTATGCCCATTTTCGGCGCAGTCGACGGGTTCACAGGTTTTTGACCGAAACCAAACATTTGGCCGAAACATTCTTTTGTACACCGAAACCGAAACTTCGGCCAAAATTTTAAAAATTTGTTGCTAATTTGAAGATCCAACCCTTTAATGGTTTAGCTCAGTACGACGGTAATGCGACTGTTTTATATACCTATCTATGCATATAGATATACAACCGGATAGCTAGTGTTCTAGGGCCTTGTTTGCACAGACTCGTTCCCATTTGCACAGCGATAGCGTCTGTATCACATCCCCTTGTACTAAACAATGTTAGCGTTAAATGGGCCTTATTAACAAAAGGCGAATTAAGCGATGGTACCTAAAACTTGCATAAATTTTACTGTAACATTGTACCTAAGCATGCACAAAGCCGTGACGAGTGGCGAAAGACAGGGGAGGCCTTTGCCCAGCAGTGGGACACAATATAGGCTATAAAAAAAAAAAAAAATTGTACCTATTAATTCAATTGATAAAGCAGAGGGATATGACGAGCAAAATTTTAAAAAGACGTATATTTTCACAGTAATTGAAATAACGAACAAACCCGCCCGGTGGGCGGCGTGGCTCACTCCGCGATTTCGTCGCTTTGCTACAGGTAGCTAAAAGTACATCCGTTCCACACCAATTTTGGTGGCTAGCCATAAGCCGCGCGTGGCGCTGTAGCTAGCGGCCAGATCTCTCCTGATCGTAACAGACGCGTTAGAGTGAGTCTTCTGTACCTAGTACTATTATTTATTCTGTGCCGGTGGCCAAATCTTCCGTCGCAAGTTTCACGCGGCGCGCCAGATCTTTTATTCCCTTCTACTTTCCTGGCTCTACGACCCTCTACCACTGATGAACCTTATGACTTTGTAATAAGGTTTAAAAATGGTCAGTCAACAGCGAGGACGATGGCACCGTGACCGTAATACTGGTACAATGTAAATTATGCAAAAACTTTTCGTCTGTGCATTCGCTGCAAAAAGTTTAGTGAGCTATGATGAAAGGAAAAATGAGGTCTATAAAAGAAGTTTTGAAGCGCTGGTACCGTAAAGAATACAGATCCGTTCAGGACGCTTGATTTTTTAGGGTTCAGTACCTCAAAAAGAAAATAGGATCACTTGTGCGTCTGTCCGTCTGTCACAGCCCATTTTCTCCAAAAGTACTGGATCAATTAAGTTATAGCCAAAAATTACCATTCCTGCCCCCCCCCCCTCCTTATCTCCAAAATTACTGGGCCTAAAATTTTGAAAGAATATACAAATTAGTTCTTTCAATAGATGACAGGAAAACCTATTAGAAATATGCAGTCAAGCGTGAGTCGCACTGATTACTTAGTTCACCGATGGGCAGTTAAGATTGTTGCTGTTTATACTAAGAAGAATAGGTTAAGGTGCAATTAAAAGACTTCTACACAAACAAAGGTTGTCTGTGTGAACCAATTAAGTCACTGTAAGGTTTTCTCAGGAAGCCATACGAAGCATGTGATTGTTTGACTGAGTAATAGCAGCTGTATTTGTTTTTACAATTGCCACAGTTTATAATCTGTATTGACAGTTTGTTTAGTTGTTAGCATGAGTGAAGCCTTAATATGGCTGTATTAATTTTTTAGAGAACGGGCATTTTTCTATTGGGCCTGTATAAGCATTTTGAAATGTGACGTTTTCTACCAAAAGGTACCACATTGTCAATTGTCAATAAGGTTGATTTCAAATTTAAGATATATCGAAATAGACTATTTCAAATAGTGCCTTATTGAGAACTGACAGTAAGTTTTGATTAAGAATGGCACAAATTTAGATATTTTTGTATAGATTATTGTAGAAAGATTTTTTTAATACAGTTGCTCAAAAAGTGCTACTTTACGTAGCTGTTTAGCGTGCGGAAAGTTGGTTATCTCGAACTAGTGCTTTTTACTTTTCCAATTTTTTTAAATTTATACTTGTTCCAATTCACGACTACTTATTGATGAGTGTTAATATTAGTTTCCTTTAAACGTCGTAATCAGCATAAAAACCTACCGTTAATGTAAGAATACGAAAAATATTACATATTTCATATTTAATTACTCACCTCTTCATCATTACAACACGTTTATTTTTTAATATTCAATATTGAAAATTCCGTTCTTAATAAGTTGACTGAATGGAACGGAATAGCTGCCAAACGCCCATAGATATAATATACTTAAAGACGACGTCTAACCGAGCTGTCACTGTTACCACTTTTGTTTAGTGTACGATTAACAATGTTTTTCTCATTTTTTCGCAACTGTATTAAAAAACGTCGTTCGATACACGTGCGGAAATGTCATTCTTCACTCGTCCCGAGTCTTGCCACTCGCCTGCGGCTCGTGGCAAGATATCTCGGTACTCGTGAAGTAATGACATACC
Source organism: Cydia fagiglandana (assembly GCF_963556715.1). Classification (NCBI taxonomy): domain Eukaryota; kingdom Metazoa; phylum Arthropoda; class Insecta; order Lepidoptera; family Tortricidae; genus Cydia; species Cydia fagiglandana. The sequence goes on along the minus strand of NC_085943.1, from coordinate 965,842 downwards.
TTCCGCACTAGCATCGAAATGTACTATACCATTTTTCATAGTTTGTGTGATGGTGAAGGAATGGAAGTCATGAATGGTATGAACATTTTGGGACACTTAAGGATCAAAAAAGCTGAGTCTGAGCAGAAATGTCACTAAAATTCCCAAATTTTAAAAGAAAGTTTAGTAGGGATGTAACAATACCGATACGATATATCGGTCAATATAATCGGCAGACCGATATATCGGCATCGCCGATTTAAATTCAGCTGATATTACAGTTTGAAAAGCGCGCAAAACGAATGACGCTGCTAATAATTTGAATACACTTTGTTTCCATAACAAATAACCCTCCTTTTGCGTTGCCGTAGTCGGGTAAAAACTACCTAAAGTGAACTATAATTACTGATTAGAATTTACTTTTGCATTGATTGCTTGGTGGTTACCTAAATAAATGTTTTCTTTGATTTTGATTTGGCATTTATTAGTTTTACAGTTTTTCACACTTCACAAAATCGAGTGTCTATTAATACATATGTATGTTTTATGCATAATAAGTATATAATTCCTTATTTGTTATATCTATGAGCTAACTACTGTGCCATTGATATCGGTATCTGTTTCGGTATCGCCAATTATTTGCTTCAAAAATCGGTATCAGTATTGTATCGCCAAAATCATGTATTGTTACATCCCTAAAGTTTAGTGTACAGCCTACAGTCACCATCAGCAATATATTGGAACGCCCAAGGTGTTCATAAATATCTGAACAAAACTACTAATTTAAAGACATTCAAATGCATGATAGAGACTGTACAATATTAAATTAAATTTACATATCAAAGAACAACAACAAATGAAGCCATCAAAAAATAAAAATAGATTTCAAGTACATAAATGAATGATGTTTAGTTTATTAATTATTTACAATTAATATAAATAGTAGAATGTTTTAACATTGTTTTTAATAGATAATAGGTTTTATAATAATTATAACATAGTTATCAAACAGCATTCATTATTATTACACAATCAGACAATGACCTTTCGCTTCATTTCCGTAATAATGTAACCTAGTTTAACACGCCAATAAATAATTTCGGCAACTACATAACCTTTTTTTTATTATTGCATAAGTTACCAAATAACAACAATATTTCTTTAGCAACCAATTTCATAGCTGACTGACTTGCACTAACTAAACAAACCTGTTTCAAACTATGACTCATTTGTCTGATTTCACCAAAAAAATATAATATGCAACTTGCAAGACATTCTTTGTACATAGTTGGAAAAAGAAAAATTGTATTATTGAGATGTTTATCAGTGCCATGGTCTAATAAATTAAAAAAAAAACAATGGTAGTTAAATTATAATTATATATGAATTAAAGTGGAAAAAAAATTGTATTTTAGTATTTTGAGTTGTTATGCAGGATGCAATTGATTCTCATAGGATATGAATGATTCTAATTAGATTACAGACAGTTCTTAAACGAACCAACCGGCTTCAAAAGGCGTTGCTAGGCTTAAAATTGCCAAACAATACTGTGAACTCTCATGGGAGGTTCCCAGCCAGTGCCACCCACCCACTGGTTACAGATTACATAGCCTAGGTACTTACACTTCTAGGATCCTGTCCCCCTTCCGGATACCAGCTTGTTCAGCCGCTCCCTGCTCCAAAACAGCGCTTACGTGCTGCAAAGGAGCATAAAGCTCCCCATTGATCGACCTCAACTGCCCACCTTCGGACACTTGACCGCGCACATTGAAACCGAACCCAGTGTCAGTTTTATAGATAGTAACGCGACGGGGCCCATTGGTAGCCGTTGTAACTTTATTATTTCTCTCAGGTCTAATAATACTGTTATTATCAGTTTCTGTCTCAGCCATTTTGGACGACTTTGACGTTTTGTGCTGTTGTGTTGGCTAGATTGCTCAACTCAACACGAATAGGATGCGTTCACGTTCAATAGAACATATGAATTATTATGAGTTGTACTTATTTAATAGTTAATACATTTCATGTGGATCCGTCATAGTAAGAAACCAACATTATTATTTAATCTTTAACGTAAAAAAATTAAAAGATGATAATATTTGCAAGGTTTTATTTCTAATTCATATTTTGCTGGCAACATTTTCCAGCGCCCTCTACACATTTTTCACGGAAGACATCGAAGACATGTTGCTCTGATGGTAAAGCAGTCATCCACCATCCAGTTTTTCTTTTCCGTCGCTAGAGAGCACAAGTTTCGAAACAACGTGGTACAAGAAAATTTCAACTTCTTTCACATCAAAATCAGCTGTGAACTTCAGTATGGCCGCTCTTATATGTAGAAAATAAATTGTTTTTGTAAAATCATACAAAAAAATAGGAAAGTGCAGTTTTCGTACTTACACCGAATAGTTGTATCTTTTACGAACAGTGTCGGTGTTGACTAATAAAAAGTGTTGCGTCATGACAGAATCGTGATTCTCTCACTGACAAACAAAATATAATAAAAATTGCGAATAGCGAATTACGGCGAGTATAGTTAGCATTTCTTTGGTTCGCGTTTCATTAGATCGTCGCTTGAGTGTTGGGAGCTGATGTTTATTGTGAACCGCGTCAAAACATACGAGCAATGAGTAGTGTGAGGTTGAGTCTAGTGTCTGTGGGGAGATTAGCCGTCGGGAGAAATTGCAAGTTGACATCAGGTAAGTGGTTTCCTACATTTTCGTATTCGGTTTTGTTTTTGTGCATTGGCTACGCTCCAAAGTTTTGTGGCGCAGTCCGCTTTCCTGGCTGTGTTCACGCGTAATCTACATCACAACGAATGTTTGATAACAGAACGTGATAGAATAATCAGAGTATAAATAAATTGGTTATGTTATACGCTTCTCGCGTATTGTCATGCTTTTATTACGAAACGCTCACCTAAAACTTGTTTTCTCCTTGATTTGACTCTTTAAGCAAATATTTTTGGGATACCTACACGCTGAATTATTGGTTATATCAAGGTCATTATCGCATAATTTATGCTTGACACTGCCCTCTGAGGTCCTCGGATGTATTTAAGTTTAAATTGCTGTAGTATTTTATAGCCAATTAAGGACTGTAACTGATATTGGTTATATGTTATATGACATAGATAGTGTGTACAAATAATGATAATTTTATACTGTAGTAACTGTTTCAGTACCTATTCATGTAGTGAAACAGACCTTTATCAGGTGAGATTAATGTCAATGAAACCAGCCAAGTGCGAGTCGGAATCGCGCATGAAGGGTTCCGTACAATTACGCAAAAAAATCACGTTTGTTGTATGGAATCCCCACTTAAATATTTATTTTGTTTTTAGTATGTATTTGTTGTTACAGCGGTAACAAAATACATCTGCAGTGTGACATATGATCATGTCTGATAATTTCAACTGTCTAGCTACCACGGTTCATGAGTTACAACCTAGTGACAGAGAGACGCATGGGCAGATGGACAGCGGAGTCTTAGTAATAGGGTCCATTTTTACCCTCTGGATATGGAACCCTAAAAGCTAGCAACAAACTAAACACTACATACTTTAGCAAAATAGTTATTTGTTTTACAAGGGGGCAAAGTTGTTGTTTATCCGCTCGTGCTAATATTGATACCCGAGCAAGCGAATGATTCCAAAATTGAACCACGAGCGTAGCAAGTGGCATGGAATCTTGAGCGTTGCGAGGGTTGCAAAGCACGAAGGTTAAACAAAATTTGCCCCCGAGTGAAACACAAAATTTTTCACCTCACCAACCCGAAGCAAATATTAAATGTAAAAAATCAAACCAAATCAAATCCAAATGGATGTTATCAAATATTTATCACCCTGAATCATCATTTAAAAGTCAATTCTACCAGCAAACATACGAAAACAACTCAAAATTTGCATTTGAATACTTTGCCCCACATGTGGATAAAATGCAACTTTGCTATTCGTTTTTGAAGTGCAAAGTAATTCTTTCCGAGCTGGTGTGGTGAAAAATATATTATTACAGCCTACATAGACAGATGCATGTCTGATCTTTCATCAAAATATTAACTAGCTTCTGGCCACTAACTTTGTCTGGATGATAATTATTGTGGTACTAAAAATTGTCCTATGTACCATCGCCCACACTGTTAACTGACAGTTCGTAAACCTTATTACAAAAGGCATAAAGTCCACCTATGGACAGTTAAGAATGTTGCAGTTTGTGCTTTGCCCGGGGAAGAATCTATCTCCATTCCAAAATTCATCTAAATTTGTGTAGTGGTTTAGTAAGTTACTTCCATATTTATAATATAAGTAGGGAAGGGATGTTGCAGGCCAGCTGTCTATGTAGGAAACATATGCCTCAACCTTAACCTAGCCCTTGACGGCCCCAAGACAGACCATAACAGCTATGGCTTGATGTTGTGAAAGGAGATATGAGCGTGAAAGGGCTCATATGAGACGACGCCCAGGATCGCGCAAAGTGAAGGAAAGCATGGCAGGCCGGGATAATGCTAGGTAGAAGAAGTAGGGAAGGGATGTAATAGTTTGTTCATATCAAAATACCTAACTGTTATTATGAAATGTAATTAAGTCGTGCCCATTAAAAACTGTAGACACTATTTTTTATTGTATCCGTTTGTTTTTGTTATATCTACTTGGAATTACATTTCTATTTTGATTCTAATAATAAATAATAAATGGCCGAACTTTATACTATCCATACTATCCAGTCCATTATCAATTTACCATCATACATAGTCAATTAAAAATGTCTTTGTTTTAATTGCAACTTTATTAATTTTCATTTTACCCATTAATTTACCAACAATTTAAATTTTTCGTAAAGATGCCTATTTTTTAGATGTAAGTACCTATTGTAAAAACCGGGCAAGTGCGAGTCGGACTCGCGCACGAAGGGTTCCGTACCATAATGCAAAAAAAAAACAAAAAAAAAGCAAAAAAAACGGTCAGCCATCCAAGTACTGACCACTCCCGACGTTGCTTAACTTTGGTCAAAAATCACGTTTGTTGTATGGGAGCCCCATTTAAATCTTTATTTTATTCTGTTTTTAGTATTTGTTGTAATAGCGGCAACAGAAATACATCATCTGTGAAAATTTCAACTGTCTAGCTATCACGGTTCCTGAGATACAGCCTGGTGACAGACGGACGGACAGCGAAGTCTTAGTAATAGGGTCCCGTTTTACCCTTTGGGTACGGAACCCTAAAAACGGAGTATCTCCCTTTATCCTTATCCTTCAAGATATTGCAGTTCTCGCATCGTCTAAATGAGCCCTAACATTCAGTGTTTTAAAACACTTGACTGAACTAATTTTAGAAAATTTCTTGCATTTCCACACCTTTGGCTTCTATGTCATAAAAAAAAACCGGGCAAGTGCGAGTCGGACTCGCGCACGAAGGGTTCCGTACCATAAAGCAAAAAAAAAACGGAAAAAATGCAAAAAGAAAACGGTCACCCATCCAAGTACTGACCCCGCCCGACGTTGCTTAACTTTGGTCAAAAATCACGTTTGTTGTATGGGAGCCCCACTTAAATCTTTATTATATTCTGTTTTTAGTATTTGTTGTTATAGCGGCAACAGAAATACGTCATCTGTGAAAATTTCAACTGTCTAGCTATCACGGTGACAGACGGACGGACAGCGAAGTCTTAGTAATAGGGTCCCGTTGTACCCTTTGGGTACGGAACCCTAAAAAGCAATAAATTGTTCAAAATTATTTTCCATAATGAGGAGAATGGGGACTACGTTTGTATGGAGACGCTCTACCATACATTGTAGGGCCAATGTTACGTCGCTAACCTGTTTGATGCTTGCGTGTCAAGGCGGGATTTTATGTGTCAAGGGAACCCGCGTATGACCCCCCGCGACAATGCGGGTTTTTTAAAATCCTTGAACTGTGGAATAAATCCTAGTATGAGAATTTTAAAAACCCGGCCAAGTGCGAGTCGCACTCGCGCACGAAGGGTTCCGTACCATTACGCGAAAACGACAAAAAAATCACGTTTATTGTATGGGAGCCCCACTTACTTAAATATTTATTTTATTTTATTTTTATATTTTTAATATTTGTCGTTATAATTATAACGGCAACAGAAATACATCATCTGTGAAAATTTCAACTGCCTAGCTATCACGGTTCATGAGATACAGCCTGGTGACATACAGACGGACAGCGGAGTCTTAGTAATAGGGTCCCGTTTTTACCCTTTGAGTACGGAACCCTAAAAAGAGCATATAGACGGCATTAGTCATTACCAATGTCTAAAAACCGAAGAAAGTTCACAAAACTGTCACAATGTAAAAACTCGAGCTAAACTTCGTGATTACTCAGAGTGAAAATCCATTGTTCTCATGACACCTCCGGTACTAACGGCAAAACAATCTGACAATTGGTGGTGCTTATATCGTGACAATAAGGCTTAAGTTGCGTTGTTGTTGGTACACAATACAATGGGACATGGGTAATTCGACCGTAGTGTCACAGAATAAATAATAGTACTAGGTACAGAAGACTCACTCTCTAATAAAACGCGTCTGTTACGATCAGGACAGATATGGCCGCTAGGGGGCGACAGCGCCACGCGCGGCTTATGGCAAACCCCAAAATTGGGGTCGAATGGAAGTACTTTTAGCTACCTGTAGCAAAGCGACGAAATCGAGGAGTGAGACACGCCTGGTAGTGTTAAGGACCGCGTGTAGTTGACTAAAGACGGATCATACATACGCAAAAGTTAAGTTTCAGTATACGGGAGTAAAATTAGTTATGAGTTGTGACTTATATCGCCTAAAACCGGTCTCTTGTTTTGTACCAAAATGTGAGCAATCGCGGCTGTATCGATGCTAAATTGCAACTGCAACCTAGATAAAGCTCAAAGCTGCTGTCTCTGGGACTAATTGTAAGTAACTCCATAGGCGTATTACGAGTATATGGATAACTTTATCCACGTGATAAAATATGCATCTCATTTTAAAACTGCGCTATTGAAAGTGACGGACACAATTTTTTCACATAGACAAGAACGACCATAAAATCCTTACTGAGTCGTGTTTGCATGTGCGAGGGTTCTATGTATATGACCAGCTGCAGTATCATGGCCTTTTTCCGACTGTTTTGCCTAACTACTGCAAAGAGTCGCCGTGTGCGACCTCTCTTTACACAGCAGTCGAAAAGACGAGACATGAGACATACGGGTCGATCAACTTTTTTATGTCATATCGTGTCCCAACGATATAAAAATTGAAATCTTACAAATCGTAACGTTTTTAAATTTATCTGGTATATTATAGTAAATTAACCAAATAATCATTCAAACAAGAACTTAAAAACTGAAAGAATATAGTTTTGTTTTGGTGACCCAGGAGATAATTTTAGACTCCCATACAAAAAAAGCATGTCCCAATCGCATGTCGGCTTCGGTTTTTACTTAACAGTGTAAAAAATGTACTCCACCATATTCACTACTAACTCTTAATTAAAAAGGTATTGACATCTAATTTACAAATGCGATGCTAAAATTTCGCTAGAATTCGTAGATTTATTTTAAAAAAAGTTCTTTTGTCCCATGTTGATGTCCCAAAAATTTTTAGGCATGTTTTGCATTTTTCTGGAGGAGAGTGATTAATAAATGTTTTTAATTATAATTTTTTTATTATTTCGTAACATTAACATATTATTCCGATAGGTAGAATATGCATGGTTGCGGTATTTGAGTAATATAAAAACTTTTCGTACATTTTACGACATAAGTGACTCAGGAGACACTATTAGTTGATTTTAAGGAAAACCAAAAAGGGACTCTTTAATTTTAAGTTAAAAGAAGCAAAGAGTTTATGCTCCTTTATATAATAGACGAATATGTATTTCGATTAAATGAAGTTTTATTTAATAAATCCCGGGTAACCCAGGGGACACGTTTTGAGACAGCACAACATATATAACACCAAAAGTTGTCAAAATAATAAAATTTGTGCGCGGCCCGTAATCGCATACAAAACTTTAAATGTTCTTGTACGCTAAATGTCTGAAAAATAATCATATTTAAAACATTTATTTTTTCGAAAAAAATCTTTCTCCATGACATGAAAAAGTTGATCGACCCACAATTTATGTCCTGCAGTGGTATCATGGTCGCGTTTTTATTACCTGTCATGTCATGCGTCACTTTCACACTTACATACTTGTAAGAACGTGACAGGCATGGTGACAAGTGATAAAGAGCCGGCCATCTTAGCCCTTCTGGGTCATGGTCAACAGCAACGTGCTTGTGGGGTTTTTGTCTGCATTTTTGACTACAAAATGTGACGCTTATCACCAATGTCATCAACTGACGAAGGCTCCTACTGACTAAGAAGTAGTTATGTAAGACAACAATTATGACATTTATAACACTTAAGGTCGACGTGGGAAAGACCGGCATATAAAATGTAGTGTAGGCAAGACCGTCATAATCATTAAGGGCAAACTCGTATTTATGTCGGCGGCCGATCGTAAAGATCAGGCATATCGTGAAATGTGAAAATCTTTTTGACTTGTTTCCTGAGTCGACGGAGCCCCGCTACCTATATGTATATTGGTTTAATGTGACTTATCCTCAAAACAATACACATGAACATTAAGATCTGCCTGATCTTACGATCGGCCGCCGACATTTATATGTGTATCGCTCAGACTCAGCCAGAAAGAGTTTCACTCTTGCTCTACCGACCTTCTGGAAGTGTAGTATACCAACGCAATAGTTAAAGCTACGAAAGAGTTTGTAGAAAGTCTTTGCCACATGACAATAGCCTCTGCCTGCAAGTCCTGCAACTTTGTCAGCGTAATCTTTAATTAAACTATCCCCTTCCATTATTCTTACTAAACTCTAACCCCCAATTCCCCATTGCAACTTTTTAGGGGATGAATTCAGAGATACCTATGTCATGTACAATGCCAAATTTTTTCGACGCCGTTTATATTTTTGTGATCGAGAACAAAAGACTTACAAACATTCACATTTAAATAACATAACTTCCGTGAGACACAGACATATTAAATATATTAAGAACGGGTCACTTACGCATTGTATAAGTCGAAAAACGCAGTCTGTGCCGTTTCGTCACCGTAAACGCAAGCTCCTGATGACACTCCTCGGTATGGAGAGAAACATGTCGAGCGTTTTTCGACTTGAAAATCTTAAAATACGTGAGTGCTCCGTTCTTAATATATAAATTTAACATTGACATTTAAAAAAACCTGAAAAAGTATCAAAAACAATTGTTTACCCACTCAAGACTTAACAAATGCACGCTATTATCTTTATATGGTTTATTTTATATGGCATTACGAAATACCTTATATAAATCGTGTTAATTATTATCACACACAGTTCGCAAGGTCTTACGTCCGTTGACCTTTATTTAGGAAAAACAATGACTCAATTGCCTTTGATCGTTTGGTTCATTTTGGTAGTAAACATCCATAATGCATTTCTGTCAAAATTATCCATAAATATTGGGTTTATGATAGTTTATCACGCGATAAAATAAGATTAGTCGTGTGAATATGATCTGCTCAATAGATTAACCGAGTCAAGACGAAAATGTATTACGAGCCCCGATGCATATGTTTTCGTCTAGTTCCGCGCAACAATTTTGTTTATTTTAATAAATTTTACACATGAACATATAATGACCCAGTAATGGGAACCGTAATAGCAATGTTTAATGTAGTTTATTTTGATCGTATAATAAAATTGCATAAGACTTTTATTGCTGAAAAAAAGGACTTTTCAAAAACGTTGCCTAAATCATATTGTCCTCTCTTACAGCACTGCTGCATGCATGGGCTCGAAACAAAATTGTCAGTACATTGGCAGAGCCCTATTGTTTTCCCTGGTAATAGCCCTTTTCACATATGTTGTAATCCTACCCGTCAAAAAAAATATATAAAATCATTATTTTTTTTCTTTCAGTACAAACGGTATTTCTTGTATTTGGATTTAGTTATTGCAGAGTATTACCATATAAAATTAAATTACATTAGTATAAGCATTAAATATTAGTAATCATTAAACAAAAACATTAGTTTTGAACAAACGCGAGAACCTCAAAAAATGGGGTCACCTGACGAAAACATATGCATCGGGGCTCGTAACAGAACCTAATGCACATATTTCATATTATAACTTAAAATTGTTGTGCAACTTAGAAACCTGCACATTTCTGGATCAGTGTAACGATGGTACATATTAACCCTAGCGCAGTGTTGGCATCAATCTGAACTAAATCAATCCGGATTGATCAATCGAATTGACGCGTCAATCCGAATTGATCAATCCGGATTGATCAATTCGAATTGAATCAATTCTGATTGACGCGTCAATCCGATTGAATCAATTTGAATTAACGCATCAATCCTCAATTCGGATTAAATCAATTCTCAATCTAGATTAACCATAGTCCCTAAGATTACTTTTCAAAGGTGTAAGTTTTTGGGACTTACTTACTGGACTTAAATTCGATATCTGAGGTTCCCAGAGGTTCGAAAACATGTTCCTGATGTCAGTATTGATTTATTTTATTTATTTTATTTATTTTATTTATTTTATTTATTTTATTTATTTTATTTATTTTATTTATTTTATTTATTTTATTTATTTTATTTATTTTATTTATTTTATTTATTTTATTTATTTTATTTATTTTATTTATTTTATTTATTTTATTTATTTTATTTATTTTATTTATTTTATTTATTTTATTTATTTTATTTATTTTATTTATTTTATTTATTTTATTTATTTTATTTATTTTATTTATTTTATTTATTTTATTTATTTTATTTATTTTATTTATTTTATTTATTTTATTTATTTTATTTATTTTATTTATTTTATTTATTTTATTTATTTTATTTATTTTATTTATTTTATTTATTTTATTTATTTTATTTATTTTATTTATTTTATTTATTTTATTTATTTTATTTATTTTATTTATTTTATTTATTTTATTTATTTTATTTATTTTATTTATTTTATTTATTTTATTTATTTTATTTATTTTATTTATTTTATTTATTTTATTTTATTTATTTTATTTATAATATAATAAGATTTATAATAAGAACACACCACACAGGTAGATATAAAGATAAACAGAGGAACGGCAAAAAAACTTGTTTATGCTGGAGGCTTCATAGATCGCTCATGCCAACCTCGGTTATTCAATAACAACTTGAATTTAAGTGTGCGTAAAGATTACAATCGTTTGAACTGGTCAAAAACTTTATAATGAGGTAACTGAATAGACTTGGTTTTTATTTCGGTTACCGGTAACAGAGGTTAACCGTATCTGATACGGTTACCGAATCAAAGTGTTACCTTATCAGACGGTTACCGTTATGGTAGGGGTTTTTACAACCGCTTCTAAAATAACTCTATGAAAAACCCCGGTTAAGGTAACCGGTTCCTGTCCCTGGTAGAATCTAAATATTGCCATTGAAACCATGTTTTGCACCTTAGATATCGATTTTGAATGCAAGCAGTCACTTTCAAAAAATGTCACTAAAATGTCCCGAAACAGGACACCTTTCAATATTGCAGTCGAAAAGATGTTTAGAAACCTCTGGCTACTAGATTTTAAACGCAATCGGGTTATTTCTAGAAATGTCCCAAAAAAGGGCATCTCTCAATATTTCCCTCGGAAACAAGTATCGAAACCTTTGGGCACCTCAGATATCGATTTTGAACGCTATCGGTTAATTTCAAGGAAAGTCCCGAAAATGTTCCAAAAAGGACATCCTTCATAATGCCGTCAGAAACATGTTTCGGAACCTTTGGTAAACTCGGACACCGCTTCGGAACGCATTTGGTCAGTTTCAAAAAATGGCCTAAATAAAAATGACATTAGGTGTACATACAAAGTAATCGTCAATCCGAATTGACGATTGAGGATTGAGGATTGACCGGTCAATTCGAATTAACGATTAGTAATCGTCAATCTTCAATCAGTAGATTTAGAATTAGTTTCGTCAATCGTCAATCGTCAATTCGAATTGATCGGTCAATCCTCAATCGTCAATCGTCAATTCGAATTGATATTTTGCCAACACTGCCCTAGCGTCAATGTCCATTAGTTAGGCCAGTAATATACGATGAATTGTCATTTGTCAAGCGATAAATTTCAAAGTGGTCAGGTATAATAATTCAATGGGACGGTATCTCCAGAGTCTGTATACGCTGTGTTAACCAACTTGGCAGCAACAATGTTTGACTGCACCATAGTCCGTCCACTTTTGTATAAATTTACAAATACATAGTTGCAGTTACGGCTGTTACAACAAAACTGCCAATGAACAATTTATTCTGCTTGTAATTCTCTGCAACAGTTGCATTTGAAGTATGTTGCAAAGACCTATGGTTTTCAAATTCGAAGCGCAAATTTGACTAAGTTTCATATGAGGTTTACTTCAGATGGAAAATTGGAAATATACTTATTTATTCTAGGAAATAAATCCGTACTATCCTACTCTATCCCACAAGATGGACGGACGACCTTGTTAAGGCCGCCGGAAGACGCTGGATGCGGGTCGCTTCCAACCGGTACGAATAGAGGTCCAAGGGGGAGGCCTATGTTCAGCAGTGGACGTCTTATGGATGAGATGATGATGATAATCCTACTCTATCTATATCGAGATTCCTGCATTTTTTAATTGTTTCAAACTGTTTCTTATTGTCCACAGCCGTCCAATCGTGCCGATCCCTACGGCGTTCGAGCGCGCGATGTCTCAGCACAAGCAACACTCTCTGCAAGAGCACAGAGCAGCCCCCCGGTCCGCACCCGCCAAAGGAGGCTGTCAGTTCTGACGGTAAGTCACAAGCTACTTTCTTTTAGAGATTACAACCTATATCAGTACCGACATAATGGTCGTTCTTGTCTACGTGACAGCGTGATAAAACGGTATCCGTCACTTTCAATCGCGCTCTGTTAAAAAGTGACGGATATTTTGTCACGTGGATAAAGCCATCCATAATAGGCCTGCAGGGGTCTGTAAACTTTTTAGGAGAAGAACCAACCACAGTAGAAATAGGTACCACAGTATTTTCCGTAGTTTAGGAACTCCCAAGCTTTAGTCTTTTGAGTGACTTGCAATTGTACCTCTGAAGCAACTGGCGAGCCACGTTTCGCTATCCGAAGGCTTGCACTTTTGTCTTCACTGTATGCTTCGACTTCATTCGATCCTATGCTGAATTCTCCTAGGCCGGCAGCAAGGGTTTGGCAGGCGGGGTTCAATGTGACATCTCCGCATGTTTCTCTTGAGTGTATCATTAAATGTGACAGTAAAACGAGGTGAGGTGACCATTGGCATACAGTTTTATCTCATACTGGCCGCCGGGAGATGTTTTACTAGATATGTAAACAGTTTTACATAGATTAGGTATATTCATCATTGTTATTAATGTTATTATCTTTCCGAATTTAGGCGAAAGTTGAATGAACTATTTAACGGTACGAATTTGGGCGTTACTGACATTTGTAACGATAATATGAAATGTGTCGGTTGTTACTAAGGTAATACAAAATAAAATCTTATCACTGACATAATGAGTGAAATGTTTAAAAAGTAATTGTGGATATGATGTAGAGTTGACAACTTTTATATTTCTTTGTCTCTTTGGCCACTTTTTTTAGTACCTGGCTTATGATAGATGGCTATATCAATTATCAACGTGATAAAAATAACCGCCACTATTAACACCGCGCAATTGAAAGTGACGGACACAGTCTTTATCACGTTGTCACGTTGACAGAATCGACAATCATATCCGTACTGGAGGTAAGGTTGTTCTTATCACGTGGCATGAGAAGTACAGCATACATCACTTTCTGACCCGAGCTTTTATATTAGACGAGTGATATACATGGCATATTAAGCGCAACCATAATACTCTGTACTGTTTCTCTCCAATTTACGTACTAGATTTACTTAAGGTGATTAATTCCTAAGTGTTAAACTGTTAAGACTTAGCGAAAACAAAGAGACAATAAACACACCTGTGTCCATAAAAGGCTTCAAAGCAATTAAATGCAAATCCCTTTACCGATTAAAGACAAAATGAAGTAACCCAATAAAGTACCCAATAAAACTTGTTACGTAAAGGATTAACAAGGAGAGAGTCATGATTTCGTAACTTAGGTCTTAAGTCGTTGGGAATTATACTCGTATATGCGTTTGTTCGGTATCATTTTCTTGCTGTTTTCTTGACCATATTTTTAAGTTCGGTAACTGATATCAACATGCCTAAGATTGGTATTTCACCTGTCCAATTTCTAGGTTCGGTAACTGATATCAACATGCCTAAGATTGGTATTTCACCTGTCCAATTTCTAGGTTCGGTAACTGATATCAACATGCCTAAGATTGGTATTTCACCTGTCCAATTTCTAGGTTCGGTAACTGATATCAACATGCCTAAGATTGGTATTTCACCTGTCCAATTTCTAGGCCCAATGTGCATTGCGTCTCCAATCTCTCACTAAGCAACGACGCACAAGTTACTATAAAACCGGTCAAGTGCGAGTCTGACTCGCGTTCCGAGGGTAATTTGTGATTTTTTTTTCAATATTTTAGTCCCAGTACCTAGCTTCGGAGATAAAGGGATGGGAATTGGTCGGATAGACAGACAGACGCACGAGTAATCCTATAAGGGTTCCGTTTTTTAGGGTTCCGTACCCAAAGGGTAAAACGGGACCCTATTACTAAGACTTCGCTGTCCGTCCGTCCGTCCGTCCGTCCGTCCGTCCGTCTGTCACCAGGCTGTATCTCACGAACCGTGATAGCTAGACAGTTGAAATTTTCACAGGTGATGTATTTCTGTTGCCGCTATAACAACAAATACTAAAAACAGAATAAAATAAAGATTTAAATGGGGCTCCCATACAACAAACGTGATTTTTGATCAAAGTTAAGCAACGTCGGGAGGGGTCAGTATTTGGATGGGTGACCGTTTTTTTTTTTGCTTTTTTTTGTTTTTTTTTTTTTTGCATTATGGTACGGAACCCTTCGTGCGCGAGTCCGACTCGCACTTGCCCGGTTTTTTTCTTTTGAGGTACGGAACCCTAAAACCGGTCAAGTGCGAGTCGGACTCGCGTTCTCTTAATTCTCTTCCTCTTTGAATTCAGTCAAAAATAGATCAGCAGGAATTTACACATGTCATCACCATCATCATCATTCAGGCCTTTAGCATCTTGACAGATGATTTATGCAGCGTCTGAAAGCGAGGAACAACGTCACCGTCGTCGTCGTCGTCGTGTGGAAATTGCACAGCTTCCTAGCATCACCGCCCTGCTGAAACAGAGGCGCTTGCGGTGGCTTGGGCATGTGCAGCGGATGGATAACACTCGTCTGCCTAGGCAGATTATGTTGAGCCAGATAGCATTTCAAAAGCGCCGCATTGGACGTCCCTTGCTGCGTTTTAAGGACTGCGCGAAACGCGACATGTAGCTCTACTATCAGTTTCGTGAATGACAGTGAGAAGTGAAGACAGTGAGAAAGTTAAGGAAAATGTATGGAGTAATTGTACAGAGCCTCTACCGGTCACGTAAAGAACTAAAAAATTCAATTGGTACCATGAGTTATAGACGTTTTTACGCGAGTTTTCCATACTTGCCTAACTTCACACCTAAAACGCTCTCTTTCTAATTATATAATGAAAACTGAGCCAGAATTATTCTGCGTAAATATTTAACGCGAGTAAACGTGACAGTGACACGAAAAATACGTGCGTTTCCAACGTGACATTTCTGTCAACTTGTAAACACAACAAATACGCAGATTTTTCACGAATATCAATGCAATTTTCAACGTAATATGTATAAATTTATAACAGTATGTGAACTTCAAGCAAAACTTTAAGGGATAAATCAATTAATAGTTCGATAAAAGGCTGATTTAGTACAAAGGTAATGAGTTATACTTGACATCATATTTTCCTATTTCTACTGCTACATTTGCGAAAATCACATTGCTTACGAGCAGTTTTTGGTTTTAGGCAAGAAGCTGATTGAAAACAACATTTCCATGAAAACCCGGATTGCATCATGTATGCATGTAGAAGTTACATATGTATTAAGAATTAAGGCTCAATACAAGGAGCGGTACATAGACATGTTGCTGTTTTTGTTGCTGGGTGCACATAACACATAGTAAGAATAAGACATACCATACCGCAAGACCTATTATAATATTTACACAAGAATTGCTACGTATTTTATTAAGCATTATTATCTTATATAAAATAAAACATACAAATGTTCTGTGGGTTTATTTATTTTTCTTTACTAAGTAAGTATTATTTTATTTTCCGTTGTTCAAATTATTGTGTTTGGTACCTAGGTAATCGTTTTTCATGTCAACTTGGTAACAGGAAATATAAAACTTTCTTCAAAAACTTTTGCTGGTGGTTCTGAATCTGAAAATTTAAATAAGATTTAAACACATTTATTGCCAAAAACCCGCTGCGTGGGTTCATTTTGTATTGGAAATGGGGCGCTTGGCACTGAAATATACTCGAGATCATATAGGTACTATAAAATTAAAATCGCTATTAAGGTCATACGTAGGGTCTGTGCGGAAAGAGAAGAGTCGTAGGTATAATGTATGGGCTCCCCTAAATTTCACGACTTTTCTCTTTCCGGACACTCTATTAGATAATGTTACTTAGCAGTAGGAGACGGCCGCTGTCATGATGCGGACTGAAGCGGACCATTATAATACATACCTATTTTAATATTTTAAGATTTCTTCTCATGTGTGTATTATTTTCATCATAGGTAATAAATATGTAGCCAAAAGTAGCCTGTATAATCGCGCCGTATACTTTGCTTCCTATTTTTTAACACGCAATGTCATAATTTTAACTCGATTATTAATGATGTTTACGTAATTATCATATTTTGCAATTTTTGTCTTGAATACAATTATATTTTAATTTATACACTGTTTACTAACATTGATGTGTTTATTATTTTCGTAACTATGGCAACGTCAAATCTTTAAAAATTTGTAGAATGAAGGTTGAGTCAGTAACAAAGTGACAAAACTGGTCTTAGAGCATTTAATAACTGGAGTGGCCATTGAGTGCTTACTGTTAGGATTTAGGATTAGGGTTCCAAGCAGGAAAGAAAAGCTTGTTTTAACACCATATAGGTAATGTTTATTAATCTCAAGCAAGACTACATAGTAATGGCGTCTCATACGAGAAGAAAGAACACCTACGTTTGTTTTATATTGACAACCGAATAAATCAAATATCATAGTCGTAGTAGTCTCGAAGGTATACTCTTTATTTTTTTGTTGACATTATTACTTACCCCTCTGCCGAAAAACTTGCACAATTGTGAAAACTTTTGTATGGACCGACATGGCTTTTTGTACGATACGTACAAATCATGTAGAAATAGCAATACATTTGACGTCCCCTCCCCCGCAAAAATCGGCGGACTGTTTTGTAAAGAAAATGACAGCGATGACATCTCCCTTCTAAATGCTCTTAGTGGATGGTAGAGGTAAGGAATACAATCTCCGTGTAATTAATAATGAAAAAGTGTCCGTCAAAAACCTTAAGAGGGAAGTATACTACGTAATCGTCCATACAAAAAGAGAAAACGTTTTTCCACTTGTATATAAATACGAGTATCTTCCATTCTCCATGATTTTTAGTACGGTATTGATACAATGAAAAACTAGGTTTATGGGTATTTTTTTTCGCTACTCTGGAGAGATTTAGAAAAATTATAATAGCTGACAGCGTGCCCAGTTTTTGCAAATATTCTCCCTTAAAGGAGTTTTCTCATAAAGTCATAAAGGATTCTCCTTACCTCTAACCTCTATATTCACGGCTACCATCAGTATATGTAACATTACTTTCTGTGCATCTCACTTGCACTAATATGCGAGAGCGAGATGCATAGATAGTAAATTACGTAGACGTGAGAAAATTTGACAATTTTGTTATTTAGTTCATTAGGTGACTCCTAGAGGCGCTGTATAAAACTCCGATATACTCGTAACTCTTGCTCTGTTTTTTAGTATAGTTAGAAAGGGACAGTATCGTTTGGAGTGGAGTGAAGTTAGGTACATAAGACCGTAAAGAAACGTAAAACGTGACTCACGGCACGTTTATTCACCGAGTGTAAGTGAAAAACACTCTGCCAACTGATGGTAGAGGCTCTGGTCGCTTTTGATATCGATAGGGACACTTGGGAGGAGCTCGCGTCAGATCGCGATGGATGGAGGGGTGCCATCGCGAAAGGTCGCGAAATTCACGACAACGCGTGGTTCCAAGACGTTGCCCGAAAACGCGCAAAGAGGCACAATCCACCTGATGATGCCGACATGACTCCCAGCTTCACCTGCCACAAATGCGGTCGCAAATGCCGGTCCCGCATTGGCTTACACATGTATATGCGTCATATATGTTAAGAATAGAATTATTATTGTATAGGTTTGATATGTCATTGAACATTTTTGAGGTCAAATTAATACGGTCATCAAACCGTCTCACGAGGTTACCGGTTACCTTGCCCTTGCCTCACGAATCTCACAATTAAATTGGCTAGGCGCCCCTGACCTCTAAATACGCACTTTTATTTATGGTAATGTCCTTCCCTTAAGACGAAACAGGAGCTGAGTTTTAAATATTTTAGGTAAATATACCCGTCTCGCTAACGGAAGCGGCACCTAAAAGTAGTGCGATAAGGACAAGGCGAAAAATTCTGCGTAAAAATCTCAAAAATCAAGGTTTCGTACCCCTCTGTTTCCTCCTCCAAAACTTAACCAATCGTAACCAAATTTGGAAATCTAAATGATTATGAAATTATCTGTGTCGGACCGTTTTGCTTTTTTTTCTAATTGATATCAGTTTTGAATGCCACGCCTCTCATTGCGGCATAGTCAATTAGGCCATTTCTTGCACGTCAATATTAAACTTTATATTTACCACCGAAGAGACGGACTACGTATATTTAAACCTTTACTGCTGAAGGGAAAATATAAATGGATCTTATGAGCACGAATCAGTGTTGGCATCAATCTGAACTAAATCAATCCGGATTGATCAATCGAATTGACGCGTCAATCCGAATTGATCAATCCGGATTGATCAATTCGAATTGAATCAATTCTGATTGACGCGTCAATCCGATTGAATCAATTTGAATTAACGCATCAATCCTCAATTCGGATTAAATCAATTCTCAATCTAGATTAACCATAGTCCCTAAGATTACTTTTCAAAGGTGTAAGTTTTTGGGACTTACTTACTGGACTTAAATTCGATATCTGAGGTTCCCAGAGGTTCGAAAACATGTTCCTGATGTCAGTATTGATTTATTTTATTTATTTTATTTATTTTATTTATTTTATTTATTTTATTTATTTTATTTATTTTATTTATTTTATTTATTTTATTTATTTTATTTATTTTATTTATTTTATTTATTTTATTTATTTTATTTATTTTATTTATTTTATTTATTTTATTTATTTTATTTATTTTATTTATTTTATTTATTTTATTTATTTTATTTATTTTATTTATTTTATTTATTTTATTTATTTTATTTATTTTATTTATTTTATTTATTTTATTTATTTTATTTATTTTATTTATTTTATTTATTTTATTTATTTTATTTATTTTATTTATTTTATTTATTTTATTTATTTTATTTATTTTATTTATTTTATTTATTTTATTTATTTTATTTATTTTATTTATTTTATTTATTTTATTTATTTTATTTATTTTATTTATTTTATTTATTTTATTTATTTTATTTATTTTATTTATTTTATTTATTTTATTTATTTTATTTATTTTATTTTATTTATTTTATTTATAATATAATAAGATTTATAATAAGAACACACCACACAGGTAGATATAAAGATAAACAGAGGAACGGCAAAAAAACTTGTTTATGCTGGAGGCTTCATAGATCGCTCATGCCAACCTCGGTTATTCAATAACAACTTGAATTTAAGTGTGCGTAAAGATTACAATCGTTTGAACTGGTCAAAAACTTTATAATGAGGTAACTGAATAGACTTGGTTTTTATTTCGGTTACCGGTAACAGAGGTTAACCGTATCTGATACGGTTACCGAATCAAAGTGTTACCTTATCAGACGGTTACCGTTATGGTAGGGGTTTTTACAACCGCTTCTAAAATAACTCTATGAAAAACCCCGGTTAAGGTAACCGGTTCCTGTCCCTGGTAGAATCTAAATATTGCCATTGAAACCATGTTTTGCACCTTAGATATCGATTTTGAATGCAAGCAGTCACTTTCAAAAAATGTCACTAAAATGTCCCGAAACAGGACACCTTTCAATATTGCAGTCGAAAAGATGTTTAGAAACCTCTGGCTACTAGATTTTAAACGCAATCGGGTTATTTCTAGAAATGTCCCAAAAAAGGGCATCTCTCAATATTTCCCTCGGAAACAAGTATCGAAACCTTTGGGCACCTCAGATATCGATTTTGAACGCTATCGGTTAATTTCAAGGAAAGTCCCGAAAATGTTCCAAAAAGGACATCCTTCATAATGCCGTCAGAAACATGTTTCGGAACCTTTGGTAAACTCGGACACCGCTTCGGAACGCATTTGGTCAGTTTCAAAAAATGGCCTAAATAAAAATGACATTAGGTGTACATACAAAGTAATCGTCAATCCGAATTGACGATTGAGGATTGAGGATTGACCGGTCAATTCGAATTAACGATTAGTAATCGTCAATCTTCAATCAGTAGATTTAGAATTAGTTTCGTCAATCGTCAATCGTCAATTCGAATTGATCGGTCAATCCTCAATCGTCAATCGTCAATTCGAATTGATATTTTGCCAACACTGGCACGAATTAATGATACATGACATGAGGACATGACGGATTGATCGATTTAGTTGTAGTTAGGTACTTAATTACTTCTTGGCTGGCGCGATGACCCTAAATGAGAATTGGCCTTCAACCAGTGTTGGCAAAATATCAATTCGAATTGACGATTGACGATTGAGGATTGACCGATCAATTCGAATTGACGATTGACGATTGACGAAACTAATTCTAAATCTACTGATTGAAGATTGACGATTACTAATCGTTAATTCGAATTGACCGGTCAATCCTCAATCCTCAATCGTCAATTCGGATTGACGATTACTGTCTACTGTATGTACACCTAATGTCCTTTTTATTTAGGCCATTTTTTGAAACTGACCAAATGCGTTCCGAAGCGGTGTCCGAGTTTACCAAAGGTTCCGAAACATGTTTCTGACGGCATTATGAAGGATGTCCTTTTAGGAACATTTTCGGGACTTTCCTTGAAATTAACCGATAGCGTTCAAAATCGATATCTGAGGTGCCCAAAGGTTTCGAAACTTGTTTCCGAGGGAAATATTGAGAGATGCCCTTTTTTGGGACATTTCTAGAAATTACCCGATTGCGTTTAAAATCGATATCTGAGGTAGCCAGAGGTTTCTAAACATCTTTTCGACTGCAATATTGAAAGGTGTCCTCTTTCGGGACATTTTAGTGACATTTTTTGAAAGTGACTGCTTGCATTCAAAATCGATATCTAAGGTGAAAACAGCCTCCAGCATAAACAAGTTTTTTTGCCGTTCCTCTGTTTATCTTTATATCTACCTGTGTGGTGTGTTCTTATTATATTATAAATAAAATAATTAAAATAAATAAAGTAAAAGAAATAAATAATGTAAATAAAATAAATAAAATAAATAAAGTAAATAAAATAAATAAAATAAATAAAATAAATAAAATAAATAAAATAAATAAAATAAATAAAATAAATAAAATAAATAAAATAAATAAAATAAATAAAATAAATAAAATAAATAAAATAAATAAAATAAATAAAATAAATAAAATAAATAAAATAAATAAAATAAATAAAATAAATAAAATAAATAAAATAAATAAAATAAATAAAATAAATAAAATAAATAAAATAAATAAAATAAATAAAATAAATAAAATAAATAAAATAAATAAAATAAATAAAATAAATAAAATAAATAAAATAAATAAAATAAATAAAATAAATAAAATAAATAAAATAAATAAAATAAATAAAATAAATAAAATAAATAAAATAAATAAAATAAATAAAATAAATAAAATAAATAAAATAAATAAAATAAATAAAATAAATAAAATAAATAAAATAAATAAAATAAATAAAATAAATAAAATAAATAAAATAAATAAAATAAATAAAATAAATAAAATAAATAAAATAAATAAAATAAATAAAATAAATAAAATAAATAAAATAAATAAAATAAATAAAATAAATAAAATAAATAAAATAAATAAAATAAATAAAATAAATAAAATAAATAAAATAAATAAAATAAATAAAATAAATAAAATAAATAAAATAAATAAATTAAATAAAATAAATAAAATAAATAAAATAAATAAAATAAATAAAATAAATAAAATAAATAAAATAAATAAAATAAATAAAATAAATAAAATAAATAAAATAAATAAAATAAATAAAATAAATAAAATAAATAAAATAAATAAAATAAATAAAATAAATAAAATAAATAAAATAAATAAAATAAATAAAATAAATAAAATAAATAAAATAAATAAAATAAATAAAATAAATAAAATAAATAAAATAAATAAAATAAATAAAATAAATAAAATAAATAAAATAAATAAAATAAATAAAATAAATAAAATAAATAAAATAAATAAAATAAATAAAATAAATAAAATAAATAAAATAAATAAAATAAATAAAATAAATAAAATAAGTAAAATAAATAAAATAAATCAATACTGACATCAGGAACATGTTTTTGAACCTCTGGGAACCTCAGATATCGAATTTAAGTCCAGTAAGTAAGTCCCAAAAACTTACACCTTTGAAAAGTAATCTTAGGGACTATGGTTAATCTAGATTGAGAATTGATTTAATCCGAATTGAGGATTGATGCGTTAATTCAAATTGATTCAATCGGATTGACGCGTCAATCAGAATTGATTCAATTCGAATTGATCAATCCGGATTGATCAATTCGGATTGACGCGTCAATTCGATTGATCAATCCGGATTGATTTAGTTCAGATTGATGCCAACACTGCCTTCAACACAAGAGCACGCCATTTTGCTCGGTCCTGCGCGGATTGAGAGATCTATCTCCACTCTATCCGCCCTTCGATATTTAGGATGACCTACGGCGTCCAGTTGGTCGACCCAAGTATGGCAAGTATGCTCTTGCATGCATGCAAGACTGCCCAATCTTCACCTATCCTATCAAGGTGGCCAAGCCAGCGGAGACAAATGCTTTAATTGTAATTTTCTGTAAATGATCTGTGATAGGTACAGCAGCAACTGTTCTTAGATAGGTTTCAATTCACCAGATGGCGCCATTTAATTTGTATTAGGATATTTAATAGCTAAGCCTGTAAATTTGGGACTAACCTAACCTATATTGTCAACAGGCACCTCAGGCGGTAAAAAAGGCGGATCCGGCGTCCTTACCTGCCCAAAATGCGGCGACCCGTGCACTCACGTCGAGACGTTCGTCAGTTCCACACGCTTCGTCAAATGCGACAAGTGTCATCACTTCTTCGTCGTACTCAGCGAAGTGGACACGAAGAAGAGCATCAAAGATAATGCCGAGAACAAGTCAGGGTTCTACAGGTTAGTACATGTCAGGTTCGTTAGTTACACGCTTCGTCAAATGCGACAAGTGTCATCACTTCTTCGTCGTACTCAGCGAAGTGGACGCGAAGAAGAGCATCAAAGATAATGCCGAGAACAAGTCAGAGTTCTACAGGTTAGTATATGTCAGCTTCGTTAGTTACACACTTCGTCAAATGCGACAAGTGTCATCACTTCTTCGTCGTACTCAGCGAAGTGGACGCGAAGAAGAGCATCAAAGATAATGCCGAGAACAAGTCAGGGTTCTACAGGTTAGTATATGTCAGCTTCGTTAGTTACACACTTCGTCAAATGCGACAAGTGTCATCACTTCTTCGTCGTACTCAGCGAAGTGGACACGAAGAAGAGCATCAAAGATAATGCCGAGAACAAGTCAGGGTTCTACAGGTTAGTACATGTCAGGTTCGTTAGTTACACGCTTCGTCAAATGCGACAAGTGTCATCACTTCTTGGTCGTGCTCAGCGAAGTGGACGCGAAGAAGAGCATCAAAGATAATGCCGAGAACAAGTCAGGGTTCTACA
This sequence comes from Cydia fagiglandana, assembly GCF_963556715.1. Classification (NCBI taxonomy): domain Eukaryota; kingdom Metazoa; phylum Arthropoda; class Insecta; order Lepidoptera; family Tortricidae; genus Cydia; species Cydia fagiglandana. Next base: position 941,583 of record NC_085943.1, on the reverse strand, counting down.
GGTTAGTATATGTCAGCTTCGTTAGTTACACACTTCGTCAAATGCGACAAGTGTCACCACTTCTTGGTCGTGCTCAGCGAAGTGGACACGAAGAAGAGCATCAAAGATAATGATGAGAACAAGTCAGGGTTCTACAGGTTAGTATATGTCAGCTTCGTTAGTTACACACTTCGTCAAATGCGACAAGTGTCATCACTTCTTCGTCGTACTCAGCGAAGTGGACACGAAGAAGAGCATCAAAGATAATGCCGAGAACAAGTTAGGATTCTACAGGTTTAGTACCTTATCAACTGAAATAGAAGTCGTATACTAAAGAAAATGTGACCTAGGTCGCCAGTGGCCTAGGCTAGATTCGAACTGATTCAGTTTTCGCGGCTAACGCCATAACCTCTAAACCACAATCGTCAGGTGTGTCGAGTAAAACTTCTACGTCTTTTATGTTGGTGCAACTGACACTATGTAGGTATTTTATTTGTGTTGATGACCGGTCTGGCCTAGTGGGTAGTGACCCTGCCTGCGAAGCCGATGGTCCTGGGTTCGAATCCCAGTAAGGGCATTTATTTGTATGATGATACAGATATTTGTTCCTGAGTCATGGGTGTTTTCTATGTATTTAAGTATTTGTATATTATATATATCGTTGTCTGAGTACCCACAACACAAGCCTTCTTGAGCTTACTGTGGGACTTAGTCAATCTGTGTAAGAATGTCCTATAATATTTATTTATTATTATTTATTTATTTACTGACCCTATATTACGATTACTCGAAAGAACTTCTTATAAATATTCTAAAAGCGCCGTGTGTATGTTTATACCTTTGTTCCCTAACGGGGAATCCCGCCTTGAGTCATCTCAATCTCGGATTAAACGACACTCCAAGAACAATTTGCATTCAAGCATCATTATACTCCTTTCGAACACTCGCTTTCAAAACGTCCTAGGTCGATGCTGCCTTACTAAGCTAAAAGGACTTATTTTCAATGAAAACTTAATGCAAATACTGCTTTTTAGCTTAGGAGGGCAGCATGATAATCTGTGCACTTTTATATCGTTTTATACGGCTATTATAGTCAGATTTGCCGCTCTCTCGCTACTAACTGATGTTATTGTGTATGGTACAGAAGCGTGTCGAATGCTCAGGAATACCAGTTACATATCGCGATTTTTTATGGTATTCTTTAATTCCTTAGCTAACATTTTTCCGTATAACATCAGTTTCTCTAACAACTTTTCCTAGTGTACATACTTATAATAAACGCTTGTCTCAATCGCGTTAATCGAAATCGAAAATCGTTAAATATTCCTTTATTGCAGCCGTCGGCTCCATAGCTATTTTGTATGTAATATTGACAAACGACAATGTCTGATAAAGTCATAAAACTCATAAATAACAAAGTGCTCTATGTGGCCCTTGGCTGCTAAAAGGTAGCTAAAAAAAAGGTGACCGTTGCATTATTGCAAAAAAACATTTCACCTGTTCAAATCAAAAAGGCTGTTCAAACCCAAAACAAAAATAAGTAGTCACGTAGTCAGCAATCACAGCAATGTATGAAATACAAGTATTATGTGTATCTGTATTTTACTTTGTGTCTCGCTTAGACGAAAATATAGAAGCCTAGACTAGTTAGGGTTGTTACTACGTCGTTATTACGACGAATTAAACTAAACATAATCTAAAAATGAACACCACGTTAGGTTAGGTCAGGGTTGGTTAGACGAGTATCGGAGGTCTACAATCGAGTTCCAGAAACCCCGCTAACAAAGCGCGCGGCGGAACACCCCAGGTGGTTTAGTCTGAGCTTCTCCCGTGCCAGTGGGATCCGTAAAGGATTCCCCCTGGGTCATCATGAAAAAAAAGGGTTGGTTAGACGAAAGATATTATTAATAAGATACTACTCGTAGTGTTAGAAAACCTGGTATATCTTTATCAACTCGCCTCCTCTCGGCATAGCATAGGCAACACACAGGCTACCTTTCGCTTTCGCGCTGTGACGCAACGCTCAGCTCAGGTCTTTATTTATAACTGTGGGTTATTTAATATACTTTTACCTAAATTGTTCTCCGGCTATTGTCGTTGGCTTAGTTTATTTGGTTCAAAAACTAAGTAGTTCTCGGTGTTTCCTTTCTAGTGTACATTAGAGAGTACGCAATGCCTACTTAAATGCAACACAGCTAAACCATTTTTTGTCAAAAAAGCACGTTGGTACTTACTTTTATTTATTACTCCCCAGTGTTATTACTCTTGCTTATAAGTTATTGACCATCACCGAAAGTCTCTTCATCCTTCGATGCACTGATTTTGAAAACAACCACTAGTACTAACCTATCTCAAGAAGATACCGACGCGATTTTCGGAAGAGACAGTACACACTCGACGATGCAGTTGGCGTGCAGTCGGCGTGCAGTTCCTATACAAATTGCAGTTGGGTTTCAGTCCGTCTGTATCGGCCCCTAGGGCCAAAATGTTTCCGTAGTAAACCATTTTGGAACAGCCATTTTGGAACAGTTGCATTTACAGTTGTATTTATTCCTTTCTTTCAAAACAAAATAAATTCAACCATATTTCCTCTACTATTGATTTCAAATTCAAATGACTTTTTTTGTACGGTTGGTCTTGGAGTGTGTACTGTCTCTTCCGAAAATCGTTTTTTCCATATTTATATTTTTGCCATTCGCAATTTTTACCATTTTACTTTTTCTCGATCGCATCCTTTTCCGAAATCATATTTAACCATTCGCATATGTTCCCATTATTTGAATTTTCCAATAGCTTAATTTTCGAATAGGTTTTCTAACCATTCGCATATTTTCCCACTATATTTTATTTGTTGGCAATCACGGAATAGATAGGTGCGACGACGAGCGAAGCGAGGAGGAGTGTGTTAGGTGAACTGCGAGCAAAACAGTAACCTACTAATAGTACTAATTATATTGTACGATATTGATCTACAAAAAGAAGTTATTTTTTAGTTAGTCTCTCGTATATTATAATAAGAATACATATCCAAATTATGCGAATGGTTAGAAAACATATTAAGAAAATAAGCTACTGGAAAATAAAATTAATGGGAAAATATGCGAATGGTTAGAAATGCTCCCGGAAAAGGATGCGATCGAGAAAAAGTAAAACGGTAAAAATTGCGAATGGTAAAAATATCAATATGGAAAAAACGATTTTCGGAAGAGACAGTACACACTCTGGTCTTGCGTGGAAGGATGTATGTATAGGTATAGGTACTACAACTAATCGCGCAACTAGATGTTAATGTCAACTTTAGCTAGCTTTTCCTCAAGACCATAAAGACTGCTTTTTCGACACGTCGAAGATAGGTAATTTTAAAGTTAAAGGCGTTTAAGCTAAATAGAGTTAGACAAAGACAAGTCTACGACGATTTCGATAGCACACGCAGTGCAAGTGTTATTTTAAACGTCAAACTTATAGAAGTTTCATAGGAAATTATGACGTACCTATAAATAACACTTGTCGTGCACTGAGTATGCTATCAAAATAGTTGCAGACTTTTCTTGGTCTAACGATAATAACATGTAAAATATACAACATCGTCAGTAAATAGTAGTTTTCTCACCACGTTTTCCCCAAGAATCAGGCTAAGTCGTGATTCGCTAGCATCCAATTGCCAAATCGTGAGCTGATTCATTAGAACTCGATGTCCGCCAACTGGTTGAATGCAGTTTTATCGTGTTCATACTGAGGAACAAAACATCGTAGATCGTTTATTTATAGCATTCGTCTTTTTCTGACAAAATTTGATAGAAAATTGAACTGGACTTTAAAGACTCAGAAAACCAGTCGAATTCTTCAAATTTAGACTCAAATCAGAAGACTCATCAAAGTGCATCTAAGACATATGAATACGAGTAGGTATACTGTTACAAAAGCAAATAATTTATGCAACCACATAGGTATTACTATTCAAAATTCAATACTAACTTCCAATGGACACTTGACATTATTCCGAATTCGGTCGCATTTTTGATAGGTAATCTTGTAGTCAAAGAATTTAATTTCCGACTCATTTCGTACCTTGTCAAAGTGACAATAAATATGAATGTCGCTAGAAACCTCAATAGTATGAGGAGCTAGAAATCTCACTGAGACAAGGTACGAAATGGGTCGGAAATTAAATTCTTTGTACATTGTAGACCTGTGGTTAAAGTTGGCTTTTATGAACTGAAATAATGATATTGTATTAAATAAACGTATCAAATGACAATAATAAACAATGGTTATGCAAACGAATTACGTGTAGCGAGTTTTGCAACATAAATTATATTCTTATTTCATCCGTTGCGCAAGCACTGAATTAATGGCGCACTTATAAAGATGTTTATATTATACAAGTAACACTGTCGTATTTACTCAAATATTTGTGTTGCATCTCATTTCCTCATTTTATGGTAGGTACTCATCTACAGTCTACAGTCCCACTTTGGGGTCGTCCAAAAATCATGTGATTGTTTTTTTTTTTCAAAGCGGAAAAGCCAAAAACAACAATATGACTCTCTAGTTTATACGCGTATTTACTATAGTATTTACCCAAAAAAAACATTCGGGTACCCGCATCATAATTATCACGTGATCTTGTGGCACGGGACGGGGGTTACGTTAAAATCACCAAATATCACCAAGGGCACAGATTATATAATAGTTCTTACGAGATACTTATCTCTCAAACAAAACGCAAATACCTACCGTTTTGATACCTACACAAAAATACAATGGAGTGACCTTCAACGCGCTGCTCCCCGCACCGCGCGCACCGGCACAACGCTAGGGTTGCTGACGCTTAGAAATGATAAATAAATAAATACCTACTTAAACAGCAGAGTTAAATAAAAGGAAAGCTAAATCTTAAATTATACCGAATATTCTGATTATGCGTGTTTGCGAAATAGTCATTTTAAAAGGTCATATGTCCCTGCAGTAACCGCAGTGTTTACGCCGTTTTATAAACCGCGCAATAATCCCAGCAAGAATTAGTTTTTGAAAACTTCGTGTAATTTAAAACTAGATAGAGATTAATGTTACACAATAAAGAAAAATAATAGAAACCCCATGAATACAGGTAATTAATTATAAGTTAACCAGAGCAAAAATGAGTAGGCACTTTCCGGTGTAAAGTTAACTGACTGTCGTTAAAATAAACATTTAAGTACCAAAAAAAAATGCAACCTATTTCAAATAGATAGATATCTAAAACTATACATTTGTCATACATAATAAACATTACATGTTTAATTAAAAAAATTCAATAGTAGGTAGATACCTACTACGTAGCTTGTAACTATCGTAAAAATTGACATGCGGCGCGTGGTGACGTGCGTACGTGAGCGCGTGTGGTAACCAACTGGCTTGCTTTTCTACCGTGAACGGGAGCAGATTCGTAGGTACTAATCCGAGCTCGCGCAGAGAGTTCCATAGGCCTGCCAAGGGGGAGGCTCACCTCACCTCTCAGCAAATATCTATCCTATTATCTTTTCCATAGTCTAATAAAACATGGTCTTCTCTTCCCAGAGTGACACAAGCCTACGTGACAATATTAACAAAATCGAATATTATCATATAGCGCTGTCGCATGATGACGTAGGCTTGTGTCAGTCAGGTGACCTAGAAAAGACGGGAAGAGAGTACCAGGCGGAGTATATTATTATACCATGATCTTTTCTTAATACCAGAATCGCATAATCTGACAGATGGATTTACACGATGAAGTTAAGCGACATTTCCTTACATCTGTACCAACAAAGCCATTATCGTATTACTCATGATTACCACACATTGTAAATGTCAATGCCCCATCTGCAAAGGTCGTTGTTCGTCTGTCTGTAGGTAGGTTAGGTAAGTATCCTAAACAATGATATCTAGTTGCCATGATAGATAGTGGGGTGCTTGACCGAAATTGCGGAAGACGGTTTGCTCTGGCCCCAATTTCACATCGGTGACAGGTGCGGCGAATTGTAAAATCACTGTTGCTGACGTCACAGGCATCCATGGGCTACGATTACCACTTACCATCGGGCGGGCCGTATTCCTGTTTGCCACCATCATTGTATTATTTAAAAAAACTTTGTTATATCGAAATAAAACAGATATTTCTCCTGCGAAGTTTCTGACAATTGTCAAAGATTTAGAAGAATTGTAGGTAATTCTTGACAGGTAATGAGTTATATGTCGGGATTTCGTGACAATTGTAGTGTTTCTTGTGACAATTGTCATAAACTGAGCAAGAGAAATATCTGTTTTTTTCCGATATCATAAAGTTTTTTTTAATAATACAATGATGGTGGCAAACAGGAATACGGCCCGCCCGATGGTAAGCGGTAACCGTAGCCAATGGATGCCTGTGACGTCAGCAACAGTGATTTTACAATTCGTCGCACCTGTCACGTTGGTGAAACAGGGGCCAGATGTGTTTATATCTTTCTTGTAGCTTATGTTATTCTTTGTCTGTCTTTGTTCGCTACTTACACAGTTTGGTAGTGAAATTAGCTGTCGCTTCCAACAGAAACGGTTTGAAAACATTGCAGTTTTTATAAATAGAATTAATGCTATTCTAATTCCGTAAAATCGAGTACAGTCAACGGTAAAAATATGGGTGTAGACAACTTACTCAAAAATATGTCCCATAGTTCTTAATTCACTGACATAAGAGTTATGGGACATATTTTTGAAATGATTTGTACACCCATATTTTTACCGTTGACTGTACCATCACCAACACTGTTACGAGTACACATGTAGTGCATAATTGTATTAATTTTTTTCCATCGTATTTTCTTGGAAATGTTCGTATTTGTCATGGTAGTTCAGTCAATGTCAGTATTTTTTATACCGAGACTGGCTGAAATAGCAAGACGCGTCCGTAAGTTTCGGTCAAAATACGATGGAAAATAATCATGCACTACATTTGTGTCGCTTAACTTCAAACTCGGGTAAATCCATTCGACCCTCTCAGCAAATATCGACCCTATTACCTTTTCTTAATACCAAAATCGCATAATCTGACAGATGGATTTACCCGAGTTTGAAGTTAAGCGACTCATTTGTAACTATTAGAACATTTAGAATCTTGTTTCAAAAGCATGAAGTCCAACGATTAGCAGTAAAGTTGCTAACAAACAACAAGACGCTTATTTGACCATTGGAAGGTCTTATCTCGTTGCATTAAGGCATACCAATGGTCAGCTGTCGATGAATAATGTTGACGATGGTAGGTACTCATGCGTCTTTCTACTGCTTTGGATGTTAGGAGTTAAAGAAACGTAGTAAGTAAGAGTGCCCTATACGAGGTCATTATCATAAAGTTTCGATAGCAATCTTTGTCATCAGGCAATGGTAAGTATTAAGATTTCTACGTATAAAAAGTGACTTTGCATATAATTATTTATATCCACATAAGTACATTGTACATAGGTCTTGTCGCTTGTAACCTTCTTCCTGAAACCACTCGTTCACGTGCAGATATCACGTTTTCATGCACAATTGCATACAACAACCCACTCAAACTATTATCGCCTTTACTCCCTTATTATAAAGTCTACTTCCTCTGCTCTGACGTCTTTTACATTCTCATCTTGTCAATTACGCCTGAGGGCTTACCGCGAACACCGAAGTCCGCAATTTGCGGGAATTTTTCTCTTTTACTCCAACTAAGGCATAATTAGAGTGACAGAGAAATATGCCCTCAATTTGCGAACTTCTGACGTAAGAAACTTTTTGACCTTCGCTAAAGATCACTGACATTGTAAATAGTAGCATTTATAAATAGAACTCTATTATTGTAGCGATTGAGATCGTTTTCGTTTAAACTTGTTATCATATCGCAAATCATAAGTCATTCAGATTGGAAGCTATGAATGTTAATTATCCACTTTGTAATAAATATGGTAACGGTTATATAATTATGTTATTTTCTTCCATTGTTTGTTTTTCATTTTAATGACGCTAATTAAGTATGTTTTATTGAAGATAATATTTATTTTGTATGAAAAATAGGGAGTATAAATAATTCATAATTTTTAAAAGTTGTTGAACAAAAGTGTCACCGTTTGAGGAGTACAGTCGACGTCAAAGAGATCTTTACGACTAACGTTACAAAAAACTATTTACACGACTTTATTGTCATAGCATTTAGGTCGTGTAAACATTTTTTTGTTACTTTGGCTGTAAATTTCTCTTTGACGTCGACTGTACAATCTATGTTTTAATTATTTGCTAATGTTACAGGCCACACCCGGTATGTAGTGTAGATCAAAAGAAAAAGCGAATAATGTAAACAAACTAATTTACCTTCATTACTTCGTAATCTCACACTTTTTAAGGACAACCGTGATCTTATCAACAATTTATATACTTAAATATTTTATCTTTATCAATTTATAGTTATAATATTTGTTAATATTGATACACGAGTGAAAATAACCTTCGTAATAATTTAGGTCAATATCTCAAAGGGTAACGAAATCCGTCATATTTTTTATTTATTTGCCATTTCTATTGAACCACTGTAGCTCTACTTTCATTTTCTCGTATTGAAATTTTATGATACCAGGTTCAGGGGTCAGGGTTCCTTAATCAACAAAAAACTCTTAAAGTTTCGCCTATCATGTCTGTCTCCTCAGAGGTCCTTACGTTTTAATAAATACTGGTATAAAATGTAAAAATATATCACGTGACAAGGTACTTGTACAGTCGCCATAATATATATCGGAGCGGCCAAGGTTCTCAAAAATGTCTGAACAGGCGCTCTAACGCCTCGACAATAGAGGCGTTTTCAGATATTTTCGAGCACCTCGGCTGCTCCGATAAATCTGATGGCGACTGTATATGGTTAATGTAAAGTTCGGTTTATGGAAAATATAATCGAAAATACCACAAATCGGCCTAAGCAACTTCACGGCTCGATTCGGGAAATGAATTAGAGATTCACAAGATATGAAATAGTAAAGATATGTGACGTTCCACGGCAAAAAGTACCATATGGCGGCTGGCGCTTACGTCGCATAGCGCCGAATAATATTGGAGCGGCGTTAGTAATAGCGTAAGCGCCAACCGCCATAAGGTACCTTTTGCCGTAGAACGTCACATATCTTTACTATATCGTATCTAGGTAATCTCTAATTCATTTCCCGAATCGCGCCGTCAAAGGGTGAGTTCCTAAAGTCAGTGCAAAAAAACACTGTTTTACAACAACCACGTATAGAGACGTGAAAGTGATCGTAAAAGTCAAAACTTTATAATCCGGAATTACGCAGTTGTGATGCAACGCTGCTTAATTGGGATCGTATAATTTGTTACCCATACTTGTTGTTTTTATTGGTGATGACGGATGAACATTGACATACTTTTATAAATGAATACCTACTGGTAAACAACTTTTTGCTTAGGGGCGAACCTCATATCCGAAGTGTCTTCCGTTCCGTGTTCTTGACTTCTTTAAGAATAGTATTTACCGGAAAAACAAGTCAATCTGTTTAATTATTGTTTATTATTTAAGTTGACAATTGTACCTTAACATCAAAAGCCACAGCGGCACAAATTGGGAGACAGTAATAATTATGTCTAATAGTATCAGAAAAATATATAACTTATGTATTTTGCGAATAGTTCTATATGCGAGTACTTTTTTATCCAGAATAAAACTCGTCTTTTTTAAATGGTCCTCAAATGATCTCTGAATTTGCAGTCGCTCCTAAAATACTGTCACCAAAATAAGCATCGTATATATGTCCCAGAGTACTGAAGGTCAATTTTGTTTCAGAAAACCACCACCGCCTCCTAAAAAGATCTTCGAATACCTAAACAAACACGTGGTCGGTCAAGAATACGCAAAGAAAGTGCTGTCCGTTGCCGTCTACAACCACTACAAACGCATATACAACAACGTCACCAGCGGAACTCCTAGCGACGCACATCATCCCTTACACCACACGCACAGAGGTAAGCTTTTGACTCGTTAGCACTTCTGTAAATTTAGTTTTTACAGGCTGTACATGAAATCAGCCATATCTGAGGTTTAAATTACGCCTATTGCACTTGTACGTGAGCTATTTTAGACCTTTAGACATACCACCAAATCACCTTTAGCCTTTAGTGCATGGATTGCCACAAGGAAGTGTTCTTGGTCCAACATTTTACGATAGAGCAAAAAGCAAAGGTCTGGCAGATTATATATTCTTGCAGCTCGTTACGAATGTTACTGAACTTTGAATTAAATCATAAGGAAGAAGTTGAAACTAGTTTCTAGATTGCATAAATAGAACCGAAAAAGCAACGCAATATAATAATAATGCAATTATTTATTCAATGCACTAAAACACAGCTACATTTTTTAAAGGTAGCTGCAGTAAAATAATAATTAGAGCGGGACACAATATGTATCTAAAGCAGAATTATGCAATCAGTGTTTGTTTTGTAAACAGCTAATAATCCAGTTACCAATTAAAAAGTGTGCAGTACCAGGCGTGGCTCGCTCCGCGATTTCGTCGCTTTGCTACAGGTAGCTAAAAGTACATCCGTTCCACCCCAATTTTGGGGAAAGCCATAAGCCGCGCGTGGCGCTGTCGCCACCTAGCGGTCATATCTGTGCTGATCGTAACAGACGCGTTTTGTTAGAGAGTGAGTCTTCTATACCTAGTACTACTATTTATTCTGTGGCAGTACTAGCTTCTGCCTTCGACTTCGTTTGCGTGGGATGATAATGATGATGATTGATAAAATTATTCTGTCCTTATCTCCATACCAAATTTCATCTAAATCGGTTCAGTGAAGAGGTAACAGACAGACATAATTAATAATTACTTTCGCATTTATAATATTAGTAGAGATAGTGGCGGTCGCCATCTGATTAGATTACATCAGTCATAGAATAAAAATTTCCACTTCCAAATTGACTTTCTTTCTTACCTGTATTCCAGGAATTTTTGTGAATGTTTTCAACTTATTGGAATTTCCTGAGACATGCATATTTATAATACAATTAAATCTCAAGAATGTGTCCTTAGTAACAAGTAAATAATTGTAAAAGGGAAATAAAATGGAAACCTAGTAAATGAGAGCTCAACTAATCTCCGAAGGTCGGGCGCCATCGATTGGTCACACTCTCACGTTTCAAGGAAAGTGGATCGGTTTTTCCGCTCGACAAAAAACTGTTTAGTATGCCATCTCGGTACGTGTAATCGTTGTTTTGTAACTTTTAACGTGCTGTGTGGCTTTTTATTGGATCTTGTATTTTCAATTTGCTACAGGGATTTCAAAGTTAGCCTGAGCAAGATAGGTTCTAAATACATTTTTAAAACACGTTTCCCAAGCATATGATCCTCGTAATTATTAGAATCTAAATATTAAAATCAAATGTACTTAAAACAATCATCTGTTAACTGTAAACTGTAACTCTGATGGTATGCTAATAGTAGTAATAGTCTTTTATCGGCAACTTTAGCCTATTTCATAGTTCCTGCTTACGAAGTTGGTGAAAGTTTTGGATCCTGATAAAGTGATAAGTCTGAATCAGGTTCTTTTTATGGATGACAATCTTATCAGGGCCAGTCACCGTCTGTATGATATAAATTGGACTCCTTTTTATCTGTAGGGTGAGACTGAGGTTTTGTCAAAAAGGGCATTATAGGGATATACATGTATGCAGCGGGAGTCCGCTGGATGCGGGTGGCGCAAGACCGGTCATTGTGGCACTCTTTGGTGGAAGAATATGTCCAGCAGTGGACGTCCTCTGGCTGATATGATGATGATGAAAATGATTACATGTATTTTATTTCAGATCTCCTGCACCTAAGTCACGGTAACCAGACCGGCGGAGCTGATGTCCTGGAGAGACAACACCATGAACTGAGACTGGACAAGAGCAATGTACTCCTGCTGGGACCTACTGGCTGCGGTGAGTCATTTCAACTGCTATAATTGTAGTAAATATGGGCATCGAATATAAGGGTCGTATAGAGTATGTCCGGGCAACTAGACTGGTGGAACTGATGTCCTGGAGAGACAACACCATGAACTGAGACTGGACAAGAGCAACGTACTCCTGCTGGGACCTACAGGCTGCGGTGAGTCATTTCAACTGCTATAAATGTAGTAAATATGGGCATCAAATTTTACACCATCATTGATTTCTGTCCCAATTCGTACGTTTCCATAGAGACAAGCAATATGAAAGCCGATATCGTTCTCATCGTCACTGCGACGAATTGACGATGTGGCACAGAAATCAAATTCTTTAACTTTTAAAATAACTATTGTTTATACATAAGTATTTCTGTTTACCAACAGTAAAATCAGCTGTGTTTTGTTGACATTATGCCAAACGACAAATCCATTCTACGTATTCATACCACGCTTTTTTTTCGACCTCCAAAATTACGGACATATTCTATATTTACACACTTTGTCAACCAAAGAAATTATAAAAGTATATCCGTTGCCAAAACGACACACGTGTTAACAGAACTGGCAATAGTTTGGTAAACACTATAAGTATGGGAGGCGCGTGCAACTATATTCGCTATAGCTATTTTTGTAAATGCATTTGTCATTCGTACGTGACACGAATAAAAGTTGTGACGAAAACTTACAGATGCGTCTTGTGAGATCTGAGGGCCTACCGCGAACGTATTCCCTCTCTGTCGCACTTATAAACTCGTACGTAAGTGTGACAGGGAGGCAAGGCAACACGTCGAACGTGGTTCTCGGTATTATAATTTATAACATTTCATTATCTCTCATTACCCGAATATTTCTACCACAAATTACCTCCAATGAAATTAGAATCATTATTAACTGAAACAAAGTTACTTTTGTTTTGTTTCGTTCGTTTTTAAAAGAAACAAATTCAATTATTTTTCTAATATCATTTACTTATTCAAATTTGACTCCCAATTTTTCTTTATGGTGGGGCGCTAGAGATTATTATTACGTTATCTCTATTGATAGACTAGGAATCCTCTAGACTGAGTTTAGAGCAATTATTTCATGCAACCGATGATGCCAAAAACACGGGGGTGCGCGGGACGAGGTGAGCGAAGTCCCGTGCCGTGATTGGTCCGTTCAAAGACACGGACGTCACACAAAGACACTTTCGACTCGAACATCGTGTAAAATTACCATATGCGTGGCAGAGGGGGTAGCGCGACTATGCTCAGTCTGGAGGATGTTTTGTCTGTGTCTCTATTATATTACACACTTGCTTTTACGTGTGATCGGCCCTCAATTTTGTCGATGGACTTACTAAAATCGTGAACAATCAACAAATATAGTTTATTGTTACTATATATCGTTACGTTATAATAGCGGCGATTAATTCACACGGAAAACGGACCATTAAGCAATCCGCCTTGATCGCTAACACTAGCAAGGTCTACGATACACCTTGACACCTTGTAAGGAATTCTTCGCTACTCAACAGAATACTTACATTATATTGGAATTACAGACAAAACATCCTCCAGACTGAGCATATTCGCGCTACCCCCTCTGCCACGCATACGGTAATTTTACTCCATGTTCGAGTCGACAGTGTCTTTGTGTGACGTCCGTGTTTTTGAACGGACCAATCACGGCACGGGACTTCGCTCACCTCGTCCCGCGCACCCCCGCATTTTTGGCATCATCGGTTGCATGAAATAATTGCTCTAAACCCGGTCTAGAGGATTCCTAGTCTATGATAGGAATATAATAATCTGAGATATTAGGAGAATCTATACCTATTTTGTTTTTAACGAAATCGGCAATACTAACTCGGCATTATTTTTCAATAAAACAATATTTTTGGTAAAAGAAATATTAGTAATTGTATAACACACAACCAATTAAGAACGAAAATTGCCTACTTCCAAAACCTCATTATTTAAATTTACAGCGAATAAACAAATATAAATTAATTTTCGGTTGCTGATGAATAGTGATGAAGTTAAAATGACGTCACAATGTTTGTGACTTCCCCCATGTCACAACATGTCACATTTTCTTGACCCCCTCCCACCCCCTAAACGTGTAACGTAATTAATGGATGACCCCTAAATGGCGTAACAATCACGGAGCGTGACTGTACAAACAACAACACTCCTAACTGTACACCAGTGGACCTTATTACAAAAGTAAACTGTTACCATTTTGTTGACGAATTGTAACCAGTTTGTTGGACAATTGTAACCAGTTTGTTGGCGAATTATGGTCCTAGCTAAATTGGTAGTTCCATACTTACGCTATGGAGTGTCAAATGTAGCTAGAATCCTAAATGGCGTAACAATCACGGAGCGTGACTGTACATGTACAAGCAGCAACACTCCTAACTGTACATCAGTGGATCTTACTACAAAAGTAAACTGTTACCATTTTGTTGACGAATTGTAACCAGTTTGTTGGACAATTGTAACCAGTTTGTTGGCGAAGTGTAACCAATTTGTTGGCGAATTATGGTCCTAGCTAAATTGGTTGTTCCATACTTACGCTATGGAGTGTCTAATGTAGCTAGAATCCTAAATGGCGTAACAATCACGGAGCGTGACTGTACACACAGCAACACTCCTAACTGTACACCAGTGGACCTTATTACAAAAGTAAACTGTTACCATTTTGTTGACGAATTGTAACCAGTTTGTTGGACAATTGTAACCAGATTGTTGGCGAAGTGTAACCAATTTGTTGGCGAAAGTAATGTAATAACCGCGCCGCGTTAAGAGTTAAGTAAGACAGAAGATTTATGAGTTTATGACGTTTAACTTCGTACCCACGAATTTGACAGCTGAAGATGGTTCTGTACCGTCAACTGTAAAAAAAAAATCAAATATCATTTATTATCGTTTATTTTTTTATTTTATTTTTTATTTATCTTTCTTCTTAGGCTAGGTCATTTATAATATGAATATAAAAGTAAAATATAAAAACACTTACAAAACAATAAAAAATACATATAAACACATTATAAAAAACCTAACCTAGGGTGCCGCCGGCAGCGGGGCAGGGCCCAAGCTGCCGGTGGCCAGGGCCGCAGAGTGAGGAACCGACGTACTATACGCGCCGTGTCTAAAATTACCGCCTTCTGCATCTGACCCTTGATCATTTATTTATTATTATTATTTATTTAATATGGGTGCACAAGTCATCTAATATGTCCCAATAGCTCTTATGTCAGCGAATTAAGAACTATGGGACATATTTTTGAATAAGTTGGCTACACCCATATTTTTACAAATGACTGTACAGCGCCATAATGTATTTTGAGGTAGAGGTTTTGTCAAACGTCAACTATTGTCAACCACAGTTACCGAATGATGTATGGAGCCGTACAGTCAGCAGCAGAAGTTGCTAAGCGGGCGAGATGTTCAAAATGATCTCGACGCGACTTTATAGTTAAGAGAATAAGAGCGTGTCAAGGTAATTTTGTACACCTCGCCCGCTTAGCAACTTCTGCTGCTGACTGTACAACTCCGTCTAGGTTAGCTGTCAAATTTGAAACACAGTTTTAGACTTAACATGTTTACAGGTAATTAATCCTTGGTATGATTTAAACGCATTAAATTGTTTACGTGAATTGAATTATTTATTTTATGTTGATTGTATAACAATAACATAAATATGCAAAGGTGCAATACAAACTTACTTTTTTAAAAGTCGGTTAATAACATTACGATATAGACCGTGAAGCCCTACTGTCCTACTGTCTTCTTAAGAACGGTCACAATGCAATGTGTACCTTAATACATTTACATAAGGTGCAAGCTAAAATTATAAATCTTATCTTATCAAACTATTGTATTTACAACTATTATGAAAATATGTTTATATGCATGACGTCATACTTAATGCAAATGTTGTGTTTATTTGGTGATGCATTTGCTTCTTATTTATGTTTGAATTACTTATATGACTGGAAATATTTTTATCAATGTGTAAGGTAACTAAGATTTCCCATCATATAATTTTAAATGAATGTAGATTGGAGGTTTGCAATATATCAAATCATGTTAGTGAATTTTCAATTTCCAGGGAAATAGTCTTTTTTTTATTAGTAACATAATGAATGTAGCACAACGGCTAAACGGCTAACAGCTTAGGATAGCACAAACTGTAATTTAGATATGCCTTCTTGCCATTTTCGTCCACTGAACAACAAAGGAAAGTTTTACCTGAAGGTTATCTGCTCTTTAGCGATAAGGTCGCCTTTTATTTACCTCTGTCTTTATTAGGGAATGCAAATCGGTTATTTTTTGTATGGTAATAACCGCGGTTTCGGTTCATAACCGATTATTTCCATACAAAAAATAACCGAAAATAACCGATTTGCATTCCCTAGTCTTTATGTATTATTTGTGTTTTCTTGTAAATTTATGTTGAGGTTGTGCAATGAGGAGGTTTTGTATTGTATTGTTGTCATGTACCAATCATATCTTTGCGTGTTCTATACATTCTATTGTGAATGTAAATGACATATTGTAGACTAAGCGATATTAGGGCTTATGAACTTATGAATGCCGGACGACTTGTGGGCCAAGTTAACCACAGAGTGGGAGCCCCATGAGTCTAACCGGGGAGCCGGCAGGCCTCGTCGGCGATGACGGGATAACTTGGACTCCTTCTTGAGAGGCTGGCCAGATATTGCACTAAATAGAGACGAGTGGAGGAAGGGGGGACACAGTGGGCTCTGAATAATATAATCTATATATATAAATGCAAGTGTCCTGACTGACTGACTGACTGACTGACTGATTCATCAACGCAGAGCCGAAACTACAAAAGCCAGAAAGTTGAAATTTGCACACCAGATTGCATTTATAAAGTGTACAAGAGATAAGAAGCGATTTTGAGAAATTCAACCCCTAAGGGGGTTAAAAAGGGGATGAAAGTTTGTATGGGGTTAAAGTTTTCTTTTAAGCTAGGAATTTGAAACTTCGTTAAAAGATATATTATTAAAATACAAGAAAACTAATTTCAGCGTTTTTGAAAATTCATCCCCTAAGGTGGTGAAAAAGGGGTTAAAAGTTTGTATGGAAATCAAAAATTTTTTCGAGTGGTGGACTTGAATCTTTGTATTTAGGGATATTATTAGAAGACAGGAATAGTACATTTCGATGCTAGTGCGGAAGGTATGTCATTACTTCACGAGTACCGAGATATCTTGCCACGAGCCGCAGGCGAGTGGCAAGACTCGGGACGAGTGAAGAATGACATTTCCGCACGTGTATCGAACGACGTTTTTTAATACAGTTGCGAAAAAATAAGAAAAACATTGTTAATCGTACACTAAACAAAAGTGGTAACAGTGACAGCTCGGTTAGACGTCGTCTTTAAGTATATTATATCTATGGGCGTTTGACAGCTATTCCGTTCCATTCAGTCAACTTATTAAGAACGGAATTTTCAATATTGAATATTAAAAATTAAACGTGTTATAATGATGAAGAGGTAAGTAATTAAATATGAAATATGTAATATTTTTCGTATTCTTACATTAACGGTAGGTTTTTATGCTGATTACGACGTTTAAAGGAAACTAATATTAACACTCATCAATAAGTAGTCGTGAATTGGAACAAGTATAAATTTAAAAAAATTGGAAAAGTAAAAAGCACTAGTTCGAGATAACCAACTTTCCGCACGCTAAACAGCTACGTAAAGTAGCACTTTTTGAGCAACTGTATTAAAAAAGTGATTTCAGCGTTTTGTAAAATTCATCGCCTAACAGGGTTAAAAAGGGGTTGAAAATTTTAATCCATTACAAATGCTTTGAAACTTCTTAGAAAGGCATAATAGCCGATTACAAAAAAAAGTGATTGCAACGGTTTTGGAAATTCGACCCCTAAGGGGGTTAAAAAGGGGATGAAAGTTCGTCTTCGGGTGCAAATTTTATTTTAAGCTAGGAACTTGAAACTTTGTAAAAATATATCAAATTTAAATACAAGAAAACTAATTTCAGCGTTTTAGAAAATTCATCCCCCAAGGTGGTGAAAAAGGGGTTGAAAGTTTGTATGGATATCAAAAAATTTTTCGAGCGCGGGACTTGAATCTTTGTATTTGGGGATATTATTAGAAGACAATAAAAGTAATTTCAGCGTTTTGTAAAATTCATCTCCTAACAGGGTTAAAAAGGGGATGAAAGTTTGTATGGGGTTGAAGTTTTCATTTGAGCTAGGAATTTGAAACTTCGTTAAAAGATGTATTATTAGAATACAAGAAAACTGATTTCAGCGTTTTTGAAAATTCATCCCCTAAGGTGGTGAAAAAGGGGTTGAAAATTTGTATGGATATCAAAATTTTTTTCGAGCGCGGGACTTGAATCTTTGTATGTGGGGATATTGTTGGAAGGCAATAAAAGTAATTTCAGCGTTTTGTAAAATTCATCCCCTAACAGGGTTAAAATGGGTTTCAAATTTTTAATCCATTACTAATGCTTTGAGAATTCTTAGAAAGGCATAATAGCCGATTACAAAACAAAGTAATTGCAACGTTCTTGGAATTTCAACCCCTAAGGAGGTTAAAAAGGGGATGAAAGTTCGTCTTCAGGTGCAAATTTTATTTGAAGCTAGGAACTTGAAACTTTGTAAAAAGGTATTAAATTAAAATACAAGAAATTAATTTCAGCGTTTTTGAAAATTCATCCCCTATGGTGGTGAAAACGTGGTTGAAAGTTTGTATGGATATCATACATTTTTTCGAGCGCGGGATTTGAATCTTTGTATTTGGGGATATTATTAGAAGACAATGAAAGTGATTTCAGCGATTTGTAAAATTCATCCCCTAACAGGGTTAAAATGGGGTTCAAAGTTTGAATCCATTACAAATGCTTTGAAACTTCTTAGAAAAACATAATAGCCGATTACAAAAAAAAGTAAGTAATTGCAACGTTTTAGGAAATTCTACCCCTAAGGGGGTTAAAAAGGGGGTGAAAGTTCGTCTTGGGGTGTAAATTTAATTTTAAGCTAGGAACTTGAACTTTTTGCAAAAAAGGTATTAAAAGAAAAAACATGAAAACGAATTCATGCACTTTTGAAAATCATCCCTCAAGGTGGTGAGAAAGAGGTTGAAAGTTTGTATGGAGATCAGATATTTTGTGAGTGCGGAACTTTAATCTTTGTATAAGGGCATAGGTATTATGAGAATACAAGAAAAGTAATTTCAGCCCAAATGTAACCAATATCAAAATCCACTTGAAATAAAACTTCATACAACTTGCTAAAAAAGAAAAGTACTTAATTTCAACATTGCTTGGATATGAAAATTATAGGTACTAAAGATGTAAAATGTTGAAGATAAGATTCCACGCGGACGAAGTCGCGGGCAACAGCTAGTAATATATAATAAACTTATGTCCAATACTCTTTCCTTACAACTAAATTCAATTTTTTTTCTAATTTTCAGGCAAAACTCTCCTCGCCCAAACAATAGCGCAATGCCTGGACGTACCGTTCGCGATATGCGATTGCACCACTCTCACGCAAGCCGGATACGTCGGAGAAGATATCGAGAGCGTCATCGCCAAATTGCTGCAGGATGCCAACTTCAAGTCAGTACCATTATAGCACAGCCCACTGCCACCTAATGAATAATAACACCCTCCGCAAACGATAGCGCAGTGCCTCGACGTGCCGTTTGCGTCGACTGCACAACCTTCACGCAAGGTAGATACATGGGTGAAGACATCGAGAGCGCTTCGCCAAATTACTGCAAGACGCCAATTTCAAGTTTGTTTCTTTCCTTTTTGAAGATTGTTGGTATTGGCAGGGTCGCCCTGTGAGCAATATTTCTTTGAATAAATTTTCCGACATTTATCTAAGTATGTATGTATATTGTCGCCTAGCAGCCATAGTACGAGCTTTGTTTAGTTTGGGGCTAGGTTGATTTGTTTAAGATGTCTCCAGATATTTATTTATTTATTTATTAAATCTTTACTAGGCTAGATAGCGCAGCCTCGTTGGTCGGCGGCGAGAGCGAGCTTTTACCAATTGACATGATTTTGACTTTGAGATTAAACTGGAAATCATATATGTGACACTGCAATTGATTTCCTCGACATTACATTAGAGCATATGACATTAGAGCTCGTTTTAATCGAAGACATTGAAGGTAGAGTGGTAGTTCCCATTTTATGCTTCCCCCTTTCATATTTAAAATATATACATTAAATACAGAATATAATATACAGTAAACAAATAGTTAAATAACAATATAGTTAATAGTAGCCTAAGTAATGTTTGTCGTATGGTTTCAGTGTGGAGCGGGCGCAGACGGGCATCGTGTTTCTGGACGAGGTGGACAAGATCGGAGCAGTGCCCGGCATACATCAGCTCAGGGACGTCGGAGGTATATATCTATATCCCTGCTCGTTCCCTGTTCCCCTTCTTCCTCGGTCCCTCATTGCTGAGGATCGCGACCATGTATGCTACGTCTCCACAGTGTGCGATCATAAGCCATATGGGTCACGCACTGCATGTTGCCGCCAACCACTCTCTTCACAACATCAGACCATCTCGTGGGTGCTTTTCCTCGCGCTCGCTTGCCCTCTATTTGGCCCAAGATAATTTGCCTTTCTAGGTCGTGCTTTTTAGACCGCATGATATGACCAAAGAAGCTGAGTGCGCGTTCTTGACATTTTGTAGAGAGCCGTGTGGTGATCTTCAGCTCCTCTAGGATAGACTTGTTGGTTCTCATAGCCGTCCAGGGATTTTAGCATAAAGGCATTAAGAAATAGTATCTTTAGAGTGGCCAAGCCCGAAAAGAAAAGGCGTCAAAGAGAAGGCGGAGGACCGCCAAACATGGAAATTGCTCCACCGACAAGAGTCATACTCTTAAATATATGATGATGAGAGTGGCCAAGCACCACCTCGCTTCTAGTTCAATTATTTCACGTCTCGGCGGCAAATTGACAGAATCTTCATGAGTTCGATTAACAACGCGATGAGGTAATATTCAAAATGCGGGCGTATTTTCTCGTGTATGTTTGCTTGACCATTTCAGTGAATAAAATTGACAATAAAGGCCGAAAACTAAATAGGCAATCGTCGGCAGACGAAGTGTGATGTAAAAGGTTAAGCGAGCGAAGAATTTAATAATACAAGATCAACGATTCTTATCCCGAGTAATCCCGAACAAGTTATCGACCATGTGTAGTACTTTTCTTTAAAAAAAATGGTCATACGTTGTTAGCCCCAAAATCAAAACTGATATGTATTTATTATTTTTCAGGCGAAGGTGTTCAACAGGGCATGCTCAAAATGCTGGAAGGTGCCGTGGTGTCCGTCCCCGAGCGGAACTCGCGCAAGCTCAGGGGAGACGCGGTACAAGTGGACACCACCAACATATTGTTCGTGGCGAGCGGGGCCTACAACGGACTTGACAGGTTACAATGATAATATTTATAATAAGCTAGCGACTGCCTGCGACTTCCATCGCCTCTTAGTAGCTGGAGATGTCATCGCTGTCATTTTCTTCACGAAACAGTTTGCCTTTTTTTGCAGGCGGGTGATAAAATGTAAACCATTCTCGTGTTGTGCCAAATTGCGTCCAAGACAGTTCAGAGTTTTTTAATGGTTTTAAACCCAAAAATTCAAATATACAAAAACGTTATGTATTTTAATTATAAGCATTTTATTATATTCCATTTTGACCGTTTTAATTTATAATCGATACTTTATTTTCGAAATTTCGAAGTATCGTCACTTTAAATTTGGTTTACTTTGTAGAAAACATTACAATACTGGCGAAATGTGTCTTTAAAGGTGATGTATAATTTGTGGCAGGCTGGTGCAGCGCCGCAACAACGAGAAGTACCTCGGCTTCGGCGCCTGGGACGCCAGGTCCGGCCGCCGCGCCGCGCTGCAGGTACACACACACACACACACACACACACACACACACGCGCCCACACTCCTCACACAACATCCGTGGACCTTATTACTAAAGGCATAAGGTCCACCTGTGTACAGTTAACATTGTGGGTGATGGTACACTTGTTGCATGCTCGACACTCAGTGTAGAGTTAAGTTTTTGATTAGAGAAAGGGGCGAGCTACGATGGCGTCATCTATGTAAACCTTTGACAGTTGCCAACCCCATTCGGTGACCGTAAAACATGCCGCAGGAAGAGGCCATC
This sequence comes from Cydia fagiglandana, assembly GCF_963556715.1. Taxonomy (NCBI): domain Eukaryota; kingdom Metazoa; phylum Arthropoda; class Insecta; order Lepidoptera; family Tortricidae; genus Cydia; species Cydia fagiglandana. The sequence continues at coordinate 919,461 of NC_085943.1, read as the reverse complement.
TGTTGATGTCATACTGACGGGCACTTTTTTGTCAGACTTACCTCTCTATTACAATTAATTATAATTCCCTTCGATCGAAGTCAATCTATAGATTGATATAGATATGTATACATTTCAAGTTTATATATTACACCGTCGGTCAACACTTTTAAAAATAGACTGGATACACATTTTAGAACATTAACAAGGGGGCATCCATTAATTACATCACACGTTTAGGGGGAGGGAGGGGGTCAAGAAAATGTGACATATTGTGACATGGGGGAGGGGGGAGACACAAACTTTGTGACGTCACTTTAACTTCATCAGTAACCGAAAGTGTATTTAAATTATTTTATTCGCTGTACATTTAAATAACAAGTTTTTAAAACGATAATCGTTTTTATTCGTTTAATTTTTTTTCCTAAGCAGTTTTGGGTTGTAAAAATACTAATATTTTTATCGTCAAAAATATTTTGATAAAATATTAATATGTAATACTTAGGTACTTACTGAATTCGATTTGGCGATTTCGTAGAAAAAAATGTGACGTCACACTAGGGGGGAGGGGTTTTCCAAATGTGACCAAGTGTGACAAGGAGGGGGGGAGGCGTCAAAAAACTTAAAAAATCGTGTGACGTAATTAATGGATGACCCCCAAGTGCAAACTAAAATACAAGTGCTTCGAGTTCTAAGAGCTGCTAGTGTATCAAATAAAATAATAAAAATAATAAATAAAATTGTTTAGAAAATGAAAACTGTATTGATTGGTTATTGTTTGCAGGCCGCAGCCGCTGACGCGTCGCCGCTGGACTCGGCGGCGCTGGAGAACGAGGAGCGCGACGGCTGGCTGCGCAAGGTGCAGGCCCGGGACCTCATCGACTTCGGCATGATCCCGGTACGCTGTATACACGGTGTAACATGAGTAAACCGAATAATTTTAACAGCGTATTCCTGATCATATTTAGAGACAAAAATGTCCTATAAACTTTTTTTTAAAACGCCTAGTTTCAGAGATAATATTAATTTAAAAATAAACAAGTTTTTGTTGTAACCTAATGTAAAAGGCCTTTTTGGTGGTAATGTTGCTGCTATGGGACGTAGTCTAAATATCTTTATTGATAGATGTCAAAAAGTGACAAGTAACACCTTGCAAAAAGAAGGTTTTACGAAAAAAAATGTAAAAAGACAATTTTAAGTAACAAGTTTACTAATAACATTTATTGTTTATGTACAAATACATTCAAAAAATTGAAAAAAAAAACAAAAAAAAATTTTTTTTTTTGTGAAATTGACCTAAACTCATATTACATTTTTTCCTTCTTTTGACCTCAGAAATGCGTGGTTAAAATTATTCGGTTTACTCATGTTACACCGTGTATTGCTTCTGTTATCGAATTTAAACTATCGTGAGACACGTACTTTAATACAGTATAATTACCCAATTGTAAAAGGAAATCTATTTACCTGTGTTGGTTAGGGTGGCACAAAAAACATTTTTTTTTCCGACGGGGCACCCCCTTATTTTGTTACACTTATTATACTGATAAAATACACCAAGTTTCGTAATTTTATCTCAACTAAGATTTGTATGTTGTATGAAAACCAAAAAAAAAACAAGTATTTATTATGCAGAATTTTATTTAAGTATCTGTTTTCACATTATTTGCACATGTGATTTATAAGTTTTTAAGTAGAAAAACATTTTTATTTATATTTTTTATAAATTTTCAAATGTAAGATTTTTAGAATTTCACATAAAAAATAGAAATAAAAATGGTTTTTCACCAAATAACTTTTAAATCACACTATCAAATAATGTGAAAACTACTACTTACATAAAAGTCAAAAAAATAATAACTTGATTTTTTTGGATTTCATACAACTTTGAAAAATTTCAAAGTGTTTGAGCACCTCCGTGTAGTTGAGATAAGATTACAAAACTTGGCATATTTAGTAAACAGAACAAGTGTAACAATATGAGAGGGTGCCGCTTCTTCTAGTTAGAGTTTGATTTTTTCCCATACAAACGTGAACCAGTGTTGGTCCCCTCTCGCATAACACCGACTACAACCGCCTCGCACTCACGTGTTTGTAGTAAGTCGCGCAACAAGTTTCGGAGAGCCTACTGTGTGTTGGTGCAACTAACCCTAAAATAGTGGCAGAGTGAACATTTTTTTTGTTTAATACGGCCCAACTATAGCTATAATATAAGCTTACATAACATAATAAACGAAACTAACATATATGTAATGTGATGTTGCAGGAATTTGTAGGCAGGTTCCCTGTGCTGGTGCCGTTCCACTCTCTCAACCAGGACCTGCTCGTCCGGATACTCACCGAGCCCAAGAACGCCATGGTAGGCTATACGAGTAAACTATTGTTAAAGGATCAACCTAATCTCACGAAAAGATAAAAAAGTCTCAGCTAATGTTTTGTGTATTTGTTTTCCCGAAAGATACATAAATCATGATTATCATGAATCATTTATTTCTCGTGAAGAATTAGTTTAACATACAAAAGTAACATTATAACGTTAGATATACATAATTACATATTGTTTACCACGAAATGGGCTCACCTCAGCATAATGCTGACCCGAGAGTCGGCGCTGATGTTCCGGCGAGTCCATTTTTGTAGGCCACGATCGCAGCTGTACGGCACGGCCTCCTAGAACTGAACGCATCCACTTGCGGCGGCTGCCAGCGCCATCTGGCCTACGGGTGTGACATATGCAGATAAAACTTTTTTTTTTTAGGTGAATCAATATAAGCTGCTGTTCGCGATGGACAAGTGCGAGTTGACGTTCAGCGATGACGCTCTGAGGGCCGTCGCCGCGCTCGCCATGGAGCGCAAGACCGGCGCAAGAGGCCTCCGGGCCATCATGGTCAGATATCTTGTTTGCATGGAAATATTCTAATACCAGTATTTAAACCCGCGGGTTGGACCTTCTAAAGAATCACAGGGTTTTGAAACATATCTATTGTCACTGATAGTGATACGTAGGCTGACTCCAGCCATCAGATCCTGCAGCAAGGACTAAGAAGAGGAGACTACAAAGGGGAGGCGATGTTGATACAAAATAGCACTGAAAACTCGCATGACTGCTGATTCAACCTAAGCGGAGTGAGTGTGTCAACGTCACCTCACACCGGCTAAGCCTCAACCGCGAAATCATCATCAAGGCGGCTTGTTAACAAGGGCCCAACGATAAACGCGAAAATCAAAATTTAGTTCTTCTTCTTCCTCGCGTTATCCCGGCATTTCGCCACGGCTCATGAGAGCCTGGGGTCCGCTTGACAACTAATCCCATGATTTGACGTAGGCACTAGTTTTTACGAAAGCGACTGCCATCTGACCTCAAATTGAAAATCAAAATTTAGTTATCTGCCATAAAATGCAAGAGTGATAGAGATATTAGATAACGAAATTTCGATTTTCTTGTTTCGCGGTATTCCCCCAGATTGTGACAGAAAGTGGTAGCGGCGCTACCTATGCAGAGTTTCGCGTAATATTGCCTATTGTGCTACAATAAAAGGTACTGCGTTTCAGGAATCGTTACTCTTAGAAGTCATGTTCGAGATCCCCGGCTCGGATATCGGCGCAGTACACATCAATGAAGGCTGCGTGCTCCGTGCCGAGCCTCCGCTACGGTCCAGGAGACAACCCGCCAGGTCGCAGAGGGATTCTTGGCCCGAGGTAAGCTCTACATATAACTCTACAATTACTGATGTTAGATATACAACGTAGGAGACAGACCATCCGCCCGGCCACAGACTAGCCCGATGTAAACTCTACATATGACTCTACAGTTACTGTTGTTAGACATATAACGTAGGAGACAGACCATCCGCCCGGACACAGACTACTAGCCCGATGTAAACTCTACATATGACTCTACAGTTACTAATGTTAGACATACAACGTAGGAGACAGACCATCCGCCCGGACACAGACTACTAGCCCGATGTAAACTCTACATGTGACTCTACAGTTACTAATGTTAGACATACAACGTAGGAGACAGACCATCCGCCCGAACACAGACTACTAGCCCGATGTAAACTCTACATATGACTCTACGTGCAACAACTAATAATGTTAGATTATATACTGAGGTTTTAAAAAAAAATATACCCTTTATTTTTTCGAAAAACTAACGTCTTTTGGGTTATATCGACGCAGAATTAACTCTTTTAAGAAATAAAAATAGCTAATCTAAAAAAAGTATTTATGAATATAACATATTACTTCCTGCTAACGTCTTATAGCGTTATTCATAAACGCGTTACTGGCCTGAATTAGCTATGAATCGTTTGTCTTTATCTGTCTTTTTGACTTATATATTTGTAAGAAAGGGATAAAACATAATTTAACTAAATCAAGCCCGTAAAGTTTTATGAATAAACGGGTTATAATTTAGAATTACATACCACCATTTCCCAGGTAAACGAATACGCAGCCGAACCGAACAATTCTAATTGCTTTTGGTCCTCACAAAATGGATTTTAACGTCCATCGGTAACTTGTGCTTGAGTATCCTACTTTGTTATTAATTATTATGGAATTACAATTAGATAGTAAATTAAATCATTACAGTTTGTTTTACCTATCCTCTAGCCGCTCAGAGACCTATAAAAAGGTCTTCTGTTCCATTTTAATCTGAACTTTGTGTTGACAAAATAAAATTTCATTTTGCTTGGCAAGGTTTGACGTATGGGCGGCTGAGGCTATACATTTCATCCTACTTAGTTAAGTATTTATGTAAAATCACAGTAGAAATAGATTCTTGCTGGCTAGATCTGTAGGGCATAAATATCAATAAAGCAATTTATACTTTGGACAGTTTGAACTTAACACAGTATAAAGAATTTGATGTTGTGCCGTTTTTGAGGTTTATGTTAATTTAATCCTTTTATGTTTAGTTTTTGTTAATGTTCGTAGGACACAGAGTTTGTAAATAGTTTTACCTATAACTTGTTTCTGGATACCGTATAAGTACTGATGTGCATAAGGAAACTTTCCAAAAATACGAAATGTTTCGGAAATTTTACGTAGGAAAAATTCGGAAAATTTCTTACATTTTTGTATGAGAATTGAAACTTTCCAATTTTAAATTTATATTTCCCATATTTCCTAGAGAACGTTTCATGAAATTTCCGAGAATTTATAGAATTTTATGGAAACTCAGCAAATTGCACATCTGTACGTATAAGTACCTACTTTAGTTTTGCTGTACACTTATTTGTGATTGATATGAAAGAAATATGAAAAATTTAATTATTCTAATATAATATGTAAATATACAGCTAAGTAGATCTAAACTTTACAAAGTTTTTAGTCACCTCATCACTATATATGTTTTTCCTAGTGCCTTGTTTTTGTAATTACTATAACGACTAATATAAATAATATAAATATGTTTTATATTTGATCACCAGAAAGAAGACACGACCGTGGAGCAATCCTGCGCGCTGTGAGCAGACAGACAGACATACTAAATTGCCGCTCTGCGCTCTACTGTCAAAGGCGGGCGGCGTCGTACGAAACGTCACCGAGGTTTGACTTCTGTCAAATTACATTTAACTCTTAAATATACAAAGAACTACAGGATTTACTAGAGCAAGTACTAGATAATACACTGATCGTGCAAGCGACAGTGTTTAAATACCACCATAAATGTCAAACTTATATGAAAAAATATATTTACACGTCTGCAGTAAGAAATAGATGACAAGTAATTTTGTTTATTAAATTATTAAAAATTCTAATAAAAAAAACGCAACCCAAAATATAAAGCAAACTACAAAAAAAAGTAGTGTAGCAAAAATTGGTCTCTTAAAGTCAACCTTATTAAGTATCGCATAAAAGTGAAATTCGTACGACGTTGCTCGTCGTCTCGTGAACTACTTTACTATAGTTTAAATTAGTTCGAAGTACAATAAATTATAGTATTATGTTAGAAGCGTGTTCAATTCAAACTACAGAAAAGATAAACAAAAGATAATAAATAAAATGGAACAAAAACATCTGCAAAAATATCAAAATCGGTTCATCGATTACGAAGATTAAGCACGCCCTAGCATAATACGTAGCTAAACTGTTATGTAGTCTTCTAGTACTCCAGATAGCATTTCATACAGCGCCCGACACATTATATTACTGTAATTTTAGCCAAAAAAAATACCGATACCATTGAAAAATTTTACGGTTTAGACTCACTTGTTTTTAGTCACTCGCGCGACATGTTTCGGAGAGCCTAGGTCTCCTTTCTCAAGCACTAACAGTGTGAGCAGCGTTCACGATGGCCGTGTATCGCGTACTGCGGCTCGCCGCGTCGCACGCTGCGCGCGCCATACCGACACCATATCTAAGACCCGTTGGTGTGCAATCCTTTACCGAAAACCGCACTGAAATCGGCTTGTCCGCTTGGGAGATACGAAGCCACAGATAGACATTACATATACACATTTATTGTGACTGTTGATATTGATGATTAAAAACATTTACATTACACATGTCAAACTTTTTTTTGAATTATATTAAATTTACTTTCAGCCTTCTGGCACCAAATAAAATTTTATCTCAGAAAAAAGGTCTTAAAAGATAATTTATCTTAAAATAAGATAATACCTATATTGGCTGAATAGGAATTTATTTTCGCCTCTTTATAAATTTTGATAAAAACGAAAACTGATCCCAATCAAAAGAGCTGTAAAATAAAAAAATATATAAATGGAAAAGATCAAGCTAACTTTATTTATGTGTTTTCAACAAATTACAGTAATATTATGAGTTATGAGATGGGATTCTGATAGAGTAGAATGCATTAATTCATATTCCCTTCGAGGTGTATCTCATGGAAACAGCTCTGAAAGCACTTCATATATTTCATAATCTTAATAAGATCAGGTATCAACGCCAAATGGTGAGTGACAAGTCACCGTTCTGACCATTCGGACTCACACTTAAAATATTTAGGTACAATTGTCTTTATGTCACCTTAAAACTAATCTACGGAAAAAAAGCGTGCTAAACAACTAGATAAAATTTTTTATTGGAAATTCTTAACCCCCGTTCCAAAGATTTGGTGCCAGCACCATCCCCCCTTGACAGACTGGTCAACGTCACCCGGCGCGCCGCGGCGGTATACTATGAAACTTTTCATACAATAAAATTTAGCGAACGCTTTAACGGTGACATATGGTTTGGTGCAACCGACCCTTAAGATATAAAGTACAACGATAGTCAGTTAACACATTCATTACCACTAAGTGCTACGGGTTACGCTCGTAGCGCGTAGCCACGGTTTCGCCGTATGTAGCGCGTAGTTGCTACGAACAGTGTACCCGACAGTCGGGTTCTTGGTGTTGAATGTGTTAAGACTGTTAAGAGTGTTGTCAGTAAATCAACATTACATTGCGGCACTAATTTCATAAAATAGTAGAAATTAAATAAAATGGAACTAAAAAAAATTCCATACTAAATTGTTGCCATGTTTAAGCATTTTACGAATGTGACAGTTACGTAGTAAGTGGCGCCCTCAATAATTTTCTACAATTTGTATAACTATACACATGAATTTAAAACATTGAATATCAAACAATTTTTCAAAGAGATAAATGTTCGAAGTGTTTTCAGAGTACTCGTCATACATTGTTCTTAATGCGTAGTTCCTTGTTGAGCCCTATCCCGCGTGATTCACAATGTTCTGACAAAACTGAAATATCTGTTCTAACTAGCGATTAACGCACATGTGTCGTGAGCAAAATGGCATAAAGCGTCATGAAATTTTGTGAAGCGTCACAAAATAATGCGAAGCGTCACAAAATGTTGCGAAGCGTCACGAAATTTTGTGAAGCGTCACAAAATATTGCGAAGCGTCACGAAATGTCGTGAAGCGTTATACAATGTCATTACAAGTGCGCGCGCGAATCGGGGTATGTTATATGTTATTAAATAGTTGGCAATTTATCGAGTGTTGTTATCCATCAAGCAAACTATGTGATGTAAATTATTGTACATAAAAATAGAACATTTTAATATTTTTTAAGGTAAACTTAGTCCCCCGCTACGGAAAGGGAAATACTGATAAAAATTCATGTTTTGACATTTGTTATTTTCTTATACTATACATAGTTATTTTTTAATTTATATAAGTTGTGGTGTGATTTATGTGTGTACATCTGAATGCCTAAGGGGTGAGAAATGGTTGTAAAATCACATTGCGACTTGGATTAAATAGTTTTAAGCCTATTTTCAAATTAAAATAATGAAAACTATACTTGTTTATTATTTTGATAGGTACTCATTTATAAACCTAACTAATTAAAGGAAGCGAATAAAAATTCCAGAGTATTTCAATTAGGTTTTTGGACCCATTGAAAGTAATGTTGTGTGTTTTTATTATAGTAGGTATTCAATACCACAATAATATTACGTCGAGTTGCGGAAACCAAGCCCGCGAGAACCTATAACCTATATAACCACTAATAGGGATTTGTTGATATTTTGCCTTTAATAAGCGAATGGAAGAAAAAAGCGGCCAAGTGCGAGTCGGACTCGCCCATGAAGGGTTCCGTAGCAGCAAGTAACATAATAAAATTGCGGTTTACGATTTATGACGCATTAAAAAAAACTACTTCCTAGATCTCGTTCAAACCAATTTTCGGTGGAAGTTTGCATGGTAATGTACCTAATATTTTTTTAAGTTTTATCATTCTCTTATTTTAGAAGTTACAAGGGGGGGGGGGGGGCGGGGCGGGGACACATTTGGAAGTGTCTCTCGCGCAAACTATTCAGTTTAGAAAAAAATAATATTAGAAACCTCAATATCATTTTTGAAGACCTAAATTTATTGTTTTTTTTTTCTATTTTTGTGTGAAAATCTTAATGGGGTGCACAGAATACATCTACTTACCAAGTTATACTTCAACAGTATAGTTCTTATAGTTTCGTATTCTTACCTTGACCCTACTAGTATGTAGTGGTAATGTACGCATATTTTTACCATAATTTAAGTGTTGTTGTTAAGCTAAATTGGTTTTCAATGGAAAATATTGATAGGTAAAACTCATTTTAGTATCTTAATGTAAAATAATATTTAATGTTAATAAATAATAAATCACATTTACAGTACATATGGTCCTATTGCGTGACGACGTCACTAGTGCGTGAAATAGCACTTTTCGTGCGTATGTCAAAAGTTTAAAGGGCCATATGTACTGTAAAACGTTGTACGATACACGCGCGAATTCCTCTTTCCGCACTTGTATATATCGTAAATAACTATATTTTAAACAACAAAATTTCTCTTCGCACTAAACTCCTTATACGCTTCTTTTTCCATGATGTCTATCAAAATATCAACCATATCATATACTTCTACATAGCTTGTATAAAGCGCTATAGGCGCCAAGCGGATCACATTAGGTTCTCTAAAATCTGGCACTACTCCTTGCGATTTTAATGCCATGCTGATCCTATAAGCTTCCTCGTGCTCCAAGCATACGTGACCGCCACGTCTCGAGTCTTCCCTAAGATTCCCGATAGAAAAACCGAAAGAACTAAGCTTCTTTTCAATTAAAAACATTAAATAGGAAGTTAGGCGTAAGGATTTTATACGAATGTTAGACATACCGGCTTCATGAAACATCTTCAATGCACCTTCAATGGGAGCCATTGATAATATAGATGGGGTACCAATCTGCCATCCACTCCCGTCCTGATTATGCTCAAACTCTTGTTTTAGCAGAAACTGAGTTTCCGGCTTATTTCCATACCATCCAGCCAAACCTGGCAATTTTTTGAAATGCTTCCTATTAATGTATAAAGCTGCTGAGGATCCGGGGCCGCCATTGAGGTATTTGTACGTGCACCATACTGCGAAGTCACAGTCAAGAGACCCTAAATCCATTTCTACAGAGCCTATAGCATGGCATAAGTCCCAACCGATGATTATACCACGCTCTTTCGCAGCATCTGTTACTTTCTTCATGTCTAGAACTTGTGCACTTCTGTAAAGTACTGTTGGAAGAAGAATAACAGCTACATCATCTGTCATTGCTTCTATGATTTTGTCTTCGTCCAGAAACTTACCATCTTGGCTTTTTACGACCTTAACTGTTTCTGCAGGTTTGTAACCTTTTAATTGCACTTGGCTGTCGACGGCGTAGCGATCAGTTGGGAAATTTAAATCATCCACAAGAATCTTAAATCGCTTTTTCGTTGGTTTATAAAACGTACTTATCGTCTGATGTATAGATATTGTAGTAGATCCTGTCACTGCTATCTCGTCTTCATTAACGCCAATCAAAGGAGCCATAAGTTTAGCCAAGTATTTGGAATACAAGAAATACTTGCTGCCATCCACATTCCATATTTTAATGCTTTCTTCTTTCCATTTCTCTACCGCAATTTGAAGAGTTTCCTCTGCGTCTTTAGAGGCTAGACCGAGTGAGTTACCAGACATGTATACGACGCCTTTCTGAATGTAGAAGCGTTGTCTGAAGTGCCCAAGACGATCATTGTTGTCGAGTTCTTTAGGGTATTCTGAGCCTTCTTCAAATTTTAATTTGTCCATCTTGGAACCTACTACGCTGGGCGATGAAATGTTTCTGAAGCTGCTACGGCGAGTCTTGGTTTTAAATGCCACCCAGCGTGAAACTCGGCGTTTATGATGTTTGAATGGGTATTAAGATTTACAAGATGGTCGAGGATTGTATTTGTTCTTGGGTTTAGTTTCGTCGAAGTTGTCTGAGGGATTATGAATATTATGATTAGGTATAATTGACATAATGCGGTTACAATGCCGCAAATTCGTTGCAGAGACGCTAGCCTCTTGACACGACTAGCTGTTTGTGTGTATGTATGTTCGCGATAAACTCAAATTTACTCAAAATCAAGAGTAGTAAGTTACCTACCTACAGTCAAAAAAATTCTTTCCATACCATTTCGTAAGGTCCTTGTGACAATTGTCTCTGTGACAATACGACTACGCAGTGGTACTGAAATTAAATTCCGTAACCGTACTATACTTCGATTCGACTAAAAAAAAGATAATAGGTACCTAAATGTTTTCAAAATTTTTTACGAACAAAATCGCTGCTAATGTTACGTCTGGAAGAACCTTCGCAAAATCGTACGGTAACCACATCACCACTGTCTTAGGATAAACTTTATTGATATAGTTTTTGCTGGTTTCAATAATCCCAAAAATCACCCTAGTAAATTTTAATAGTTGCTTGCTTACTTACATAATTATAACCCTTCAAGAAAAGAGCGTACTCCCATATTAAATGCCGGCAACGCGCTTGCAACCCTTCTGGTGTTGCGGGTGGCCATGGGCGGCGGTAATCGCTTACCATCAGATGATCCGTCTGCTCGTTTGCCTCCTATTTCATAAAAAAAATTGGTATATATAATAGAACTACTTAATTTTAAAATGGACACAAAATATTGGTCGGTTCCCGATTCGCCGGATTTTTATTTCGTCGGATTCCTCTTTCGCCGGGTTTTCGTTAGGATGTCCGATGAATCGGACAATCCGAATAACATAAGAGAATCCGACGAAACAAGAATCCTGTGAATCGGGAACTAACCAAAATTTTTTCTGGCATTTCTTTTGTTTTATCCGCTACTATAGATGCTGCGGACTGTACTTCAAACCTATCCCATGCCAAACGCCAATAAACGTAGAAAATGTCGAACAAAAACCAATTATTTTGTCATCAACGCATAATTTGTGACAAATTGTCTTTTGTTAACTGCTAATTTGCTAATAGTCAATGCGTGCCGCACGGAGCCTTCAAGGAGATGCTTAGATAATCTAGTTCTGTTTCCCATTAAAATACAATTTGATTAGAATGTAGTAACAAACTATTTAACCTCTAGCGAGGCGTGGCTCACTCCGCGATTTCGTCGCATCGCTCCACGTACATGCGGCCCACACCAATTTAGGTGTCTAGCAGTCACGTGACGCTACGGAACGGACGCGTGGGCTATAACCGCGAAAATCGAAGTTTGCAAATTGCTGGGATTTTTCTCTGTCACTCTAATTACGCCTTCGTTGGAGTAAAAGAGAAAGATCTCCGCAATTTGCGAATTTCTGTTTTCGCGGTAGCCGCTCTGCTCGCGCCTGCGCCACCTTACGGTCATATCATATCTGTCGTAAATAGACGCGTTTTGTTAGAGAGTGAAACTTCTGTACCTAGTACTATCCTTTATTCTGTGCTCTAGCGTCCAACAGTCCTAATATATCTTCCTCGCGTTGTCCCAGCTTTTGCCACGGCTCATAGGAGTCTAGGGTCCGCTTGGCAACTAATCCCGAGTTTTGGCGTAGGCATTAGCTTTTACGAAAGCCACTGCTATCTGACCTTCCAACCCAGAGGGCAAACTAGACCTTATTGGGTTCGGTATCCAATTTTTCTTGTATCGTGGGCCGCTAAGTATAGGGAGCTAGGGAGGACTCCTTTGTCCAGCAGTGGAGCATCAGAATAGGCTAGGAAACAAAACTAACGCTTCAATATGTTTGTCCTGAAAACCGCAATCGCATAGACACACAATGTAGATTAAAACATGGTAATTACTATGACGTGTGCTTAAAAATAATGTGGAGATAAACAGAGATTATGTCATAAAAGTGATAGGCTGTTTGCTACTGCAGTGACCGCCGCTATCTATCAAATTTCGCTCAGAAGCTGTATTAATTAATAAATAAATATTATAGGACAATTTTACACAGGTCAACCTAGTCCCACGCAGTAAGCTCAATAAGGCCAATTAATAACTTTCAGTACCTACGACCAATGGATTGTGTATATCGGAAGGGACGAGTAGCTCAAAAATATCCGAACATGGTCTCTAATGTCTTGGTAATAGAGGCTGTTCGGTATTTGTGACCACCCGACACGTCTAAAGGAGCCCACTGGCTACCAGTTTGCCGGACGATATCAGCGTGTCAGTAAAACCCAAAATTTGACAGCTCCGAACAACTGACAGGACTGATATTATCATCCGGCGAACTGGTAATCTGTGGGCCCCTTAAGAGGCGACTGTATTAAATACCTAAAGACGAATTCTATCGTACAGCGCCACCATCTTCAGCTGTCAAACACGTGGCACGATTTTTTTTCAAACTTTACACGTCTATCTAACACAATAAAGAAATAATAATACAATAATTCAGCCTATATACGTCCCACTGCTGGGCACAGATCTCCTCTCATGCGCGAGAGGGCTTGGGCTATAGTCCCCACGCTAGCCCAATGCGGATTGGGGACTTCACATACACCATTGAATTTCTTCGCAGATGTATGCAGGTATCCTCACGATGTTTTCCTACTTCGAAAAGCTAGTGATAAATATCCAATGATATTTCGTAGGTCATAAGTTCCGAAAAACTCATTGGTACGAGCCAGGATTTGAACCGCGACCTCCGGATTGAAAGACGGGCGTCATATCCACTCGGCCACCACTGATTTTTAAAATAAATAAATAATTTACTTAAAATATTCTTCGCTAACCCACGAGAAGACAGGTCGTCAATAGCGACTACCATCACACCCATATCAAACACCCACTGACGAAGAAATCGTGACAAGGAAATGGAGATGGATAGGACATATTAATTATATACTATTCGAAGAGGGGAAATGAATAACGCAGCCATCGCTTTCGGTTGGAAACCGGCGGACGGACAGGCCCGGATTTAGAAACCTAGGGCCCCTAGGCACTTAGTATGGTACTTAGAATTTAGGGGGCCCCCATCTCAAAATCATTGCTAGGTTGCCTGGGCCCCTATTAGGCACAGGCCTTGTGGATTGTGGGCCTAGGGAGCAATCCGGCCCTGCGGATGGAAGCCGTGGCTACGGCGGCCCTGTAGGTACACTCTTGGCAACGGTCCGCTATTTGGGTCGGTGAAGATTCGAAGACGGGGTGCGAGCTTATCAAGGCCCTTTGCACCTCTGGGCTCTTCGGTTTGTGTATAAAAATTATTCTGTTTTGGCAAAAAATCCTCAAGTAGCCTTCGAGTAATCGGTAATAACAGGCGTGGCTCACTCCGCGATTTCGTTGCGTCGCAACAAGTACATCCGTCCCACACCAATTTTGGTGGCTACTTGGCCAGTCATAGGCCGCGCGTGGCGCTTGCGCCACCTAGCGGTCATATCTGTCCTAATCGTAACAGATGCGTTTTGTTTGAGAGTGAATCTTCTGTACCTAGCTAGTACTATTATTTATTCTGTGTCTATAGGTACATTTTAAAAAGTTTCCCCGAAATGAGAACTGTTTTTTAACTCGGTTAAAAACACTACACGTGCACCTATCGCATCCGCGCTACATACTGTAACCCATGACATAATTATGTATAATCAGGCAATGCCAAGGTTCAGATAAGGTCTACAAACACCGTAAAGGCATTAACTTGTTGTTGCCCTCTTGTTGTTATAGGAAAAGCAAACACGGATTAAGTAATAATAACGTCAAACGGGGGAAAAATAGATTTCGTGAACACGTGTAATAGAGTATTACTGCAATGTTCTGTCGCCAGAGTGCAGCACTAATTTGTTTAGTAAACCATAGAGTAACTATACATACTAGGCCTTAAACAATTTTTCACCTCAGCAGCTCGAACAAGGGTACTTTGCTTCTTAAAAACAGTGAGCAAAATGCGATTTTGCTCACTGAGTCATTTTGTGTCACTAAGTGAGCAAAATCACTTAGTGAGACAGTATGAGTGAGCAAAATCGCATTTTGCTCACTGAGTGAGACAAAATGTCATTCAAGTGACTTTTATAGTCAAATGTTATTTCAACATGCGGGGTCTAATACAAGTTCGATATACTTGGGTTCTATTATCTCTGTCCCTCTAGGTATGTTCTCACTGCTTAGGGTGAAAAATTTTGTGTACAGTCACCTGCAATAATATGTTACTCTTCGAAGGCCGCAAAAATATGTGACACGCTCTTATTTGTAGAGCCATAAGAGCGTGTCAGATATTTTTGCGGCCTTCGAAGAGTAACATATTATTGCAGGTGACTGTACTACACGAGATCAAAGTTATTTACATCTCGTGCGCTTTTGAATCCCTTACTACGCTCAAGATTCTAAATTAGATTCACTCGCTACGCTCGTGAATCTATTATAGAATCTTTCGCTTGCACGGGACTCAAAATAAGCACTCGAAGAAATATCAAACTTTGATCTCTTGTTGTACAAATAACTATTTTGACAAGTTTTCACTTTGACATTGATGCAACAAAGTATGAAAATGATGAAAGGGTAGGTACTTCTAGTTAGAGTCAGACTGTGAAAATTCTGCAGCGATTTTAATAGCCCAAAGTTTGCCCACCACTGGAATAGACTGATAGAGTGAGGCAGAAACCGAACTTTCGATTGTCGTGTTTCACGCCATGTGATTGGCCTAGTGCCGCCCTCTACGCAGAGTTTTGCGTAATATAGTATTTGGCGGTGTATTTATCTAGTCCATAAAGCCCCCTCCACACTCGCGCACGAGTCTAAATAATAAAGGGCATAGAGGAAGGTAGAGTCTGGCTAACCAAAAATTGTTGACAGATATTTCGTTGTTGTATCACCAATTGTCTATGATTTAAAAAAAAGCTAAAAGTCAGTTGTCAATTTATGTCATTCATTCAAATTGTTTGCGGTTTATAATGGATTTATTTTAAATAATATTAATAATTTCTATACTGAGTGACTAACTGACTATAGTGAGGTTCGCTAACTATTATTTAAGCTCGTAAATAATTACGACAATGTGCGAAGTCGACGTGTAGCGTTGTATAACGAAAAACTGCAATGTTTACAACTCCTAACCAAATATAAATAAATTAGGAGGTTGGTGCTCTATAAATATTTTGATACTTTAAGTATTAGTTCTAACATTTGCGTATTACTTTGATTAAGTACGTGAATTTATTAATGCCTGAATCTCATAAATATGACAAGTGTACAAAGAAACGGATTAACTAAAAGTTCTGAAAAATTTCTATAAAATCTAAATATTGGAACGTAAACATTAGGTGTTTGTCGTTGACTGTACTTTAAATAGTGGTAGAAATTATGTGAGCTGACTTTGAGTGCACGTAAACGTTTATTTAACTTATTTCCTTAGGTACCTTACTTGTACACAGAATATCATAAATATTGTCGAGTATCAAAACTATAATTCTTACTACACAAAGTGTGACCAGCCCAAAATTTTTTGAATTTCCCGCCAAAAATTTAGGTAAAATTTCAGTAGCCAGACTCTAGGTATTAGATATCACTGAATAACAAACTTATCAAAAGCAGCAGTCATCATAGCATTTTTACCTTTTTACAAACAATTCTTCTTTCACATTGACATTGACACCATCATGAACAAACTACGTATAATTTCTCCTCAATTTTCCAATTTCCGAGCATTTTCCACCAGTCCTCGTCGCCAAGTGTTAGGGGCTTGCGGCGTCAAACCGGATTACGGCCCGATGGACATCCACCGGTGCACGCTGAAGAACGGGATCAATCTGGTATCGACGAAGCCTCATGGGGCGCCGATGGCTGCCTGCACCATACTTTATCAGGTGAGTTAATAGTTTATATTTCAAATTTGTAGCACACCAAATGAAGCAGGTCAGGATCGCATTATTGGACCGTCTCGTCGGAAGCCAATTCGGACCGATAACCAGATCAGGGGGGCTACCGCCAATACCGAAAATCGTCAATTGCGGGGATTTTTCTCTGTCACTCTAATTAAGCCTTCATTGGAGTAAAAGAGGAAGATCCCCGCAATTTGCGAATTTCGGTTTTCGCGGTAGCCGCCCAGGGCTATAACCGCGAAAATCGAAGTTCGCAAATTGCGGGCATTTTTCTCTGTCACTCTAATAACGCCTTCATTGGAGTAAAAGAGAAAGATCCCCGCAATTTCCGAATTTGGGTTTTCGCGGTACCCCCCAGAAATACCTAATACAATTTAGCCAATTTGGTATCACAAAAAATCATTTATTCAGTCGAAATAAACCCTTGAATTGAATAATTTTACGGTTTAGACTCACTTGTTGTTGTTGTTGTGGCGCGAGTGATTAAAAACAAGTGAGTCTAAACCGTAAATTTATTCAATGTTATAGTTCGTTTTTTTACCATTAGAAATAAGGTAAATAATCTTGATATGTCTTTTAATTGAAAAACACATTTTAAAAATAAGTTACGGCAAATATGTAACAATTATGGATCTAATATGATCATTTATAATCTTCTGCTTTCATAAGTAATAGTTTTTGATTTTTAAAAAGCGTTTTTCAATTAAAAGACTTGTTAAGATCGCTTACCTTCTTGCAAGTTCTTTCTAATGCTAAAAAAACGAACTGTAGTATGTCTCACAACAGTTTAAATTCGAAATAAACCCTATTTGTACAGTTTTTTCTTCTGCCAAACTGCAGACTGCAGAACAGTTTGTTGGCAAGAAACAAGATAGGTATCGATGTTCTTATCGTAAATAACACTTACAGTACAATACGATACAAGTGCGATAAGTGGGAAATTCTTGAAACTCGTGTCGATTTAAAACACTTCCTTCGGTCGTCGTGTAACGTGAAATTTATCGCCACTCGTTGCGAATTTTAATTTAAAGTTGTATCCAGACGAGACAATTTTTCGCCAATCTGATGAAATTCTCCGATCGAACAGGGCCGTGCGGACGCAAATACCAATTTGATCCCCGATCACATCAGCAGGTGCGGACACAAAAATGCCAATTTTCATAGTAGAATGCAAATTGGTGATTTAATTTGTGTACGTGTGGACGCTAGATGAGATTGACCAATTATTTTCCTGAACGAATCGACTGATTTCGTCAGTCCCGTCTGGATACCCCTTTAATGAACATAGAAAGTTTTTGAATTTTAGTGGCAACGTGGTCGCGGGAAAACAAATTAGGTCTAATGTTGCCATACCATACTGGCCGTGCTGCTAGTGATGTGATAATTTCTATGAATCGGTAATATAATTGTAGTGACTTTTCCGTACAGAGCGGTTCTCGCTTCGAGTGTGACGACCAGCTCGGAGCTACCCATTTTCTGCGAACATGTTCCAGCGCTGCTGGCTGTGCTTATAGTGCCTTCAGGTAAGCCGGCTTAATAAATAGGGTATTTGACTGTATTTAAAATAAATTGGGTACTCTCCTATACTTAAAATAAATTTTTCACATTGATTTTACAGTAAAACTAGAGTGCTCCAACAGCTTGGTTCGTACATAACTGTCAACTCGGACCGCCAAAGTATCGCTTTCACCCTCCAATGTCCCCTCCCCGCGTTCCATGACGTCAAATACTACCTGCTAGATATCGCATCCAGGTATGTCACATGTTTGAATGGCCTTTTGGATGGTAACTAAGAAAAATAATTATTAAAATAATACTCAGTGGTTTGAGCATATAAATTACATTTATTAATAAGTTACCTATCACCGCTCGCCATGGGCAGGGTGTTCATCCTCACACCCTAGAACCTAATGGTCGCGCACTGTGCGGCTAAAGATAAATTTCCTAATGCGGACACTCTAATTGCTGTGGAATGAGCTCTCTACCGAGGTTTCCTCAAGGGCCTAAAGTATGAGGCATGGGGCTCTTCAAACAAGGGTCAGAAACGCGCATGTAACACCCCTGGAATTATTCCTAACTCTAAGGTGGCCGCTTACCATCAGGCAGATGGCATGCTTGTTTGCCACCAACGTGATATAAAAAACCAATAACATGAATCCCAATCCTTGATGACTATTCTGATTCAAAATAATGTGATTTTCGCCGACCTCCGCTTAGCCCTATTCAGCCCACGTCCCTCTTTTGGCATTGATTTGTTTATGCATGCCTACATATCTGAATGCATGTGTTGTGGTGGTGGCTGACTCAGTCCTCTTACTTTGTGTGTGTGACTTAATCTTGATTGAACTATCCTCAATTTGGCAGAACGTGCTTCCGCCAACACGAGATTGACTTATACAAGCCCCAACTCAAACGGGACTTGCAAACCGTCCACCCCGAAGTTCTCGTGATAGATCTGGTCCAGAAAGCCTGCTGGGGCGGCGGACTGAACAACTCCGTCTTCTGCGAGGAGGAACGTATTGACAGCATGTCGTCGAATGACTTAGACATGTTTTCGCTGCTAAACATGCGCTCTGATACGTGTACGATGGGCAGTTATGGCTTACCCCATGATGAGATGATGACTTATGGCGAAATGATTGAAGGTAAACGGGTAAGTATACTTCATGACACGGGATTCAGGTGTACATTTGTGTTCTATAATTTCGTTTGCAATAATTTAACTTTCCCGGAATAGTTATGGTATGTTTTCAGCTGCCGTGCTGCCCGTGTTTATATTATCTTAATGATTAAATAATTACATGTTAATGTCTAATATACCTACTTATTTTCACTCAGTTACACATTCAGGTGAAGTTGTAATATCACTAATATCATATTAATTTAAACCTATGGATTACCACAAAACGAATAAGTGCAAATGAAATTATGGAATACTTTATAGAGCTATGAAACAGAAGAGTCTGCAGTTGACAACGTACAGATGCCTTATGAAGAAATGGCGCTACTTAATAGGAAGATTGATTTTAATCTGGTAGGTAGTTGCTATTCACTTTCAAACATTATCTTCAATCCAAAATACAAATCCTCACCAGCTTGATTTTTACTTATACTAAAATTGGTATGCCTCGTCGTTTATTTTCTCCACAAGAAGATCATGAAATATGTAGGTATCAGATAATTTGGGTTTTAGGCGTATAGTACAACTTAGTTTATCAAATGCTCTAGAGTATTACACAGTATTGCCAGACCAAGGTAAGGTACCGACTTGGCAACCACCATCGCAATTCGCAACGTTTATACGCATTTCCACACTTCGTCGTTACACAAAATAATGCAGAAAATAAAATATTTTTCACCACACCAGCTCGGAAAGGCTTACTTTGCATCTTAAAATCTGATAGCAAAGTTGCATTTTATTCACATGGGAGACAAAGTAATCAAATGCAAATTTTGAGTTGGTTTCTTATGTTTGCTGGTAGAAATGACTTTTAAATGATGATTTTGGATGATAAATACTTAATAACATTCATTTGGATTTGATTTTGTTTGATATTTTATATTTAATATTTGCTTCAGGTTGGTGTGGTGAAAAATTTTGTGTTTCACTCGGGGGCAAATTTTGTTTAACCCTCGTGCTTTGAAACCCTCGCAACGCTCAAGATTCCATTTTTCGAACCACTCGCTACGCTCGTGGTTCAATTTTGGAAAATTTTCGCTTGCTCGGGTATCAATATTAGCACGAGCAGTTAAACAACAACTTTGCCCCCTTGTAAAACAAATAACTATTAAAATGCGATGAAATAATTCAAAGTTTTCAACGGTCACAGGATCGACCAGCGAAGCCGCGATGGTATCCACCTTCGTTCGCTCGTGGTGGCTTTGAGTACCACGATCTGGGTCCGGACTCTGATACGTGGATCGCTATTGCCGTTCCTGGATGTGGAAATACGGACCTTCAGTAAGCTGCTCTAACATAAATCAATGAATATATATAGGTTGAATTGAATATGTACATGCCTATAGAACTATAGATTCGTACTGTACTCATTGAAAGATTTGAAAATTAACATTAGTAGGAATGAGAGTTCAATTATTTCGTCTTGATACACGCTTTGCTACTATGCTCAAGTTCAATCATTTGACTGATGAACTTAATATTGAAACCAAAATAATATGCAGTATACTCTACTCAGTTCTTCGAGCAACACGGAAGGGAGGCGGCATTCGCACTATTTCCCCTCTGCCGAGGTACAAGATTAGCGCGTCAATCTAATCTAGCGCGGGTAATAAAACTAGTTGCACTTGGATTTTTCACTAGACCGAGTCCAGACGCGCGCGTGAACACTGCTGCACAAAAATGCCTGTTTGCTCGGTTTTTTGTTATAAAAAGAGGTCGGGGACATCAAATTTACAAAAAGAAAGTGTTACATTTCACATGTAATATTTTTTTTTTACATATATCATACGTTAAATTACATTTAAATACAATTATTATATTTTAGTCTCAAGTAATTGTTGGATTTATCGATTTTGCTCGCTCAGTACAAATTGCGGATCGGTCGAGCGACAAATCCGACTTCACATCTCTCAGAATACAATGACATACTTTAACGAAAATGTGTTAGTGTGCGTGTTGTGACACTAGTCACTCGTCCGTACACAAAAAGATATCGAGGTTTGCAAGATTTGTCTTTGACGTGTGTCATTTTCTATGTATATGTGTCGTCATTACAGATTGGATTTTGTATGTAAGTGTGTGAGAAATGCGACTGTGTGCACCTTTCCCCCCGCGAAAAATGGCAGAAAGATTTGTACGGCGAGATATCGCTTGGGCCCCTCCTTTCCGACGTGTCGGAAGCCGGTGTTGCTCGAAGACTCAGTTGGTATAGCGACTGGTACAAAAACCGCGCCGCAATTTCATGATGTTGTACTTTCTAATATAATATTGCATTATAATATACGTAATATAAGTAATTTAATACTTACGATTTCTAATTTCACCGAGATTCTACAACAGCTTAAGTTAAAAACTTTAGATTTTGTTTGGTTCCAGCTGTCTAATGACGCACAACATCGTCGCGTCAGCCTGCGGCACTGGCAACAACTCTAGCGGACAACACGCGGAGGACCGTGTGCCGCAGCCGCCGTTAGGGGGCTTCGCTACTGATGTCTACACGAAGTTCAGGGCTTTCAATATATCTTATGCGGATACGGGAGTGTTTGGTGAGTTTCGACTTAGGAGTTACTTAGAAAATGCCCAAACTACTAACGTGTTGTGTGATGTCTGATGTAACCACCATAAATGTAAAATGTCTATGAAAATAATATGACGTTTGTTGTCACACTTCCATCTCACACAACCTATTTCCTTATTATGTTTGTAATATTAAATTTTTTTATTCCATACTTTGTCATAGATATATATGTCAAATTTAGCTGGTGCAAAATTAGCTTAAATGGACTACTGTTATTATGGATTTATTACTTCCAATGAATGGTTTACAGGTATCCTCATGAAGACACGGTCTTGTAGCGCAGCCTCGGCTGCCTTATTTGCTGCGAGCTTCTTGAAGAAGCTAGGAAAACTAGCTCCCGATCAGATTTGCGTTGGAAGGCAGAGGCTAAGTACGAAATTGTTTTTTACTTGAAAATATAATAATCAGTTAAATTATCGACTTCAAAAGTAATAAAATGCAGGTAATATACGAAATTAAATGCGTTTGTACGGGACATTTAATGGAATCCCCTCTTTGTTTTTCAGAACTGGACATAGCTCTTCAAGAGGAAAACTGTGTAAGCATCTCTGAGGGTATGGCACTGCAGGCTGCGTGCTGCGGTCGTCTCGACAACGCCTACCAAGCCATTAGCCTTTTGAACAGTGTCACTGACCAGGAGGTCACTGCTACTGCCAACTGCTTGGCTAGCAAATGTATGTGTTTTTATATTATACATACATATATATAATCACGCCTATTGCCCAGAGGGGTAGGCAAAGACCACGAATTTCCACTTGCTACGATCCTGACATACCTCTTTCGCTTCCTTCACTGTATACTTTCTTTTTTTTTTACTTTTTTTGTATTATTTATAAGCAAATTAGCTCTGTCTTCAATTACAAATTACCGATAATTGGACTTGGAATAGTAAGGCCATACCTATAGTCGTTGTTAAGTCGTCGAATATGCAAGACTGACAGAGAGGCAAATAACTAAATTTCGACTTTCATGTATTTGGTCGCGATCTGTATTAATCACGATTATAAAAAAAAGCCTTTTATTTCTTGCATCAATTTTTACAAATGAAATATGGTAGTAGTCTCTCGATTATAGTAATATTTATATTTCATCGGTTGGCTTAAAATTGTATTTGTGTCGGAGCCCAAAATATCCGGTTCATAGAATTTTCGGATGACTTGTAAATTCGAATGTTACTTGCCCTTTTGACGTGATAACGTCTTATAAATCGATGAACACCGGTAGCATGCACGAAAAAGTGTCATGTTGTGGACAGATGTCCATGGTAACGTTGTGGACAGATCTCCCTGGTAAAGTTACGGCCAAAGTATGCAATTTTTCATCAATGTTTTCTTATGACGTTATCACGCAAAATTATCGTCCGTAAACCGACTTTACAGACACCCTATTTTTTTCCAGGTAACAGGATGGCCGTGGCTGTCGTCGGTGACGTCCAAGCTGTGCCTCATGATCGGGAGCTACTCTGTGCTTGTTGATAACAATAAATTATGAGATATCTGTATGTCAGATAATTTTAGAACTTATAGATGGCCAAGCAAATCTTGTCAGTAGAAAAAGGCGCGAAATTGAAATTTTCTATGAGACGATATCCCTTCGCGCCTACATTTTTACAAATTTGCCGCCTTTTTCTACTGACAAGATCTGTTTGACCAACTATACATTTGTTTACGTATGTTATTTAAAATGGACTATTAAATCTCTAAAATATTTAAAATTGTAATACGATTATTTAACTCTCCTTTTTCAGAAGTCGGTTGAAATGAGGCCTTGTCGCTACCACCGCATAGGCACTGCAATATTTATTAAGAAATTAAAATCGTCTTACTTATCGTAATGTTGCGTTTTGATCTTATGATATATTATGTTGTTGTTTTATCACAGAGTTTCTGTGGCCTGTCTCCATCATCGAATGCATCGAATTAGCTCGATGGTACCATAATATTGTATTTTGCAAATTTTCAGCTCAATCGGAAATTGGAAAGTGGGTCAATACATACTAACAAATTACTAACTAACAAACCAAGAAACTTGCATAGAGTTAGACCAAGAACAGTCTGCAGCGATTTTGATAGCTCACAAAGTGCAAATGTTATTTTGAACATCAAACTTCTATGATATTCTTGGCCGAACATTACCAACAAGTGAAATTTATTACAGAAAACCGAACATTTATGAGGCACAACACTAACAAATAATACATGGCAACACTATCCGTCAAATGTCAGATCAAACGTCACTAACAGTCGCTAAGCGCAGTAATATTTTATTTGCGATATTATTGTATAAAAAATCATTTAACACTAATATTATAATGTCTTAGACGTAAATTTATGTAAAAAGGTAAACCCAATTCATCATCATGATGAATTCTCTACAAAACTCCGTTAAATGTAAGTACCGTTTGAGGTTATGTCACAATCCTTATTTTTAGCGATTTGACTGTAATAACCGCTTTATATTCCAGATTTGCGGTTGATAAACATCAAAACAGCTCTAAATACACTGAAGGAATGTAAACCATCGAATATAAAGCCAGTGTTGGCGTCTAAACACGATGTTTTCCAAAAGGCAAAAGTCATTTCTTTTTGCCCACGAGAAATCGGTGTAGAGATTAATGAAAAGCCGATAATAGGCAGGATTAAGCAGGATCCTGTTCCGTACATCCCTATAATCAATCCGCGGTCTATCCTTCCTCTGGTAGAGGACTGGAGAAAGGATGAGGTGGGGTTGCCAGCGGTTAAGCAAGAGGAGATACAGGCGGCTCGGCTGATTGTTATTAGGAGGAAGAAGATGAAGAAACATCATAGGAGGAAGCTGTGGAAGAGGATGAGGCATCGCTGGGCGAGGGTGAGGCTTTTGTACTGATATTTATGCTAAAAATTTACTCTTAATATAAAAATCTTAACACATTCATTGCCAACCAGGCAAACAACACATCCACGCCATGCCACAAAAATTTCGTCGTAAAGCAGTAGTACCACGATCCCGATTATCAGGTCGTCCGGCCTGGGAATGAAATCATTACATACTCAATATTCTGGGTTTAGGCACTGAATGTGTTAAAGCATTTTATTTCACTAATCAAGCTTTTTGGTGGTAATCATAAGCCCTTTCTTTAATGGACCATCTATTAAATGTAGTGAATATATTTGTGATAAACTCAAAAACTACTGAACAGATTTTTATCATTTGTTAAGATATTGTGTAACCCATGCAAAGCCGGGGCGGGTCACTAGTCTAGTAATATAGGGTAATTGTGTTAGTTTACCGTCCGGTGTCAGTTTCCGTCCACTTGACAGATAAACAAATGTATTATTTGCTTTTGTATTTGCTTTTTTAATTTGCTTCATATGAAATATAATTTTTATGTAGATAGATAAATTGTCACAGTTGATGGAGGCAGACTACCTCCTCAAAATACTTTCTTTAGTCGCTGCAACTATCATCTGCAAAGATGCTGTGGCCAATGATGAGATAAATTGTTTAGATATTAAGGATTGAAATAAATTCAAATTTGTGCAGCAATGAAGGTTTATATTAAAATTTCGTCAAGTGAACGGAAACTGACACCGGATGAAAACTAGCGACATCACCCTACATCAAATTTATAGTGACATCCTCACACTTTGTTCTCTTCAGGTCTACAAAGTTAGTTAGTACAGTCGCCATCAGATATATCGGAGCGGCCAAGGTCTTCACAATATCTGAACACGCACTCTAACGTCCTGACAATAGAGGCGTGTTCAGATATTTGTGAACACCTTGGCCGCTCCGATATATCTGATGGCGACTGTAGTAGACTACTCCTTCTCCACTTGTACTTACATTTCAGTCTAAATACTTAACTCTAATTTCAGATAAAACAACGCCGCCGCCAAATCAAAGAGAAGGCCTTCCAAAACGAACTCCTCGCCCTTATCAAGCAAGCCAACGACTTCTCAGCCGAACAGTATGTGGCCAGCAAACTGGAGAAAGCTAACCACACCCCGCTACCCACTAGATGGCGCCACAAGCGTTTGCCCGAGTTCATTATACGGCAACTGCTTGGTATTGATAAGAAGATCAATTATAAACATAACGACAAGTATAAGGCTTGAGTGTGTAGTAGTCAAATAAAGTAGAATTATATAGTAATTATAGAGTTTTATTTTAGACTAGTTTCTGCCCGCGACTTCGTCTGCGCGGAATGATGATTGAATTGATTGATAAAAACTATCATGTCTACCAAAATTCATCTTAAATTAGTTCAGCGGTTGAAGCGTAAAGAGTTAGCAAACAGAACCTTGAGGGATGATATTCGGGATAAAAATTATCCTATGTCCTTCTCCGGGACTTAAATTATTTCTATATCGAATTTCAACAAAATCGGTTCAGCGGTTTTAGTGTGAAGAGGTAACAGACAGACAGATAGGCACACTTTTGAATTTATAATATTAGTATGGATTGGTATGGATATTAAGTAGCGACATCTAGAACACCAAAAAAACCGTTTCCACACAAGGTTTACAATCTAAGTTTAGCGCCATCTATACGATGTTTGTGGTACTACTATGATGAAGCCACAGCTACTAAGTATCCAATTCTCCATGTTGGAAACGTTGTCTAGATAGAGTTTCGAAGACTTACGCTAGATGGTGCAAATAGTTAAAAAGTTAATACTTTGTTTTCAGTACAGTTTCAGACCAATTCTGCCAAAGGAAGTCTTTGGTTCACGAAGCGCCGTATTTAACGATTACAACGGCCACTATTATAGGGACAAAGAAACGACATTACCTATACCTTTCTCTTTATACCTTTATTTTGCTATAAAGGTGGGTTCATATTAATCCCATGTCTCCACAATATCCCGATCATAATCTGTCTAATATGCGACGTTCTTAAGAGTGGTATTCCACCTGTCCAATGTCAGCGCTTCTCACTGTCTCAATAAAGCAAAAATTGAGACACAAATAGCGATGAAAATTACATGAAAGATACATGTAAGTACCTATCTTTCAAAGGCACCTGTATTTTTCAATAAAATACAGTAGGTAGGTATCTTTCCTTGCGGATCTTCGATTGAATCTTTCGCAAGTTAAAGTTTTTTACGTGTAAAATACATTGTATTTTTCGCATTATTATATAATATTATGAATAGTGACTCGGAACGTATTGGCTCTCATACATACAGGTGACTTTTCATTCCGCTGAGACTATATTTCGATATCAGTTAAGGTGGTTCGCCTAGGTTACTCAAAACTTAACTCTCGCTAGATGGCACCACTTTTGCAAAATTTCAAGTTTTATTTTTTTGTGAAATGGTCTTGGTATTTGTATACTTAGAAGTATGTTTCGCGCACTCTTTAAGTAAATATTGAACTATTAAAATGAACATAAAAAGGTTGAAATTAGCAATTATGACGAAATACTTATAAATTGGAATCGTTAATCTATGGCATTTAAAATACATGTAAAATACACAGTATAAAACAGGTATTATACGTGTATGATTGTATTTGTCAGACAAACGTCAGTTTTGTTTTTTCGAAAGTTACATGTATTTTGTTATTAAAGTTATTAAAATTATCAATGTTATTAAAATTATGTTGCCACACACACACGCACACACACACACACACAACACACACACGCGCGCGCACATACACACACACAACATACACATGCGCGCGCGCGCACACGCACACACACACACACACACACGCGCGCACACGCACACACACACACACACACACACACACACACATCACACACACACACCACAGCACACACACACACACACACACAATAAATTCTAGTAGGTACTACCGCACAGAAAGGACACTTGCTACAAAACCGAAGTTAGACAGCGATTCTGGGACGAATCATGTTATCCCTTTCTAATGTATGGCACTATCCCTTTCGGCTATTTATTGTTGTTAAAATTCAAATCATTATCTTATCTGTGGTCGTGCACGCAAAAGGACGTCAAGTGGTGCCAACCCTAATAATTGCTCGGAGTATTGCTGAGCCGAACGGAGCCGAGTTTGCCCGAAGTCAGGAGGGTCTTCCCACTGTCTAATAAAGTATTTCTAGGTACTCTTTTGTCTGAACACGACACGTATACAGACAGACCCTAACCGAGGTTAATCACAACTCGCGATCCCAATACCAACTTCGCTAACAAAATAAATAAATACCCGGCAAATTTATGTCGGCCAACTTTTTACGGGGCAACTTTGCCTGCGAACTTCGCGGCTGATTTATGCGTGCGGCAATGATTTGTGGCTAATTTCATTGCCTAAGTAGGGAAGATGAGCTCATGAATATAGGGGTTTGACATTTGTTTGTGTAGGGTTCCATATCATTTCCTAAACTACTTAAGTACCTACTTACCGACTAGGAGTACTAGTTACCTAGTACTCAGTCAGCCATCAGCAATTCAGCATCTTTAGTAGAGGATAAAACAACGCGCCAAAAGTATCTGCCACCCTGTTCTTCCAAATACATATACCTAAGTAAGGTAGGTATGTCTTATAGTTTGCGTTTTGGATGCTGACTGTAACAGGCCCTCGGGAATACTGCATAGGTAAAATCCGTACTCCAGGCGTGGCTCACTCCGCGATTTCGTCGCTTTGCTACAGGTAGCTAAAAGTACATCCGTTCCATCTCAATTTTGGGGAAAGCCATAAGCCGCGCGTGGCGCAGTCGCCACCTAGCGGCCATATCTGTGCTGATCGTAACAGACGCGTTTTGTTAAAGAGTGAGTCTTCCAGTGTTGCCAACTCGGATTATGAAAAAATGCTAGACTGATGTCTAGATTATGCCAAAATTATGCCAAAGTTTTTTGAAATATGCTAAAAAAATGCTTAAATGTCACTTGAAATTAGACACTTAAAACACATACATACATTTTTAAAATTTGCCGCCTTTTTCTACTGCTTGACCAACTTTATATAGTCCGTCGACGTCCATCCGTCCACAAAAGACAAAATTCATATGAAAATATGAACCACATAAGGTGATGGCGCATATTGTTGCTGCCAAGTTGGTGCAAACTTGGCTTAGACTAAATTATGCTAAAAAATATGCCAGATGCTGAATGGAAAATTTTGGTGCCAAGGCGAGTGAAAATATGCCAGATCTGGCATCATTTATGCCAAGTTGGCAACACTGGAGTCTTCTGTACCTAGCACTATTATTTATTCTGTGCTTACAGTTTGCGTTTTGGATGCGGACTGTACCAGGCCCTCGGGAATAGGTACTGCATAAAATCCGTACTACAGCGTCATCATTTCATCAACTTCGTTGTTTACTCTGTGGCAATGATTTGTGGCTGATTTCATAGACTTATGAGAACCTCCGAGATGAGAGCCTTTTTACGGCCCGACCACGGCACTGCGCGACCGGCGGCGGCGGCCACCATAGTTAGCCGGGTCGTAACATTTGTTCTGATTGCAGAACCGAATTCGGTATCTACATACAAAATGTGACGTTCCATGGCAAAAGGTACCTTATGGCGGCTGGCGCTTTCGTCGCATAGCGCCGCAATAATAATGGAGCGGCGTTAATAATAGCGTAAGCGCCAACCGCCATAAGGTACCTTTACCCGTAGGACGTCACAATAGTTATTTGTACAACAGGAGATCAAAGTTTGATATTTCTTCGAGTGCTTATTTTGAGTTCAGTGCAAGCGAAAGATTCTATAATAGAATCTAATTTAGAATCTTGAGCGTAGTAAGGGATTCAAAAGCGCACGAGATGTAAATAACTTTGATCTCGTGTTATAGTACACAAAATTTTTCACCCTAAGCAGTGAGAACATACCTAGAGGGACAGAAATAATAGAACCCAAGTATATCGAACTTGTATTAGACCCCGCATGTTGAAATGACATTTGACTATAAAGGTCACTTGAATGACATTTTGTCTCACTCAGTGAGCAAAATGCGATTTTGCTCACTAAGTGAGACTAAATGACTCAGTGAGCAAAATCGCAATTTGCTCACTGTTTTTAAGAAGCAAAGTACCCTTGTTCGAGCTGCTGAGGTGCAAATATATATTGTGTTGATTTGTTTTGGTAATTATGTTGAGTATACATACCTATAGGAAATAGACACGTTATGTTGGGCAATAAAAACTTTACATTTTCCTTTGTTTTTATTAACTTTGTTCGTGTTTCCCTGTTTCCGTCAGACGGGCCCGGGAAGTTACGGGTAAACGGAAAATATTGCGCGCTCTAACGATTTTCCGACGGGTAGTTACCTACCTATCTTATACCGGGTGTGGCCTGTAACACGAGCATATAATTAAAACATAGATTGTACTCCTCAAACGGTGAAACTGTTATTCAACAACTTTTAAAAAATATGAAGTAGGTATTTAGACTCCCTATTTTTCATACAAAATAAATATTATTTTCAATGGACGCCATCGCCACGCCATATCATTGTGATTGATGTTGTTTGTCACGCCTTAAACATTACAAAATTCGCAATACATTGCGTCTTAGAATAAACTTTAAAGTGTATTAAAAATCAAACCACAAGTTATTTTTAAAAGTCGCTGAACAAATGTGGGTCTGTATGAGGACGACAGCCTACAGTTTAATTTTTTGCTTATATTACAGGCCACACCCGGTATACCTTATGTAGCGGCAAAACACTTTGAACATTCTCATTGTTTTGTGAATTTTACATTGTATTTCAGGCCTCATTCAATTTGTTTGACCATTGCAATTTCTAAAGTTAATTGAAAGTAGGAAAATATGCTACGCTGCTCACCATCGTTCTAACAAGAGTCCGTCCAAGCCAATTCTGCACCGAGTATGATGTAATAATGAAAGTATAATACCTATGTATATATAAGCAGAATATAAGTAATTTGACTCTTAAGATGACACTTCCATACTTTGACGCTGCAGTCTGTGCAGAGGTAGGTAGGTCATCTTCGGGCCCCCCCACATCTAGCGTCTTTCGAGCGTTGGCGTCTGGTCAGCGCTATGGAAAATGACGTCGCTGCGCAGTTGCGTCGGTCGAGCAGCGGCCATAGAGTTGTAGACGCCGACGCTCGAAAGACGCTAGATCTGGGGGGGGGGGGCTTCGTTTACATCACCAAGCGAGGACAATAATCATTATCTTTCAAAACCATTTCTCTAAGCTCAAACATAAAACTCTAAAAGCTCCTGCATTTAAAATCCAACTTAAATACCGTTTAAAGTCATTATTCAGAAGAAAATGCAATAATAAAACGGCTAATTCGTTCGGGAATCCATTGCGGGATTGCGGGCTTCCCGGCTCCGGGCCGGACCGATAAATCGGGATTGCGTACGGCGAATCACCGGGTTAGTGTTGCTGAGGAAATCCTTTCCGGTAGGTTACGGCCCCGTTTAATTCAACCCCTTCTTGGAGTTTTATTCCTTTGTTGGTTTAAGTCGGGGTTTAAATAAATCAGGATGAAACGGTGTTTGCGAGGTGATTTATTTTACATTAGAAAGTTGATTAGATCCGGTCAAATCACTAAATAATATTTGGTGATTTGAATAATTCACTAAATAAAATTGCCTAGACTAGTTAGTCTAGCTAGGGATATTTATAAACAAAGACGAGAGTACCTAAATAAATAATCACTTAAATAGGTAGATCTAATATTATAAGCTATTTAAAGTCTGGAAGATCACCTAGCTGGATAAAAATGGTTGTGAAGAGTAAAGCAGAAGTGGCACCTAATTAGCATTTAAGTATATCACTATCTATTGTCAGACGTATTTTAGATTTAAGGGGCCCACTGATTGACAGTCCGCCGGACGGTATCGACCTGTCAGGTAGAACAAAATTTTGACAGTTCCGAACAACTGACATGCCGATACCGTCCGGCGGACTGTTAATCAGTGGGTCCCTTTACGGTTGAACTTATAGGTTTCAAACTTGAAATTTTAGGCATCATTTTCATGAATACCTACTACCTACAGGACTTTAGGTACTATACCTAAGAGTGACATTCCATTTCCAACTGCAGCTGCAATACTGTTCATTTTACTATGGAAATTGACAATGACAGCGACGCGTTTCCATAGTAAAATGAACAGTATTGCAGCTGCAGTTGGAAATGGAATGTCACTTTTACGGTCATTATATTTAGAGCAATAAAATAGGTTATTTCTTAACCCTGTTTATATTATGTACATATGTAGGTACATACAAACAGTGAAAACCCGCCTGGCGAGCTCTATCCCACTTCTCGAAATTTCAAATTTATCCAAGAAAGATGAAACGCCGCGAACTTTATCCAGATATTCTTCAAACTAAGACCGGAGAGGAGACGAGGCATCGAGGTTACAGTTTGGAGTGCACAAAACTGTGGAATAAACAAACGTAATCCCGCCATTCGTAGCGGCATATCTGTGTCGAGACGGGCATCCATCGTCGGGGGTCGGGGGTTAGTGGGAGCAACGATGATATGACGATAACACATCTGACTGTAGATATCGAGGTTAGAGTTTGGAGTGCACAAAACTGTGGAATAAACAAACGTAATCCCGCCATTCGTAGCGGCATATCTGTGTCGAGACGGGCATCCATCGTCGGGGGTCGGGGGTTAGTGGAAGCAACGGTGTTTTGACGATAAAACTTTTGTAGCGAACGAAACGCAACTGTAACTCTCGCACTATTATGGAAGAGTGATAGAGAGGCACAAAGCGTTTCATTATCGTAGCGCACGCGTTTGTCACCTTGGCTAGGCACCCTGATTTTATTGAGTCACACATTTTGTCGTGACAAGAGTGGACCTCGCTCAGTGTTGCCACAGCTCAACGAGGGTGCGGAATGTTAGGGTCGGCAACACGCAATCTCTGAAGTTGCAGGCGTCCATAGGCTACAGTGACTGCTTACCATCAGGCCGTATGCTTGTTTGCCACCGGAGTAGTATAAAAAAAGTTTGTACCATATCGTTTTAACCTCGTTCCTCATAAAACCCACTCGCTGCGATATCGGCAACGGTCCCAACGCCGCCATATGTCTCCGCAAGCCGTAGTTTGTCTCGTAATCGCGTTACGTCTCGGCCTAATGAAAGAACTGGATCTAGACCCGGCGGTGTCTGGATCTAGATCTGCAGCAGATAGGTAAAAGAATCCTTTTAGGGTGTTCGGTGTTTGCTGCAGTGAGGATCATTGCTTGCTTTTAGAATTTAGAGCTGCCTAAGTTCTAGAATAAAATCGGTTTTGAACTTGAATCCTTTGATTTAGTATGATAGTTCAAAATGCAGTCTCTAGGTATATATGCTAGGTAGGCATTAAGATTAAAAGAAAAGATTAAATGTACAATTTATTGACACTTTTTAAAAGCTTTGACGTATGAATTGGGTAATTCATACGTCAAATAAATGTCAATAAATTGTACATTTATTCTTTTCTTTTAATCTTTTAAACAAAATTAACTTCACTTGGCTTTGTATAGAAATAACCCATTTTTTAAGTTTACAAAAAAGGTATGTACCTATATTAAATCCCTTGTGTACAGTCAGCAGCAATCGTTGCTAAGCGGGCCAGGTGTTCAAAATGATCTTGACGACACTTTATTGTTAACAGTATAAGAGCGCGTCAAGGTAATTTTGAACACCTCGCTCGCTTAGCAACTTCCGCTGCTGACTGTACTAGTCTTACAGTAGTTACAGTATTAAATAGTAAATGTAACTATTACCCAGTGATTTTAGTCGCCTGGGGCCCTCGTACGCATCCATTAGAACACTTGCGCGGGAGCACACAGTATGCAGCCTGCAAATGTGCCGGATGCGGCGCCGCGCAAGCCACGAGCGGCAGCGGGCGTTGTTGCTAAATGAAAATTACGCATTTAAGTAGGTACATACCTACTTTAAGAATGACTCATGCTAGACTAGACCGGGCCGAGGCATCCTACATGTCATTTTCTATGACGGCTTATCGGTGATCACGTGGTGCTTTCCATTGAAAACGAAGCGCCGGATGCTTCGTCCCGCCCCGGCCGAGTCTAGCGTGTGTCATCCTTTGTGTATACCTATAGTAGGTACCTGCCTACTCTTTATAAATGGTGTCATTTGTGTGGCAACTACAGCAGCATTACCTTCTGTTGTCTGTCCACCTGATATACCATTCTAATTTGGCTCGCTTACATGGCCTATTTCAATTACTGATTAGCAATGATCGTACATTTTCCGGCATTTTTGGTGCAGCAGAGTAGTGTTAGCGGAATTGGTATAGATAATTTCAACTGAAATGGTAAATTAAGGTTAATATTAACGTGATTAACGCTAATTAATCATTAGGGTTGAAATTATTTGTACCAATTCCGTTAACACCACTCCGCTGCACCAAAAATGCTGGAAGATGTACGATGTCTGCTGATTAGTGTTTAGTACGAGTTCTTAGGTAGGTACATATGCTTCATGACAAATGTATGAACTCGTAATAAACACACATTAATTTGTAAACACAGGGTGCTTAAAGTTATTTTGAAAGATGCGTATTATTTAATGTTCACTTCACAAGATGCTCTCATTGGCCTTATAGCCAATAGTTCGCCATTTTCAAAATAGCTAGCTTGTAACTAGCTAGTTGCACTAAGAGTGATCGGCACCTCTCTGAGACTCAAAAATCAATTCAAATCACTAAACGCTACCGCTTGTGACTCGGCCGCGCTAAGAGCTCTCGAAGCTCAATCCGCCCCTGTGCTAATACTCGACCGCTGCACGCATGTAAATGGCTCCGAACAATAACGGCTGAGGTTTGAGAACCACTGTTGAGCACTGGACATTCTACTTGACTTTTCTATATGGTGGTTTTTAATGTCGAACCACTCTCTGAGAGCTGAATTATGCAGGTTATACTAAACATTTATACTATCATGAAATCATAAAGAAACGATGTAAAATAATGTGTGAAAATTTAAAATTGACTTTTTTTTCGATTTCAAAAACATTGCATAAGTTTACGGTTTAGACTCACTTGTTTTTAGTCACTCGCGCGACATGTTTCGGAGAGCCTAGGTCTCCTTTCTTAAGCAATAACAAAATTCGATTCGATTCGATTTGCGCGGTTTAAATTCAATTTCAAAAACATTCATGCAATACCTCTAATCCGTAATTATCTAATTTTCTTAACGCGTAATGGCTCGATCGATGGGCCAAAACGCTGGCCATTCCAAGGGACGCATTTATGCGTTAGAGGGAGCAAGTGATATTGCTATCTCATTCTACCGCATGGCTGCGTCCCTTGGAGTGGCCGGCGTTGGCCCATCGTGTAGAGGAGCCATAGGCGGCATATTCGCCACCATTAGGTATGTTTTGTCTGAATTATTGCGAATCTTTAGCAAACAATTGAAACACACCAATGTTGGTGTCTAGCAGTAGTGGTTGCCGCGTACAGCTACGGAACAGACGCCTGCTCGATCGCTGCCGCCGTCGTAAGTCGCTTAATGTCGTGGCCGTGCCGCTTTACTTTGAGAAACAACACAGAATTTACACACACTATGGGCTCGATTCGGATTTTGAAATAGACATCTATTAGATATCTTTTAGACATCACCAAGATGAAACGATATGTTTAAGATCTAACCTGTCAAATTTGACATTTGCGCGATTCTGGAGATACTCTAGAACGATTTCCACAGGATATGACTTAGAGATCCAATTCACATCTAATACATTATCTTACTCCATCTAACGTAAAAGTGACATTAGTTGCCCGAATTGCGCTGCAAAAGAGAACTAGTTGATATCCTCTAGCCGCCCAGAGATCTATAAAAAGGTCTCCTGTTCCATTTTAATTTAAACTTAGTGTTGACAAAATAAAGTTTCATTTTGCTTGGCAAGGTTTGACGTATGGGCGGCCTGAGGATATCTAAACTATAACGTTTCTAGAATGGATCTAGTACGTGTCCGTCTCTTGTGAATATTTTGAAGTTCGAATACGGCAGTATGATTATCACACATCTTATCCCATTCATATCGCTGACACATCCGAAGCATCCCATTGGCTATAGATCTAGATCTAAAACGACCATTATACAGCCGGCATACTTCTGGCGCCCTTTAATGTCTCATAAACATAGATCCATACTTACCACTAGATGGAGCAAACGAAAGATGATGATGATGACGGAGATGATTTTTTAGTAAGTATTTAAATCTTAAATACTTACTCAAAAATCATCTGACTCAGACCGTAAAAAGTCTGCAGCGATTTTGATAGCCCACGCAGTGCAAGTGTCATGTTAAACGTCAAACTTCTATTATGACCTATACATAACACTTCACTGCGTGGGCTATCAAATCCGCTGCAGACTTTGTTTGGTGCGACTATATGTAGGTATACAGTTGGTATGTAATGTATACATAGGTATATGGGCCTTAGTTGCCTGAAAATAAATGATTTGTTTGATTGATTGACTTGACTCAGTTTATCCTCAGAGGCTGATTTGAACTTGTAAATTGATGTCAGTTTGATCTATTCTTGAACGATTAAGCGCCACTTGCACCATCCCACTAACCCGGGGTTAAGCGGTTAAACCGTTAACCCAGTGTCAAATTGTACTTGATAGCCATGGTAACTCCAGGTTTAACCGGTTAACCCCGGGTTAGTGAATGGTGCAAGAGGTCCTAAGAGGGTTATAATATAACCAGAGATCGGATAGGGTGAGCTGTTTACCTTATAATTTGACATGTCTTACGTCATATTATAAGGCAAATAGCTCACCCTATCCGACCTCTGAATATAACGTATAATATATAGCACAATTTCTAAATTCGGTACTCCTATATTACTGGTGATGGTGACAGATACATTTCCTTTATCAATAGTTAATAACGGTCTCCCACTCTCTATCAGACAAGCGCAGACCAAATTCACATTCAAGCGCATGCTGCGCAAGCATCTCCTTGACAAACTTTCTTCTTCGTCAACTTAATGATTCACACAGGGTAAATAAATATGTATAGTATTTATGTTTATGTAAGTCTATTTGTATTAAGTATATGTGTAAGTTTATATTCATATAGTGTCTTGTTTACAAATTCATTTACTTTAAAGACACTGCACCTACTTAATCTTTCTGGTTTGACCCATTGGTTGACTGGTAGAGAATGCCTTAAGGCATTAAGTCCGCCACTTGTACCTTCA
Source organism: Cydia fagiglandana (assembly GCF_963556715.1). NCBI lineage: Eukaryota > Metazoa > Arthropoda > Insecta > Lepidoptera > Tortricidae > Cydia > Cydia fagiglandana. The sequence goes on along the minus strand of NC_085943.1, from coordinate 882,502 downwards.
TGTATTGTGCAATAAAGATTAAATAAATAAATAAATAACATTTGGAGATGTAGGTAAAGGCTCTCCAAGCGTCAAAATGAACTTATATGAAAGTGTTTCGCGCCAGGACTTAACGCGGGCTCTATCCGAAGGTAATCTATTCGCATGACCTCTATTTATATGGAAGGTCCGTCGATTTGTCACCTATTAACGTTTCCGCTCTAAAACAATTATCCTTCACCCTGTTTTAATGGTAAAGATGTCCTTGTTCAATGTACGTACTGTGAGCGAGAGGGGTCGAGATGAGGGTTGGTTTTTTCATAGCCGGAATAAAAACTAAGATACGATTCAATAAGGAATATAAGATTTTTCTTGATACAGTTGTGTAAGACTCTTACAATGTGTTTAATCAGTTATGTAATGTACGATTAAACACCTTGTATAAGGAGAGCCTGAGCCCAGTGGCGTAGCTAGCATGGGTGGCACCCGGTGCGGAAATTGTGGGTGTCACCCCAAAATTCAATCAAAATTGTAAAATATATTTAAAAAGAGTAATTGTAATTTTTGTTAAATAGCTCAGGACTTACTCCATCGCTTTCATTGCACTGATGTTCACGGTCGGGTGTCACCCCTAAATGGGTGACACCCGGGGCGGATCGCCCCCACCGCCCCCCCCCTAGCTACGCCACTGCCTGAGCCACCTTGTGTACGTTTGTAAAAATTGCGAATGACAAAAATCGCAAAATGGAAAAAAATGATTTCCAGAAAATACAGTATACACACAAATCACCCCTCCCGTAATTCACTAACATTAGTAGGATTAATAAGTAGTGATGGGCCTTCTACTAGACGTAATCTGCGACATTCGATTTGAGTTAATCCCCGACAGTCCTGTTTTAAATTTCGCACAATGTCTGATGCAAATGATTGATGAATTCTCTGCGTTTATTAACAATATTAACATCAAATCAAATACACGGGACTCCCTTTTTAGTGATTGGATAAATAAGCCGATGCGAAATCACACATTGATGTCAATTTGTTTGAACTCATTTTGATATCATTCACTCATTTTGTGTTTGATGACGAGATAGGATTTTATTTGCATATCTATAATAGTTATTTACGATACAAGTGCGTAAAAGAGAAAATACGAAACGAGTGGCGATAAATTAAAACACGACCGAAGGGAGTGTTTTAAATCGACACGAGTTGCGAATTATCTATTCGCACGTGTATCGTACAACGTTTTACAAGTACATATGGCCCTTTAAACTTTTGACATCGCACGAAAAGTGCTATTTTACGCACCAGTGAGGAAAAATAGGACCATAAATGTACTATAAAATAAATTAGACTATTATAACAGGGGGTTGATTTTTTAAAGTCGAGGGCTTGATTTCGTGTACCTACTTGGCATTTAAATTCTACTAATAGATTTAAAAACGAGTGGTCAATGATACCACTAGATTTCAATTTCTATTGCTCGTATTTCAAAAATAGCATTTCGCCGTTTTCCAGAGATTTTCGAAGGACGAAATTCATAAATCGGCCCCCTGATTTTGTTAATTTCGACTCAAAGTTTCCATTTTATAATAAATCATTTATTTTCATGTAGATATCCGTAAATAGATAATCAGATTTCTAAAAATAAACGTTTAAATATTTCAGGTTGAGCATGAAAATGTCACATACATTCACGCTGTTCCAAATTCTAGTACAAGAGACGAGCATTAAAAATTCCCCTATTCACAACAAAATGTTTATTTAAAAGCCCTTCCATCACACAAATCCTACAGGTCGGGAAAAAATAAATTAGATTCCCTTCGATAAATTCAATTACGGAGAATTCGAACAGGAAAGCCCCGAGGAGAAGGCCTCAAGTTGAAGCTCTTTAATCCTATTTAATTTCGAGGCTAAACAATAAATACGTAAAAAAACTTTCGTTTTCATAATTCAACGCAAGTGTAAACGATAAAAAGTCTACTTGCTGTGCTGCGTTGACACGAGAGAGTTCAAGTTAAGTTACTAAAATATGGGGCGTATACTCTTACGTATATAGAAATTTTAGAAATAAAGATGGTCAAACAAGTCTTGTCAGTAGAAAAAGGCCTGAAATTTAAATTTTCTGAGACGATGACGATATCCCTTCGCGCCTACAGTTTTCAAATTTGCCGCCTTTTTCTACTGACAAGGTCTGCTTGACCAACTTTAGTAATTATCGTTTAGTTTCTACTCTATTGTGTTGTCAACTCAGTAAGTGGCATATGACCACGGCTATCCTCTGAATACCTCTGTAAATATATACAGAATTATGTTACATTGTATTTCTTTATTTATAAGATGATAAATATACAACATTTTCTATATGATTCTTAGATTTTTTTTGCGCACTTACTAAGCTGGCCATACACTCTAGGGCACGGCTCGCCTGCGCAGTTTTATCTGTACAGTTCAACTGCACACAGGTAAAGCTGGTTAGAAAACTGCACAGTCGAATGCCACATACGCTACGTTTTACCTGTGCAGTTGGGAAAACTGTGCAGGCATACCTACTCTAGTGTGTATGGCCAGCTTCACAAGTACTCGTACAAGCACTAAACCCGTGCAAACCCGCGCCCAGCAAGACGTTGTAAAGAACTTTCCGGCCGCCCGTGACAAATTGCTTAAAGATTACCGCTGCCAACGCCCATCTCACCAAAAACAGCTCATCTTTACACCAAAACACCCTAACTTGAGACTTTTTGGGCCGAAAACGCTTCCCTGTGAGATCCCGCGCTTAATACAAACTCGTCAAATATAAAAGGAAGCAAAAAATTCGCGCGCAGAAAATTCCTACAAACGAACCGTGTACGAGTTTTTCCGTGTTTTTTTCGGGAATGGATGGGGAGCGGGGAAAACGCCTATGGCTTCTAATGCGGCTTAAACTACGGCTTATGTGCGTGGGAAGTTGGGGTATAAACATATTCAGGTATATAAAAATACCACTGGTCTGTGAAACGTACAACTGCAAGTAGTTCCTTATTTACACACTTGTATGTACATATATAGGTATAACCTAAAGGCTACTACTATCATCCTAGAGAAATCGATGAAAGACTTCAAATACGTGTACAGTCGCCATCAGATATATCGGAGCGGCTAAGGTGTTCACAATATCTGAACACGCACTCTAACGCCCTGACGAAGCGTGATCAGATATTTGTGAGCGCCTCAGCCGCTCCGATATATCTGATGGAGACTACATGTAAACATCTATGAGCGTTTTAGAACTATTTGGGCATTAAAATTTACTCTCGGAAAAGTACCCTTTCACTAAGTGGAACCATTAATCAGAAATTAATACTATTTTCAATTGTATTGTCAAGTCGGTTTTTATCAATGTTTATTATTATTTCAACTTTAATAGAACCCTTTCTCCAAACCCTTTGTTCCACGCATATTTTTTCCAAAGTCCCACCAGCGATGTTAGCGCTCGGTTTTACACGTCTCGTGTGTTTGTTTGTGGCCCCGAGTCATTTGTATGTTTTTTTACGCTTTTTATTCTTTATACATTTTTATTCGCTAATGCCCGTGTACAACAGACGCTCTTTCGACATTGATGGAAGCTTTTTCTGCTTATTAGCTTATTCTGTGTCCTGCGGGACATTTTTTATATCTTTGCTTTTGCTAGTATGTATTTCTGTCTGTATGTTATCTCTTCACGCACAACTCTCACAATGTTTTCCTTTTCAAATGCCATAATAGCTATTTTTTATAAGATTTTTTGTGGATTACATTTCTATTTTCACTGGTAATTTATATGTTGAAAACTACTTACGCTGTAATAATTGTATTTATCATCTAATTACCACGAGCTATAGACCAATCGGTGCAGAAGGAAAAATGTAAATACATACCCCCTTATTCATAAACGTTTGCTAAAGTTGACAAGCCGATAATAATCGTTTGTCCCTTTCCATCATACCAGTACGTCGGAAAGGGACAAACGATTATTATCGGCTTGTCAACTTTAGCAAACGTTTATGAATAAGGGGGATAGTAGATACCTATGTGCGGGATACAGTATTATCGGATTCCAGCGACGATATGAACTCTCTGCTATTAATAAACCAGTTCGATATTATTGGCACTGTCGTCACAACTTCGGTCAATCGCCACTCAAAATACTCGTATGTAATTGAACACAAACCTGTTAAAAGTACCTAAAACATCCAACAAGGCCCCAGTGTATATTTATCTGCCAGTCGATCCGGACCAGTCTGTGCATAAAAAAGGATGATGACCTTAAGTTCGATTATGATCACTGGTGAGTTTTATATTGTTACTTCAATTAAAGCCAAGATACAGATACAATCTTGTTAAGTTAGCTATAATTTCGAATAGTGGTTCTTTGTTTGAACTTGGAGTATCTTGGACTTAAACTGTTTTTTGACAAGTTTTCACAGACAATAAACACATTGACATTGATGTATCAAGACGGTTTGTTAACAAGGGCCTATCGGGAACGCGAAAATCGACATTTAGTTATCTGCCTCTTTATCGCTCGAATATGCAAAAGTAATAGAGAGGCTAGATAACGAAATTTCGATTTTCTTGTTTCGTAGTAGACCCCCAGATTGTGACGGATAGTGGTAGTGGCGCCTCATACGCAGAGTTTCGGGTGCGTCCCACGAGATATAACTACATAATATATAATTTCATATTAATAACATTCACAAGATATAATGAACGTGTGCTATAACATCAAAATCAATATTTTTATTAGGAATAACGGTCAATTAACATAATACTCATTTTGTATAATGACTTTTTATATAACACTCAAATACTCTAAATTCAGTTTATATAACATACATAACGTATATCGATCATAGTATATACTATCTTTTAGTATACTGATTATAAAATATAATAGCGTATGATATACTAAATAGGTTATAACTCCTACCCCTACAGAAAACAAATTGCTGCCAGAAAAGTAGGTTAGGTTAGGTTAGAACTGCGACCCCTACAGAAAACAAACTGCTGCCAGAAAAGTAGGTTAGGTTAGGTTAGAACTGCGACCCCTACAGAAAACAAACTGCTACCAGAAAAGTAGGTTAGGTTAGGGTAGAACTGCGACCTCTACAGAAACCAAACTGCTGCCAGAAATGTAGGTTAGGTTAGAACTGCAACCTCTACAGAAAACAAACTGCTGCCAGAAAAGTAGGTTAGGTTAGATTAGAACTGCGACCCCTACAGAAAACAAACTGCTGCCAGAAAAGTAGGTTAGGTTAGGTTAGAACTGCGACCCTTACAGAAAACAAACTGCTGCCAGAAAAGTAGGTTAGGTTAGGTTAGAACTGCGACCCCTACAGAAAACAAACTGCTGCCAGAAAAGTAGGTTAGGTTAGGTTAGAACTGCGACCCCTACAGAAAACAAACTGCTGCCAGAAAAGTAGGTTAGGTTAGGTTAGAACTGTGACCCTTACAGAAAACAAACTGCTGCCAGAAAAGTAGGTTAGGTTAGGTTAGAACTGCGACCCCTACAGAAAACAAATTGCTGCCAGAAAAGTAGGTTAGGTAAGGTTAGAACTGCGACCCCTACAGAAAACAAACTGCTGCCAGAAAAGTAGGTTAGGTTAGGTTAGAACTGCGACCCCAATAGAAAACAAACTGCTGCCAGAAAAGTAGGTTAGGTTATACAATATGAGCATTATGCATTTTGGTGTTAGATGTTTTGAGTAATATACATTATAAATCTGAGATATTATGAACGTTATACATAATGATCATTATATACAATGATATTATACTTAAATAACGGTATACTTAACAAAAGTATATATTTTGATGTTATATCTAACGTTCGTTATACACCTTGAACGGTATACAAAACAAACTTATACAATATGAGCGTATATAATATGAATATTATAGTATAAGTTCTTATGTCTTATATTACTTACCCCAGAGTTTCGCGTAATATTCCTAGTGTGGCCCCGGCATTATAACTTGAGCATTTTACATCCACAGCTTTAATCCTCGCGAGTCAAAATTTTGAACTCTCAAAAGGATACTGGCAGAATTCGACAAAAAGCAATGTTAGTCAAAATACCACCAGCCTCAAGAACATAACAAACAGACACAATCAAGAACAAACACAAAACAGAGATTTACCAACGCTCTTGCTTGAGCATAATATTAACCCATTAGAAGAAAAAAAAGAAAATCCAGGAACAACAGATAATAACGGAGCCAACATGAATGAATTCCAAAATTCACGAATTATAGCAGGCGGCAAAACCGTTACTTCATCCGAAGGTCCGTTGGTTCACTGGCACGTTGGGATATATAGCAAGGCTTTTGAACCCTACATGCAGATATGTGGCGGGACGCTGGTTACTACTAAAGCTGTTATTTCAGGTAAGAATAGAATAGAAGACGTTACTTTGCTAGGTTAACAACGTTCGAGAAGGCATTTTTCCGGACAATACAAAAGTTAACGTTTTGGGTGCATTTTACTGCATTAAGGATGACTCACGTTAGACCGGGCCGTGGCCGGGCCGCAGCTTCCGGAGCTTCGTCTTCCATGGAAAGCACCACGTGATCACCGATCAGCCGTCATAGAAAATGACATGTCGGACGCCTCGGCCCGGGCACGTCCCGGTCTAGCGTGAGTCCTTCTTTAGGTGTTTTAAACATGCCTATAAAGGACAACAAGGCAGCCTTTAAACATCCTTTATTTTATGATGTCCACAGATTTACGTCGTGCAACTGCATGCCCTAACTCAAACTAAACAAGTTTTCGTCCCTGTTGTATAAAACTATTTGCTAACCTATGTTCTTTCTTTGGACCCGGGTATGTCCTTAAACTACGTCCAAGACCACCGGTGGACGGGCAGCAGCGTCCCTCAAATTCGGTGTACTCGACCGCGATCGCCAACCCGCCTGCCAAGCGTGGCGATTATGGCATTCACCCCCCATGAGGGGGAGGCCTATGTTCAGCATTGGACGTCTTATGGCTGAGATGATGATGATGATGATGCTCTTTCTTTACAGCGGCACACTGTTTTTGGAGTGAGCAGGATGGCGGCGCGCTACCTGCTGCGCAGTTCGCGGCCGCGGCCGGCAAACGTTACCAACCGTGGTAAGAAAGCCATGACTCTGATGCACAGCACACTGACGTAAGTGGTGTACTTCCAATAGAATACTTACAGCATTCCACTAGTGTCCACAGAGTCACGCTTACTAGCACTACTGTCAAAAAGCCAATGGTCTGATGAAGCAAACTAGAAATCGCCTTTCTAGTATTCTCGGGAAAAAGAAAAGCTCCAATCTGTTGGAATGCTCAAGCTACATCTGTCAACAAGTAGATATTGTTCATTATCAGATTAGTATTTTATTGCACAAAATATTTAAAATGTAGGCTGCCTGTTGTTTACCTCTGTCTTCATGCATTATTTTTGTTTCCATTTACATTTATTCTGAGGTTGTGCAATAAAGATGATTTGTATTGTATTGTTGTTGTAGTCCAAACGCGATCACCACCTTAGCAGAGTTCCATTCGTCATATTTCAAGTCCCTCCATAACATTGCAAGATAAATGAAAAACATCTTATACTTTTCCACCGCAGATATCCGCAATCCACCTCCCCGCGCGTTTCCGCGGCGCCATCACCAGCTTCCAAGATGACATTGCTGCAGTACTTTTGGCAAAGGAGTTTGTAACCACCTTTCGGGTCCGCCCACTCTGCGTCGTCTTTGACGAGGACTTGGAGGCTAATTTTCTGCGTAGTGAGAATGATGGCATGGTGAGTATCGTAATGTTTTCAAACATAATAACGTTTTCCCAAATATACTTAAACAATGAAGTATTTGAACAAATTAAATTATTTCCAGGAAATATTTTAATTTGTTTTTATCAAGTAGAAACACTACTATATAAATTATAAACTGAAATAAATGTCATATACTAAGAAAAAGTGACCAAGGCCTCCAGTGCCCCAGGCTGGAATCGAACCAGCGTCCTCTGCTATCGCGGCAGGTGCCTGAACCACTCGGCCACCGGGGTCACAGAAACGTTAGTCAAATTTTCCAAGTATATGCACTTTTTTTTACTGAAGGCTTGTGGCGCCCCCTAGCCATCTCTAAGGTAGAACAGTATGGTTCGAACCCTTCTAGCTGGATCATTCCCATGATGATACCGAGCTAGCGAGAGAGATGGCGCTGCCCATCAATACAATGAAGTATTTGAACAAATTAAATTATTTCCAGGAAATATTTTAATTTGTTTTTATCAAGTAGAAACACTACTATATAAATTATAAACTGAAATAAATGTCATATACTAAGAAAAAAACCACAAGGGGGCGCCACAAGCCTTCAGTAAAAAAAAGTGCATATACTTGGAAAATTTGACTAACGTTTCTGTGACCCCGGTGGCCGAGTGGTTCAGGCACCTGCCGCGATAGCAGAGGACGCTGGTTCGATTCCAGCCTGGGGCACTGGAGGCCTTGGTCACTTTTTCTTAGTATATGACATTTATTTCAGTTTATAATTTATATAGTAGTGTTTCTACTTGATAAAAACAAATTAAAATATTTCCTGGAAATAATTTAATTTGTTCAAATACTTCATTGTATTGATGGGCAGCGCCATCTCTCTCGCTAGCTCGGTATCATCATGGGAATGATCCAGCTAGAAGGGTTCGAACCATACTGTTCTACCTTAGAGATGGCTAGGGGGCGCCACAAGCCTTCAGTAAAAAAAAGTGCATATACTTGGAAAATTTGACTAACGTTTCTGTGACCCCGGTGGCCGAGTGGTTCAGGCACCTGCCGCGATAGCAGAGGACGCTGGTTCGATTCCAGCCTGGGGCACTGGAGGCCTTGGTCACTTTTTCTTAGTATATGACATTTATTTCAGTTTATACTTAAACAGTCAATAGTTACGCCTGTGTATAAGAGTGGAGAGAGAGACGATGTCAATAACTACCGCCCTATTTCAGTGTTACCAGCTATCTCAAAAATTATGGAAAAACTAATTAACAATAGGCTCATCAACTATCTCGAAAAGTATAATATCATCTCAAATTCACAGTTTGGTTTTCGAAAGGGTCGCTCTACCGAAGACGCAGTATTGGCACTTACTAAAACAATTACTGAACATGTTGATAACGGAAATAAATGTCTGGCAGTGTTCCTAGACTTAAAAAAGGCTTTTGACACCGTTTCTCACTCCACACTTATACACAAACTTGAATCCATGGGTATTAGGGGTAAACCTTTGGAGTTGATGAAAGACTATTTACATAACCGTTCTCAGAAGGTGAAGATTGATAGTCACATTAGTCAAGCAGTTCCGATATCCTTTGGAGTGCCTCAAGGTAGTGTTCTTGGCCCTACCTTATTCCTAGCGTACATCAATGATTTAACAAATCTTACCGTTGAAGATAGCCGTGTTTTCTCATATGCGGACGACACCGTGATCGTTTTCCATGGTAGCACATGGAAATCTACCTACAAAAAATCTGAAATAGGCCTTAATCATATTACCTCTTGGCTTAACAGTAATCTTCTGACGTTAAATATCTCCAAAACAAATTACATGTGCTTTCCCAAATATACCACCTCACAGCCGCCGGATTACCTAAAAATAAATATTCACACATGCAACCCAATTAGTAATTATCAACAATGTAACTGCTTAAAAATCAACAAAGTCGCCTCTACCAAATACCTTGGAATAATACTAGATCAGCGACTCTCATGGCATAAATATATAGAACACATTAATTCCAGGGTTAGAAAACTTATCTGGATTTAAAAAAAAATAAGATACATCGCCTCAAAACCCTTACTAAGCCAAATTTATACCGCACTTGCTCAATCTATTATAACGTACTGCATCACGGTCTGGGGAGGAGCCAACAAAACGAAAATTCTACAGGCAGAACGAGGACAAAGGTGCCTACTTAAAGTCATGTACTCCAAACCGTACCGATTTCCAACTTATGAACTGTATAAACTCTCGAATAAACTCACTGTTAGAAAACTATACATCCTAAATTCTATCTTAAAACTACATAAAACACTTACATACAAACCGCAACTTTCATTCCGTCGGCGAAAGCATAATGCTGTCCCCGCACCATATGTAAAATCTTCGTTTGCTAAAAGACAAAACACGGCACAATCTGCTCACTTATATAATACTATAAATAATAAACTATCAATTTATCACTTACCGCTATCTAAATGTAAAATGACTGTAAAAAGATGGTTAGAATCCCTTAATTATAATGAAACTGAAGCACACACACACACACACACACACACACACACACACACACACACACACACAAACACTATCGTATAGTTGATAGTAAACAACAATAAATATATTTAATTATTAATAAAAATGTAGCATAATTAAGCTGAATCAAAATTATGTACCGACATACATTAATACAGAGCGGGTTCTCCTGATACAGGTATACATATACTTACAAGGAGGACTCAATTGTAATTGTATTCAAATTGTATTGTTTAACACAATAAACATTTTTCATTTTTAATTTTTTTTTCATTTTCATAATATATGACAACATTGACAACCAACCAAGATTGTTAACCAAGGGATGAACAGCACTCATTTCTGCCGAGGTAGTTTGGCGCTCGACGCAGTGAGAGCGCCAATAGTCCGTGGCTGAAAGGATTTTTTTTTTTTTTTTTTTTTAAATAAATAAAATAAATAAATATTATAGGACATTCTTACACAGACTGACTAAGTCCCACAGTAAGCTCAAGAAGGCTTGTGTTGTGGGTACTCAGACAACGATATATATATATAATATACAAATACATAGAAAACACCCATGACTCAGGAACAAATATCTGTATCATCATACAAATAAATGCCCTTACTGGGATTCGAACCCAGGACCATCGGCTTCGCAGGCAGGGTCACTACCCACTAGGCCAGACCGGTCGTCAAATGGATGCCTTTCACCCGAGTTAAACACTCTTTTGTTTTTTAAAAACATGACTTAGTATACATTTTTATAGTACCTCATTTTTGAGGGTCCTTTCAATTAACAATTTAGGCAAAAGTATAGTTATTTATGGAATGGAGAGTCAAATATCAGAATGGAATTGTGTAACCATTCCATTTACATCCAGATTTCAATTGATTATCATAAAAAAAAATCGTACTTGGATCTTGGCTCTGGTGCAGAAACGTATCACTTCCTGCACACCTTTTAGAACAACAATGACCCTCTTTCAGAGCATGAGAAATGAAAAGAATCTTGTAACCTGTGTTTGTAGGTAGAAGATTAGGAATTTTTGGAGGAGTTTTCAATCTCTTCTGGAATCCGATATGAAGATTTTCCCTTTTCCTTCATAGGAATGTATTATTTACGTTCGTTCATTATATTTCACAGATCGTGGGTTGGGGCCTGACATCAGAAGACGGGACGCCAGCGCAGACGCTACAATCCCTGTACATGCCGTACGTGCCTATCGAAGAATGCATCGCCAGCGCAGACCCCGGCTTCCAGAAGTACATTACCAGTGACAAAATCTGTGCGGGCGTTACCTCAGGTACCATTTTGTTCTCTAAAGGTGACAGTCCATTTCCAACGACAGCTGCACTGCTGTTCATTTTACTATGGAAGTTCACAATAAAACCGACGCGTTCAGTACCAGTAGTGCAGCTGCGGTCAGAAATGGAATGTTATCATTATTCTCTTCTCATCATTAATTTTCATTCTCATCATTCGTAATATTTCTCGTCTTTCTTATTTCGTTCTCTTTTGTTTTGTTCTGTATATGCTTGCGAAGTTCAAATCTCGATAAAATGAAACTTTTAATAATTTTGTGGTGAGCGTTCCGACTGAACGTATAGCGACCTTTGAATGAATGAATGAATGAATTTATTTGCAAGCTTTACCAAGGAGGAGTTTTGGCCGAAGGGTGTCATGTGAATGGCTTTCCGACACTGTGGGGTTGCGTGATGGATGGCAGCCATAACGCTTGGAAAGAGCATTTAAACCCCAAATATCAAACCACTGAACGGATTTTTCGTGCGGTTTTCATCTATTACCTAATAGAGTGATTCTTGAGGAAGCTTTAGCATATAATTTGTTAATGTTTTGTGTAACCCGCGCGAAGCTGAGACGGGTGGCTAGTAATATGTGTAAACCCAAAACAATTTTTTTTATACTCGTATATCTTTTACTTGTCTAGGCAAGTCATTATGCCGCGGCGACAGCGGCGGCGGCCTAGTATTCAACAGCGACCTCGTCTTCATCGACACGACACCGAAGAACCCCGGCCCCTTCTGTATGGCGTGGCGTCCACCGCCCCACGCAACGCGCACAGCTGCAATACGCACGCCCGCGCCACGCTCACGCGCGTGCTCGCGCACCGCACGTTCCTGCTTACGCATATACCGGATATAGAGGATGCGTGCCCGCATGGGTCCACGAGAATTTACAACCCGGAGTTGAACAGGTCGAGGGAAGAAAGTAAAGGCAGGGAGGAGACAACGCCAGTTTTTAATTGCAATTGTTTTTGTAACTGCAATAATTCCACTGTGCCTTAACATTAAAGAAACCAATAAACACAACCATACCCCATACCCATACTGTATCATTGCAAATAGGCGAGCCAAGCGTCATCAGCCCGACATCTGTTGGCCGCGGGCATACTACACCTGCCAGTTTTGCGGTCGTGGTTGCCGCTCCCGTATTGGCTTATATAGCCATGAAAAACGTCGCCCTGCCTGACACTGTTTGTACAGTCTGCAATAGACTGAAAGGCCTGTGATGATCATTGCACATAAATAATTTCTGAGTATATAATGCGAATTTCTATTATTGCACATGTTTACGACTGTTTCTTTTGTGGCCATACCTTGAGTTGTGCCGTTCTCGAGATAGTTCTCCGTTTTAGGCGACAAATAAAAAGTGGTGGACGAAGTTAAATATCTCAATGTTTTTTACTGTAACATGTTTAAAACATGGTTACTTCCAGTTCATTTTAAGGAAGACTCACGCTAGACCGGGGCGTGCCCGGGCCGAGGAGTCCGACAGGTCATTTTCTATGACGGCTGATCGGTGATCACGTGGTGCTTTTAATAGAAAACGAAGCTCCGTAAGCTCTGGTTCAGTCCCGGGCCGGTCTAGCGTAAATCATCCTTTATTCCTGTAACCCTTGGCCCAACGGTGTCTGTGAGAAGTGAGCTGTTCGTGTAAAAACAACAAATATTTGCTTCTAACTGTACTTTCGTTCATTCAAAAAAGGTTGCAATCATCCTGAACCCAAAAACCAAATAGCCGAACAACGAAAAGCTGCTTATAAACTCATAAAAACCTATCGGGCGTGCGAAAATTAAATTTACCTAATTCCCCCATGGCTTATATCCCCTCCTTCGCTCGTATTTCATGTGAACCGTAAATCCTGGGGCACAGACTACCTCCTACAGAATTGGCAGTGAAGCTCCATATTTCGAAGCCAGGCGGTCATCACATATTGCCAAGACTCGAGCCACGCTAAGTCTAATCCTGCTTTACAGAGGCGAGATGAGTGGAGACGTGGCAGGCAGCCGTAACCTATTGGTGGTGCTTAAACTAGAGCAGCGGACATAGCACTTGGCATGGGCGTACGCAGCATTTTTTAAAGGGTAGGGCAGAAGTAGGGGAGGCTGGGTACGTTGTAACAGGGTACGGTTGAAACAGAAATTCTTAGCTTATGGTCAGAGACCAGGGTACGCCTATGGTACTTGGCATGGAATGTTAGCGTGGTTGCATTCAATTTCTATGTGCGTAGTTTAGTGCGAGGTAAGGGAGGGAACTCAAAGCGAGTGAACTCAAAGTGGAACTGTGAACTACTCATTTTGCTGTAACGTAACTATTTTGCACGAAAATGCTGTAAACAAATAGATGAGTTTTTCAAAGCCTGTAACGGCTGTTGTGGTGCGATACTGTATGGTGGGTGAATATTTTCATCCTATTTAAAATTACATCTTAAAATGCAAGTTTCGTAACGCAATTATTTTACTGTATAAAGTTTTAAGATGTAACGTAAAACAAAGTCACTTCTTTTATTCAATACTGCCCTATCGATCGGTCCATAGAAATGAACAGTCATGAATTGTCAGCAAATAATGATATTATAAGTTAACTGATTACCGATTATAATGACCACATTAAAATAAGAAAATTTTCTCTGAAACAAAGTAATAAAGAGTATTTGTATTATATTGTATTGTAAAACAAACATGTTGTGTCTAATAGGTGAGATCTGTGTCTCCTCTCACCCTATATTGCGATAAAAATATTTCTCCACTTGTTACGGCCGTGGTGACGTATTGGAACACATGTCTATTTGGGTCAATCGTAGCCAGCTACAATACAACTACGTATACGAAGCTGAAATAAGTTTATATAACCTAAACGAAATTTATATCCAATATTTTCATTTCAACCCGTTAGGTACCTGTCGAGATAGCAGTATGAAATATTAAATATATTAAGAACGGGTCACTCACGTATTTTAAGTCGAAAAACGCTCGACATGTTTCACTCCGTACCGAGGAGTGTCATCAGGAGCTTGCGTTTACGGTGACGGACCGTCGTCGTCGGTACGGAGTGAAACATGTCGAGCGTTTTTCGACTTAAAATACGTGAGTGACCCGTTCTTAATATATTTAATATGTCTGTGTCTCACGGAAGTTTTGTTATTAAAATAGCAGTATGAAAGTAAAAAGTGTTACTTTCGTCCCCGTTCTCCCTTATACTACAGAATAAGTAATAGTACTAGGTATCGTAAAGCAAAGAAACTTCCTGCAAAACCGAGTCATGCTGTCCTTTTCTAACGAATGAATGAAATGAATGAAAATGTTTATTTTCAGGCAACTATTGGCCCATACATTTCATTTCATTCATTCATTCTAATGTATTGCACTATCCCTTTCGGCTATTTAGGGTAGTCAATTCAGTCAAGTAAAATAGAACCGGCATCCGATCATGAGTCATTAAGCATAAATAAGTGAACATTCTCCCTATTTCCTGAAGTTTTGCGGTTCTCTTTGAATACTTAATGGCGGCGTAAAAACGAAATCTTAGATCGGCTGAGGGCTTGGTGTGAATGGCAGCGAGTGATATAAAATCAAAAAAGGTCATGGTTTTTCAAGTACAGTCGCCATCAGATATATCGGAGCGGCCAAGGTGTTTACATATCTGAACGCGCACTCTAACGCCTTGACAATAGAGGCGTGCTCAGATATTTGTGAACACCTTGGTTGCTCCGATATAATGTGAGGGCGACAGAGGGAGTCGGGGCCCCAGTGCCACGAATGTGGAGCGGCGGACGACACGGCCCAGCACACTCTAGAAGAGTGCAATCGCTGGGCCGTGGAAAGAGCGACCATGGGGGTAGCGGACCTCTTGCTACGTAGCATAATAGCGGCGATGCTGGGTAGCGAGAGGAAATGGGAAGCGGTGGCCTCCTTCTGCGAAGAAATCATGTCACCGAAGGAGGCGGCGGAGAGGGTGCGAGAAGCGGCTCCTGACGCGCTTCCTCTCCGACGTAGACGGCAGGGTCGAGGGCGAAGAGCGCATGCTCGCCTCGAGCCCCAGTAGGGCCAGCGGGTACCGAACCCGCTTTGCACGGCCCCATACACGTCTTCGGAAAAGGGGGGGATCAAGCGTTTCTGATCCTCCCCTATTGTGAGGGGGCCCTGGCGAGAACCCGGGGCTGCCGGAGGGCGCCGTGGTGGAATGTCATCCTAGTCGATCCCAGTGTGCCCTCACGAACGGCAGAGAGGGTGAAACGCCGGAGTGGGTTTAGTGGGTAGGGCCAATAAACGCATTCCCACTCCGTCAAAAAAAAAAAGGGTGCCCAGAAGGCTGGGGCCGCATTGCCCGGCCGCTGGATGGCAAAGCTGATCCGTTGGGCAAAATAATGGCCAGCCCTCTGCCGAACCTTATATAATACAAGCTGGAATGGAGTAATTAAGAGATTTGAATGATTCACGGTTAGTATCACTAGACATATCGAAAGGGATATAAACCGTGATTACTTTTTGTATTGTTTTCGAGCTCCCTAGGGTGTGTCTGACCATGGGGCTTTAAATCCAGGGCTCGATTCTACTCGCTAAACTAAGCTACTTTTACTATGGCACCAACCCCGAAATCCCGAAAAAAATGCTTACTTCTTCAGGTGCAGTGAGTTCAGAAAACGGAGTTTTTTAAAAGCCGTAGCTCTTTTTTGGATCACGATACAGCTGCCATACATTCAATTAGCAAACTTGAGGGCTTTTTCTACTGATTAGAGTGATTAGAATCCTAAGTTTTTGACTTTTGCTCGATAGAAAACGATCACGAACATAGGTCTAAAACGGACTTTCAAGATTCGTAACAATTTGTGCACAAAAGATAAAAATATGAAAACTGCTTCTAATAACGCGCAATTGTATGCTTGAGCGACTACCAGGATTACTTTTTTTTTTAATTTCACATTCAATAAATAAGTTCCAAAATATGATATCAGCGGTTCCGTGCACGCAACTTCTTTGATCAGATGCCCGCTGGGCTCGGATCAAAGCACACGTATCGCAAATTTAATTAAAATGACAGTTGATTTTGGCATTTATTTCGACATTAAATCATATACATATACGAAAAAGTATACCAGTAGACAAATACTATTTAAAAAAACAGGGTAAATAATTATCATCAGATGGAGCTCGAGTCTCATCTTAGATTTGATTTGTTGGGGCATAATGGTTGAAAAAGGCAGTAAACTATCTTAAGGCGATATGATTCGACTCATCAACGAATCTGAGGGGGTGAGGTGCGCGGCAAACCGTGAAGCCCCGCCCGCGCGTCCCGAACCGCTCGACGAGCACGTGAGCGTGCGCTGTGCGCGGCGGCGATAGCAAACGGGTCACAGTATAAGGATCTTATGATGGCAGTATTTTAACCATACCGTGCAAGGGTCACGTTTTTATACTTTTTATTGTATATGTATATATTTTTTGCATTACGTGTTTCTGATCATTATATTTAGAATTATTATTTTTACAGAGCCATGTGTACTTATTATTTAGTGATCGGTAACAACGTTTTAATTTAATGGCAGCGTAGTAGAATTAAAGTACCGAAAGGAAATAAACATTTTAAGGTGACGGTCAATTAAGGTAAGGTATTGTTCATATAAAGGTAAGGTATAGGTAGGAAGGTAGGTAGGTAGGTAGGTAGGTAGGTAGGTAGGTAAGGTAGGTAGGTAGGTAGGTAGGTAGGTAGGTAGGTAGGTAGGTAGGTAGGTAGGTAGGTAGGTAGGTAGGTAAGGTAGGTAGGTAGGTAGGTAGGTAGGTAGGTAGGTAGGTAGGTAGGTAGGTAGGTAGGTAGGTAGGTAGGTAGGTAGGTAGGTAGGTAGGTAGGTAGGTAGGTAGGTAGGTAGGTAGGTAGGTAGGTAAGGTGGGTAGGTAGGTAGGTAGGTAGGTAGGTAGGTAAGGTGGGTAGGTAGGTAGGTAGGTAGGTAGGTAGGTAGGTAGGTAGGTAGGTAGGTAGGTAAGGTAGGTAGGTAGAACCTTAATCAATCGGGGTGAGAGATTAGCATTTTACTCTTAAATACGACAACCTGATAAGAAAACGCAAACATAATCGAAGAGTTTGTATACTACATTGTAAAACACCGGTTGAGTAGAGAGTAATTTTTTTTTATATGACTAATGGTATTCGGTTTTTGAGTATCAAGGATCAAGGCATACCTAAATAAAGAACACTATTCAATAAATTTCAGCAAATCGCTTGAATACATCCCGAAAAACAATACATTAAAGAAAAATAATAATAAAATCATAAGTCAAAAACTGTCACTAGTAGGATGTTGATACTCAGCAAAAATATCCTTCATTATAAGAGGTACTCACAAAAAAAATATTTTTTTTTTTTTTATCGGGTTTAGGGAAAACTCAGTTAAAGGTCAGATGGAGGAGCGGATGATGTAATTGAATTGATTGGCAGAGCTAGACAAAGATAAGTCTGCAACGATTTTGATTTGGTCTAACTTTTAACTTTTTTCATATTATGAGAAAGCCACATAGTGCTTTCGGTGGGGGGTGTTTAGTATTCATCCTTAATACCTACTGCTATACTGATTTACTTGAGGTAGCGAGGCTACTGGCCGGCGACACACAAGCAATGGTCTAAAAAGTAATAACTAACGGTGTCAGTGTCACCAAAACATCGCGACAGAAAGGATATCTGAATTCGCAAAATATACCATAAAACAGTGCCTTGAAATAACGAGGAAGCCAGCAGAGAGCAATCCACCCGCCGAGGCCTCTGCCAGCTACAGACCACAAAATCCCGGTAAGCCCTTCTACAATCTGGTAAAGCAGTATAGTGTAGCGAAGGAACTAACTTAAAAAACTACAGTCCACTGGCTTTACGCCACACGTACATACCGTAATGTAACAAATTATTTACAATATTATGTTTTGTTTCTTCCAAATATCTATTAAATAATTAACTGATTGTTGTTGAAAACCTGTTCAAGGACGCCGAATTAATATCTACTATTCCACGTCCTTGAACAGGTTTAAAACATCAATCACTTTCTTTTTCTACCAGATATGGTTCAGTTAAATTAATTTCTTCTACCTTTCTTAGCTAAACTCTAGTTCTACCTAAATTAGCTAGACTCTAAAACCAGTACAGGCAGCAGCAGAAATAGATAAGCAGAATAACATGTTCAAAATGATCGACACAGACCTTATTATCTTGACATTTCCGTGTCATCATTTTGATTACTAGGCCCCGTAGCTATTTCTGCTGCTGACTGTACAATCCAGTAAATTTTAGTGAAACTTTTATATTTTTATTCAGTCTAGCGTATGCTTTATGTTTATTTATTACTATCGACCCGCCCCGGCCTCGCGCGGGTTAACAAATCGCTTAATAATCCTATAAACTTTTGTATAGGATTTTGCTTTGTTCGTCATTCCCGCAGCTCGACTTTCGGCCTCGCCCAAAATTACTGGGGGTGGAGCATGCTTGGACATTCGAGATAAAGCTCCGGGCCTGACGACCCTCCGCGGGGTCGGCCTTCAGCCTCCTTCGGGCTCGCCTAACCTACTTGGAAATTTGAATTTGGCCTGTGTCCGCCGCCATTTTGGATTTTTCCTTTTTTTTTCACATAGTAATCTTGAGCCTCCAAGCTCGCCGCATGCCAAATCTCAGCGCACTCGGACCAACATGAAAAAAATTTAAAAAAAAAGTCGCCCTGTGTGAATTTTTTTAAATGCAGTTTGTTTTGTCTTGGGGCCCTCTATGACATTTGGTCGAGCACCCCCCACCCATCTCGCACCGTTTAAAAGTTGCCATACAAAATTAAAATGACCATTATTTCCGCCATCTTGGATTTTTTCCAAAAAATTTTTTTCATAGGAATTTAGGGGCCTCTATCTTCCGCCATGCCAAATCTCAGCGCGCTCGGACCAACTTGAAAAAAAATAAAAAAAGTCGGCCATTTTGAAAAAAATTAAATGTATTTTGTTTTGTCTTGGGGCCCTCTATGACATTTGGTCGAGCACCCCCCACCCATCTCGCACCGTAATATGAATACTTTTTGAGATATTGGGGAAATTAAAGATCTCTACTTTTCCCCCCTTTTTTTGCTTATAACTTTTGATATTTTGTGTGTGCTACTACACGCTTCGAATAAATTTTTCTAGGCATTATGACGAATCTAATGAGGTATCACACGTATTTTTACGAGTATTATCTCTATTTTTCACCGTGTTCAGTTTCTCGAACAAGACCAATACAACCAAGCACAAGATGAACTGCCTGTAGGCACTTGGAACTCTCAATTATATTTAATTCATGTCGACCGTGGTCAAATATTAAAATTAGTGATATGTATTTAGTTATTAAATAATTGTATTGCGATATGCCTATTATGGTAATTTTTTCAATTATTTCAATTTGACATTTTATATTTATATAAATTTATGATTATGATGATGAATTTGCACGCTTGACGGGCCTGGCACGTTGCATGCGATCCAAAGCCGGGCGCCTTCGGCATCCTCATACTAAAAGCGTAACACTATACATATATTGTAACATCCCCATACTGTGTCAATCCAAATAAATAATTTCTGATTTTCAAAGGAGTCAAAGAGCACGAAGGAATATAATCATTTTGCAGATCGGACGTAGGTATATCAGTAAAGGTGAAATACTGTAAATATATCATACTTACATACTCACAATTATATTATCTAGGAATATAATATTATTTACCTACATTGAAATTGGTTGCTGACCTAGTGAAAATACTGAAATATTTTAACTGTTGATGTAGTAAAGCTAGGCGCTTTCAACCACCTCGTAAAGTATTAGATGCTTCTGTTATCAGAAAGTGTGTTTTTATAGCACTTAGTGACTTTTTCTTACGTTTCATATGCTTTGTTTCCCATTGTTTGTAAATGGTAAAATCACGTGACCGCGCGGAACACACTGACGCAGGTCCGTCCTCTACAAGCGCTGCCGCGCGACTGAAGAGGGCGTAAGTGCGTTCGCGAGTGATTGCGCTTGCGGATTTAGTAGGTATTGAAACATAGAAATTATTTTAATGATGTTACCGAGACAAAGTGATCCAAAACGTCTAGATTATCTTATTACCTATACATTTGTGTAAAAAACAAGTCAAAAAAGTTTGTATTGTAGATATCGTTTGGATTTATTGTTAAAAAAAGGCGTAACTTTGGAATTTTTTTCTATCGAGCAAAGTTTATCTAATCATGTTTTTGAGATCCAAAACGTATCTGCCAGATCCTTAAGTATAAGATATATTTTTTTCACAATTTTAAAACATTGTTTCTTATATTTCTAATGGATTCAAAAAACTGGTTCGCTTAGCTCCTACGGAAAAAGCACGCCTTAAAACAATACGATTCCAATATCATTTAAGCAATTTGCTCCTTGAAACCCGGCTTAGAATGAAAAAAGTTTGAAGACTCATACTTACTGATTGGAATTAATTTTCATTATGCTGGTATTAATATTGCATACCTATTTGACGTACTTTTGTACGTCAACGTCAATGAACTGTGAAGACAATGTTGTGATCTTGTATTTATGTTACAGAACTTTTGATCTTCAAATATTACCTATTAATACGGAACATTATGTAAATATTTCGTGTACTACTTGAAAATCGTGCAGTGGTAAACCTGTTTTGTTGCTGTGAGGTCCGTCTAAGATAGATGTATAATGCGGTTACGTACTGTTCTGCAAACCTTCATGAAATCAAGAATAAATAAACGGCTACGGTCTAGACTCAGTCCTAGCGAGTTTTTGCGGCTTGTGAGGCCGATATATACCTACTGGCCTACGAGGCTTACAGCCCAAAATCGCTGCGGCCT
The DNA here is from genome assembly GCF_963556715.1 of Cydia fagiglandana. Classification (NCBI taxonomy): domain Eukaryota; kingdom Metazoa; phylum Arthropoda; class Insecta; order Lepidoptera; family Tortricidae; genus Cydia; species Cydia fagiglandana. The sequence goes on along the minus strand of NC_085943.1, from coordinate 861,094 downwards.
GGATTGTGATTGCCTGTGTATCGAGTGTTATACTAATTTACTATAAAATAAAACAAAGTTTTTAATTCAATGATATTCTGTGCATATTTAATTTTATTTTTTATACCTCGTCGCTAACAAACAAGCATACGGCCCGGCCCGTCTGATGATAAGCAATCTTCGTAGCCTTTGGACGCCTGCAACTCCATGCGCGTTGCCGAGTCTAACACTCCGCACCCCTCGTTGATAACTGGCAACCATACTCACCGGCAGGAAGGACACTATGAGTAGAGTCTAGTGCTAGTGTTATTTGGCTGCAGATTTCTGTAAGGTTGAGCTCTGCTCTAGATCTGGAATGACATCCGCTGTGCTGTGCCCTACCACACGAAGCGAGATGTCATTCTCAGTTCCCATTCCCATACCTCTCTTTGGACGTAGTTCAAGGACCAGAGGTATGTCCATATATTTTAAATATTTTCGTCTTAAATTACTATAGAGATTCAGAGTCTGAACATATAACCGTAAGTTTACCAAAAAATTGCCGTAACAGCTATAGGTACAGTCAGATGCAGAGAGAAAGAATCCGCCAAAATGAAAGTTCCACCCTGCCAGGACTTAATTTATTGATAAAGATAACCATATATTTATTTGCAAAAAATACATATAGTGATGAACATAGGTGGACAGTAATTTTGGATGCGTAGGGTAGAGCGGGGAGAAACGTAACACTTTGTACTTTGACCTTAGTTTCTGGTTAACCCTTATTATTTTGATGAGTTTAATGTATCATATATAACGTCAGTGCATGATCTGTACATTAACGTCTTGACTAACATTATAATTGTGTATTTTGTTTTTAAAAAATCCTTTTTTGTTACTAATCACCCCGTTGGCGTGCAGAAAGTAACACGTTGTGGGTCAAAAGTAACAAGACACAGTGGGCTGTAATTTAATATAATATGATATATCAAATCAAAATAAAAACCGGTCAAGTGCGAGTCGAACTCACGTCCCAAGGGTTCCGTACTGCACACATTTTTGAACGAGCGAGCAAAGCGAAGTTCTTAAGTACATTCAACTGTTTATTCAATTTGTCCACACACAGCTGGCTATCTTAGGATAGTTAGTTACCCATTTTTTTTGTTCAAGTATTATGTTAAGCATAGTGCCTACATTTTTTTTTCATTGTTAGGTGTATCTCTGTTAATTCAAGATAACAGGGCTATAACCGCGGAAATCGAAGCTCGAAGTTCGCAAATTGCTGGCATTTCTCTCTGTCACTCTAATTACCTACGGTTTCATTGGTGTAATAGAAAAATCCCCGCAATTTGCGAAATTCGATGGTCGCGATATACGGCAGTTCAGCCTTCTCACTTAGCTACTCGTACTTAAATCAATTATTTGTTCTGTTTGAGCACTAACCTCCTAAAGGTCATGCTTCGACCTTGCGTGGAGGTGCACCTCTCTCGGATGCGTCAGGCCTTCGGCCCAACGCAGAGCTTGGCCATCAACCTTCGCACTAGCTGTCCGCACCACGTTTCACGTAAACAATTGCGGTTGTGGCCCTGACAGAGCTTATCCACAATTCTTATTATCAAGACCTGCTCACGCTTAGTTGCAGACTTCTTACGCGTTTTTCCAGTAATGTATAGGTATTGGGCCCAATCGCTTAGGGGTCATCCATTAATTACGTCACACGAATTTCTAGGTTTTTTGACCCCTCCCCCCCTCCTTGTCACATTTCAGACGCACGGCCGGTTTCCATCCTTACTTGGTAGATATTCCACCAATTCGCACGAAGCGCTTTGCTTCTACTTTCCTTATGCGCACTGCCAAGGAATGGAATTCCTTGCCGGCGTCTATATTTCCGTGTTCTTATAACCCGGCAACCTTCAAATCAAGAGTGAACAGGCACCTTCTGGGCGAGCTCGCTCCATCGTAGGCCACGTCTACGCCTCGGCTAGTCTGTGGCCATGAGTAAGGCCATTCATAATAATAAAAAAAAAACTTGGTCACATTTGGCAAACCCCTCCCCCTAGTGTGATGTCACATTTTTTCTACGAAATCGCCAAATCGAATTAAGTAAGCACCTAAGTATTATAAATATTTTATCAAAATATTTTTGACGATATAAATATTAGAAATGATGACTTACGGCTCCGAAACGTGGTCTTTCACTATCGGCCTCATCTCAAAACTCAAAGTCGCTCAACGAGCTATGGAGAGGGCTATGCTCGGAGTTTCTCTACGTGATCGAATCAGAAATGAGGAGATCCGTAGACGAACTAAAGTCACCGACATAGCCCACCGGATTAGCAAGCTGAAGTGGCAATGGGCAGGCCACATTGCACGCAGAGAAGATGGCCGATGGGGTCGAAAAGTGCTCGAGTGGAGACCACGGACTAGCAAGCGCAGCGTAGGACGTCCACCCACAAGATGGACAGACGATCTTGTTAAGGTCGCCGGAAGACGCTGGATGCGGGTCGCTTCCAACCGGCACGTATGGAGGTCCAAGGGGGAGGCCTATGTTCAGCAGTGGACGTCTTATGGCTGAGATGATGAAATATTAGTAATTTTATAACCCAATACTGCTAAGGAAAGAAAATTAAACGAATAAAAACGATTATCGTTTTAAAAACTTGTTATTGAAATGTACAGCGAATAAAATAATTTAAATAAATTTTCGGTTACTGATGAAGTTAAAGTGACGTCACAAAGTTTGTGTCTCCCCCCTTCCCCATGTCACAATATGTCACATTTTCTTGACCCCTCCCTCCCCCTAAACGTGTAATGTAATTAATGGATGACCCCTTAGCAAAAGATAGAACAAAATCGACAATCTCCTTTCAGGGGAGCATGCACTTGTCGGAGGCTCCGGGCCTTCAGGGCTTTCGACCTTCGCATTCAGACAATTGAACTATAATTGTTCTGTGTTTGAGCACTAACCTCCCGCAACTCGGCCTTCGGCCGTGCGTTTTAAAAAGCCTCTGAGGGATGCTTGGGCCTACGGCCCTACGCGTAGCTCGGCCATCGGCTTTCGAAAAAGCTGTCCACAGCTAGTTTCACGTAAACCATTACGGCTGTGTCCTTAAAACAGCCCAACCGCGTTTTCTTTCTTAAGTCCGGCTCACGCTTGACTCTAGATTTCTAATAGGTTTTCCTGTCATCTAGAGGTAGAAGGTTGTGTATTTTTTTTTTTTTAAATTTTAGACCCTATATTATCGGAGATAAGGGGGGGGGGGCGGTCATTTTTTGCCTATTTTCTTAAATAATTTCTAAACTGTTTTATATAAAATTATAAAAAAATATATATTTGAGATCCTCAAAATAAGCCCTTTTAATATGTAACACGATATAGTTTGCAAAACTTGGTTTTCTAATTTTCTCATATTCCCCTTAAAATAGCCCCCTATACTTAAAATTCATTTGTTTATATTACATGTCCGTCTTTGGGTAGCAGACTTCCATATGTGTACCAAATTTCAACTTAATTTGTCCAATAGTTTTGGAGCAAATTGGCTGTGACAGACGTATACACAGACGCACGAGTAGGCGTCACAAACCCGGTTTCACCGAAATCGAAAAAACCGGAAAAACCGGGTTTACAGCCAATTGTCAAAACCGGGTTTTTACTTTAATAAAACCGGCTTTTTCGAGTTTTTCGATTTTACACTTTTGTAGACATAGTTTCATTATTTTGAAGAGCAAATTAAAAAAACAATACATTATACGCACTAATTGTATAAATGAACAGCTTTTTAGTCTCCAACGTTATATCTATTTGCCCAGTTTTGCAGATAGACTGCTTTGATGGTCCTTGAAGTTAAGGCTTCAATCCAGGATGCTTCGGAGATATTTAGGAAGAAAGTTGTGTCGGAGAAGATTGCCTCTGAATTTTAATATCAGCTCCGTGTTGGCTAGTTTGTTGCACTGGTGAACGCAGAACACCTCGGTCTTGGAAGGGCAGGGGCACAAACGCCACTGAGAGAAATAGTCATCTAATAGATCCAGGTCCTTTTCCAGGATATTTAGTTCAATTTTCAAGCTGTCTTTTTGTGTCACAAGGGCATCATCAGCATAAGCAAACTTCCGCGATGTGGTGTTAGGCAGGATACGACTCAGACCTTTTCAGACCTATGACAACTAATACTAGGCTGTGTTGAGAGTGTGGAAAATCCGCTAGCGCGTACAGCTCGGCGGCCACTGGGGTACCGTCTATTGCTCTTGTTGTGAAGACTAGGTCCGGGTTCACTTCTCCATCGAGCTGATTTGAAAGTTCCTTTGCCTTTGTGAGAAACGACTAAAACAGTGTTGTTTTGTTCCTATCTGCCCAGTCCATGATCGCCTTCTCGTTGGCGTCAGATTTCCTTTATCCCCAGCCGGTATGGTGGCTATTCAAGTCTCAAATGTAAAGGGATGGGTGTTCCAAGTAAGGAAGGCGTGGAGTATGCCAGCAGCTACGTGGAGGATTATATATGCTGCATATCCGCGTTCCGCCGATTTGAATAATCGTGGTGGCGATATTGTTGCCATCGATGTTATTTGAAATCACGTTGACCAGGGCAGTAAGAGAAGACCGGCCGCATGTCGAAGTTCTATATTAATTGTTTATGGTATTATAATGCCGCTACCAAATCAAATCCCGGTATTTTATCTCGTTTAGCGAGTTGGGCATCATCAGCGGTGTATTTCCAGAAGGAGGACTATGTCAACACCGTTGTCATATAATAGGTTGCTTAGGCAAACCGGTTTAGAATTACTGCTTAGTTAAAAACTTTATTGATGGATTTGGATTAATTTATTGATATGGTCTTGGTAAAGTAAATAGAAATGTCGTGGAAGACGTAATATCAAAACATTGAACCTAAAAATAATTGCTTATTTTACAAATTATACGTAAGATCGAAATCACCGAAAAAACCGAAAACCCGGTTTTGCAATCTCACAAAAACCGAAAAACCGGTTTTATAAAATACGCACGGTTTTGTGACCCCTACGCACGAGTGATCCTATAAGGGTTCCGTTTTTTCTTTTTCAGTTACGGAACCCTAAAAGTACCTACTAATCATGTAAATTATTATTGATAACACACTTTAATATTTGCATTTCAACTACATAAACATTAGTATTTTAAGAAAACAAATCAATATTAATTCCTCGTTAGAAATTGTTTTTATTTCAAGTGATGAGATCAATTATTGTCTTATAAACATGTTATCTAATCAGATAATTCAGGGGTCAGAGTTTTTTCACTTACAAATATGGCATACATCGTTTACTAATATGGCATAGATCCAATAGGTATATTGTATGGGATGTAAATGTTACTTTTGTATGGCTTTGTTACTTTTGTACCCGACCGCATTTTTCTGAAAACATGAAAGATATCTTTGAATTTGAAACGCAACGTGTGTGAGAAAAATAAAATGCAATCAATCTAATCAATATCCCTTCGGGTGGCAGGGCCTCCGGTTGAACGGTAGGAAAAATGGCGCGGCCATTTTTAAAACATGCCCCTGCGTGGCAGAGGCCGGGAGCCAGACACTCCCCAATTAGCGGTGAACCGGGAGACGGTTCCGTCACAACAAGCCCGTGTGTGGCAGAGACCGTCTCCCGGCCTCTGTGCGACGCCGTATTTTGCGCCTAAAATAAAACCATTAAAACTATGCCTTGCTTGCTCACATTGCGAGATGCATTCTTCATTAAACAAGGATGGTATTCCTTAAAGGTTGAATTCCCGCGTAAAATAATGTTTTTTAGAAATGGCGTGATGTTCACGCCCCACCAGACCTCGTACGCACCGACCGTCGAGCCGCGAACATTCAGAAACCAGAAATTTATTTGCTAACAACATTGTCCTTACAAAGGTACACAAATGGAATACGCAGTGATAAAAAGTGAAATAAACTGTGTGAATCGTGTTAAATGTAATGTTTTGTCATAAAGACTGCTTTTTTTCAATCAATTGTATTATTTCCTAATTATACATATTTTTATACATGAAAGAAAAAATAATTGGTAATATGAGATTTGATCAAGTCCAGCATAATTCAAATAAATATAATGAAATTCATTGGTACCTATACAATCAAAAAAGCTATTTTATGCTGAATTCAATTCAATCATACATATTTTTGAGAATTGGTCAAATTTCTAGCACACGTCAAATTCGCGATGACCACCCATGGAGGCGCCGCCACTTGACGTATATTTTTCTAAATTTGCCGCACCACTCAACCTCAAGCCACCGTTAAATCTGAGGCGCCGCCATTCAACGGCTTGTTATATCTGTCCATCTCCCGGCTCCCCGCCACCATAGAGACCTAGCCAGACAATGCCACTCTAGGGGATATGCAAATATTCAGAAAATGTATGAATTTTAATACAACATAAACATCAAAGAACTAAAAGTCAAAAAACGTACTTTTGATTCGAAAAATTTTGCGTCACGTTGCGTCCTCTCACACAACCTAATAGCACGTGGCGCTCGTTTCGACTGAATGCGCTGACTGAGTGAAGGGGGCACCACTGTCTATCGCTTAATAGCAGCGGAGTGGTATTTTGTCTATTAGATAAACCTACAGAGCAATAGTTACTTTCCACCCGCAGTTACCTTTGTCCCCGCTCTCCCCTATATTTCACTTGAAGAAGCATGCAAATTTTGCTTAGTAGCTAGGTAGTATAACTAAATATATACAAATTGAAGCTAAGCTAAGGTAAGTTATATAATAATAATATCATCGGAATACACATATGATTTTAATGAAATTGTCATTGAATTGATTTGTGCCTTATCGAAAGCCCTATTAATTAGAGTAGTACCTAAATAACTTTTTTCATTTGACGACTTCTGTATTTATTCGGTTTATTTAGTTCGAGTATCTAATGAATTCGATTATTTAGTTAATTTACATTTAAGTACGTCACATGTGACATGAACAGACAAGGAGAGCAACATAAAATATATTGTTTTGTCTTCCTTCTTTCAATGGAACTTTTTTAGAGTTTCTCTTCCTCAAAGGAGGCTAGTTGTTAAGACGAAACTCAAAATACTCTCATTTGCATCTTAAAAAAAATAGGATGGGTCACTGACCTGTCCCGGTAAAGTGAGGTAGTGTGCGTGACGTGTGCTTGTGTGTGAAATGGGGTAATTTGACAGAATCTGAAAATTTTCCCCGGGCATACCTCACCTTCATACATTTTGGCTGGTCAGATGACGACGTTTTCTATGGAAAAGCCGAAAAAAATTTCCCCGATTTTAGGGTAGGCCCCATATATTTCGACGCAGTTACATGCATCTTGTTCACGGTAATCACGGTTCATATCCCGGTCGATATAAGTCTAGTATGTAATAAACAGGGCTAGAGGAAGATCGCCAATGAGATGGACCGACCAAATCAAAGCCAGTGTGTCGGCCACAGTAAGCGAATGCCCACGGAAAGCAGCTCTACGGGAGGAATGGCGACGTGTCGTTAACGAGTCGCTCAAAATTCTACATAATGGCGACGACCACACTGTTAAGAGTGTAACGAAGAAGAAGATTAAATCGGTAATCTAATCTTCTTGGAAAAGATCCGCTGCCTCTTCCCAATGTGGTCATAATCTGTGTTCCCTTGGGACGAGTACCGTAGTACCGTGTTACGAGGTCCTGACACACGAATGAGGACACGAAAAAAGATGGCCGACAATTGTTTTAGACCTTTGGATGTTTAGGGCAAGTACATATGTTTGAGCTTGATACACTTATAGTAGTGGACCCTATAATGGACGTGGAACCAGTAATGGGACAAAAAAACATAATTCCTCTAAAATAAGTATCTAAAAGTAGTTTATAAACACTGGCTGTATATTATCATAAATAAGAGTCCTAGAGCTGTTTCAGTTTTAAGTTTTATTAAATTTGGTTGTTTTTTAAGAAATTGGCGTCAACCTAAAAGTTGTCGTGTCACTGAAAAAAAATACCACTACAAATTCTTAACAACTTCGCTAAGAGAGGTGAGTTAATTTATTAAATTTTAAATAATTAATACGTGATGAAAACTAGAATGTGTTTTGTTAATTGCTTTTACCATGAGATAAGGTATACAACACACTATGTTGTGACTCCACAGATGTAAAATAATAGTGGTATTTGGCCCAATCCCATTATAGGAGCTGTAAAACTGCGTACCTCCTATGATGGGACAAATGACAGAATGATGCTTGCTATGCCATAATTTCATGTTTAAACAATACAGAAATAAAATGTAGTTAAGAAATATGTCAATCAGGAGGTATTCTCGGACTTCGGATAAATTAATATCGTTTTTCCAAACTTTTATTTAACTTGCCCTGTTAGTTAGTGTGGGTCCAATCTTGGTAGCTGAATTTGAGCCACTTTTCGATTTCCGATTCAGTTGAAATTTTGTGTAAGTATTTATTATTAAGTATTAAGTATGCAAATCGGATGATAATGCAATATTATGATAACATGGACCTGATCTGATGATGGAGACAGGAGGCGGCCATGGGAACTTTATCGCATTAAACCCTAACTAATTGTGTTAGGGTATATTAGAATTGTCTCGATGGATCTAATACAATAATAATTGGCTGTGGAAAGAAAAATACATTCAGCGATAAAAGCTTATACCAAAAATTGTTTTATTTTGCCGTAATTTATTCCCCATTTCAATATTTTATACTGATAGAGCAATGTCCATTATAGGGGGCCCATTACTGGATCCACGTCCATTACCGGGGGCCCATTACTGGAACTTTGGTGTCCATGACTGGAGAAAAAAAGCATAGTTTTAATTTGTTAAATATGTGGAAACTAATTGCAGTATCTTTGATACAACACGCCTAAAACATGAAAGACGGATAGGACTTTCATCTTTTAACACGCTAAGCGGTAGACCATTTACATTTATAAGGGAAATATCATAAATACTCCAAATTTCCTCTTAAATGTCCCATGACTGGTGCTGTTACTATATAGGCTTTATCTTTAGGTATTTAAATAAATGTAAACAAATAATTTGTACATTTTCGGGTAGGTAGGTAGTTATTATAATATAACATTTATTGGTAAACCAACCAAATACAAAATCACCTGGACCAGTCACTGGTCACTGAACGGCCTGCGTTAACCTACGTCATTTGATCATGTAATGTTTTCATCAACCCTCAAATGGCTTATTTGAGGGTAGATTTTGTTTACTTTTATTCAAATACCTAAAGATAGGTACAGAGTATAGTACTTCAAGCAATAAGAAGGTATAGAGGGAAATGCTAGGAACACAACAAGGGGCTTTTGGTATGTTCTCCTCCTAACTAGTCCAAACTAAGTCATGAAGTCAAAAATTGTGTTCCCAGCATTTTCCTCTACAACTTTTTTTGAGAATTCGTTGCCTGACCTAAAGATAGTTTAAGTCTGTTTTAGGTGATGCGTTATTTGTTGTTTTTTTGTTTCTAGTAATTGGTAGAATAGAACGCCGGACTGGTAACCCGGAGTTCGAGTCTTGCCTAAAACAGTGAATTTTCCTACTTTTCCTTCATTTGTAAGCATTTTGGTATCGCTGCCAGACGTCTAACTACTTAGAGGGTGCTGGCGTAAAATTATTGTATTTATATTGAAATTTTACATCAAAATGAAAAACATGTTTTAATCAAGGATAAATAAATACCATGGACAAAATCACAGTGGAACTAGACTAGCTTTGTAAAGGCAGACTCTAACGAAAACTTTAAAAAGTTAATAAAGTTTGCTTCATAATATCTAATTTTCATTTACTATAATACGTAGGTTTTGGTATAAACAGTGAATTTAGGTACTGTGCGCACTTTGCCATGAAAAGCCCAATTCACCTTTAATCTTTTTTCCAAATAAATGTTTCTCAATAACAAGATATACCTCTTACCGACTTTCCTGTAAATAAACCACTTCATTATTACCGCACTAGGCCAGCAAAACAAACATTATTTACGCGTACGTGCTCACCAGTAAATGCTTTATTGTTGTATCTCCGAGATGAATGTAAATGCGATTCTGTGTACGGAAGAGTTAGTAATTAATTGCACATATCACTTACAAAGGGGCCCGCACTAATACTACGCGAGGTGTGGCCAGGAAACCAGCGAGGATTTTTGGAAAAGATAAAGTACCTAAGTAGGATATAAGTATATCTTTCGGCGGCCGATCGTAAGATCAAGCATATCGTGAAATTTCTAGGCATATCCTGAAACGTGAAAATCTTTGACTCGTTCCCTGAGTCGACGGAGCCTCGCTACGCGGGGCTCCGATTTCTGGGCAGTTTGCCCTTCGGGCATCTGAAGCAACCTAACGGACCTATCCTACCTATACATGGTGTGTCTGACCATGGGGCTTTAAATCCAGGGCTTGATTTTACTCGCTAAACTGAGCTACTTTTACTATGGGACTAACTCTAAAATCGGGGAAAATTTTTTGGCTTTTCCATAGAAAATATCGACATCTGATCAGCCAAAATGTATGAAAAAGTAAAAAAAAAATTCGGGATTTCGGGGTTGGTGCCATAGTAAAAGTAGCTCAGTTTAGCGAGTAGAATCGAGCCCTGGATTTAAAGCCCCATAGTCAGACACACACTGTATATTGGTTTAATGTGACTATCACGACATCAAAACATCACAACATCACAACGACGTCAAAACATCACACAGGAACATTACGATCTGCCTGATCTTACGATCGGCCGCTGATATATCCAATCCGTTTATATCCGTTATCAATGTTGCAGTTTATTGAAAACTAGCTTTATAGGGCTATATACTATTAAAAAGCGTCATCACTAAATTGGCTACCGAGTGGACACTGCAGATTAGCAGGGGCAGAGGCAGACCTAAAAAAACCGGGCAAGTGCGAGTCGGACTCGCGCACGAAGGGTTCCGTACCATAATGCAAAAAAAACAAAAACAAAAAAAAGCAAAAAGCAAACGGTCACCCATCCAAGTACTGACCCCTCCCGACGTTGCTTAACTTTGGTCAAAAATCACGTTTGTTGTATGGGAGCCCCATTTAAATCTTTATTTTATTCTGTTTTTAGTATTTGTTGTTATAGCGGCAACAGAAATACATCATCTGTGAAAATTTCAACTGTCTAGCTATCACGGTTCGTGACAGACGCTGGTGACAGACGGACGGACGGACGGACGGACAGCGAAGTCTTAGTAATAGGGTCCCGTTTTACCCTTTGGGTACGGAACCCTAAAAAGGAGATGGCGGGATGACCTCGACGCTTTTCGCGGCGATTGGTGGGAACATGCACCAAACCGTGACGAGTGGCGGAAGAAAGGGGAGGTCTTTACCCTGCAGTGGGACACGTCCTTATAAAAAAAAAACATTACTGCCCGAACTCTCATAATCACAACAAAATGACGTTTTTAATTTTATTTTTAAACTACCAATATAACAAAAAATGCAAACGCAGGCGTGTACCGTAGAATCACTTATTTGTTAGATTTTTATTTTGCATATGGTTCATAACTTCATCCGTCACTTCAATGAATCAAAATGTAACCAAAGTGTTACTAAAATATAATAAGTAGAGAATGGCCAGAAAACTCCGCGTAAAGGCCGCGAGCCGCTTGTTTCGGGGCCTCCCCTTTAATAAATAGTTCACGTAAACATTTTCCTCTTAATTCCCAGTAGATTGAGCGCCGCTGAAGCCACCCTGTATGCGGCCCGCGTACTCTTCGACAGCTCGTCTAATGGGATTGGGCACAAACATTGATTTTGTTGAAAGGCTTTTTACGTTAGATTTTAGGTTAAGATTTCTTTACAGAAAAAGTAAAAAAATAATAATATTAACCAACAAAAAACTAACGATAACGTCACCTTGCTTGAGGTCTACGGTCTACTCGCATCTTTAACTTACCGTAAAATCACATAGTACGGACCATGGTATAATAATATACTCTCTCCCCGTCTTTTCTAGGTCACCTGACTGACACAAGCGTACGTCATCATGTGACAGCGCTATATGGTAATATGCGATAGCGCTATATATAGCGGCCATGTTATTGTGACGTAGGCTTGTGTCACTCTGGGAGGAGAAGACCATGTTTTAGGGCCCCCCCACATCTGGCGTCTTTCGAGCGTCGGCGTCTACAATTCTATGGCCGACGTCGACGCAACGTCGACGCAGCGTCGACGCAACTGCGCAGCGACGTCATTTTCCATAGCGCTGGACCGACGCCGACAGACGCCGACGCTCGAAAGACGCCAGATGTGGGGGGCCCCTTATTAGACTATGGTAAGGACTAGGGACGTTGTGGAAATCCTTGGTGGAGGGCTTCGTCCAGCAGTGGACGTCTTTTGGCTGATAAATAACATATAATTATTCAGGCAATATGGATGTTTCCTCTACTTAAAATATATACAGCTTAAACTTAAATAAATACAGCTGTTATTTTTAAGCACGATTTCTGTTTAATAAATCGGATTGAAATATAAAAAGTAGGCGAGTTGACCATGACGTCACTATACCCGTTTTCATGTAAATTACATATTAGCAAATCCTATTGACAGTTCTAAAAAAGAAGCTGATTTGACTAGCAGGCAAGTAGCCTTTTCCGACATAAAGTATTTCAAGTGAAGTCCTTATTCATCTAATCGCTAAACGATATATCTGACCTTGATCGACCTTGAACGGAAAAGTTTTAATTAACAATACAATGACTCCTTAACACGAAACTCAAACATCTGTCGGTAATCTCCAAGTGAAATTACATAAAACCAGTTAATAAACAACTTTAAATCAAAGGTATAACGTTCAAAATCCTTTGCTTGAAACCCACTTTCTTTGACGCACAATTCATGTTTGGATCCATATAAGCCAATTCGAGTTTTAGTTATTCGTGTTTGGAGCCATATAAGCCAATTCGAGTTTTAGATACTGATCTGTAAGTGTCAAAAATGACGGTTGACGGTTTTCTTTAACCAAAAACGTCACTTATTTCACATATCAGTATCGTATCGAAAACAGATCAAATAACTAAAACTCGAATTGGCCCATTCATATATTAAATAGAGACGCCTAAAGTTTCATAACATAACCGCCATGTCTGGTTCCAAGTTGTTAATTTCCACTTGGTGTATTAGGAATTTAGATATTAGAATTTGGTAGTTTGAGTTAATAGGGGGTTTATTGTGGGTTTAATTTATTAGGCAAATGCCTTTAGATTAGGGTTAGTTAGGGGTTAAGGAGGGGGTTTATCAGTTAGTCTACCATTACCGACCTACGCTATAAGCAAAGAGAATAGAGTGCATAGAGACGGTATATCAATATTATAGTACATTGTGTAACATGGGGCGTAAGTTGAATATTGCAAACGAGAGTAAAAAATCGCGACGGCTTGTCGGAGCGATTTATAGACTCGAGTTTGCAATATTATTACGCCCCGAGTTACACACAATGTTTTTCATCACACTTGCGATACAAAAATTAAGTATAAAGACAAAAAACTGTTAATTATGGCACTAGAAACTTCATAACTCCCTAGGGAGAACGCTTTTTCTATAACTCCCGCTAAACCTGCGTGCAATCCCACATTTACTGAGTGAGAGTGATGAAAAGTAAATTATGTAGCCACTGTAAATTTATTGCCATCTTTCGAAAACTATTATAACGCCATTTGACTTAGATCCTTATTCTTTTACTGATATGTGTTAACTTAATAACTTATTAAATATTAATATTAACGCCATCTACTCGACTATAGGCCAAAGGTATGGAGCAATCTGCAATCTTTTCGAGCGATGGCGCCATAACCTTCAGCCTACTCTCGAGTAGATGGCGTTAATATTAATATTTAACAAATCAACACACATCAGTGTAAGAATAATGATCAAAGTCAAAAGGCGTTCTAACAGTTTTAATCGTCTGTCAAAAGAACTGTGCTGTAGCTACATAATTTACCATGACATGACAGTAACTCTAGATTTCAAATTCTCTTTGCTATAAGGTTTCCTCCCTACCAGAGATATATATAACTCCGTATAAGATAAATAAAGTCTAAGAAAAAAACGTGCCTCGGATGTCAAGCAAAAGTCACTGTCGAATAGATGGCGCCATATACCTTTGGCCTATTGTCGTTTAGATGGCGTTGGCGACACCGTTTGATATTTAACAATTTTAACACGTATCAGTGAAAGAACATGGGTCATTGTGGAACAATAAAAATTAATAATCATAGATCCGTAAACATATACTAATTCATTTATACATTTTCAATTTTATTTTAAGTTTTAATCGTGTGTCGATAGATGGCAGTAAATGTACCGTGACTACAAAATTTACTTTGACAGGACCCCTCTATACTATCTATTCTTTTTGTCCCTACAGAATATGTAAGTAGTGCGAAGTGCGAGTGGAAGCGCTGGTGGCCTAGCGGTGAGAGCGTGCGACTTGCAATCTGGAGGTCGCGGGTTCAAACCCCGGCTCGTACCAATGAGTTTTTCGGAACTTATGTACGAAATATCATTTGATATTTACCAGTCGCTTTTCGGTGAAGGAAAAACATCGTGAGGAAACCGGACTAATCCCAATAAGGCCTAGTTTACCCTCAGGTCAGATGGCAGTCGCTTTCGTAAAAACTAGTGCCTACGTCAAATCATGGGATTAGTTGTCAAGAGTACCCCAGGCTCTCATGAGACGTGGCGAAATGCCGGGATAACGCGAGAAAGAAGAAGAAGAAGTTGACTGAAGTAGCATGACAAATACGAACGTTTCCGAGAAAATACGATGGAAAACAATTATGCACTATTCTATAGTTCGTTTTTTTTAGCATTAGAAAGAACTCCGCAGAAGCAAGCGTGTAGTTTTTATCAGACTCATTAATTGTTAATAATTATTGAATTATCTAATGTAGCATGGTCAATACATATAATTTACTTCAAATTGTTACCGCTAAAAGTGTCAGATTTAGAACCACAAGCGAACTTCTGCGAAGTTCTTTCTAATGCTAAAAAAACGGACTATATCTGTATCTAGGTTTATTTGAGAGCTCATTAGTCAACCAAGTGCATGAAGCGTCATTAATCTGTGACGTTACGTCAGCGCGACACGATTGATGACGTGAGTTGACGTCACACGTGCGTCCGTTGTGTTGGCACGAAAATTGGCTCGCAATAAATGTCATGATAAATCATTTAGGTTCTTTTTAGGGTTCCGTACCCAAAGGGTAAAAACGGGATCCTATTACTAAGACTCCACTGTTCGTCTGTCTGGCACCAGGCTGTATCTCACGAACCGTGATAGCTATATAGACAGTTGAAATGTTCACAGATAATGTATTTCTGTTGCCGCTTTAAAAACAAATTCTAAAAACATAACAAAATAAATATTTTAAGTGGGACTCCCATACAATAAACGTGATTTGCCGTTTTTTGCGTAATGGTACGGAACCGTTCGTGCGCGAGTCCAACTCGCACTTGGCCGGTTTTTTACAACTTTTAGGCCTCCGTTAGCTTACCTACTTTTAAGCCTCTCTTCCCGAAGTCTACAGAAAACTTCTAATTTAAAATGAATGTCTTAATTAAATTAGCTTTACTTGCAGCAAAAAGAATAGATAGTATAGAGGGGTCCTGTCATTGTCAATTTTGTAGTCACGGTACATTTACTGCCATCTATCGACACACGATTAAAACTTAAAATAAAATTCAAAATGTATAAAATAATCAAAATATGTTTACGGATAAATGATTCATAATTTTTATTGTTCCCTACTGACCCATGTTCTTTCACTGATATGTGTTAAAATTGTTATTATTAACGCCATCTAGCCGAGAATAGTAAAAAGGTAATGGCGCCATCTATTCGAGAACGACTTTTCCTTGGCCGTCCGAGGCACGTTTTTTTCTTAGACTTTATAGGTCAGGAAATGAATGCTCAAAAAACGTTGTAGAGGGAAATGCTTGGAACACAATTTTTGACTCCGTAACTTTGTTTGGACTAGTTAGGAGGTGAACATATCAAAAGTCCCCGGTTGTAGCCCCGGTGCTGGGGGGTAGAGGGGGGGTAAGAAGGTCGAATTTTTCGGTTTTTCATTGATATCTTGGAAACTTTGCGTCTTAGCGACATGACTACTAAGACAAACCGAAAGCTGATAAAATTAGTTACAAGTTTTATTCAGTCAAGTTTTTCGATATCTTGAATAGTTTTTGAGATACCCGCTCTTGAAAGTTTATTTAGGGATTTTAATTTTATCTTGACATCTACATCAGTGAAGCTGTTAGGCCATGTTTGGTATCATTTTCGTACAAATCGGGGGTGCTGAATTCATTTATGGTATCACATTAACACTATTTCGAAGTAAAACCAAAATTTAAAAAAACATATTTTTTTAAATCCCTCTTCACGCTTAACCCGCTGAACCAATTTCGTTGAAATTTGGTATAGAAATAGTTTCAGTCTCGACACAGGACATAAGATAGTTTTTATAACGAAAAACATCTTTTGAGGGTGTGAAAAGTGGGGTGGAAATTTGTATGGGGAGTCAATAACCGCTGAACCGGTTAAGATGAAATTTAGGATGGTATACATCTGTGATTTAGATGAAAATGATACCAAACATGACTATAAACCTTACCTTAAGCAGTATTAACCTCAGGAATGCAGTTTCGTCGACGAAGTTGAATTCCCCCCATACTCTATTTCACAACTTTAAAGGATGATTATTGAGATAAAAAGTATCTTATGCTCTGTCTTGGGACTCGAAATATCTGCATACCAAATTTCAATTAAATCGGTTGAGCGGTTTAAGCGTGAAGAGGAATTAAAAAAAAAGGTATTTGTTTAAAGTTTATGTGTTTTTTCTTAGGAATGGTGTCAATGTGATACCAAAAATGAATTCAGCACCCACGACTTATACGAAAATGATACCAAACACGGCCTAAGAGCTTCACTAATGTAGATATCAAGATAAAATTGAAAGCCCTAAATAAACTTTCAAGAGCGGATATCTCAAAAACTATTCAAGATATCGAAAAACTTGACTGAATAAAACTTGTAACAAATTTTATCAGCTTTTGGTTTGTCTTAGTAGTCATGTCGCTAAGACGCAAAGTTTCCAAGATATAAGTGAAAAACCGAAAAATGAGACCTTCTTTCCCCCCTCTACCCCCCAGCACCGGGGCTACGGCCGGGGACTTTTGATATGTTCACCTCGTAACTAGTCCAAACAAAGCTACGGAGTCAAAAATTGTGTTCCTAGCATTTCCCTCTATAACTTCTTATTGCTTGGCCTATTATTTATCTTATACGGAGTTATATATATCTCTGCTTGCAGCAATACAGAAGCATCGATGAAAAATAATGAAAATATAAGATAACATCATAACAAATTTTTAATTATAATGTTCTTTAATGGAAAATTGGGGCATTATCTATGAAAAGGGACCTTATTGTCGATGGCGCATACGCCGCACAGCGTCGCGCGGCGTTGTATTTATATCGGAACATCGTTAGCAATGGCGTAAGCGCCATCGACAATAAGGTCCCTTTTCATAGATAACGTCACAATTGAAATTGTAACTTTCCAAGAATACATTTTATCTCTTCCGTTTTTTTAGCATTAGAAAGAACTTCGCAGAAGTAAGCGTGTGGTTCCAAATCCAGCCCTTTTAGCGGTAATAATTTGAAGTAAATTATATGTATTGACCACGCTACATTAGATAATTCAATAATTATTAACAATTAAAGAGCCTGATAAAAACTGCACGCTTGCTTCTGTGGAGTTCTTTCTAATGCTAAAAAAAACGAACTATAGTACGAACTATGTTATTGTCCATTTAATGTAAACAACGTGTATGTGAGGTGTGCAATAAAGAGTATTGTATTGTATTGTATTGTATTGTTTTGTATAGTAATTCAATATTGTACGGTCAAGGATATTAATTTCAGTACCATTTTAATTTTGTACCTTGACACGGTGACAATCAATATGAAAGTCGCTAGGGATCTCATACTATTGCCACTGTGACAAAGATAAAAAAAAAAATTAAATCTATTTATTTCCCAAGAAAGTACTTAAATCTACATACATATGTGTGCAAAATCTCTAGTATGAGATTATGTGCGCGGTCACTAAACTCGCGTTTTGTCAAGATAAAAGATAAAAGATAGGTTGTGTTTTGATAAGATAAGATAAGGATTTATTTGCTTAAACGTAGCACATTAAGTTGACAAAATTGGTAAAAGTAGGCAGTATCACATGTCCGAAATGGTACTGAAATGAAATTTCTTGACCGGACTTCTAATTATATGAATATTGAAAAGTGCTTAGTTTTTCATTTACAGACATGAATACGCTTTAACTAATAAAAGAATACAGATTCGCTGGAATCGATATAACGAAGGATTCAATGAAACATTCCAATAAAAGAAAAATGTAAAAACTAATACGCGCATACTGAGAATTCCATCAGCACCGACCGAAATTTCCAAAAGGATTTAATAAAAACGGTTTTATAAAATCCACCTATAAAATCCAGGCGCGCAAAAATATTTTTATACCTATAGTTTTAAAAACGACTTCTTTTAAATTTGTAATGAGAGTTGAAAAATAAAAAAAGTTGTGCGACTGAGAGAGTCTCTGGGGGGACATAAGTTCAGCAGAGCGGGACACAGAGATAGGGGAGTGTATTATGGGGTAACACTGTATAGAAAATTTTATTTTAGTTTCAAGTTTTTTACAAGCTTTTATTTAACTTGAAAATGTATGTAGTGTAGGTATTTACTTATGTATTTTCGGGTCATATCTACTTTCTAACATTCGATTGAGCTGAATGTTTACATAGGTAAGTAGGTAGTACGGTACATAATATATAAGTTGTATGTATGTATGTATGTCACTTTATTGCACATAAACAGGTTTACATAAAATGGACAAAAACAAAACAAAAATAAAAATGTTATGTACAAAGGCGAACTTATCCCTAAAAGGGATCTCTTCCAGCTAACCTTTGAGAAAATGCGAAAGGATCAGATACTAACAGGTGAAAGACAATTTAATATGGACAAATAGCACTATGAGAATTTTGGATACACATAAAGGACGACGAGAGCAAATAAGCACTTAAAGAAAAAAAAAAACAGTACTAGGTACATATTAATAAATAGTATAAATACGCATAAACTATAAACATACCTATACATATATATACTTAGACATATACTTACATAAAATACACATATACATATATGTATACATAAACATATAACCTATATATAAATATATATATATATATACATATAAAGTATTCAGTTCTAACTACATCAGGAGTCTAATAACCACAACTTTTTCAACTTCTCCTTGAGTGAGGCAACAGATTGCGATTTCCTTACGTCCACTGGTAGATCGTTCCACAGCTTAACTGAGTAGGCAGTGAAAGACCTACAGTACGCACGCGACTTTTTCGGTGGAATGGCTAGAGTCAGATTGGCACTAGATCGCAGACGGTGACCGCTAACAGTAGCCAAAAAACTAAATCTAAGGCTAAAACTAAATCTAAATCTAAGGCTAAAACGCAATCTAAGTTCGGTAACAATGCTATATTACTTAGTATGGTCAGGCGTGTCTCACACCGCGATTTCGTCGCTTTGCTACAGGTACTGGTAGCTAAAAGTACATCCGTTCCACCCCAATTTTGGGGTTTGCCATAAGCCGAGCGTGGCGTTGTCGCCACCTAGCGGCCATATCTGTGCTGATCGTAACAGACGCGTTTTGTTAGAGAGTGGGTCGTTTCTCCAAAAGTTGGCACCGTCAGGTTAAAATTTATGTTTTTCAAAAATTTTGCATTTTCGCATTTTTTTTTATTGGGATCGTTAAAAGGCAACTTAAACTATTAGAAAATGTGGAAGGGAAGCAATTCCTTCAATTAGTTTAGAAGATATAGGCGTTTGAAATTCAGGTGAATGATATCAAGGGCAGGTGAAAGATATTTTGTCTCCAGGTTATCGATAGTAGAAGCAGGTTATCGAGAAATAAGTACAAATTCCAATGAAAATATTGACAGGTTATCGAGAGGCGTCATTAACCTGTGTCCGTTGCCGTTAACCTGGTTTCTTGTCATCATTCACCTGTAATGAGTGTCATCCACCTGTCCACCACATCATTTCAATGCCTTCTAAAAATAATCGAAAAATGTGTCATCTTCAATAAAAAGGGAACTTATTGTCCACCACGATGATTAAAATTTTGGATTCTGACCCACCTCACCTTCGATTCGATTCCTAATTTAACAACAAGTTTCTGTGAATAAGTAAATAAACATTCAATCTTGCTGCCTATTCACCCTGGCAGTACCTAGTGGAACTCAGGTTTGGTGCAACATAGACACACGCTGTTTTGGTCATCCAACACGTCTTGATGAGCACTTGGAAGTGCAGTACCCAAGATAGAGCTGATGCTGAGCCCTCGCAGTACCTACTGGAACTCAGGTTTGATGCAACATAGACACACGCTGTTTTGGTCAGTCGACACGTCTTGATAAGGACTTGGGAGGGCAGTACCCAAGATAGAGCTGATGCTGAACCCTCGCAGTACCTAGTGGAACTCAGGTTTGGTGCAACATAGACACACGCTGTTTTGGTCATTCGACACGTCTTGATGAGGACTTGGGAGAGCAGTACCCAAGATAGAGCTGATGCTGAACCCTCGCAGTACCTAGTGGAACTCAGGTTTGGTGCAACATAGACACACGCTGTTTTGGTCATTCGACACGTCTTGATGAGGACTTGGGAGAGCAGTACCCAAGATAGAGCTGATGCTGAACCCTCGCAGCACCTAGTGGAACTCAGGTTTGGTGCAACATAGACACACGCTATTTTGGTCATCCAACACGTCTTGATGAACACTTGGAAAAGTGGTTACTAAGATAGAGCTGATGCTGAACCCTCGCAGTACCTAGTGGAACTCAGGTTTGGTGCAACATAGACACACGCTGTTTTGGTCATTCGACACGTCTTGATGAGGACTTGGGAAAGCAGTATCCAAGATAGAGCTGATGATGAACCCTCGCAGTACCTACTGGAACTCAGGTTTGATGCAACATAGACACATGCTGTTTTGGTCATTCGACACGTCTTGATGAGCACTTGGGAAAGCAGTACCCAAGATAGAGCTGATGATGAACCCTCGCAGTACCTAGTGGAACTCAGGTTTGGTGCAACATAGACACACGCTGTTTTGGTCATCCAACTCGTCTTGATGAACACTTGGAAAAGTGGTTACTAAGATAGAGCTCATGCTGAACCCTCGCAGTACCTAGTGGAACTCAGGTTTGGTGCAACATAGACACACGCTGTTTTGGTCATTCGACACGTCTTGATGAGCACTTGGGAAAGCAGTACCCAAGATAGAGCTGATGCTGAACCCTCGCAGTACCTACTGGAACTCAGGTTTGATGCAACATAGACACATGCTGTTTTGGTCATTCGACACGTCTTGATGAGCACTTGGGAGCGCAGTACCCAAGATAGAGCTGATGTTGAACCCTCGCAGTACCTAGTGGAACTCAGGTTTGGTGCAAGGTTAGGTCAGGTTAGGTCCGGGTTCAGGTTCAGATAAGAGCCGGGATCCAGGTCCAGGTCCGACTCCGGGTTTGAGTCTAGGTCCGGGTCCGAGTCACAGTCCGGGTCCGAGTCCGGGCCCGAGTCTGGGTCCGGGTCCCAGCCCCAGTCCCAATCCAAGTCTCAATCTAAATCGCCAAACGTGTACTATGCATCGTTGAAGAGTTCTGTTCTAATCATCATCAGCAGTTCCACTTCATCAAATGCGACAGTTTTTAATAAAAATGCTTGATTTTCTGATGAAAATCCAAAAGTCACTATACGCATGCCTTTAAGATTTGAGGAGTTCCCTCGATTCCTCATGGATCCCATCATCAGAACTCGAGATTGACAAAAATGCAGCTTAAAAACTTATCTTGCTTAACAAACATAACGAAGAGGACAAATTGCCAAACGTGAACTATGCGTCGTTGAAGAGTTCCGTTCTGATCTTCATCAGCAGTTCCACTTCATCCAATGTCACTTTTGTGAATGTATATGCTTGATTTGTAAATAAAAACACAAAAATCACTATATGTATGCCTTTAAGATTTGAGGAGTTCCCTCGATTCCTCATGGATCCCATCATCAGAACTCGAGATTGACAAAAATGAAGCTTATAAACTTATCTTGCTTAACAAACATAACGAAGAGGACAGATCGCCAAACGTGAACTATGCGTCGTTGAAGAGTTTCGTTCTGATCTTCATCAGCAGTTCCACTTCATCCAATGTCACTTTTGTGAATGTATATGCTTGATTTGTAAATAAAAACACAAAAATCACTATATGTATGCCTTTAAGATTTGAGGAGTTCCCTCGATTCTTCATAGATCCCATCATCAGAACTGGGTTTTGACAAGAACGGGACTAATTTGCATATACTTATACTTTTTACAAAACATTTTAATATATGTCTAAAACTAAAAACCCTCATAAGGTACCTTTTCCCGTGGGACGTCACAAAACTAGTTTGAGTATATGTAACGTGGATTTTAAATAATTATCGATCACCTGTCATATGGCAGGTGAATGACGCTTCGTTCACCTGCCATTGCATCATTCACCTGACTTTTTTGGACAGGTTAACGAGACTTAAGACAAAAGTACAAAAATTTCAATAATATGCAGCTTTAACAGACAGGATAGTTTTTATTCCTAAATTAACACACAAAAGCGATATAACCGCTATATAATTATATAGTTACGAGTATTAGTTGTGGTATCAGTGACATTAACCTGCCGCAAAATCTCATCCACCTGGCAGTTTTAGCCAGGTGGACGATATGCAGGTGATGGGGAAAATGGCAGTTATATCGCGAATACACAAAATGTATTAGTTTGATGAACTCCATACTTAGGCATATAAAACTAAACTATTGTTTACGTTACATATCTTGATAGTAATGCGATAGGTTACATAATTAGCAAGATATCGACTCCAGGATAAAGAGTACTTACCCATTACAAACTCCAATTTCCGATACTTTGTCGTTTGTGTTTTATTTGCGAAGCACAATAACCACGTCTTCGTCCTACCAGGTGATAGCTGATGAGTGATGGCTTCAGCTCGTGCGGAGTGAGACGGGAAAGGTGCGATGGGGGTTATACAATCGTCGTGAACGTGACGCGCCAGGTGACTGTTAAGAATTGCCTTGGACAAACTTTGAAGCCGAATAACTTAAAATATAAGTATCATATTGTTATGCGATAGTAATACTTTAAAAGTTAAGGATATATGTATGTTAATAAAATACGGTAATGCCGTTGAATTAAGTTAATATTTTGTGTGGTTTTCATAGCTCGAAACATCAGTACCTCGCGTTGGGACACGGCAGGTTAACGGATAAACGTAGTTACAATATTTTTTTTTGTAATCAATATTTATTAAATCTTTTTCAAAGTATTAGGCCTCTGTGTAAAAAGTCTCTCTAAATATGTATTAATTTTTTATATATAAAAATAGTACATAACGAAAAAAAAGTTCTAACATAAACCTATTTACAGGTGGCGGTGCCAACTTTTTGAGAAACGACCAGTGAGTCTTCTGTACTTAGTACTATTATTAATTCTGTGGTATGGTACCATCGAGCTAATCTGATTATGGACACAGGAGGTAGCAGAACTCTGTGATAACTATAACGACGCAAACTAATGTTTTATGTTTGGGTTTGGCATACTCGTAATTCAGCCCAATTTGAACTTTAAGATACGTCAGTTGTTTTTGGCTTACTCCCTGCAATTTCGCACAGGGTGAATTTGCCAACATACGTCAGTTAATAGATCTAGAAAACGAAATGTCAGTCAGTGTCAAATATGACGTTTCTTCAAACAAAAACGTCACTTTTGTCACTTTTAACACTGACACATCTAATCCATAATTATCGTTTCTAGATCTATTCATTGACGTATCTTAAAGTTCGAATAGGGCATATTTGTCTCAATGACTATGTTGCCTGTTGAAAGAAAAGTACAGTCAGCCATGAAAGCTTGTATCAAAAATGGTATTTTTAAATAAAAAACCGGACAAGTGCGAATCGGACTCGCCCACCGAGGGTTCCGTACTTTTTAGTATTTGTTGTAGCGGCAACAGAAATACATCATCTGTGAAAATTTCAACTGTCTATCTCGGTTCGTGAGATACAGCCTGGTGACAGACGGACGGACAGCGGAGTCTTAGTAACAGGGTCCCGTTTTACCCTTTGGGTACGGAACCCTAAAAAAACGTATTTCAATACCACGTCCCCTTCAACTTGTACACAACGTCGCGTCGGTACACACGCTCTGAATTTATAGTCTCCGTGATAGAGGGAAATGTTTCCACAATCCTGGTTTAAGGGGTTACTACACTGCGCGATCTTTCGGGTACTAATCTACCCTAGTAGGTACCTCCTCATTTTCTGAAAGTAACTTAGTAAGGCGACGCTTAAGAATCAATACTGTCTAAGTAACAAATAATTTAAAATTTAGACAATTAAGTATGGCATGCTATTCGTTATTTTTTCTGCACCTAACTGCATTAAAAGGTAAAAAACGTCAAAAATTTTAGTTCGACATTATTGATTCTTAAGCGTCGAAGGATTAAAACTCAAACTTCAAGATATTCACAAGAGACGACACGTACTAGATCCATTCAAGATACGTTATAGTTTAGGGCCCCCCCACATGGCGTCTTTCGAGCGTCGGCGTCTGTCGGCGTCGGTCCAGCGCTATGGAAAATGACGTCGCTGCTCAGTTGCGTCGACGTCGGCCATAGAATTGTAGACGCCGACGCTCGAAAGACGCCAGATGTGGGGGCGCCCTTAGATATCAACTAGTTCTCTTTTGCAGCGCAATTCGGGCAACCAATGTCACTTTTACGTTAGATACTCGTAGAGTAAGATATCTATCCTGTGTCATATCCTGTGGAAATCGTTCAAGAGTATCTCCAGAATCGCGCAAATGTCAAATTTGACAGGTTAGATCTTAAACATATTGTTATCGTATCTTGGTGATGTCTAAAAGATATCTAATAGATGTGTATTTCAAAATTTGAATCGGGGCCATATTTTTGATGACACAATGTAAGCTTAAAGGCCGAGCCACACCGGCTTGCGTGTGCGTGACGTGCGCGTGTGCGTGCGCTAAAATGTTTGAGCCGCACACGCACACGTCACGCAAGCGGTGTGCCATCTCTCATAAGGATCTGTATACTACAACGCCGCACGCGCACGTGCACGTCACGCACACGCAGCCGGTGTGCACAGGCCTTAAAGTTGGCTTCCTGTGCCTAAAGTCAGGGCACTGCAGATCGTGTAGTGTGACACCCCCTTACAAAAGAAGAGAAGTGCCAAGAGACACGTACGCGGCTAATAAAAGTATCCAATTTTTTGATAACGACATTATAGCCCGCGCTGATATTGTAAAGTGAATTTACGTTAAAGATTGGGACATTTTTATTAAGGTGCAAAAAAAGGAGGTTTGATGAAGGTAAACTCGTCGCTATGTATATATTTTAGAGATTTCAGAGAAAGGTATAATGTATATATATCATGAGTTTGTGTGGCTAATGGCCTGATTCGAACTTTAAGAGTAAGATAGGTATTTCACATAATCAAGATACGATATGGATTAGATATGTCAGTGTCAAAAGTGACGCTTCTTCAAACAAAAACGTCACTTTTGACACTGAAATATCGTACGACGTATCTTAAAGTTCGAACCGGACCGTAAGTACACTATAATATAGGTTAGGTTTAGAGATATTTATATTCTCATAAAAGACATAATATATTTGAACACACATTTAGTAGGTATGTGAAGCCAGAGGATTGAATCAAAGGTTTGGTTTTAGGTGCTTTCTTCAAAATTGTGGTTGAAAATAAAGCTGAAACGGTTGAAATAGACATACACATACACATACACATACACATAGACATACATACATACATACATACATAGACATACATACATACCCGCTATCTTCAGTTACCCGTGAACAAGATGCATGTAACTGCGTCGAAATATCGGGAGCTCGAAAACAATACAAAAGGTAATCGCGGTTTATATCCCGGTCGATATAAAGTCTAGTGAATCTAACCGTGAATCATTCAAAACTGCGGGGCTACCGCCAACTACATCCGACGTATTGCCTCTCTGTCGCACTTGTAAATTCATACGTAAGTGTGACAGGGAGACAATACGTCGAAAGTGGTTCGCGGTAGATTCTCTGTTATCGCTAAGTATTTCTGTTAGGTGATAAGTTTAAGGCTGAACCAGCATATATCATGGTCGCAGTTTTACCACCTGTTATGCCATCAATGCCATCATGCGTCACTTTCGCACTTACATATTTATTAGAACGTGACAGGCATGGTGAGAAATTATAAAGAGCCGACCATATTAACCCTACAGGCCGGTAATAAATTTTATACGGCGATAGTACCTGCTGGTGCAGTCTGAAACTGAACGGTACCTTATCTCTGCTGCTGTCGCTGTTTAAATATTACCTTAAACTAGCTCGTACAGTCGCCATCAGATATATCGGAGCGGCCAAGGTGTTCACAATATCTGAACACGCACTCTAACGCTTTGACTATAAAGGCGTGTTCAGATATTTATGAGCACCGTGGCCGCTCCGATATATCTGACGACTGTACCCACGACTTTTTCCGTCTACATTTTTCACCCTCGATTTCACAAAGGGTATAATTTCGGGATCCCCCTGTCCTTTCCGGGACTCAAACCATCTCCATACGGAATCTCCTCTAAATCGGTGTAGTAGTTTAGGCGTGAAAAAACGGAACAAAGGATATCATCGTCCTCACTGTTAAGTAATAATTCGTAAAAGTTATTGCAAAGACAGTCTATATTCGGGTCAAACAGAAAACTGTGTTACGTCTTTCCTGTGTGTAGACATACACAAGAGTTAAGGAAGGGCTGTAAAGGTTAATTTTCTCATTTAACCCTTATCCACGTGAAAAGGTCCTCCTTTTATTTGGAGAACTATAATAAAATCATTACTTACATGCCCACAAGCTGTTGACTATTGCCCACAGGAGAGAAAAATGTACAGTTCGCGCGAACACACTAGTTTTCTCTCCTGTGGGCAATAGTTAATATATAGCTTGTGGGCATGTAAGTAATGATTTTATAATAGTTCTCTAAATAAAATGAGGACCTTTTCACGTGGATAAGGGTTAATGAGAAAATTAACCTTTATATAGCCCTTAACTCTTGTGTATGTCTACAGGAAAGACGTAACACAGTTTTCTGTTTGACCCATTCAGAGGCTAGAGTCCTTTTGAGTTGCGCTTAAAAAATACTCAATAAAGGACTCGACTCGTGACTTACAATTAGAAGACTCGGAAGTTTGTTGAGCATTGAGCCAAATATATTACAAAATAATCAGTCGATTTTTTCAAATTTAGACTTGAGACTCGACATTTTTATATTAAGGCGTGCTTTTTCCGTAGGAGCTAAGCGAACCAGTTTTTTGAATCCATTAGAAATATAAGAAACAATGTTTTAAAATTGTGAAAAAAATATATCTTATACTTAAGGATCTGGCAGATACGTTTTGGATCTCAAAAACATGATTAGATAAACTTTGCTCGATAGAAAAAAAATCCAAAGTTACGCCTTTTTTTAACAATAAATCCAAACTATATCTACTATACAAACTTTTTTGACTTGTTTTTTACACAAATGTATAGGTAATAAGATAATCTAGACGTTTTGGATCACTTTGTCTCGGTAACATCATTAAAATAATTTCTATGTTTCAATACCTACTAAATCCGCAAGCGCAATCACTCGCGAACGCACTTACGCCCTCTTCAGTCGCGCGGCAGCGCTTGTAGAGGACGGACCTGCGTCAGTGTGTTCCGCGCGGTCACGTGATTTTACCATTTACAAACAATGGGAAACAAAGCATATGAAACGTAAGAAAAAGTCACTAAGTGCTATAAAAACACACTTTCTGATAACAGAAGCATCTAATACTTTACGAGGTGCTTGAAAGCGCCTAGCTTTACTACATCAACAGTTAAAATATTTCAGTATTTTCACTAGGTCAGCAACCAATTTCAATGTAGGTAAATAATATTATATTCCTAGATAATATAATTGTGAGTATGTAAGTGTGTATTTACAGTATTTCACCTTTACTGATATACCTACGTCCGATCTGCAAAATGATTATATTCCTTCGTGCTCTTTGACTCCTTTGAAAATCAGAAATTATTTATTTGGATTGACACAGTATGGGGATGTTACAATATATGTATAGTGTTACGCTTTTAGTATGAGGATGCCGAAGGCGCCCGGCTTTGGATCGCATGCAACGTGCCAGGCCCGTCAAGCGTGCAAATTCATCATCATAATCATAAATTTATATAAATATAAAATGTCAAATTGAAATAATTGAAAAAATTACCATAATAGGCATATCGCAATACAATTATTTAAGAACTAAATACATATCACTAATTTTAATATTTGACCACGGTCGACATGAATTAAATATAATTGAGAGTTCCAAGTGCCTACAGGCAGTTAATCTTGTGCTTGGTTGTATTAGTCTTGTTCGAGAAACTGAACACGGTGAAAAATAGAGATAATACTCCTAAAAATACGTGTGATACCTCATTAGATTCGTCATAATGCCTAGAAAAATGTATTCGAAGCGTGTAGTAGCACACACAAAATATCAAAAGTTATAAGCAAAAAAAGGGGGGAAAAGTAGAGATCTTTAATTTCCCCAATATCTCAAAAAGTATTCATATTACGGTGCGAGATGGGTGGGGGGTGCTCGACCAAATGTCATAGAGGGCCCCAAGACAAAACAAAATACATTTAAATTTTTTCAAAATGGCCGACTTTTTTTATTTTTTTTCAAGTTGGTCCGAGCGCGCTGAGATTTGGCATGGCGGAAGATAGAGGCCCCTAAATTCCTATGAAAAAATTTTTTTGGAAAAAATCCAAGATGGCGGAAATAATGGTCATTTTAATTTTGTATGGCAACTTTTAAACGGTGCGAGATGGGTGGGGGGTGCTCGACCAAATGTCATAGAGGGCCCCAAGACAAAACAAACTGCATTTAAAAAAATTCACACAGGGCGACTTTTTTTTTATTTCTTTCATGTTGGTCCGAATGCGCTGAGATTTGGCATGCGGCGAGCTTGGAGGCCCAAGATTACTATGTGAAAAAAAAATTGGAAAAATCCAAAATGGCGGCGGACACAGGCCAAATTCAAATTTCCAGGTAGGTAGGTTAAGCGAGCCCGAAGGAGGCTGAAGGCCGACCCCGCGGAGGGTCGTCAGGCCCGGAGCTTTATCTGGAATGTCCAAGCATGCTCCACCCCCAGTAATTTTGGGCGAGGCCGAAAGTCGAGCTGCGGGAATGACGAACAAAGCAAAATCCTATACAAAAGTTTATAGCATTATTAAGCGATTTGTTAACCCGCGCGAGGCCGGGGCGGGTCGATAGTAATAAATAAACATAAAGCATACGCCAGACTGAATAAAAATATAAAAGTTTCACTAAAATTTACTGGATTGTACAGTCAGCAGCAGAAATAGCTACGGGGCCTAGTAATCAAAATTATGACACGGAAATGTCAAGATACTTAATAAGGTCTGTGTCGATCATTTTGAACATGTTATTCTGCTTATCTATTTCTGCTGCTGCCTGTACTGGTTTTAGAGTCTGGCTAATTTAGGTAGAACTAGAGTTTAGCTAAGAAAGGTAGAAGAAATTAATTTGACTGAACCATATCTGGTAGAAAAAGAAAGTGATTGATGTTTTAAACCTGTTCAAGGACGTGGAATAGTAGATATTAATTCGGCGTCCTTGAACAGGTTTTCAACAACAATCAGTTAATTATTTAATAGATATTTGGAAGAAACAAAACATAATATTGAAAATAATTTGTTACATTACGGTATGTACGTGTGGCGTAAAGCCAGTGGACTGTAGTTTTTTTAAGTTAGTTCCTTCGCTACACTATACTGCTTTACCAGATTGTAGAAGGGCTTACCGGGATTTTGTGGTCTGCAGCTGGCAGAGGCCTCGGCGGGTGGATTGCTCGCTGCTGGCTTCCTCGTTATTTCAAGGCACTGTTTTATGGTATATTTTGCGAATTCAGATATCCTTTCTGTCGCGATGTTTTGGTGACACTGACACCGTTAGTTATTACTTTTTAGACCATTGCTTGTGTGTCGCCGGCCAGTAGCCTCGCTACCTCAAGTAAATCAGTATAGCAGTAGGTATTAAGGATGAATACTAAACACCCCCCACCGAAAGCACTATGTGGCTTTCTCATAATATGAAAAAAGAGAGAACAGAACTTGCGCATGTATAGGCGCGAAAAAAATAAAATATATGCAATTAATGCGATAAAAGAAGGGGATTTAGTGAGTATAAGGCAGAGGACACAGTTTATTAACAGGTCTCAAAAAGGAATTGTTAGCTCTTGTGCGCAGAGTAACCTTGCGCACAATGCCGTCTAAACCGGGATGTGTTTGTTGGACAATTGCAAGTGGCCAACTGCAAGGAGAAACTCGGTCGTCCTTGACCAACACTAAGTCTCCTACATTAATATTGGGAGGCGAGGTAAACCATTTTGACCTTTGTTGTTAGGTATGTAAATAATCTTGGCTCCATTTCTTCCAAAACAGTTGAGAGCAATTTTGCAAATATTGCCAACGCGATAGATGACTTACAGGTACAGACAAGTGATTGTTAAATAATTAGACTATTTCTGTACTTTGTGTTTTCTTTTGTAGGTTTCTATACCCACGGGTGCCAAACGGAACCTGTTACAAATATGTTATAAATACTAAGCCTATAGAGTTAGACCAAATCAAAATCGTTGCAGACTTATCTTTGTCTAGCTCTGCCTATCAATTCAATTCCATCATCCGCTCCTCCATCTGACCTTTAACTGAGTTTTCCCTAAACCCGATAAAAAAAAAATTTTTTTTTTTTTGTGAGTAGCTCTTATAATGAAGGATATTTTTGCTGAGTATCAACATCCTACTAGTGACAGTTTTTGACTTATGATTTTATTATTATTTTTCTTTAATGTATTGTTTTTCGGGATGTATTCAAGCGATTTGCTGAAATTTATTGAATAGTGTTCTTTATTTAGGTATGCCTTGATACTCAAAAACCGAATACCATTTGTCATATAAAAAAAAATTACTCTCTACTCAACCGGTGTTTTACAATGTAGTATACAAACTCTTCGATTATGTTTGCGTTTTCTTATCAGGTTGTCGTATTTAAGAGTAAAATGCTAATCTCTCACCCCGATTGATTAAGGTTCTACCTACCTACCTACCTACCTTACCTACCTACCTACCTACCTACCTACCTACCTACCTACCTTACCTACCTACCTACCTACCAACCTACCTACCTACCTACATACCTACCTACCTACCTACCTACCTACCTTACCTACCTACCTACCTACCTATACCTTACCTTTATATGAACAATGCGCGGATGCGGGTGGCTTCCAACCGGTACGAACGAATGGAGGTCCAAGGGGGAGGCCTATGTTCAGCAGTGGACGTCTTATGGCTGAGATGATGATGATATGAACTATACCTTACCTTAATTGACCGTCACCTTAAAATGTTTATTTCCTTTCGGTACTTTAATTCTACTACGCTGCCATTAAATTAAAACGTTGTTACCGATCACTAAATAATAAGTACACATGGCTCTGTAAAAATAATAATTCTAAATATAATGATCAGAAACACGTAATGCAAAAAATATATACATATACAATAAAAACTATAAAAACGTGACCCTTGCACGGTATGGTTAAAATACTGCCATCATAAGATCTTATACTGTGACCCGTTTGCTATCGCCGCCGCGCACAGCGCGCGCTCACGTGCTCGTCGAGCGGTTCGGGACGCGCGGGCCCTTCACGGTTTGCCGCGCACCTCACCCCCTCAGATTCGTTGATGAGTCGAATCATATCGCCTTAAAGGAAAAAAGCACCACCTCCGGCAAGACACGAACTCGTAAAAAAATGTAGTATCGCTCGCAGTCATTTCTGCTTGATAAAAATTTGTTCAAAAGACTCGAGCTGCTACCAACACTATACTCTGTATCTTTAGGTACTCGTATTTAAAAGTAAACAAAATCTACCCTCAAATGACTCCTTAAGCCAGTTGAGGGTAGATAAAAACATTACACAATCAAATAATGTAGGTTAAAGACAAGTCGTTCAGTGACTGATCCAGGTGGTTTTGTATTTGGTTGGTTAACCAATATATGTTATAACTACCTAAAGATACAAACTAAACCTCTTATTCATAAGCGTGTACTAAAGTTGACAAGCCGATAATAATCGTTTGTCCCTTTCCGACGTATTGCTATGATGGAAAGGGACAAACGATTATTATCGGCTTGTCAACTTTAGTACACGTTTATGAATAAGGGGGTAAGTATAGTTCTAGTTAGGTAGTCGGCAAGTCAATCCAGTTTTCTAGACTATATTATTCACCCCGCCGTTGTCTTCATCAAAGTTGTGCGGAGCCCGAACTGGCTCACATTCGCACCCTTTGAGTCGGGACTCATCAATACTAGTTTATGGTCCCCGAGCTCCCGGCATAGATTACCTATATGATGCAGTCAGATTTGCCACTTTGGAATATACAGTACATACTGATGAAAGGGGCCCACTGATTAACAGTTCGCCGATCGGTATCGGCCTGTCAGTTAGAACAAAATTTTGACCGTTCCG
Organism: Cydia fagiglandana; assembly: GCF_963556715.1. Classification (NCBI taxonomy): domain Eukaryota; kingdom Metazoa; phylum Arthropoda; class Insecta; order Lepidoptera; family Tortricidae; genus Cydia; species Cydia fagiglandana. The sequence continues at coordinate 828,298 of NC_085943.1, read as the reverse complement.
AACAACTGATAGGCCAATACCGTCCGGCGGACTGTTCATCAGTGGGCCCCTTTATGATTGCTTATTGTCGTAGCTGAACATCTGTGTCGAAACGATCTAGTTACGATCTTCTCACTAAGCTCCTTGAGGACCTACCGCGAACCACGTTCGATGTGTTGCCTCCCTGTCACACTTGCGTACGAATTCACAAGTGCGACAGAGAGGTAACACGTCGAACGTGGTTCGCGGTAGACCCTTTGATGTGTTTGCGAGTAGATGGGTGTTAGTAAGGGATTAAAGGGATATACGAGTATGTCCGTGTTTCGACGAAAAGACGATTGTTCGTGTTTACCGTGTGTAGGGTCACCAGATACAAATTCAGAATTTCCTGAAAAAAATCGTGATTTTCGAATATTTTTCCTGACGACGATTTTTGACGACGACGACCACGACGACGACGACGACGACGAGCCGTTAGCGATGGCCACCCGATTGAGCTGGTAGCCGCGTTTTATTAATTTAAGTTTTATTAAAATTTATCATTTGTATTAATTTAAGTCAATAAAAAAGTAGTTCATAAAAAAAGTCTATCCATTTAAAAAATTCCTGACATTTTCGTGTTCCGTCCCCATTCCTGACAAAAGGCCAAAATTCCTGACATGTCAGGAAAATTCCTGTCATCTGGTAACCTAACCGTCGTGTTTTTGGATTTTAGCTTTCTGCGTTACCAAAACTAAAATAGAATTGGGCGGGACATGTTGCTAGGCAGACTGATGGAAGATGGACTAAAATGTTAACATAATGGTGGCCGCTTTCGGCTGGCGTCCGTTGGGTCGCTGGGTAGATGACATCCGAAAAATTGCGGGTCATTTCTCGATGAGATTTGGCTCAGAACCGGGACGAGTGGCATACTAGACGAGAAGCCTATGCTCGGCAGTGGACGATTAGGGCTGATATGATGAGCTTTCTGTGTATGTCGTGCCGTTAGCATGGTATGGTGAGAAATGCTTACAATCTTTTCACTGCGATGATGTCGCATTATGTCATGTTTGTTGCTTCAATGGACAACACCTTCACACTATAAGATAAAGTAAGATCAGATATAAGATACTTGCAGTCACCAGAGAGCTCTGAGAAATATAGGGAGCGTGCATGAACTATAGGAGACAGCACAGGAGCCGTCAGATTTATGGTAACATTCCATTTCTAACCGCAGCTGCACTCCCGGTACTTAACGCGTCGCTGTCACTGTATCGCGTTCTTGAACGTTCAAACCTACTAGATGTCCCGCTAGGGATGGGAAATTATAAATGAGTAGGCAGAAGAACGGTACAAAATAATTATTTATTACCACAACCAGCTCAGATGGTAAAAATGGGTAAATGTCGTGGTTCGCGCTAATACTTTATAACGATCGGATTCCGCTAGTCGTTTGCAGCCGAAGTACTCCCCTGACGGTGCCGAGGTGGTAGGCGCTGGTGTTTCTGTCCGGCGCTGAGTTCAGCGCAGCTTCGAACTGCGTGGCGCTGAGTCGGGAAAAGGGCCAGAAGCACGCCAGTAGCAAAACGGCAAGCGGGCGGCAAGCAGGAAGCCAACAAGTCACTCTGGACTTTGGACCCTGGAACGCGCCATCAGACAATGCGTTAGAAACGGTCCATAAGCCTTTGTGAACACCAACGGCAAGCGGAAAAACACTATGGTAGTTGTGTTGCCGTGGAAGTTCACAATTCAGATACGGAGATTACAAAAAGGGCGAAGTAATTTAACGAAAGAAAGAAATTTAAATGCAATTATATTTTTAATACAAAATGGAGGGTCGGTTAACATTTGGCCATGATGACTATGAACAAAACTATAGTGATGAAGTTATAAATCTTTAGTTAAATGGCAATTACTAAGAAATGGTTGTGATTTCGATATGCAAGTTAAAATTCCAAAGCATTAAAATAGCACTACAACATTCTAAGCAAGTAGCATATAAAATGTATCCACTTACCCAATTCGGGGTACACTTAAAAACATAATTAAACACCACAGTGATTTTATAATGGTTGAGGAACACGTAGGGACGAAGTTAAAATTCGATTACGGTTTCTATATTTGATCCGTAGCAGAGATCGATAATTAAGCGACGTGCGTTCCACTCAACTGCAATGGTAAAATGAACGAGCCAACGCCGTGCGCGATGACACAGCGCACCGATCAATGCATTCGTTCATGCACTCGCGAATGTGAACATTATTGTGAGTGAATGTTATAACTATGGCGCGACATATTTAAATTAACCAGCGTGATGATGATTTTATAATCTAAATTACCTAGTTCTAAGACAGTATTTTTGTATATTTTAGTGTGTACATTAGTTTAGTATTGTAAATATATTTTTATTAGGTAAATAGTAGTTCTTAAGGTCTATTTTTATGAACCATGTAACGTATTACGTTACAACTGTCAATTTTCATACCAAAATGAACAGTATTGCAGCTGCAGTTGGAAATGGAATGTCACCTTTACGGCGCGAGGCGTAAATGTGAAGTTTATGCTTCCGATGTAGCACACAAGATGGCAGAACCTACCATGCACATGAAAACGTACGAGAACGGTAGATGGCAGCACTTGCTTTGGCAATGTACATGTTTATGTTTCCGATTCAGGCCACAAGATGGCATAGTAGACCCTCCAACGCATACGGTCCCTATAGATCCCGCACGGCAGGGCCCACAATTTCACGCTCCGAAAAAACAGACATCTCGTATACAAACTATCATCATTTAAGCCTGCATTTCTGCCTGCGAAGCCGATGGTCCTGGGTTCGAATCCCAGTAAGGGCATTTATTTGTATGATGATACAGATATTTGTTCCTGAGTCATGGGTGTTTTCTATGTATTTAAGTATTTGTATATTATATATATCGTTGTCTGAGTACCCACAACACAAGCCTTCTTGAGCTTACTGTGGGACTTAGTCAATCTGTGTAAGAATGTCCTATAATATATATATATATTTTTTTTAAGACTAAACGACCAAGTTTTTTAGTGTGGCATATCTGCTACGGCGTTAAGTAATCCGTGGTCCCCGGAGACTGGGTAGGGTGGGGTGGGATAAACCCCGACGTTATGTCTATTAACGTTATCGGGTGCTGCTGGCAGTTTTTCGATGTCACTTACTTTTTAAAGGGATTTTGGGAAAGAAAGCGATTGTAGCGGTGTAACAGGTGGGCTGCGGGCTAAGACTGTTCATAAAACTGAAATCCCTGTGATAGTTGAAGCTTTGTCTCTTTTTAACTAACACGAATGTCGAAATGAGAGATAGGGAGAAAAGTATAATTATTATTTAAAATACGACTGTTGTATGTTTTTATGTCGCACAACAGCAATATAATATATTGTGATTTGTGTACCTACCTTGGCCATTTTCACTTTTACGGCGTGCTGGTAGGTACAATTTATAAACAAACTCGAAATATCATTTAATATTTACCAGTCGCTTTTCGGTCAAGGAAACCATGGTGACCGGACTAATCCGAATAATAGTTTTCTTGGGATTAGTTGCCAGGCGGACCCCAGGTTTCCACGAGCCGAGGAAAAATGCCTGGATAACGAGAGGAAGATGATGACATCGTGCTTATATAGGTACTAAACAACTAACAAAACTATTCAACAAATTCGCCACGCGTCCCCCCAGATGCAAAGAAGCCCATCACGCTCGCCGTTGCCACGTTGAACCGCGATGGACAACCTTTGCATAAGGAACGAACCGGAAGTCATTTTTAGCTTTTAAGATTTTTATTATAGTATGTCTGTTAGTTTGTAATGTATAATAATTTAATTTTAGTAGGTATAAAGTTACGATTCCCTACACCTACAGCTAAACCCGACCCGTCACATGGACCGTGACAGGGATATTCATCGTGTGAGAAGTCACGCCGCCGCCGCCGCAAATATTTGCACGCCGGCCTTTTAGCTGCCGCTGACGTGTCCAAACACTGTCGGCGCGATTCGGGAAATGAATTAGAGTTTCACTAGATGTGAAATACTTAGGGCATACTAAAAAATTCCTGGACTGGTCACTTATGCCTGTATTCGGATTTCGAGATAATCACAAGATCTAGAGACGATCTAGAGATCAACTAGGTCTACATTAGATATCGACTAGATGTGACTTGGATATCTAAGTCATAACTTGTCGAAATCGTTCAAGAGGACCTCCAGAATCGCGGAATCGTCAAATTTGACATGACATATCTATCTTACAAATATCTTTGAATTATCCATATCGTAACTTGTTGAAGGCTAGTAGAAACCTAATTCATTTTCCGAATCGAGCCATTAGAAAAAATAAGTCGTGTCATATATCAGAATCCCGAAACTTTCAGTATTGCCCACGTAGTAAAGATATATGTGACGTTCCATGGTAAAAGGTACCTTATGGCGGCTGATGCCGCGATTCGGGAAATGAATTAGAGATTCTTCTCTTCTTGATCGGGACACTCTTGACAGAGCGGTCGTGGTCATCATTGGAAGTCTCCCTTTGTGACACGTTTGACGGCTCGCCTCCACTCCTCCCTGACGGCTGCGCGTTTAGCGCATTCGTGCAAGGGGCCGTCCATTGCTGCCTTTATTTGGTCCGTCCACCTCATGGGCGACCTTCCTCGCGCTCGGGTACCTTCTACTCTGCCTTGCACCACCAGTCGCTCTATGGATACATCTCCACGTCGAGAAACGTGTCCAAAGAAAGTGAGGATGCGAGCTTGAACGATGGAGGATAGACGCTGCTTGATGCCGAGCTCTTGGAGTATGGAGACGTTGGTGCGGTGTTCGGTCCACGATACCCCAAGCATTCTTCGCCAGCACCACATTTCCAGGGCATCCACCCTCTTCCTTTCACTCTCCCGCAGGGTCCACGTCTCAGCGGCGTAGAGAAATATGGGGAATACGAGTGCTCTAACGAGCCGGATTTTTGTGGCTTTTGTGATGTTACGAGAGATTAGAGAGATATTAGAGATTCACTAGACGTGAAATAGTAAAGATATGTGACGTTCCACGGCAAAAGGTACCTTATGGCGCATGGCGCTTACGTCGCATAGCGCCGCAATAATATTGGAGTGGCGTTAATAATAACGTAAGCGCCAACCGCTATAAGCTACCTTTACCCGTGGGACGTCACCTATCTTTACTATATCGTATCTAGTTAAACTTTAATTGATTTCCCGAATCGCGCCGTGTATTTGTGAAATGGGGCGGATAACGTATTAAGTGTTAGTTGATAGACAATAAGGGCTAAAATTGACATTCAATCACTATTGGTCAAATGATAAATGGGCTGTAACCGCGAAAATCGAAGTTCGCAAATTGCGGGGATTTTTCTTTGTCACTCTAATTACGCCTTCACTGGAGTAAAAGAGAAAAATCCCCGCAATTTGCGAATTTGATTTTCGCGGTAGCAGCTCTGGATCAAATTATTAGCTAGAATTAGACCAAAGTTTGCAGCGATGTTGATAGCACACGCAGTGCAAGTATTATTTTAAACGTCAAACTTCTGGGAAATTATGACGTATCAATAACACTTGCATTACGTGTGCAATCAAAATAGCTGCCGACTACTTGGCCTTTAGGTACATAGATAAACGCTCAATTGGGATTTATTCAGAAGCATAGACTATGGCATCGTAGCTCTCGGTTGGACCGATTTCGATACGGTTTTTAGTGTTCCGTACAAAACTTTGTTCACGTAACACTTAAGGGAATCACTTCGGTCTTGCAAATCAGTTAAATGCGTTTTTCTCAGAGACCGTTTGACGTAGATACCTATTTTTACGTAAAAGCGAGTTACCTTGTGGTGCAATGGTTCTAAGCTCTATGTTTTATAATCTATGTTATAGAAGTCGATTCGGCAGTTTGAAGAGTAGGTATTTGTTGTTAATAGCGGCAATATTAGAAATATATCATCTGTGAAAATTTCAACTGTCTAGCTATCACGGTTCATGAATTACCTATATTTAATTACACAAACGGGTCTACCGCGATATAATTTCATTGTTTTTACCTTTAATTCCGACGTTTCAGCTGAGTTGCACCAGCTGTGGTCACGGAAAGACTGACGTCCCAACAAATGTCAACGGAGATATTAATAAAACACCACTAAACTACCCGAAATTAGTTTATAAAAATGTTCGGGGTAGACAAAGAAATTGCAGCTACCCGTTAATGTTTAATGTTTATACTTTATTGTCCACGGCACGACACGCAACACTCACAGTATCCGTACACTGGTCCGAAGATATATCCGCTGGTTTCAACATTTGAATCACTGGCCCCCAAGTAGACGATAATTTGTACCCGTCCTCTCGATTGAAGTTTTTAGGGTGTTTTTTAATTTCAATCGCCTCTCTCACGATCCGCGGATAATAGTGTCGCTCGTTGGAGAGGACTATGGGTTTATGTAGATGTAGCTCAATCCAGTGATTCGTTCCTGTTGTCAGCAAGTGCTCAGCTATTGCGGATTTGTTTATATGGTGATTTTTAACAGCTGCTATGTGTTCCTTCACCCTCTCTTGAACGCTGCGCTTAGTTCATGAATTACCTATAGCCTGGTGACAGACAGACGGACGGACAGACGGACAGATGGACAGACGGACAGACAAGGCCAGACCGACAGATGGACAGACGGACAGACGGACAGCGGAGTAAGTATTACTAAGAGTAATAGGGTCCCGTTTTTACCCGTACAGAACTCTAAAAATGAACATTAAAGTAGGTACACTGTGATGAAGTGAAATGGCAGTGACAATGAGAATGACTCGTAGCTGGTGACGGCTCGAGATTGGTCCGAAATAGAAATAGAAATCACGTTTGTTGTATGGGACCCCCACTTAAATATTTATTTTATTTTGTTTTTAGTATTTATTGTTATAGCGGCAACAGAAATACATCATAATATGTGAAAATTTCAACTGTCTAGCTATCACGGTTCATGACTGACACTGGTGACAGACAGACGGACAGATGGACAGATGGACAGACGGACAGACGAACAGACACGGACAGACCGACAGACGGACAGGCGGACAGGCGGACAGACTGACAGACTGACAGACTGACAGACTGACAGACTGACAGACTGACAGACTGACAGACGGACAGACGGACAACGGAGTCTTAGTAATAGGGTCCCGTTTTTACCCGTGTCCGTACCCCTAAAAAATGACTGTGATGAAGTGAAATGGCAGTGACAATGAGAATGACTCGTAGCTGGTGACGGCTCGAGATTGCTCCGAGCAAGCCCGAGATATTGCTATCAATTATTAACAGAACACGCCATTGCCCGCGACGATTGTATCTTTGGACGAACTAAGGGAACTCGAACGATTTTCACCTTGCCCTGAATTTTGATAATCAAAGTGAGAATTACTCGCGTGGCTGACATTGCTTTCTCGAATATTGGCAACTGTACGACTATCATCAGTGTGGGCCCCATTCGGATTTTGAAATGGACATCTATTAGATATCTTTAGACATCATCAAGATACGATAACGATATGTTTAAGATCTCACCTGTCAAATTTGACATTTGCGAGATTCTGGAGATACTCTTGAACGATTTCCACAGGATAGTTATGACTTAGAGATTCAATTCACATCTAATAGATATCTTACTCTATCTAACGCAAAAGTGACATTGGTTGCCCGAATTGCGCTGCAAAAGAGAACTAGTTGATATCTCAACTATAACGGGTCTAGAATGGATCTAGTACGTGACGTCTCTTGTGAATATCTTGAAGTTCGAATACGGCGGTTTGGCATTGACATAAAATCTATCGTGAACGTAATATGTCAGTACGAGCGAGATGCATAGAAAGTAAATTACGTTCACGATAGCGTTTGTCAATGCCGTACTGCCGTAATGGTAGCCGTACTGGACTGTTTTTAAAGTCTGTAGGTCATCTACTTACAGAATTTTTCATGTGTCATTCTACAGGTACCATTTGAATTAAAGGACGATTCACGTTAGACCGGGAAGGGTCTGGGCCGGAGTTTCCGGCGCATCGTTTTCTATGGAAAGCATCTCGTGATCGCCTGTCACGTCACAGGAAAGTAAGCGCCGGAAGCTCTGAATAAGAACCGTTATAGCTAGGCAGTTGAAATTTTAACAGATGCTCTATTTCTGTTGCCGCTATAACAACAAATTTATACTAAAAACAAAATAGAATAAATATTAAAGCAGGGCTCCGATACAACAAACGTGACCTTTTGCCGTTTTTTGTGTAAACGCTTCGTGCTCGAGTTCGACTCGCACTTGGCCGTTTTTTTTGTTCTTTACAGCACAACCGAGGTTTGAAACCATACTTTTTGGCTACCACACACCACACCTATGAAAGATAAAGTTTGGGCTCGATTCGGATTTTGAAATAGACATCTATTAGATATCTTTTAGACATCACCAAGATACGATAACGATATGTTTAAGATCTAACCTGTCAAATTTGACATTTGCGCGATTCTGGAGAAACTCTTGAACGATTTCCACGGGATATGACTTAGAGATCCAATTCACATCTAATAGATATATTACTCTATCTAACGTAACTAAAAGTGACATTGGTTGCCGAATTGCGCTGCAAAAGAGAACTAGTTGATATCTAAACTAAAACGTATATAGAATGGATCTAGTACGTGTCGTCTCTTGTGAATATCTTGAAGATGGTTTGTCAGTTTGTCTCGAGTTTCTATAGTAGGGGCGAACTGTAATCGCCCCGTCGAATCGCAACGTGCAATATTGATATCTATCGCGCGTTAGACCTCGATTACAGAATATCGATTCTACGCCGTACGGGCTTTGATGGCTCGTGTTTGTATAGTATGGGGTTTTTATTTAACATGTATGGTGTAGAGAAAATAACGAATCAATTTTATAAACATTTTAACCTAATAGTCTTATCTAAACTTTAATAACAAAACTTCCGTGAGACACAGACATATTAAATAAGTATATTAAGAACGGGTCACTCACGTATTTTAAGTCGAAAAACGCTCGACATGTTTCACTCCGTACCGAGGACTGTCATCAGGAGCTTGCGTTTACGGTGACGGACCGGCGAATACGTGAGTGACCCGTTCTTAATATATTTAATATGTCTTATCTAAACTTCAAGAAAAGAACGTACTCCTATCTTAAAGGCCGGCAACGCGGTTACAACCCTTCTGGTGTTGCGGGTGTCCATGGGCGGCGGTAATCGCTTACCACCAGGTGATCCGTCTGCTTGTTTGCCTCCTATAAGCCTATATCATAAAAAAAACTATGAAGTGATATATAACAAACACTTTCTTAAAGGATGACTCACGTTAGACCGGGCCGTGTCCGGGCCGGAGCTTCCGGGGCTTACTTTTCTATGACATGACAGGCGATCACGTGATGCTTTCCATAGAAAACCATGCGCCGGAAGCTCCGGCCCGGGCACGGCCCGGTCTCGTGAGTCATGCTTAATAGTTCTATGATACCTAAGATCCACCTTCCTATGTTTAATATACTATCCAATGACATGTAACTTGTCACACTTTATACTTCTAAGATGTCCGTCTTTCCCGAGGTCCCGTTTATCCTGGTTAACTCATAACTCGACTCTCCCCTATGTATGAAGCAATGGAAATAAATAACAAGGTGACGGGTGACAATGCGACGGGAAATGATCGCAGGCGACGGGGTGGAGTTATACTTAGAGCGGTGAATTTGTATGGCAAATAATGGCTCCTCTACACGATGGGCCAACGCCGGCCACTCCAAAGGACGCAGCTATGCGGTAGAATAAGATAGCAATATCACTTGCTCCCTTTAACGCATAAATGCGTCCCTTGGAGTGGCCGGCGTTGGCCCATCGTATAGAGGAGCCATAAGCCTTTCATCAAACATTTAATTTTCGATACACGCTTTTATCGGTGGCTGTATTTATTTACATATTTATTTAAAAAAAATATTGCACATAAAAAAGAGTACAACAGGAGGCAACCATAGGGCAAAATAGAAAAGTGTAAAGGTGGGTGCAGTGAGAAACAAACAGAAAAAGACGTAACTTTTGAGCGAAGTAAATCAAGTAAAATATATACTGTACTTTTTTTTTCATCAGGCAACTAATACTCATCTATAGCTGGTCAAGCAAATCTTGTCAGAAAAAAAGGAGCGAAATTCAAATTTTCTATGGGGCGACATCCCTTCGCTCCTACATTTTTCAAATTTGCCGCCTTTTTCTACTGACAAGATCTGCTTGACCAAGTATAGATAATTCTGTCAAACCCAATTAGGTTGTGTTGTTTTATAACAGAGTTCATGTGGCCACCTCATGTGAATTTATACAGAGACAACAACAAAAGCGTTCTTATACACGCTGAATTTCTATGAAAATATTACGTTTATAACGGTACTGTAACTTTTGTCACCTCACAGTCGGTGCAGAGTTAGCATAGACGGATTCTAAGGTCAATATAAATAAGACCGTCTATCAGGCAAGACTGTCTATATGCTCTTTCCTTGTTTCTAACTCTTGTGTGTGCGCGCACACTCCACTTAAGGAAACTCGGTAGAGCAGAAGGAGAGCTCTTCCTTTCTGACTTTATCTGAGCGAGACGAAAACGAGAGTTACTCTACGATACGACGGTCTTCCCAGCCAAGAATTGTATATACCTACTCTCATATTCATAGACTAGGAATCCTCCTGACTTAGCATAGTCGCGCTACCCCCTCTGCGACGCATACGGTAATTTTACTCCATGTTCGAGTAGAAAGTGTCTTTGTGTGGCGTCCGTGTCTTTGAACGGATCACGGCACGGGACTTCGCTCACCTCGTCCCGCGCACCCCCACATTTTTGGCATCATCGGTTGCATGTAATAATTGCTCTAAACTCGGTCTAGAGGATTCCTAGTCTATGCTCATATGTCTTCTCTTGTTGTCAATCGTTTTTCCACCCGCTCCGCTACCATCCCCGCTACCCGCTCCCACTTACCCACACCCCACCGCGACACAGTAACGACTCCAATATATCTGTCTCGTATTATAACAATAGGAGTATACATTGCGTGATGGCAACACCCTACTCACTGTCAAAAGGACCTAAGTGACTCCGCTTTAGTATAGAAATAGGACTTAGTGCGTTTAGGCTATTATTATTCATGACGCAGCATTTATTCGGGATTTGCTCATCGATAAGGGACTTTTGGCTTTGCGAAGTGGGTATAAACATGTCAAGAACATAATGGTTGATTTGGACCTATTGTAATAATACGTTTTAGTTTCAATCTATGAAGATGTTCCTAGTTTTGCTATTAGGTTTAGTGCTTTGATGATCTAAGAGGAGAAACTGAGAAGCCATACAAGGTAGGTATAGGCATATAAAGGTATAGTTAGGATCCTAGGGGTCAAATTACAATGGTTTCAACTGTTCCCAGGCAGCTAAAGGGCAACCAAGAGATAAACTAGCACCTGCGGTGGATATTCTTACGTAAAGCTAGCCATTCGTGGAACGAACACAGCACTGCGTAGGCTTGACGCGAACTCATTAATATAGTTTGGATGAATCAGGCCCTGTAGACAACATGACAATCGCTAACGCTACGTAACGAACGAAACGCAACTGTCACTGTCACACTAATATGGAAGAGTGATAGAGAGACACAATGCGATTCGATGGTAAGCGCAAGCGATGCTCACCTTGGCTAGGCCGCTTGATGGTGTATTTAGTCTGTAAACTACACCAGCATTACTGCTATAGTATTGCGGCGTGAAATTGCTGCCGCAGATGTCAAATATCCGGGCGGTGTCGTATTTGACGTTTGTGGTACCGATGCAGTCGGCAATATTAACACGCTTCAGTGCTCCTGCGGAAATGCTGCCGACTGAAGTGCTGCAGGAAACGTCAAAGGTTATGACCTTGTTGATAATATGTTATCGAGACATTTATGAATAATCTGAATCCGGATGGTACATAAGGTAACATTTTTGCAGCGACCTGCAACTGCTGCAATGCGACCGTGAATGTTTCTCATTTTATCAAGGAAATTGACAAATACATACAGCGCCCGCGTTAAGGCCGCAACAGTAATGCAGCTTCATCCGAATATCACGTTAAATAATAAACCCCTAGCTTTAAAGTTTCCAAAACAATATGTAACAGAAACGCAAGCCACATTTCTTTAACTCTGAAAACATTTTTCTCTTACTAAAATCTTGGAGACAGAGAATTTTATGCGTCTCTAAATCGCCCCGTGAACAGCGTCCGTAAGTTATAATGAGTGTCGGCATATAATCGCCGCGACGCTTTGTCTGGCTGACAGAGCAATGTGCTCCCATTCACGGGCAGTCTTTTGTTGAACCACGGGTTAATTTATCGCGCTCAGTCGCAGTCGGGCTTGTTTTATTGAATGTTCTTGAGGTGAGTTTGTAAGATTTCGATTTATTGGCGGTTGGTTAAAACAAGTGCGAGTCGGACTCGCCCACCGAGGGTTCCGTACTTTTTAGTTTTGTTGTTATAGCGGCAACAGAAATAAATCATCTGGTTCCTTCCTTGCCCAGCGAATTGGCATCGCCATTCAGCGCGGCAATGGTGCCAGCCTTCTGGGCACCCTACCACCCGGTGCCGAGCTAGCTCCCATTTTTTACTTGCACATGTGTATATATAGGTATTTTTTGTTTTTATAGTTTTGTGTTTGTTTGAAAATATATAAATAAATATACAAGTGCTGATTTTTAGGAGGTTTATGTTCTGGGTAGATTGTTATTATAATATTAAAGAGATGGCTAAGAATTAAAAATTATGATGAGAAACAGTGTAGATAATATATCTATCCCTATAGTTTTTTTTTACTGCTTTGCAGTTCTAGTTGCAATTTGTACAGTAACTGTCCGCTGCACCTGATTTAACAGATATAGGTAATTTTTATTTTAATGACTTTTTCAGAGAATACTGAACTGATAATTCCACATTTAATTTCCCCCGAGGCACTTTTAAAGCAACGCCCAAACTTGGCAACTAATGATTGCTCTTGAATATTTAACTCCCGAAATATTTGTTCGAGATATTTCAACGAATACTTTCGACAGATGGTGCGTATACCAATAAACGGAGTAGTGTTTAAATACTTATTTAAAGTCTTTAACAGAAAGCAAAACAAAACTCTCATACATACATTTATTAATGTCATCGTATGGCATACAAAAACAGAAAAAAGTCTTAAATACATACCTGTTGGTGGCACACTGTGTCTACCACGAGTTTGGCACTGAAATAAACGCTATCGAGAACGTAACTTACTTTCTATGCATCTCGCTCGTCTCGCATATTATGTGAGCGAGATGTATAGAAAGTAAATTACGTAGATGTTAGCGTATGTGTCAGTTTTGACACTGTCAGTAACTCATGGTGCAGGCTCTGTGCCCCGTTTATCAAAAGCTTGCAACTTGTAATACAAATGGAAGTTCCTTTCTAACAAAAGCTGTTAAAAAGGGACTTTCACTTGTATTACAAGTTACAAGCTTTATTTATTTATTTAAACTTTATTGCACAAGCACAGGAAAAATGTACAAATGGCGGACTTAATGCCTAAAGGCATTCTCTACCAGTCAACCATTGGGTCAAACAGAGACAAATGTTGGTGCAGGAGATACAAAGATAAACTAATAAATATAAATTATATATATATATATATATATATATATATACGACGAAGACATTATAAAACGATAAGACGGAGAACATTATTTAAATTCTTCTGACAGAAGATGCTTGCGGAGTAGTCGTTTAAAGACAGGTTTGCTTGGGGCTTGTCGAATAGAGAGAGGGAGGGAGTTCCAGAGACGGATTGCCTCAACGGCGAAAGAGTTGGACATAAAACCAGTACGGTGAGAAGGAATCGAAAGTTTGAGAGAACGGGAGGAACGAAGTTCACATCCTGGACGGGGGGTGATGAAAGTGAATTTACATTTAAGATAATATCTAGGAGAGCTTTTGATAAACAGGGCACTCGCCAAGGCCCAGCAGTAATGTCGTAAAGTAATACCGCTGCAGTTGGGATCTAACCTTAAAGGAAGTAGATATACCTACTCGTGTTTGTCTACATGACAGCGTGAGCGGTTGTTGTCTCTTTCAATCACGCGATGTTAAAAACTGATATTAATTGTTTTATCGCGTGGTTAAAGCCACCCATCTAGTCTGCTGCACAAATATCACAATAAGTACTTTATGGATTGGTCTATTTTTCGAGATATCTATCTTCATACAATCTCCATCTCTAAAATAAATATTTCTACCCTGAGAATACGCAGTAAATAAACTCGGCTATTTGCTTGAGCATTTTTTAAAGGCTTGACATTTTAGAGAATTTCAAATGCTTTGAAAATATACGGTATTTTTAATAAAATAACACTTAAGTACATATATGAAGTTTGAGAAGCTAGGTTCACGCTCAGTGAATTTAAAAACTGCCAATTTCTGATTCTAAGCCGGTATGAACATGTTTTTCTCAGGACTGGCGTCTTTGTGTGCGTTTCGTAGGTAAATAAGATGACTGTGGATGTGGGTGTTGGTGCTATGGCGACTTTACAAATATTTACCTATAAAATATTTCTCTTTATTTATTTACTTACCAATATTATGCAGGTTTCGGAAATCAATAAAGCGTTATATATGTCTCTTCGAGCTTATGCACACTTATGTTATGCTATGTTGTGTTATGGTTGTGCAAATGTGCACTTATGGCTCCTCTACATGATGGGCCATGATACTGGGCTATTAAGATGGGCCAGCTTGTAAACAGAGTAGTGGTGTCCGATGGCTTATGGCGCGGCGGGATTGCGATGGAATGGCGACGGTGTCGGTTTTTCGCCCGCACACCAAAAGTGGTCAGCGATGGCCACGTGGCCCATTCCGTAGTGCGGTGCATTCCATGGGCCATCGTGTAGAGGAGCCATAACCATCGCATGGCCATCTCGTTGGTCCACCGCTGGGCCATTGTGTAGAGGAGCTATAATATTTTACTCAGAAAACAGACATCAGTACCAACCTACCCAACCAATCTTTAACAACTTAAGGATCACGTTATACTATCCTCAAACCAAACCGACGACTAGGATCATATCTCTATCTCTCTCATCCCACCTTCAACCATGCGAGCGTGAATGAGAAGTTTTACGACCCCGGTCGTCTGTTTGGTTTGAATCTACTATAGACCGGGCCGTATCCGGGCCGGAGCTTCCGGCGATTTTTCTATGACATGACAGGCGATCACGTGATACTTTCCATAGAAAACGATTCGCCGGAAGCTCCGGTCCGGACCCGGCCCGGTCAACTTGAGTCATTCTTTAAGCTTCTATCACCCCAATGAAGAAACATTCAAACTCAAACTTTTCAGTCACAAAGTTGAACAAACGACCAACAGCCGAATGTATTCAGACATCAAAGTGTTCAAGTTTTCACTTAAGGCAAACAATCGCGGAAAGAATCGGCCCTTAATGGAAGGAGAATGGATAGTGCGCGGCATTGGGGGTTTTGCATAGTCAGTTAGTACACGGGTGTGGAGGAACTGGAAATGATACGACACGATAGAGATAGAGAACACACACAGTGTTATAACTAACTCATCATCATCTCAGCCATAAGACGTCCACTGCTGAACATAGGCCTCCCCCTTTTTTGGGGGGTGAATGCCATAATCGCCACGCTTGGCAGGCGGGTTGGTGATCGCAGTCGAGTACACCGAATTTGAGGGACGCTGCTGCCCGTCCACCGGTGGTCTTGGACGTGGTTTAAGGACATATCCGGGTCCATAACTAACTAACTAGGTAATATGGCTCAGCGATCCAAAGAGGATCTTGGCCTCCGAAACGAGAGCACGCCTTTTTTCCCGATCATGCGCCGTTTCCTGCCAATTATCGGCTTGAAGGTGATGCAGATCCGCTTCCACACTGTCTCCCCAGCGGTATCTGGGCCGACCGACCGGGCGGCCACCAGTCGGTCTTCCCAGGTACGCCCTCTTGGCAGCCCGATCCTCTCCCATTCTTAATAGGTGACCGAACCAGCGAAGTCTGAGGGATTTCGTGTGTGTGTTATGCACAAAGTTAATAGATGTAGTAAGAGGTCCATTAAAACCGTTAAGATTGTAACTCAGACTGCCATGCATTCGGTAGTCTGAACTTTCCAGCTGCGCCAAATGTCAAAAAATCATTTCTTCAACCAAAAACGTCTTCTTTGACACTGTCAGATTAGTATCATATGCGGAATCAGATCGAATAACTAAAACACGAACTGACCTGTAAATCCAGTACTTATATTTACTAACCGATTTCAGGTCCCACTGCTGAGAGTTAAGGAAGATGCAGGTCATCCTGCCATATATGGGCTTGCCCCACTTATGCCTCTCTACCAGTATCCACTTTATTTCATTCATGAAAACATTTAGCGATGACATTCAAAATAATATTCACACCTCAACGGAGATCATTGAGTTCAGTTTTGGACCATAGTTGGGGGCTTTTGCTTTTGCTACAACTATAGTTTATCTACGCACATATCATTACTGCTCTAAAATGCATTCAGAAACCGTAGGAAATGACCAGCATTATCACAACCAATTTTACTATGAGAACTTTCTTATCTGTGGTAGTAGGTAAAATTTGTACTTTAAAGTTATAACTTTACAGATTTTTGTAAGGTTATGAGTTTTAAATTTGGAACAGCTGTCAAAACTCAAGTGGGTGTCTATTCTAGTATCCATAGATATTAAAACAATTATCGATACGAAACGTCAATTCGGTATATTTTTTTAATATAAACCGTACGACATTTGATCTCGAGTGGCATGAGAATAGGGACTTCATTCTTTTGTCTATGAATTAAAAAAAACTACGGATGCGTGACATTTGTGAAAAAAAGTTTTCATTTACCGCCATTGACTTACAGTTTCATCTTTTAATTAGTTTTAGGTTATAAAATTGATTTGATTGTTGTTTTTAAACAAACTTTAAGCAAAAGTATCGTGTAAAATGAGTGATAAAAAGATATTTAGGAGCCGCCACCTCTCAATTCTGCGAGTTAAGTCAGACAGCAACGATGGATGTCGGTTGAAATATGAGGTTAGTGAATATTTAATAGAAGGTAATAATATGTGTGTAGATAAAGTAGTGTATGTAACTGTACATAATTAGGCATTAAAACACTCGTGTGATCCTTTTAAGAAACTCACTTCGTTCGTTTCTTAAACCCACACTCGTATTTTAATGCCTTTCATTATGTAGCAGTCACATAAACTACTATTATAACTAATGGTTTTAAGTTGACATCCGAATGTCACCTGGGGCCTTACCATGGTGTCCTTATTGCGATATAACTTGGGCCAAATTCGACATGTACAACTGTCAGATTTCGCATCCACGTCAAATCAACAGTTGATTTTTATGCATACTGAGTGTTGACTCCATCAACGGTGGATAATATCATTTGGTACAACCAAAACTCAACTGCTTGTCAGCAGTTGTCACCCTAACTGTGGATTGTTAATGTCAAATTTTGACATTGTACCTACGTATTCGAGAACTTATGATTTTTCCCACATCAACGGGAGATCAACACGATACGTCAAACGTCGCTTGTCGAATAGGGGTCAAGTAAATAGCTCCGTCCTTTAGCGATTCAGTTTAGATCCTAAACAGAATCGCATTAAGGATCATGGTAAGGTACTATACAGGGATAGATCTTCGGTCGCCGTCTAATCCGTTTTTCCTTGAAGTTACAACTGGCTATTCCAAGACTACGCTCAACATCGCAGGCCTCTTCCGTTCTCTCGCCATCAATGACCAATAGGTTGGAGCCTCGCCAAGCCTCAGCGGGATGAAATTTAATACGCCCCTGAATATTTATTTATGATAATACTAATGATTCATGCGAGCGCGGGGCTAATCATTTTTCGCCTTATACTTTGGAAGATGTAAGCAAGTTTGCACACCGTTTTATATTGTTACATGGTTACATAGTTGTTTCATTACCTCCTAAGTGCTGGCAACGTATCGCAGAAGCTTGAGGATTTACATCAGGCACGTTATACCTAATATTTATATAAGATGTGTAGGTACTGCCGTATTCGAACTTTAAGATATTCACAAGAGACGACACGTACTAGATCCATTCTAGATACGTTATAGTTTAGATATCAACTAGTTCTCTTTTGCGGCGCAATTCGGGCAACCAGTGTCACTTTTACGTTAGATAGAGTAAGATATCTATTTATTTTATTTATGTTGTTTATGTTATGTTGTTTTGCACTAACACTAAATTTAAGTATGTACCAAACTTGTTACTAACATAATATGGGACTAGTCCTGAAATAAATATTATTCATTCATTCATTCATTAGATGTGAATTGGATCTCTAAGTCATATTCTGTGGAAATCGTTCAAGAGTATCTCCAGATTCGCGCAAATGACAAATTTGACAGGTTAGATCTTAAATACAATATCGTTAATTAACGTATCTTGGTGATGTCTAAAAGATATCTAATAGATGTCTATTTCAAAATCCGAATCGGGCCCGTAATCAATAAATCTCAACTCTACGAACACGGGTAGTGGGTAAAGTCCGTCTAAGCTAACTTTGCACTGATTTGAACAGAACAAAATTACGGGGTGTCATTATAAACGTCATGTTTTCATATAAATTTGACATTAACGAATGAGGTATGGTGGCGATATCACCAAAAACCTACCAAAGTTCCTGCGGGCGCAACATGGTTCCATTTTTATTTTTTGTCACTATGTCCGTCACTTTCACACTTACATACTTGTTAGAACATGACAGGCATGGTGACAAGCGAAAAAAATGCAACCGTGCTACCGGTGCTGGTTCCCGAGGATGATAGCCCGTGTCCTCGTTTACCTACACCCATGAACTCTAACCTTAAAGCCCTCCAATTATCTCAGAGCCGGGCCTAAGTGTAAAATGTTCCTTAATTTAAACGTGGACAATTTAAACTTTCCCGGGCAAAAAATCGCTCCGCGAAGTTTCTTTCAACTTTGCCCAACTAATTTACTGAATGAGCTGTAATTAAGCTTTGTCAGAACCGTGAGAACTTTATGTACAGAATTTGCTTTAAATTTAGCGACATTATGGTCATTTATTTAGAGTTCAAGTCATTTGTAAGACGGTAGACTTTCAACTCGACGCTCAAGTTTGAGATAAAACTACAAACAATACAAAGTATTTACAAGCTTTCAGTGGGTAGGTAGTATAATTATTTTTCTAGTTTTCTTAGTTTATACCGGGTGTGGCCTGTAACATGAGCAAATAATAAAAACATAGATTGTACTCCTCAAACGATGACAGTTTTTTTCAAAAACTTTTGAAAATTATGAAGTATTTAGTGTCCCTATTTTTCATACAAAATAAATATTATCTTAAATGGACGCCATCGCCACGCCATATCATTGTGATTGACGTTACTTGACAAGTAACTTTACGTTACTTGGCTTAACCTTAAACACGACAAAATTCGCAATACATTGCGTCTTAGAATAAATTTTAAAGTGTATTAAAAATCAAACCACAGGTTATTTTTAAAAGTTGCTGAACAAATGTTGGTCAGTATGAGGAGTACAGCCTACAGTAAATTTTTTTACTCGTACTACAGGCCACACCCGGTATAAGTTCTAGTGCTTACAAAGATGTATCTACTGCTGAATGTAAATAAGACTTAGGTACTTACTACGAGTAGTAGTTTATTATGTGACTGCTACATAATGCAAGGCATTAAAATATGAAAGTGGGTTTATGAAACGAATGAAATAAGATTCATAAAAGATTTACGTGAGTATTTTAATGCCTAATGAATTATGTTATGTACAGTTACGTGTTACAGGGCCCACCCGGTAAAACCAATTATTTAATTTCAGCATAAAATATCAAATAACCACGCTGAACTAACCGCAGATTAAAACCAACAAGCCACTGTCACTACCAATTAGCTCATTACGTCCGACTCCAGTGACAGCCCTAATCTCTGTATCGCCCACCAATCAGAGCCAATTACCATCGCCGCGGACCAATCACAGCGCGCGCTGCGGCCGCCGCGCCAACATGATTAACGTGATTGCCATTAGGGTTGTCAATTCTGGTTGCGGTTAAAAGGCTCTTGGGTTTTGATGCTTTAATAATTGTCATTTTGTTCGTGTTTTGTTTTTAATGTGATAATTTAAAGTACGTGCCATGCTTATCTAAAATAAAGTTTCTGAGTATAATAGCTCGTGTTAGCAAAACAGACCAGGGGGGCGATTTTTGGATTTCGATAATTCGATTTCGTCACTCGAAAATCGATGGTAAACGGCGAAATGCTAATTTCTGAAATTCGAGCGATAGAAATTAGGAATCTAGTTGTATTGACTACTCGTTTTCAATTTTATTAGTAGAATTTAAATGCCTATACTTCGTTTTTTTTAGCATTAGAAATTAGGTAAACAATCTTGATGTGTCTTTTAATTGAAAAACATATTTTAAAAATAAGTTACGGCAAATATGTAACAATTATGAATCTAATACGATCATTTATATTCTTCTGCTTTCATAAGTAATAGTTTTATATTTTTATAAAGCGTTTTTCAATTAAAAGACATGTCAAGATCGCTTACCTTCTTGCAAGTTCTTTCTAATGCTAAAAAAAACGAACTATAGTAGTGGAGACATTATTTAATGAAATACACGAATTCGAGGGGTCGAATTTCAAAAATCGGCTTCCAGTGTCCACAAACAGCACCCGTTCACGAGTATGACGCGTATCTCAGCCATCGCCTCCCTCAACCTTCATCCGGGAAAGTGGCGACCCGATACTTAGTAGTTTTGCTAATGAACTACCATAAAAACTTTGAATACGCTCACATTATCTTATCTTATCTTATCTTATCTTAATGACGAAACGACAGAAATACCTACAACTTCCTTTTAGGCAGATCTATGAGCCACGGATCATTAAACCTAACTGTATCCTGTATCGTCTCAATACCATGTGATTAATAACTTCTTTCATAATACCTGGAAACTCTACTAGCTATTCTATGACATATCAACAAAGCGGTAAGGACGAGAATCGCTTAGAAATATATATGGAATTAGGTCGTTATAGTTTTGAAGTAGAAGTTGTACAAAGAAACTAATTTATACCCAATCGAGGACTTCGTAAGAAATGAAAGAGTATAATACTCTCGTATCTGGTAGGTGTTGTTGGAAAAGAGACTTTATGATCTAACGTGCAGGGTTGATTTTTAAATGGACTATTTGTTGCCAATATTAGGTAAGTACCTATATCATCATTTATTTGTATGGATGATGAGCAAAGGGCAAACTTGCGACATTTTTTCTATAAGGTGAATGTGGGGAAATCTAGCATGTAACATGTAAGTTTTTTTTATATATTATGAATGGGCTTACTCATGGCCACAGACTAGCCGAGGCGTAGACGTGGCCTACGATGTAGCGAGCTCGCCCAGAAGGTGCCTGTTCACTCTTGATTTGAAAACTATACTAACGTATTACAGGGAAAACAGTCATAGGGCAACACTGTCGTATGTAGGTATAGGTACATAAGGGGTTGTGCACTAATCACGCGAGGTGTTTTCGGCTACTTTTTGACCCCCCCCCCCTCCACCAAATATCACCATTTGGTGAGGTTTTTGGCTACCCCCCTCCCCCCATACAACCCCACGTGTATTTTTTTGAATTTTTTTCATTCGACCTAATTTTAAGATAAGTACATAGAAAATCTTGTTTATTTTTCTATTTTCGTTAAACAGGCTCGCTATTTTGAAGTGCAGAGTGAAGATTTATGTTTAACGAAACCGAGAAAAAGTATCTACTCATGTGGTAGGTTTTTTTTCTTAGTTTCGTTCACTGTAGAAAACTACACGTGAGGTTTTCTTATACCCCCCTCTTAAGGTTTTCTTATAAGCCCAGTGAGAAAAAAATAATTTTCTTCAAAGCGTCCATTTTTCTGACATTTTTTATGATTTTTCCTATTTGATGTAAAACTTACTTAGTACATTTAAATATATCCTACGAAACCTATTAAGATTTGAAAAACGAGGGTCCATTTTTACGGGGCTGCCCGGCGCCCGGCCGGATTGTAAAAGGTAGTTTTTTGGGCAAAAGGTTTTATTATAGCAACATATGCCACTATAAAGTTTTATTGCGAGGCCCGTAGAGGTCTGCGGTGCTACTAAATATTCTCACAACTTTGTTGGAGATGAGATCACAGTTTTGTGTAAATTGATGATGCATGGTTTGGACATGTGGAAAGAATGAGTGAAAGAAGGATGACGAAGAGAGTGTATGAGGGAGAAGTGGAAGTGGGAGCTGGAAGGGGTAGACCTCGGCGGACTTTCTCTGATCAGATCGGGGAAATCCTGAAGAAAGGCCAGGTCAAGAGCACCCTAAACCGGCGAGCGTGTATGAGGAATGTTATGAATGTGAAGGAAGCGAAAGAGGTATGTCAGGATCGTAGCAAGTGGAAATACTATGAACAATTTGCTTCTTAATGCTAAGAAAACTAAATGCATTCGATTTTCTTTGCCGAATGTTAAACCAGTCGATACTAAGATACTTTTGAATAATGAATGCTTAGAGATGGTAGATAAAGCACTGTTTCTTGGTTTAACATTGGGCAAAAATCTACAATGGAGTCCTCATATAAGAACACTAGCAAACAAATTAAGTTCGGCCGCTTACGCTGTGAGGAGAATTAGACAATTGACTAATGTTGAAACAGCTCGCCTTGTTTATTATAGTTATTTTCATAGTGTAATGTCATATGGTATTCTGGTTTGGGGCAAAGCAGCTGACATACAGACTATATTTGTCTTACAAAAGAGAGCCATTCGTTCTATATATAATTTAAGGGTGCGTGAATCATTAAGAGAACTTTTTAAAGAAATTAATATTTTAACTGTAGCTTCCCAATACATATATGATAGTATTATTTATGTTGTTAAGAATCTAGACTCCTTCACTAAGAATTCTGATGTCCATAACTATAATACTAGAAATAAAAATAAGCTTGCTATCAGAAAGTTTCGTGTTCGTAAAGTACAGAAGTCATTCGTTGGGCAATGCATTCATTTTTATAACAAGTTACCTGAGGATGCTTTAAGATTACCCTTTCCAGCTCTTAAGAATTACTTAAAAAAGTCATTGATGTTGAAGGCTTATTACAGAGTCGAGGACTACTTGACAGACAAACATGCATGGTCCAAACCAGAAACTGTAATAACGACAAGTAGCAATTAAAAATATTGTATTATGTGTAGAGTTAAAGGTGACTCAGCTCAGGTAAGAAAGCACATCAAATTGTATAAAAGCATCTCATAACAATCAGTCAGATTCATATAATATGTATTCTCATTTCTTTTATTGATTTTAATTTCTTTTCCTTTTGTAAGATTTGATATGTTTTCTGAAAGAGCTACGTATTTGTGATTTCATGTACATATATGTTTATTTTTTATATCAAATTCTATAAAGTTATGTACTCACTGAGTATAATTGCATGAATTCTATAGTAATTTAAATTGTATTTTTCTTAATTACTCGTAATGCATGTTAATTATAAGATGTAATAATGTTTTGAAAAGATGTGTCCCGCCGAGTTTGTTGCCGGTCCCATATTGGGATACCCTCCTCCAATTGAGGGGGGATTTAAATCTTCTCGGGGCAGAGGTGTACGGTTGGAGCCGGTAAAGGTTTATTTGACGTTCATAAGCGCATTGTAATATGCCTACTTGAATAAACTATTTTTTATCTTTTATCTTTATCTTATCTTAAATCCGTGGTCTCTGCCTACCCCTCCGGGAAATAGGCGTGATTATATGTATGAATATATGTATTATATGTGCTCAATGCTGTGAGCCAGTGGCGTGAACCAATCTAGCCGTGGGCGAAAACTACACCTGCGAGGCCTTTTTCAGTGTCCCAGGGTAATAAAAAGGTTGGCTTTGCGAGGCCCCCCTAAGTGAGAGGCCGTGGGCAAAGAGGCCCCATTCGCCACTGCTGTGAGTAAAATGAAAACTCATGTAACGCCAGGAAATTAGAAGGAAACAAAAGATATGGCGCGCCGCGCGAAATTTGCGGCGGAAGATATGGCAATTGCGCGGGTTTTTACCTTTTATCTCAATTACTCTGAAAATATACTTATACAATTTTGCTCATAAGATCCCTCGGCTATATCAGTAGCAATTTTACTGCTTATATCATCGGCAGCATTGCTGGATTCTTCTTCTTTGTCGTATCCTCATGGCTGAGGGATGTGACGAATGTAGACACTTTTCACCAGCGCTCTCCAAGCCGCTCTGTCTTGGACCCAGTGCATGCTAGCCTACAATGTGGCGTTGGTCTCTGACGTTATTCTGTCCGCCAAACGCGTGGTCATACATCCACTCCTATGCTTCCTTGCCATGGTCAGTAATAATTAGTAATGAGCTTTTCCGGGTTATCTGGCCCTGTCCTGCTCAGATGGCCGAAGAAACCAAGTACACGTTGGGAGCAAACAGTGAAGAGCCCCGTCGTTCTAATGTTAAGTTCGTCGACTGGATATACTGCAGCAGTATTGCAGCGACATATTACTGCAGCAGTACTTAATTTACTGATGTAGTCTGAATTGGAACAGTACCTTAATCCAATGAAAACACAATGGTAACCCTGTCCAGTGTAACACTGGTTACATTGCTATCGGCTAGAAACCTCTTATATGACAAAATATTATTATCCTAAATAGTTGTCTGCGACCTTGGATCTATCAAATAACCTATCACGGCCCACAGATTTATAGTTTGAAATAAAATTTGCAATCATACGGCTCGATTCGGGAAATGAATTAGAGACTCACTAGATATGAAATAGTAAAGATATGTGACGTCCCACTGCAAAAGGTACCTTATGGCGGCTGGCGCCGCGATTCGGGAAATGAATTAGATATTCATTAGATACGAAATAGTGAAGATATGTGACGTTCCACAGAAAAAGGTACCTTATGGCGGCCGGCGCTTACGTCGCATATAGCCGCAATAATATTGGAGCGGCGTTAATAATAGCGTAAGCGCCAACCGGCATAAGGAACCTTTACCCGTGGGAAGTCACATATCTTTACTATATCGTTTCTAGTTAATCTCTAATTCATTTTCCGAATGGCGCCGATAGAAAGGTTGAAGTATAGAATAGATATGTAGTTTTGTTGCTAAGACAGAATAAATATTGCTACGATTCTTTAACGATTAATTGCATATAAAAATACCCAAAAAAATTGGTATAAAGGATGACTCACGCTAGACCGGGCCCGGCCGGGCCGTAGCTTCCGGCGCTACGTTTTCTATGAACAGCTCCAATCACCAACCATAGAAAATGGGGGTCCCTTTGTTTACCATAAAGTTTTAAGTCATAATGTATTGTTTGTCATATTATCGTTAGTCATAAAACTGAAACCGTTAACTTTTCAGGATTATTGAAAGGTTATTAAGTAACCTAACCTATCTAGGTTAGGTCAGAAACGCGTAACTTTTCAGGGTTGTCATAAAACAAACCTAACCTAACCTATCTAGGTTAGGCTAGGTTAGGTTTGTTTTATGACAACCCTGAAAAGTTACGCGTTTCTGAGAAAAACCAATTATGACTAACGAAAATTCGGACAAACAATACATTATGACTTAAAACTATTTGGGAAACAATAGAGACCCTAGAAAATGATGTGTCGTACGCGTCGGCCCGGGCACGGCCTGGTCTAACGTCGTGTAGCACTGATTGACTAGCACGTAAACTTTTTGTTTTAATTAATTTTTTCACGGTTTCAGAGTTCATGGTAAAGAGTATGACCTACGTACCTACATTGGTCATTCTGCCGTATTCGAACTTCAAGGTATTCACAAGAGAACCATCACGTACTAGATCCATTCTAGATACGTTATAGTTTAGTTCTCTTTTGCAGCGCAATTCGGGCAACCAATGTCACTTTTACATTAGATACCGTAAGATACCTACCTATCTATTAGATGTGAATAGGATCTCTAAGTCATATCGTGAGGAAAGCGTTCAAGAGTATCTTCAGAATCTCGCAATGATGTCTAAAAGATATCTAAAAGATGTCTATTTCAAAATCCGAATCGGACCCATTGTTATGATAATTTATCACTATAAAATCACCTCGTATATTTTAAAATCTCACCGATGTACAGTCGCCATGAGATATATCGGAGCGGCAAAGGCGTTCACAATATCTGAGCACGCACTCTAACGCCTTTAAAATAGAGGCGTGTTCAGATATTTGTGAGCACCTTGGCCGCTCCGATATATCTGATGGCGACTGTACAGTGAGCTTGGCAAAAACTTTCAACTGCAATCAAACATTTAACATTTTAAAGGTGCTAAGAAGCTTGCTTTTAAGTCATGGTTGTTTCAGCGAAACATGAACTGTAAATTCATTGATTTAAAGTCGCTTTTCGAACAAACGAAAAAACTCAGAAGTAAGGATCCGTCAGTGTTCGTCGATTTATTAGCTAAGTTTAGTAATAAATACGTACTTGGAAGATCGCGGATTCGTCAGGTATATTGGGGTTATTCAATAAATGGGTTTAACCGTCAATCGTAAATACTAAATTCGAACTACCATTCGAAGCATCCTGAAGGCGAATTCTGATTATAAAAAGATTAAAGAGGTTTTGAATTTGATCTGGGTTTGTAATGGATATGATTTTCAATCAGAAACTTCACTTTTGATACTGACAGATCATATCCATAACAAATCCAGATCAAATTTATCAATTGTTATTACAATCAGAATACCTACGCCTCCTGTTCTCTAGCAACATTTGCTAATGTTAATCTGGAACTCGTCGTTGATACCGCCGCTGGTAAGTATCTGTCAATTTCCTTGATAAAATGAGTGACAGAATATTTCCAACTGCAGCTGCAATACTGTTCATTTTCTATGGAAATTGACAATGACAGCGACGCGTTTCCATAGTAAAATGAACAGTATTGCAGCTGCAGTTGGAAATGGAACTGCAGCTGCAATACTGTTCATTTTACTATGGAAATTGACAATGACAGCCACGCGTTTCCATAGTAAAATGAACAGTATTGCAGCTGCAGTTGGAAATGGAATGTCACTTGTAATGTCATAATCGCAGCAGTAGAATGAGCAGCAGAATGTCACTCATGTTAACGAGGAAATTGAGAGATTCAGCGGCAGATGGATAGGAGTCTATCATATGACGGGCACATCTATATTTATACAATAACAAGCTATTACTTACTGTTTCTCGGAATTATCCCACGGATTGTGGAAATACCCGTCTTTACAAATTATTCAGTTTTATTAAATATTTTGAAACAGCATACCAAATTGTGTTTAATTCAATTTTAAATTTCAATAATTTATGATCGATTGAAACAATCATTACTAGATCTTAAGTCTAAATCTTAAGTTATCCTAAAACCTATGGCAATAACCCCAATACACTTTGGACAATTTTAAGACTTTCGCAAAAAGGAGAAGATAACTTACGTGAAATGTTCTCAGATGAACTTTTGCCAACACTAATCCGTCTGGTGCTGCAGGCGTCCATGAGCGACGGTAATTGATTACCGTCAGGCGATTCGTCTATTCGATTGTCTCTTATATCATTAAAAAAAAGTATGAATGTATCATGTTCTCACTGGCTAAAAATTAAATGCTACAAACCGTAGACATGGACATACATATTGTATTAAACTCCAAAATCATTGCTTTACCTTCTATCTTTCGTCTAACTAAGTACCAGTCGGATAAAATAAATGGCAATGAAATACAAAAATAACGTTATTCCTTCAAAGTTCAAGGTTTACCTTACCAATTCATTACATGACATATAATATTTTATAATAACAGACGAAATTCGCGCCTATACCAAATGAATCTCCAATTTCTTCGGAAAAATTAGGAATATTGGATTGAGCGAAAATAAACTTAAATAAAAGGTACGGGCACGAAATGCGACGAGAAATCGTTTTGCTTCGACTCGCTCAGCGGTGGAAACATACGGGCTCATAGTTCATTTATGAACGACAAGTGTTTGCGGCGAATCGAAGGAGTCTACTGGCCACGGACCATCTCCAATATTA
This sequence comes from Cydia fagiglandana, assembly GCF_963556715.1. NCBI lineage: Eukaryota > Metazoa > Arthropoda > Insecta > Lepidoptera > Tortricidae > Cydia > Cydia fagiglandana. The sequence goes on along the minus strand of NC_085943.1, from coordinate 800,157 downwards.
AATTATGGGAATTGACCGGACAAAACCCTTTAGCTAAGGAGATAATACTTCTGCGGAAATGGCGCTGGTTAGGACGTTTTACGAAGGACAAAAAACCACCTATCCAAGCAAAGGCCTCCATTCATTTTCATATTTATAAAAAAAAAACTTAGGTAATAAGCTATTAAGTACCGTAAAATGGGGTGAGTTGGGTGAAATTTGACTTTCAAACCTCGTTAGTAATTTATTTTTACATGTGAAAACTGAATGGTGTATACAGGGTGGAAAGGCACGACGATCCTTCCCGGAAGTATTAGGTCGTTTAAGTGATACTGAGCAGATTGGTAATGGTAAGAATCGTTAATTGAGTAAAAAATAAAAATACCAAATTTTCTACTATTTAACTCTGGTGATAACCCTATAGCATGTGCACATGACGGCTAGGTTAAGGATCTCCGTCGGGAAAGCTCGGGACTTCACGCTTTTTTCCGATCGTTGACAGAATCGCAATTTAATGATATATGAAATGAATGACGCATAAATGACAAATAAATCAAATGAATGCAAAAATATTATAAACTATTTTATTACTTCCTTAGATAATTACTTTTTGCCAATATTTAACACTATCTTCTCTTCACATACGGTTTTCAAATGTACCTCCGTGTCTTATAATGTACGCCGCAGCCCGCACCCGAGCCCGCGCACATTGCCCATGCGATAAGTGTATGCTCTTCGTCATGTTTCCTCTGCAGATGTATGTTGCAGCAATTAGCCTTTAATGTCTCATTTCGTCCGCAGTTTTACATTCCATTTGGTACACTTTTTTTTTACACAGTCCCACAAAATTAAATAACCACGAGCATCTAACAACGGCATTTTTATTTGAAGAATATGAAATAAAGTAAATATGAAGTGACGTTCAATGACAATTTAATTTCAAACATCAGACTTCTTGTCTATTTCCTACCACGCAAGAAGGTTTGTTAGTTAGGTATTTAAGAAGTATTTATTCTTGATTTATTCTTAGTATTTCATTTTTGCAAGTTCATTTGCTGCATCAAACACAACCTACTTGTAATTTTTAATTATTTTAGATAGTTTCCAATTATTCGAAAATAATTTTGTGAAACGTGTTAAGAAACTAAAACCTTTTCATCAGTCAAGGAAACCAGAGATATTTATAAGACGATTGCGTACTTTTGAGTGGTTGTCAATGTCACAATTTGAACTGTCGTTGTAATCAATGTTGTGGTTAGTATTATTAATATTAAGGAATAAAATAACTACTTCATTCAAGTATTGAACAAGTGGAACCACTAAGAAAGCGAAAATCCTGCTACGATTCTTACCGTGTTGTAAGCAGACCTAAGAATAGTTGGATGGCAACAAATTATTACAATTTCCTGTCGTTTATTGATTGTTTACAAGTAAGTTCATTGACCCTGTCACCTGTTAGGGTTAGAACAAAGTAGTTTTTTGCATGGATGTTTAAAAGGTCATAATTTAGAAACGGTTGCCCATATTAACATAGTTTCTATGGAGAAAATATAGAGCTTAGGCTAAACAATCCCCCTTTTGCGGAAAGGATCGTCGTGCCTTTCCACCCTGTATAATAAGTGGTTCGGACGTTTGTATTTTAGTTTGTATTTTATTTTGGGTATTTCCATTTCATAACTTTGACGATAAAGAGGAAAACCCACCTCACCCCGTAGTGCCTCGTATTTGGGGTAAGAGGGTTTTTCATACAAAGGTGATTTTGGAAGATTGTTGGAACGATTTTTTTTATTATGCGTATTACTATAGCCCCATTTTAAATTGGAATACATTATTTTTGTAGCATTAGCCTTAAAATCCCTTCTCACCCCCCTCTCGAACTTTCTCTCCCCATTCATAACCCAACTCTCCCCGCGAAATCTACTCACCCCGTTTTACGGTAAGTAATTGTGATTATTCGGTCCCGTCCGCCATTCCCCCCCGTACGCGCTCACAGTCGCTGCTCGCGACATTGCCGATGATATTTCGATCGGCCGATATGAAAACAGCCGGGATTGAATCCTGATTGAGATCCAACAATGCCTGCAACGTTCATTTGGAGGGCTATTCTGTTTTATCAGTTGATAAAGTTTTGATCTCATGTTGATACCTTGCACAATAATAAGTACGAACACGATGGGCATATTGTTCGAGCGTAGCCGAAAACACAGAAAAACCGTATGTAGCGAAAAGCGCCTACGAACAGAGAAACCGACAAGCGGGTCTCTGGCAGTAAAAGTGTTCTAATAGTCGACTCCTGGAGGTCATTTTCATTGTTTTTCATTTATTTAACACTATTCATTTATTTATATTACTATCGGTTGTGTTTGGGGCTACAAATATCTCAGATGTGTCAAAAACCTACGGGACAACGGGCCTCTTTCCTGTGGACATTATGAAAGGTGGCCATGGTTCTCCCATGGCCGAAGGTAATTGGTCACCGTCAGGTGGTTCGTGTGCTTGTTTGCCTCATAAATTGTGTTATATCATAAAAAAAACTCATTTGTATACGAGCTGGGCTTGCACTTAAAAACGTCATTTTATAAAACGCCTATTACATAACGGTAATTATATCAGCTTAGGCAAAGCCCATTCCCATCCAAAAAGGCCTGAACCACCCTTTATTTTTTAATTCACCTCCATTTACAAGCCCCAGAGCACATGACACATACTTATAAGCCGTAAGAGAAACAACTGGGGCATTAGTCCTATGAGGCATTTAGTCTGTAAACCTCCTTTTATTTTCACTTACCATCAACCTTACTACAAGTGAATAAAGTCTGCTTTCACTTAACGTAGCTGTAAGTTATAATGTTGTAAATTTAGGCGCTCGTCCAAAATTTACGTGCAGTTCTTTTAACTTTAACCCCTTGCTTCAAAGTCTAAATTTCCTTGTTTAGTTGTAGAGTTATGTTGGTTGTTGTAGGGTCACATGTGTGAATTTCCTGAGAACCCAGCTTGCGGTCTCGACTGCCTAAACGCTAGGTCAACTATAGATAGTGCCGAAGTCAAGTTTACTTAAATTCGGCTTAGTGCGGTGGATTCCATGTCGTTTAGCACTGTTGTAATACTTGAATCCGTTGCTGGTTTGGAAACTTAGGTTTACTTAGGTAGAATACGGAAATCTGCGTTTATTCATCAACAATATAAGACTATAAAGGATGACACGTTAGACCGGGCCATGTCCGGGCCGGCGCTTCCGGGGCTTAATTTTCTATGACATGACTGGTTATCACGAGATGCTTTCCACAGAAAACGATGCGCCGGAAACTCCGGCCCGGATACGACCCGGTCTAATATGAGTCATCCTTAACACATCAACAATTGACGCCTAGTGGTTCTAGGACTAGGCACACGCACGCTTTTTTTTTTTATTATGAATGGGCTTACTCATGGCCACAGACTAGCCGAGGCGTAGACGTGGCCTACGATGGAGCGAGCTCGCCCAGAACTATGGAGCTCGCTCGCCCAACGATGGAGCGAGTTCGCCCAACGATGGAGCGAGCTCGCCCAACGCTGGTGCCATTGTAGTGTAGGTAATTAGGTATATGTGGCGAATCCTCTAGCTGTCACTGCCATCGTCGTGCCATAACACAGATGGCGTTAGGAAGCTAGAACGCAATTAGTAAAAGATCTACATCGCGCTTACGGAGTTTTAAATGTCAGTTGCTATATACATTATTTAATTACACAAACGGGTCTACCGCGATATAATTTAATTGTCTTTCCGTGACCACATGCTGGTGCAACTCAGCTGAAACGTCGGAATTAAAGGTATAAATGAAATTATATCGCGGTAGACCCGTTTGTGTAATTAAATATGTGTACAAAACGTGAGAGTTTAAAGTGCTATAGTTGCTATATATATAATTATATATATAACTTCCGACCAGCTCTCAGTGGACTTCGGTCCCCAGGCATTGTATTGTATTGTAGTACGGGCGATTTTCCGCAACTCGACGTCTTGCGCCTATTTTGCGTGATACATTGTTTATTTCACAGGCATAACACCCGCCTGGAGAGAGTACTCTCGATTGCCTCTCTACCTTCTAGTGTTGCTCAATGCTTATACTATTTTTCGTTAACCCGTTTCGTGCAACCGCGCCAGCTAGCTTCAGGTCTTTCGACCCCCTACCGCATAAACAAGCTAAAATTATACAAGAATCGACACTGCACATTACAAACGTGATAAAACGACCTTGTTAGCATGCCACCCTGTATACGATCCCGAAAACATCCGTTAATGTATGTAGGACTCGTTGCATATTTCATAAGGATATACTTGCTATTGATTCCAACATGGCCGACATCCGGTTTCCGGGTCAACTTGGTTACACCTGAACTTTTGAAGTACTATTGTTAAGCTTTGTGTGACATTGTTAGTTTGAATAAGGCTTTGTTCTTCCATCTTGATGTTGAATAAATTGGGACAAATATACCTACGAGGCCTTTTTAGGGTTCCGTAGCCAAATGGCAAAAAACGGAACCCTTATGGATTCGTCATGTCTGTCTGTCTGTCTGTCCGTGTATGTCACAGCCAGTTTTTTCCGAAACTATAAGAAACTGTTGAAACTTGGTAAGTAGATTTTCACACAAAAATTGAAAAAGAACAATAAAGTTTGGGGGTTCCCCATACTTAGAACTGAAATTAAAAAAAAATGTTTTCATCAAACCCATACGTGTGGGGTATCTATGGATAGGTCTTCAAAAATGATATTGAGGTTTCTAATTTAATTTATTTCTAAACTGAATAGTTTGCGCGAGAGACTCTTCCAAAGAGGTAAAATGTGTGTAACTTCTCCCTGTAACTTCTAAACTAAGAGAATGATAAAACTAAAAAATATATACCGGGTGTGGCCTGTAATATGAGCAAAAAATTAAACTGTAGGCTGTACTGCTGTATGCAAACTTCCACAGAAAATTGGTTTGAACGAGATCTAGTGAGCGTTTTTTTTTTAATTCGTCATAAATCGTAAACCGCAATTTTATTAAGTTATTTGCTGCTACGGAACCCTTCATAGGCGAGTCCGACTCGCACTCGGCCGCTTTTTTTTGTTGTTTATACTACTTGTTCTTAGGTACCCAAATAAAACTAATTTATTAAACCAGTACAAGTAAAAATATTCAAATTGACTAAAGTCCCACAGTAAGCTCAATAAGGCTTATGTTGTGGATACTTAGACAACGATGTATATAATATAAATACTTAAGCACATAAAACACTCATGACTCAGGAACAAATAAATATCCGTGTTCATCATAAGAATAATAATGTCCTTACCAGGATTTAAGCCCGGGACCATCGTGATCGGCTTCATAGGCTGCCCACGCGTGTCGTCGAATTTACCATATTTTGTGTCGTCTTTACCTGTTTGCAAAACAAAATCAAAACCTTAGTTTTCTCTATCCAACTGTCTTCCACTAAAGTAAATAAATGGAGGCATTTAATCCCTAGAGAGGAAAAAAGGGAATTATTCAGTAGGTGTCCCGTTTATCAAATACCTAATCAAGTTGGGATCATCTGTAAGCCGGGGACAGAACTAATTAAAGTTTGTTTTCTTTTCGTGATACGGTCTCGAGACAACATAACAACAGTAAGCCACATTCGAAAAGTCATTATATACTGTTTACAGTATTCTCGCGTTGTAAAAAAATATTAATTTACATTTAATATTTTGCAGTTACACAATAATTACATTTAATATTTCGCTGTTATTTGGTGAGGTTTTGTTTTGAGAAAATTAAAAAATGTTAATACCTATTTACAAGGTTTTGAGTGGATCTCGGACAAATGAAAACGTGCTAAGTATAATCACAGACAGGAGAATCACAGACATCGAAATAAGAGGCAAAATTTAATGAAATGTAGGTATGTATGTTATAGTGATAACTCGAAGTTTTGTTTGCAGGTAAAAATATAATTTTAAATTATGATTTCGAGTTAACTTTATTATAGACCCTAAGATACCTAATACTTACAAACAATAGGTAGGTATCTATACAGTGACAATGCATCTGGAGCGATCACTATTGTTAATAAAATAAAGTGTTAGGGAAAAGTATAGATAATTTAATTTATCGATATAGGAACTCTATACCCAGCATTAAATTCCCCCTAGAATTCGATATCTGAGGATTAATAATTGTACAGTCAGCAGCATAAGTTGCTAGGCGGGCGAGGTGTTCAAAATTTGACGCGCTCTTATTCTCTTGACTATAAAGTCGTGTCAAGATCATTTAAAACTAGCAACTATTGCTGCTGACTGTACATATTTGTCTAATTTGTCATAGACTATACTCTCGTTTTCATCCGTCAGTTAAAAACATAGTTAGTGAGCTGCTGTGTTACTCGAATAACCTATACCTTAGGTACGTACAAACAGCAATACCCTAACTGTACATCGGTGGACCTTATTACAAAAGACATTATTACAAGAGGTCCACCAATGTACAGTTAACAGTGTGGGTAATGGTACAGTCAACTGTAAAAATATGGGTGCACAAATTATCTCAAAAATATGTCACATAGCTCTTATGTCAGTGAATTAAGATCTATGGGACATAATTTTTGAATAAGTTGGCTACACCCATATTTTTACAGTTGACTGTACTAGGTACAAATGGTCACATAAAAGTGTTATAAAGGCCTTAAATCCTTTGTTCCGATACGTTATATAACGGCTATACATCCCGGGCACAGGCGGACAAGGAATAAAACGGTAAAATTGATCCAAAACCTCTTTGTAGCTGAATTCAGATAAAATTCTAGAAGTATCCTGGGGGAGTGGCAGTGGCTACTGCGAGTGAGAACTTGGCAAGTTTTTGAAGAAAATATCGTTACGGGTTGTTAATTATGAGTCACATGAACCCGCCGCCAATAAGCCACTTTCGTACAATCGAGGCTAATGTTTCTCTGGGATTTCGATCGGGCTGATTCGAGTTCACAGATTGTTGTCAATTCGATCTCATTTTGATATTACTCACCCGTGCATCGTATTGTTGCGGGCATTTCTTTTGCCTTTCAGATTTGTCAAAAAATAGAGAGAGGTCATAAAGCGTTAGTTTCCTCGCAACCTTGATGGAAACCATCCAATGTCCGTCTCCACTACCATTATTTTATGCAATAAGTTGGCTTGAAGCCATACCAGGCGTGGCTCACTCCGCGATTTCATCACTTTGCTACAGGTAGCTAAAAGTACATCCGTTCCACACCAATTTTGGTGGCTAGCCATAAGCCGCGCGTGGCGCTGTCGCCACCTAGCGGCCATATCTGTCCTAATCGGAACAGACGCGTTTTGTTAGAGAGTGAGTCTTCTGTACCTAGTACTATTATTTATTCTGTGGCCATACTTAGTTTATAACTAGTAAAAACAACAAACACTAACGCCATCTATCGGACGCTCCGAGAAGTAACTTGACCCTAAATATTGCCTAACTCTTCAGTGTTAGCAGTCTCGTAACCATGTTGGAAGCAGTCCAAAGCTCGTCTCTACTAGTACTGTTTCATATATTGAATTTATTCGCTTATTAGGCGAACACTGGGTGCCGGGTCTAGTCTGGGATTAATAAACGATACGGAAGATCTGTCTGCGTGCAGTATGGTGGGGCATTGGCACTTTTCATTTTAAATAATCGACAGAGCGAAGTGTGGACTTAAAGGGGCCCACAAATTACCAGTTCGCCTGACGATATCAGCCTGTCAGTTGTTCGGAGCTGTCACCTTTTGCGATTAACTGACAGGCTGATATCGTCCGGCGAACTGGTTAATGTCTGTGCCCCTAGACCTGCGCAAACCGGCGAAAGGTAGCGCAGATCATCGAAGAGGATTTTAGGGAGCGGTATTCTAATGTTACAATTTGTTTAAGGTCTGATAGTGTTACGATACGACTTGCTGTGCGTTTCACGCGTATTAATCACCGCGAGCGATCGTATCATATCATTATTTTTTAATACTTTACAAAGGTCAACTAGGTGAACTAGGAGTACACTATTCATATTTTTAAGAATCTTACTTTATTAGGAGCCTAGTCGGTAGTGATCCTACTGCCTACGAAGTAGGAGGTCCCGAGTTCATATCCTGGTATAAGCACAGAATAAATAATAGTACTAGGTACAGAAGACTCACTCTCTAACAAAACGCGTCTGTCACGATCAGCACAGATATGGCCACTAGGTGGCGACAGCGCCACGCACGGCTTATGGCAAACCCCAAAATTGGGGTCGAACGGATGGACTTTTAGCTACCTGTAGCAAAGCGACGAAATCACGGAGTGAGCCACGCCTGGTATAAGGGCATTTACACACACCGACCGACTGAAGTTCCACACTTTAGTCAAAGAAAGAACTTCCATATTGTTACAGCGTCGATGTGAATCGTACATTAAGCTGTTAGTAAGATTCTGCAATGGCCGACCAATTTCCTGCTCGCGCCGTATTTCGCCGCCCGGAGATTGTGTCAAAGGTAACGTTTACACGTGTACAACATACGGAGCCCGATACACTGAGAGAAAAATCATCACCAGGAATTAAAAAAACAGTTCTGTACTGGGAGAAAAAATGAAGTTTTAGTAATAATTATGGACGTTTCACTATTTCTGTAAAGTTTATTTATTTCTACAAACAGCTCAGTAATCCCAAATATTACAAACAGATAATAGAAATTGCAAGAACTAATAGAAATTACAAAAGTCAATTTGTTCCTATTAGTTAACTCTCCTTGTCCCCGGATTAAGTTTATTTTTGTAATTGCCATGCCAGCTCGGAAAGGCTTACTTTGCACTTCAAAAACTGATAGCAAAGTTGTATTTTATTCACATGTGAGACAAAGTAATCCAATGCAAATTTTGAGTTGGTTTCTTATGTTTGCTGGTAGAAATGACTTTTAAATAAATATTTAATAACATTCATTTGGATTTGATTTGGTTTGATTTTGTTTGATATTTTACATTTAATATTTGCTTCGGGTTGGTGTGGTGAAAAATTTTGTTTTACTCGGGGGCAAATTTTGTTTAACCCTCGCGCTTTGAAACCCTCGCAGCGCTCAAGATTCCATTTTTCGAACCACTCGCTAGGGTAAAGGCACCAGTGCTCAGCCATGCACCAGTAGTCAGCCTTTCTTGCCTATTTTTGGCTGTAAATAATGAAGTTTTTCTAATTTTCACGCGAAAACTAGGTAATATTATAGATTGATAAGCTATTCATTGAAAAATACCTTAATTTTTTAACGAATACGCTACGATGATCCACAAAAAAAATTCAAAGTGGTGGTGTCTTCTGACATGAAAGGTTAAGAGATATGCGCCATTTTTTTTGGAATGTCACATGGTATTTTGATAAGACGATAGCAGCCGAATTGTGATTTATTTTTAAAAGAATATGGACTGCTTCACCTAATTAATACCTAAACTATCTGAAAAACGTAAACGATTAATATTAATCCATGTGGAAGTAACATTTTTATGGCGGCTGACTATTGGAAACTACTTTTTTGTACAAAATCCAATAGTCAGCCTCCCCTGGCTGACTACTGGGTTTAAAGCAGTAATTTTAAAAAGGTCGTAAACCCAGTAGTCAGCCGGGGGAGGCTGACCATAGGATTTAGGATTTGTTATTATTTTAAAATGAAGTATAAGTCGTTAAATCAAGCCCCTTTAAAAAATTACGTTATTATAAATTTATTTGATTGAAATACATTAAATACCCAGTAGTCAGCCTGTGGCTGACCACTGGACAATAAGCTCACTCTATTCGAACCCACTAATCAGCCATTAGAATGGGATGGCTGGCCACTGGGTACCTAAAGGCTGTGTATCGGTATACAGGGGGCTGATTACTGGCAAAAATGCCATTTTATTATATTTAATTAAATAGTTCCAAAAGTTGAATTTAATTATGTTTTATTCTTTACAAAAAATTAACTTTATTAAATTCTTGAACGGAAAAAATATTGATAATACCTATTGGTCCATAAGTGTGCAAATTATACGATCTTGAACATAGACATTTCGTTATAAGGCTGACTACTGGTGCTTTTACCCTACGCTCGTGGTTCAATTTTGGAATCTTTCGCTTGCTCGGGTATCAATATTAGCACGAGCAGTTAAACAACAACTTTGCCCCCTTGTAAAACAAATCGGGGGGCACGGCAGTGCCCCCGCCAAGTCGAGCGCGAAGCAAACACTGCCGTACCATCCTTTACTGGAACCATTTCGCCGCATTTTCAGGCCCCTATTTGAGAACCTCTGGATAAGACCAGAACGCAGAAATTTTGGTCATCCAGTAAGCTATAATCACATACTTAAAATCCTAAATTTCAAGTCTGTAGGTCATTTAGTTCCGAAGTTAAGCGAAAGCAAAGTTTCGCATTTATGAAACTCACTCATGATCATCAGAATAGAACTAGTACTTCCCATAAACTCAGAGAGCTGAAATTTGGTACAGAGTTAGGGTTTAATGGCCACATAAAAGGAAAACCTAAAAATATTGCAATATCAGTCACGTTTTAAAGATCTAAGAACTGCATAAGTAAGTTTGTAATCCCATATAAATATATGATATTACAAAGTTACTGTTGCAGTTCCTACAAATAGTAGGTAAAGTAAAGGTACACTACGATGTACGATGTGAGTATGAATGAAGATATGTTTAGTTATGATATGTGTTTACATAGTATGGGTATGAGTACCCGAAAAGAAGGACTGCCTACAAAAAGGGATGAGATCAAAAACATTACATGTAAAAAGGTGCAAGTCTCGCAACGCTTTTACTACAAAAAAGTTTTGAGATGTAATGTGAAACCAAGTCGGTTATTTTAATCAGTGCCAGGGGGTGTTAAAACCGTATCAATAAGATATCTTTAATTTGTAATACGTATAATGACTTGGCCATCGCACGGCTGCATAATGACAAAAGGATCATCGTCACCTATTAAAAATAATTCTAATTGAACATAACGCTAGCGCTAATTGCAGTTTGAGCATTACACATATTTACGAGTACGGTACGAGTAAAGCATTATGTGCGATTGCCAAGTCATTATATGATGATTAGTGACGGATTACTGATTATTATTTAATTATTAGATTTAATGAATGGGCAATACGAAAAACTGTTGCTACTGTACAAGAATCAGAACCGGAAAAAAAGAAAAGAAAGATTTGTAATAATAAAAAAATTACTCCTAAAAAGAAAAAAAATGTGTTAAATAAGAAAATCTAATAAAATAAATCAATATGCCCACGTTTCTACAAAAAGAAGTGAAATCCCACCAAAAACATTCTGTAAAAAACTAGCCAAGTCTCGATGGAGCTGCTGGTTTATCTCTAAAAAGTAATGAAATCTAGACAAAGTCGTGCCAAGTCTAAGGTTCCTTACTGCGATTTCTTTATTATTATAGTTAATGTTGTGTGACTTGGCCGTTGAAGGGTACACAAGGGTACAAAACCAGGTGCTCCATGACACCATTGCACCAATCTGCCATTGCACCAAAAAGAAGTGTTTGTTTCAGGCTCGCCCATACATAAGTATTATTGAAATACGCAGCTTTATCAAGCCTACAATTGACTGGTTATTGAATCAACGTTTTCCAAGTGGCAATTTTCCATCGTCAATGGGTAGCGGTTCTGGCGACAGATTGGTGCAATGGTGTCATGGAGCACCTGGTTTTGTACCCTTGTGTACCCTTCAACGGCCAAGTCACACAACATTAACTATAATAATAAAGAAATCGCAGTAAGGAACCTTAGACTTGGCACGACTTTGTCTAGATTTCATTACTTTTTAGAGATAAACCAGCAGCTCCATCGAGACTTTGGTAGTTTTTTACAGAATGTTTTTGGTGGGATAACTATTACTCCATGCATGAAATAAAGCACCAGAAGATTAATAGAGAAACGTAGACAGCAGTTATTTTTAGACACAATTTCTATTTTAAAACCCGTATAAAACTATAAAGAGTAGGTAGTTTGATTGCGATGTCACATGCTAATGTTTCATAGTAGCCAAATCGTTTTGACAGTTCGAAAAAAGAACCTGAGCTGCTACCGCGAAAACCGAAATTCGCAAATTGCGGGGATCTTTCTCTTTTACTCCAATGAAGGCGTAATTAGAGTGACAGAGAAAAATGCCCGCAATTTGAGAACTTCGATTTTCGCGGTTATAGCCCTGATTTCACTAGTGGTTAAATACTTTAAACTTAGGTCATCCCATTAAACACCCCAACCTATCCCAATATAAGTCTACACTACTTCTAAACGTCAGAACTCGACCATTACACTTGCATAAAACTTAATACGCCACCTTTACCTATCCGCCAATTAACCAAGACCCCTCCTCTACCTCACGACGTACGTTTAAAAGGGGGGACGATAGATCAAGTAACACTGGCCCTTTACATAGCAGTTACGGTTAATTCTCAAGAACATCCAAAACCTTTCCCGTAACACGGTCGTTAAGGGAGCTTAACGGTTGGAAATACTTTGAACTTTGGTAATACCCATAGACTAGGAATCCTCTAGACCGAGTTTAGAGCAATTATTTCATGCAACCGATGATGCCAAAAATGCGGGGCGAGGTGAGCGAAGTCCCGTGCCGTGATTGGTCCGTTCAAAGACACGGACGTCACACAAACACACTTTCGACTCGAACATGGAGTAAAATTACCGTATGCGTGGCAGAGGGGGTAGCGCGACTATGCTCAGTCTGGAGGATGTTTTGTCTGTGGTAATTACCTTTCGTTGCTTTGAATAGGGGTTTAAATTAAATCATAGCTTAAAGAGTAAAAATGTATAGGCAGGATATTTTTTGTGACAATATTTCCTGGCATGTGGGCTGAGGAATACACCTCCCGGTATATTACAAGGTTGAGATGTACCTATCCACTAAGTTTTAAGAAGGCTCTTCAAAGGGGCATAGTTATGATCTGAAACTGATCGTAAGGGAGGGAATCTCTAGGGTTTTATACGAGTAGCTTTATTTTTTAATAATGTCAATTCATACGAACCAAGTAGTTACAGTTGAATACTTTGTTTAAAGTCAAGGTATAAGGGAGACTGACCTTTATAATTTAATATTTTTGTTTATGTTTAAAAATATTTAATATGATTAATTTTCGGCTGTCAGGAATTATAGACCTCGCTCGCTCGCTGCACAATGTACTATAGGTACTTATATCGCTACAACACGCATATACCGGGTGTAGCCTGTATTACGAGCAAAAAATTAAACTGTAGCCCGCACTCCTCATATTGACCAACATTTGTTCAGCAACTTTTAAAAATAACTTGTGGTTTAATTTTTAATACACTTTAAAGTTTATTCTAAAACGCAATGTATTGCGAATTTTGATATGTTTAAGGCATGACAAGCAACGTCAATCACAAATGATATGGCATGGCGATGGCGTCCATTGAAGATAATATTTATTTTGTATGTAAAATAGGAAGTCTAAATACTTCATAATTTTTAAAAGTTGTCGAACAAAAGTGTCACCGTTTGAGGAGTACAATCTATGTTTTAATCATTTGCTCGTGTTACAGGCCACACCCGGTACAGCCTACATTATATACGTGTCGTTACATATGGTAATGTTACGCAGACGAGGTTAATTATAGTGCTGGAGCGACAATAACATGTCTAGATAACTAGTGCAGCGTTTGACATTCCATTACCAACACAATAGGGGCGATTAATTTTAGTAGGTATATGATTTGAGACGCTGGATGCGGGTTACTTCCAACCGGCACGTATGGAGGTCCAAGGGGCAGGCCTATGTTCAGCAGTGGACGTCTTATGGCTGAGATGATGATGATGATGATGATGATGATGATAATTTGAACAGCCTACTCGATCGACCGGGCCTACGCACCTAGAGGTCTCGGGTTCGAATCAAGGCACGGGCATTTGTTTGTGTCTGTGTCTGTCAAGATAATTGTTCTTGAATTATAATATTACTAGTGGCCATGTGAGCTGTAGCTGCTAGCATAGCTTAACACTCAATAAATATATGGCTCCGCTCGCTATTTAGAAAAAAAACGAAAAACTGAATGGACAAAAACAAGAGCGAAATGTAGGAAATTCGAAACGAGTGGCGATACCGGCGATAAATTGAAACACTACCGAAGGGAGCGTTTTAAATCGACACGAGTTGCGAATTACCTACGTTTTCGCACGTGTATTATACAACATTTTACAGTAAGTACATACATAATATATCGTCGGGTGAAAAGCAAAACTAACACCATTGAAATTATTGGACAATAAACCGTGTTACAAGTGTAATATTATATAGTGCATTGTTACTTTAATATTTTGATAGTATGTACTTAGCAGTGGCGGCGCGTCAAACATATCCATAGGCAAGCCGGGGCTAATTTGACGTACATGTTTCCTTTACAACTCTGCTTCTTCTTCCTGGCGTTATCTCGGCATTTTGCCACGGCTCATGGGAGCCTGGGGTCCGCTTGACAACTAATCCCATGATTTGACGTAGGCACTAGTTTTTACGAAAGCGACTGCCATCTGACCTTCCAACCCAGAGGGGAAACTAGGCCTTATTGGGATTAGTCCGGTTTCCTCACGATGTTTTCCTTCGCCGAAAAGCGACTGGCAAATATCAAATGATATTTCGTACATAAGTTCCGAAAAACTCATTGGTACGAGCCGGGGTTTGAACCCGCGACCTCCAGATTGAAAGTCGCACGCTCTTACCGCTAGGCCACCAGCGCTTGCCTTTACAACTCTGCTTAAACGTCCAAAAATAGGCAAGCCGGTGGGAATCGGCTTTTATGGACGCGCCGCCACTGGTACTTAGTGACTTTTGACTGTCACGATATGGCCCTTTAATGTTTGAAATAGGCACGTCTTATTGTCCTTAAAGTAGCACTATGTATACTGTAAAATAATCAAATATACTCACAAAATTTCACGTGAATCGGTTAAGAATTGCGAGCTGTAAAAGAGAATATACGGACGTGGGAAAAGGAGTTTTGCTCAAACTGAGGGGGGGACCTTCGCTAACGGTCGGTGAATGGTTTATATTTTTGATTATTATAACACATATTCTTACCTCATTGTGCTTGCATTCAGAGACAGATGTAAGCCTGTTAATTGCACCTGCTACAATAACGCGAGACACCTGCATCTGACGAGTTTGTGTATCTAACGCTTTCGGTGCATTGCCTTCAAATCAAGAGTGAACAGGCACCTTCTGGGCGAGCTCGCTACATCGTAGGCCACGTCTACGCCTCGGCTAGTCTGTGGCCATGAGTAAGCCCATTCATAATAAAAAAAAGGGTGTTAATGGAATTATTTTAGAAATTTTGAGTATTAGGGTTCATTTAGGCGGTGCGAGAACTCGCATGCGAGTTTCATTACATTGCGGTTTTTGATCGGTCGGTTGAATTACACGTAACCAACAGTCCGCAATGTAATTAAAATCGCATGCGAATTCGCTCGTCGTCTAAATCACCCTTAAGACTTTAAAAATACTTAGTCATTCAATGTATTAACTATTAACAAACTATTAAATATAAACTAAACCTCTCAAACTACTAAGAAGTGATCACCAGTCACCTACAGATTTACTATTGGATGACTTTCGAGGGACCTCAGGGGAGGGAAAGAAGGGTCGGTAATTAGGGGCTTGTGTGTCTTGCGAAGTTACGGGCCCTTAATATGGTTACAAGGTCGGGGGTCCGAGTTGCGAAGATTAAGGTGTGACACGATTGGGATAGAAAGTCAAAGGGATAGAAGTATATTTTACAAGCTTTTATTTACTTTCACCTGGCCGTTGTCTGTCTGTGTGTAATCAAATCTTGCAAGTTAAATTTGATCCACTTCCCGGTTTCCCATTGAGCTGAAATTTTGCATACATACGTAAGTCGGGTGACAATGCAATATTATTATCGAGCTGATCTGATGATGGAGACCGGAGGTGGCCATAGGATCTATATGATAAAACAACGAAACCTAATTGTGTTTGGGGTTTTTAGAATTGTCTCGATGAGCATTAGTTGCCTGTGGAAAGAAAAGTACAGTCAGCGATAAAAGCTTGTACCAAAAATGAAATTTTTGCCAAAAACTTATTTTTTTTATACTAAGTCCTTAATTATTATTACCTTATTACCGGAAACGTACCTTATTACAATTTATTCATGTTCATTAACCTTGTATGCAGTCTCAGTCCTTCCTTTCATGGAACCAGCCTTTGAACCTCTCGCAAAGCTCTATTGTTTCATACGTAATACCAGCCAGCCAGGTAAAGCAGGCTATTCTGGCTTTAATCAACTTCTGCAATACAGTGTATGCTCCTCTTTATGCTTGCAAGTTTCGTCGCGGCCTTTAAATAACGGTACGTGGAAACCAAATGGTTATTTTATGCAGTTAGAAAAAGTATACACTTGTACAATTGAAGGGATGTTTACAAAAACAACATAACTGCTTAGAGCGGTTGACACTTTTTTCAGAACATTGATAATCGTTTCAGGTGTCAACCAGTGTAGTCAGTTATGTTGTTTTTGTAAACATGCCTTCAATTGTGCCTTCATACAGTATGTATGTGATGGTTGCGCTTTTATCGTTTATCATGTCACGCTTTGCTGTTACACTTACATATTTAGCTGGACCGGGCCAGGACCCAAGCTGCCCAGGACTGGAGTCAGTGGAAGAAAAAGATTCGAGCCCTACACCCACCCCACCCCAGCAGGGGGTAACAGGATGGAAAGAAGAAGAGAAGAGACCGGACCGGGGCCGCGCCGGAGCTTCCTTTTTATGGAAAGCACCACGTGATCACCGATCAGCGGTCATAGAAACTGGCATGTCGGAAGCCTCGGCCCGGGTCCGACCCGGTCTAGCGTGAGTCATCCTTTATAGATCGTACTATAGGATGAAATAAGGTACGTTTCACACTACATTTCGTTTAACTTAAATATGACTTAACATAAATCAACTACCTCTAACTTATACCGGGTGTGGCCTGTAACACGAGCAAATAATTAAAACATAGATTGTACTCCTCAAACGGTGACACTTTTGTTCAACAACTTTTAAAAATTATGAAGTATTTAGACTCACTATTTTTCATACAAAATAAATATTATCTTCAATGGACGCCATCGCCACCCCATATCATTGATGTGATTGACGTTGCTTGTCACGCTTTTAAACATAACAAAATTCGCAATAGGTACATTGCGTCTTAGAATAAACTTTAAAGACGTATTCAATTTCAAACCACAAGTTATTTTTAAAAGTCGCCTGAACAAATGTTGGTCAGTATGAGGAGCACAGCCTACAGTTTGATTTTTTGCTCATATTACAGGCCACACCCGGTAGATCGTACTATAGGATGAAATCAAGTACGTTTCACTCTACATTTCGTTTAACTTAAATATGACTTAACATAAATCAACTACATTTAACTTAAATAACTAAACATTATAATAAGCCTCGAATGTGTGCTGCTAACATAAATTCCTTCCACCACTTTTCACACGTATTTTTCATAAACCCCCCCCACTCTATCAGCGAAAAGCCACGATAGCTAACCTTCAGCGTTTTCAGCAATATTTATGAATATGAGCAAGAGTACATTATGCCAGCAAATAATATCAGGTGTCTGCCGGTTGATTTACGGCGCCGAACACAAAACGTTCCAAGAAAGTGGCTTTAATAACGGCCACATTTTAAACTAACTTGGCCTAGTTTTGGAGTGAATTTTGCAAGTTTATTTTGATAATAATGGTCTGTTGTATTCATTTTCGAGGCATTAAAAGCAAAGACCCAGCCAGCATAGAACCAAGATTGAAAGCTGTGTATAAACGTATATGAAAATTATGTAGGTAAGGTAACGTAAGGTGGGATAAGGTAAGACTATCACCGGGATAAGACTAACATTAGTATGGAATCCTCATACTGTTGGTCTTGCCCCGAGCAAAATAAAATATGTTAGTCCTACCCCAACTTACCTTAATACCTAAGATCGACTAGGTAATGCTATAGCACAGAATAAATAATAGTACTAGGTACAGAAGACACTCTCTAACATAACGCGTCTGTTATGATCAGCACAGATATGGCCGCTAGGTGGCGACAGAGCCAGGCGCGGCTTATGGCAAACCCCAAAATTGGGGTCGAACAGATGCACTTTTAGCTACCTATAGCAAAGCGACGAACTCGCGGAGTGAGCCACGCCTGGCTATAGTTTGAAACGTCACGTACCTTACAATAATATGTGTAATGGATCTAGTACGTGTCGGCTCTTGTGAATATCTTGAAGTTCGAATACGGCAGTTCGTTTGCGTAAAGTTAAAGTTTCACCTCCATTTTCAGAGATCAATGAGATAAAATGAAGTTGTTATTAATCTAGACACGCGGCAGCGTGTCAAGCCAAGTTCAAGCAAAGGAACTGGCTAGCCAGCGCCAAGTGTAATATTACACGAACCACTTGGTGCCACTTTTGACCCTTCTATAACTCAAAACATCTTTAACGTAAACACATAAAACTACGTGTGTTTAATTATATCCATAAGGACATCTAGAAGCCCAAATTTCATGAAGCTAGCTCATAGGGTTATAAAGATATGAAGGTCAAAAAGTCGTAAATTTTAAGACTGACTGACAGACCTATAGTACCTAAACCTAACCTACTTCCAGATGACCTAGAAGGATGAAATTTGGAATCCAGCTCAGTTTTTGTGTGAAAGCGTAGGAAAAAATCTAAAAATTAAAAAAAGTTATAAAATAGGGGGGGTCCCCATACAAAAAAAACATTTTTTATTGTGACTGACATATAAGTACCTAAACCTAACCTACTTCCAGATGACCTAGAAGGATGAAATTTGGAATCCTGCTCGGTTATTGTGTGTAAACGTAGGAAAAAATCTAAAAACAAAAAAATAATAATAAATAGGGGGGGTCCCCATACAAATTTCTTTTTTATTGTGACTGACATATAGTACCTAAACCTAACCTACTTCCAGATGACCTAGAAGGATGAAATTTGGAATCCAGCTCGGTAATTGTGTGTATGCGTAGGAAAAAATCTAAAAATAAAAAAAGTTAAAAAATAGGGGGGGTCCCCATACAAAAAACCTGTAATACGCGCTAAACAACCGGCCAACGGTGTGTCGTTGGCGGCGCGCGGCACCACATAATTAATACAAAGAACAGAAGTAAAAAACATGCAGCAGAAACACAAGAAAAAACATTAAATCTCAATACCTGCCTAGTTTTCTTTACAAAAAGTATTGATATCCCATCAAAAACATAAATGTAAAAAAGGAGAGCCAAGTTCAATACAAAAATTATGCTTGGCTGTGGGGTTCGCCGCAAAAAGAATGGAGATCTAAATGAGTGCCAAGTTCTATGCAAAATCCATATATGTATTTATAGGAACAAAATAACATTATAAACAAGTATTAAACTCTATTTCTTTGCTTTATTGGATACCTATAACAATTGCTGTTATTTAAAAAAAATGTGAGATCTTAAAGTAGGTTAGATTTGGCTTTGCCAGTTTTTATCAGAATTACAAAATATATATGTTGAATAACTTTATAAAATGACTGATGTAATGAAAACTGGCCAAGTCAAATCTAACCTGCTTTAAGATCTCGCATTTTTTTTAAATAACAGCAATTGTTATAGGTATCCAATAAAGCAAAGAAATATAGTTTAATACTTGTTTATAATGTTATTTTGTTCCTATAAATACATATTTGGATTTTGCATAGAACTTGGCACTCATTTAGATCTCCATTCTTTTTGCGGCGAACCCCACAGCCAAGCATAATTTTTGTATTGAACTTGGCTCTCCTTTTTTACATTTATGTTTTTGATGGGATTAACCTTAAGTTAACCTTTGGTTTTAGGTGTAGCATCAAATGAATTATGCCTGCCAGACCCGGGCCGGTTGATAGCCAGAACTTTAGGAAATAACCGTTCCGTAATTATAGGTACCTTTCAAAAGTGTTCAATAAAGTTAAAAAAAATACGGTTGAAAAATCAACCACCTTGTACCATCGCCCACACTGTTAACTGTCCATCGGTGGACCTTGTGCCCTTTGTAATAATAATAAGGTCCACCTATGTACAGTTAAGAGTGTTGCTGTTGCTGTACGTAGGTACTGAGGTAGTTACGAATACAATATACATAATTATATTGGCATCTAATAACAAGCTGACGGTGAGTGGCGACACCGCGGAACCCTATTCCAGAGGGCCTTGTCATCTGGCCCTCGCCTCTGTGCTTGCCTTCATCGGCCGGCCAGAGTGGAGTCGCAAGAGCGGGATCTATGCTCCAGGTTGGAAGTGTAAAATGTCATAACGCCGGCGGCCTGCTGAACGGATTACCGGGATCTGGCTACCGCAGACTCACCTCTCGATAACCTCACAGCCACTCCAAAGTGTTGCCCTGTTGTCGCACTGTGCGTGCGGCCATTGCGGGGCCCACTCAATGAGTTGGCGAGTCACCACCTGTCTTATACAATTTTGAGACTAATTGTCACGGCAGGTGTCCGCTAGTCTCCTCTCATAGCCCGATATCCAGTCCATCTAACATTCAAATCTATAGCCCATGACCTTAGTTCCCATCGCAGCATAAAAGTGCTGCACTGCAATAGTCTTTGCACCTGGCGGGGACCATCTCCGGATGTATCACATTGTGCATTCGGGGATAGTATCCGCCACGTGTATCCCTTGCCTTTAGATTAATTTGTCTTAAAAAGCCTCTGCGCTGTTAGATTCGGCCCCACGCACGCCTTCCAAAGGTCTGGGACCCCATGGTCCCGAGATATGGAAAGACCGACAAATAATATTATTTTAACACACCTAACACCTCAATAAAAAAAAACAATCAACAGATAAATTGTTATCAAAAACAGATTTGTTTCGTCAATGCTTCCAGCAGAAGAATTTTGCAGAGAGAAAAAAACCTTCAAAGACAAGAAATAAAAATTCTAATTACCTATCACCCCACGGTAAACCCTCCGAACCCCAAAACATTTATCTCGCAATTTTTCACAAAACCTTTTCTCATTAAATACCAATAAATGCTTATTATTCCAATAGGACCGACGTCGGCATTGTCTCGGATAATTGCCCGGATCGGACCGGTACCGGTACCGGTAATTGAATTACAATATCGATAACGGTATACCGGGGACTGCTGAGAGTGCTGAGGTTAGAACAACTTGTTATTAGCGGAATGCTCTATCTCACTTCTGTGATATTGTTAACGCGAAATATACAGGGTGTTTGGTACATCGTTTGCCACATTAAAACGGCAGATAGGTTGAGTCATTTGCTTCTTCTCAGGACTAGAAATTTTTAATTGGGCGTACTAATTTTTTTTTTCATTTCTATGCCAGTTTTTCGTAAATTTCAAATTTTTACTTGCACAGTAGTAAAAAAAACCATGGCCAATTTTGTTTTTCTAGGCATGAGTAGATAGCAAATGACTCAACCTATCTGCCGTTTTAATTTGGCAAACGACGTATACCAAACACTCTGTATAGGTGATATAGGTTTCGTGACTTTAGTTCGAGGGTAAAAAGTACGTTGACACTTTTTTTTACTGCGGCATAGTGTTGATAATTTTTCGTCTCTCATGCTCTCAAAGAGGGTCATTGTTGTTCTAAAAAGGTGTGCAGAAAATGATACGTTTCTGCACTAGAGCATTTTAGGTTCCAAGTACGATTATTTTTACGATAAGCAATTTAAATTTGGGAATAAATGGATTTGTTATACAATTTTCATTCTGATATTTGACTCCCCATTCCATAAATAACGATACTTTTGCCTAAATTGTTAATTGAAAGTACTTAAAATATACTATAAAAAATAATACTCAGTCATGGTTTTAATAAAACACATGCTTTCCTTTACTTGCTTTCTTTTATGCTTTATTTTACTTTTCTTGTAGTCGAAATGAAAAGTAAAGTGTTTTACTGGGGTGAAAGGGATATCATTTCAGCCTCGGACTATTACTGCGGCATAGTGTTAATAATTGTAACAAACGTTTGCTTTTATGTATCAAGCTTAGAAACAAATTAAAAGTGGAAAAATTCCATATCTTGGACGGGACTTGAACCCGCGACCACCGGATCTCTAGCCCGATGCCCTTCCATCTGAGCTACCAAGACCTTACCCAATACAGCGAATATTTCCACCGTCTTCTGTCGGGATCCGGAATAGTTACATAATTACTAAAATATCTATTTTTATTAATTTAACTACAACGTCTACAACATCACTTAAGCGGGTCAACAAGACACAAAAGTAAAATGGTTTCACACTACAGACAAACGAGCAAATAAGTGTGACGAAACTTATGAGGGTTCCGTTTTGCAGCTTTTATAGTTGGATTTTTGCCATTTTGGCTACGGGACCCTAAAAGCCGCCCGAGTTATCGGTTCCAGATCGTCCTCACCAGCCTATCGCCATAAAAAACCGCCATTCAGCATGCCATGAATCCCTCACCACCACGTCTTCCAAACTGCAGTAAATTCAAATAAAACCATTCACTATATTCATCGGCATAAATTGCCGTAGATTTTTCCTTTTCCTCCCAATATATTCAAACGCGGGTAAGACGCATATTTCATTTTAGCCGATCGTCGATAGTCGCGTGAAATATGGCGGGCGGAGGCTGCAGCGGGGAATTTTACGTTGACACTTCACAATTACATTGGGTTACGTGCGCGAAAGTTTTGCTTTACATTGGTTTTTGGGAACGGCTTCTTTTAACGACAAACTACAGCTAATTTTTGAATGAGAACGACCACTTATAGAAATGGCACTCAACAGGAGATATTTAGGAAACAATTTGGACAGTATTTTGCATGTCTCTGATACTCATTGACTTACGGCGCAATTCAAACTTTAAGATACGTCAGTTAATAGATCTAGAAACGATATGGATTAGATATGTCAGTATCAAATGTGACGTTTCTTCAAACAAATAAGTCACTTTTGACACTGACACATCTAATGCATATCATTTCTAGATCTATTAATTGACGTATCTTAAAGTTCGAATACGGCAGTTATTATTTCTTTAAAGAAGCCATACTAAATTTGGAGGATATACCTAACTAAACGGAGTAGCCATTAACAGGTGTTCCCCTCTGTCGAAACTCTATGACCAATGGTCATACACTTTGTATGGATTGACGTTTATCTGACATGGCTATTTTTACGTTACGTATACATTTGATGTGCCCCTCCCCCGCAAAAACCGGTAGACTGTTTTGCACAGAAAATTACAGATAACGTCTCCATCTGGGTATATCCTCCAAGATACTAATGAAATTTCGAAAGATACAAATTTTTACAATGTTTTGAAAGAAGTTGCTATATTATATTTGCAAATTGTTTATTAGTTGTTCGCTAGCGAGCAACCCAATCATGAATACAAAACATTCCCAGTGTTTTCGTCTACAGTAGTTTCCAAAACAATATCTAGAAAATTACACAAGCATAACACAAAACTCGCAATTTTTGAACTGCGATATGTTACATCTCATTAGTTACGTATACGAGACTTGATGCTCGTATACGGCCGTATTCGAACTTCAAGATATTCACAAGACATGACACGTACTAGATACGTTATAGGTTATATCAACTAGTTCTCTTTTGCAGCGCAATTCGGGCAACCAATGTCACTTTTACGTTAGATAGAGTAAGATATCTATTAGATGTGAATTGGATCTCTAAGTCATATCCTGTGGAAATCGTTCAAAAGTATATCCAGAATCGCGCAAATGTCAAATTTGACAGGTTAGATCTTAAACATATCGTTATCGTATCTTGGTAATGTCTAAAAGATATCTAATAGATGTCTATTTCAAAATCCGAATCGGGCCCATACACATAGGTAGCTGAAGGCGATGCAAACTTGTGAAGAAACAAACTTATATATCCTTCCGTCTTGCAGCTGCCAGACATTTTCAGGAAGAGTTATAGGCGGAGAGAAGGCCTAGAATATAGGAATGCATTATGAGGACCTACAGTTGTTATTCTTGTCAGTTAAGTTTTAATTACTAAATTTTAGATTTTAGGAGATTTTTTCAATATCGGTTTTTAATGGCGTACATGATTCCTGGTTGAATACCTATTCCAGAATTATGAAATTTTCGTTACGTATAGAGAAAACTGTAAGTAGCGAAATTATCAGTATCTAAATGAGTTGTGTGATTTTCTGAGAACTTTTTCAACTTTTTCGTCGCCTACTCTCGTAGCCTTACCCTTACTGAGCCTACTGTGGGACTGGATCGATTTGTCTGAGATAGTATCACAATGTTTATTTATTTATTGATTATAAAATTATCCAAAAGAATAGCAGACGCCACTGGTGATCGCAGAGTTGGCAGCTTCCTCGCACAAAGAATAAGTACAGCGATACAGCGCGGAAATGCTGCCAGCATCTACGGCACCATTCCGCAGGGGAATAGTTTGTAGTTATTTATTATTTTAAGATTAGTTTTATTTATGCTTAGATCCGTTGTTAAGTTTTATAGGTTTAGTTATTTACCTATATTTTATTGTACATATGTATATTAAGTTTGTGGCGCGCTGGTGGCCTAGCGGTGAGAGCGTGCGACTTGCAATCTGGAGGTCGTGGGTTCAAACCCCGGCTCGTACCAATGAGTTTTTCGGAACTTATGTACGAAATATCATTTGATATTTACCAGTCGCTTTTCGGTGAAGGAAAACATCGTGAGGAAACCGGACTAATCCCAATAAGGCCTAGTCTACCCTCTGGGTTGGAAGGTCAGATGGCAGTCGCTTTCGTAAAAACTAGTGCCTACGTCAAATCATGGGATTAGTTGTCAAGCGGACCCCAGGCTGTCATAAGCCGTGGCGAAATGCCGGGATAACGCGAGGAAGAAGAAGAATGTATATTAAGTTTGTATGCATCTGTAATCTTTTATTGATTTTGGAAACTTCCCAGCAGCAAATCACCACCAACTCACGACCGGTCGTTGTGGAGGTTCCTTAATTTGCCTAGCCCTTGGTCGTTCAGGGTCACTTGGTGGTCAGGTATCGGTAAAGAGCTGTAATTTAGTATCAAGTACATGATGAAAGTCGTTGAAGTACAGACTAAACATTTAATTCAAGCAGCTCTTTAATAAAACAGTACCGCTTTTCCCCCCAGCTCTTAGTATATACGAATAGCTTAGTTAGCTTACATTATTCACAAACCAAATTACCCAAAAAAGCTCCAGAATTTACCTTCCGCGTAAAACGGAACGCTTAGTTTAAAATTCAAATTCGTAACGTCTAACATCGTGGCCCAGTCGATTTAAGTGCAAATACTGCCAAAGGAGAGAGTCCCGCCAGCCGGACATTCGGCATGGAAATGAGGTACACTCTATGCGGTCGGATAATTCTATTCATAGTGCTACAACGGACCGAATGGACTATACAAATAGCGAATTATGCGAGCCCTGAATAAAGGCTTTTTCTTTTAGTTTTTTCCACGTATTAACATATTGTGGGTGTAGTTGGAATTTTGTAAGTAATTCCGAGTAATTTTGCGGTTGGCTGGGTTTGCTACGTCGTTTGTGAGATAAGGGCGTTTGTCTTTTGTTCTACGGGGGCTGTGAGTTATGTGTCTTATGAAGAGACGTGCCTCAAGTTTTTAGACGAAGACTCAGATGCTGTGTGTTATCGCTCAGTTATTTAGTTTCTGTGGCATACATTTCTCAGATTCAAGTCCATTGGGCACAAATTTGGGATTGAAGATTCTGAACAAAGTCAAATTATCAACTATATTATCATGTACCTAAAGAGTGTTTTAATTTACGGATCATTAAATGACACCAAGGAGGCCGATCTATTCGAACCCTGTAAATAGAAATAAAATGATATGTACCTACCTATATACAATTTCATGCAATGTTTGTAGTATTAACAAATTTTAATTTTAATTTTATTTTTGAATACGTTGTATTTTTATTTGACATGTAAATGAGATGTACATTTATCAATAAATCATCTGAAATCTGAAATCTGATTTTAAGTTTAATAAGTACGTGATTTATTATTAACCGAGTGAAGCGAAGTTTTTCAGCTTGGGTAAAAATGCTTTCGTATGACCGGATGTTCTCCTCCAAAGGTCGCATTTCTCAACCGATTCTCGTGAAATTTTGTAAGCAGGCAGAATTAAATGTAATATTATTGTCGATTCCGTGGTCGATTAAGTTACCTATGTTTTTTTTTCTAAATGGCGGACCGATAAGAGAGCGATGAGACTAGTTATTATTAGACTTTGATACGACTTGCAGTGTAGTCTTTTCAGGTGCAAAAGCGCGAGCGATAGCAGTTATTCATATAAGAATATAAGTATCATATTAAAAAGCTTATATAATTTAATATTATAAAATTTGAATTTCACTCTGGCACTCCTCAACACTTATTGAGAAAGATAACCCTAAATATTAATCGTAAGAAACACTCAATTTATTTAACAGGCGCCGTAAGATGGTCTTACCTCCTTCGCAAATTAAAAATTGATCGTCCAAAATGGCGTCGTATTTGTCAGCTCGACGGGCCAATTTAGCTGATCGGAAGTTAATTAAGGCACAAAGGCTCGTTGGCCCTTTCTGCTCGATGCCAGATCATTATAATTTGAATCGGACAAAGAGAATGATTTGGGTATTGAATTGGAGTAATTAATTTCATGTGTTGGAAACGGCTTTTTGGGGGTATTGTTTCTTGGAAACTTGGAGTTGAGGTTTGAGGTTGAAGATAATAAGTTTTCGCCTTATGTGAAAGGATTAAGGGGCAAAAAGTTAAATTGACATGTCTTTGACGTCGAACGCAATAATTAAATTCGTTAGGTACAGGTAATTGCTTTTTACCGTATTTTCACGGAAACGTTCGTATTTGTCATGCTTCTTCTACGGAGACTGACTGAAATAGCAAGACACGTTACGTTTCCGTGAAAATACGATGGAAAATAGTTAATTATACACTGTACGCGGTATTATCGCTAAAAAGCGATCTCTTCCACAAAACCTTTATTTTAAAATTTAAATTAAGTTTTATTCAAGTATTTTACAATGATCCGGTGTGCTTTCAAGGTCAGAAACTTAAATTTATCAAGAGGATTTTGTCACTATTTAAATAACATTATAAAAAAAGCTGATCCATATCTAATGCGATGCAACCCCTTATTTGGATTTTATTTCCCTTGTTTGGAAAGCGTTTAATGGGTTTGAGTGTTCAATATACCTAATAATGAGCGGTAACAGTTATTTAATAGAATCCACAGACCATTGTAAGGTGTATTCGGGTAATACCGAATGTCGGATAATTCCGAAATTCAGATGAAAATCACCCTTAATTCCATCATAATAAAAGTCTCTTTTCGGAATTATCCGACAGTTTTCGACATTCGGAATTACCCGAGTAAACCCTAATCTGCAAGTGTAGGTAAACCGGAAGTAGCGTGCCACGAATCAGCGCCACCTTCGGGCCGATTGTGATTTGACAACTTGGCACGGTTTTCGGAGATGACTCCTGGGGGCCTAGCCAAGAGTACAACATCTTGGCTAGGTAGCCCCCCTGGCCGCGTAACCAACATGCCAAACGCTTACGGTCCGTAGCGATCTAAACGCAACTCTCACTGTCGCACTAATATGGAAGAGTGATAGAGAGACGCAAAGCATTTCGTTGTCGTAGTGATAGCGATTGTCACTTTGGCTAGCCCCCCTGGTTGCATTTCGTCAACACCAATCATAGTGAGCCGCTAACGCTAATTGGTGCTGCTCACGGTCAAGGTCATATCAAAATAAGATGAAAACCAGGAATTTAACAATTTACGATTTAGATCTATGTTTTCACGACCTTTAAGATCGCTCACTGATTGGTACATACGAAACAAAGTGAAACACGCGTATTCGGGAAACGAGATAATCACAAGATCTAGAGACGATATAGACATCAACTAGATTTACATTAGATATCGACTAGATGTGACTTGGATATCTAATAAGTCATAACTTGTCGAAATCGTTCAAGAGGACCTCCAGAATCGCGGAAACGTTAAATTTGACATATCTATCTTACAAATATCTTTAAATTATCCATATTGTAACTTGTCTAGAAGAGATCTAATTCATTTTCCGAATCGAGCCGAAAGTCGTGCGTAAGATCCGACCCATCACCAAGATGATCGTGAATGACCTTAGAGCATTTAATAACCGGAGTCCCCTTTAAGAGCTTACCCCTCTGCCGAAAACCTTGCACAATTGTGCAAACTTTTGTATGGTCAGATGTTTATCTGACATGGCTATTTGTACGTTCTTCTCTTCTTTCAATTTAAGAGCTGGGCTCTTGTCGGTGCAGCGTGATGAAGATGTCTCCACCTTGGTCGGTCCAAAGCCAGCCCCTTAGTGTCCTGGTACGACACGGCCCCTACATGCTCCTTTACTTGGCTCATATAGCTCTTCCTTGGTGTTCCCCTCCCTCTCTTTCCATTTATTTTCCCTTCTAAATAAGAGAGATGAAGAATACCTACAAGCATTTGAGATGTGGTGTTGGCGTAGGATGGAAGGAATAAGTTGGACTGAAAGAGTTACAAATGAAGCTGTTCTAAAGCGAGTGAAAGAAAAGAGAAGTCTAATGAGTGTTATTAAAAATAGAAGAGGAAGAATGATAGGACACCTGCTACGACACGACCACTTCATCGGAAACATTTGTACGTTACGTACAATTAATTATTTAGCCATACATTTGACGTGCCCCTCCCCCGCAAAAATCAACTGTTTTGTACAAAAAATGACAGCCAAGGCGTCTCCAGTTACTAAATGCTCTAATACGTATCAAAACCAGTTCAAAACCATAACAAATTGTCGTATTAGAATCAACCGCCATATCAAATAGTTGAAACAGAATCGGCCTTCAGGATTAGCATTACAATCGTATCCGTTTCCGCGTGACGATTAACGCACGCGAGATTATTATCTGGGCACATACATGAAGACAGATATGCTTAAACGTACCTAGGTACTGATAACCGATGCTGCCCTACGATCGGTATTGGAAATGCTCACAGCCTTATAGCTCTTAACTGGTAACCATGGTAACTCCAAGTTTAACCGGTTAACCCCGGGTCAGTAACCTAATCCTGGATGTTGCACGTGGCGCTAAGTGGGCTATTTGAATGTTAAATCATAACTATCCTTCGCCAAAGTCGCGTACAGCAGAGGTCGGCGTTCCCTTCCTCGCCCGATTGCCATGCTGTCTGTATGTTGATTATACTTACTGTAGATGGGTCTTTATTAAAGTGACATTCCATTTCCAACTGCAGCTGCAATACAGTTCATTTTACTATGGAAACGCGTCGCTGTCACTGTCAATTTCCATAGTAAAATGAACAGTATTGCAGCTGCAGTTGGAAATGGAATGTCACTCTTACTTAAAATTGACATTCCTGAGTGCGTAGTTAACGTGCCAATCGTTTACGCTCCGCTAGCGAACGAAACGCAACTGTCACTGTCGCACTAACATAGAAGAGTGATAGAGAGGCACAATGCGTTTCGTTGTACTACAGGGGACTGTATTATGCTATTTTATTTTGCCGTTTGGATTCAGACTATAAGTACCAGTATTAATGCTGCAGTAATGCGGCCAAACATTTCTGTCGTAAATGTCAAACATCTGAACATCGATTTTGACATTTGCAGCAGTAATGTCATGCTGCAATAACTTAAAAAGATAATTTATCGATGTTTTTTTTTTGCGTCATTTGCGTCAGTACATATAACTAACTGACTATTTTAGCTCAGTGATCCAAAGAGAATCTTGGCCTCCGAAACGAGAGCGTGCCACCTGTCCTGGTCCTGCGCAACTTCCTTCCAGTTACTGACGCGAAGCTGAAGCAGATCCGCTGTCACGCTGTCTTCCCAGCTATACCTGAGCCGACCCACCGGACGGCTACCAGTCAGTACACAATATGTAGTGCATAATTGTTTTCCATCGTATTTTCTCAGAAACGTTCGTAATTGTCATGCGAGGTCAGTCAATGTCAGTACTTTTTGTACCGAGATTGACTGAAATACGAGTAGCAAGACACGTTCATAAATTTCCGTGAAAATACGATGGAAAATATTTATGCACTACCTACATCAGTAGTACACTTGGCGCCCGATTTTGAAATAGACATCTATTAGGTATCTTTTAGACATCACCAAGATACGGTAACGATATGTTTATGATCAAACCTGTCAAATTTGACATTTGCGCAATTCTGGAGATACTCATGAACGATTTCCACAGGATATGACTTAGAGATCCAATTCACATCTAACCCTACCCTACCCTATCTAACGTAAAAGTGACATTGGTTCCCCGAATTGCGCTGCAAAAGAGAACAAGTTGATATCTAAACTATAACGTATCTAGAATGGAACTGTACGTGTCGTCTCTTGTGAATATCTTGAAGTTCGAATACGGCAGTCGGTCATGGAATAATAAAATGAAGGTCCAATAGGTGGAAATTAGATTTGGCACTCACGAATCTATCCTTGACTCCGTCTACGAGTAATTGAATTCCTGGGGATGTCGGAGCGGTCAAACCGCACGGCGAGTTGCAGCTTTGAGAAGATTTTCGAAGGTATAACCTGAATTCAGGAACTGGAACAAATTGCTTCAATGCAGGTTACCTACAGCCAAAAACAACGGCGGGAATACAATAATAAAGGTAACATTCGGATGCCAACTGCAGCTGCCTAAAGGTGACAGTCCATTTCCAACGACAGCAGCACTACTATTCATTTTACTATGGAAATTGACAATGACAGCGACGCGTTCATACTAGTAGTGCAGCTGCGGTCAGAAATTGAATGTTACCCTAAAGGTGACAGTCCATTTCCAACGACAGCTGCATTACTGTTCATTTTACTATGGAAATTGACAATGACAGCGACGCGTTCAGTACTAGGAGTGCAGCTGCGGAAGTTAAGTAACGTCGGGCGGGGTCAGTACTTGGATGTGTGACCGTTTTTTTTGCCTTTTTTTGCATTATGGTACGGAACCCTTAGTGTGCGAGTCCGACTCGTACTTGCCCGGTTTTTTATTTTCTAGAACTGTCAGTTATTATGGAACTCATTAGTAAATTCAAAATCCTAAAGAAGAGATTTAATGTATGTTATGTATGATAGATAAAGGAGGCTTTCACCTGTGAACACGGGGTTCTTGAATAACTATTTAAAACATAAATAAAATAGGTATGTAAACAATTTTTAAAATGTTCAAGAAATATTTATTTATTTATTATGACTTTTATTTATTTTGGCTTTTTATTTATTTTGATTTTAATTTATTTTAATATAAGATAGATAAAGGTATCATTGATTTTAAAATTATATTTGAGTTAATTTAGCAATAACAAACTTAAGAAACTTTCTAGTACTTCAACTAACAAAATTCCTTTTACCCAAATAAATATCGAAAGACCATTTTCTTTTTCAATTTGTTTGATCAACTTCAAGCGGTCGTTAAATATTAATGTGAATACGAATTTTATATTGCGACCCAACTTGACTGATGAATATTTCTGAAATGTTTTATCAAAAATATTACCATGGCTTGAAATTATTGGGGAAAAGGGACCATCTAAACATTCTTATAAGTACGATTATGTAAGTAGCTTGTCATGATTATATCTGACGACCAGTCTGGCCTAGTGGGTAGTGACCCTGCCTGTGAAGCCGATGGTCCTGGGTTCGAATCCCAGTAAGGGCATTTATTTGTGTGATGACACAGATATTTGTTCCTGAGTCATGGTGGTTTTCTATGTACTTAAGTACATATTTATATATTATATATATCGTTGTCTGAGTACCCACAACACAAGCCTTCTTGAGCTTACCGTGGGACTTAGTCAATCTGTTTAAGAATGTCCTATAATATTTATTTATTATTTATTATTATTTATATCTAAAATATTTTAATGCCAAGAATTTAGCTGGACTAGGTAGCTCATCAAACTTTGTTTTACCTACTTCGTGACAAACAAGGATATAGCTTGCTTGGTGGCAAGCGGTTACTGTAGCCTATGGACGCTTGCAACTCCAGCAATTTCACTCAAGTTCCCATGAATAGTTGTTTTAAAAGAAGAAGAATCTAAAGAAATGCGACAAATTTTTTTTACTGAAGTGAATTTCCTTGACCCTACAAGATTGGACTATTTTTATCAATGGCTAAATTATAATATCGATAACAATTAATCTGTTCAAAAATATCCCCAATCCCCATGAATTGAAAACCTAATTTTTAAAGTCATCAGTTTTTTTTAATAGTCTGTATTGTGTCCCACTGCTGGGCAAAGGCCTCCCCTGTCTTCCGTCACTCGTCACGGCTTTGTCAAAAAAGAAAAAAAAAACATTATTTTTTGAAGAAACATGAGACTCATGAGAGATATTTTTCGATTCCGTAAATCTTTTTCAAAAAGTGTTACAAAATGCCAATAAATAACACGAAAACATTAGTCCCTGATATTTGGGTCAACATTAAATATTTTCGAATCAATCTCGGTCTCCACCCAGATCTTCACGGTTCCGTGGTTCATTTATTTAATTTTTGTCCAATCAAGACTAGGAAAGAATACGAGGATATGAAAATTTAAAAACAAAATATATTGCTTTTTTGCTGATGTTTTTTGGGTTGTCTGACTTTGAAATATCGGGTTTTACCAGTCCACGCGGCGCAATTCGGGAAATGAAATAAAGGTTCACTAGATATGAAATAGTAAAGATATGTGATGTTCCATGGCAAAAGGTACCTTATGGCGCCGCAATATTATTATTGCGGCGCTATGCGACGTAAGCGCCAGCCGCCATAAGGTACCTTGCCGTGGGACGTCGCACATCTTTACTATTTCATAGTTAGTGAATCTCTAATTCATTTCCCGAATCGCGCCGACGGTTTATAAATGTTACTTGAATGTTCATGTCAAATTTCTTGTACTTAATTACAGAATGTTGTTTGAAATGAGACCATAAGCTCGATTGTATGGTGGCGGGCAGGCGCATGTGATTATTAAGTGCATATAATTTTTTTTTTATTTAAGCGTTTACCAAATAACCCCAACACAATTTACTTAAATCTTTTGAAAGTCGTTTCCAATTCTTAAATTTCTTTGAACGAACCACTCAAAAATGCCTGCATTAAGACCCTTGGAGCCAGAGCTCAATTATATTTCAGCGAACTGGAATGATTCTTAAGTGTTTCCTCTTATTACGACGTTCTTATGATTGTTATACTGTTTTATAATTCAGCAATTGTAATTCACGTGCTTACGTCCACAATTTATATTTAAAGTAGAATTATACCAAAAAAGTCTGCAAAGATTTTGATAGCATACGCATTGCAAGTGTTAAGTATTTAATACGTCATAATCAGACGTCGTAAATTTTATAGCATTTGGTGTATCGGAGTGGTGTTAACGAAATTGGTATAGATAATTCCAACTGAAATGGTAAAAGTCAATCTCAGTACTTTTAGTACCGAGACTGACCGAAATCATCATCATCATCATCATCTCAGCCTATATACGTCCCACTGCTGGGTACAGGCCTCCTCTCGAGCGCGAGAGGGCTTGGGCTATAGTCCCCACGCTAGCCCAATGCGGATTGGGGACTTCACATACACCTTTGAATTTCTTCGCAGATGTATGCAGGTTTCCTCACGATGTTTTCCTTCACCGAAAAGCGACTGGTAAATATCAAATGATATTTCGTACATAAGTTCCGAAAAACTCATTGATACGAGCCGGGGTTTGAACCCGCGACCTCCGGATTGCAAGTCGCACGCTCTTACCACTAGGCCACCAGCGCTCTCTCTGACCGAAATAGCAAGGGGTTATTCATAGGTTTCCGTGAAAATACGCTGGAAAATAATTATGCACTACATCTGTAATATATCATTGTTATCTTTGGTCACAGCTTATTAGCAATATAACGATTCGATTACCATCCATTTCCGCTATTTCAAATTTATTGCCACATAATCCCTAACCTTCCGCCTATAATTTAAAATCTTGGCCCCAATTTGTAATAACCGAGATATTTTAATCGGTTTATCGCTGAACCCTTCTGAATGGAATTCAATCAAAATTTCTAATTTCTTTGCAAGTAAATGAATTGGAAGGATTATAAACCACCAATCTTGGCGAGTAGCTACGAAATGTAACAAAAACATTATGACCCAAGAGCGATAAAACGTTTCGGAAATTCAAATAGACCGCTCTTTGTATAGCCATTATAAAGCAATCAGGATTTCTTAATTATTATTTTTTTACTAGATCTTTGAGGTATTGCTAAGGAATAATTTTAACTAGTTCTTTTTTGAGATTGAGGGCGCAATAAATAACGTCTATATAAAGGACTTGTTTGTGGAATGAAATATTTTTATTAGCCTAGATTCTATGTAGACCAGAATGGATGAATTTTGATGTAATTATTGTCTGCTAAAAACTTTCTTTAGTGGTTTGACCTAATAAAACATTAGTAGACAAAATCGTCAAATAAATTAATGATTTCTCAAGTATTTGACAACTACCCCATAAGCTTTCAAGGTTACAATTTAAAATATAAAGAAACAAGCCGACCTTTATTTAATGCAAGGCGAAATATACCAATTATAAAGGGGTTAGATACAATTTATTATATTTTAAAATGGCAACTACACAGTTAAATGGGGATATTTTATGTATGATGATGATTGTTTTATTACGTTCAAACACGTGCCGGAAGTTAGCGAGACAGGTACAGGAAACGGTTTCAATATCAGATGGAACAGCGGCGCAAAAGAATCTTCCACACTACCTATTCCTGTATAGTTTCTTTTTTTTTATGCTCACAAAACAGGTTACAGACATTGCGTTTGCATGCATATTAGAGGCGTACAGCGTACAATGCATGCGCGAAAAGGTAATTCGCAACTCGTGTCGATTTAAAACACTCCCTTCGGTCGTAATTCAATTTATCGCCATTCGTTGCGAATTTCCTACTTTTCGCACTTGTGTCGTAATGTAGGTACTATTTCAACACACATGCTCGTAACATGGAATTCAAATTTTATTAATACCTATATCAGTTTTGTTCTTTTTTCCTCGCCAAATTCCAGAATCATGAAATTGAATTAATATGCAAGTAATAATAACAAATTTATTCGAATAATATCCGCAGTATATTAATAATTATGGATAGCTTCCATAACACATAATTATGTATTAATTTAATCCCGGTCCGCTGTACCGTTCTGTCGCATAAATTGCACGGAACTGCACTGTAATGCACAATTTCGGTGGGAATTATGCGCTTTCCACAACATTTATTACGTTTCGCGATGATACGGGTATTTTATTAATAATAACAGTTATTAATAAATAAACGGTATCTGTAAATTTGTATTTACCGTTTTTTTGTTTTAACGCTACTTTTAATATTAAGGAATTTGAAGGACCAACGACTAATATTAATATGTGACGACCCACGGGTAAAGATACCTTGGCGGTTGGCTCTTACGCTATTATTGACGTCGCTCCAATATTATTGCGGCCCTATGCGACGTAAGCGCCAGCCGCCATAAGGTACCTTTTGCCGTGGAACGTCACATATAACGGCAAAAGTGGCACGTGCAGTCGTATCTAACTAATGTGCTTGCTATCATATACACGGTATTGTCCCTAGGGTGAAAAGGGACGCTTCTTATTTACTTGATCTACTTTTTATGACTAAAATTATGGAGAGCCCGTAATATAAAGTATGTATTTTAGGAATTTTACCCTTCCGTATTGAATAAACGTGGCAAGTCTCTTGACAGAAGAGAATAATATATTAATCATTAGAAAAAGCCTTTTAAATAAGAAAATAATAATGTTGGAAGCTGTTTTGTCTTATAAATAATGTAGGTAAAGATGTAACTAACTTTTTGCTTGTTTCATTATTATAATCACGAGTATCACGACTAACGGCGCGATTCGGGAAACGAATTAGAGATTCACTAGATAGGTATGAAATAGTAAAGATATGTGACGTTCCACGGCAAAAGGTACCGCATGGCGCTGCAATAATATTGGAGCGGCGTTAATAATAGCTTAAGCGCCAACCGCCATAAGGTACCTTTACCCGTGGAGGGAAAATGACGTCAACTTCCGATTCACTCTAATTATGCGATTTTCCCAAAATATATGCAGAAAAAAACCGAAGCAGGCTTTTTGACCGACTTCAATATTTCGGATGAAGTTCTGAATTTGTCAAGATATTTGTTCGTTTTAAATACTTACACATTACATGTGTACATTTATGTCACTCAAATTCTCGAAGGCGGCTGACGATAACCGAGGTGGAAAATTTTATTTTGTTTGTCCCGTTTGTCCCATAGTTGGTCACATTTTCATAAAGATAGCAAGAAATAACTCACATTCTCGTATTCCGCCGTGTTTTATTCTAACCTACGTCACACGTAAAACCTAAATCCTCTTAATGAGTGTTTGCCGTACTCATCAACAATCAAATCCACGTGTGCATTCATTACAACTTGAGGGAAAGTTCCCGAATACAAACAACCTCATTTAACTCCCGATGCTGCTTGTGATTTAGATGAAACGAATGAAGAACGAATGAGATCACAGTAGAGCCTGGCTAGATTTTATGCTCTTTTAACAAAAAGAAAAATAAATCATATGGGGCATTATCTATGAAGAGCTTAGAGAATATAACCAATGGAGTGGTCATTTACAGGCGTTCCCCTCTGTCGAAAATAGGCGGCCAATGGTCAACGACTTGTCAACCACATGTATGGACTGACGTTTATCTGACATGGCTATGTTTACGTTACGTATACATTTGATGAGCCCCTCCCCCGCAAAAAACGGCAGACTATTTCATACCGAAAATTATGGACATGGCGTCTCCTGGTTATATCCTCTAAGATGAAGAGGGACCTTATTCTCAATGACGCTTACACCATTATTAACGATGCTCCGATATAAAATACAATGACAGGCGACGCTGGCGTTAGTGCCATTGACAATAAGGTCCCTTTTCATAGATAATGCCCCATATATGCTATCGTTATACGTATATATATTAAAGAGGCCCATAGAGTTTGATCCCCGAAAAATCAAAGTAAATCACGTTAGCAGTTTCCTTAGAAAAATTGTACCAAAACACAATAATTACCGGCCCTATCTTTTTTTTAGAAGTTTGATTTTTGCACAGGCTTCACAGCTTCAAGGGACTGTAGACCTGAGTATTTGGTTTTAAATTCAACTCGATATTTCCACGCGTTCCCGAGATAAAGGGTTTTGGCAGACAGACGGACATACGGACAACAATGTGATCCTATTTATAACGGTTCCGTTTTTCCCTTTTGAGGTACGGAACTCTATTAGAGTTTTTATGAAACAGCAGCAATAACATAATTTACAAACTAAGAAACCTTATTTTTATAGCATTACCTACCAAGCAAGCTCTACAATATGCAGTGCGAAATCCGTGGCAAGTCGGCGGGCGAGTAACTCGCATTAGCATCGCTGCATGCAAGTCAATGAGGGGAATTGAATCCGACGCCAAGCCTTACAGCGTTAGAGCAGTCTTGGCTCAGCCTCTGTTAGACATGTGTACATAGCCTAGTAAATATGTGACGTTCCACGGTAAAAGGTACCTTATGGCGGCTAGCACTTACGTCACATAGCGCCGCAAATATATTGGAGCGGCGTTAATAATAGCGTAAGCGCCAACCGCCGTAAGGTACATTTATCCGTGGGACCTCACATATATATTATTGTTTCGAAAAATATCAATTTTAATAGCTTGATTAAAAAAAAATCTAATGTTTTAATACCGTTATGTGAGTTATAAACCGTGTTTTTATTGATTTCCGTTAATTTCATGGGTGCATTCCTGAGCTTAAATCAAGTAACTTTCTCAAAGACACCGATATTCTTATTAACTCCATTTCAGAGATAATCAATAATTTATTTTTTTCCTATATAAGGCCCCTACAAGCGTGTACACTTGCTTAGGGCCGGTTTACATATTGATTAGTGTTTAGAATGAGTTCATACATTTGCTACTAAACTTAAGTACAATCTCGGTCGACCGATGTTCGAAATGTCACTGATATGTCACAGATTTCAAGCGCTTGGTTGAGTTAAATGTAATGCCCGTGTTATAACAACGCTATATGCTACATTTAATTACTGTTTAAACTATAAAAAATTAAAAAAAAATCATTTTTTTTTTAATTAACTATGCCATTTAGTTTTCTTAAACGTACTTAACCATACCCCGAAGTTAACGGAATTCAATAAAAATACGGTGTATGTGTCATAAATAAGGACATGAGGGTTAACATTAGACAAAAGGTATATGAACTCAACTGATCTTAGTGTACTTTTTGCAATCTTTGAACCAGGATTTACCAGTCTTAAGGTCATAGTGAAAAAAAGTCTAAAGTTATCCCTCTGTCCCCAGTTACCCCACTTGACAGTAATTTAGATGTTATATGCAGGAATCTCACAATCATTCCTCAAGGCTGCAAGCATAACATTATGGCAAGTTTATTATTTGAACAATGAACATTTAAATAAATATAAAGAAACGCTAAAAAGCGAACAACAACAAACAACAATTAAAAAATTGTTTTTATTTTTGATTTTGTTGTTATCCGACATTCGATGTCGGGTCGAGCAACGTGAAAATGCTCTTAATAATAAGGTTCACCACGACAAAGATGGGCGGACGATATTGTAAAAGTAACCAGCAAAAATTGGGTAACAGTAGCCCAGGACAGAACGAGGTGGAAGAATCTCGAGGAGGCCTATATCCTAATTAACACTATACCTAATTAACCATATACCCTATTAGGCCTATACCTAATTTAGTTTTTTTATACTTAATTTAATGATGTAAGAAAAATTAAAATTGATGTAATTTGTGTATAAGACAATTGGGAAATAAAGAGGCTTTATTATTATTATAATAAGGTTCCGTTTGTGACATCGCGTACGGAACCCTAAAATATAAGTAGGCCAGAAATAAAACAATAGATTGTTTGGCTCGAGGACAAGAGCCGTGTGAACGTGATCAAGAGGCCGAACTTACGGCATTGTCCCCAGATTTAGGAGTCTCCCGTTGGTGACCTAATTTTAGAATACTTACTCATTTTATCATTATTGTATTTTGAAAGTTTTGGTCATCCAAAAGTGACATATGTAGTAAATGTGATTAATAATTAAAACCTTACTTGAAAGCGTATGCATTAATTAGCGTTGTGAAGTAAACCAGCTCTTTTTTAGAGTCGATGAAGGGATATCATCTTTCTCAGGTGTCTTTTTGTAAAAAAAAATAATTAATCCCAATTATCGAGATTATTAGTATTATTACTCACTATTGACTTCAAAATTTTATCACAAAAAGCATCCGATTCGAACTCCATACTTACTTTTGTGAAGATATTTTCAATTCTAAGAATACGATGCTATTTTTAAAGGTTCTATAAATACAATGAAGTATTTGAACAAATTAAATTATTTCCAGGAAATATTTTAATTTGTTTTTATCAAGTAGAAACACTACTATATAAATTATAAACTGAAATAAATAGGGGTTAGGGGGCGCCACAAGCCTTCAGTAAAAAAGTGCATATACTTGGAAAATTTGACTAACGTCTCTGTGACCCCGGTGGCCGAGTGGTTCAGGCACCTGCCGCGATAGCAGAGGACGCTGGTTCGATTCCAGCCTGGGGCACTGGAGGCCTTGGTCACTTTTTCTTAGTATATGACATTTATTTCAGTTTATAGGTTCTATAAATATTGCAATATTTATGTAGTCTAATGCTGCAAAGCTAATATGATGGGCTACGTAACATAATATTACTCATAATTCCTGTAGATCCAAAATTAACAGCAATACTAGGTACTCTAAGCTAAACTTTTGTGAGCTTTAACTCATTACAATACGTTTTACGTAGGTCTTCTTCTTCTTCTACCTAGCGTTACCCCGGCCTTTGCCAGGGTCCGCCTTCCTACTTGTCCTCCTCCACTTTGCGCGATCCTGGGCGTCGTCTCATGTGAGCCCGTTCACGCTCATATCGGCTTTCTCGACATCGAGCCATCGCTTTTTTGGTCTGCCCCAGTGGCGGATTTTAGTCTTTGCCGCCCCAGGCCCTGTAGCCGCCTCTTTCTCAGCACCCATCATCACCATCAGACTACATTTTGAGTTATTTCTTGTTATCATCAGCGGATTATTTGTCACAATTTGTCTCCCCCAAAAAACTTGGCCTTAGGGCCAATCCGCCACTGTCTGCCCTGGGGTTGGGGGCCGTGGAGGGCTAGGTTAAAGCATATGTTTCCTACGTAGTCAGCTGGCCTGCGACAACTTTACGTAGGTATAGTCAGTTAATCGTGTGAACGGTACATAACACAGCATAGTGGGGTGGCTAATAATTTGTTATTGAATCGAGTCTTGGCATACGACCAGCTGGTCGGTATCCAGCTTGCTTATGTAATATTCCACCCTATAATTAATATGTATATCGGGAGTACAATCAATGTTCAAACTACGGATATTTCATAAACATACATATTATTGTACTGTGGATGACACAAAACCAAATCTGTCATCTGTCATCTGCTAAATAAAATTCGTCTAGTGTCCATCATCCCATATATTATGCAAATATAATAATAATAATAAAATAATAACGTGTTGGATCTATATCCCCACGCACGCCTTATAAATGACCGGGCTTAAAAACCCGAGAGTTTGTAACGGAGATAAAATAATAATAATTCAGCCTATATACGCCCCACTGCTGGGCACAGGCCTCCTCTCGAGCGCGAATAATACTCATAACAAATAAAAATGCAAATATAATACTCGTATTTATTTCAAATTTTCATATATTTGACAGTTTTTATCATAATTTCATTTTTTTTTTATAAAATGAAACTAAAACATCCAATAGGTACCGGATTTCCGTATTTCCATATTGGTCCACTTCAATTCCGGTATTGTAATAATCATAAATATTGCTCATAATTATATTATATTACGTTATTTCGGGATCCGGAAATTC
This sequence comes from Cydia fagiglandana, assembly GCF_963556715.1. Taxonomy (NCBI): domain Eukaryota; kingdom Metazoa; phylum Arthropoda; class Insecta; order Lepidoptera; family Tortricidae; genus Cydia; species Cydia fagiglandana. The sequence goes on along the minus strand of NC_085943.1, from coordinate 759,045 downwards.
CGGTAGCTATTCAACCCCATTATTTTGGTAGCATTAATTTGTTGTAAATATTTCGGGAGCAGACTTGACTCGAAAATATTAATTAATTAAGTTAGAAACAGATTCTGCGTAATGAGTTAACGAGTCCAAACTCGTTAACTCATACTTAGCAATATAAAGTAGAATAATCTACCTAATTTTCACACGTGGAAGATGAGGAAATAATTTCAAAATTATTATAAATTGTAGGTAAAATTTGTTAATAATATTAATTTCCAGAAATGTTTAATTATGAAATGGTTAATTTTACGATGTTTCAATAAGAGTTAATGTACGTTAAATTGTTTATACTTACACTGCAATTCAAGGTCTTCTAGTACAGATTACCTCAATCTACAAGATGGTTTAATACAAATATCTAAATACCGAAAATACATTAGTCGATTTGATAAAATTGAGCTGATTTGAAATGATGCTCATTCTGGGCGGAATAAAAACAAAATCACTACTTTTCTCAAAAATAATGTTTATAAATTTCTATTGTGTTACGTTATCATACCTTTTCGTAATTCATTTAAGACATACGGAGAAAATATGCTAATATTCTACGTAGGTATATCTATCAATATATCAACCTAATGAAAATAAATTCGACAACAAAATGAAATTCAGCCCTATGTTCCTACCAATGAGTCGATGATGATGATGATCCTACATACACATCTGAACGTAGTATTTATTAGTGTACTCATTCCATTCAATAACATCGCAGTTAATAAGTATTACACTAACAATAAAAATTTGACGCGAATTTTCCGACATCCATCATTCCATCTTATTTCATCTCCTTATGGGATCGATTCACTATCCACGCCTCGCGCCCATGCGCTAAATTCAAACTATCTTCTGTCTCCAGAAATAGGGTTTCTCAGGTCCCCACCACGTTTTCTAAAAGAGTAAAAGAAACATTATTGTAACCAACAATGAAAATCACAAAAGGATTTCCGTTAGTAAAGTTGCGAAAGATATTTTTAAATTTCAACCAAAATACCTCCGTTCCATTAACATTGTGCTCGAACACGGCTTGATAACATCACCAAAGAAACGGCAAGGAAAAATACATTTACCCTAAAAAAATGCACTAGGCTACTTAAAGAACCCAAGCCAATTTCAGGGCTATTGTCAAGAGCATAAAATTCAAAATGAAATGAGCTGGCATTTTTACAACAATGCCTCAGGCGATGGAACACTCGAAAGATGTCAGACGATTTTCTACCTTAATATTAAAGAAATAAGAACGTTTAGAATTGGAAGGATTGAAAGAGTTGAAAGGTAGCTAATGCTATTAAGAGATATTGACGGCTAAAACAATTCTGCCTCAAGTCGAGGGCAAGTATTGAATATTCATAATATTCTAATATTCGGGGGCAGATGCTTCATAAAAACTTAATTGGATTTTTACTGAGGAATTTTAGCTTGTTAAGAATTTAGACGAAGTAAAAATGAACCTGCAAGGGCATTATTTTGAAGTTGAAGGAGATTGAAGTTTCACGTGACTGTATTTTAATATGTAGAAATTGTGTACCTATAGATATTATTAATAATTATCTTCGTGGTGTGAATATTATGTTATTGTCGTAGTTCTATGGCGAAATATGTAAATAAATTAGAGAAAAAACTCAAGACACTAAAAAGAATATTGGTAAGATCGACCAAGGCAATTACAAAAATGGGGCAAATGCAATACGAAAATACAAGAAATAAGTCTTGTAATAGCACACTTTCGCCAGTCTTAAAAGAAAGTTCTCACATGGGATACTTTATGAAAGCTCTAGGTCTAGACTCACTTATTGAATTTTAGAGTAGTTGCAATTGTCCCATAGTTGCAATTTCCCTGGCTGACTTTACTTTAAACTTAATTATGTAGGTATTGAACTAGTGGACTATAATTGGGTGGTTTTACCATATCTATATATATGCTTACAATTTACTTACTTCTAAAAACTAAGTTATGGACGATGTAAATAAAATAATATATTTAACATCCAGTAGTAAGGATTTTTTATTAGGTTACAACTTTTACACGTGTTCATTCGTTCCATGATTCCTCTTTCCCTTAAACGAGACATATTACTCAATTGTTTGAATCTGCTAATGAAATCCCGATAAAGAAACAATTTATTTGAGGAAAGCCATTTAAGTACATTTTATTAGATCCGAAAAACACGAGCCAAACAAACTCGCGATTCCTGTAAATGGATCCAACAAACAACATGAAATTCGGCACTAATAAGGAAAAATAAACTCATTTCACCTTGTTTTTGACTTGATCTCTCCTTTTTGACATGACGTGTAATGTAATTTGACAGAGGAAAGCAGGAAAATATCGAGTTTGCTGATGTCAGAAGATGGAATTAAATTAGGTAACGGACAAAGTCACCAATGAAGCGAGGAGAGTAAGATAGGGACTTAATGGGGACCTGTGACGACATTGCCAAAAACCGAGGACTTTTGGGCGACAGTGTTATTTATACGTCATAATCTCATAATTTCATAGAAGTCTATTAAAATCGTTGCAGACTTGCCTAGCTTCTTCTGACTCTGGCCGTGTAAAAAAATGTGTACCGTTTTGAAAAGAATAATATTTCAACAAAACCCTGAATTTGCTTGATCCTTTGTTATTTCTTATTCTGATTTATATGATTGTACAAATATTTGCTGTATAATTCAGATGATTGCTTCATCAATGTGCTTGTTTTTGTTAAATTTATCAGAGGGCTATCTGAATTGAAAATTCGAGATTTGGTTAATGTATTTGCATGCATTGTACTATGTTTTTATCTGCAAATAAACGATCGATCGATTGATAGACTGATATTGAGGTTATTCCATACAGAGTTTTTATTTCTTTTCGTTTTCCTTCTGTAAATATAATATTTACAGATAATAATTGTGTCTTAAGCCTGCTTAAAGCAGAGGTATATTTCTCACATGATTATGAACTTATAAGTTCAAGTTTTGAAACTATAGTTTCATTAAACCCTTGGTAGAGGTACAGGTTCACGGGTCAGAGAGCAGACATATAAAGTCGCCTTTTATCGAAATAAGATCAAACAAAAGCATGTCAAAGGATAGACAGGAGGTATTTGTTAAGTACAATTTGTTACATCCAAAAATATCTGTAGGCGGAGTAATAAATATAGACCCCGCTTTTTAAGCATTCAACAGCAAAACCACATCAAGAACCTGCTGCCAAAAAAGCCGCTCCCACACGATCGAAGTTTCGCTCTCATTTTCAAACGTCACAATTTTTTTATTTTCGGAGCGATTAAGGGTAACATTCCATTTCCAACGACAGCTGCACTCCTGTCAATTTTACTATAGAAATTGACAATGACAGCGACGCGTTCAGTACCGGTAGTGCAGCGGCGGTTAGAAATGGAATGTTACCATAATTTTAAAAGTACATATAACCACCTACCGAGCTTGAGTGGATGATCCTGGCGAATGGCGAACCATTATAAATAAATAAAATATTTTAAGGCTGAATACAGCTTAAGTAAATATACAGAAAAACAATTGTAACTTTACTAGTCATTTGCGTAAACACCCAAATAAATGCCTTTCCGATGATTCAAGCCCGGGACTTTTTGCTATAGGAAGGGTCACTACCAACTATGCTAGGAGGAGGAGTATTAGGAGGAAGCATATATACCTAAGTATTCGAAAAATAGGACCCAAGAAATAGTTAATAGTTGTTGTAAATTTTGCTGCATTCGTCACCCTCTTTTCACTCTCTCCTCTCATCTACTCAAAGGTTAACTGGAAGACGTCCCTCAAAGGTATAAGTTCCCCTTTGTACTTCTTACTAATTGTATGTTATTTTTAATATGTCTTTTTGTACAAACGAGTTTTAAGTGTCGTTCAGAGATGTTTTACGTATTGAGACTAAGTAGGACGTTGATGGGCTCTAAGGAAATCATATAACACTAAGTCTACGTGGCAAAGCTTGCACCAACGGAACCCTCCCTAGGTGGGATTGTTTACAACCTTGTTTACACTAGCGCCACTGCTAAATAATCGTTTATTTAGCAGTGGCGCTAGTGTGCACCTTGATGGGCTCCTAACGCGACCTAAAAGGCATTAAATGCGTTTTGCGGACCCTATTTTTCCATTAAGGTACAGCGGTGAGCGCTGTAATAAGAGTTAGGACACTAACAAAGTACCTACAGGGAGGGTTAGAGAGATGCATGTATTGCACCTATACCTATTTGAAAAATAGTACCCAAGAAATAGTGTCGTCAAATGAGTTTTAAGTGTCGTTCAGAGATGTTTTACGTATTGAGACTAAGTAGAACGTTGATGGGCTCTAAGGAGATCATATAACACTGAGTCTACGTGGCAAAGCTTGCACCAACGGAACCCCCCCCCCCCCCTCTCCCTAGGTGAGATTGTTTACAACCTTCATCCATCAATCTCCGATGACGCCGGGGTTATCTCGCGCTTATTTATCACCGGCTGTTTACCGCCGACTTGTCTGCGTTTGTTGGACGGATGTCTTCATTTCGGGGGATTCATGGATGCCCTAAGACAAAGTGGGGACGTACGGGAGTAGAATACGAATAAAGAATGAGTGACGGTCTGATTCAGACTTTAAGGCCCACTTGGGCTATTCCACTAACCCGGGATTAACCGGTTAAACATGGAGTTGCCATGGTCACTAGTACAATTTGAAACTAGGTTGACGGTTTAACCGCTTATCCCCGGGTTAGTGGGATGGTGCAAGTGGGCCTAAGTGTAATATTAGCCTCTAGTGGCCCAGAGACCTATAAAAAGGTCTCCTGTTCCATTCTAATTTGAATTTAGTGCTGATAAAATAAAATTTCATTTTGCTTGGCAAGGTTTGACGTATGTACTAGAGGTTAAGCAGTAAGCATCCCGAATAAAATAAAATAAAAATTTTGACATCAAAATCTATCGACTTTTTGGGGCTGGTTCGAGTGAGTCTTAAGCTTCTTTTATAAAACAATATCAGTTACGTAAATCAAAAAATTAAATTATAATGCAAAAGACGTTTTTTAAATGTCCTTACATAGATTGCCATTTATTTTTTTATAGCAACCTCACCTGTCCCTCGGACATTGTCCGGCCACCAAACTTTTATCGATGTTGGGCTATTTGCCCTTCCCTTATTTCTTATGTATAGAAATATTTTCGGTGAGATCCCTCTAGTACCTTTGTTGAATACTTTATCTAAGATTTTATTATGATTGCCAACCGATCACAGTCTGTACGGCTATATTGGATGTTTTTTCGTCGAATACGTGATAAAAACTGATTTTCTTTTAGGAATATATATTTGACCTATTCAAAGGGTTTGTGAAACTTTTCACAGGATTGTACGGTCTAGGAATGATCCAGAAATCTAATTCCTTTGTCATCACGGTAGACCGGGCCGACTGGGCCGTGTCCGGACCGGAGTTTCAGGCGCTTACTTTTCTATGACAGATATCAAGTGATCACGTGATGCTTTCCATAGAAAACGAAGCTCTGGAAGCTCCGGCCCGGACACGGCCCGGTCTAACGTGAGTCATCCTTTACTGTACTTGCAAAGTGACATTGGAAAATCAGTTAAACTCGGAATTTATTGCACCATGCGGTAAGTAATTCAATTGGTTTTCGAATGTGTGTCTAGTCGGTAGTGACCCTACCTACGAAGCACGAGGTCCCGGGTTCGAATCCTGGTAAGGGCATTTATTTGTGTGTTCTTCACAAATATTTGTTCCTGAGTTATGGATGTTTTCTATGTATATAAATATTTATATATATGTGTATATTATATATATCGTCGTCTAGTACCCACAACACAAGCCTTATTGAGCTTACTGTGGGACTAGGTCGATCTGTGTAAAATTGTCCTATAATATTTATTTATTTATTTATTTTATTTATGTCACTCACGGCTGTTACGCAGCACTGTAATTTAAATACTTTTTTCAATTAACAAAACGGCGGATGGACGTACTTACAGGGAACAAAAGGGTTAATTTTTGCTTTTTGGGTACGGAAACTTAAAATAGATATTAAGAAAATAACTACATAGTTACCAGTGGCGGTGCATCAAACATATCCATAGGCAAGCCGGGGCTAATTTTGGCTTACATATTTCCTTTACAACTCTGCTCAAACGTCCAAAAACAGGCAAGCCGGTGGGAATCGGCTTTTATGGACGCGCCGCCACTGATAGTTACCGACTCTAGCAATCTTAAATATATTTTATAAAATAATAAGCCATTGCCAAAGCCGCAGACCGGTACGTCGGAAATAGAAGCCTCAATCTCACTGTCCAAGGCCCTAGATCACGCGGCCGTGGTAGGCCTAAGAAGCGTTGGCTGGACGACGTGACAGCGGACATGGAAGAGAACAATCTCACACCTGAGGATGTTGAAGACCGGGCATAGTGGAGAAGATTGAGCAGGAAAGCGGACCCTGGCGCTAGGCCGGGAAAACGCTAGGTCGAAGAAGAAGAACAAATCAATGTTTTGAAACAATTTTAGGCCACTTAATAATGGTTGTGTTGTACTACTAGACGACTAGTATAATGCCTCAACTTAAAACCTCAAACACCCCGACTTTTGTTTAACCAATCCTTTTTTTAACCATTCGCTATTCGACCCTCGTAAAGATACCCTAAATTGTTATCTATCCACCAATATTATTTCGCGTTGGGTTTCCTGAAAATCAGGGAAGGGTCTGTCTCGAGGGAATCCGGTATCCATTAAAAGTTAGATTAGCGATGCCATCTGTTGCCCATCAGTTCATTAGGCACGTTTTTACCCTTAGACGTCTATTTGACATGCACAGGGGCATGTTTAGTTGGCTAAACCTTAAAGATAGTTTATTATTTTAAGTAGGCATATTATAATGTGTAATTATAGCGTGGGGACTATAGCCCAAGCCCTCTCGCGCATGAGAGGAGGCCTGTGCTCAGCAGTGGGACGTATATAGGCTGAAATGCTGATGATGATGATGATTACAATGCGCTTATGAACGTCAAATAAAGCTATACTGGCTACCTTGTTTTTAGGTCACATATAGTAAAATCAATAGTTCATTTGCCTGTATTTATTAGAGCGAGTACAAAATTGGTAACAAAAGTAGGATAAGTGATATAGATTTATCTATAATTACGTCTATTTGATCCGTGTTTTTTAGGTCTCCGCTAATTAAAGTGAATTGATTGACCTGACGTTTTGGTATTAACTTATTTTTAGGGTTCCGTACCCAAAGGGTAAAACGGGACCCTATTACTAAGACTTCGCTGTCCGTCCGTCCGTCTGTCACCAGGCTGTATCTCACGAACCGTGATAGCTAGACAGTTGAAATTTTCACAGATGATGTATTTCTGTTGCCGCTATAACAACAAATACTAAAAACAGAATAAAATAAAGATTTAAATGGGGCTCCCATACAACAAACGTGATTTTTGACCAAAGTTAAGCAACGTCGGGAGTGGTCAGTACTTGGATGGGTGACCGTTTTTTTTTTGCTTTTTTTTGTTTTTCCTGCATTATGGTACGGAACCCTTCGTGCGCGATTCCGACTCGCACTTGCCCGGTTTTTTCTACTCGTCAACTGTAATGGTTGAATTACTTAAGATTTTGTATACCTTACCAAACTATAGGTAATTGCGTACTTTTCATGTATGGACACTATGGACTCCCAACTCAACTATAATATTCATTTCGATACGTTGTAGTAAACTATAATAGTACATTTCGATGCTAGTGCGGAAGGTATGTCATTACTTCACGAGTACCGAGATATCTTGCCACGAGCCGCAGGCGAGTGGCAAGACTCGGGACGAGTGAAGATTTGAAGAATGACATTTCCGCACGTGTATCGAACGACGTTTTTTAATACAGTTGCGAAAAAATAAGAAAAACATTGTTAATCGTACACTAAACAAAAGTGGTAACAGTGACAGCTCGGTTAGACGTCGTCTTTAAGTATATTATATCTATGGGCGTTTGGCAGCTATTCCGTTCCATTCAGTCAACTTATTAAGAACGGAATTTTCGATATTGAATATTAAAAAATAAACGTGTTATATTGATGAAGAGGTAAAGTAATTAAATATGAAATATGTAATATTTTTCGTATTCTTACATTAACGGTAGGTTTATATGCTGATTACGACGTTTAAAGGAAACTAATATTAACCCTCATCAATAAGTAGTCGTGAATTGGAACAAGTATAAATTTAAAAAAATTGGAAAAGTAAAAAGCACTAGTTCGAGATAACCAACTTTCCGCACGCTAAACAGCTACGTAAAGTAGCACTTTTTGAGCAACTGTATTAAAAAATACTATTGTACGTTAGTCAGTGTAAAAAGTTACCTTTCTTCAACCAAAAATATTACTTTGAAAGCTGGATAATGACCGGTTGGTGTGAACCTGAACCCCAGGTAATAATTATATTAACAGGTGTAATTATTCCTGGAATTTTTGTAATTTCATATTGCAACTCCATTTTGTGTATACTGAAAATGTGATTAAAATTACAGAATAAATCTCTATATTAATAATTTCAATAGTCGGGAAGAGCATTACGATTATCCGTGTAAAATTATTATTAAAATCGGATTATACTAGTACATAGGTGCAGTAAAATTAATTACATACATTATTATGCACACTGGGTGCGTTGATTTTATGTATATTTTGTATTTGGTTTCAATACGTAAGACAGGTACCTACTCGTATACAGGGTGGCCAAAAAATAAGTGCATTCCCGTTGCCAGGGAGGTTTTGGGATTATAATGAGTAACTTTTACTATGGGACCAACCCCGAAAACGCGAAAAAAAATTGTCGGATTATATGGGGTAATTTTTTTTTCGCGATTTCGGGGTTGGTCCCATAGTAAAAGCTGTTCAGTATAATCCCATAACCACGCCAACGAGAATGCTCTTATTTTTTGGCCGCCGTGTATTTGCTTTCTCCCTTGTTCTTCTTAAAGATGACTTTCGAATGCCAACTACAGCTGCGGCGTCACGTCACAACGTCACCGCTATATCTGTCCATTTCCTTGATAAAATGAGTGACGGAGTGATCGCTGTGGCAGTAATGCGGCAGCGAACGTCACTCATTTTATCAACAGCATTGATTGATACTCGTACAGCGGTGGCAACAACGCAACAGTATCATACTCGTAGCTGTAATAACTATCCGAACGTCACCTTTAGCCTTTCCTACATTTCATATGTTGTCTACTTATATGTACTTATAAACATATTTTCCATAAAGTCAATATCATCATCATCATCATCTCAGCCATAAGACGTCCACTGCTGAACATAGGCCTCCCCCATAAGATATCCACTGCTGAACATAGGCCTCCCCCAAAGATGAAAGTCAATATACAGGGCGGAAAATAGGGACTACGTTTGTATGGAAAAAAAAGTAAAACCCTGTATACCCTGTATACGAGTAAACTTAAATATAAATATAAAGTAAATAATAATGACAAACAAAAACTATTTAGTTTATATATATGTATATATATATTTAAGTTTAGTTTTTAATTAGTGTTAATAACACTTATACAATTAGTGTTAATAACAATTCAGTACTTTGTACTTTTAAATTATTATTTTGAAATATTAAAAAAAATTAACACTTCCTTTTAAACTACCGTTTCATTATTCACGTAAATCAGCCAACAGTCAACTCCGCTATTTACAAAGTACACTTGAGGCCAACAGTAACAATTAAACAGCTCCGCGGGCTCGTTACGCCGAGTGCACTTCAGTGCAAATAAACGGTCGGAATTTACATGTGTGCAGTTTTATCAAGTTTCCCGAGGTGGGGCAATTATTGTTTTAATTGTACAGGACGGAAGTAGTCAATTGTGAAATATTTGCGTTGTTTGTATCACATCTTCTTTCTTCTTTATTTTAAGAGCGGATCCCTTTGTTTGACATAATTATTGTAAGCCATAATGTAATGATTGTCAGATTATCATTAGTAATATAATAGTACTTCTCTTCTATTTCGCGAAGCTAATTCAGGGTTAAACATAATTGTGACAAGGCAGCCTATTGTGACAGAAGGGTAACTAGCGGATCCCTACACTAAGCATTATCTTTTGGCTGGTTTTTTACAGACGAAAATTTCATCTTATTACTTATTCCATCGTAGCTCATTTTATTACCTGTCCAACACTGTAATTACTTCTTTAAAAGGACCTAAGTCTTAGGCGTCACCGTTCTAATTGCATTTCAGAGACTATCTCATCCCGATTAACAATTCCGTTGCAATTTTCACTAAACCACTATTCTTTGGTCTCCCTTGCCCCTTTTTTAAACCATCCCGTACATTAATAAAAAGGAAGCGCAAGGGGAAACTGGGGTCAAAAGTATCTGGTCATGTTTGTTGACTTTCTGAAGCTGTCGAGTTTAATTGAAAGAAATTGCTTTACTGCAGCGGATAAGAGAGGCGTTGCCACTTTTTTGCAAGTGAGCTGCAGTAGACAAAGACTTCTTAAGGGTTAAAGTGTTTCTTAAAGGCTGTGTAATTAAATATACCTAAGAATTAGGAAAATGGGTCAACGAAAGCGACTCCAAGTTGTATTTTAAGTTAGATTTAGCTCTTAGCATGAAGTCTTAAATTTAAAAATAAACGTATCATTATCACTAGTTACCTATTACACGGTGACTAAAAATGACTGCATTCCCGTTGCCAGGTAGATTTTGGGATTATACTGAGCAACTTTTACTATGAGACCAACAAAAAAAAAGACTATTTGTTTTTGATTGCTGAAACTAAAACAAGCGCTGCTTTGTCGACGAAATTATCAATGTTGTTTGTTGTTCGAGAAAGACGCTAGTGGACGGAATAGCCCCTATGACGGAATTGACATTATCTGTAAATTTCCTTGATAAAAGCAGTGACGTATGCCGCTGCATTACTGTCGCGATTATGATATTTTATCAGGAAAATTAACAGATGTAGCGGCGGAAACAACGAAGCCACAACAGTAATGCAGCTGCAGTTGACATCCAAACAACACCTTAACTCTGGTTGTCAAAAATTTACGTCAACTACAACTACTTTTTCTATTCGACACAACTACTTTTTCTATTCGACACGCTTTTGCAATTAATAGCTTTTTGCTAAACAAAAATTATCACAAGTCAATTCTTTCAGTTCTGCATCGAAGTTTAATTAAGTACCAGTCCTCTATTTTATCAGTTGTCAATTTGACTTAAATCAGCATCGTCCGAGCAATAAAAGGAAACCTACACATTTCTTAAAGCAAATAACTGTAGTTAGGAATTAAAATTCTACTTTTCCCTATTTACTCAGTTGTTCCTGCAATTTCTTCAAGCTCTGCAATTTTAATTTAAAAAAGGAAGCCTTGAAACAACACATTTTCCTTTTTAAAACGGCACATTTTTATAAGAAAACGGTGTCACTTATGATGTTGAGTTTGAAAAGAATTTTGTTTACCTTTGTATTGTATTTTATTTCTTTTGATGGTTATAACGAGGAGAGTATTGTATTTCACGATGTTGTTCGTTGTTTGTTTTCTTAAAGACTATTGAAGAAACAGAGATACCTATTATATATCGATGACACAAATGTTGTGACAAAGAATAAAGTAGACCAGAGTTCAAATTAATTATAAAAACGTATTTCGGGCACCCTGTAGAATAAAAGATTAATTGTTTATAATTCTTTGTTACTTAAAATAAATTATATTTTTCCACTTCCAAATAAGTTATAAGAAATCAAATGTGGTATTCAGAATTAGCTGAAGTAAATACAGAAAACTTTGAGCAAGACTATGTTTTAGGCATTCTCCGTTATAGGTAATACCTATAAATAAATAAAAAGTAATACCGTGAATATAAATATACGACAAACCTAATTCACAAAAGCTATATATTTATTACATAACGCATTCACAAGTAGCTGTAGCGTCATCATGTAAACCATACATCACGCTAAGCTCCCCTCTGCGTCAGCGTATCTCGACGTCACTTGTCACGGTCCTTGAGGCGTCACATAACGTCACGACGTCATGGGTGTGACATGTGTAGCAGTCGATAATTCTTACTAGAGGGCCTAGCCATAGGGGTCACAAAACCGAGCGTATTTTAGAAACCGGTTTTTGTGAAACTGCAAAACCGGGTTTCCGGTTTTTTCGGTGATTTCGATTTTACGTATAATTTGCAAAATAAGCAAGTATTTTTAGGATCAATGCTTTAATATTAATTCTTCCACAACATATACACAATACCAACTGGGGATATAGGAAATCTGACGCCAACGGGGAGGCACTCATGGACTGGGCAGATAGGAACAACACTGTTTTAGTCGTTTCTAACAAAGGCAAAGGAACGTTCAAATCAGCTTGATGGAGAAGTGACCACAACCTGGACCTAGTTTTCACAACGAGAGCAATAGATGGTACCTCAGTGGCCTCCGAGCGGTACATGCTAGCGGATTTTAAACACTCTCAATACAGCCTAGTATTAGTTGTTATAGGTCTGTAAAATAGCGATGGTTGAGTCGTATCGTGCCTAACACCACCTCGCAGAAGTTTACTTATGCTGATGACCTGGCCCTTGTATGTGATACAAGAAGACAGCTTGGAAATGGGACAAAATACCCTGGAGAAGGACCTGGATTTATTAGATGACTATCTCTTCAGTACTTCCAAGACCGAGGTGTCCTGCCTTGCTGTGTAACAAACTGGCCAACAAGGAACTGAAAGTAAAATTCAGGGGCAATCTTCTCCGACACAACTTCCTTCCTAAATCTTCGAAGCATCCTGGATTGAAGCCTCAACTTCAAGAGGCACCTAAGCAGTCTACCCATCTGAAAACTGCGCAAATAAATATTACGTTGGAGACTAAAAAGCTGTTTATTTATACAATTAGTGCGAACGTATTGTTTTTTTTTTAATTTGCTCTTCAAAATTATGCACTTTACCTTATAAAACTGTAAAATCGAAAAACTCGAAAAAGCCGGTTTTATCAAAGTGAAAACCCGGTTTTTGCAATTGGCTATACACCCGGTTTAGCCGGTTTTTTTCAATTTCGGTGAAACCGGGTTTGTGACGCCTACCTAGCCATGATGCCAATCGTTTGCACCGTAGCGAACGAAACGGTAATGTCTATCTATGACTCTTCCATATTATTATAAGCGCGACAGAGAGACATTAGCGTTTCATTCGCTACGGTGCACACGATTGGCATCTTGGCTAGACTCCTAGGGCAGAAAGTTTACAGAAGTAGGCGGTTTAACGGGTTATTATTTTCAATTGATTCTTTATAAGCTTGGAGGTAAATTAGATTGTTATTAGTGGCTGGCTAGCCAATAGCCAAGCTAGAAAAATGCGACAATATTCGGAAATTGTCTTTGGGAACTCCGACAAAACCCAGATGCCAGATTATAAGTAGATTAAAAATTGTATGTAACTGTATTGATAACAAAGTCGCAAAAAAAGATGATTATGATGTTTTATGCGTTTTTTTTTGGATACGAGTATTTTCTTATGCAAAATTATAAGTTTAGTTTTAATTACAACTGCATATAAATACCTAACAACAGCCAAAATTACCTCAATTAGTTCACTGATAACTATAGGCTGAGAAATGGTACCACAGAATTCAGGTAATTTCGGTGTGATTATCAAAATATGAACGACTGGTTGAATTGTTCCGTGGCCAATTGACCCCAGTCTACCCTATTCGAAATTATCATAAAACCAGTTGTATTAGCAACAGCATCAATCCTAATACAAATGTCAATTATCCTATCATTCGCTAGGGATACGAAAACACTATTAATGCAAATACCTGATTCTCGGGAACCCGTGTAATCCGCGATTCGAATAATCTGTCAAGAGCTCAATTCGACAGTTCTGTGACATCACCTCGATAAATAAATTATGAATTATTGGGACAATCTGACTATTTTATCTTTATCCATCTATAATGTCAATTATCCAATCATTCTTCCATCCACAGGCTTCGTAGGCAGGGTCACTAACGACTGGAGTGGGCCACGAGCCACGAGGCTGATTAACAAGCTTATTTTTTTATAACTTTTAATCGCGGGCTTTTAATCCGGTTAGTAATGGTCCAATTATCCCGTGCTTAAATTCTCTCCGGTCTACCCTTATTTATGCTAATACATTTGAAATTAAATATGACACAAAATGAATCATTTCGTGTCATATGTCGAAATGCCATTGTAACAAGATGAATATCGCTACAGTCTATCACTAAAATATTTGCGTCCTGCGGGGCTGTGTTTGAAATAGTTTCCTCCATTAAGCGAGGCTGTGGGGAGCTCGGCATTAAAAGTTAGATTACGGCCGCCTACGCCATCTACTGGGGGTATTCGAACTTCCTTATTGCGCATTTTTGTGGGGCTGACTTTTATTTAGTGATTAAAACTTTAGTTTAGCAATTAAAATTTTAAAAAATCCGACACATCACGCAAAAATACATAGCCGAATTAATTATTTTACCTTTATTTCTTTATTACGTTTCAACAGAGGTTTCACTAGTAGTGATTGCTCAAAGAGAATTTGAAATAGAGAGTCACTGTCATGGTAAATAATGTAACTACACTACAGTACAGACGCGGCACGGACACGCTGGAAAGGCGCATTATTACCGGGAGTGTCGACGGACGAAGGAGTAGAGGGCGTGCACCCAGTAAATGGTCAGATGTGGTCCAAAATATTAAGTACCCAGACTTCGCTCCAGGCAACGATGCAGATGGCCGAAGATCGAGAGGCCTGGAGAGCAGTGGTTGGAAGAATAACCCATAGGAGTCACGGCCCTCAGACATGAGGTCACGACCACGAAGAAGAAGACAGTACATTTACTGCCATCTTTCGACAGACAATCAAAACTGTTAGAACGCCATTTGACTTTGATCTTTATTCTTTCACTGATATGTGTTAACTTGCTAAGAGCCCATCAACGTGCACACTAGAGACACTGCTAAATAATCGTGATTATTTAAATTTAACGACAAGTATTTGAAAAGGGGGCCGCTACGTACTGTATTTTGTATAAAAGTACCTTTTGAATACATAAAACTAGTTTTTGTGTTGCTGGATTTCTAAATTTTAGAATCATAAAGCGAAACATAATATCTAAAAATAGTTAAGGAAGTGTATTTTACTTCATTTACTTTTACTAAATGCAAATCGTTAGACCAATAAAATTCCTTGTTAAAAATGACATTTTAAATTCAGGAAATCGTTACAGCGCTCTTTGTGGCAAAGATACCTTTGTCCACAAAATGGCTGCCTGAAAGGATAATGGTGCAGATTTTATTTCTGAGTTTCAGAGAGGTATTTGATCTTTTTCGGGTTCGACAGACTATTACAATTACTCGGAGGTAAAATTGTTTCCCTTTTCTTGCGCATGTTTTCAGTTAAATACAACATTACTGGGGGTCGATTCTATTCTATACTCGTAGACAAATTTAGAACGCAAAATCTAAACTTGTCCATCATATTTCTCGCGTTGTCCCAGCATTTTTGCCACGGCTCATGGGAGTCTGGGCCCGCTTGGCAACTAATCCCAAGAATTGGTGTAGACACTAGTTTTTACGAAAGCGACTGCCATCTGACCTGCCAACCCAGAAAGTAAACCTGTTAGGCCTTATTGGGATTAGTCCGATTTCCTCACGATATTTTCCTGGTAGCCTAAATATTAGCCAGCGCTAAAGAGTATAACTTACAGCTTGGCAAAAAAGAGTAGAAATTAAAAAGTGCCAACAGTTCAGTCAAGTCCCGTTTTCTTATACAAATTGGTTTGAAAGTGACGACATAACCAGTGTTGCCACTTTTTAATTTCTAATCTTTTTTTGCCAAGCTGTAAACTTAGAAAACTTTTATTTTTTCCTATCTCCATTATGTCCTTATAACCTCCTAATACTTTTTTATTCACGAGTTCACAAGTCACATCGACCATAATCAATTGATCAGCCATTGGAATTCATTAAGCGACATGTTGGAACAAGTTTCCCGCAAACAGGTCGTTTCTTCCAGCCTTTTATGGCTGTTTTATTTTATTCTGCCTAATAAAGACTATTTGCTTACAATGAGCACGTATTTATTTCGGTATATTCGAAATAATGATACTTAGGTATATAGACACGGTCGTAATGTGACTGAGAAAACAGATAACAGCCTATGGGCCGATTTTTGAATTCTTATCTTGATTTTTTTTAACTCTAATACTTTTCTCAAAAATTAAAAAAAAAGTCAACTGGGACATATTTATGCTAACAAAGTGGGAGGGGTTGCGTCAGGGGGGGGGGTGGGACACTAGTGTACTTAGTAAAGCACTATACCCAAAGGTATTATACTACATTATACATTGAATGCTGGCTATAAACACAATTTGACCTAGAAAAAAAACACGGTTTGACCGAATCAAAGCGGGAGAGAAACCCGCAGATAAAACAAAAAACATTGGTATTCATACTTACAAGTATTTACATATTTAAGTTGTGGTAAGTACTGCTGCTGCTCAATAAGTTTTTGGCAAAAAAATCATTTTTGGTACAAGCTTTTATCGCCGACTGTACTTTTTTTTCCACAGGCAACTAATACTCATCGAGACAATTCTAAGAACCCCAAACACAATTAGGTTTCGTTGTTTTATCACAAAGTTCCTATGGCCAGTTGGCCACCTCCGGTCTCCATCATCAGATCAGCTCGATGATACCATAATATTGTATTGTCACTCGACTTACATATGTATGCAAAATTTCAGCTCAATCGGAAACCGGGAAGTGGATCAAATTTAACTTGCTTTGAGATTTGATTACATGCAGAGAACGGTCAGGTGAAACTAAATAAAAGCTTGTAAAAAAGCATTTATTATGTTTTGTCAACTAAAAACGCCAATGCGTCAAACGCCTTTGTGTCACGTGTTTCCAATAACCTTAATTACATTTTCAATGAATCACAATAGGTTCTTAATTCAACATACTACATTGAAGTATTTTTTCGGACGAGATCAAAGTGCCCAGAGCCCTGGAAACCCGTAGGAGGTTTTATTAGAACCCTTACAAGTAGAAAATCGTAATTGATTAAAAAAGTTGTCAAAGAGTACCTATTCTACTATGTTGAGTATGGGCAGCGCAGATTACATGAAAGCAGACAGTTTGGTTTGGAGCGACCACAGACAAAACATCCTCCAGACTGAGCATAGTCGCGCTACCCCCTCTGCCACGCATAATTTTACTCCATGTTCGAGTCGAAAATGTCTTTGTGTGACGTCCGTGTCTTTGAGCGGACCAATGACGGCACGGGACTTCGCTCACCTCGTCCCGCGCACCCCCGCATTTTTGGCATCATCGGTTGCATGAAATAATTGCTCGGTCTAGTCTAGAGGATTCCTAGTCTATGGGAGCGACTAATGATAAAAACAAACAAAAAAGCTTATTTCATTTAGTTTAACAATCCAGCGAGGAAATGCTGCCAGCGTTTTCAGTACTAGCGGAAGGGTCTTTTTTAGATTTAATAATAATATGAAACGCTTATTTTCTGATCAGGTAGGCAGGTACCTGCATAAAAAAAATAAACTAAGTTATCTATCAAATAAAACTAAGCTAACCTAATACTAAATATACCTAATTAAAATATATGTAAGAAATCGGGCCCCTTTGGCATGGTGCCGAGGAAGCTGGCAGCATATTCCCGCTGTATTGCGATGCTAATACGTTGTGCGAGAAAGCTGCCAGCTCTTCGATCACCAGTGAAGTCGATTAGTCTTTTTGATAGCTCTCTAACATTGTTTTATTTTATTTTAATAAGTCTTATTTAAATTTTAGTTATAGTTTTATTCATGATGTATCTTTACTTTTCCAATAAAATTATTGAAAAAAATATATTTAAGAACTATTAGCTATTTTTTTGTCTAGCAAAAGGACACGCAATCTGTTGGGATAGGTATGTAGGTATTGACAAAGTTTCTGTTTCTAAGAGTCAGCCTCAAAAACAGCGGATCACATTACGTGACAAAAGTAAATATTTCTTTGGCTCGTTTTATTTATTTGTCATGTTTTACTTGCATTGAATATATTTATTTATATTAAAGATCTTCACGTACTGAAAAAACCCAGTGAACTTTCTGCAACAAGTTATTCTGTGGCATTGTCAAAGCAACCGCCCGTATGCGGGGAATGCGGCCGCGAGGCGGACTTACAACTTGCCAGCATTCTCTTCAGCCTTATGAGATACGAGTTGAATTGTTATGACGCTTTAATATATGTGACGTTCCACGGGTAAAGGTACCTTATGGCGGTTGGCGTTTACGACGCATACCACACACGCATACGCGCAAAACAACGACAAAGAAATACGGCATATACGAGAAAGAAGAAGGCGCGCACGGCGCGTCGTAAGATTCAGTGTGGTACCGCCGAACCGGCTAATTCTGCCTTGCGGATTGCTACACGGAGTAAGGCGCTGTACGTATCGAGCCTGCGTTATACCGCCACGGCTGCTGAAGTGGCGGAGTATGTACACCAGAAGACCGGCTACACGCTGAGGGTGTTCCAGCTTCGATCGCGCCACTACGTGCACTTCAACTCTTTTTGTGATGCACGTGCCGCGACCGCTGCAGGGGACCATCGAGTGAGCCGACTTCTGGTCGACAGGTGTCGTGTTTCGGAGGTTCCGGGGCAAACTGCCGAATCCGACACAAGGCCAGCCGATGCAACGGAGCCACGCCATTTTGTCGATTATATAGTGTTTAGTTTTAAGTTTATAAAATACATTATGTATGTTAGTCTGTAAGGTATTTGTAATATGGGCCTTGTTGCCTGAATTTAATTTCTAAATAAATAAATAAATAGCAGCGTATTCGTATCGGAGCGTCTTGAATAACAGCATGAGCGCAAGCCGCCATAAGGTACCTTTGCCCGTAGAACGTCACAGTACATGTTCTGACGCTTTAATATAATAATATATGTCCTGTCTGCTGTTGCAACGATGTGGCGACGCGAATTTGGTAAGCGTTTGAATTTGTATGAATATGAGCATCATTAGACATCGCTGGTGGCCTAGCGGTGAGAGCGTGTGCGACTTGCAATCTGGAGGTCGCGGGTTCAAACCCCGGCTCGTACCAAATGAGTTTTTCGGAACTTATGTACGAAATATCATTTGATATTTACCAGTCGCTTTTCGGTGAAGGAAAACATCGTGAGCAAACCGGACTAATTCCAATAAGGCCCAGTCTACCCTCTGGGTTGGAAGGTCAGATGGCAGTCGCTTTCGTAAAAACTAGTGCCTACGTCAAATCATGGGATTAGTTGTCAAGCGGACCCCAGGCTCTCATGAGCCGTGGCGAAATGCCGGGATAACGCGAGGAAGAAGATGAGCATCATTAGACATCCTTGTTGTGATAAAATGTCGTTTTTTGTCACTTCATTTATAATTAGGTCTTTTGAGACTGTCAGAAAGTCTTAATATTATTTTATATTTGTGTGCTTATCACAAATATTTGTTCCTAAGTTATGGATGTTTTCTATGTAGGTATATAAGTATTTATATACACGGTGAAATTTAATTCACTGGCCAAATTGAAACAACCGAAAGAACTCGAAAAAATATTAAACACGTGTTTTTTCTTTTAATACCGCTCAGTACATTTTTTTCGATTTAACTCATCATCAACTGGCAACTTCACTGGTTCATATGTTGCATAATATTAATATCTGTAAGCATTATTGTACCGTTTGTGCCCAAATAAACATTAAAACATTAAAACATTAAAACATCAAGTTGTCCTAAAAACCTCGTACGTTATGGTGAACCGACAACTACCCACTACACCCGCTTCTCTCTTATCAGTTAAGGTCATTGACACCCCGCCCCTCCCGCTGTTTGCAATCGCGTCACCAATTATGAACCCTATTGCAGCGAGATTACCTACATAAGTTGCTAATTTTTCCTTTCATATTAACGGGCTTAGAACCGTCAAAATGCAAAGGCAACCCATTTTTAATCTAAAATGTTATTTCTGACTATTGATTATTAACAACACGTCCGTGGCTTAAAAACAATGAGTAAAAACTAGGTCAGGAATCTTTGCATTCAGGCGTATTTAAAAAATTGAATCAACTTACGTACAAATGATTAAAAATCGACGCAATTAACGAAAGTCCCACGAGATGGTACTCTTGGATTCAATCCTTGTCTGCGAAGGCGTGGAACGGATTCCATTTCGTATAATCTTTGTGCACCACGTAAACACTCACCACTTAATAAATAACACCGTACCACTTCGTAATATTCCCGGTTCGAAAACATTTTTTTTAACCTTAGTACGCGCGCGATTATTATTTTAAGGTTGGCGAGTGACGAGTGACTAATCATTTATGCTTACCGTTATGTTTACCGCTAGCGCGGAATGGTTTAGTTTAGACTACCCTCGAAATTGATAAACCTGCCTACCATCGCCAACACTAACTGGGTGGACCCTATTGCAACGATTATAAGGTTTAGTGAAGGTCAGATAAGGGTTTTGCTGCCGGGAATGAATATGGCCAGTGATTTAAATTTCACCCTGTATAATTATGTATTATGTATATCGTCGTCTACCCACCCACAACACTAGCATTATTGAGCTTACAGTGGGACTAGATTGATCTGTGTAAAATTGTCCTACAATATTATTTTATTTTTATGTTATATTTATAATAAGACACTGCCACAAACTAATTATTTCTCTTAAATCCAACATTGTACCAGTAGATTTTTTAAGTCATAAGTTCGCCATTATATCTATTTTTTAACAAAGAACTATCAATACCACAAGAACAAAAGCCTCTAGATACAATATACTTGGAAGGTCAAGCAAAAATAACCTAAAAAGTGGAAAGTCCAAGTTTGACAAGTTATTCCGCCATAAGTTGACCGCGATATCCGTATTGTCCGCGTGATAGATGGCGCTAGTGATTGATGTGCCTGAGGCTTTTTGTTATCTTTGGACACAGACCACATACATAATAGATAGAGCATAATTGTATTATACTTACATAATTATGTGATGCTGATGAACATGGTGAGTTTTTATCACGGAAATCATCATGTTAGCATCATGTGTTATGTATTTAAGTTATAACATCTCTAGGTTATTATAACTGACCAGAACTGCTCTTGAACTTACGTAGCTTCAGTATTTTCTATGAGATTTTTATTATTTTCTGCACAGCACTTCTATCCTCCCTTCAGTCCGTTCACTTCAAAATACGTCATAAAAATAAAATAAATAAAAAATAAAAATTCTTTATTTCAGACCAAATGCGATCCATATTTTGTTAGTAACATAAGTTAAGCGCGTATCCTAAACAGCTTCGTGGATTTTGGTGTTGCGTACTCTTATCGGATGCGTGCTCTTAGACCAGGGGCTCACCCTCTCTCTTCCTTCCTTGCCGTATCCGGCAATGGCGACTTCATCAACAATTCTCATCTGGATTATGAGATGCCCTAATTTGACTCGCAAAACCAAACTTTGTCTTGAAGATGCGGTCACACGAAGTGCAATGGAATTGTCCACTCGAGTTGCGAGTGTACGTGTAGGAGGGCTTAGGTCGCGTCTTGCGGTTATGACGTTTAGCATCAAGGTCTTTCAGACGCTGCTGCTCAAATTGATATACTTTGTTATGAAGACTAGAACGCCATTCCGATCTTAGATGTAATGCAATGTCCTCCCAGGAGTCAGTCGGTATCCCGCAAGCAATGCGGTATCTAAGGAGGGTGTTCTATATATTGGATGAAAAGGCCGTATGTTGTGGACAAGCATTTTCTAAAGAATTCCATCACTGCGGAGGACAATAGTGGACAATATAGTGAATATAGAAGAGAATAAATAAATTGACCGGATAAAATATTCTATAGGAAGATCGGTTAAGGGTACAAGACGAGTTAAGGGTATCTTAAAAATACTTTCTAGACGGCTGACTTTTGGGACAAAAACTAATTTATAAAATATTATAAATTATAAACAAGTACCAAAATTTACTTACGTGACATAATAAAAATCATCGTAACAGAGCCTGCCTTCAACCAGTCAGTAGTTCATAATAAGTTGCATTGGAGTTACTTAGAAAGCGGGGTAATTTTGAAAATGGCAAATATCTATTAAAACCTTTCATACTTAAGCAACACTTATATGCTACTGCAAAGCTTACTGTTTCTACAATAGAAAGTGCTTCTAGATCAGTAGATTTAGCCATTTTCAAAATTACCTCGCTGTCGAAGTCCCCCAATGCACTTCAATAATTTCTTACCAACCACCTAAATTATTTTTCCTCACCACAAGGCATTACTTGTCCTCTGACTTTCAAAATGATCTGCTTAAACCGCCCCTACGCCTCACCGGCTAACCCATTTCCCTTTATTCATTCATATTACACACTACACACGCATTCAGCTATTACACGACAAACTTACCCTTACCGCCGTCTACAGCGCCACTGTCCATCTCCCCCTTATCATTTCAAGAATGATCATTAGGTTTATCTATTTCCTCACCCGCAAATATAACCTTGTCGTGTTCGCATAAACATTTTCGCCCGTGACCTGAGTAAGAATGTTCTGTTTCCCGGCGGTATTAGATTTTATTACTGTACACTTTATTACTGGTCAGTTTGGGTATATTGTTTTTTTGGGAATAACGTGAGTTATGGGCGTGCTGTGGGGCATTGCTAAGTATGTCACGTGATATGATGCGTGGCGTACTTTTATCATATCTAGATACAACTATGTATTTATTAAGAAGACTTTTAGTTCCCTTCCAATTGCCTTGCTGTACAGTCAACTGCATTAGTATGTTAGGTACTCTTCGAAGGCGGCAAAAATATGTGACACGCTCCTATATTTTTAGACACCACCAGGATACGATAACGATATGTTTAAGATCTAACCTGTCAAATTCGACATTTGCGCGATTCTGGAGATACTCTTGAACGATTTCCACAGGATATGACTTAGAGATCCAATTCACATCTAATAGATATCTTACTCTATCTAACGTAAAAGTGACATTGGTTGCCCGAATTGCGCTGCAAAAGAGAACTAGTTGATATCTAACCTATAACGTATCTAGAATGAATCTAGTACGTGTCGTCTCTTGTGAATATCTTAAAGTTCGAATACCCTAGCCCTACTAGGCTCTACAAATAAGATCGTGTCAGATATTTTTGCGGCCTTCGATGAATACAGGTGAGAGATTCTTCCACCTTTCAATTACATGTTAAGTTACAAGCGACGATTTCTAAACAAATTTGACTGCAATTTCCTTACAATTCCAATTTCGTACCGGAATGTCTTACACACATGCTTTCGGAAGGTAAATTGATTAAAGAAAACCCCGAGGGAAGCGAGGAAAATGAGTTGCGATGTTGATGTGCCATTTCCGAATGTTCTGGCTCCTCTACACGATGGGCCAGCGCCGGCCACTCCAAGTTACGCAGCCATGCAGTAGAATGAGATAGCAATATCACTTGCTCCCTCTAACGCAGAAATGCGTCCCTTGGAGTGGCCGGCGTTGGCCCATCGTGTAGAGGAGCCATTAGAGGCTAGCGCTCGTTAAAAAAAATATGGTTGTCTATAAAGTCGGTTTACGGACGATAATTTTGCGTGATAACGTCATAAGAAAACGTAGCCGTAACGTTACCATGGAGATCTGTGCACAACGTGACAGTTTTTCGTGCATGCTACCGGTTTTCATCGATTTATAAGACGTTATCACGTCAAAATCATAAATATTACCGGAGATATATATAACTCCGTATAAAATAAATAAAGTCTAAGAAAAAAACGTGCCTCGGAAATCAAGAAAAAGTCATTCTCGAATAGATGACGCACACACCTTTGGCCTATTCTCGGCTAGATGGCGTTGACGGCACCGTTTGATATTTAACAATTTTAACACATATCAGTGAAAGAACATGGGTTTGTATGGAACAATAAATATTAAAAATAATTTATCTGATTAATTTATACATTTTCAATTTTATTTTAAGTTTTAATCGTGTGTCGATAGATGGCAGTAAATGTACCGTGACTACAAAATTTACTTTGGCAAGAGCCCTCTATACTATCTATTCTCTTTGATATTACTTTTATTAATCAGCGTACATTGACTGAATTACAATCATACTCATATTGTCGGTAACATTTCGAACTTCGACTTATCACTATATATTATCTGCTTTTAGCATAATTTTATTTTTACATAAATAAAAGAATTAACAAAATAATTAAACTAAAAATTAAAATTAAAACTAAAACTAAACTTATCACTTCTTGGTTTCGTGAAATTACTTTTTCAAATTGCTCGGCATATTACGTCCTTCATCACTCTGAGGGCTTACCGCGAACGACATTCGACGTGTTGCCTCTCTGTCGCACTTGTGAATTCGTAAGTTAAGTGTGACAGGGAGGTAACACGTCGAACGTGATTCGCGGTAGGCCCTTCTGATATCGCAATTTTTCCACGTTTAAGATCTTTCGTAATCATTCAAGTAAGTACCTTTGCCAGATGTATTTGATAGAGGAGATAATACGGGTGAGATGTTAAAATAATAATACGGGCGAGTCGGACTCGCGCACGCAGGATTCTGTACCATTACGCAAAAACGGCAATAAAATCCAGTTTGTTTGTTTTATATTTATTTTGTTTTGTTTTTAGTAATTGTTGTTATCTGTGAAAACTGGTTAGCTATCACGGTTCACGTGTTACAGCCTGGTGACAGACAGACAGACGGACGGACAGATGGACTTTTATATTTTATATATTTCCTGACCTAATGTTCAAGAAAAGAGTGTACCTACTGCTATATTCAATACCGTAGCGCACTTACAATCCCTCTGGTGTTGAAGGTGTCCATTAGCGACGTTAATTGCTTAGTATCCAAAAATTAAGCTGGTCCTTGGCCTTCTATTAAAAATTATACTGGTATACTAAAAAGAGTGTGTTGTGCTCAAAAATTACACACCAACATTAACCTCAAACGCAACTTTCCCACATTTATTAAAAACAAAAATAGCCATTTCTAGAAAACTCCGAGATTAACTGTTGCCCCGGGATTAAAGCGGGACTTTATTGGCTCCAAATTTACGGTCCAATTAGGTACCATTAAACTTTCCGAGCAACTCTTGCTTTTACTTCAACTTGGACAAAAACTTGGAGTGGATTGGACAATAAACAAAACGTTGTCTGCGAGTTGAAAATTATGCTTTTGAATTGTTTGTGTTTAAGTTTGTCTGTTAAGTACGGTATCCAGAATTAGAATAAACCGTACCCTTAGTATAAATTTAATCGATAGAGTGACGTCTTCAAATTTATTCAAATTTAGAATAAAACTTTTATAAAAAAATCAATTTGTAATACCAAATAAATTAACGTATAATATCTAATCCCAAATTGAAACCATAACTGACACTAACCACCCATCCTAATTGCTGCTTCAAAAATACCGCCCAATTTCCAATACCCAAAGCCAATCAGAAACCTTTGTCCGAGGCCTACGGGCGATTCTGTTTCACCGATTTGATTAAGTTTTTATCATATTTTGGTACGATCTTAAGCCGTGTCCGGCATCTTCATAATCACAGGCCTTTGAGTTTATTGCAGACGTTTTATGCATTGCTGTTTAGACAACGGGTTTGGTGACTGATGTGGAGGCCGATGCATGAGCGGCACGACCTCCTACAATTTTGACAGAGAAAGCTCATGCCAGTCCCGGTTTGCTTTTTGCGACGCCTCCTGCTATCTCTGGTTTTGCTTCTCATTTCTGAGAAGACCGGATCTTATCCAGCACCGATAAAGGTTATACATGGATGCCAACTGAATTTGCATCACTGTTGCGGTCTCGTTGCCAACGCTGCATCTCTCAATTTCTTTGAGTCGCATTATTGTAGAGATTATGAAGTTCATGTCACTATAATTTAAATAAAATGATGGATGTAGCGGCGGCAATGATGACGCCACAGTAGCAAGGGTAACATTCCATTTCTGACCGCAGCTGCACTACTAGTACGAACGCGTCGGTATGTTTGTCATTTTCCATAGTAAAATGAATGGTAAATAGTGCTGCTGCTGTCGTTGGAAATGGTCTGTAACCTTAATGCAGCTACAGTTGATATTCGAACGTTATTGCAAAAGTAACAATAGTAGTAGTAGTAGTTAAACACTTTATTGCACAAAACATGTACATAAGCCAGAGCTCGGCGGGGGTGAGCTGTTTTCAGAGTTTGCACAACATAGACATGCCTTGTCATTCGATGGTATATGTGGTGTAATTAAATAACTAAAGAAATTATATTATTTAGGCTGCCTTTCCGCTACGATCTTTACGTCGCCATTAAAACAAATGATTTTTATACCAAGCTTTTTTAATAAACCTCTCCAAATAATATGCATATCCATCCTTATGCTACTATTAAAGTTTATTTGTACATAAGGCATTGTCATTTTAGTTTAATTATAATTAATACAGTCTTATTTTAATATTTCTTTCTAAGGTGTATCTATATTCATATCTACACTTGACATAAGTGACGTCAAAATGGCTCACCCCTGCCGAGCTCTGTACATAACACAGAGAGAATACAATAAATGTGTACAAAGGCGAACTTATCCCGTTAACAATCCGAAGGCAACTGCACTAGTTTGCTACATTACTGATGGCGCTGTTCAACGTCAACTTCAAGTAGTAAATTTCTAAATAAGGATAAAATGGTTCCCGTCGCCGCCACATTAATGTCGCTATCATGACGTTATACTTCACTCACTATTGTTCCTTATGGTAACATTCCATTTCTAACCGCAGCTGCACTACCGGTACTGAACGCGTCGCTGTCATTGTCAATTTCCATAGTAAAATTGACAGTAGTGCAGCTGTCGTTGGAAATGGAATGTTACCCTTACCCAACGGTTTAGAATTACAACACAAAAACCGATCCTTTTATTCAGAATCGGTCTCCTAGCCGTAAAGCGCTATAAAATAAGAAATATCCTCTCTTTATTTTAATTTAAAAACTGGAGTCTCTGGAGCCTTTAGCGAAATTGATTTTGCGCCGACCGCGAGTAGGTACTCCCACTTATTAAGTGGGGAAAATGGAACGTATCCGCTGTGCTTAGACCTTAATATTATATTTTAATAATAAATATTCGTTTTTTAAGCTTCACTTAGCGAAGCCTTTTAGGTAACATTTTCCTTTTTTTTTTAAGTAGTTAACGGTCATTATCATTATCATCCTAGATGGATGTTGTCTCGGCTTTTTGCCCCGGCTCGCTAAAGTTAGGTAACTAACCTATTGCTTTATTTAAGTACCTCATCATCATCATCATCATCTCAGACATAAGACGTCCACTGCTGAACATAGGCCTCCCCCTTGGACCTCCATTCGTACCGGTTGGAAGCGACCCGCATCCAGCGTCTTCCGGCGGCCTTAACAAGGTCGTCCGTCCATCGTGTGGGTGGACGTCCTACGCTGCGCTTGCTAGTCCGTGGTCTCCACTCGAGCACTTTTCGACCCCATCGGCCATTTAAGTACCTATTGTAAAGTATTTTACCCATCCGTTGGATACTATAACCGGCTATTAAAAAAACGTATGGTCGAGTTCACAAACATCTTTACAAACGAACGTCAAAAAAAAAAAATCTGGGGGCATGAGAGTGCCCCCGCCAAGTCGAGCAAAACAAAGAGCCGGCCGTACCATCCTTTTCTCGAAGCGATTCAGGCCTTTTTCGACGTTCTGTAAATATATTTACACGACCTTATTATTATTAGTATTCTAAACGCGCATGGCGTCTAATATATGTTTGGATCGTTGGCTTGTAAAGATACTTGTAGACTGAACTGTTTACATCACCGAATTTAGTACCTCTAGGTAAGTACCCCATTTGCGTCTTTAAAATTGAGTTACTCTAGAATAGAATAGAAGATGCTTTATTCAAAATCGCTTAATTTAAACTTAACTTATAAAACATAATCATAATCATTTATTCGACAACTGACATAGATTGGTTATAAAGCGTTTCTGAAATGGTCTCCACTTAGCATCATGTCAAGGAACCTTTGAGGTCCCCGACGCTGGTCTTTCGAGAGCGACTCGGGGACCTCAAACGAACGACCGCGAATACAACAAAAACAAGCCCTTTCATGCATATTTGGGTAAAAATAATTATTATTATTCTTAAATTGCGTGAAATTACAGTCAAAATGGTCTTTCATAAAGAGTATTTCCAGTAATTTTTTTTTCAGTCTGCACTCAAAATAGAACATGAATAACTGACAGAATAACATTAACTAGACAAACGGTTTCGCAAACAAAATACATGAATTACACAGATAATGTGTTTTTGCCAACTGACAAGTCACAAAGATAAATCGTTGAAAGATCTGAGAACGACTGAACACAAGTAGACGGCTTTTCAACAAATAACGAATTTTGTTAGTGTAAAACGGGAGCTGGTTCGGAAAAAAGACGCTCACATTGACAAGTTGATAATAAATGAACCCAAAAAGTGGCTTCTTACAGGATTGTACGCGAAATGGGAGCACCATTATCACACTCAAAATTCAAAATTTCAAAAATATATTAATGTTGTGGCAGGCGTGGCTCACTCCGCTATTTCGTCGCTTTGCTACAGGTAGGTAGCTAAAAGTACATCCGTTCGACTCCAATTTTGGGGTTTGCCATAAGCCGCGTGTGGCGCTGTCGCCACCTAGCGGCCATATCTGTGCTGATCATAACAGACGCGTTTTGTTAGAGAGTGAGTCTTCTGTACCTAGTACTATTATTTATTCTGTGGTTGTTGTACTAGTAGTACGCTCGACATGCTAATGCCCAATAAAATGGATGACACCCTGCTGTAACCTCTAATTGACAATGACTTAAGTTTCGAGATGACATGTACTGATGAGACCGCGTCGAGCACCAGGACCAGTACCACCACCTTATGTGATAAGGCCTTAAAGACGTTTTCATAAGACAATGGAATATTTACAGTAACACGAAAAGCAACATTTTATAAATACAACAGTCAATACCCCGTGGAACGCCCTACACAGACACGTGTGCTGGTAACTAGTATAGGAGTTCCATGCTACGGTAATTCTGGGGCGCTCCAGGGGATACAGACTTCATGTAATAATGTCGCAATAGTAATAAAGCTGCAGTTGTCATTCGAATGTTACCTTAAGAGAATTTAAACACATTTATATCATTAAAGTAAGATATTATAAGTTTGTATGCGGTTCTGATATTGAAATAAAATTGATAGCGTCATGCGCTGGTGATTTACGTAAAAGTGGAATTGCAAGCATCCCCGACCTTTTGTGTCCGCTAATTATGAGGTCCCTACGCTTGTCTTTTACCATTGTGGTATACATACATACATACATATAATCACGCCTATTTCCCGGAGGGGTAGGCAGAGACCACGGATTTCCACTTGCTACGATCCTGACATACCTCTTTCGCTTCCTTCACATTCATAACATTCCTCATACACGCTCGCCGGTTTAGGGTGCTCTTGATCTGGCCTTTTTTCAGGATTTCCCCGATCTGATCAGAGAAAGTCCGCCGAGGTCTACCCCTTCCACTAAAAATAAAAATATAAAACAATATAATTAAAAATCCATGGACCATTGCATAATAAATGCATGGGGCATATTATGCAAGAAGCCCCATGTTACAACAAAAAAATTATGACCATCTCCCGGACTCGAGTGCTGTAGATACTCAAGAAGAACTTTAAGTAGTGGCAAAGTTCTCGTTATTTACATTTTCAATAAGAATTATGACCCAGTAAACGGCACTTATGTCCGAGTGACTTGCTTTAAAATTAATATTCATTTAGATTATTTGAGTGGTTAGCCAGAATCCTAACAGTAGCTACTACTAGTAGGGTAGTAAGTACCTGGGTCTTACAGAAAACCGAAGCTAAATAACACTTATTATTGTATTTATTTGTCTGTTATTGTATTTTTCTTTGTGGTGCAAGTTTATTTACTTACTTACTAGCCCTTACTCATTGTGTTCCCAATATCTACCTAAACTCTTTTTTTTTTTAGATGACAATCGCATAGCAGTAAACTACGAATGCCGTTCAAAAACTGAATAAAAAAAAATTTAGATCAACTCTTTAGCGCGCGCGGTCGCATTTTTATCGCTTGTCACCATGCTTGTCACGTTCTAACAAGTATGTAAGTGCGAAAATGACGGGCATAGTGACAGGCTATAATAATGGAACCATACTGCGCCCGCTGTAATAGGTAAGAGCCAGCCCACACTAGCGTCTCTCGAGCGTCGTCGTCTAGTCAACTCTACGGTTGCTGCTTGACGCAACTGCGCAGCGACGCTATTTTCCATAGCATAGCGCTGACTAGACGCTGACGCTCAAAAGACGCTAGTGTGGGGTGGCCCTAAACTGCCACACACTTTATTATATATTACCTACACACTTTTCTGGCACCAGTTAGAAAGCAACTCAAAAAAATTCGGAACACTGAGAGTCCCATAAATTAACAGTCTGATGTTGCCGACGCTACCCACCATGTATCGAAATGATTTATTGTTTAATTTGCATACCGTACTTTTGGGGATTCGACGCCGGGTTATTTGTAACTTTTGTAAGCGTATTAATCCTTGATAATGGGGCTGATGGTCTAATAATTCAGTGAAAGCGTTATTAAATTCAGAAAAAGACAATTATAGAGGTCTCGCTTTTATGGATGTAATGACATTTTCGCTGATAGCTACGGAGAAACCGATTGAAAAGCTGGGACACAATTCAGAATTTTCGTGTTTTTTTAAGTAGTCACACTATGAGATATCGTCGGTATACTTCCAAAACAGTAGTATAATACTGGCATAAAAAGCAAAACGTAAATAACTTTTTATTCAAACAGTTTCTTCGTAAGTAATTAAAACCAAAAATATTACTTTTCTAATTCGCGAAAAGATAACGTGCTAGTCAATCAGTGCTAGCCCGTTATGTATTATTTAGGCACCCTCCCACCGCAAGAACAAATGAATACGTCGTAGGTAATTAATGTGAATTAGGTACAACACTAAGCCAGAGCTTTTGGTGCTTACTTTTCTATGACATGACCGGCGATCACGTGATGCTTTCCATAGAAAACTATGCGCTGGAAGCTCCGGGTCGGACAAGGCCGAGTCATCCTTAACTCGTGCTGTACTCTACCCGTATCGTACTTGTAACGTTTTTACGATACGCTTCTAAAGGGGCCCACATATTATCAGTTCGCCGGACGATACCAGCCTGTCAGTTGTTCAGAACTGTCACCTTTTGCGTTTAATTGACAGGCTGATATCGACCGGCGAACTGGTAATCTGTGGGCCCCTTAAGACGCTTAAGCTCCATGTGCTAAAGGCCTTAATCAGAATATGTTTACACTAAATATATTAAGCCTTTCCCAAATCTGGCAAACTTCAGACAGGTAGGTACATAAGTTTCTGAAACGTGACTACGAAACCTAATCCAAATAATACGAGTAAGTATTAGTAATCCAACTTTGATACCTAGGGAATACACTGAAGGGACTATCAAGGTTAGTCCTAATAGTTTAAGTCTACTCTAATCCTGCACCTATTTATTATCTTGAGAACTTTCACATTAATATACTCTAGTTTTGTATGGGGTTTGAGTTTGGGGTTAGACTTAAGAGTGCTATTACATTTCGGGGTTGAGCGAGTTTAGGTATTTTACGCGCTGCGGCAGGCCGTGCGAGCTCAGTATTCCGATCCCTTCTACCACACTCGCACTACAATTATGGATTAAACATTCTTGATCCATCGCGAAGCATATTGAAATCAACCATAACAACACTAACTGTACTTAACTTATAAAGTCCTAAAACTGTTATTTGGTAAGTACGAAAATACTAAATGCAGTGCAAATGTACATAGGGGCTGTTCATAAATTACGTCATCTATTTTTGACCCCCCCCCATCCCTCAAATCATCTAAAAATCATGCTTCGGATGACTCTGTTTCCTCCTACGTCATGCTACCATCATCCGATGTCCAGACCCCCCCCCCCCTCCTCCCATTTGAAACGACGTAATTTATGAATAGCCCCATACTCGTACTTATGAACGTATATTACTCGAAAGAAATTATAGGTACTCGCTTATTTACAAGAAACAAGTTACAAGAAACTGAAGATACACAGGGTCTGATGATGGAGCTGGAAGGTGGCCACGGGTACCAGTCTATCATGTAACTAAACCACTTCGTGTTTGGGCTCGTTTGATTCGTCTCAACAAGATCTTTGACACTGAAGATACACAGGGTCTGATGATGGAGCTGGAAGGTGGCCACGGGTACCAGTCTATCATGTAACTAAACAATTTCGTGTTTGGGCTCGTTTAATTCGTCTCAACAAGATCTTTGACACAAGACAGTACTCAGGGTCTGATGATGGAGCTGGAAGGTGGTCACCATTACCAATCAACCATACAACTAAACCACATCGTGTTTAGGTTCGTTTTATTTATCTCAACAAGATCTTTGACACTAGGTGATACTCAGAGTCTGATGATGGAGCTGGAAGTTGGTTACCGGTACCAATCAACCATGCAACTAAACCACTTCATGTTTAAGCTCGTTTGACTAGTCTCAACAAGATCTTTGACACTAGGTGATACTCAGCAGAGTCTGATGATGGAGCCGGAAGGTGGTCACCGGTACCAATCAACCATGTAACTAAACCACTTCATGTTTAGGCTCGTTTGATTAGTCTCAACAAGTTCTTTGACACTAGGTGATACTCAGAGTCTGATGATGGAGCTGGAAGGTGGTCACCGGTACCAATCA
The DNA here is from genome assembly GCF_963556715.1 of Cydia fagiglandana. Lineage (NCBI taxonomy): Eukaryota > Metazoa > Arthropoda > Insecta > Lepidoptera > Tortricidae > Cydia > Cydia fagiglandana. The sequence continues at coordinate 726,156 of NC_085943.1, read as the reverse complement.
ACCATGCAACTAAACCACTTCGTGTTTAGGCTCGTTTGATTCGTCTCAACAAGATGTTTGACACTAGGTGATAAACCAAACACGAAGCCCAAACACGAAGTGGTTCAGTTCAGTTATGTGATAGACTGATACCCGTCGCCACCTTCGAGCTCCATCATCAGACCCTGAGTAGTATCTTGTGTCAAAGATCTTGTTGCGACGAATCAAACGAGCCCAAACACGAAGTGGTTCAGTTACATGGTAGACTGGTACCCGTGGCCACAGTCCAGCTCCATCATCAGACCCTGAGTACTAACTTGTGTCCAAGGTCTTGTTGAGACGAATCAAACGAGCCCAAACATGAAGTGGTTCAGTTACATGATAGCAGTGTTGGCAAAAAATCAATTCGAATTGACGATTGAGAATTGACCGATCAATTCGAATTGACGATTGACGAAACTAATTCTAAATCTACTGATTGAAGATTGACGATTACTAATCGTTAATTCAAATTGATCGGTCAATCCTCAATCGTCAATTCGGATTGACGATTACTTTGTATGTACCTACCTAATGTCCTTTTTATTTAGGCCATTTTTGTGAAACTGACCAAATGCGTTCAAAAGCGGTGTCTGAGTTTACCAAAGGTTCCGAAACATGTTTCCGACGGCTATATGAAGGATGTCCTTTTTGGAACATTTTCGGGACTTTCCTTAAAATTAACCGATAGCGTTCAAAATCGATATCTGAGGTGCCCAAAGGTTTCGAAACTTGTTTCCGAGGGAAATATTGAGAGATGTCCTTTTTTGAGACATTTCTAGAAATTACCCGATTGCGTTTAAAATCGATATCTGAGGTAAACAGACGTTTCTAAACATTTTTTCAACTGCAATATTGAAAGATGTCCTGTTTTGGGACATTTTAGTGACATTCTTTGAAAGTGACTGATTGCATTCAAAATCGATATCTGAGGTGCAAAATATGGTTTCAACGGCAATATTTAGATTCTACACTTTAGCCGCGTACTTACTTTACTACCTGCATTACACCACCCTGCTGAAAAAAGGTCATTTCTCGGTATTGCCGTCAGAAACATGTCTCGAAATCTTTGGGCACCTCAGATACCTATCGATTTTGAACGCAATCGGTTAATTGGAAGAAATGTCCCATAAATGTCCAGAAAAAAAAGGAAACTCCGTCTGTATTGCCGTCGGAAACATGTTACGGAACCTTTGGAAATCTCAGATATCGTTTTAAAGTGCCAACGATCAATTTAAAAAAATGTCCCGAAATGGAAGGGACATCCTTCAATACTGACGCGCGAAACATTTTTCGGGACCTATGGTCGACATCGATTACGAATATGAACGTAATTGGCCAATTTCGAAAAATGTCCCTAAAAGGGACATCAGTCAATACTGACATCAGGAACATGTTTTCGAACCTCTGGGAACCTCAGATATCGACTTTAAGTCCAGTAAGTAAGTGCTTAAAAAGGACACCTTTGAAAACTAATCTTAGGGAAGGGAAAGGGACCCTAGGTTAATCTAGATTGAGAATTGATTTAATCCGAATTGAGGATTGATGCGTTAATTCCAATTGATTCAATCGGATTGACGCGTCAATCAGAATTAAATCAATTCGAATTGATCAATTCGGATTTATCAATTCGGATTGACGCGTCAATTCGATTGATCAATCCGGATTGATTTAGTTCAGATTGATGCCAACACTGCATGATAGACAGGTACCCGTCGCCACCTTCGAGCTCCATCATCAGATCCTGAGTACTATCTTGTGTCAAAGATCTTGTCGAGATGAATAAAACGTGCCTAAACACGAAGTGGTTCAGTTACATGATAGACTGGTACCCGTGGCCACTTTTCAGCTCCATAATCAAACCTTGTGTATCTTCAGTGTCAAAGATCTTGTTGAGACTAATCAAACGAGCCCAAACACGAAGTGGTTTAGTTGCATGGTTGATTGGTACCGGTGACCACCTTCCGGCTCCATCATCAGACCCTGAGTACTATCTTGTGTCAAAGATCTTGTTGAGACGAATAAAACGAGCCTAAACACGAAGTGGTTTAGTTGCATGGTTGATTGGTACTGGTGACCACCTTCCGGCTCCATCATCAGACCCTGAGTACTATCTTAAGTCAAAGATCTTGTTGAGCCGAATCAAACAAGCCCAAACACGAAGTGGTTTAGTTGCATGGTTTATTGGTACCGGTGACCACCTTCCGGCTCCATCATCAGACCCTGAGTACTATTTTGTGTCAAAGATCTTGTTGAGACTAATCAAACGAGCCCAAACACGAAGTGGTTTAGTTGCATGGTTGATTGGTACCGGTGACCACCTTCCGGCTCCATCATCAGACCCTGAGTACTATCTTGTGTCAAAGATCTTGTTGAGACGAATAAAACGAGCCTAAACACGAAGTGGTTTAGTTGCATGGTTGATTGGTACCGGTGACCACCTTCCGGCTCCATCATCAGACCCTGAGTACTATCTTGTGTCAAAGATCTTGTTGAGACGAATCAAACGAGCCCAAACACGAAGTGGTTTAGTTGCATGGTTGATTGGTACCGGTGACCACCTTCCGGCTCCATCATCAGACCCTGAGTACTATCTTGTGTCAAAGATCTTGTTGAGACGAATCAAACGAGCCCAAACACGAAGTGGTTTAGTTGCATGGTTGATTGGTACCGGTGACCACCTTCCGGCTCCATCATCAGACCCTGAGTACTATCTTGTGTCAAAGATCTTGTTGAGCCGAATCAAACGAGCCCAAACACGAAGTGGTTTAGTTGCATGGTTGATTGGTACCGGTGACCACCTTCCGGCTCCATCATCAGACCCTGAGTATCACCTAGTGTCAAAGATCTTGTTAAGACGAATAAAACGAGCCTAAACACGAAGTGGTTTAGTTGCATGGTTGATTGGTACCGGTGACCACCTTCCGGCTCCATCATCAGACCCTGAGTACTATCTTGTGTCAAAGATCTTGTTGAGACGAATCAAACGAGCCCAAACACGAAGTGGTTTAGTTGCATGGTTGATTGGTACCGGTGACCACCTTCCGGCTCCATCATCAGACCCTGAGTACTATCTTGTGTCAAAGATCTTGTTGAGCCGAATCAAACGAGCCCAAACACGAAGTGGTTTAGTTGCATGGTTGATTGGTACCGGTGACCACCTTCCGGCTCCATCATCAGACCCTGAGTATCACCTAGTGTCAAAGATCTTGTTAAGACGAATAAAACGAGCCTAAACACGAAGTGGTTTAGTTGCATGGTTGATTGGTACCGGTGACCACCTTCCGGCTCCATCATCAGACCCTGAGTACTATCTTGTGTCAAAGATCTTGTTGAGACGAATCAAACGAGCCCAAACACGAAGTGGTTTAGTTGCATGGTTGATTGGTACCGGTGACCACCTTCCGGCTCCATCATCAGACCCTGAGTACTATCTTGTGTCAAAGATCTTGTTGAGACGAATCAAACGAGCCCAAACACGAAGTGGTTTAGTTGCATGGTTGATTGGAACCGGTGACCACCTTCCGGCTCCATCATCAGACCCTGAGTACTATCTTGTGTCAAAGATCTTGTTGAGACGAATAAAACGAGCCTAAACACGAAGTGGTTTAGTTGCATGGTTGACTGGTACTGGTGACCAACTTCCGGCTCCATCATCAGTCCCTGAGTACTATCTTAAGTCAAAGATCTTGTTGAGCCGAATCAAACGTGCCCAAACACGAAGTGGTTTAGTTGCATGGTTGATTGGTACCAGTGACCACCTTCCGGCTCCATCATCAGACCCTGAGTACTATCTTGTGTCAAAGATCTTGTTGAGATGAATAAAACGAGCCTAAATACAAAGTGGTTTAGTTGCATGGTTGATTGGTACCGGTGACCACCTTCCGGCTCCATCATCAGACCCTGAGTACTATCTTGAGTCAAATAAATACATATAGAATGTCAGGTCGTTTCAAATATTTTTAATCCTGTCCGGTAGTTTATTAAACTGTACCATTATAAATTATAATACTATAAAAACAGTGCTAGGATCAAAGTCTCTCGTTGCGGTTTACACGCACACAGTTATAGCGTTTTACACGGCGCCCGCCGCACACAATGATAAAAAACCTCGTCGTCGCCGTTGAAAATGTGCGGAGCCGACCGACACACGTCCTGCCTGTACAAGCTCTGCCGCGGCACTGAGCTGGCGAGCGCGCGTCATCGGTAATATAGAGTAGTTTTCAAAAAATTGCCAAAAAATTATAGTAGAATTTCATAAACACTAATGTATACCAACAGTATAAGCAAACGTTGCAGATTGCTTGAGTATGAAAATGACTTCGATATTAAGTAGATTTTCGTAGAAATTGACACTTGTTTCGGAGAGAAAATTGAGTTCGTTTTACTTTGATTTTCTCTTTCTCAAAGGTATGTAGGAAAAATATCGTTTGATATGCCTAAAGTACAGGGTATTAGTAATACAAAATAGCCAGGTTTAGCAGAGTAAACTTCTCAACATTTCCAAATAAGAGCTTGCCGTTCAGTGCTTCAAGGGGTTTTTCGGAAACGACCATCAGAAAAAAATTCATTACTAATTTAATAAGTCCTTTTTCTAATATTTACAACGATATTTAAAAAGATAAGAAGACGCTTTTACTGGAACAAGTACTCATTGTTTCTAATAATGAGCACCAAGTCCTGAATTTCGTCGACTAGTATCATCAATTTTGCATTATTTCGACTTTTCTTGTAAGAGCGCTCTTAACGTCCGTCACGCTATCGAATGAAATTTACACAAGGGGCCAGATTCGGATTTTGAAATAGACATCTATTAGATATCTTTTACACATTACCAAGATACGATAACGATATGTTTAAGATCTAACCTGTCAAATTTGACATTTGCGCGATTCTGGAGATATACTTCAACGATTTCCACAGGATATAACTTAGAGATCTAATTCACATCTAATATGTATCTTACTCTATCTAACGTAAAAGTGACATTGGTTGCCCGAATTGCGCTGCAAAAGAAAACTAGTTGATATCTAAACTATAACGTATCTAGAATGGATCTAGTACGTGTCGTGTCTTGTGAATATCTTGAAGTTCGAATACGGCAGTAGGGGTTCAGTTGTCTTCATAATATTTTGTCGTCGCAAGTATTATGTTCTACATCTTCCAATGTTAATCATATGAGCACTAAACCTTAAATCCTAGAGAAATTTACATATTTACCACTCCAACTAACAAACTAACAATACCACACATTGAAACGATAAAACTACCAAAGTCAACATCCATTGATTGCTTAATTTAGCACAGACACACCAAGCGGCAAGCTGCAGCAGCAATGGAAATGGTTTTACTATTAATGTTGATATTGATTGAAGTTCGGTGTAAGTTTTGGAAGCTCATTGAATTTCATAAGATAGGATTACAAGTAGACGGTCGGTTGTGCGTCGCTTATGTGCAAACATGTTATATCGTGCAGTGATCATTTATGTAAACACTTTGAATATACAGTACCTAGCAAAATGATAGCTATCACAGATAATTATAGTAATCGGTCTCTTTTAGAGTTCCGTAGCTAAAATGGCAAAAACGGAACTCTTACAGTTTCGACATCCCCTAAGTATATTCGTCCGTCCGTCTTGTCTGCTTGTAAAATGTTTGATATGTATAAGTGTGTGACCTATTTGCTGAATATATGTTTGGGTTTTGAATGTATACCTTTATAACTAGTTAGAATTTTGAATCTGTTGCGGTAAAATATGGTAAAGATTTAAATGAGTTGTTTAATGGTTCTAAATACGGCTGTTATGTGTGGTATGTAGACATGTAATAAGCTTACGGTACATTGTTTTAAAAAGGAGGGACCCAAGTGTTTTTATTCTGTGTTTACGAAACGTGTTTTTGTTGGAAAGGTCCGTAATGAATTCTGTAATTGAGGGCTCCCGTTGGAAAATGTTGTTAGGTTTTACAATTTACAATTAGGCCGGCAAATATGATGTTTTTTCGTTGGGAGCGAGGGTGGATTACAAAATTAGTTGACTAAAATTAAGAAAAGTAAATTCTTTTTTAGAAAGTTTGCATTAGGCGATTCGTCTCCTCGTTTGCCTTCTATATCACAAAAAAAATTAAGAGTGCAAAATATATACGTACCTATGCATTAAAATATTTATGGTCTCTGCCTGAATAAAAGAATAAATAACTGCTTGTACTGATGCAGACAAGTAAGTCTCGGTAGCTTAGTTGGTAACGAGCGGTGACATGGGGGCTACCACAAAAACCGAAATTCGCAAATTAGGATCTTTCTCTTTTACTCCAATGAAGACACACTTTACAAAGAAAGATAACACAACAAACAAAGACAAAGAAAGATAGAGTGACAGAGAAAGATGCACGCAATTTGCCAACTTCGATTTTCGCAGTTACCTATAGCCCAGTGCTCGTTTTACCGTTTCGAGTCTTATTTGGGGCGGTACATTTTTGCTTTACTTATTTCAAACATGATTTGCTAGCAGATTAAATTCAGTACAAAATTATATCCCTATTAATTCCGTAGGTATTTCCCCAATAACCTCTGCATATATAATACAATAGTGATCTCCATTAAGTTTCTAATTTCCCAAAATAATTATCCCTGTCAAAGCCAAGGGCTGTTAATTATAATAATTAATGACAGCAAACAGACCCCGGGTCGTGTGTGGAAAAACAATGCGTGCTGCGGCCAGTGGATAAATAGGACAATGGTGGAAATGCCTGCATTTCGTGTGTATAAAATACCAACGAAATGTTTTCAGGTCACTGTTAGTCATGCTTGTTATGAAAAAAAAGCTGCACTTTAGGAGGAAAACAAGCCGCTTTGCACGATGATAGTAGAGGAGTAGAGGATATTTAAACAATTTTTTTCGAAGAACCCATAATTTCGTCTTTTAGGAGCCGAGGTGGAGCGAGGTCCCTTAAAAACAGAAAAAAAAATCTAAAAGTGTCACGGATCATCCGATTTCGCTAAATTTGGTGTCGATTGTAAGAAAATGACTTGCTTCATCGTAAAAAAAAATTAAAACAAATTATGTCAATACAAAAATAATGTAAAAAAAAATTAAAACCTATTTTTTCCTTTTACACTTTATTTTTGCAAATAGTGTGTTCTATATAGGAAAAAGTCTACAAAAAAGCACTAAATGATAAAATTAAACATACTTTTTATCGTATACTGAAAACCACATCAAAATCGGCTAAGCAGTTTAAGAGATCCATGTTTCAGAACTTGGCCTAGTTTTGTTTATTTATTTTATAGACCAAGAAGCACGTAAATCATAGTAAATTTTAAGTATCTTGTGGGTATTTACTTTATCTATTTTAAAAATATGTGTATATATTCACAAAAAAACCGGCCAAGTGCGAGTCGGACGAAAGGTTCCGTACCATTACGCAAAAAACGGCAAAAAATTGCGTTTGTTGTATGGGAGCCCCACTTAAATATTTATTTTATTCTGTTTTTAGTATTTATTATTATAGCGGCAACAGAAATACATCATCTGTGAAAATTTCAACTGCCTAGCTATCATGGTTCATGAAATACAGCCTGGTGTTTACCAGTTCTGTTCGTTTCGACAGACGGACGTATAGACGGACAGCGGAGTTTTAGTAATAGGTCCCGTTTTTACCATTTGGCTATAGAATCCTGAAAAGGTCTATTCGCCGTCATTCGTACTTGGCTCACATGGTACGCTGCATGCAAGGTATGTTTAAAGTGCAGCTTGAGTTGAGGGAAGGTTAGTTACAAGTTTGTTCTTTACTGTAAAACCGTTCAGTGCTCTGCATGTGCGTCATACAATTTAATGAAATGGTTTCTAGGGGAACAAATAAGCTTATAAAGGCAGGTACTTCAGGATGCTACTGGACGCTGGACATCCGACAGGCGTGTTGGAGTACCAGGGCCTAAATATACAACCGCTTCCGTGAGCGCGAAAACACAGCCTCATTTGGGATGCGACGTGTGTAAGCACACTTGCCCTTGTGTGAGGACACCTCAGGCCACAGGGCGCGTCGGAGCAGCCGCCGAAAACGCAGCAAACTTAAACGAGCGAAATATTCAAATTTGGAGCCTGCCTAAGAATTTGTACATACGAGTAGGTACCAGTAGCCGCAGAGACAAGCGGTTCTTAGTGTGCTGAGGCAAAAAACTATCAATAAGTTAGGATAATGATGCCTACATGAAAAAAGGGGTGACCCCAGGGTCGGCGCATCTTTAGTCACACAGCGAAGCAACGCGAGCAGTGTTATAGGCAGGCAGAGTTCATCGGAACCATCTACCGCAAAAATACTGCAAGTTCCCGGCCCTAATTCTGCATCCAAAAAGGAGTCAAACAGGATGATCGACCCACTATCTCCAAAGCTGTTTACCTCTTGCCTACAGGAAATCGTCCAGAAGCTGGTGGCTAAATGGTAAACAATGGGCATTGACTTTGGCGAAATAAGGTTGACATTGACAAACCTGCGTTTTTCCGACGACATAGTCTTCTTTTCCCCCACTGCACCTCATTTAGAGAAAATGTTAGAAGGCCTTAGACCAGCCAAGTCTTGAAGTCGGATTCGAAATGAACAGGACAAAAACCCAGTTAATGGTCAATGGCGTGAAACGTTGGGTCACGGTAGATGGGCAGGATATACAATTTCGTTGATGAATACACCTGCTTGGGCGAGATAACATCCTTCGATAATAAGCAGTCCAAGGAAATCGATCGACGCATCGAAAAAGCCTGGAAGAGTTTTTGGTCGAGGAAGGGGCATCTTCCACTGGCATCAAAACTCAAACACATCAACATGTGTATCCTTGCTTATCCTAACAACCTACAGTGCATAAACTTGGTCATTAACAGAAGCAAAAGTCTCGACTAAGGAATATGACAGTACTATCGCCTAGTAAATAAAACTTAGCCAAATTCTAAAACTTGAATCTCATAAACGGCTTAACCGATTTTGATGCGGTTTTTAATATACGATAAGAAATATATTTGATTTTATCATTTAGTGCTTTTTTGTAGACTTTTTTCTATATGGAACACACTATTTGCAAAAATAAAGTGTAAAATGAAAAAATAGGTTTTCAATTTTTTTTACTTTATCTTTGTATTGACATATTTTGTTTTAATTTTTTTTACGATGAAGCAAGTCATTTTCTTACAATCGACATCAAATTTAGCGAAATCGGATGATCCGTGACTCTTTTAGATTTTTTTTTCTGTTTTTAAGGGACCTCGCTCCATCTCGGCTCCTAAAGGACGAAATAACGGGTTCTTCGAAAAAAAATGTTTAAAAGGGCCTCTACTATCATCGTGCAAAGCGGCTTGCTTTCCTCCCAAAGTGCAGCTTTCGGGCAAAAAAGCTTCATAACCAGTAAGACTATGTGGAGAATACCTATAAATTTATTGCTGGGAAGGCCGTCATAGGGCTAGAAAATCCCAAAAAAGAAAGAATCAAAATTAACAAATTAAAAAAAAGATATTGTTATAACCGTCATATGGGCGTAACGTAAAAAATGTATTTATTTACTGTTCATTACTTTTGTGTTATACGATAGTTCATGTAGGAAAGAAATGGCCAAGCCACATATTTTGACCAAGATGTAGAGTTTGTGAAGGTAGGGCTTATAGAGTTCGATGAGATCTAATAACTTTTTGACAGTTGGAGCCATATTATGGTCTGCTCTTGAAAATGTTTTTGATTGGATATAATAATTTTAACTAAAAATTCTCGTTAGACTTGAACGTTATAAAATTATTTAGGTTACTTGCGTAATTGTAACTCGAATAATCGCTGGATATTTTTAGATTGCTGAAATTTAGTTTATCGATATAGGAACTCCTTAGCTATTAATAAATTCTGCCCCATAGAATCCTATGTCTGATAATAATCTTACACAAATCGACTCAATCTCAAAGTAGCTTAATGAGGCTTATATTGTAGGCACTATACAGAGATATATAATAATATTAAATATGATTGGATTAACCTAATTTTGGGTTTACCCGCAACGCAGCCTGAAACCGGCTAAGCGGCCGGTCTTCTTTGTCTTGTCCTCTTTGTCCTCATGTCTTTCATTGTCTCTCGTGATAATTATACTATTGTCCCCGTGTTCAGATGTTTATGCCGCGGCTATGTATTTAAGGGTAGTTATAGAAGGACATACGCCCCCAATCTTATAGACCAGGGGTCGGCAAAGTGGGCTGCTCATTAGAGGTACGATTTTGGCTCATCAATTCAACATAGTCTCTGCCTACGAATCGATCTGTATAAAAATGTGAATATAAAATAGCTAGTGATGTTGTCGGGGGATCTGACGAGCAAAATTTAAAATAGAAATATATTTTCAGAGTAATTTATATAAAATAAGAAAACCCGCGCGATGGTCATATCTTCCGTTACAAGTTTAACGCGACTTAAAAGCATAAAAACTTTTTCTTAGATTTTTTCTTTACAACCTTCTTACGAATTGTGGATAAGTGTATATACATATACAGAGTTCCTTGGGATAATATATTTTCTTTTTACAAAATAAATAACAAGTGATAGAACATCGAACCTAACCTTTATAATCTATAAAAGTAATGTTCTAAAAAAAATTGCAAGATAAAAAATACTACGTAAATACGTAAATAAGGTAAGGTAAGGGGTTCTGAGCGCAGGTATAAGACAAAAATATATTATAACTTTATTTTCAGGCCGCTTTCAAAGAATTTTTTCCAAGAATCAAATTTAAATTTGGTAAAAGACCTGTCTAGACAGCTAATTTCACGGCTAAGAATGCTTTACAAGTGCATTCAAAAGGCTAAAGAATGTCTGTGAAAAGCTTTTGTCTGCCATCTATTGAATAACGGAACATAACAATTTTAAATTATTGTAAACGTGTAAACAAGAGAGTATCTACACAGATAAACATCCAGGTACTTAAAAAACTAGACTGGCTAAAATAATGCTATAAAACGTGCCCTTCAAAAATAAAGATAATTTTTCCAATAAATGCGGCCTTTTTAGAGAAAGCGGATAAACATAGGTTACAACTTCATGAGAAAAAATTATTATTCAGTTTGTAAAGAGCCAAAGAAATAGAAAAGTAGGTACCTACAGAAATGGGCACACGCCCACAGAATAAATAATAGTACTAGGTATAGTATAGAAGACTCACTCTCTAACAAAACGCGTCTGTCACGATCAGCACAGATATGGCCGCTAGGTGGCGACAGCGCCACGCGCGGCTTATGGCAAACCCCAACATTCGGGTCGAACGGATGGACTTTTAGCTACCTGTAGCAAAGCGACGAAATCGCGGAGTGAGCCACGCCTGACATGCCTTCAAAAAAGAAAGCAGCAACCCAGATTAAAAGAAAATATTCCGTTCTGAACATGATTTCATTTTATTTATGTAAACGCGTTCTCAGTGACTTTCACTTTTATTTCTTACGGAAACATTTGTTCTAAGTTTAGAAAAGTTTGTTTCGTTGAATATACTTCCAGGGCCAGTTTTTGTTGTCTGACAAAGAAGAAATAATACGAAGATAAACGTGTAGAAGCCGTACTTGGAACTTCATAATTCACTAACAATTGGTTAGATATAAGTACTTATAGTAACGGCACCAGTCATGGGACATTTAAGAGGAAATTTGGAGTATTTATGATATTTCCCGTATACATGTAAATGGTCTACCGCTTAGCGTGTTAAAAGATGAAAGTCCTATCCGTCTTTCATGTTTTAGGCGTGTTGTATGAAAGATACAGCAATTAGTTTCCACATATTTAACAAATTAAAACTATGCTTTTTTTCTCCAGTCATGGACACCAAAGCTCCAGTAATGGGCCCCCGGTAATGGACGTGAATCCAGTAATGGGCCCCCTATAATGGACATTGCTCTATCAGTATAAAATATTGAAATGGGGAATAAGTTACGGCAAAAAAATCATTTTTTGGTATAAGCTTTTATCGCTGAATGTATTTTTCTTTCCACAGCCAATTATTATTGTATTAGATCCATCGAAACAATTCTAATATACCCAAACACAATTAGTTAGGGTTTATTGCGATAAAGTTCCCATGGCCACCTCCCGTCTCCATCATCAGATTAGGTCCATGTTATCATAATATTGCATTATCATCCGATTTGCATACTTAATTACGTACTTACACAAAATTTCAACTGAATCGGAAATCAAAAAGTGGCTCAAATTCAGCTACCAAGATTGGACCCACACTAACTAACAGGGCAAGTTAAATAAAAGTTTGGAAAAACGATATTAATTTATCCGAAGTCCGAGAATACCTCCTGATTGACATATTTCGTAACTACATTTTACTTCTGTATTGTTTAAACATGAAATTATGGCATGGCAAGCATCATTCTGTCAATTGTCCCATCATAGGAGGTACGCAGTTTTACAGCTCCTATAATGGGATTGGGCCAAATACCACTATTTTTTTACATCTGTGGAGTCACAACATAGTGTGTTGCATACCTTATCTCATGGTAAATGCAACTAACAAAACACATTCTAGTTTTCATCAAGTATTAATTAATTGAAATTTAATAAATTCACCTCTCTTAGCGAAGTTGTTAAGAATTCGTTGTGGTATTTTTTTTCAGTGACACGACAACTTTTGGGTTGACGCCAATTTCTTAATAAGCAACCAAATTTAATGAAACTTCAAACTGAAACAGCTCTAGGACTCTTATTTATGATAATATACAGCCAGTGTTTATAAACTACTTTTAGATACTTATTTTAGAGGAATTATGCTTTTTGTGCCATTACTGGTTCCACGTCCATTATAGGGTATACTACTATACATCATTTATACATATTTAATATGTACCGTAAAACCATCTAATTATTCCTAGGACAATCAAGGTTCTACTATTGTAGTTCAGTACCTACTAATTGACACAAAGATGAAAATCACCTTTTTTCTCTAGCAATTTATGCTTATTCGAGTGGTTGAGGGCGTTGAGGCCTTGAGATAAATTTACAAGAAGTAATTAAACGGCACACTTCGAGTCTTCGATACTTCTACCATAACCACAAAAATACACGTAAAACTCCTTTTTTTTGGCAAAAATCCAGGCTAATTTCGCTCCATAATCAGGCAAAGCCTTTTTTCGAAGTTTAAATGCCTAACTGCCGACGACAGTTTCGAGTTTAAAACTGTTAATTCGGAGTGCGGAATATTTGGAATTTAATATGATTGGCCAACATTTCAGCTGCGAACTCCGAGATGTCGTTAAGAGGAGCTTGCTTTAGACAGGCCGCCGTACAAACGATATATTATACGTTTGTTAATACAATTACCGGAAGGGAGACTAAGGAAAGCAAAAAAAAACAAAGTTTAAAAGTACATGAGTATGTAAATGTATATATTGGTGACCTATAAACGAGTAGAAACCTACTCTAGTTAAGAGACCACAAGTCATTATAGATTGAAAGATAATTCAATGGCTTACTACAGTTACTACGGATCGATGTACGACTAAATTGAAACATTTAAACTTCGCGCTGTTTTTGTTAATGCAATTAAAAAGAATAAAACCTAGCTGGCATAGTCTATAAGTTACTTTCTATTTTTTATGTTTGACTATCATATTATGGCGCCCAAACGTGGGGTCATAATCACTTCACTTAATTCTGAGGTAAAGCGGCTTTTCAATTTCACGCTATATGTATATCCAAATACAAGTGTATATCTCCAAAGTCAGCGATAGCGTCGTACATCGCCCATCCATTTTTAAATATTCTACACCTATTATTAGAAATTTAATGTGAATTGGCGCCCAAACGTGGGGCCAAAATCACTTTACTCAATGGCCCGGTTAAGCAGCTTCATAATGACCAATCATGCTTACATATATCTTACCAAGTTTAGTTCCAAGTTTATATCATTGAATTTACAGAACGCGATGACATCATACTCCTGCCTAACTATTTTTAAATATTTTTCATCCATTTTTTATAAATTTACGTAAATTGGCGCCCAAACGTGGGGCCATAATCACTTCTCAGTTGTATGGTAGAGCGGCGTTATAGTGTCATATCATGCTTGCACATATCTTACCAAGTTTAGTTCCAAGTCTATATCTCCAAATTCACACAGCGCGACGTCGTACATCACCCGGCCCAACTTCTACTCCATTGTACGGTACAGCGGAGCTCACAGGCTCGAGGAGTCGTTACCCGCACCCGGCGGTATACTAAATAACAGCGAGTGTCTTGTACGGAGCTAACTTTATAATGTCCCTGCGACGCCAGTGTTTTGCTATTGGCTGGATTATCTTTAATTACATTTCTGTTTTTTAAATTAAACTGGAGACGGGTGGAAAATAAATGAAGGATGGTTTAGGAGTTATACTTATACCAATTAAATTTCGCTCAACAAAAATGAAGCAAATTCTGCTTAATGCAACATAAATGTATTGTATTTAATGAGAACTGCTAATTGCACACAGGATTGCTATAATGGTTTCATTAATGATAAGTGCCCACCTACAATTAAATTTTGAAGCACTTATGAGTAACGTGCGCTTTAGATGCGAGTTTTGCTAATTATTAAGGCTAGAAAAAAAACTACACGTGTCTCCTGCGCCACCGAACGGTGGACTATCGACGCATTTGCTCTATCTAAAAGTATAGTATTTTTCCCACAGCTTGATGGGTAATGGGCATGATGACAATTTATAACCTTAAATTTAAACAAAATTTTATTGAGATGACAGTTTTCACCGTACTCAAGCTATGTGTAAAATACTATAGTCGGATATTTTATGAGAGTTTTACTTACGCTGAATGCTCTGTGTGTCTCACCTGACCCGATTTATGCGACTATCACATGGCTTCCAAAATAAATCATCATTCATTTCAAATCTGAACTCCGGCCATCAGGCCTAAATTGGTACTCCAGTGACCCGGACATTTTATCAATATCATCTCCCGAGGAATGTCGTCAAAATGAAAGAATCTGGTCGCCGCACAAAAAAGGTCCAAATGGGCGGGGATACTCACTGGAGACCTTTTCCTCTTTGGATGTTTATCTTGCTCGACTATAAGAAATCCTGGATTAGGTGCACGTTATGCCATCATTTGGTGCGAGATTTTATACTGCGAAAGTATACATTGACGCTTGGAATAGAAGTGAAGCTGATTTTATCACAAACTTACGAAGCAGTGTATGCTGCAGTAGCGATGTTTAAGTTTAAATTTATGACTTGAAGTATAGGGAAAGAATACAGCTTAAAGATGAAGCCGAAATAAGATAAATCCATTGGTGAAAATAGCCCTTAATTTAGTCTTTGTATAAATAAATATGTTTTAAGCTGGAATGCTTTAACTGTTATTGTTTCGGTGTTTTGCTTGGAGATTTTCAAAGGGACTGAAGCTTTTGAGTGATTCCTTTGATATTTAATGTAATTGTTATTTTTTACCTCATCGAGATCTTAAATGTTAAGGCCATATTCGGATAGCGACGCACAGCAGCGTTACTGTAGTAGTATTCTGGACAAATGCAGAGTGACGGATTGAACGTTCCTATCGCTATAACTGTGCCGAAATGACAGCAACGCAATTTATCAAGGAATCATTTGGATTCAGACTACAACAGCCCTACGGCAGCAGTACTGCAGCGTTACTGCCGAATGCATTTGTCACAAATGTCAAAAATCACGCATTTGTAGGAGCAATGCAGTCGGCAGTAATATCGCGCTCCAATACTTCTACTGCAGTAATGCACTCGAAAGTTTAGTCATAAATAAATAGGTAATGCAGTCGGCAGCATTGATGCAGCAGATTTGCCCGGACATTTGTGGCAGCAATGCAGTCCACCGCATAAATAATGCTGGCGCAGTTCGAACGACACCTTTAGTGACACTATTGAGGATAACGTTTGGCGAATCTGTATTAGTCAACATTGGGACGCATTTCCGAATAAATTGACTATTGGATATGAGACATATCCAATTTGGGATATTCGATGCATTTCGATTGGTTTATGAGATATCCCGTTTGATTCGTGCCCGAAATCATTACTGTTGTGACATTACACGGGAATGTTTCGCTGAGGTTAACAAAATTGATAATATAAAATAAATTTAATGTAGTAAGCAAACTACTTACTTTAAGCGCCTAAAAATACAACAAGTTAAATCGTTAAGTGATGAAATACTCACTAATTGCAGAAAAACAAGTGTGAGTCGGATTCGCGCATGAAGGGTTGCTAAAAACCATTTACCATTGCGCAAAAAGAAGGCAAAAAGAACATGTTTGTGGTATGGGAGCCCGACTTAAATATTTATTATATTCTGTTTTTAGTATTTCTTGTTATAACGGCAACTGGAATACATCATCTGTGGAAATTTTAACTGCTTGCCTTTTAACGGTTCATGAGATACAGCTTGGTGACAGACAGACAGACAGGCGGATAGACAGACGGACAGCGGAGTCTTAGTAATTATTTTCCATCATATTTTCACGAAAACGTACGAACGCGTTTTTCTATTTCCGTCAGTCTCGGTGCAAAAAGTACTGACAATGACTGAAGTAGCATGACAAATACGAACGTTTCCAAGAAAATACGATGGGAAACAATTATGCAATACATCTGTACTCAGTGTTAGTTGGTATCTGCTCTCTTGCTTTTATTTTTTTTGTATTAGCCTACTTTGGTCACCCACTGCTGGGCAAAGGTCTCCCCTTTATGATCGTTCATAAAACCATCTTAAACCTCGAAACCAGCGGTCCAACTTTTAATACTTAAACGCAAACAACACAAATTATTTATAAAACTTTTAGGTTCGTTATCGCCTATATTAATACATATAGAACTATCCAGGGATTAAAATACTAATTTGTACCAGGTGTGGAGGCGAATATTGTTTTATTAAATTAAAACTTTTACCGTACATTTTTGCTGTTTTGGTATGAGATTGCGTTCGTAAAAAATACTCTTTGATTATGAATTGAAAATTTCTTGATTTCTCTTTCTTTTTGCGTTTCTTTTATTTTTTTTGCTATTTTTATATATTGTGACCACTTTTGTGTTATTTATACTTAGAATCACGAGCTCTTTCGACCTTTCGATATAAAAAAATGCCAAAAATAAAATAAACGCTCATAAAATGTAAACATAATAAAGTACCTACCGACTGTTTCTATTAAAAAGATGAATGGGTAGATTTCGAAATTTTCATTTACAAAAAAATCTTTCAGCATCTCGTGATCTGATGTAACATCTAGGGAATTGATACAAACAGTTTTTTATGCTTTCAAACATAAAAGCTTCCTGGAAACAGGTTAAAAACGATTCAGTTCAGTTTTATTATGAGGTAGTAACACAGTACCTATTAATTTTTCATCAAAGAAGGTGGTGGTGGAAGTTAAGTGGAAATACCAGCTGAGCCCCTTCTCAGCTTTGAGAATTTTAAGTAAATCTCCGTCGCGCTGACGGGGGCGGCTCCTAAAATTAGTGCGATAATGATAATTGCAGCTTAGGTGAAAAGTCTAAGAAATCGAGGTTTCGTTATCGACATTTTTCTCCTCCAAAACTTAAGCAATCGTAACAAAATTTTGGGAACGGAATGAGTAAATATTTTGTGTCTGAACGTTTTATTTTTAGGGTTCCGTACCCAAAGGGTAAAACGGGACCCTATTACTAAGACTCCGCTGTCCGTACGTCCGTCCGTCCGTCCGTCTGTCACCAGGCTGTATCTCACGAACCGTGATAGCTAGATAGTTGAAATTTTCACAGATGATGTATTTCTGTTGCCGCTATAACAACAAATACTAAAAAGTGCGGACCCTCGGTGAGCGAGTCCGACTCGCACTTGTCCGGTTTTTTTGCGTTTATTGTTACCGATGTATGATAGGCCTCTGTTTACGGCGCATGTGTTTAGCGCGTTATTAGTGCTTTTTAAAGTAACTTAGTTCTTATAAAAACTAGAATATCAAAAAAGCAAAACGTATAAACACGCGGCTAGCGGATACTGGTAATATTGAACTCATATAAAAAAGTATTCATCTAGGGCCAAAGCCAGAGAGGAAAAAATGTCGAGAGCGTTTGTATGGAAAAACGACCATTAATGACATAATTAGTTATAATAAAAACATGTAATTTTTTTACTATGGTTGTGAAGTATGATGGCCAAGAACTCTAACGTTTTTTGTGATAGTAGTGATATTACCTATTAAATGTGACGTCCCACGGGTGAAGGTACCTTATGGCGGTTGGCGTTTACGCTATTAAATATTAACGCAGCTCCAATATTATTCAGGCGCTATGCGAAGTAAGCGCCAGCCGCCATAAGGTATCTTTTACCATGGAACGTTACATTAATATTCTTTCTAAAACACGGAGCAGTGTCAAGCCAAGTTCGATCATAATTACCGTTACGTGAAGACTAACAAGACCGAATGAATATTAACCAGTAGTTTTTCAGACCGAGTTTGGAGCCCGCCTGAACTGCCCAACTTATTCGTCGATTACATAGATTACATCCACTAGATAGCACATGACGACAACGCATGCTCATTCTTGTTACACCCTCGTTTACAACTATTGCGTTTCTAAGTTAAAAATGTAAGTAATCAAACCCAAACATGGCCCTAATTATGTATTTTCCGTACTATAAACTGTAAGCATATACAGTCCCTTTACGCAGGCAGAAGCGCCTTGCCACCGCTGGGCCTCCGATTTAAGAATGACTCGCTAGAATGGCCCTGGTCCAAACCGAAGTTCGACACTTCGTTCGTTTGTTTCTATGACGAGCGATCGGTGACCACGTGTTCTGTTCTGTTGTGCTCTCTATTAAAACTGAAATATCAGCCCGGACCGGTATCCAGTTTGGTAACCGCAGTGGTCTGCGTGGCGATCTTTGTCTAGAACTTACATAATAGGTACTTATACGAAGTCTCCGCATCAGTGAAAAGGCAACCAGTGGGTTCTAATTCTAACCCAGTTAGTACCACCAACTTTACATGTACTAATAGCTCCAGCGATTTTGGCAACAGCTTTATCATAATAATACGCTTGATAATGCATTATCTACGTCAGGCAGTCTACGGTCGATTATGACATCGCATGCATATTCATGCGCATGTAATTGCAGACTTTACGCAAGTTCGAAGGATTATTCCATTAGGCGAAGTTAGGGAGCTCAGCGTGTGCATACGTCTGACGACACCGTTTTAAATGCAAAGGTGGTTAATTAGGAACGTTTGGGAATGTTTGCGGTAAACCGAGCCTTGATTGATAATTAGTTTTGAGAATGCTATTGAATGGGACTATAAGTTTAAGCTATTAATACTATCAGCCAATTTTTATTATGAAACTGTGCTTTTCAAGGCTACGGGCACTAGCTGTTTTCTTTTAGTAAATAGTTTTAATTTAAAACTAAAATATGATTGTGCTAATCCGCGAAAACCACACACGTCGAGAGGACGGAACTTGGAGACTCCGCAAGAACCAGGAGATTGAAGATCTGGTGTCCGAGCCGAACATCGTCATCATCATCATTGGAGAATCGAAAGCCGCTAGACTCCGATTGCTCGGGCACATAGTCCGGATGGGGGAAGATCGCGCAGTCTGGAGGGCGTACTCTGGAGTACCAAGTGGCCGAAGGTCGTCTGGACGCCCTAGATACCGCTGGAGAGA
This sequence comes from Cydia fagiglandana, assembly GCF_963556715.1. Classification (NCBI taxonomy): domain Eukaryota; kingdom Metazoa; phylum Arthropoda; class Insecta; order Lepidoptera; family Tortricidae; genus Cydia; species Cydia fagiglandana. Next base: position 706,463 of record NC_085943.1, on the reverse strand, counting down.
CGAAGTGCAGAAAGACCTTAGCGAACTCGGCGCCGTCGACTGGACAGAAACGGCTTTGGACAGAATAGCATGGCGGTCTTTGGTGTCGGAGGCCAAGATCCACTTCGGGTCGTTGCGCCACTGCAGTAAGTAAGTAGTAAATAATCCGCGAAAAGCTTTTAAAACAATTACTTTATAATACCTGATATGGGTCAATTTTTGAAGAGGGTGTTTTTTCGACATTTGTATGGCAATTTTTTATTTTTGAAAAATCTGATTTATAATCATCGTTTTAGGAAGGGTTCTTAATAACAAAAAATATACTGTAGGAGGCACCTCTGTACTTTTTATAGTTAGCTAGATATGGACGTTTAAAGATCGACATTTGTATGACACTATTTAGCCATTTGTAAGGCGCTTTGGACATGTATACGGCATTTTTTCGACATTATATGGCAGTATCAACATGTATATGCCACTATTTATTATTTTTGTTGCATTTATAAGACCCTGACGACATATGTATAACACCTTCTCGACATCTGTATGGCACTATTTCGACATTTGTATGCCACAATTGACATTTATACGATCAAAATAGCCGTATAAATGTCGCCATACAAATGTCCCGACATGTCGCCAATAATATTTTTTTGCGATATTTCCTACACAATACAACAGATTCACTTATTTATTTTACTATATATTTTAACACCATATTTGCAACTATTATTATAAAAGAAACATTTTTATTCCAACTATGTACCAACGTATTCAGCGTCCATACAAATGTCGTTGTGTTCGTACCAAAATATATCGAAAGAGATTTTTATCTGTTTCTAAATAAATTAAACTGTTCCCGGGTTTACATATGATGTCAATCGATGCCCAACTAACCGCACTATTGCGTTGTAAATTTAATCTAACCGTTATTCAATAGACAAAGAAGATTATAGGGGGTATATTTAAGTCATAACAAAACAGGTGCCGCGCGGGACAGCGATAAAAAGGCTTCCCTTGTTTTATTAAATAACGCATTAATTTATCAATATGATTAAATCAATTCTCTAAAAAATGCTCTTTACAGAAATACAAAGTTGTTTATAATACGTTGCCTACATCCAAAGTTATGATTTTTTTTATTGCGCGATGCCGCCACTGGGACACGCGAAAAACGGCAAATTTCGCCGTTTTTGGAACTTCAAATGCGATTTTGTCAGGACCAAATAATATTTTTATTACAGTTGTGCATGATTTTTAAAGCTTATAATACATTGAATGAAAATATATACATACCCAGTCTTTTAGTCTTATGGACTTCGAGTTTTAGCCGTGGGACAGCAAAAAATGCCTATTTGAAAATTGACCCATATAATAGATAAGTCTCTCTATAATGTGTGTCAAATAACTTTAACGCGAAGAAATGTCACTTTTGACAGCGACAGATCAGATTCATAACTAATCCAGATCTAATTCATAACCGGTTATTAAAATCAGAATACGCCTGTGTACCAACAACAAAATGTAAAACATATTTTTTATCAGTTTTCATTGGAAAAATGATTTCCACAGAAAAGAAACTCCCCAAGGCCCCCGCTTGTATTATTTATGTAGTAAAGCAGATCGATTAGATTATACGCTGCAATCTCGAGGGACCGCAAAAAGCTTCGCCGAAGGATTGAAAATGTATCCGATATTTTTATTTTGTCGATGTTTTTGTTTCTGAACGTGTTTTGTGTGATCCTTTTTTAAAACATAGAGTGTGTCAGACAATGTTTAATTTAATCATGATCGTCAAGATTACATTTCGTCGGGTGACAAGCAAAACTCACTAAGCACTATAAAAAAAAATAAAGTAACAATGCACTTTATTACACTTGTAACACGGTTTATCGTCCAATAATTTCAATGTTAGTTAATGACTTTTGCTTGTCACCCGACGATTTAAAAAAAATGTGTGCGTAAATATCATCTCACAAACGTTCAGAGAAAATTATCATCAGGGAACTTTATAACTGGAGTAGGTAATTCAGGTCGCGATGGGTAGCTGACTGATAATCATACCTTTCATAGAAAGATGTTAACCAAATATCATGCGAGATGGCGCTGTACCCTAAGTGCCCATTTCTACATCGTGCTATTGAAATGTTTATTGTATATAAGGGTTTGGAATTATTTTTAATATATATTATGACGTTCTAAATACAACTTTCGGTGGCCAATACTGGTTGTTCGAATGAAACCTGGCCAAAAACTAAAATTTTATAGGTTTGAGTTGATAGGAAATTATAGTTAGGTACTGTTCGTTTACTTAAATATTAATTTGTGTATTATGTTATTTTTGTGCTTATAAATATTCTTACCTTATCATATCTTATCCTACCCTATGCTATCTTATCTTATCTTAACTTATCTTAATATTATAATTCAATTCTCATGTTTTACCAGTTGCATTTTACTGCCGGAAAACCTAACCAAAAGCGGAAACCTAAAAGCTGGCATGGACAGGACAAATAAACTATGGTAATTTCACAGTAAAAGTTTCAGGTTAGGAACTAGGCCACAGCCCTAGCATAAACTTGACAATGCAGCACAATATTTCGGGCTAGCATGGCGGGTACAAGCTTATGCTGTCCTATTCTGTGTTCTTTATGAGATCATATCCGCTGACTGAGGATTTTAGGGGTAAGCAGGAATCGCTAAGAAATAGCTTAGGTACTTTTTTTTAGCTTGTAAGAGTGTCCCCCTCCTTCCCGCTATATGGTCCTATCCGATGCACACTCCCGCCACTCTTTACAAAATGTGCCAAGGTCACCCCGTCATCTCCGTTTTGGTCTTCTTCTGCCGCGAGATCCATCCTATGGGACTCAGTCCTAGGTAGGTGCTTATGACCGCAATCAATGGAGAGATGTTGCATGTGGTCGCGATCCTCAGCATTGAGGGAACGAGGAAGAAGAAGAAGGTACTTATGGGTAGTTTTTTGTTTAACAAACCAGGCAAAATTCTTGTTTAACCCCTCGTGATAATATTGACTCCCGAAAGATTCCAATGAATAGTCGTTCCAAAAGTGGAATTTTAAGTGTTGCCAGGATTTCAAAGTATAAGAGTTAAAATATAATATCGGTTTGATGTCAGTGCATGCTCGAATTGGCCTGTAAGTATGTATGTATATAAGTCATATTATTATTTTCGAATTCAGAACCATTGTGGGAAATCAGATCACGCTTGGCTTTCCAACTCGCAGCCCAACTTTTGATTCATTGGATGTTGCGACGTTGTTTTCATTTCACTCGTTACTTACGTTTCATAGTTCATCTTATATTCTGAAAACTTGAGTAGAACAAGAAAAAAATAGAGGATTTCACGTAGCTACCTAATAATGCATGTTTTTACAACATTCAAATGTGAACTTAGGGTCAACCCTTAAAAGTACTTACTTTTTAATCCCGCAACTCCCCGCTATCTCAGAGTAATTGAAATTCATAATTGTTACATAATTGACTGATTTGCCGTGACATATTTTTCAAGTGTTTTTCAATAAAAAGACATGTCAAGATTGTTTACCTTTTTTCAAATGCTAAAAAAACTTTTTTTCTAATGCAAAAAAAACTAACGATAGTCCCCGTGTGTTGATTGCAACTCCAGGGGTGTCACATGAGATATTAAGACCCACATAAATTACGATGATCATCCAAAGCCCAGATTCTTGACAACTCCGGAACAAATTGTGAAAAAGCTTTCCAAAAGAAGTTTTCCATGAAAACGGATATTAGGTTCAATAATTCAAAAAGTTTGTGCCACAGCCATAATTCATACCTCTGACTTTTTCAGTCGTATGCTAACTTCTAGTCGAGTCATAAATTTAATATTGCTAAACATTTACGCAATAATAGTATGATAAAACTGCAAAGAATTACAAAAAAAAAGATTTATGACTTTTGATCCATGAGAGTTATGATTTGTATTGTATTGTAATTTGTTAATTTTTAGGGTTACATACCCTTCTTCTTCCTCGCGTTATCCCGGCATTTCGCCACGTCTCATGAGAGCCTGGGGTCCGCTTGACTAGTTGTCGTGTAGTGTAGTAGTGTGTGTTGTTGTTGTGTAGTAACTTACCATAGAAATAGTTCTACGGCTACTACGGACCTTATTTTCACGGGTTCGGATCGGATTCGGATCGGACGTAGTGTGAAACCGCTCTTACTATCGTTAGTAACGCCACTACAGGAGCATTGCAATATTTGCGTACACGTCTGTACTCAAAGGGGTATTTGCGATTCTAATTTGTCGATGCAAAACTGCCAAAAAGCGGAACTGGTGAAGTAACGAATGTGGACAATTGAGCCAGCACAGGCAACAAAGGAACAGTAGAAAACTGTACTAGTATTACAAAAGAGTACAGATGTAGTGCATATTTATCCTCTAGCCGCCCATACGTCAAACCTTGCCAAGCAAAATGAAATTTTATTTTGTCAACACAAGGTTCAAATTAGAATGGAACAGGAGACTTTTTATAGGTCTCTGGGCGGCTAGAGGTTATTTTCCATTTTTTCACGGAAATGTACGAACGTGTCTTGCTATTTTAGTCAGTTTAGGTACAAAAAGTGCTGAGGTTGGCTGAAGTAGCATGACGGATACGAACGTTTCCGAGAAATTACGATTGAAAGCAATTATGCTCTACATATGTACTACATAGGTTATAGGCATGGAGCCTATGAACGTAATGAAATGGGCTAGATATGGTTTTTTTTAGCCTATGTGTGTGTCCCACCGTTGGGCAAAGGCCTCCCCTCTCCATTTCCAGTCCTCCCTGTGCTGAGCAAGATCCCGGCAATCCCGCTGGAATGCATCCAGGTCGTCCCGCCATCTCTTTCTCGGTCTGCCTCTGCCTCGACTACCCTGGGGATGCCAGCTAGTAGCTATTTTGGCCCATCTGTCATCATGCATCCGGCAGACATGTCCAGCCCAGTCCCACTTTAGCCTGGCGGTCTTCACCCCAACATCAACGACTCGGGTTTTGGAGCGAAGCTCTGTGTTCCTCACCCTGTCAGGTCTTCAGACACCCTACTTCGCTCCATTACCCTTTGGCAAACCTTGAGCCGGGATTTCTGCGCCTCAGTGACCAGGTTTGGGCACCATAGGTGAGGATGGGCAAGATGTACATGTCGACGAGCTTGCGCTTCAGTGCAATTAGGAGTTTACCCTTCATGAGTTCCTTCATGGACCAGAAGCTCCTCCAGGCGTTTACGATCCTTCTATCGATCTCCTTGTCCTGGCGATCTGTGAAGGAGACTATCTGGCCAAGATAGGTATACTCGTCAACATGTTGCAAAATGTTACCATCCACCGTCACCCTATGCTTCTTGCTATTGGTCAGATATGCTTTGGTAAAAAATATTAATCCTTTTTTGTACATTTTTGAGCGTGACTCGTACAGGAATTTGAGTTCTGAGAAAGACACAAACGGAATAGAAATAACGTCTTGAAGTTTGCTGTAATAACTTTGAAAGTAAGTACCTACTAGAATTCCCACATGCGGCCAGCCTTCTGGGCACACTGCCCATCGGCAGTGACTTGGGGGACGTTTTTTATTTATAGGCTTTTTATTTTAAGTTTATTTAGTTTAGAGATAGTTTGTATTATTATTTGTAAGCTAATTTAATGTTTTATATTTACTTAATTATTTGTGAATTAAAATTCGAGGTAATTATGATGATAAAAAATTTTAAACTCACAAGAATTAATTATCTATGATGTTTAAAAGAAGTTTCGACGTGTTTGTGGTGCCTAATTTGATTTTACCGGTTTACGGAAATGTAGATGGATAAATAGAAAATACTATTCGAAGAGAGGAAATGAATAACCCAGCCATCGCTTTCAGTTGGAAACCGCCGGACGGAAGCCGCGGCTCCAGGCGTGTACACTCTTGGCAACGGCCTGTCGAGAGTGAGCTACGAGCGTTCGGACTAAACTGGAGCGAGGCCAGAAGAGTCCCTGAGGATAGGCAAGAATGTCCTGAGTTTGTGAAGGCCCTCTACACCACTGGGGTGCCTTAGGGTAACAATAATTGGGTCTATGGAGCAGGTTATCTGGAATCAAAGGAATTGTTTGACATGTTTTTCTTTGTACATGACGATCCTTATTGGGAGACACAATTTTATTAATCTTATTATTTTTTATTTTAAATATATAATGTAATTTTTGACGATCATGATGAGAAGATAAACATAATTTTGACGAATGTAGCAAATTTATAGTGTAATTTTCATCTTGAAATAAAGAAATCTAATCTAATCTAATCTAACATGTCTCCCATGAGCTCCCATCATCTGGCTCATGAAGATGATTGAAGGCTCTTGGGAGTGGACAGATCTTTCCTAAGGGTGTAAATGCAAGATCCATATGGGTCGAGGTGTGTATCAAGGACCCCGAAAATCATAAGATAAGATGAGGACTCCAACTGCCGTATTCGAACTTCAAGATATTCACAAGAGACGACACCAAGACGCCACGTACTAGATACATTCTAGATACGTTATAGTTTAGATATCAACTAGTTCTCTTTTGCAGCGCAATTCGGGCAACAAATGTCACTTTTACGTTACATATAGGTAGTAAGATATCTATTAGATATGAATTAGATCTCTAAGTCATATCCTGTCGAAATGTTCAAGAGTATCTCCAGAATCGCGCAAATGTCAAATTTGACAGGTTAGATCTTAAACATATCGTTATCGTATCTTGGTGATGTCTAAAAGATGTCTAATAGATGTCTATTTCATAAGCCGAATTGGGCCCCAAGTCGCTTCCCACTTAGGTACATGTTATCGTGAGTTGTGCTGCAAGTAATAACAAATCAACAACAGATTTATAATTCAAATGCCACTACAAACTCTACACCTCGTGGGGCGTCTACCCACACTGCGCCTTTCGGTACGTGGTCGCCACTCGAGAACCTTTTCGCCACAATGGCCATCGGTTCTATGTGCAATGTGCATCGCCTCCTGCCACTTAAGTTTAGCGATTCGGAGGGCTACATCGGTTACTTTGGTTCTGCTGCGGATGGCCTCATTTCCAATGCGGTCACACAGAGAGACTCCCAGCATAGCCCTCTCCATTGCCCTTTGGGTGACTTTGAGCTTGATTCGGGTGACATAAGCTGATTTCGTGGGAAAAAACTAATTTCATTTCATACAAATAGGCGCAAAGAATGCGAGTTGAAAACGGTTTAATTTAGTTTTAATCGGAACACCGAGTGCGGTCTGCGCTACAGCGAGCAGATTCGGCTACAGTCTGTTTGATTAAAGCCAAATTGGATTGAATGACCCCGGTTATTTGTGGCTGGATTTCAGTTACCAGCTTGCGGTGTTTTGTTAAAAATTAACACGTCGTTTGCCATGTTTCTGATAATTAACGAAGCCCGCGTAATTAATGAGTACCTACAGTTTAAGTAGAAATTAAAATTTTCCATTTGCAACACTTACTTGCATGTGTAATTAATCTCTGCTAGAGTCGGACCAAAAAAAGTCTGCAGCGGATTTGATAGCCCACGCAGTGCAAGTGTCATTTATATGTCATAATTTCATAGAAGTTTGACGTTTAAAATAACACTTTCACTGCGTGGGCTATCAAATCCGCTGCAGACTATTCTTGGTCTGACTCTACCTAAGGGTCAACGCGTTTAATTTGGCATGTCAAAAAACGCGACGCAACGCACCCTTGAGGCCCCTCTAAGGGTTGCCTGGAAGAGATCGCTTTTTAGCGTGAAGACCAGTATTGTCTACCTGTACTTGAGTTGCTGTTTTCTTTCTTTACCTAATATTTTCTTCTATTGAAGTTCTTCTTGTTCTACGTTTCACTCTTGACAGAGGGTTCGTGGCCATTATGTAGACTTTTAATGACACGTCGACATTCCTCCCGTAGAGCTACTATTGAGGTACCTATGCAAAAAAAGTAGGTTTTGTATTAAATAAATTTAAATGGAAGCCGCATCAGTAATGACACCACCGTAGTGCAGTTGCAGTTGTGATCGGAATGTTACCTTATAAGAATTCTGACTGAGAAATAGTTTCGACGGGTACGTCAAAAGGATGAGAAGTACGGTACGTGACGTTTATCACATTTTAAATTAGATTTACTACCAATATATTGGCTGGCCATATATATGTCGCAGAACTGATAATCGTCGCCGGAGTAAGCGTGTTCTGGAGTGGAGACCGCGTCTTGGCAAACGTAGCGTGGGACGCGCGCCCTCTGGCCAGATGGCGGGATGACTTGCACAGGAGGGCCGGCAGCGACTGGATGCAAGAAGCGGCAGACCGGGCCACGTGGCGTACCTTGGGAGAGGCCTATGTCCAGCAGTGGACTGAAAGGGGCTGATGATGATGATATTGGCGTTTTGTGACTATTTAGGCCTATGTAGAAATAAAACAAAGAGTAGTGCCACGTCGTGGAAATATGGCTGCGGTTCCGCACGGCCTTGTTTATGTGCCGTGAAATACTGCCCGAGGACCCCTATAAACACGGAATGACTCAAACACAGGGTGAAACAGATACATCAGTTCATAGAGAAAAAAAAAATTCTTACTATATTTCTCTATGCTTTAACTCAGCTGCATAAAAGTCCATGGACTTTAATTTTTAAGTCATGCAGGTAACCTATCATACTTCCAAATATATTTTTGGCTCTCTGATTTGCCATTTTTTAGGGTTCCGTATCTCAAAAGGAAAAAACGGAATCCTTATAGGATCACTCGTGCGTCTGTCGTCTGTCCGTCTGTCACAGCCTATTTTCTCGGAAGCTACTGAACCAATTAAATTGAAATTTGGTACACATATGTAAATTAGTGACCCAAAGATGGGCATTTTTTTTTTATTTCAAAATACATAGGTTCGAAGTTATTTAAGAAAATAGCCAAAAAATGACCAATCCCCCCCTTTATCTCCGAAACTACTGGGTCTAAAATTATGAAAAAAATACTCAAAGTAGTTCTTTACCTATAGATGACAGGAAAACCTATTAGAAATGAGCAGTCAACCGTGAGTCGGACTTATGTACGGAACCCTAGAAACGCGGGTCCCACTCGCACTTGGCCGGTTTTTATTTACTTGTATGGTCAGCTGCAGAGAAAACGTACCCCCATTGAATAAATTTGGGTGTAAAAGTGTTAAGCTAATAGTATTGCTAACTGTACAAACTTAAATGGAGATGGGCAGGCCACATTGCTAGAGCAAACGACGGACGCTGGAGCGAACGCATCATACAATGGTATCCAAAAGATGACAGGAAGAAAAGTACAAGACATAGCGGCAAACAGAAGACACGTTGGAAAGACGACATAGTAAAACTGGCAGGCAAAACATGGCAAAGAATAGCTAGAGACCGACACAAATGGCGTGATATGGAGGAGGCCTTTGCCCAAAACTGGGCGTCCAAACAAACCTAACATAGATTTACCTAACCTTACTCTAATACTTAATATAATTAATTTCTACACTAACTAACTAAAACTAAATACTAAAAATTAAATATACTGTATGTAAATAGTACTAACTACCTAGGAAAGAAACTGTACCTACTTAAAATGTTTGGAAATAAAGAGCTTTATTATTATTATTTGTTTGTCCTTTCCATATCTCGGGACCATGGGATCCCGGACCTTTGGGAGGCGTGCGTGGGGCCGAAGCCAACAGCGCAGAGGCCCTTTAAGACAGTTTACTCTAAAAGCAAGGGATACACATGGCGGATACCATCCCCGAGCGCACAATATGATACATCCGGAGATGGTCCCCGCCAGGTGCAAAGACTATTGCAGTGCAGCACTTTTGTGCTGCGATGGGAACTAAGGTCATGGGCTATTGATATGCAAGTTGGATGGACTGGATAATGGGTTATGGGAGGAGACTAGCGGACACCTGCCGTGACAATCAGTCTCAAAATTGTGTAAGACAGGTGGTGACTCGCCTACTCATTTAGTGGGCCCTACAACGGCCGCACGCACAGTGCGACAATAGGGCAACACTTCGGAGCGGCTGTAAGGTTGTCGAGAGGTGAGTCTGCGGTAGCCAGATCCCGGTGATCCGTTCAGCAGGCCGCCGGCGTTATGACATTTTACACTTCCAACCTGGAGCATAGGTCCCGCTCTTGCGACTCCACTCTGGCCGGCCAATCAAGGCAAGCACAGAGGCGAGGGCCAGATGACAGGGCCCTCTGGAATAGGGGTCCGCGGTGTCGCCACTCACCGTCAGCTCGCCACAAGCTGCCCCCGCGGGGTTATTATTATTATTATTAACTGTACAAACGCATCTTTCTTAACTCAATCATCATTTTATTATAAATTCTAAAACGGCGTCATCGTCACTTAGGAAGCCTGTAGGTATGTTGGTTCAGGCTACCATTTAAAATGTGACGGTTTTAGAAAAGTTTTCTGTCAACAGGTTGGTCACAGCTGTTTAAATTTGAATAAAAATAGATATATGGGGGTTAGCCAAGTTACAATCTTTAATAATATAATTAAAAAAAATTCGTCTCGGAGGCCAAGACTCATTTTGGGTCGCTGCGCCGTTACTTCAACTTCAAATTCAATTAAGTAGTAGTTGTAGTAGTCTGCAGTGCCGGATTTGCAGCCTTTGCCGCCTTAGGCCCCAAGCCCTGTAGCCGAGTCGCCCCTTTCGCAGCACGCATCGTATTGACTACATTTTAAGTTACTTCTTATTATCATCAGCGAATTTTTTGTCACAATTTGCTGCTCCTAATTTTTTGCTGGCCTAAACCCGGGCCTACGGGGCCTTAGGGCAAATCCGCCACTCTACCAGTGGTATATTGTGAAGCAGCTGTTTCGCCCTACTCTGTGAGCCGTTCGTTATGGCGGCTCGTATTTTATTTGCGAATAGGAAAAGACTTACATTAGAATGTGATTAATACTTTTTATTTCTTTTTTATTGGCCTCTCAGTTGACAATGACAATTTCGCTACAAAAGTCCATTTGGCAACAAATTATTGCGCATTAACTTTGTACATGGATTGGAAAAGATATTATAATATTATTACTGTAGGAAAAGTAAATAAGTTAGGTCTTTTTTGGGATGAAAAGTATGTTTTCTTCTTTTGTGAGAGTTGTATTGGATCGCAACAAAATAACTAGGTAAGTCACATTAAAGGGCAAAGTATTTTATTTGTGACTTTGTGACTGAATTTAGATCATCATCATTATTAGCTACCTCCAGTACCTAATACTTTTGTTTTTCTGTTTTGTGTGTTACGAATAAAATATTTATTTTTATTTCAATTACAACATGGCATACGGTTCGTATTACATGATAGTCTGGTATATATAATTGTCTCATCTATTTAAATCTAATTCACTGTTTATTTGGAATGTCGAAAACGATTTGTGTCTTTTTTTTTAATTTTAAGCCTTTGGCATGTTTAATTGTTTACCAACATGTATTATAGTTCTTTTTTTTAGCATTAGAAGAAAGGTAAACAATCTTCTTGACGTGTCTTTTTATTGAAAAACACTTTTGGAAAATAAGTCACGGCAAATATGTATTTTAACAATTATGAATCATAATTATACAATTATTTATATTCTTTTGCTTTCATAAGTTACTGATTAAAAAAAAGCGTTTTTTAATTAAAAGACACGTCGTAGTCTTTATCTAATGTTGAAAAAACAAACTATAGTTACAATCAAACATTTTTACTTTCTTTTTAATAATAACTATATTGGTCATTCTGTAAAAGCTCAACGTATGGAAAAGTTTCGAAAAACGTGGGACATCCGCTACGTCGGTACATCACTCAACTCTGACTTTTTGTGCAGCCGCGTCCCGCGTTAGGGATCCACGCTTGAATCGAATCTATCGCAAAACGAGCATTTTACTACAACAGTAAAATAGTGTAAATTTCATTCGATAGCGTGACGTGAAAAAAAATTACAATTTTTTTTAAACATACTTTTTTGGGTTATTTAGACTCAGAATCACGATACTATTGAATGAACCAAAGAAAAAAGTATCCCCAGTTTTTCATAAAAATTTTGGGTGTCAGTTTTGTACCGGTCAATACAAAATGTGTTATAAGACTGTAATTTTTTTAGACACATTTTTTCTTTTTTTATCGATAGTCCACGTGATTCTCATTAGAAATAAACCGAAAGTTGATAGATTTTTGAAAAATAAAAGTTATCACGTGGATAAAGCCATCTATAATACGCATGCAGTATTTTTATCGACAAATGTAAAAAATCACGGAACCCTAATACCAATAGCAGGCTTGCCCGGGCAGCGCGTTGACATCACCAATTTGCAGGCGCGTTTGCACTCCTCTTTTTGAGTCGACTGTACGTTCGTTCGTCAACGAACTTTTATTGATAGCTGCAACTCAGGCTAGGATTCGTACGTGTGTCATGTGTCGTCCAAAAAGGATAAATTGGAAATGTGCTAGGTCATATTAAATATAGGTAACTGATAAAATAACGATAAATATGGATGAATTTTTTTTTGTCGTTTTATTGACACATGCACAGAGACACGGCAAAGTACCGCACTGTAGGCGTAATCTGACTATTGTAACAGGTTATAACCTTAGATCTGGACTTGGTATGGATATGATCTGACAGTGTCAAAGGTGACAGATCATATCCGAAACAAATCCAGATCAAATTAATAGCGCGTATTGTAAAGGGGCGTAAAGTTTTAAAAATGTTTTGTCTCTATAATCCTGAGTTCGAAACCAGAGCGATTGGGTAAGTTAATTGTCTTCTTCTCCTGAGCCTATTTCCCATGTCTCTTGGGGTCGGCCCTCCTAGTCCGTCAACGCCACTCTGGGCGTTTCTGTGTCATCTCTGGTTTTAGATCCGTCGTCTTCATGTCTTTGGAAATGATCTCCATAATTTGGAAATGGTAACTAGACGGTTAGCATTCTTAGGCCATTCTTAGGTTGTTCTATTTCCATGACGGCTCTTTGCCTCGTCTCATGACGTGGCCGCATCACCGTAAGCGTTTTTCTTGAAGCTTGTCAGTAATACATGCAACTTTAACGCATTCACTACCAGGGGGCGTGGCCTAGGAACAAACTTGTATGAAGGTGAACGCACATGTGCGATGGGGGCAGTGAATGTGATAGGTGTTCCATTTATGTATCCGTTTCTGACTCCATCTTTCAAGGTTACACCACCAGACAACCGCCGCTGCATCTTCATTTCTGTGATGTGGAGTTTTTATTCATCTGAGTTTCGCTTGGCATCAGGCAAAAAACATCTTCTACTTTTTCCTAATCAGAACACGACACCGAAACAGATCCCCACTATTTTTGCTACACCTGTATCATAAAAATTTGTTACACCGGTTTCATAAAATAAAACAATTCCATTTTACGGCACCGCATAAACACACATGGATAATTGGACGAGAAACCTTTTTATATTTAAAACCGATATGTTTTGTTTTATTTAACAACATTCTCACCCCATTTTGGGGGAAACATTTTGTTTGTTTTTTCCCCTTTTAACGGTTCCGGCATTGATTGGATTGGAATTATGAATGGGTTATTATCGAGGATTGTTCATTGTTTTTTTTATTTATTTAACCCTTTATAGAGCATACTGACAGGCCAATTCGAGTTTTAGTTATTAAATCTCATCCCAATATTTAGGTACCTACCTAATACTGATCTAATACTGACCTGTCAGTATCAAAAGTGACGTTTTTGTCTAAAGAAATCGTATCTAAACCTAACGTAAATATTTGACGTATGTTAAAGTTTGAATCGGGTCGATAATTTTATTCAATAAAACTTGAATTGACAAATACAAAATAATTCCAAACCTTTTTTTTAATCTTTTATTTGCTCGTCATTCGTATATTTTTTTAAATCAGCATAAGGGTTGTTTTGTAAACAGGGATGATCCCGGGAGGCTGACTATTAATTTAATTTAAGGGCATTTTGTCATCCCTGACGTAGGTTGGTCCGTTCTTTACATAACTGGTATTTACTGGTTTCGAAAGAGTCCAAAATAACTTGATCCCTTAAGGTTACGTTAGCCGTCGCAACATTGAAGCAGGCGAAATTTGCGATGTCCTTAGTGAATAGGGTGTTTGACTACTAGTCAAATCAGTTTCTTTTTTCGAACTGTCTAAACCAGCGGTCGGCAACCTTTTAGCAGCCAAGGGCTACATAACAGTTAAAGAAGTGGACGCGGGCCGCACTTTGTTAATATTTATGACTTTATGAGACATTGTCGTTTGCCACTATTACATACAAAATAGCCAGGGAGGGCTCGCGGGCCGCAAGTGAGAGGTTCGCGGGCCGCAGGTTGCCGACCGCTGGTCTAAACGATTTTAATATTTAGTTTTACTGATTTAAAAAAGTGTTTTTCTATTAAAAGACAAGTCAAGATCGCGTAGTCTTTTTCTAATGCTAAAATAACGAACTATATAATCGTTAATAGTCGCGTGAATTTTCATAGCATACCTAAAGTATATATATCGTCAAGTGACAAGCAAAACTCACTAATTACAAAAAAAATATAACAATCAAGTTTACTATGGTAGTAATACACTATGGCTATGAACATGTGGTGGTAATTAGTGAGTGTTGGTCTTTGAGAATATAACCAACGGAGTGGTCATTAACAGGCGTTCTCCTTTGTCGAAAATAGGTGGCCAATCCAATGGTCAACGATATGTCAACTACATGTATGGACCGACGTTTATCTGACCTGGCTATGTTTACGTTACGTATACAGTTGATGTGCCCCCCCCCCCCCCCCGCAAAAAACGGCAGACTATTTTGTACCGAAAATAATCGGCATAGCGTCTCCGTTGGTTATATCCTCTAAGGTTTTGGTTGTCATCTGACGATATCATCTCAGTACATTTATTATTTTATTTTGGCGTTTGTCTATGTACAATTCTCATCTTGGCTGGGCCACCAAGATAACCTGAGAGCCTACCGCGAACTACGTTCGACGTGTTGCCTCTATGTCGCACTTGTAAATGGGTACGTAAGCGTGACAGGGAGGTAAGTAGGCAAAACGTCGACCGTGGTTCGGGGTTAGGCCCTCTGAGGGTTTAACAGTCTTTATTACAGGTCTATTCTTGTTAAGAATCATCCAATATCCCCACAAGGGGAAGGCCTATGTTCAGCAGTTGACGTCTTATGGCTGAGATGATGATGATGATGAATATCCCCGCATCTCGTCCGTCTGGCCAAACTGTTTTATAATTTAAAATATAAATATCACAAAATAAAACTATGTAGACAAAAATATTGGAAACATAATAATACTCTTAGTTTTCCTTCGTGAAAGAAATATTTTATATTATTCCATTAGCACAGGTGATTTATCAAATTATATTGCTCCTAACTGTAATTTATGTACAGCTAGACTGAAATATAGCCAATAAATTGTATTGTACGTCTGGCCTTTGAACTAATTATTTTGATCTAAATTTACTGAAATAAAAATGCTTTATTTCAAATTAGGTAGGTACCTGCCTACGTATACATATTATAAATTCTCTTTACCTACCTACTTCTAGATACTTTGACGCATTGTCTGATACATTGCTAACTACAGAGTACAATGAATTCAGTCGACCAACTACCGTAACGTAACGAAAACTGCATGGACGTTCTCAAACCGTCTAGATGGGTTAGTGGATTAATACCTTGTACATGTACACAGATATGAGAAAGAAAGGAGTGAGTGCTGAGGACACGAAAGACAGAGGAGACTGGAAGAGAAAAACATGTTGTGCCGACCCCACATAACGTGGGTTAAGGGCAGGGGAAAGAGAAGACGTATATACAGCCCCATTTCAGGCACGTACATATAAGTATTTTATAGGTGGTAACATTTGTATTGCATTGTATTTATTTATTGCATTTCACATGTACATTACAGGTATTTCAAGTACTTAAAAGTATAGGTAGGTACACAAATGACACATGAAACCCTGATGGGCGCAGCAATGAAGGTAGGTGGGTAATAGGATCGTTTCGAGCATACAATGTACCTACATTTGTAATTTCACGCCAAGAACGTTTTTGTGTACCTAAGTACCAATTTCTATCCTAGATAGGTAAAATTGGGCAATTTCACAGTCAGTAGATTTATTTATTTCATTTATTGCACAAAATAAAGGCCTAGTTTACCCTCTGGGTTGGAAGGTCAGATGGCAGTCGCTTTCGTAAAAACTAGTTGCCTACGTCAAATCATGGGATTAGTTGACAAGCGGACCCCAGGCTCTCATGAGCCGTGGCGAAATGCCGGGATAACGCGAGGAAGAAGAAGAAGATTTATTGCACAAAATAAATATCAACAATGTTCCTACCTACCAATGATCATCGTTAATTAATAACATTTTTGTTCGATCATCCGCCCCCGCCCCCGCTCAGGTCCGGATGCGAGTAACGCTCGACAAATGATGATTTTAATTTAAATTTGGAAATAATTAACGACCCTGATAGGCAATTAAATTGACAATTAAATCGAATTTAATGGGATTTCGCGGTCCGTCGCTACTTAACTACTTAGCTACACAGTTCATGTCGGTTTTTGTCGGCTCGTGTAACTATTATTTATTTTCAGCGGAGATTTTAAATAAATTGGGATGTGGCTGCGGTTTAAATGCAGTGGCTCGCAGTTTGTATCTATTTTATACAAACATTGATCGCATGAAACATGAAATATGACGTCCGTAAGAATATTAAGGCGAGCTTGGCCTCAATTCAAGTAAGCCCTATGTTAACAGAAAATGTCTACTTCATTTCGTGTAAACTACATAAAAGTAGATTTAATGTTAAGTGAAAGTATTTACAATTAAGTATAAACAAATGTAGGTGTTCATTGTAGTAGTAGTAGTAGTAGTAGTAAAACACTTTATTGTACAAAAAAATCAAAACAAAACAGGAAAAATAACATTCGTCATTAGTACAAAGGCGAACTTATCCCTTGTATGTTAATTCTATTTTAAAAATAAACAGTTTAAAATATTTTTTTTTTAGGCATTCCTTTGTGTCCATTAAAAAAACCATTTCTAATGTATTTTAACGGCGATTAACTATAGTTAAGTGGAACTTATTAGTCAACAACGATTCATTATATTGATTTTTGACTTGCAAAAATACTGCCGGCTTTCAGACAAGATGCTTCAACTTTTAACAGTGTTATGTGTAATCAAAAATGACGGACAATAAAATTCGAAATAAATTTGGTGTCTAACTCATTTGTCCTTGTTGTATTTCTTTTTGACGACCAGTCTGGCCTAGTGGGTAGGCCCTGCCTATGAAGCCGATGGTCCCGGGTTCGAATCCTGGTAAGGGCATTTATTTGTATGATGATACAGATATTTGTTCCTGAGTCATAGTTGTTTTCTATGTATTTAAGTATTTATATATCATATATACCTATCGTTGTCTGAGTACGCACAACACAAGCCTCCTTGAGCTTAACGTGGGGCTTAGTCAATTTGTGTAAAAATGTCCTATAATATTTATTTATTTATTTATTTTTTGTCTCCTACACACAGTAAAATGTGCCTACTTTTCTTAAAATACGAAACATAGGGTAAAAATTTAATTTACATTATTGTGGCTTACCTAAATTTGGTTGCGATTTAGTTACTATATTTATTTCATTATTATTCATCATTCATAAAAAATATTGAATCACAACTATCCAGTGAGGAGTAAAGTAGACAAATTTTACGGTATTTCTCTAAAATACAAAACTTAATTCTATTCCCCAGAATGAAAAGCTGTAGAGCCGTAACACTTAAACAAGCGCAGCTAATTATTAAACAGCGCTCTGTGCGGTAACGGAGCGCCTCTTTCATTCGTAATGCTGGGAAAAGGCATGAGTGTGCTCAGCGGGAATTATAACCGGATTTTATAAAAGAATAAACTCTTTTACATTTAGATGTAAAATGTGACGTTATTTATTAAAAGGGTCCTTATTGTCGATGGCGATTACGCCATTATTAACGATGTTCCGATATAAACACAATGCCGCGCGACGCTATGCAGCGTAAGCACCATCGATAATAAGTTCCCTTTTCATAATGCCCCAAATAGTTATCTTTGTACAGTTTACAGTATGTAATAATATGCAGGCCGCGTAGCCAACCTGCCAATCGCTAACGCTCGGTAGCGATCGAAACGCAACTGTCACTGTCGCACTTATAAGGAAGAGTGATAGAGAGACACAAAGCGTTTCGTTGTCGAAGCGATAGCGATTGTCACCTTGGCTAGGCCGGCTGATACGCAATAATGCGTCAATCCACATCCATTTTGCAATAATATGTCATCTCAAGAAATTGACGCGATTGTGGGTTGCCACATTTTTGCTAAACAGCATCTTACGTATAAGCTTTAAACTGGATACTGTCTACATAGGCCAAGCAATAAGAAGGTAAGTATAGAGGGAAATGCTAGGAACACAGTTTTTGACTCCGAAACTTTGTTTGGAATAGTTAGGAGGTGAACATATCAAAAGTCCTCGGCCGTACCCCCGGTGCTGGGAGGTAGAGGGGGGAAAGAAGGTCTAATTTTTCGGATTTTCACTTATATCTTGGAAACTTTGCGTCTTAGCGACATGACTACTATGACAAACCAAAAGCTGATAAAATTTGTTACAAGTTTTATTCAGTAAAGTTTTTCGATATCTTGAATAGTTTTTGAGATATCCGCTCTTGAAAGTTTATTTAGGGCTTTCAATTTTATCTTGATATCTACATTAGTGAAGCTGCTAGGCCGTGTTTGATATCATTTTCATATAAATCGGGGGTGATGAATTCATTTTTGGTATCACATTGACACCATTCCTAAGAAAAAACATATAAACTTTAAACAAATACCTTTTTTTTTCAATTCCTCTTCACGCTTAAACCGCTCAACCGATTTAATTAAAATTTGGTATACAGATATTTCGAGTCCCAAGACAGGACATAAAATACTTTTTATCTCAATAATCATCCATTAAAGTTGTGAAATGGAGTATGGGGGGAATTCAACTTCGTCGACGAAACTGAATTCCTGAGGTTAATACTGCTTAAGGTAAGGTTTGAAGTCATGTTTGGTATCATTTTCATCTAAACACAGATGTATACCATCCTAAATTTAATCTAAACCGGTTCAGCGGTTATTTACTCCCCATACAAACTTCCACCCCACTTTTCACACCCTCAAAAGATGCTTTTGGTTATAAAAACTACTTATCCTATGTCCTGTGTCGAGACTGAAACTATTTCTATACCAAATTTAACGAAATTGGTTCAGCAGTTTTAGCGTGAAGAGAGATTTAAAACAATATATTTTTTTAAATTTTGGTTTTACTTCGGAATAGTGTCAACGTGATACCATAAATGAATTTTCAGCACCCCTGATTTATACGAAAATGATACCAAACAGAAAGCTTCACTGATGTAAATATCAAAATAAAATTAAAATCCCTAAATAAATTTTCAAGAGCGGGTATCTCCAAAACTATTCAAGATATCGAAAAACTTGACTGGATAAAATTTGTAATTTTATCAGCTTTCGGTTTGTCTTAGTAGTCATGTCGCTAAGACGCAAAGTTTCCAAGATATCAATGAAAAATCGAAAACTTCGACCTTCTTACCCCCCTCTACCCCCCAGCACCGGGGCTACAGCCGGGGACTTTTGATATGTTCACCTCCTAACTAGTCCAAACAAAGTTACGGAGTCAAAAATTGTGTTCCTAGCATTTCCCTCTACAACGTTTTTTGAGCATTCATTTCCTGATATGTATGACCTAACATGGGGTATAGTATTAAAGCCATGGTTTGTTACCTTTGCATCAGTTTTCAAAATTTAATTACCTAAGTTTAGCACTTTTTATTTGCAATCGGTTTAAATGAATTAAATATTTTGTAACATCCTGTGAAGGTGAATGTAACGCTATATCGTGAACATAATTATGTAGGTAATTAAACACTTGATTAGATTATATACAGATTATCCCCACTTGGTTTAACAAAAGCTGCTTTTATTTATTTATTTTCTTTATTTAGGATTACCAACAGATAATACATCTTACATGCTCTTAAATCTATGTAACAATCATGACTGATGCTTAACTAATTATAGGTAACCACAACTTATATAAGTGTCTTGTATATGTGAACAATATTGAACATGCGATAGACTTATAGGTAAATGAATTAATAGGTACCAGTACATTACATTTACTAACATTACATAGCTTGACAACTAGGGTGATGTTTCACTGATGTTAAATTGTCGATAACAATTATTAACCACGTACATACTTATATACAAATATTTTTTATATTTTATATTTTTATGCTCCACCTTTTAATAGTTATTTACGATACAAGTGCGGAAAAGAGGAAATTCGAAACGAGTGGCGATAAATTAAAACACGACCGAAGGGAGTGTTTTAAATCGACACGAGTTGGAATTACCTTTTCGCACGTGTATCGTACAACGTTTTACAGTACATATGGCCCTTTAAACTTTTGACATACGCACGAAAAGTGCTATTTTACGCACTAGTGCGGGAAAATGGGACCACATGTACTGTAATAGTACATTTCGATGCTAGTGCCACGAGCCGCAGGCGAGTGGCAAGACTCGGGACGAGTGAAGAATGACATTTCCGCACGTGTATCGAACGACGTTTTTTAATACAGTTGCGAAAAAATAAGAAAAACATTGTTAATCGTACACTAAACAAAAGTGGTAACAGTGACAGCTCGGTTCGACGTCGTCTTTAAGTATATTATATCTATGGGCGTTTGGCAGCTATTCCGTTCCATTCAGTCAACTTATTAAGAACGGAATTTTCAATATTGAATATTAAAAAATAAACGTGTTATAATGATGAAGAGGTAAGTAATTAAATATGAAATATGTAATATTTTTCGTATTCTTACATTAACGGCAGGTTTTTATGCTGATTACGACGTTTAAAGGAAACTAATATTAACACTCATTAATAAGTAGTCGTGAATTGGAACAAGTATAAATTTAAAAAAATTGGAAAAGTAAAAAGCACTAGTTCGAGATAACCAACTTTCCGCACGCTAAACAGCTACGTAAAGTAGCACTTTTTGAGCAACTGTATTAAAAAATATTTTTAGAAGAATTATAGGTTCCTTCCTGCTTTAACTACACGAACATTCAAACTCTACCAGTATCCTGAAATTAAACCACAGCCGTTTACCAATATTTTCGAGCCTAAATTTCGATACGAATCCAACATTTAAATCCGCGTGGATTTTTTAAATTCCGTTCTAAATCTGCAACTATTTGCCGTGCAGCGGGTAAATACCCCCGGGATCACGCGTGCACGCCGGCTGCGTTTGACCCTGTTGCGATTGGTCAATATAAATATTGCAGTTACCACAAACATGAAGCAAGTGAATAATTTACTTTTTTCTTTATTAGAGGAAAACAAAACTGGAACTTACTACCTTTACGAACATCAGTCCTACTAATATAGGTATATAATAATATTCGAAAAACACAGTATTACGGCGAACTTAAAATCAAATACCTACTTCAGTGATTTCTGAAATAAAGACGAGGCTTTTTTCAAGATTCAGAGTTTAAAACTGTTTTCTCAGACAGTTTGCCTGACTTCTCAGTTGGGCACCGACTTCAAACATATCAGTTGGTAACGCATAGACTTAAAAAGGATAATATTTTATTTCATCCTTTTTGAAGCCGGTTTTCTTTTTTTTGTAAAAAGTTTTTTTGGAACAATAAAATGACAGAGCACACCGGCTGCGTGCGCGTGCGCTAAAATGTTGGAGTGGGACACGCACACGTCACGCAAGTGGTGTGCCGTCTCTCATAAGGATCTGAGCGCGCTCAACCACGAGTTCGTAACGGCTGCCACCGCATGCGGCGCACCCGCAGCCGATCACAGCGGCTGTATCTCTTCCTTATCTGACGGGTATGTCGCCAGTGATAGTTCTATAACGCTACGTCTTACGTAGGCGAACAACGCGCGAACGCGGCGCGGCGCGGCGCGGCGAAATCAATCCTTTGATGCCCATAGAAGTGTCCTACGTAAGCGATCTCGTTGCGAACGCGGTGCGGCGCGATTTGCACGCGAATGTCAGGCGGCGCGGCGCGGCGCGTTCGCGCGTTGTTCGCCTACGTAAGACGTAGCGTAAGACTCAGGCCTTTTACACCAGATGAAGTCGCAAACATATTTAAAACTTCTATCGCAACAAAAAACAGTACCGACGTTTACGGCCTTTCCGCTAATCTTTTAAAACGAGCTAGTCCCGCAATTAGTTACGTTCTTTGTGAACTGTTCAATGGCTGCATGCGTGCAGGAGTATACCCAGAGAGTCTGAAAAAAGTAAAAATAAGCCCCCTTTACAAAGGTAAGGGTAAAAAATCAGTAATAAAATCTTACCGCCCAATATCCCTGGTCCCAGTGCCCAGCAAATGTTTCGAAGTAGGTTTAAACAAGAGGCTACTCAGTTTTTGGACACAAGGGAATACACTGTCGGACAGCCAATATGCCTACCGCCAGGGCAGGTCCACCACAGACCTAGTGCGAGAGGTAGTGCGCTGCGTAGTGGGCGCTCGCGAGACGGGGCGCCACGTAGCTGTTATCTGCTGCGACCTGTCCCGTGCCTTTGACACGGCAGACCACGTACTCGTCGCCAATAAGCTGGCCCACTACGGCATCCGAGGCCCAGCCACCAAGCTAATATTGTCCTTTATGTCTGACAGAGCGCAAGTGGTGGTAGGCGACGGGGGAAAGGTAGTATCTGCCGAGTTACAAAATTTGATGGGGGTCCCTCAAGGGTCATGCCTCTCCAACACCCTGTTTAGCGTTTTGCTGAACGATCTGCCCAAGGCGATAAAAGGCGCCGATATATTCATGTACGCAGATGACGTCACGGCAGTCGTCAGCACTACCGCTGGGCGGGAGTTGGAAGTGGCTCTAAACCTCGTCATGGAGCAATTACACCAATGGTTTCAGAAAAACGGCTTAGCTCTAAACAAAGAAAAAACCAGCTACATGGTATTCAAGCTAAACGGCCATACAAGCCCAACCATGAAGGTGTGCGCCGGCAGTGCCCCTATACAGCACGTGAACGGCGCACGCCTGCTCGGCTTCCATCTGGACAGCGCGCTAACATGGGAAACGCACATCGACGAACTATGCAAGAGAGTGGGAAGTGCGTGCTTCGCGCTGCGGCGGTTGACGATTACCGCCGGAAGGGGTGCAGTGCGACAGTATTATTTCGCGACAGTGCATTCGCTCCTGACTTACGGCGTCGAGCTGTGGGGCCGTGCCTCTGACTGGAGGCGTGTGTTCTCACAGCAAAAGCGCGCCATCCGCGCGATGGCTGGTAAAGCGGAGGATGCCCCTGACCTCTTCCGCGACTTAAAGATCCTGCCTCTGCCTTGCTTACTCATATACCAGGTTTCAGTTTTCACACACGAGAACCTCGATATGTTCAAGCACAGAGGAGCTAACGCCAACTATATCCTGCGCAGTAATAGACTCCACAATAGGCTGGTCGCGGAACCACACAAACTCGCCAAGTCAGAGCGATCTGTGTACTATTTAGGCCCCTCGATTTACAATCGCCTGCCTAAGTCGGTTAGAGATGCAATTTCCACCGCGGCCTTCAAGGTCAGGCTTAAGAAGTGGTTAACGCAGGAGACATTCTATTCATGCGACGAGTTATTTAGTCTGCCGATTGTTGATTAATTGTTTAAAATTAGATAATATTGTTATGACATAGTAAGGATATTCGAATAAACAAGAAAATAATGGACATACAATGCGAATAAACTGATAAACTGTAGCTAATTGGATTAATTATATTCGTTAGCTATTTATTGGCTTATATAATTATTAAAATAGTATTCAATAAATTAAATTAAATGTTATTTTTTACACTATGGTAAGTATTGCCAACATTGTACCTACCTCGACATGTAACAATTGTTATTAAATATATATCATTTCATTTCATTTCTGTGTACTACAACGCGCACGTGCACATCTACGCACACGCATCCGGTGTGTACAAGCCTTAACTGATAGGTACTTATTATAAATACGACCTCGGCGCGTTGGCTTTATTCCGTATAAAGTTTGGTAGTGATTGTGTCGTGTTGTTGACTATTATCTTATCAGACGACCGGAATGTAAATAGCACGGTAATGTATTATAATTGCATTAAAATAGCGAATGAATCAAGTTGTAATTTTAAAAATAAGAAAAATTTTAAAGCCTTTGTCTTCCGCGCGGCAGATGACCGATTTAAGTCAAAATTACGACACGGCGTAATAGTTAAGCGTTTCATTTTTTTTTTACTGTTTTTATATGTATATTAGCTTTTTCTGCAGCTTTGCGCGTAGGAGACGTTAATTTTTTATCAAAATTTTTCTGACAGGAAAACCCCATTTACCTATATAGATAATTGTAGTTTAATAACACCAGACCAGGTGATGCCTCAACAGAAACTCACGAAAATGTTTTTTAGTACCTATTTAAGATTTTTATTATTGTATAGTATTGTAGTTAGTTTGTATGATATGTAGATACAGATAGATACATATGTATGGGCCTTAGTTGCCTCAAATTAAATGATTTGATTGATTGAATAATCTTTGACCGCTGATTATTTTTTTTACAATTTTCCAGCACGATGTTATTAACACTACTAGTCGCTGTGTTGGCCTGCCTGCTGGTCATATTGTACATTCAGCACCGCAAGAATAGTCGCTTCTGGGCTGAACTGGGGGTCCCGCACTCCCCCCCACACCCATTGCTGGGTAACTTCGAGTGCTTCTTCAGACATAATGTGGTGGGTACAAAAAATACACAAATAAACCATTTAGAGAATATAACAAAGTATACCAAAGAAACCTGCATCAGACACTCTCAACTCAACTCTCAAGCTTTCCAGCTGTAATCACGCTACTTCGTGCACTACTGCTGGTTTGTTGGGTGCACGTGGCAACCGCTGGAGGCAATCGAGAGCGTTAACTTCTGGTGTAAGTTTAAAAGTTAAGATCCACCCACCAAGAAGAACCGCCACAAGTACGCTCCAGCCTGCGATCTCGCCGCTGTTGCGTGCAATTCAGCTTACTAGTTGACTGCTCAGGACTTCTAGTTGAAGGATTAAGTATATTATTTGGGAGTCCCAGGGAATCCTACTGAATCCTTACACCAGAAGAGTCTGGTAACGCATAAAAATTGTTCGGGTATCCAGCAAGCCTTTGATAAAATAAACGAATCAGTGAAAATTTTTTGAGTACAAAATATTTATGCCGAAACCGAAGAATCTTTTTGATCAATCTTGGCTGTTGAACTTTCTATCGGCATGAAAAACGAATTTCTAAGTTAAGTACATTGTTATTACATGACATGGTGATGTGTGCGTAAACTCTTGCGTCTAATGCACGCAGAGAAGATGGCCGATGGGGTCAAAAAGTGCTCGAGTGGAGACCACGGACTAGCAAGCGCAGCGTAGGACGTCCACCCACAAGATGGACAGATGACCTTGTTAAGGTCGCCGGAAGACCCTGGATGCGGGTCGCTTCCAACCGGCACGTATGGAGGTCCAAGGGGGAGGCCTATGTTCAGCAGTGGACGTCTTATGGCTGAGATGATGATGATGAATCGTCGTCATTAGCATTTGCGTCTATTGCAGACGATTTATGGTGTAACAACGGAGAGACACCATTTTTGGTGACTGGTGGCAGAAGTACTATATACATAACGGATGATTTTTTCAGGGTATATGGATGCGTGATCTACACGCAAAGTTCCAAGTCCCGTTTATTGGTATCTGGGTGTTCCGGCAGCCTGTCCTGATGGTAGCGGATCCTGAGGTCACGAGGCGTATCTTGCTGTCTGACAGCGACCTTTTCCGGAACAGAAATTTGGCATCGGGAAAGTCGGATCCTGTGGGGGGGCTTAACATTTTCACCATTAAAGTGAGTATGGTTTAATTTTGCAATAAGATCGTCAAAAATTGTATAAAAAAATATTGGTCTACATTTTTTAAGATTACAATCTAAATGTCAAAAAACAAACAACAAAATATTTTACATTGAAATGAAATGAAAAAGATTTAATGAGGCAAAAACATTACATCATAACAAATTGACATTGGAATATGGCCCTACAAATAAGATTGTGTAGTGTGAGACCTAGATAAGTCTGCAATGATTTTGATAGCACACGCACACGCAGTGAGCAGTGCAAGTGTTTTTATAAACGTCAAACTTCTATGAACGTATTAATAACACGTGCACTGCGTCTGCTATCATCTCTCGTTGCAGACTTATCTTGGTCGATCTCTATGCAGTTGGTTTGTAAAGTAGCTCTTCGTGATTCAGGGTTATCGCGAGCGCGTTGCAAGTAAAGATAAGCGGTTGCAAGATAAGTTAAGAAATCATGTTTCATCGTGATGATCTAGCCGGAACGAATTTAATAGTATTTTACACTACATAAATATTGACATATCGTATTTTAGCTAAGTAAAATTTAGGATTGATCATTTCTTTTTCACTTTATATTTTTTATTATTTGTTGCTTATATCTTTTATTCCTTTCAACCCTTAGTTTAGGTTTTTACAGTATAAAAGTGAAATCTCAAACCATAAATACTAAATAAATTTAAACATATAAAAAACCTAACCTAGGGTGAGTAGCTAGATCAGTGCCCCAAACGCGTTAGTTCCGCGTAGCATTATTCCCGGTCGCATTTTTCCCCACTAGAGTTTGTTTTAGTTTATATATGTCACTATTATCATGTGTTCACCGGCGTTGCTTTCTCTATAATTCTGTGCCTCCAGTGTAAAAGGGTTAAACTCAAAAAATGAAATTTTTCAGTATGGCCGAAAAACGTTTCAAACCGTGTTTTCTCTGCATTGTTTCTAATGGTGACATCTATGAACGAAAACAAACTCTAGTGGGGAAAAATGCGACCGGGAATAATGCTACGCGGAACTAACGCTAGTGGGGAAAAATGCGACCGGGAATAATGCTACGCGGAACTAACGCGTTTGGGGCACTGATCTAGCTACTCAAATAAACAAATAATTTCCAATTAAAAGTAAATATAATATATCAAAATAAAAAAAAACGCAGTTTTTCGCCTCTTCTGAGAAGTAGCATTTTGTCCTTTACGCCAATTGAACCCAAAGGTATCGATATCTTATCTACTCTAAACTAGTCTAGGTATAGGAACCAGGAACACAGTTCTTAATCAAGGACACTTGATCTATTTTCAGGATCCAACATGGAGTAACATTAGGCGGCGTATAACATATATATTCACGGCAGCAAAGCTTAAAGCGATGCATGGACTGCTGTCATCTAAGTCAAAAGCGACCATCACCCGAATACGGCAAGATAAGGCGAACAACAAGACCACAGAGATTAGGGCAAGTTCACGACCTTGGACTATTTATTTATTTGATAGGTAGGTACTCGGACTATATTGGTCATTGCCTGATAATATGATGTACCTATACCTAATATGATGTATGTTGTATGATGTAAGAATTGAAAACATTCGCGTCTTGAACACATACTATGAAATCTATCACGAATTTACACAATTACGCTGTTCGCAGTCGTGGATTATTGATGGCAGGTTATCTGTGACCACGACCGGTATAACCTGTGGCGAAACGCCAGAAATAAAGGTACCTTATTAAAATAAATTCATAATGACCCGATAAAAAAATTATCGAGGTTTTATTGTCCTAGGCTTGCCGGTAATATAAATAAAATGCTAGACAAATTGCAAATACAGAGTGACACATCATTTCTGTGACAGCAAAGATGTGTTGCAATATGGACTATATTTTCTGTCACCGGCTATTTGAATGTAACTGTTATCTTTCATCATAATACGCCGTTCGTTTATCAAGATTCACACTAGGCGCCATTTGCACCATTCCACTAACCCGGGGTTAACCGGTTATACCTGGAGTTACCATTTTTACCAGTACAATTTGACAGTTGGTTAATGGTTTAACCGGTTAACCCCGGGTTATTGGGATGGTGCAAATAGCGCTAACTTGTCTAATTATGCAGGATGATCCCATGCTGTAGGTACTGCCACTTGCTGATACTAGTGTATACCACTGACTTTGCATATCATTAACCATTTAGGCAACAAATTTGGCCACTTTCTTACCAACAATTGTATGTTTGTATCTTGACATAAATTGTGACGTCCCACGGTAAAGGTACCTTACGGCGGTTGGCACTTACACTATTGTTAATGCCGCTCCAATATTATTGCGGCGTTATGCGACGTAAGCGCCAGCCGCCATAAGGTACCTTTTGCCGTGGAACGTTACAATCATCTATCCCCTTCCAGACCCTTTTTGCTGACTACACCACCGACATCATCGGAACCTCCCTCTTTGGTATGCAGAACGATGCCGTCGGCACTGGTGACAGTGCCCTCCGTGCTGTCACTCGGGAGTTCATGAAATTCAATTGGTTTCGCGGGCTGTCTATTTACAGCATTTTCTTCTGGCCTGCTCTTGTGGATATTTTCAGGTAACATCTTGTTAGTCAGGTAATGTATGTACATTAATTAGCAACAAGTTTATTGTTACCAATCCATTATGCTTCCTTTGATTAAATAAATGTGATAACCACGAAGGATCGCGTCCAAATATCTCAACAAATGTTTAGATGGTTTTATTGTTTCAGGTTCACGTTTTTTCCGAAAAAAAGTGTGGATTTCTTTAGGAAGACTGTGAATACGATAATTGAACACAGAATAACCAACAACCTTGAAAACAATGATTTTCTTGACGCTTTGGTTAAGATGAAGAAAGAGAAACTTGACGATGGGCAAGGTAAAACTTTGTGGTTATAGTATAAAAGGGTACCTACAAGTTTCACGCAGCTCAGTTAGTTGAAACATTTAGACCTCATCTAAGTACAACTAGATTAGATGACGGCACAATCTAGATATATTTTGTAAAGGGTGGTGTGACGTATTTGGCTGCTCTACTTTTGTAAAGAGATTTACATATGTTTTATATTTAAATATTGTTTGTTTTCTTTTGGAACCTCGTCAATGTAAATAATTGAATGCGTTGCTATAACAGTCTTGTAACAGTCTGAAAAACATCCTCATCATGCCAACACCTATTATTGTAAATTTTTCCTGTAATTAAATTGTGTTCGTTTAACAATCGTTTCTGTGTATACCGTGACCATTACATCTGGCGACAGTGACAGTAATTAGTTTTTGGTCCTGTCACGGTTGCCAGATGTAATGGTCACGCTAATCACTGAAATGATTTGTTAACGAAGCACAATTTTATTTACAGAGAAAATTTACATGAATATAAGTGTTGGTTTTATGAGGATGTTTTTCAGACTGACATGGCAACGTATTCAACTATTTACAATGACAAGGTTCTAGAATAAAATAAATAATATTCAAAATATAAACCCAAATGAACCTCTTTACAGTAGTTAGAGCAGAATACGTCAGGTGGCGCGAGCGCATTGGATAGCACCAAATGGCAGGAAAGAGGGGAGGCCTTTGCCCAGCAGTAGGAAATACTCATAGGATAGTAAAAATAGTTATGTCGATGATGATTTTATAATTACATTCGTTTCAGAATTCAGTGATGACCTGCTAGCCGCCCAGGCTACTATCATGTTGCAAGGAGGATTCGACACTTCGGCAGTCGCTCTCACATTCATGGTGAACGAGCTAGCTCACAATTCCAAGATACAGGTAATGAAATATATTGTGATTTGGTTCCATAATAGACAGTTGATCCCCAAGACAAACCTTTTATTTAGTACCATACTTTTATTGCGCCAAAATCTCCAAGTTTTAAATATAGGTAATCTAAATAATTAACTTTTTTCAGGAAAAACTATACGAGGAATTAAGTGAGGCTAAAAATAAGAAAGATGGTGCTGACTTCAATTTTGGTGATTTGGAGAAATTGGTTTATCTAAACTGCGTTATTAAAGGTAAATAACGTATATTTTCGTTTATATTAATAAAAAAAATCTTAGGTGCTGCTAATTGCAAACCTGGATCGTTAATAAAATTTATTTCTATATCGTCATGATTGAGTTAGTTAATATAATTGTGACTCAAAAGTTGTCGACAGTTAGTAATTTCATTAAAAGATTCATTTTTACAGATAGGTATTAAAAAAATTGCCTATATTTATCGTAGGAATAAAATTTATTACTCCCTTATTAATAAATAATCTTCATCTATGTTTGTAAATGCTTATAATTAATTTTGGACCATAGGTATATTGAATCATTTATAATTTTACATGAAAAATAACCGAATAATTAAGTCCGGGTAAATATAAGTTCGACTTTTAAAAATTTAATACTACCTTGAAATATCACTCACAAAGGTATAAATAATATTTAAATCGCATTTAAGTCGGAGCTACTAGCAATTTCCAGATTAACTCTCTTAAACAGAAAATATTAAACAGTCCATAATTGAGCTCTTTTACCTATTTTTTTAGTGTTCCGTACAAAACTTTGCTCACGGAACACTTATGGGATCACTTCTGTCTTGCAAATCAGTTAAATGCGTTTTTTTCAGGGACCGTTTGACGTAGATACCTAAAATTTGGAACAGTTATAGCAATTACCACCACTCATATTGTAAATAAGTCAAAAATGCTTATTTCTTATTTTTCTTTTACAGAGAGCTTGCGAAGATACCCTCCAATGGGCTGGCTGGATCGTATCTGCTCCATCGACTACAAGATCAACGACACCCTCACCCTCCCCGCGCACACCCCCGTCTACATCAACGCCATTGGCATGCACCACGACCCCAACTTGTTCCCTGACCCTTACAAGTTCGACCCTGATAGATTCTTGCCTGAGAATGAGCAGAATATTGTCCCTTTCTCGTATTTGCCTTTTGGAGATGGTCCCAGAATGTGTATAGGTAAGTTTTTGTGTACAATATTAAGAGTTGTGAGAACTCGCACGCGAGTTTCATTATATTGCGGTATTTGGTCATTTTCATCATCCTCCTAGTTTCTGTCTCGTACAGTGACAGGGTCCGCTTTCCAGTTTCTTCCTTCAGCAAATAAGCATCGTCTTCAGCTAACGCACAGGTGTTTAAATCTTTGACGATGACATTGCGACACCGCTGTCTTGGCTTTTGGTTTGCCCCTCCTGTTTGAGCCTGCAAGACAAAACTAAGGGCTCTGTTGCTTACTTATTCAGGCGGGCTTATTTTGACCTGCCCAAACCACCTCATTGATCGGTCGGCTAAATTGGATCTAGCCTCAATAGTCCGCAATGTAACTAAACTCGCAATGAGCCTTTTAGAACAATCAGAGAATTCTGATGTCCTACGCTACATTGATGTACCAAAAATGTGTACCTATGTGAAAATGCAAAGTTTTGAATCACAACGGCATGATTATCTTCTGCAGGTAAACGTTTCGCCCAGATGTCTATGCGGTACCTGCTGTCAGAACTCATCCTGAGCATGGAGCTCCAGCCTCTGCCCTGCTCTACGACGCCAAGCAAAATGATCTTCGAGTCAAAAGCTCCATTCCTTATGCCGGAGCATCCTATTTCTGTCGAGTTCATACCGAGGAACTGAGGGTGTAAGCCTCCCGATTTCTCTTGAAAGTTAGAGCGAAAGAGCCAATTAGACAAACGAATGAAATAAATGATTCGCGGTAGGAACTGAAATAAGATTTTAAAAAATTGTATCGAACGTGTATTAAAAATAAAACTCCGAACTTCGCTATCTTAAATTTTGGTATAAATGGGCATGCATGGGGTGAAACCAAAGAATTTACCTTTACAACAATCCTCGACTCGCTAAATAATACGTACACGCGTATTCGGGAAACGAGATAATCACAAGATCTAGAAACGATATAGAGATCAACTAGATTTACATTAGATATCGACTAGATGTGACTTGGATATCTAAGTCATAACTTGTCGAAATCGTTCAAGAGGGCCTCCAGAATCGCGGAAACGTCAAATTTGACATATCTATCTTACAAATATCTTTAAATTATCCATATCGTAACTTGTTGAGGTCTAGTAGAGATCTAATACATTTTCAGAATCGAGCCGGTAGGTATATGTATTTAGTAACCTAACAACACAATAGTCAGCTAATTAGCAGTTTTGACATTAATCGTAAAGCCTCATTAGCGCTTAATTGACATGATAATAATGTCGACAGGAACTATTCAAAATTCATGTGCGGCGTTCCGGTAACGCGGGATGCATGTTTGTAGAACGATTACATTAAAGAATAATAATGCTGATATTGCTGACAGTTTGACATCATCATAAGCGAGATCGGCCTTCTAGACTGTTTGGTATAGTTTGTAGATTTCTAATAGAGCCCGACGGCTAAGCCTATTGTCTATTGTTAAGTAAAACTTCACGTGCTACTTACCTGTAAAAAAGGGTCTTAACTAATTATTCTATTTGGCATTAACAATAGACGGGCTCTATTAGAAACCTACAAACTATACCTGCATGCCATGTTTATGGGCATTTATTTGTGTGTTTATCACGAAAATTTGTTCCTGAGTTATTGATGTTATCTTTAGCATTGCACGCTGAGCGAGGAAAATAAAGGGATCCTATTGGTTCTAACAAACAACCGTCAATATTGTGCTACCAATCCGTTAATATTTTGGTCTAACTGCCATCATCTGCCGTCTGCTGTAATGACGTCACCCACATCTCGCACCTTGGTGCGGCATCGGATCTTGAAGTTTAGTACCTAATCGTTTAACATTTTCCATCTCAAACTATCCGGAGGTCGCGGGTTCAAACCCCGGCTCGTACCAATGAGTTTTTCGGAACTTATGTACGAAATATCATTTGATATTTACCAGTCGCTTTTCGGTGAAGGAAAACATCGTGAGGAAACCTGCATACATCTGCGAAGAAATTCAAAGATGTATGTGAAGTCCCCAATCCGCATTGGGCTAGCGTGGGGACTATAGCCCAAGCCCTCTCGCGCTCGAGAGGAGGCCTGTGCCCAGCAGTGGGACGTATATAGGCTGAGATGATGATGATGATGATCTCAAACTAATCCCCAGTAACCCAACCCTTCCAGACAAACTTTTAAAACATTTCATTGTTCTCGTTACCTCGAATTTGTTGTTAAGTATCATGAACATAAATCATAGTGTATTTGAGAAAGTAAGTAAGTTACAAAATCGGTAGATCGTTTCGAACTTCTAGACTGACACTATAATCTGTACCCCTAGTGTAAATTTCATTCGATAGCGTGACGGATGTACCTTCGCGTTTGTGTTAAATGTCTTTGTATGTTATTTTGAACAGCGCGCCAAGCGGGATGTTTTGGAAACTTAGGTTTCATTGGGTACTGAAATGTAATGAAACTCGCTTGACAGTTCTCGCACCATCTAAATAAGCCCTAAGTCACAGAGTAGCCTACCTATTTGTTAGAACTATGACATAGCTAACTTTAATACGAAACTAACTTTGCAACTATAGTACGAAATTGGCGCACTTAATAGCATGTTATGGCTCGTCTACACGATGGGCCAGCGCCAGCCACTCCAAGGCAGGGACCGTATAACCGGTTTTATTAAATACCTGTATATAAACTGTCAAACGAATACCGGTTAAAATGTTATACCTATATTCGAATTAGAGGTATTGCTGTCATTCCGTTTTTGTCTTTATCGCTAAACTACACTAATTGACATAATGAAATACCGGTATTCATTAACACCTCAATAATAACAGGTATTCAGTATACCGGTAATGGTTATCGTATTTAATACCGGTATTCATTGCACTTGATCAAAGAGTAACCAAAAACTTTGCGACAAGAGGTTAAAGTTTTTGTTAAGTCCTCATGCTAATATTGATCGCTGTACAAGCGAAATATTTCATAATTTATGAGCGTAGCAAGTGGTTCGAAATTGCGACCGTTTCAAAGCACGAGGTTAATGAATGAATTAATGAAAATAATTAACCCCAGAAAACATTTCCATATGAAATATGAGCGCCGCGCCGGCGCGCCGCCGCCGCCATCAAAATTTTCGCGCCGCCGCCGCCGCCAAAATTTTCGCGTCGCCGCTGCCGACACTGCGCTATCGCCGTGGCATCGGCGTGACCTTGTTAGATACTAGAGTCTGTCTAAGCTAACTTTGCACCGATTTGAACAGAACAAAGTGAGGGAGTGTTATTATAATATAAACGTCATATTTTCATAGAAATTTGACATTAACGATGTAAATATCATCGTTCATCGTTCACACGTTGTCGTTGCAAATGCTATGCAGATTAGTTTGATCGGGAATTTATTGCTTTTATATATGGTGCTAACAAATTAGGTACCGATATTTTAAGAGATGGTACTTTATTATATAAAAACAATTAACTTTAAATAGAAATCAAGAAAACTTTTCATATCATATTTTTGTTTTATTTACCGAACAAAAAAATAAATTAGAATTATATTAAAAAAAATAATTAAAAATAATCATTACGTGCATTTAACCACATAAAGAAAAAATACATAGAGTGCTCATGCTCACTCCATACATCAGTTTTGGTACCAAAAATACTATTCTTTTCGTAGTCAACATCTAGTATCGAGTAACGGAATTATCAGTACTACTACTTGACAATAGATGTTGCACCGACCGAAATGTCTAATGCTCAACAACTTTCAGCGAATATTAAACAAGGATTAACTGGAACTTATTTTCAACTCCTTCTGCTTTAATATTAGTTGTAAATAGTTGTTCAATACAATTTTCGTGAGTCGCGACATTTGAGACATCTAGTATCAAGTAGCGGTACTGATAATCCCGCTACTCGATGCTAAATGTCAACTACGAAAATAATAGTCTTTTTGGTACCAAAACTGATGTACGGAGTGAGCACTCTATGCTTACTATATTTGTCTATGATTTAACTGACAAGATGTTTAACACTTTCTGTTTTGTCAACAATTGTTTGTGTTAAATGTCATTATCATCAACGTGTCATTTCATTTATCAACGTGAAGTGGCCAGTTAAAAAGAGGACTCATTTAATTATCTCATTAACAGGGTGTTTTTACGTAGCAAATTTGTTTTCCAATTTTCTCAAAAAAACATAAAACCTAAATGTTTCATATTTAAATATATTCCAGGAGTCGAGTATTATCAGCTGTAAAAATATTGGTAGCTAATTTGTTAGCACCTTATATTAAGTTCGGATAAATAAATCTTTTGGCTAATATATATTAGACTGCATGCTTTCTCTTGTCTATGCTTAAGCTAAACATGTGGCAGTAGTTAGCGATTCGGTGGCCAGGCAATGTCAATGAATAAGAAATAGGTGATATGGAGCCTAACCTACTACGTCTATTCCAGAACATATCCTCAACAATTGCATGTAAAGGTATGAGCACGATAGTTGAAGTCACGCACACAACAACAAAATCATGTAATGACAGTGAGATTTTGAAATTAATATTCTTTTTAGGGTTCCGTATTTCGTACCAATATCAAGTTGATATCAACTGTAAAAAAGTTTCTTGAAGGTTTTTTTTATAGGCTTTTAATATCGTACGTTTAAGTCGCATTCACTCATTGATTCATTCATACTATTTTTGCGATTAGTAGGTACTCTGTGCGAGCAGTGTGTGTAATCATTCACCTCTCCTGGCGATACGTACATAACCCTAAATAACTATTATATTTGACTATAGCTACCCGCACTGACTTCGCACGGATAACACAAAACCTTAACAAATTGTACACCTAAACTAAAGCTTCCTCAAAAATCTTTCTATTGATAGCTGAAATCCGCATGAAAATCAGTTGAGTAGGTTTTGAGTTCATCGTGAACATACATTCATATAGTTACAGACAGACGCGGCGGGGGACTTTGTTTTATAAGGTGTAGTGAATTAGTGATAGATTCAATTAACAGTAACCTCACAATATAAAGATGTTCATTGTGCTGCTTAT
Source organism: Cydia fagiglandana (assembly GCF_963556715.1). Taxonomy (NCBI): domain Eukaryota; kingdom Metazoa; phylum Arthropoda; class Insecta; order Lepidoptera; family Tortricidae; genus Cydia; species Cydia fagiglandana. The sequence continues at coordinate 670,480 of NC_085943.1, read as the reverse complement.
CTACAGTTCATGGCATGAAAAACTTTTTTCCTACCATAATTCAATAAATAATCCTTGAAATTAAAAGGTTTGAATTATCTTCGCATAAACCAAGTTTTCAAGGCTACGCCGCCGATTCGCCGCCACCGCCAACCAATTTTGACCGGCGAACCGTCGCCGGCTAAATGCCTATCGGGCGGCGCGGCGCTAGACGTGCGCGCCGGTCGAAAATAATTGGGCAACGGCGCGCCACCTAAAAATCCACGGCGGCGGCGTGGAATTTTTCAACTTTTCAATATTAAGTCGTATAATGAAAAGTCATGCTTAACCCTTAAATCGACAAGGGAAAAAAAAATCTTAAAAACCGTGTTAGTATCATTTTTTTGGTGTTATTATCTTATTAGGTATGTGGTTGTTTATTGTAGAAAAATCATGAAAAAAATCTATTTATAATAGTTTCGAAAAAAACATAGGTATGACAAATATGTTGGATGTTGCCAGGTTCGGTGTAAATAAAAAGATACGCCGCATAATGAAAAGACGTCTAGTATTTTGGACGTTGCCGAATATACAGTACTTTATATGCATGAGGTTTTTTTTGTCAATATCATGTTTTTTTAAAATTAATATAGAATAATTGCATTTTAATTATAAATACACTTACTGATAATGTCAACTTATAAACTAAAGTAAAACCTATTATTTTTATATTTTTCCAAAAAGTTTATAGCTCGTAGGTGGTAAAATTTTACCAGTCATTGGCGTCATTTTATTAACATTAAATCAAACTTAGCGGGGTATCGTAGGATGCAGCAACATCTGAACAATGGTATACAATAATGCGTGTAATTTTATCAATATTTTCGTAAGAAATTTCTTAAATGAAATCGGGTCTGTCTCTTGATGTCTTGATGAACGCACAGGAAAAAAAATCCGTAATAATATTTTTTTATCTATTTGGTTCATTACGTTGTAATACGACAAATAATGACTTAGTATGGTGTTGGTGCGACATAAAATAGTAGAAATTCAATTATATAACCAGAAAAATTCCGTAAGTACGTAATTATTGCCATTTTCACAATCACAATTTAAATCTGCGCTGCGCAGTTGTCAAAATAATTACGAACAGATAAAAATGGACAACATAGCAAGTGACATGAAGCATAACAACTTCGGAAAGTTTTGGCAACAAGTAAATAAAATTTTAAAAACCACCTCTAGCTATCCCTCGCATGTGGATGGGCAAACGGATGACAGCAAAATAGCGGAAGCTTTCAGCAAACTATTCACGCAACCGGCACCCGCGGGAGCCCACCAGGGTCAAGAAACTCTTGAGGGCGGCCTTCCTATGTTAATTACGATTACGGCAACTGATATCGCCAAAGCGCTCAAACAAATGACGCGCGGTAAGTCTCCCGGCCTGGACGGTCTTACAGTGGATCACATCCGATACGGTGGCCATGCTATGTTGCATATGCTGGCCACACTATTTACAGCAATAATTGGGACTGGTTATTTACCACAAGACCTGACAGATACTGTTATAGTACCTATTTGTAAGGACAGAAGAAAAAATGTATCGAGTGCTAATAATTACCGCCCTATCGCTTTGGCAAACATAATAGCGAGACTGTTGGAGAGAGTGCTGCACCAGCTCGCTGCCCCATATCTGGACACTGCCGATAACCAGTTTGGATTTAAGAGTAGCGTATCAACAACCTCGGCCATCTACGCATTTAAGCAGATAGTAGGCTACTACAAATCTAGGAAAACCCCTGTCTACGCCTGCTTCCTTGACCTGAGTAAGGCATTTGACAGAGTTGACCACCAACTCCTCTGGAAGAAATTAGAAGAGCGAAATACGCCCCCACCAGTTATTAAGATACTGGAAAAGTGGTACTCCCAACAAAAGAACATGGTACGATGGAAGTCAACTCTGTCCGCCGCCACTGGGCTAAACTGCGGGGTGAGGCAGGGGGGCAGCATGTCACCAGCACTCTTCAGTGTCTTCATGGATGGGCTCTCACAGGCCTTGACTAAAACCGGGGTCGGCTGCTCCATCAACGGCATAATGGCCAACCACCTAGCGTATGCCGATGATATGGTCCTGCTTGCTCCATCAGTAGCCGCTATGCGAGACTTACTTGCGGAATGCGGAAAATACGCCAGCCAGCACAACATGAAGTATAATCCGGACAAGTCAGAGTTTATGGTCATGGAAGCGGCAAATATGCCGTTGAGCGTACCGCCACTGTTACTTCATGGAGTTCAACTGCGGAGAGTCTACGAGGTTAAATACCTAGGCCACATCCTGCTGTCTAGTTTGAAAGACCACAGGGACATTGAAAGGCAAAGACGAGCTATTGCAGTACGAGCGAACATGCTAGCCAGAAGATTCGCCAAATGCAGCGACGACGTGAAACGGCAGCTGTTCCTAAGTTTTTGTACTTGTGTCTACACAGTGGAGTTGTGGTCAGATTACACCTGTGCAGCAGTGGGAGACATGCGCGTACAGTATAATAACGCATGGCGGGCGTTGTTCCGGCTGCCGCGCTGGTGCAGCGCGAGCGCCATGTTCGCGAAGGGGCGCGCGCCGGGCTGGGGCGCGCTGCTGAGAGCGAAGAGCGCCGCCGCCAGAAAGGCGATAAATGCATCCGCCAATACGCTGCTGTCCGCAGTGAGGGAGTGGGACGGTAGCCCGCTTCATGAGCGCTGGAGGACCTACCACAAACCGGTCACCATAGGGTCGGGGCGATACGCCCCTTGGGCTAGTTAATATTAAGTTTGAATTTGTATTTAGGTATTATTTATAAACGTGAATATTTTAATTTTATTGTACAGTCGAATAGTTTAATTTTAATTTAATTTTATTGTAATTCTATGGAAGTTTTCTGGAATTAAACAATTTCATTTCATTTCATTTCATTTCATTTTTAAGTAAGTATTTTACGTCAATAATGTGAGAGTTACGTACGAGCCCTGATGCAAATGATTTCGTCTAGTTCCGCGCAACAATTTTGTTTATTTTAATAAATTTTACACATGAACATATAATGACCCAGTAATGGGAACCATAATAGCAATGTTTAATGTAGTTTATTTTGATCGTATAATAAAATTGCATGAGACTTTTATTGCTGAAAAAAAGGAGTTTTCAAAAACGTTGTCCAAATCATATTGTCCTCTCTTACAGCACTGCTGCATGCATGGGCTCGAAACAAAATTTTCAGTACATTGGCAGAGCCCTATTGCTTTCTCTGGTAATAGCCCTTTTCACATATGTTGTAATACTACCCGACAAAAAAAAAAAATCATTATTTTTTTTCTTTCAGTACAAACGGTATTTCTTGTATTTGGATTTAGTTATTGCAGAGTATTACCATATAAAATTAAATTACATTAGTATAAGCATTAAATATTAGTAATTTTTAAACAAAAACATTATTTTTGAACAAACGCGTGTACCTCAAAAAGTGGGGTCACCTGACGAAAACATATGCATCGGGGCTCGTAGGAAGTGGCGCCCGCAATAATTTTCAACTATTTCTTATCGGACTATAACCTATTACATATTTTAACGCTGCATAATACTGTCTTATAAAAAAATATTCGGCGCGAATTTTAAACTACCGGCGGCGGCGGCGGCGCGCGGACTCCTTATGGCGGCGGCGCGCACGTCTAATCGGCGCTCATATCTTTGAGATTATAAACTACATACATAATAAAATACAATTAAATCAACAATAAAAAAACAATTAAAAGAATCAAATGAACGCTATTAAATATTTATCCATCAAAATCATCACCTAACAGCTAATTTCACCAGCAACATGAAAACGGGCATTCTAAGATCCGAATCTTAAGTATTTACAACTTTACAAGCGGGCCGGACAACGTCCTTGACGAGTAGCGAAGGAACGAATCGTGGTACTACTACAACCGGTATTGGGACTTACTTATTACCGGTAATAGCTTTAGGAGTAAACTATCAAATAGTGGTATTTGTTGTCAATTGGCTAAACCGATAACACTATTGAATACCGGTATTCGAATACCTCTATTCGGAGCTTAAGTGATATAAATACCCAAATTCAAATTACACCGGTTATACCTCAATAATAACCTGTAGTCAGAATACCGGTAACGGTCCCTGCTCCAAGGGACGCAGTCATGCGGTAGAATGAGATAGCAATATCACTTGCTCCCTCTAATGCATAAATGCGTCCCTTGGAGTGGCCGGCGTTGGCCCATCGTGTACAGGAGCCATTATGTGTACCGCCAGCAACAGATATTACTTTTACAGCGTACAAATAAGCCTGTAGTGACGGTGAAATTTATTTAGAGAGCTTCTAAAAATGTTGGCTACTGCAGTTTTGTCTGTACAGGGGATTTAGCCAAGGTGACAATCGTATGTCGACAAACGCATAACGAAAAGAAAATAGGAATGACAGATGCTACGAAAAGTCATGTGACTATTTCTACACGATAATTTAAGATTCGATTGCCGTTTTCTATCAACGATTGTCAACTTGGCTAGGCCCCCCTTCTGAGGTTATAATATTCTACAGCGCGGTTGATCAGTGGCCTGAGTGAATATTTTCACAGAGAACAAAAAAATTAAATACTATAGGTATTTATACATAAATCTGCAATATTTTTTAAGTTTATAAAAAAACATATTTTATAAAAATCAATACTAGTACCTATATTAATTAATAATTAATATACTTAATAAAATGTAGTAATTTCCATAGACAATAAAGCTTCGTTCACAATTAAAGTTAATTAATAATTAATATACGAGTATATATGCGAAAGTGTACGTGTCTGTCTGTCTGTCTGTCTGTTACCTTTTCACGCTTTTAAGTCCCGGAGAAGGACATAGGATAGTTTTTATGTCAGAAGTCATTCCCAAAGAGGGTGAAAACGGTGGGGGTGGAAATGAGAAATTAATGTAGTGCCTGTGAATTGGTATAAACCATTAAGCATTATTATTGTCAAATTGCTATTAAATTTTATCCAGGCGCTGTACTTACTCGTACTCTAACTGCTGGTACAGTCACCTGCAATAATATGTTACTTTTCGAAGGCCGCAAAAATATGTGACACGCTTTTATAGCTCTACAAATAAGATCTCTCTCATCTCTCAGATATTTTTGCGGCCTTCATTGTGTAACATATTATTGCGGGTGACTGTACTAATTCTACGAAGACGAAGTCGCGGGCAAATGCTGGTTTATAATAAATAATAAATCATTTATTTTAAGTGTAGTGCATTAGGTAGTTAGTAAATCAGAATTAGGCAAGTAACTAAGTCGCTAACTTGCAAGTCGAGATAGAGCACGCGAGTAACTAAGTCCTAACTGAGTTTAGTGTGCAGCTGATGCATTGAGCTAATTCTTACTACGGTGGAGTCAGTAATACCAGACACGATTAATAGCATAGACTGCTAATCTCTATAATGTGTGTTTATTTGGCACGTCGTAAAAAATAAAACTTAGGTAGGTACCGTAAAATGTATAGGTACCTAATCGCTCCAAAATTCGAGATTAAAAAGTATTTTTTTTTTTAATTAGTATTATATAATATATGCTGAAATAAAGGGTTGCCTGTTAGAATGTTACCCTAAATTATTTCCTATCTAAATGAAAATATCTGGCACAGACGAACCTATTTCTGAATTATCCCATTGTCAAATTTTGGGGAAAAAACAAATATCAAGATAAATGGAAACTTATTTTAATAGAAACAGCTGGGCTAGCACAATGATTGGCGCGACATAATCTCACGACGAGATAGACTAGCCGTTCCTCTTTAATTAACATAGTTAGAAATAGACGGGTAGTCTATCTCGTCGCGAGATATTGTTGCGCCAATCATGTACTAGGCCTACTAATACTGGTACTACATTTCAATAGCATTATGTACTGACGACACAACCAGCAGGATATCATAAAATAAGCTAAATTCACGTTTTTAAACTGTTTTAATTCCAAGCAAAAATTTTAGCTTCTTTTTTAGAAAAAAATAAAAAATAATTGCTTAAAAGTGCTCAGGATTAACTGCGCGTCACTCCAAGTATTTGAGTAATGCCATCTGCGTACGGCACTGGCATATTAATTGTTTTGAGGGGGTTCCTAGTATTTCTAGTCGGAACAGGGATTAATACTTGCTGCTTAATATTAGTCCTGGGAACAATGCCTCAGGCTAATTTAGGGCTAGATTTATGATTTATTTATTTTGTTACTTAATCTCTGTTTTATTAATATGCAACAAACGCTTGCTAGTATTTGGGACAAGTGACATTATTTTAATTAGTGTAGAGTCCGTCTAAGCTAACTTCAAAATTGAATGGGGCGCTGACAGAAGTTGTCACTCCATTGATAAAAAAATGCAATGATTTTATCAACAAAAAAAAATCATTTTGATTCAGATACAATTTCTTGAAAAGCATCAGTAAATTGTTTTCACAGTGTGATTAAACATTTATACATTTATTTGTATAAGTAAGTAGATGTTTTACTTTAAATTGTTTTTGATGTATACAGGGTGATTCATGAGACGTGAGCAGGACTAATCCTGCAGACTCAGTAACTGATAATTGATCGATCACCGTCGTATTTAGGTGAAACAACCACACTTTATCCTATTTTGTAACTTTTTGGCGAGGGCAAATTTAATTCTCTACAATCATGGTCACCCTACAAGACCTAATTAATAAACATAAAACCTCTTTAACCGTAATGACAGCATTGTGAATACGAAGAAAATAAACTGTCAAACTTGAGTGAGATACGAGGTTTCAAAAGTAACCAGACCGTGATGACATTCAATTTGACACAGAATATCGGTAGTTTAGTATTCTAATTGTAGGGTGACCATGCATGTCGTAAATAAATTAATAACTTTTTTTTTCAACACGACTAGAAAATTAACTTTAACCTCACTAATACTGATACGAAACAGTTGCTTATAATTTACGAAATGCGCAGTGTTAGTCCTGCTCACGTCTCCTGAATCACCCCGTATTTTTATCTCTACTACACAAACCACGTCCGTTTTGAATACTTGGTATTTTGTCCTAGTGTTGGACTTGGTGTTTTGTACTTGTTATCAGTTTCCCTGCCGTGTCATACTGTTTTAACATTTCTAATTTGTTTGTTACGTTTTTCACTCGTTTTTATACGCAGATTATTTCTGTCCCAATTTTAGAAGTTGTTTTATTGTTTGAGCACAAAAAAAGGTAGTAATTTACAGTTCACGAGAATTACTGTTGTCCACTGACCGGAAGTGAAGTAATGAATGCTTTTGTTGTATTCATAATTTTGAACATAGAATAGAATAGACCCCTGGGGACCAGCAGCGGTATTCAGGTTTTACAATTTGTGAACCTGATTCTGATTGATCAACTTGTTACGGTTTTGATCATTATTGAAGATCCCTCGCGCTGACTGGTGCATGCACAATGAAGTGAAAGTCGTGCGTGAGATGAGCGCCAATCACGAAGACGAATGTCAAGGTCGTATCAAACCATTTAAAACCAGTTTAACCCCCTTATTCGTAAACGTTTACTAAAGTTGACAAGCAGATAATAATCGTTTGTCCCATTCCATCATACCAATACGTCGGAAAGGGTCAAACGATTATTATCGGCTTGTCAACTTTAGTAAACTTTTATGAATAAGGGGGTAAAACCATACTTAAAAAAACGTTAGGTTAGAATCTGTGGCCTTCAAGTTTTGACGCGACTTGCAATGTGTCTCGGGCACACCAAACAATACAAGCAATCGTTTGTTACTCGTCTCATCAAAACCTTAAAATATTTTTGTATCAGGATACCTCCGAGCTACACCGGGAATGCCGACTCCTGCATTCGCACTGTTTCCCCTCTGCCGAAGCACATGCCCAACTGGGCATGCACTAAACTAGCTCGGTGTGTGTTGTGACTCATCCGTACACAACAAGAGATCGAGGTGTGCAAGATTTGTCTTTAATGTGTGTCATTTACTACGTTTACCTTTGTGGGTAAAGATTTTATATTACGCACTTCAACATGCCTTTTTTTAATACTCAGAATAAAATCGCGTTTAACGGCGGAACGTCAGCAGCAAATAATATTGTAGAAGTAAGATAATATACTATACGACCATATATTATACGAGCCATCCATTAAAGCAATTCCTAATAAACGGATCCTTCGTAACATGGATGAAACGATCTCTGAGCGCATTAATATTTGTCCAAGTACGTAAATAAAGGGTTTTGTTCCTTTTTTAAAGAAATGCGTCCAATATATAATAAAAGATGTACATAAATAAAAGATTTACATTAAAGTCACATATTTTGAAACCATTAACTTCTCAACTTGACTTGAAATTGATTTCTCCTTTTTCTTTTACGAACCAATTTTTATACCCATTTCTGTCGTTTTATAGCCAGATTTCGATGATATTTGGTGGACAGATAAATCCCTAACCCTATTCCGTATAATGTAAGGGCAGTTTCACCTGTACCATATCTTTGGATATGGTGCTTTACGTACACTAGCGTCCCCTCCCCTCCCCCTAAATTAACGCAAACGAGATGCGCTACTTTTTTAAACCTGATCAAGTTTTTTACTTTCTTCTTTTAACCTTCTTTAAACTCACTACACAAGAAAACTAAAAAATATAAACCCTCAAAATAGTCTTCATTGAATTTATGTTAGAGAAATCGATTCCAAATAGCACTATATATTATAGTTTCTTAGCAAATTGCCCGTAACTTAACAAATTCGCGGACAGACATGATTAATCTAGAAAGCTGCCATTCGACGGAACCCAAAAGCTCGATATCAAAAAGGTTAAGGAGCAAGTCCGCCGTTAAAAGCTTAAGTGCATTCCTCACTCGAAGCTCCCAAAGCCCCTTGAACGTCACGGTAAAGCAGAGCTTTACATTCATAATTGAATTACACTTTTTCCGCCCTAAAGGGTTAAACGTATTGTTGGTTAAAGTTGGCTTCTTTAAGATTTCGTTTGGCTTTTGTTTAGGCGGTGTTATAAGTAAGGTAATCAGATATAAAATGCCTTTTTTCAAAACGGTTTCGTAAAAATGAGTTTAATGTTTAATTAGGGTAAACCGGGATTATTTAGACCACTTTGGAAATAATGGCTTTTTAATCTATTTTCAAAAACATTTTAACTAGTTAATCGTGAATGAGCATTATTTAATGTTCCTTATTTCAAGTTTTAATACATACCACTGCTGGGCCATGTAGTCCACTAACAATAGATAGGTACTGATGTAGGTAGGTACTCACAAGAATACCTTTGTAAAATGTGTCGTTCCTATTTCTCACATTATTCGATTACGCAGTCATTGATTTTTTACCGTACTAAACTACCTCCATAAAAATTTCGCCTGAACTCTTTAAATCGGTTTAAAGTTTTAAGCATAAAGACAAACTTTCTGTCGCTTCTATAATATTAATAGGGGCAGGACGTCTTCAAGTCTTACAATACCAACGCTTCGTTGAACTTCGGTGGTAACCGAGATTTTAGCGATTGTATGTCTTCCAAAGTAGTGTAATTTAAACTAAAGCCGGAATAACCGGACTGGAAGTTGGAACTGCGATCATCTGCAAAATATAAGCATTTAATTGCGACTGGTTGAGTTTAATTAAACGACCGACAGATGGTGGGCGCAGTGGCGGCGGTGGAAACAGTACGCTAAAGTAATCTATACCTGCGTGCGTAGAGTTAGATCAATAAAAGTCTGCAGAGATTTTCACAGCTGCACACGCAGTGCCAGTGTTATTTATAAGTCGTAAATTCATAGAAGTTTGACGTTTAAAATAACACTATTGTGCTGTCAAAATCTCTGCAGACTTTTTTTTGTCTAACTATAACTAACGCGCCAATCGTTAACGCTCCGTATTGAACGAAACGCAACTATCGCTGTCGCTACGCTACGCTACGGAGCGTTAACGGTTGGAACGTTGGCTAAGCACCCAGGCCTGTAGGGCTATTAATGGAAATAATGAATTTTTCTCAAACATGCAATGAAATATTGATGTTATGTTCCTTATAATAGGCTGCGAAGTATGACGTTTCAGGTGCGGCTAGGACAAAAGGTCGTTAATGGAATTTCATACACATCTTGCAGGCCTAGGCCGGCAAAGTCCTCTTTTTTAATTTTCATTTCACAGATATTTGTGACACAGCATCGTGGCATTCATCCATTAAAGAAAACTAGAGGCAGTATTTGCTTTATGGTTCGTAATGACACTCTGCCACTACGCCTATAAAAAAAAACAAAAAACAATGTTTGCTATAATTTGCAGTTTTATTTGTATAAAATCAACATGAACTTAATAAATAATACATTCTATAATTTTATAATAATTATAAATTATAAATTTAACTACACAAATAAAAACATTTAAAATATTTCATCTAAACGTTAGCGGTAAAAAGGTCTACTCAAACACGCGTAGTTATATTTTTTAAATTGTTATGGAGGTAAAGTTGAAAAATATTCATTCTGTTTTATTGGATTTATGGTGCGTTGTTGATTTTTTGACTTTAATATGAGTTCCGACGAAATAATGAAATTAATATTAATTGTAATCGTAGGTGTTGGAATTGGCAGCGTAAGCAGAATTGATTTGAAATAACTTGCTGCCTCTGCCGCCAAGTCAAAGACGAAGTATGTATATGGTTGCTTATGGCAATTTTATTATTTGAGAAACTAAGAAAAATGGTTTACAGTTTATTAGAAACAGTTTTGTGGCATATTTTAAATGAATGTAACTACAAATTCGTCAACACTGGAAATTATACTTATTTACTCCATGCATAAAGCAACGATGTATGTGAAACATGATATCAACATGATAAGATAAGATAAGATAAAGATAAAAAATAGTTTATTCAAGTAGGCATATTACAATGCGCTTATGAACGTCAAATAAACCTTTACCGGCTCCAACCGTACACCTCTGCCCCGAGAAGATTTAAATCCCCCCTCAATTGGAGGAGGGTATCCCAATATGGGACCGGCAACAAACTCGGCGGGACACATCTTTTCAAAACATTATTACATCTTATAATTAACATGCATTTATGCATTACGAGTAATTAAGAAAAATACAATTTAAATTACTATAGAATTCATGCAATTATACTCAGTGAGTACATAACTTTATAGAATTTGATATAAAAAATAAACATATATGTACATGAAATCACAAATACGTAGCTCTTTCAGAAAACATATCAAATCTTACAAAAGGAAAAGAAATTAAAATCAATAAAAGAAATGAGAATACATATTATATGAATCTAACTGATTGTTATGAGATGCTTTCATACAATTTGATGTGCTTTCTTACCTGAGCTGAGTCACCTTTAACTCTACACATAATACAATATTTTTAATTGCTACTTGTCGTTATTACAGTTTCTGGTTTGGACCATGCATGTTTGTCTGTCAAGTAGTGCCCAACTAACTGCACTATTGCGTCGTAAATTTAATCTAACCGTTATTCAATAGACAAAGAAGATTATAGCGGGTATACACCCGTTAAGTCATAGCAAAACAGATGCCGCGCGGGACAACGATAAAAAGGCTTCCCTCGTTTTATTAAATAATGCATTAAATTATCAAAATGATTAAATCAATCCTCTAGAAAATGCTCTTTATAAAACTATAAAGTTATTAATGATACGTTGCCTGCATCCAAAGTTATGATTTTTTTATTGGGCTGCACCTTCACTGGGACACGCGAAAAACGGCAAATTTCGCCGTTTTTGGAACTTCAAATGCGATTTTGTCAGAAACAAATAATATTTTAGGTACAGTTGTGCATGATTTTTATAGCTTATAATACATTGAATGAAAATATATGCATACCCAGTCTTTTAGTCCTATGGACTTCGAGTTTTAGCCGTGGGACAGCAAAAAATGCCTATTTGAAAATTGACCCAGGTAGTTGAGCCAACCACCTCAAACTAGGAATAAGTAGAATGTAAGTAGAATGAACTACAGTTGGTTACTGTTCCTTATAGAACACCGTATCGTGTCCAACTGCCGTGGGCCAGGAGCGGGTATCTGTTCGCACTTGCAATAACAGGCGCCCGGCGATCCCCAAACTTCTGTTATTGCGGCGTGCTGTTTTAACTGCTCTCAACTATGCCACGGACGGGAACTATTCTGTATGAGAGCCAAGTCTAGAGCTTTGCTAACTGCTATACCTACTGCCCGGAGAAAAACTTAACATTGTTAAACTTAAGCTAATTTTACGGTTCAACTCACGTGTTTTAGTCACTCATGCGACATGTTTTGGAGAGCCATTTTTCAATGTTCAAGCACTAAAAGTGTACGCGGCGGTGGACTATGACCGCTGCTCATGCACTTTTAGTGCTAGAAAATGGCTACCTAGGCTCTCCGAAACATGTCGCGTGAGTGACTAAGAACACGTGAGTTGAACCGTAAAATTAGCTTAAGAGTATATGGATTCACGAAAGTTATTATTATCTTTAAAGCGTTCGCAAAATGTTATTGCATGGGAAGTTTATACTAATACACTGCTGATTGAAGTTAATCAGTCCGTTAAATGTGGTTGGTGCAACTAGCCCTAAGTGCAGGGTCTTTAAAGTAAATGAAATGAAATAAAAATTGTTTTTGTCTGTGTCAGATACATCGTTATTTTTTTGTTCAATAAAAACGTCTTCATGAAGAGCGGCCCCGTTTTTATTGCGCCATCTCTTTCGAGAGATACATCCAGATGAACTATAAGAAAATTTACTTCACTAGAGTATTCTTAATATAAGGCTATTGGAGACTTTAGTGCAACGATATTAAATTATATTAAACTGGCTTTTATATTAAACTTCGTCTGCGTGGAATTAGTAATTTGGGTAGCTTATTGTTTATCCAATCTGCTTTTTATTGATTCCCCATACATAGTATGTATCTTACTACTCTTTCTTTCTCCTCGCTTTTCACCCTCTTAAGGGATGATTTTCTAAATAAAAACTATCCTATGTAAGGACATAGGATAGTTTTTATTTAGAAAAAATCATTTGCATCTCGCTGGTCATGGAAGGCCATGGCATGGGATTCATATTATCTATCGTTCCAAAACTTCCTTTAAACTAAATCGGGTCAACAGACACACTATTTAATTTAAAACTTTTTTAAGAGGATAGGAGACGGCCGCTTATCTATACAAACGTAGTCCTCATCCTCATGTTCCTTTCTAGATATTGACATTATGGAAAATAATTATTATGTATGTAAAATATTTTTAGCCTTTGGCGTAGAGACACTAGGTCCGTAGGGTAGGGGGGCTCGGTTGCTCCACAAGGCGCTCAGCAAACGCCTAAGGCAGGCCACAGGTGACCCTCGCGAAGGCAGCTTTATCGCGCAAAGATAGGCCATAGCAATCCAGCGCGGGAACGCTGCCTGCGTGACGGGCACCCTACCAAGGGCGCAACATTTTGATAGATATTTTTAATTTTTTTAGCTTTAGTTATCTTAACCGTAGTTAATTTTAGTTTTATATTCATTTTATAACACTTATTATACAATAAATGAGTTTATCCCCCTGTAACATAATATATTGCACAAAAGAAACCCAAATAATTGTCGTCATCATCATCATCATCATCATCATCAGTTAACGAAGCAGGGAGGGGTTAAATAAATAAAGAGAGAGATATTCAAAAGCTGTGGAATTTATTTCACACAGCGCCTTAAAATTTCTTCCGAATTTATTATCGCCAGTAAATATTTTATGGTATAATATGCATAAAATTCTACATTTGTATAGTTTATTAATATTGACGAAGTTTGGTCTCTGCGTGAAGTGCCAGAATAACCAGTGATAAAATAACCAAAATGAAAATTTGCCAAATTGGAAACGTTGGAATTGAGAAAGCGGGGATGAACAAAAACAATTTTAGCAAAAAACAATTGATTAAAGGTAGCAAATAACCGGTATTTCTGTACGCCTCCTCTTTGAAGTCGGTTAAACACCCTGTCCCTACGGTGACCAAGTTTCCCTTGCCGTTAATAAGCGCGGTAATTTTCGAGCGAGCCGCTTTGTTTCCGGGACATATATTATTCATCACCGTCCCACATTTTGTCTGCATTAGCATGGTAATGTTTATTTACATTGCTAACAGTTGAAACAAGGCTTTGGAATGTTTTGTCTTTTGGAAGAACAAGAGTTAAATAACTCAAAGATATTTACGGCTCGATTCGGAAAATGAATAAGAGATGCACTAGATATGAAATAGTAAAGATATGTGACGTTCCACGATAAAAGGTACCTTATGGCGGCTGGCGCCGCGATTCGATAAATTAATTAGGGATTCACTAGATATGAATTAGTAAAGTTATGTGACGTTCCAAGACAAAAGGTACCTTATGCCGGCTGGCGCTTACGTCGCATAGCGCCGCAATAATGTTGGAGCGACCTTAATAATCGTAAGCGCCAACCGCCATAAGGTACCTTTATCCGTGGGACGTCACATATCTTTACTATATCGTATCTAGTTAATCTCTAACGCACTTTCCGAAACGCTCCGTTAGGCTTTGCAAGCAATTTTAATGCCTATTTCGATCCCAATACTTGGACGAATTTAATACTTAACACGACAGGCATTCAATCCGTTAAGTGTGGCTACCAACAGTTTGGCACTGACATAAACGCTATCGAGAACGTAACTTACTTTCAATGCATCTCGCTCGTACTCGCATATTAGTACGAGCGAGATGTATAGAAAGTAAATTGCGTAGACGTTAGTCTATACCTATACAGGATGATTCATGAGACGTGAGCAGGACTAATCCTGCACACTCAGTAACTGATAATTGATCGATCACCGTCGTATTTAGATGAATCAACCACACTTTTTCCTATTTTTTACTTTTTGGTGAGGGCAAATTTAATTCTGTACAATCATGGTCACTCTACAGGACCTAATTAATAAACATAAAACCTCTTTAACCGTAATGACAGCGTTTTACGAAGAAAATAAACTGTCAAACTTGAGTGAGATACGAGTTTTCAAAAGTAACCAGACCGTGATGACATTCATTTTGACACAGAATATCGGTAGTTTAGCATTCTAATCTAGGGTGACCATGTATGTCGTAAATAAATTAATAACGTTTTTATCCAACACGAGACTAAAAAATTAACGTTAACCTCACTAATACTGATACGAAACAGTTGCTTATAATTTACGAAATGCGTAGTGTTAGTCCTGCTCACGTCTCCTGAATCACCCTGTATATACTCGGAGTAATTAAAAATGGAGCCGCCATTAACAGGCGTTCCCCTCTGTCGAAAATAGGCGGCCAATGGTCAACCTCATGTCAACCATATGTATGGACTGACGTTTATCTGACATGACGTACCTATACATTTGATGTGCCCCTCCGCCGCAAAAAACGGCAGACTATTTTGTACCCAAAATTTTAGAAATGGCGTCTCCATTGGTTATATCCTCCAAGTGTATATATGACAGTTTTGACGCTGTCAGTCAGATCTCAAAGCCATGCGAGATGCACCTGACGCAAATGTGCATCATTTATTAATTACCGCAGTAAATGTGTGTATGACTAAAAAGCAATGTCTTTGCACAACGATGGAAAATATAACGAAGCTCTCAGTATATTTTTGACTTCGGATAGCGGGTCGGACTGACACTAATCTGACACATATCACTGAAAGTTATCCCTTCTCCATAAATCTACCCCGCCCGCAGCTTTGAGTATTAACCAATACCCCGTTTCCAGTTATTGAACAAGAGAAAATTATATATTTCAAGCCCATTCCGCGGCAATACAATAATTGACGTTGAGTCGCACGCGGAACAACATAGTTAATCTAGTTCGTTGCTTTTTGCACTACACACAATTCTGTGCAAGCAACGGACATCGATTTCCAGAATTTTTAAGGCACATGCCTACTAGGTAAGATCTTGATAAATAATGGGTAACGTAACACACTATTATATTGGATCCAAGGGACTAAAACAATGGATTATCGCAAAGCCCGGTTCAAGGGTACTAATTATTATCAATTGGGGACCGAAACAACCGATTCAAATGAATTTATTAGCCTTACCCATGGGACCGCTGATGTTACAATCGCTATGAAACTAGAGCGAGCACATTTATATTGTTAAAGGTAAATACCACCTATACAACAAAATGGATTATAAACTGAAATAGATGTCAATACACTAAAGAAAAGGTAACCAAGCCCTCCGGAGGCCGGATTCGAACCAGGGTCTTCGGCTAACGCCCTGAGGGCCTACCGCGAACCACGTTCGACGTGTTGCCTCCCTATCACACTTACCTACAAATATACAAGTGCGACAGAGAGGCAACACGTCGAACGTGGTTCGCGGTAGGCCCTCTGGATCTCTAGACTACCCACATGTCATACGTGACATGACAGGGTGACGCAGAGCTCTGGGGCATTGCGTGACTTAAATTCATTAGTAGTATCCTATAGAACCTGTAGGTACCATGTCACACTGGCCAAAACACTAGATTCACCAGAGCTCGCCGATAAATAAGAATAAACACCTAACAAATAATTAGCTTAAATAATTGATGGCTTGATGAAAATTACAATTTAGTGGGAAAGACTATTAGATGTTGCGGTTATGCTGAAATTAATATTGGATATTTAATAAAATGTTAATGTAGTTAATCCGATATTTAGTACCTAATTAATTAGTTTTGTGGTAAACATTTTTAATTTCAAATGTGTTTATTATGTTTTGCAGAGATCATGATTGATTTGATGAAATTAAATTAATTTATTAGGCACATACTTTAATTTAACGATATCAAAAATACCTGCAAGTTTACCTACAAATACAGTAGGAACCGTTTACACGATTATATTAATTGTATACCATGTTCTATTAGAACACTTGGTAGATGGTTGTACATACATATGAGTAGATTTGTTTGTTCAAAAACAAATTTAAAGGTAAATGCAATTTATCATCATGAAAAATGTATCCTGGTCATGGCACCACACTGTGGCACTTCCTTGTTACTTGCAAACCATTAAACACCAATAACAAACACAGATATAATTATATTAGCTTTTAGGGTCCCTTACAAATTGGGCTAGTTCAAAGGTTTTCTTGAGTTTCTCGCGTTTCAAAATATAGCATAGAACGATTCAGTGTAGATGCTATTAGGCCAGTATGTTTGACTAGACGTATAAACGCAACGCTATATATGTATATGTCATGTGACTTACAACAAATAAAATAAACTGGGCTTAAATATAGTAGTAACACCATTTGCGAAACGCAATACTCGTTTAAAACGAGCAATTTTAATATTTAAAACAACACTTGACTGGCTTAACGACAGCACGTCGATAATATTGAATCAGTGTATTAACAATGCAAATACTGTACCGACCTCCGTAAATGCACCAAGTGCCAACCATTTACCGCCCGAGCAAGCCATAATCAACCTTAATTCATTCTGATAAGAAGCTTTGCGATGGCGTTGAGAGTTCTCACGTATTTCCCACAAATTTTCTCATTTAAAGTCAATCACACGATTCAAAACTTTAACTCCAGTGTATAAAGAAAAATCAAATCCTTAAATAAAATGGGAAGAAAATTCTACTCACAATCGTTTACCAGATAATTGCAGGATTATAGACTTTATGCGACCTTAATAAGGACATGGCAAGTGTGTTATTAAGTTGGTTTTTGCGCCATTGTTGTAAACTTCCAAGTTATGCAGTAGCTGGCTGTTTACAGGGATCGCTTGGTTTTTAAATTAGTGTTCTTAGTTCAAATTTACTCTTCGAGTTAACGGTTTCGGATCTGACGACTGCAGAATTCGCAGCGGATAATTTGAAGAGCCTTATTCAGCGAAAAGTTAAAAGATCCCACTCAAAGTGTTACTCTGGATGTTATCTCTATATATTTTACAATTGAATCCTACTCAGCTGAAACAGTTAAATTGACGAATAAGGAAACTGACCACTGATACGCTAACTCCATCTAATACTTACCTTAAAAATGTAAGCAGATATGACTAGATTGGATTTTTTTTTAATTTCTTATTAAATACGAGTAAGCGGGGACGTGAAGACAAGAACTGTTATTTTAATTTAAACTTCAAAAAACACAAAAAATGTGATACTTTACATGTAGGTATATTATGTTCCTAGAAGAGTTCTAGAAGAGAACTGAATATTTTATTAATGTCATTAATTCAAGTTATCAGTTATTTTTCCAGACAAACATGGAATAACTAACTTGATGATACATACACTTTAAAAAGTAGGTGGCCGTAGGTATTACATAACATGCACAAAAATTCCTAAACTTAGGTACCTACTTTATATCGATACGTATACATTAGTTCACATTATGTAGATCTTGAAACTTGATACCTACTCTGGATATGCACGCGTATTCGGGAAACGAGATAATCACAAGATCTAGAGACGATATAGAGATCAACTAGATTTACATTAGATATCGACTAGATGTGACTTGGATTAGATATCCAAGTCACATCTAGTCATAACTTGTCGAAATCGTTCAAGACGACCTCCAGAATCGCGGAAACGTCAAATTTGACATATCTATCTTACAAATATCTTTAAATTATCCATATCGTAACTTGTTGAGATCTAGTAGAGATCTATTTCATTTCCCGAACCGAGCCGATGTTCATTTAAAAATAAATGAAAAAAAAAACCAATGATTGGCACATTTGATAAGCACTAAATTGATCAATATCGTAAACAAAAACTCTTGTCTCTCTTGCACTTGACACGTCAATAAACTCCAATTTTCTTTTAACAACTATTTCCACAGCTCCAGTAAATTGCCTCTCGATCATTCCATCAAATAAATTGAACAAAACTCAAAATAAACTATCGCAGCTCTAAAATCCTTTATCTCCAGCGAAAACTAATAAATTTCATACAATGGCTACCCAAAACTGAATCTTATCACTATCTTATACGGTTTATTTTAAGTTGTACGGTTACGAGTGCGTTTACGAAGACGCCTAAGCTTAAGAAGCCGCCATTACGCGAACAACAGGGTTCGTAAACGGGTCTAGGGGGACTGGTTCACACTAACCGAGGTCCCTATAGTCGGAGAGGCAGCCCTGGAAAATAGTTTACTATTGCGAGAATAACAAAACTATACTTACCGCTATACCAACTGGCGACTGAGATCACAATGCTATCTCTTTCACCCTTGTTAAGACCAACCAAGAGTGAAAGAGATGTTTTATGACCTGACTTGCCACTCAGTTTTGCGGCAAGTATGGACAATTTGACTATCTTTATTACTAGATCTATCACAATTAGCTGTTCATCGATGGAGGTCAGAGATTGCAAGTCAGTTGAAGGATGCAAAGTTTAACGGCCTCCTAGTCTATCTAGTCTAGTATATCCTGCATACGAAGCAGGGAGTCCCGGGTTCGAAACCTTTCGAAATCGGGTTTTTATTTAAATTAAGTACCTACTGTACCTATTTTGTTTATTCTATTGATAAAATATAAGACCGGCACTCTATAACCTTGAAAGACCCTTGAATTGGTACATTATTTTATTTCTAAGGCCCACTTGCACCATCCCACTAACCCGAGGTTAAGCGATCAAACCGTTAACCTAGTGTCAATATGTATGGGTAACCATGGCAACTCCAGGTTAAACCGCTTAACCCCGGGTTAGTGGAATGGTGCAAGTGGGCCTAAAAGAGTTCTAAACTCCGATTGAATTTACACTTGTACAAGTACGCCAGCACTTACGAGGATAATTAAAGACAATAATAGGACTAATTTCGTAAAGAAATCGAAATTAAAGTATTGCTTGCGTGACATTCAGACCTCCGAACCGATGAACAGCTACAAGTTCCTCAGATCTAAACTATACTACCCAGTCAACTATAGTGTCTTTCTGTTTCAGGTACATAAAAAGTAAACTACATTATCTATAAAATAAAACTAAAAACTAATAATAAATAAAATTAAAATATACTTATTTAAAAAATTGGGCTCCTTCGCCATGGTGCCGAGGACGCTGGCAGCATTGGTCAAGTTCGTATCATGCACCATTCCCCGGGGCTAGGGTTACCAGGTACAAATTTAGAATTACTTGACAAAATTCCTGATTTCCGAATATTTTTCCTGACATTCATATTTTTGACGATGGCGACGGAGGGGGGGGATCTAGCCGTTAGTGATGGCCACCCGATTGAGCCGATAGCCACGTTATAAAAAAAGTCTATCGATTCAAAAAATTCCTGACATTTTCGTGTTCCGTCCCCATTCCTGACAAAAGGCCTTAATTCCTGACATGTCAGGAAAATTCCTGTCATCTGGTAACCCTACCCGGGGCCAGCTCTTAGCCTACGATGGATGGGAACAAAAAACGGACTTAACTCGTCGTTATATCGTAGTTTCGGAGAGTTGTAGAACGATTGCGGGTTTGTAACCATTGTGTTATAATGGCTAGGCTCAGGGAAAATGCTTTTACGTATGAGTTTGGAAATGGTTAAGGGTTTTCAAGGGGATTACTTGACCTTCAACTTTGTACTGATAGTACAAAGTATAAATTCAGGCGCAGTATTCATTCCTAAACTTTTTAAATGTATTTAGTTATGTTTAGTTTTATATTTGCTCATTTTCACAATAGATGTTCTATCAACAAAACTTCCGTGAGACACAGACATGTACGTGTGGAAATCGTGAGTGACCCGTTTTTAATATAATTAATATAGATGTTCTATCGTCTACAATGACTGTTCTATCGTTTACTTAGCGCTAAGATTTTTCTACAGCCCCTTATAAGGTAAACTTGGTTTCCCAATGGCTCAACTTGGCTCAGGGTAAAGAGTAAATAGGTAATAAAATATTAGTAAGTGTTGTGCAATAGTGAGTGAACACAAACAGAAATCCTTTCACCTACGACAAATATCATCTACATTTCCCAGCCAAGCCTCGGCTTGGTTAAACAATAATCCTCCGTGAATTTACCGACGTCGAAATAAGAGCACGACTGCTCATTAGGCCAGCCTTTTTCAGTCCATTGTAGCAAGGGATTTCATTTCCTTTGGCCATCTTGTTTTTTAACCGCGTTTGTGGATGAAGTGGGATAAAGTAGTTGCAAACAACTTTGCTTTGGACGGGGTTTTGTGACGCTGATGATATTTCTGCGTAATGTCAACGGGTAATGCCGGAAAAATACTTTAGATTTTTTTAGGTGTACAGTCAACATAAAATTTTCGCTGAATACTTTTCATACTAGAGATGTATCTCTACAGTTTACATCAGTATTTATTAAAACTGTAACTATACTTATTTCTCGCGTACCCTTCGACAAAAATATCCTTCCAATTACAGACATGTGAAAAAGTTCACACCCCGCGAACTCGTTAACGCGTTAACTGCATTAAACGTCGATCGCGTCGCATTTTACGGGAACCTGCAAATTGGAGGCAGCGACGCGCGCCGAACGGCCGGCGACGCGTCAGCGGCATTGTTTAAAATCATTAAAATAAATTACTTTTTTAACAGGACAATTTTTTTACTTTGAGTGTACTTAAATAAGGGGGGGGGGAGCGTTCGTTTTTTAAATATTTTGTCGACACGCCTAATAAACTTGGTGACCATGGGCTACTGAATAAGTATAGGTATAATCAACCCTGCTAATCTCTGGATCTGACCCATGTTTTATCTTTAATTTAAATAGTATATTACAAAACTAGGGGAGGTCTATAAGAAACGTCTCAAGGTCAACAAACATGTGATGGAGTTTTCTTATTTTATTACGAGGTGTGTATTATTTTTCTTGTTGACGGAGCCGAGAGGCAACTTCGTTTAGCGCAGCGAGCCGAAAGTTGACGCTTTTGGCTCACAAAAAGTATTTATATTTGCACTCTTGTAATTACAAGGAAGGAACAAACGCTTTCAATTGAATCAAACATCACTACAACTTATAAAATAAATTCCCCGGCCGCTTTTGTCTGTTTGTGTGATTGTATGTTCGCGATAAACTCAAAAACTACTGAACGGATTTTCATACGTTTTTCATGTATCAATAGAGTGATTAGGTATTGAGAAAAGTCTGCGTATAATTTGTCAAGGTATTGTGTAAGCCATGGGAAGCCGGGGCAGGTCGCTAGTCCAAAATATAATACATAAACGAAATAAACTTTTAAATCGTACGATTAAACCGCCGGCGGTCAATCAGCCAATCCAATATCCAAGTCAAATGTAAATTGGAGTCCGTTTTGTTTCCATTTAATGTTTTGTCAGGCGGCGGGGAGATTAAATAAAAACATGATTTCGCCGGCCATTGATGGGATCGGGTATTGTGTGGCTTTTTATTGGTAACAACTTTAAAGGATTTTTTTGTTTGTGTCTGTTTTTTAAACTGTTTATTTTTATATAGAACGAAACTTTACAATTGCAATTTCTTAACTTAGCACTAATCTTATGTTTTTAAGATGAAGTATATGGAGTAAGGGATACCCATCAAAAACATAAATGTAAAAAAGGAGAGCCAAGTTCAATACAAAAATTATGCTTGGCTGTGGGGTTCGCCGCAAAAAGAATGGAGATCTAAATGAGTGCCAAGTTCTATGCAAAATCCAAATATGTAATTATAGGAACAAAATAACATTATAAACAAGTATTAAACTCTATTTCTTTGCTTTATTGGATACCTATAACAATTGCTGTTATTTAAAAAAAATGCGAGATCTTAAAGCAGGTTAGATTTGATTTGGCCAGTTTTCATTACATCAGTCATTTTATAAAGTTATTCAACATATATATTTTGTAATTCTGATAAAAACGGCGGCAATAATGCAGTCTGCAGCGCGATATTACTGCCGACTGCATTAGGTATTACTGCCGCAAATTTAAAAATAGATGTTGCGCCCGGATTATTTACATTCTTGGCATTTATTCAGTCAGCACTCTCAGCAGTAATACTAGTGTAGTGTGAATCCGAACAGTACCTTTAATCTGACATTCAGTCGTCGCTCAAATAATGTAGACAGCAGACAGTACAATAACATTCGTAAATGTAATAAAAATAACAAAACACAACAGACAATTCATCACCGCCAAAGCTCTAGAAAAACACACTGTTTGCCCACGATATATTCCTTTGTTTGTCGAAACGGGACGGTATAATGGGTGGAAAAGGGACAAAAAGTGTGTTAGAAGCGTAATTGCGCTTTTTCAGTTGACTGGTGACAATTGTACTGGCAAACGGTTTCGATTGTCCACCTTTCGGTGCAGCGCGGGCTGAAACGGGTTTTATTGTTCTAAAAATAATAGAAATGTGCTGGGAATACTGCTGTTGGATTGCATTGGGATTTCGGATGCATTTGTTTAGGATTTTATGGGAAATTGTTACCTGGAGATATGAAGCTACAACTATTATAATATAATATATGGTACCTACCTACCTATAACAAGACTGTGCTTACAATGGCTACAGTGCCAACTGAGAAATCTAATAAAATAATAAAATCCAGTAGGACCTACCTACCCATTTCTAAACTTCATGTAAGGATGCTTTACGAAATTAAACTATTCGTCTTTCAAAAAGTCTGCTAAAATATCTAATGCAGTAGGTAATATAATAATTCAACATAAGTTAATTACCTTTGACATTTTGCTGAAATTAGTCATGAAAATTCAAATTTATTAAAATTTCGCCTTTTAATAAAAATACCAAGGTCTTTTAAATCGAATCTATCCGTCGCCGGCCATTTCCATTTTTATAGAAGAAAAATAGTTATTAGGTTAAAAATTGCATTTTCTGGTCTTTATTAAATCAACGGAGTATTTTATCACTTCTTTTATTTCATTAATCTTTTAGCATTTACAAAGACTCTTAATAAATAAATAAGTATTATAGGACATTTTTACACAAATTGACTAAGCCCCACGGTAAGCTCAAGAAGGCTTGTGTTGTGGGTACTCACACAACGATAATATATAGATATATATACAGTGAAACCTGGATAAGTGGGATCTCAAGGGACCAGCAAATTTGTCTCACTTAAAGAGGTTTTCCACTTACCCAGGTTCCCAGTTAGCCAGGTACAAATAAATTTCTGTCTCATTTACAGAGGTTTCCATTAATAGAGGTGAGAATAGAGTATATTTCAGTTATAGAGGTGGTTAATAAGGTAATTAGTAATTATCTTTTTAAAATAAATAAGGTAAAATAATCCTTGTCCCTAAATATTTTTTAAGTCTGTTTAAATATTTCTTTGAATTTATTTTGAATGATTCTCCAAAGGATAGATATTTCAAAATTAAATTAAATTTGATACGGACTTTATTGCGTATTAGCATATTTTATAATTAAATAAATGAAAATTTGTTTTTTCGTGTTACTTATCAAAATTTCAGCTTTCGTTTCGATAGTTTTAACTACTTGCATAAATTAACTAAATCAAACTTGAAGTTGCTTAGACACAATCAGGCAAATGCGGAATATGTGGATAGACTAAGAGTTCAATGAAGTCCAAGTTAGAGAGGTCATAGATTGACGTTATCTCAGATACAGAAGTCAATTCCCTATAAAATTCTAAAAAATAATTAGGAAAATGTAATGTTATAATATAAATATAGTCTCAGTAAAAGAGGTAAAATACACTCTGTCTCAATTATAGAGGTAAATGTGACTATAAAATCACAACAACGAATCCCAGTTATAGAGGTTCGTTTTTTCTCAGTAACAGAGGTAATTCAGTGCTAAAGTGTCGGGACCGCACCATGAGTCCCAGCTATAGAGGTTTCTCACTTATCCAGGTCCCACTTAACCAGGTTTCACTGTATATACATAGAAAACAACCATGACTCAGGGACAAATATCTGTATCATAATACAAATAAATGCCCTTACCAGGATTCGAACCTGGGACCATCGGCTTCATAGGCAGGGTCACTACCTACTAGGCCAGACCGGTCGTCGAACTCTTGTAACGGAGCATGTAGTAGCATTGCTCCTGCACTGCTAACTTGACAGAGCGAGTGCGAATAGTGAGCGAAGCGTCTTTGTTTCAGCGTAGGCAAAAATTATTCCGTAAAGTGTCATTATATGGAACTTGGTAACTATGTAAACAAACCGCCATATTGAAATTGTCAAAGAACGATGAATTTACTAGTGACTTTTGTTTACATAGCAAGTTCCATAGAATGATACTTTATATCCAACTGTTCTCTATTGGTACCATTTATCAACAGATTCTAGTGAAATTTCTGAGTATGCTCGATACCTAATCATATAGAATTTTTTTCAATACGGATTTAAATAATTTTCAAAATGGTTGAAACATGGAGTTTCGCGAGGTATAACAGGCTAACAGCTCACTTACGGCGCGATTCGGGAAATGCATAAGAGATTCACTAGATACGAAATAGTAAAGATAAGTAAGTGACGTTCCACGACAAATGGTACCCTACGGCGGCTAGTTTACGCTATTATTAAGGTGGATGTCTAGGGATGGGATGCCGATTATCAGCCAAAAGATGGCGTCACTGTGCACGAATTGTGGATTTTCACTATTTCTCCTAAAATACAAAGTTTCATAAGATGTGTTGATATGTGCGAAAACTATAAAAAATACTACATCCAAATCGAGACATGTTCAACTCAACATTGTCTCAGTTCGTTATTACCGGAATCCAACTGCAAAATATTGCAATTTCTTGCATTCACGCACACTTACGTACTTAAAGGCACCTTAAAGTCAGTGTCAAATGTCAGCAGATTCGTAATGTTACAGTAAAGTAACCTAGAGGGCGCAGCGGATGAAGTGTTTATTGTTGAAAAAAGATTGGAAATTAAATAATAAATTCTTGTTTGAGCAACGATTAAGAATTACAAGGCATTCAGAAGCAACTAATGTTTTCGACCATCAACTGTCATGTGCTCGTGGCACCCGTAGCCTCTATTTTGAAAAAAAATCAGATTGTAGCTAAGATACATGGTTCAAACCCCGACAATGCCAATTTTTTTTTATTTTATAATTTTAACATTCTCTTTTGAATTATTTTAAGCGTATGTTATTCTTCGAAACTAAACTTACGTGAGTAAAACATTTTCAGTAATTTGATTATTTTTTAATAATATTATGGGAAGATATATAAAAGTATTTTTATTTTCCGGTTTTCAAAGGATATAAATAATGATTAAAATAATTTAAAAAAAGTCATGCATGAGGCTAATTAGGATCGCAGAATAGGTACATAAGAAGTCAACTATCGACGAAGTATAGCTGGTCAAGCAGATCTTGTCAGTAGAAAAAGGCGGCAAATTTGAAAAATGTAGGCGCGAAGGGATATCGTTCATAGAACATTTGGATTTCGCGCCTTTTTTTACTGACAAGATTTGCTTGACCAGGTATAAAATAAAAGTTTCCAAAATTTTATTGAAATGATATACCTACATGAAATAATCAAATACAACACATTTACTTAAAATAACTTTTAAAATAAGGCATATAAAATTACCAAAAAGATGAAATAAAATAAATACAAAAAGAAATGAGTCTTTGTTCGTGGTTTGAACCCTGTCATGCTGTTCAACTTGTTAGACTTATACTCAATAGCTAAAAGCCACTAGACCACTTGACCATAGTAGACCCGGGCGAAAAATGCCTTCTTATTTAAGTAACCCATTACTGTCAAAAATATCAAGTTTGAATTGATTTGAAATATAATTTTTCATTGTCGACTTATTGACATCCAACGTTGCGAGCATGTTGTACTTTAAACCATTTGGCAACGTCGCACGCGGGGAAATCTTCTGAAAATGTATGTCCTTTTATATTTTGATATTTATGGATATATGAGGATTCTTCTACTTATGTTGCAAATTGATTAAATTATCGAGAGACAAGAACAAGAAATATGATTCGGTTAAATTGTGTTCTAATGTATGGGGAAGACAAACTAATTATAGCCAGCCTTTTATGAATGTAGTATGATACCTTAGGGTATGGTGCTTTACGCACACTAGCGTCCCTTCCCCTCCCCCTGACGCAACCCCCCCTGTTTGCATGAAATATGTCCCGGTTCACAGTTTTTTACATTTTTTGAGGAAAGTATATATTTTAGGAAAAAAGTGTCAATGAAAGAAATAATCCTTAATAAATTCTTAATAAAAAAGGTCTTATTCATTTTTTTATATGATGCACCTAATTCATGTATTAGCTTGTCAAAATTCGAAATAACATAGTTTTTACTTAGGATTCGAAACTCATTTATTATACACAGTGTAACACGAGGAACCCGAATAATTTTGACAGCGTATTCCTGATCATATTTAGAGACAAAAATGTCCTATAAACTTTTTTGAAATGCGGCTAGTTTCAGAGTTAATACCAATTTAAAAAAAAAACAAGTTTCTATTGTTACATAGTTCAAAACGCCTTTTTGATGGCGATGTTGTTGTTTGGATTTAGTCTAAATATCCCTATTGATATGTCAAAAAGTGACAATTAAGTAACACGTTGCAAAAACTATGTTTTACGAAAAAAAAGTAAAAATCCATGTTAACTGACAAGTTTACCAATAAAATTTACTTTTTATGTACATACATATATAATATATATATTCAAAAAATTAAAAAAAAGCGGCCAAGTGCGAGTCGGACTCGCGTTCCAAGGGTTCCAAGGGGTATATTACACAATTTTTAACAATGTATTTTTTTATTTTTTATTTATTTATTTAGATATTTAATTCAGGGAACAAGGCCCATATTACAAATACCTTACAGACTAACATACATATGTATTTTATAAACTTAAAACTAAACATTATTTATGCGAAACGTGAGTGAAATCTTTAAAAAATCCGTAGGAGTCGGATCAAAAACTGTAATTAAGTCCGACTCACGCTTGACTGTACATTTCTAATAGGTTTTCCTGTCATCTATAGGTATAGACCTATTTTATGTATTTTTTCAAAATTTTAAACCTTGTAGTTTCGGAGATAAAGGGGGAGGGGGATAGTCATTTTTGCCTATTTTCTTGAATAACTTCTAAACTGTTTATTCTAAAATTATAAAAAATATATATTTGAGATCCTTACAATAAGCTCTTTCATTTGATATGTAACATGATATAGTTTGAAAATTTTTATTTTTGAATTTTTTCATTTACCCCCCAAAAGTGGCCCCCATGTTTAAAATTCATTTGTTTACAAACTTACATATGTGTATCAGATTTCAACTTGATTGGTCCAGTAGTTCCGGAGAAAATCGGCTGTGACAGACGGACAGACAGACAGACGCACGAGTGATCCTATAAGGGTTCCGTTTTTTCCTTTTGAGGTACGGAACCCTAAAAACAATAAAAAAAATTGTTTTCGGCGAAATTGACCTAAACTCATACATACATTTTTTCCTTCTTTTGACCTCAGAAATAAAATCTTTCGCATTTCTTGAGGACACCTTGTATAATAAGTGTTATAAAATGAATATAACCTTTTTTACTAAGAATTTAATAAGGAACTATTTCTTTCATTGACACTTTTATCGTAAAATGTATACATGAGGTCAAAAAAAGGAAAAGATGTAATATGTGTTTAGGTTAATTTCGCCAAAAAAAAAATTTTGTTTGGTTTTTTTTTTAATTTTGTAACACTTTAGGGTAGGCACCCAGTGTTATAAACGTCTGAATGTTATTATAGATAGGCACTTTATAGGTTAGAAAAGTAGATGTTTGTTTGGTAAGAATTTGGTGGTTAATATACGTTCTACACAGGTATTAGAGTAGATAGGTCAAGGTCGGAGACCAGTAATGTTGTTTTTAATCTTAATATATACGCTTTTGGCTATATTTAGAGGATAAAACTTACCGGAATGGTAGGTCATCAATCATCTATAAATCGTCGCATTTAGCGCATCCATTATTCGTTCCTGCGTTGTGCTGGGACATAAATACTTTGTTTTCGTTGGAGTTTACACATTTCGCAATTGAAATACATTTGTAACATGGTTATACTACGTATAAATGGCTTTAACTTGGTAAAACGGGTTGAAACAGTGTTGTTTTCTGTCGTCATAAACATTGACGTCCGTCAATGACAGTTGGTTTGTTGTCTGTGGTTTGGCACAAACAATCAGTCATACATAAAGAGTATTTATGAATAAACATTTAGTATGTGTTCTTTTATATTTTGCAATTCGTAGTTTTAAATAATGTCCTTATTTTTAGCTTTCGAAATTAGTAATTCTTTTTATTTTTGGTGACTTCGGTTTTCTGTAAATTGAATCCGGTCAGTTGCGATGTCATTGAATGGGAGGTTTTCCATTCACCACTTTGTCTGTGGCTTTTGCCATTTCCAATTTCGCTTCATCATGACTATCTTTCGAGACAAGATGTAAGACGTAATTTGTACATCATGTCGGCAATTGATTCATGGGCTTGGCCCAAAATATGATTAACCTAGCTTCCTATGCGCCGGTAATGGCGGCATAACCTTTTCACCTCTTTCAAACCAACTTGGTGAGTTGTCCACACTTTCTAAATATACGGAAGGAAAGGCGAAGTTGTTTATTGTCAATTGCAATTAGCTAATGTCGTGTTTTGGTGTGATTTTCCAGCAATCCCTTGACAAAGATGAGACATCATTTTGTTTCACCGCGTGCGCATACGTCGCCACGTCTGGTGTCTAATATAAGGGACTCGGCTTAGAAACCGGTAAGGATTTTTTAATCTCATTATTTCCGCAAGCTAAATCGCGCGTTGTCCCAATTAAATATAAATATAACTTTTTATAACATAACCTCTCTAAAACCTAGAACATTCTCTTTGTTTCTAGGGTTCCTTTGGCTAGGCCTGTCTTTTGGCTGGGCCTATCTCTTCCCTTGGCTCTTGGCCCTATGGCTTTTGGAAGATCTAGGGTGGTGTCGCACCATGCTAGAGGGGAAGCCGTCTTCTCCACTTAATTTTTGGACTCGAGGTGAAGTGTTTATTCGATAAAACTGTGAGTTAAAAACTTATATTTACATTAGTGACTGTGTTCCTTTGCTGGAAAGGATAAACAATATTTAAGTCTGAATTTCTTTTTAACGTGAACTTTCTACATGGTAAATTCTATTATTAATATGAAACCTGCAATTCCTATGTAGGATTTTGTGTGTATTACAGGCCCAAATATGCCTGAGATGTACTTAAGTTAAATTTAATTAGTAATAGTTACGGTACGTAATTTAAATGTTAAGTCTCGAGGCCGCAGCAGGTCTTATTGTGATGTAAAGTGAATAAAAGTATTTAGTAAATAAATTTGTATTTTCATTTGGATATGTCATACGTTTGATGAGTATAGTATCCTGGCGTCCTACTTTAAATATTTGGATATCTATTCTCACTCCATAGTGGCAGAAACCACGACCCTATCTATGCTCGTAGTTAGCCGTAAGCATTTTTGAATTTTTAAGTAGGTAGATCTTGGGGGTTCTGGACCACTTACCCAGAGCTCACCCTCCCCTATTACAGTGGCGTGCCCAACGTATGGCCTATGGAGTATGACATTTCCAAGTGAAACATTTTAGAAATATTTTAGTATTAAGGTTTTTATATGTAAAGGGAATTGCAAATTGTTGTTTGAAAGTGTTGTTTGTGTTGGAGGTTAAACTTATAAATTTAACCAATTTATAAATAAAGCTATACTTTATACGCTAAATAATTAGCTATACTTAAAGAGATTTTCTCAATATTTTAAAATACTTTAAAAGGGTTAAAATCTAATAAAATTTTAACTTATCTTTAAAATATTATAACTCTATACCTGAAACTGACTTACTTCTGATATTACATATCAATCTCGAAAAATGGATTTCATAAAAGCTGGTTGTAAAATCACCCATTTACATAAAGACGAAATGTCACATGAATTAGCGATTCGCAGACTTCCGGTTAATCCCATCTCACGTAGATCCAGTCTGTGTCAAGCTTTGAAACAGACTGCAGATTTAGCCAAAAAGGGTAGTTTAAAGTTCCCGGACTTGGTAATAAGTAATGAAGCTTCCGAATTAGAACTCTGTCAGCATAAGGTAGAGGAGATAGAGTTAGAAGCAAAAGGAGAATTATCAGCAGCGGCGATCGACAGGCTATCCTCGCGTTGCAAATATCTATTGTGTCGTATTTCACGGTTGCCTCAGGAGACCGAAGCGGTACTTCTGTTGAAAACGTTAATTACTTCTTTATTGGATCGGTTGAATGAGCAAGGCTCTTCTGCGTCGTCTGGTTCGGATGATGACTTTCAATCTCCTAACGAATCTCGTATTGTTAGGGAGATTATTTACAAAACGGATAGGACTTTTAATATAAAGTCAATTTAACTTTGAAATTATTCATCGGAAGGGCAAAGAACATGTCATACCTGACTGTCTTTCTCGTATTCATGTCAGTTCTATAAATTCTGTT
This sequence comes from Cydia fagiglandana, assembly GCF_963556715.1. Taxonomy (NCBI): domain Eukaryota; kingdom Metazoa; phylum Arthropoda; class Insecta; order Lepidoptera; family Tortricidae; genus Cydia; species Cydia fagiglandana. Next base: position 639,033 of record NC_085943.1, on the reverse strand, counting down.
ACTACTCAAGACCCTTGGTATCTTGATATATATAAAAAGGTATCTGAAAAACCTTCTCTCTTTCCCAACTTTAAAATTGAAAATGATAAACTTTTCCGTTACTCTAAGAATAAGTATCGTCTGACAGCTCAATTTGACTGGAAGCTGGTACTCCCTTATGAGCACCGAAATGAAATCTTAAATAAGTATCATGATGATCCTACTGCCGGTCATTTTGGCGTGGCTAAAACCCATTCCAAAATAGCGGACTTATATTATTGGCCTACGTTGTTTCAAGACGTGAAAGAATACGTCGATTCTTGTGAAATTTGTAAAACTTATAAACCTGTTAATTTAGCTCGTCCTGGCTTGATGGGTAATACCCGACGTATATCGTCACCAGGCGAAGCCATATCTTGTGATATTCTTGGTCCCTTTCCTCCGTCTTATTTGAGAAATCAGTATCTTTTTGTATGTGCTGATTATTTCAGTAAGTATGTGACTTTGTTTCCACTACGCAACATAACTGCGAAAGCTATAGTTAAGTGTATGGAAAAAGGGATATTTCTTATACATGGGGTTCCCAAATATATATTCTGCGACAATGGTGTTCAATTTACTTCAAAAGACTTTCGAGATTTAATGTCCAAATATAATGTCCCTCATATTTTCTATAACCCTAGATATCATCCTCAGACGAATCAAACGGAACGAGTGAACCGTGAACTAGTAAGAACTATTGCTTCATACGTGCGTTCTGATCACCGTAACTGGGATAAGAACATATCGGAAATACAATGTGCATTAAATACAGCTCGTCACGAAGTAACTAAAGATACACCGTATTTTCTAACACATGGTCGTCAGATGATTCTAGATGGTTCTCTTTATAATAGTGAAGGTCCTATAGATCAAAACGCGCTCGAATTAGATACCAGTGGTGCTTTTTCTGAAAAACTTAAAGAGCTCAAAACTATATTTCAAAAAGTGCGTAACTCGTTGATCGCCTCCCATGAACGTAATGCTAGGTATTACAACATGAGGAAGCGTCACGTAGAACTAGAAGAAGGGCAAATCGTTTATAAAAGATGTTTCCCATTGTCAAATGCAGCAAAACATTTCTCAGCTAAATTAGCGCCCCGTTATGACAAGTGTGTCATTCATAAAAAATTAAGTCCTCTTGTATACTCTTTAAAATCCTTAGAAGGAAAACTTCTAGGTAACTTTCACATAAAAGATATTGTACGTCCTGGTGAAGCCGAGCCGTCTTCATAACGGTACTCGTCTTTTCACTTGTTGGCTCAATACTTAAATTTGAAATATCCTATATGATACTAAATACTGAACTTACCTACTGAACTGAATGCAGCCTGACGCAAGCTTGTTTTCATCAGACCGGGTAATCGTTCCATGTATTTGATTCTATATATATTGGTACCGGATGCATACGGACCAATCTTAATCTTGATATGTCCTTATAAAGACATAAAACATTAAATAATCTGAATAAACTACAGAAACTTACTTAACTTATAAACCCTTAAGTGGGACTACTCTATAAAACATTATTAAATCGTGAAACGAGACTACGTTCTCAATAAACTCTGTACTATGTCCAAACTTTTGTTTGTCGATATAGGAATTGTGTATTGGCTAGATGATGCAGCTCTTTACTTAGTTCCACCTTTGTCGGTGATAGGCAATTTCTTTAATAAAGGGAAAGTTTTTTTTTCTCGGGTTGCCGTCTTTGACATCCTCTTCTAGATTTAGGTAAGTATTCACTAGGAATAAGTAGATCCGGTTCAAAATTAGTTGTTAGATTTCCTTGGTTGAATTGGCCATTCACCAAGTCATAGATATAAGTTTTGTCATAAGGTTTGTTTTCTTTACAGATTATCTGTGTTCTCGTGGTTAAGTTTGGTAGGTTAAGGTGTAACTTCATATTAGACGTATAAATTAAAAAAAAAAAATTTTTTTTTTCCAAAAAAAAATTTTTTTTAACCCAACTAAAGATGAACTGTAACACTTTAGGGTAGGCACCCAGTGTTATAAACGTCTGAATGTTATTATAGATAGGCACTTTATAGGTTAGAAAAGTAGATGTTTGTTTGGTAAGAATTTGGTGGTTAATATACGTTCTACACAGGTATTAGAGTAGATAGGTCAAGGTCGGAGACCAGTAATGTTGTTTTTAATCTTCATATATACGCTTTTGGCTATATTTAGAGGATAAAACTTACCGGAATGGTAGGTCATCAATCATCTATAAATCGTCGCATTTAGCGCATCCATTATTCGTTCCTGCGTTGTGCTGGGACATAAATACTTTGTTTTCGTTGGAGTTTACACATTTCGCAATTGAAATACATTTGTAACATGGTTATACTACGTATAAATGGCTTTAACTTGGTAAAACGGGTTGAAACAGTGTTGTTTTCTGTCGTCATAAACATTGACGTCCGTCAATGACAGTTGGTTTGTTGTCTGTGGTTTGGCACAAACAATCAGTCATACATAAAGAGTATTTATGAATAAACATTTAGTATGTGTTCTTTTATATTTTGCAATTCGTAGTTTTAAATAATGTCCTTATTTTTAGCTTTCGAAATTAGTAATTCTTTTTATTTTTGGTGACTTCGGTTTTCTGTAAATTGAATCCGGTCAGTTGCGATGTCATTGAATGGGAGGTTTTCCATTCACCACTTTGTCTGTGGCTTTTGCCATTTCCAATTTCGCTTCATCATGACTATCTTTCGAGACAAGATGTAAGACGTAATTTGTACATCATGTCGGCAATTGATTCATGGGCTTGGCCCAAAATATGATTAACCTAGCTTCCTATGCGCCGGTAATGGCGGCATAACCTTTTCACCTCTTTCAAACCAACTTGGTGAGTTGTCCACACTTTCTAAATATACGGAAGGAAAGGCGAAGTTGTTTATTGTCAATTGCAATTAGCTAATGTCGTGTTTTGGTGTGATTTTCCAGCAATCCCTTGACAAAGATGAGACATCATTTTGTTTCACCGCGTGCGCATACGTCGCCACGTCTGGTGTCTAATATAAGGGACTCGGCTTAGAAACCGGTAAGGATTTTTTAATCTCATTATTTCCGCAAGCTAAATCGCGCGTTGTCCCAATTAAATATAAATATAACTTTTTATAACATAACCTCTCTAAAACCTAGAACATTCTCTTTGTTTCTAGGGTTCCTTTGGCTAGGCCTGTCTTTTGGCTGGGCCTATCTCTTCCCTTGGCTCTTGGCCCTATGGCTTTTGGAAGATCTAGGGTGGTGTCGCACCATGCTAGAGGGGAAGCCGTCTTCTCCACTTAATTTTTGGACTCGAGGTGAAGTGTTTATTCGATAAAACTGTGAGTTAAAAACTTATATTTACATTAGTGACTGTGTTCCTTTGCTGGAAAGGATAAACAATATTTAAGTCTGAATTTCTTTTTAACGTGAACTTTCTACATGGTAAATTCTATTATTAATATGAAACCTGCAATTCCTATGTAGGATTTTGTGTGTATTACAGGCCCAAATATGCCTGAGATGTACTTAAGTTAAATTTAATTAGTAATAGTTACGGTACGTAATTTAAATGTTAAGTCTCGAGGCCGCAGCAGGTCTTATTGTGATGTAAAGTGAATAAAAGTATTTAGTAAATAAATTTGTATTTTCATTTGGATATGTCATACGTTTGATGAGTATAGTATCCTGGCGTCCTACTTTAAATATTTGGATATCTATTCTCACTCCATAGTGGCAGAAACCACGACCCTATCTATGCTCGTAGTTAGCCGTAAGCATTTTTGAATTTTTAAGTAGGTAGATCTTGGGGGTTCTGGACCACTTACCCAGAGCTCACCCTCCCCTATTACAATTTTATGAATGAATTTGTACATAAAAATTAAATGCTATTGGTAAACTTGTCACTTAAAATGGTTTTTTTTTCGTAAAACTTAGTTTTTGCAAAGTGTTACTTGTCACTTTTTGACATATCAATAAGGATATTTAGACTAAATCCCATAGTAGCAACATCGCCATCAAAAAGGCGTTTTGAACTATGTAACAAGAGAAACATGTTTTTTTTTAATTGGTGTTAACTCTGAAACTAGGCGAATTTCAAAAAGTTTATAGGACATTTTTGTCTCTAAACGTGATCAGGAATACGCTGTTAAAATTATTCGGTTTCCTCATGTTACACCGTGTATAATAAATGAGTTTCGAACCCTAAGTAAAAACTATGTTATTTCGAATTTTGACAAGCTAATACATGAATTAGGTGCATCATATAAAAAAATGAATATGACCTTTTTTATTAAGAATTTATTAAGGATTATTTCTTTCATTGACACTTTTTTCCTAAAATATATACTTTCCTCAAAAAATGTAAAAAACTGTGAACCGGGACATATTTCATGCAAAAAGGGGGGGTTGCGTCAGGGGGAGGGGAAGGGACGCTAGTGTGCGTAAAGCACCATACCCTAAGGTATCATTCTACATTCATAAAAGGCTTGTAATTAGTTTTTCAAAAAGCACAATTTGGCCGAATATATGAAAGAGGGTCATTGTTGTTGTAAAAGGTGTGCAAGAAATGATACGTTACTGCACTAGAGCAGTTTAGGTTCCAATTCCAAGTACGATTTTATTATTCTTTTTACAATAAGCAATTGAAATTTGGGTATAAATGGATTTGTTATACAATTTCCATTCTGATATTTGACTCCCCATTCCATAAATAACGATACTTTTGGCCAAATTGTTAATTGAAAATACCTACTCTCAAAAATACCTACTATAAAAATGTATTTAAAAAAACACATGCATTTTACTTTCCTCGTATGCGAAATGAAAAGTAGAGTGTTTTAACTCGGGTGAAAAGCAGCATTTTTGGAAAAAAAACCAGGCAAGTGCGAGTCGGACTCGCGCACGAAGGGTTCCGTACCATAATGCAAAAAAAAAAACAAAAAAAAAGCAAAAAAAAAACGGTCACCCATCCAAGTACTGACCACTCCCGACGTTGCTTAACTTTGGTCAAAAATCACGTTTGTTGTATGGGAGCCCCATTTAAATCTTTATTTTATTCTGTTTTTAGTATTTGTTGTTATAGCGGCAACAGAAATACATCATCTGTGAAAATTTCAACTGTCTAGCTATCACGGTTCGTGAGATACAGCCTGGTGACAGACAGACGGACAGACGGACGGACAGCGAAGTCTTAGTAATAGGGTCCCGTTTTACCCTTTGGGTACGGAACCCTAAAAATATCATCTACTAATGTTATTGTTATGCACAAGCAGAAGATATTATAGAATCTTGTTTATTTACAAGAAGATGACATTTTTCTCCACGTACCTATATATTTTTGAGAAAAATATGTATAGCTAGGTATTTTAGTTTAAAAATCATTGTTACAATAAATATAGGCTTTTCCAGAGAACATTTACCGAAACGAAAGCAGAATTCACAAGGGTTTTCGGTGGACGACCGTAACGCGAATGATTGTTTGGACTGACCTTTCTATAAATATATAAATGTATTTTATTGTGTAATAATCATAATAATTATTAAGTTATATTAAATCTGGGAATGAAATTATATCAGAAAGGAGATTCTTAAATGAGTAGGTATACTCGTAACATGCTTTGTGCATTAAATATACCTCCCTCTATTGAGTGAAAATAAAACAAAATACACAGGTAATCTGTGTTGCGGTTTTAAAGTGCCATCTGTTACACCTTTGGCAAATTAAAAATGATTGCTTGTCAAATGAAGTCGCCATGTTAGAATTACACCGATACTATAAGCATCACTCACACAAACAAGCAATGAGGCAAAATTTTACCAATATTCAAAGGCTTTTTTCTTAATAATTTTAATCAAAATCTAGTATTTTTTTACGTTAAGCGAAGACAGAAATATATATACTACCCAAACATTACATATACAAGCGAAGAAACCCTATATAATAGGAGCTAGGGTGCCAAGAAAGTTTGTATGAAAATCGAGCAAGGAGAACCACCTTAACGCCGCTCCAATATTCAGCCGGGGCAATGGTACCTTTTGCCGTGGAACGTCACATATCTTTACTATTTCATATCTAGTGAATCTCTAATTCATTTCCCGAATAGCGCCGTTAGTTTCATTTCTCCAGTTCCAGTGCTTATGTCTCGTTGTGTGCAGCCGTTACGTAAATGTAGCGGCATTTAGGGCGCGGTAATTAGACTATTGGGCACACTCGTAACAGAGCAACTGCTTACAGTGCTTACATTGTCCAAGTGACGTAAAGCGAGAGCCAAGCGCCACTATTTCTGTTTAGGTAAAAATTCTTTCATATTTGCAGTAACGTAAAGGAAAGAGTGACTCACATTGGACCGGGCCGTGTCCGAGCCGGAGCTTCCTGCCGAGCCGGAGCTTGATCGCCTGTTACGTAATAGGAAAGCAAGCGCCGGAAGCTCCGGTCCGGACACGGCCCGGTCTAACGAGAGTCATCCTTGAGTGTTGCTTAAGTGTTTGAAATGCTTCTGTTTTATAGATAATATGTGCAATTTTCAATACCGGGTGTGGCCTGTCATATGAGCAAAAAATTAAACTGTAAGCTGTGCTCCTCATACTGACCAACAGTTGTTGAGCGACTTTTTAAAATAACTTGTGGTTTGATTTTTAATACACTCTAAAGTTTATTCTAAGACGCAATGTATTGCGAATTTTGTTAAGTTTAAGGCGTGACAAGCAATATCAATCACAATGATATGGCGTGGCGATGGCGTCCATTGAAGATAATATTTATTTTGTATGAAAAATAGAGAGTCAAAGTAATTCATAATTTATAAAAGTGGTAGAACAAAAGTGTCACCGTTTGAGGAGTACAAAATCTATGTTTTAATTATTTTCTCATGTTACAGGCCACACCCGGTAGGTATAATCCCGCATACGAAGTTACCAAAAGTCGTACATAAAAGTTTTGTTCCTCTAAGTATGTGTAGGTGTACCTCTAAGTATATGTCGAGTGATCACTCTATGTTTACAAAAATCCCTTATCTTTGCATTGGACATGAAGAGGGCAAGTTTGGAACTTGGCTGAATGCTCTACCCCGGAGATTACCTCTCATAGACTACACAATACACAATTACCAGATAATCGTAATAAATTTACATATAAATATGTCTTCTTGTAGGTACCTACTATAATTATAATATATCGTACTAAACAGAGATACGAAAAAACTATAAATTTTATTTATCTGTCGGTCAATTTTAATGTTAAAATGATAAATAACTTATGTCGTTTTGCTATCACTCGCGCGTGTATTTCGCTATATAGCGCGATCCAGGCCCACGACCGAAAGGTCAAAATTACGACATTTAGATATTATTTTTACATAATACGTTAGTAATATATATACTAATAGTTCATCATCATCATCATCATCTCAGCCATAAGACGTCCACTGCTGAACATAGGCCTCCCCCTTTTTTGGGGGGTGAATGCCATAATCGCCACGCTTGGCAGGCGGGTTGGCGATCGCAGTTAGTACACCGAATTTGAGGGACGCTGCTGCCCGTCCACCGGTGGTCTTGGACGTGGTTTAAGGACATACCCGGGACATACTAATAGTTATGATCAAATAATTTAAATATAATTTTGAAGTAGCAAAAATGTACGCTCAGGTTGAATTCCATGTTGTAACCAAAAACCTTTTCATCTATAGGTCTATGTAGTGCATAATAATTATTGTCCTTCGTATTTTCTCGGAAACGTTCGTATTCGTCATGCTATTTAGTGAACCTCAGTACTTTATGAATCGAGACTGGTAAAAATAGCAAGACACGTTCGTACGATTCCGTGAAAATACGAAGGAAAATAATTATGCACTACATCTCGCTGGCCCAATATTACAGGGTTCTATTTTTCACTTTTATCGAACTGAAATTTGAACATTGTCATAGTGACATTAACGGCTCGATTCTGAAAATGAATTAGATCTCTACTAGACCTCAACAAGTTACGATATGGATAATTTAAAGATATTTAAGATAGATATGTCAAATTTGACGTTTCCGCGATTCTGGCGGTCCTCTTGAACGATTTCGACAAGTTATGACTTAGATATCCAAGTCACATCTAGTCGATATCTAATGTAAATCTAGTTGATCTCTATATCGTCTCTAGATCTTGTGATTATCTCGTTTCCCGAATACGCGTATAAGTCGAATTTCAAGTATCTTGAAAATGTAACATAGAACCCTGTAATATTGGGCCAGCGATCTGTAAAACTGGTAAGTGGTCTGTGTCTCTACCCTTATCCCTCTCATTACGAATGGAGATTTGAGGAAGAGCCCTCGAATACACTTTTGTAAATTGACTGCCTCGTTTATCTGCATGCTTTGCTTTTTACAAGTTTCGCTGGAATTAATTATAGATGGAAGTATTTTTGGAATAGTATTTAAAATATTTTGAAATGAGACCATTTACATTTATAACAAGCTCTTTTTTAGTTTCACCTGTCCTGTTGTCTGTAATCGAATCTTGCAAACAAATTAAGACCCCTTTCCGATTATTCGATTGAGCTGAACTGTAGACGGGTTGTTTTTCCTTTTGAGTTACGGAACCCTATTTATTTTATATTACTAGGTTTACTGATGGCTAGCACTCTTTATGTCAATGGTGCTTAATCACTAATCAGATTCAGTGGTCCTTTCAATTATCAACAGAAAGACCCTTTGTTGACTTTATGCGCCATGTAAAGTCGCCATCAGATATATCGGAGCGGCCAAGGTATTCACAATATCTGAACACGCACTCTAACGCCCTGACAATAGAGGCGTGTAAAAATCATTTTTTTTGTATGGAAAGGCATAATAATTATTTCAAAAATGAATTCCTCGTCCCTAATTTATACGAAAATGATATATAACTTGCCCTAGTTGCTAAGACTAGGAAGGAATATAGCATAGATTGGACCTGGGAGCCGACCCTTTCACCCCCCCCCCCTTTTTGGGAGGTCTGCATGGTACGATCTCCTGGCTACCGGGCCAGATCAACTTTGTTTGACCTAAGGAATAATCGTGCCAAGCGGCATCGCCTGAGACTAAAGTGCATGCACTTCCATACATTTGTGTTCCTTACTAACCCTACTATTACGAGCAATAAGAATGGGGCATGGATGGTGTCAGTACAGCGGTGTAACACCACTCCAACGCGATTGGTTGATGAGTTCTCATCACGCGCGCGATTGGTCGCTACTAATTGCGTTAGACTGCACGATTGGCTTGAATTCGTGAGTGACACCGCTGAACTATGTCCATTACTGTCCGTAAGGCCCGTTCTGAGATATAACGTCAATAGCCATGTAAGTGTTTGCTTTCAATCAATTAGTTGGCAGCCCTTGAAAATAAAAATTGGATGGTCCCATTATCATATAGTTCCAAGCAATATAATGTCATGTCTGAGCGATACATAATATAAAGGTAGTGGTAGTGATAAGCAAGTTAGTTACGTAGAGCCCAAAATGAGAATCCAAAATTGAATGTAACAAAGTATCTTGTTCTGTAAAACGCAAGGTGGCTTGCTCGAAGCCAAACCGCTAAAGTTAGTAAAAAGAGGCGAAATACTTCAACTTCTAGTTCATTTATCGTAGATTGTTGGCGTCGTTCGAAACGCACTAGCAACAGTTTTGCTAGTTCAATCTAGGGTTGTCACTGCTTCGAACGTATTTTTAAGTAAACATTTGTAGGGACATCCGTAAAAAAAGCAATGATTAGGTACTGTGAGATGTGGTGGACCAAAGTAGTGGTAGACATGGGTCGACGAATCGCTATGTACTTTTCATGTTATTGTATAAAATTATGAATTTCGTTACTCTTAAATGGGCCTGGGCTGGGCACGTATTTTATCGAGGTGATAGTTGGCATACTTAAGCGTATCCTACCGTAAAGGCCTTGTTCTATTACCTACTCGTAGATGAGAGGATGTAATTTAAAAGTTTGCAGGTCTACAATTCGGCCTGGAGGAAAATTAGAGATGCGTATGCCCAACGGTGGGCGCATAACAAAGTAATTGGAACAAGGAAGAAACAAACAAGAATGTTTTGAAATATCGCTCGATGACTTAAATAATTTGCAAACTTTATACCCGGCAACCCTGGTGTCTAGCGCGTTTTAGATTTTACACTTTTCAAGTTTCGTGTCGGGAATAGAATGCCGAAGTTGCTCCGAGTTCGCTATTGTTGCAGATTTCGAGGGATTCTGTGAGCTTAAGTAGTTTCATAACGTCGGGGTAATTGTTTAAAATGTTAGCTTAAGCCTGAGATAGAAGTTTAAAGTATGCTTTTCGTGGCGAAAATAATAATTATACGTATACTTGTTTTTTTACTAACCCTGATGTAAAAACTCGTCAGAGAAACGTCTGCTTATAAACTATAGTGTTATTACTATTATATATTTAGTTAGAAAATGTCTTTTAAATCTAGAAAACGTATGTACAGTAAAAACTCTACAGTTAGACATGGGCCTAACATTTGTTTTCAGTGAGGACTTAAAAATAAAAATATATAAAAATAGGACAATTTTACACAGAATAAACGAGTCCCTCTTCATGCTTTTGTATTAATATTTTATATAAAAAAAATTATACTGATTTATGTAAACTTTAAGGACGTTTGTTTGTTTGTTTTTATTATTTGTGAAAATTTCAACTGTCTAGCTATCACAGTTCATGAGATACAGCCTGTTGACAGACAGACGGACGGACAGACAGACAGACGGACAGCGGAGTCTTATAATATAGTGATAAGGTCCCGTTTTTACCCTTTGGATACGGAACTTTAACAATTGGCCCATTTTAAAAAATAATTAAAAACAATTTAGAAAAACCATGGCTTGCTTGAGTTAGATTCATTATTTCCTTTACTTTAAATATTACCAGATATATTTCTCTCCTAAATTCTCGGTACAACACACAAACATCGTTTATCCAAAGGCTTTCGGGCAAAGCCTTGATTTGCATATGTTTTATGTAAACAACTCAAAAGCCCGTACCTTTCAATAAAATTACTTCGAGCATATCATAAATTCACCAACTCCATACTAATAATAACCATAATCACAGATCTGTCGCAAACTCCGAAGTTAGTCAATTGTCAAAATTGTGGCAACCGGCGGCCACTTTACGTGATTAAGTCGGGCGAAGTTTGGAAACCGTTGCGCGGGAATGTTTGACTACCGCTGGAAATTGGGAAGTTTGAGGATTATGTGTAGCTTGTATGAGTAGTATTGTGTTAGATTCGTTGTCTGTATAATAAAGAAGATCTGACATATAGAAAACTGGCGATATTTTTTTTATACTTAAATAGGTACCTACTCTTGACGCAAGTAAGTATAACCGGTTAGCAATGATACGGATTAGCAAAGCAATATCTATTGTTGTTTTTAATGTGTGTAATTCTTAGAAGTACATATGTTGTTATTATAATAAATAATAATAAATAAATAAATATTACAGGACATTTTACACTAATTGACTGAGCTCCACGGCAAGCTCAAGAAAGCTTGTGTTGTGGGTACTCAGACAACGATATATATAATATATAAATACTTAAATACATAGAAAACAACCATGACTCAGGAACAAATATCTGTATCATCATACAAATAAATGCCCTTACCAGCATTCGAACCCGGGACCATCGACTTCATAGGCAGGGTCACTACCCACCAGGCCAGACCGGTCGTATTATGATGTTATACATATTTTCAAATTAATGTCAGACACAAATGTAAATGAACGAGTAATGTTACTTTATTTAGAGTAGACTATGGGTGACTTGGGAAACGCCAACCGGGCAAGAAAGACATTATACCACTGATTACCAGTCCGCCGGACGATATCGGCTTGTCAGTTATAAGCAAAATTCGACAGCTGCGAACAACTGACAGGCTGATTCCGTCCGGCGAACTGGTAATCTCTGGGCCCCTTAATATTGCAAGGATTGTGAAACCATTCACAAACTATCTTCTGTATTAACATAAATGTATTCCGTTATGCGCAATCCGTAAAAGTGCCTCTAGCCAGTAAGAAAACTTTGAAATTGTGTTGAAAACTGTTCCGTAGACTATACGAGCATTGCCTGCAAAATATTACTAAAATATGTATTTATTTATTTATTTAATCTTTATTGCACATAAGGAAATACACTGTACAAAAGGCGAACTTAGTGCCATAAGGCATTCTCTACCAGTCAACCTTTAGGCAAAGCAGATAAGTTGTAGGCGGTGCAAAAACATGTAGTAGATGATACAATTAGGTGCCTGTACGAACACAATACAATCATAATAAATACACTAATATAAACATACATAAATATAAATAATATTGATACAAATACATATACCTACTTACATATACATATACATATCACTGGGAGATAGATTCTAATTGAATCATTTATGATTTTGACCTATACGGATATGATGGTCGTTCTTGTCTACGTGACAGCGTGATAGAACGGTGTACGTCACTTTCTATCACGCGATGGTAAAAAGTGACAGTTATTTTATCGCGTGGATAAAACCATCCATAATACCCCGGGTGGTTTTAATACGACCTTCACTATCGTCTTGGGCCCCGATTCGGATTTTGAAATAGACATCTATTAGATATCTTTTAGACATCACCAAGATACGATAACGATATGTTTAAGATCTAACCTGTCAAATTTGACATTTGCGCGATTCTAGAGATACTCTTGAACGATTTCCACAGGATATGACTTAGAGATCCAATTCACATCTAATAGATATCTTACTCTATCTAACGTAAAAGTGACATTGGTTGCCCGAATTGCTCTGCAAAAGAGAACTAGTTGATATCTAAACTATAACGTATCTAGAATGGATCTAGTACGTGTCGTCTCTTGTGAATATCTTGAAGTTCGAATACGGCAGTTGGTGTTTGGCACGCATCTCACTCACAACTTAAACTTTATTTTGTATGCACAAATTAGTCACTCATTTAATCAAGGAAAATGACATACACATTTATGTATACAACGAAGCGAGTAACTAAAATTTACGATTAAATTTTTATATAAAATAAATATTATCGTATACAATGAAAATACCACAAACTTTAGGGTAATATATTATTATAATGTGTTGAATGCTAGAATGATTTGTGGGATTCTATTTGCGGTCAATCGTAAATTATTCTGTATCTGTTTTGCGGTTTTACGGGATTAGTAATAATGAGTTAATATAACCAACCCGAGGAAAATACAGTTACCTACTGACTGTCGAATATTACAAATCAAATCCTGATGAACGCTATTAACACTTTCATTGCCAGTAAGTGCAAGGGGTTACGCTCGTAGCGCGTAGCCGCGGTTTCGCCGTATGAAGCGCGTCGTCGCTACGAACAGTGTACCCGACAGTCGGGTTCTTGGCGCTGAATGTGTTAAAAGTCATTCTACCAACAACCCTAGGAAACAACTTAAAAACATCAACTTACTTTGCCACTTGTGAATAAAATACAACTTTCTCACCAGTTTTCAAAGAATAAAGAGAGCCTTTACGAGCAGTTTTGGTGAAAATAATTTAGTTAGTAAAGTAAGACCATAAAAATCTGCAACAATTTTGATAGCATAAGCAGTACAATACTGTGCCTCCAGTGTAAAAGGGTTAAACTCGAGTTTGTCCAAATTACAAATTTTGCCAGTACAAGGTTTATTACATGAAACTAAATCTTCTGTGCTGACACCCACGGCCCTACGACTTCTAATTGCTGAGATATCGATTGTGCAAAAGGGTTTAAGTTTGCCAAAAATCGTAACCATTATGTTCAAAACGATTTATTTTTATATAATCTCTTTTAAAAAATTGGTACTTAAGAATCGTGTTACGAACGATAGTTAAAGTAAAGTTTAATCTTAATGAATAAACTACATTTCAAGAAACATTCGGTGTAAAGAAATCAAAATTCACTTAGATCTATTTCAACTACCGAGTCTAGTTCGTGAATGACGGTAAAACTTAAGTTTTTTTATTATTCACAAACATTTTTAAGACGTCATGATGTGTAAAGGGGTATAAATAATTTACTTTGACCGTTTTTCACCATCTAGTTTCGTTAAATTGAGTTAATGATTATGGTTAACGTTCACTTAGATTCCTTTCCATATAATTTTTTTTTGTTGGTCAATGTTGTGCAAAACGGTGGAAGTCAAATATCAAAAAGAAAGTCCTTTAGAAGAAAAGACATCTAAAAGGCTGATTATGAAATAATTGTGCAACAAAAACAAAAAATAAAAAAACAAAGATGGGGAAGTAAGACAAACAAGTACAACTGCCCTGTTGTCAGTACAACACTACTACAGTACAACAGTACAACATTACTCTGTTCAGTAACCATTCACAATTTCAACAGAGTAATTAAATATATTAAGTCACTCGTTAATTACATTAATATTATTCTCTTTGGTTTGTTTTTTGTACCATCAATCTAAAAAAAATGCAATATTTAGTTCCCAAAATGGTTTCTTTACACAACACAAAAGTTCAAAAAGATTTTAGCAACACTAGAGAAAGTGCAGTTTAACCTTTTCACACACTCATTATTTTTGTGAAAAGGGATATAAGTTGTTTGCAGACTTATCTTGGTTTAACTCTACTTTTAATCACTGTTACAGCTGTTACAATAACTGGTAGAGATTTTAAATCTTCGAATAGGCCACTCACGGCGCGATTCGAACTTTAAGATATCGCGCCGTTAGACATTCACTAGATATGAAATAGTAAAGATATGTGACGTTCCACGACAAAAGGTACCTTATGGCAGCTGGCGCTTACGCTTATTATTAACGCCGCTCCAATATTCAGTCGGGGTAATGGTACCTTTCGCCGTGGAACGTCACATATCTTTACTATATCTTATCTAGTGCATCTCTAATTCATTTCCCGAATCGCGCCGTCAGTAAATAGTAAAGAGTGTAGAGACTTCAATAGTACATTATTGTCGAGGCTCGGAAGTAGCTACTTGCAGACTGAGGATTCGTTTTAAACGGACGACCTTGGGAGTCCGTTTAATTGAATCCGAAGCCAGCAAGTAGCCTTCCAGCCGAGTCATATATAGTGCTTTTCTCAAAAATGGTGCAAGAAATATAAATATCATGGAAATATTTTACAAAAGCAACGTTCTTACATATATATTTTGACAGAAAAAAGCCCTTGGCGACTTTTTATTATTTTTTTAATAAAAAAATAGAAGTGTATTTTTCTGACAAAAATACGCCAACCTATTTGAGACATCTAAATAGTCGCGGTACTAATTATCTGTTTGGCTGTTTAATGGGCCTATGCCTTCATTTGATATGGTCATTTCAACTTTTAAAAAGTTTGGAACTCGACAAATAATGGAATTTGTATGTAACACTGCAGTCCCAAAATCGAGACTGCAATGTTTTTAACTTTTTAATTTTTGACTGACCATAAACTACGCGCTTCGCAACCTACTTTTTAGACGGCAAAGTCGACTTTGCCGGTCATTTTTGAGAAAAAGATATTTAATCAAGCCAATTTACACTAAAGCTTGTTATTGACATTGTTACGATAGAGCGTTAATTTAAAAACATGAGATTGTGCTCATAATTTGTTTACTCTAGCGAGCCATGATAGAGTAAAGTCTAAAGTGGGTTGTAAAAGCCATGCAAACTTGTTATAACTTGTTCGAGTTTTTATGACAGCCTCAGTTCAGACAATCCTTATTTCCATGCTTGCAGGTAGGGTTGCCATCTCTAAAATTTAGCAACCAGGACAAGACGTGTAAAAACCCCGGATTTTGGAGCCCAGAACCCGGACATTTCAACAGTTTTTTTTTTAAACTTAATCAATATAAGTTTAAAAAAAAACTGTTTAAGTTGCGTCGCCCGGCGGCGGTCGAAGACTTGAAATTTTTAAACCCGGACTACAAATGAAACCCCGCCCGGACGCTCCCCGGACGCCCTCTAAACTAGGACAAATCCGGGGAAACCCGGACGGATGGCAACCCTACTTGCAGGGAAGTTGGCTAAGCAGATAAAAAATAAATTGTTGGTGACACGGAATTAGGTACTACGTTTTAATCTTATAACGTCCGTTTTTATACATATGCCTTACAAAAGAATAAATTACATACAGCTAAAGAACAAATTAGATTATTTTAATTAAGTATTTTGATTTGTGTTTCAAGTATTATAAATTATAGCTGCTATAATTTATAATGCTGCTATTATAAATTACAAACTGAAATAGATGTCATATATTGAAAAAAAGTGAGAAAATTATTAAAAAAAATACATTTTTATTGGTAATACCTACCTACTCCGCATAAAAACATTTATTCCAGCTACAGATAACATCAGTACACGTACGGGTTTAATTAAAAAAACATGTATTAAATACAAGTGTAACCTCAAAGAATGTGTAAAAACGGCGTACGTGCCGCCGCGGGCAAGAATTTCATTAAACTTGCCTCGTTGGGCGAGGCTGGAGAATTACTAGTTGCCGAGCCACCGGGTAACTGTCACACCGTAACGGATGTTTGTGGAAGAATTTAGGTATGACAAAAGCTTTACCATACCTAAATTTATGGCTTGGCCATCTCGAAAGGATGGGTGAAGATCGGGCAGCCAAAAGGGCCTACTTGGGTCGACCAACTCTGGGCACCGCCGTCCTGTTGGTCGTCCTAAATACCATTGGGCAGATAGAGTGGAGGCAGATCTCCATGAGCTCGGCGTCGGCGAAAGCTGGCGGGATACCGCTCTGGACCGATCAAAGTGGCGTGCTCTTGTGTTGGAGGCCAAGACTCATTTTGGGTCAACGCGCCAACCAAGTACGTAAGTAGTAAAAGCTTTAGCGGAATAATTTAAACTACCGTCGTACAATGCGAAGACCAAAAAAAATATACGTATTTATAGGTTTTAGGGAGTATACGAAACCGGATACGAAAATGATGATCATTTTGGAATCCAACATGTCTGGCTTGCACTTTGACATAAAATTCGTCATGAGTGTCGTTTTATAGGTTTCAGGGAGCGCAAAATTCGAATATGATAACAGTTTTGGAATTCAAGATGTCTGCCGTACACTTTGTCATACAAGTCGTCATGGATGTCGATTTATAGGTTATACGGAGTGCCAATTTTAATAATGATGATCATTTTGAGTACCAGATGTCTGCCGAGTCGTCGTGTATGTCGATTTATAGGTTTTAGGGAAAGCAGAATTCATAGAACGGGATCTTATTACTAAGCCTCCATCACCGTCCTTGTGTCTGTCACCAGACTGTATAACATGAACTGTGATAGCTAGACAGTAGAAATTTTCATATTTCTGTTGCCGCTATAACATCAAATACTAAAAACTATATAAAATACATGTTTAGGTAATTAGGAAGGGTCCCGTACAACAAACTTGATTTATTTGCCCTTATTTGCGTAATTGTATGGAACCCTTCGTGTGTCAATCCGACTCGCACTTGGCCAGTTATATAATTTCTTACTTGCTCTCCTTATGTTGTTTTTGTTTGCTTTAAGTACCTAATGGGCTTCAGAAACAAAAAAAAAACACTCCAGTAAGTTTTTACATAAAAAAACAAAGCATTTATTTTCAGGCTACTTAGGCCCATAGATACATACCTTACTGACTAACATATAATATAGGTACAATAATATAAATCTATCTATAATCTACCTATAATATAGGTACAGAATACAATTCGGGACGGTGTGAGAAGCGGCCTGCAAGGCTTTTGATTTTATAGCCGCACTAATTTTAGGTGTAAGCGCGGCATTTTGTCATAGCTTGTTACGGCCCGAGTTGTGGCAGCCCTGGCCAGGAGCCTTATTCTGATTGCAATAACAAGTTATGAATTTGATCACCCCAAGATCTGTCTGTTTTCTACAATGATTCTCTCTGCTTTGCCTTAAGGTTGACTGGTAGAGAATGCTTTTGGCATTAAGTCCGCCTTTTGTACGATAAGTTTTTCTTTTGTGCAATAAAGTTTAAATAAATAAATAAATAAATAAATAATTTCTAGTAGAAATGTCATAACAAACTGTGACTAAGTAATAATAAAAATAAACACAAAATAACATTTTTTTAAACTAAATCGATTTATTCCCTAAGTTACAGAAATATCACTTCTAACAGTAGACAGATCATATCAAAAACAAATCCAGATCAAATTCATAACCTGTTGAAGGACTCCCGCGAGTAGGTAGATCAGTGCCCCAAACGCGTTAGTTCCGCGTAGCATTATTCCCGATCGCATTTTCCCCCGACGCGCCGCGCCATCACGTTTTGACTTCTATAAATCTTTGCCAACGTATTTCTGGCCACTGTACAATCAGAATAAGCCGCCAGGGTTGACAACTACAGTCTCGTTAAATAATAAGCTGAGCGTTGGTAGCCTTGTGGTGAAGCGTGTGGCTTTCAACAACAAAAGGTAGTGAGTTCAAACCCAGAGGCCCGGTTCAATTTAACAACTTGTTATCGCTTTGATATTATTCTTACCACTAGCTTTTCCGCAAGGAAAACATCGTGAGGAAACCTGCATATTTAAATCTGCGAAGAATTTCAAAGGCCATTCATAATAAAAAAAAAAAGGTGTATGTGAAGTCCCCAATCCGCATTGGGCTAGCGTGGGGACTCTAGCCCAAGCCCTCTCGCGCATGAGAGGTCTGTAACCAGCAGTAGGGCGTATATTAGGCTGATCATTATATTATATTATAAGTAAGTCCGTCTCATGCGATCACTCGTAAAGTTTTATCAGCATCGTAAACATATCACTTTAAACTCTCGCGTTTTGTACACATATTCAATTACACAAACGGGTCTACCGCGATATAATTTCATTATTTTTACCTTTAATTCCGACGTTCCAGCTGAGTTGCACCAGCTGTGGTCACGGAAAGACTGACGTCCCAACAAGTGGTGTTTTATTAATATCTCCGTTGACATTTGTAGTACAACAAAAGGTAGTGAGTTCAAACCCAGAGGCCCGGTTCAATTTAACAACTTGTTATCGTTTTGATATTATTCTTACCACTAGCTTTTCCGCAAGGAAAACATCGTGAGGAAACCTGCATATTTAAATCTGCGAAGAATTTCAAAGGCCATTCATAATAAAAAAAAAAGGTGTATGTGAAGTCCCCAATCCGCATTGGGCTAGCGTGGGGACTCTAGCCCAAGCCCTCTCGCGCATGAGAGGTCTGTAACCAGCAGTAGGGCGTATATTAGGCTGATCATTATATTATATTATAAGTAAGTCCGTCTCATGCGATCACTCGTAAAGTTTTATCAGCATCGTAAACATATCACTTTAAACTCTCGCGTTTTGTACACATATTCAATTACACAAACGGGTCTACCGCGATATAATTTCATTATTTTTACCTTTAATTCCGACGTTCCAGCTGAGTTGCACCAGCTGTGGTCACGGAAAGACTGACGCCCCAACAAATGTCAACGGAGATATTAATAAAACACCACTTGTTGGGACGTCAGTCTTTCCGTGACCACAGCTGGTGCAACTCAGCTGAAACGTCGGAATTAAAGGTAAAAACAATGAAATTATATCGCGGTAGACCCGTTTGTGTAATTAATTATGAGCATCGTAAACGTCATCTGTCGCTCCGTTGGCGCACTGTGTAGTAGCCACTGGAGACAGCTGTAGTAGCCCGAACACATAAAAAAAGTATTGACTTCCTCCCGATTGATAATTTTTAAGGAAAAAACTCAACGCGTAACTCACGGCCCGGTTCGAAGTTTAAGATACGTCAATTAATAGATCTATAAACGACATGGATTAGATATGTCAGTAACAAATGTGACGGTTCTTCAAACAAAAACGTCACTTTTGACACTGATACATCTAATCGATATCGTTTCTAGATCTATTAATTGACGTAAGTATCTTAAGGCCTGCGCAAACCGGCGGAGCGCAGCGCAGATCACTTTAAAATTATCAATGTATTCTCTTCCCTATTTCAATTACCTTCAGGTATAAATTTAAATGCTTTGAGACCGACCTCGGAGTATCACGGAGGATTGTTACTCCGCGGCATCGAGGAGCACGCCAGAGGATACCGCGGCGGTAGGCGGCGGCATGCCGCGGCATCCCGCGGTATGCGCCGAGGCCTCCCGAGTGAGCCGGAGTAGCGCCGGGACGACGGGGGAGAACTGGTGCATACTAGTCACTTATCCCTTGTGATAGAGTACACGCGGCGGCATGCCGCGGCATTCCCCGGTCTGCGCCGAAGTGCTCCCTGGTGCGCCGACAGCCAGCGCCGGGCTGTGCGGGCGCTCGCGGTGTGTCGGGGGATTTTACCCCGCCGCCGGTGTGCGCTGCGCGGCGTAAATACTCCTCGGTGATCTGCGCTGCGCTCCGCCGGTTTGCGCTGGCCTTTAAAGTTCGAATCAAGCTATTAGTGGGTTAACACGCAAGTGATTTATTTAATGATATTGAACCCTAACGCTCTCATTTCGCAATTAAGCTGCTCGAAAAGCTTTCACCATAATGAAAAATCTCGTACTTTAAAATTGTATAAGGGCCCTTTTACGTAGCAATAAAGTAGGGTACAATTTATGATGAAACCTTGTAGAGAGTAGAGTTTGTTTCTTGCCCGTAAAAGTTTATGGGCAGGCTGACGCTACGGCGTAGCGGGCTACGGGCGTAGCACTTGCTACGACACAGTTGTGTTTAATAATTATAATGTAGTTTGATTCAAAAGTTGTTTAGGAAAGAAAGGTGAGTTTTTGTCAGTGACATAGGTAATATAGTGGAAACCCGATTTTTGGTAATAGTGCGGTGTGGTGATGGTTCATATGTGTACGTACCTACCGTAGAGGGGTGTACCTACCGATAAATGAAAAATAAAACCCTATGATCCTTTAAATTTAAAAAAAGTTGTAGATGTAGAGATGACTAGCCCCCCTGCATAAAAATTCGTTTACAGGTGGATCAACATTTTTGCAGTTGACTAGTACAGCTGTATTTCCTGGATAAGATACCACCCAGGGACCTAATCCACTGTTATTTCGTTTGCATATACCTAGTACTTAGTAGGTAGGTACCACTTACTATAATAACTCATCTAAACATACTATTCAAAAGATACAGCTGAATTTAGAAACTCCTTCTTCTGGAATTTTAAAGTCGGTTAACTAAAACGGTGAGAGATGTATTAGAATAATTAATCAATATTAAGTCGATATGACATATGTAGGTTTATGAGCCTTCTTGGCCGGATAAAATTGTAATAGGTAATTGTTTAGAAACAAATAATTACAAAACTAAAACGAACTACGAATTAAAAACCGCTTCAAACCCAAACAATAGACAATAGCCCATCACCCAAAATAAACTAAAACAAACCAATTTGAAACACGAATCCAAATTTAAATAAACATTATTCAAAATCCATTCGGAATTTGTCGCCGTCTTTGCGCGTAATCAAAGTTTTAATGGCGGACCCTCGTCAGTGGTGTAATGGCTGCCAAGCCACAGCGAGTCGGATGCTCGTATGAAACAGTGTAAATCTGACTTAGGGTCTCCCCAGATATATCGGCAAAATCCGATAAGGAAAAGCTTTATGTCCGCGCAATAAGAGCGAAAAAGCCGTCGACGCGTCGGCAGGCGTCAGCCGATGCGAGCCGAGCCGAACGACTTTTTCGCTCTTATTGCGCAGAGATAAAGCTTTTTCCTATCGGATTTTGCCGATTCCGGATTGACATGTGGGGGAACCGTTAGTGACCATTTATTAAGCACGGCTAAAGAAAGGGATGCAGAGCCATCGTGAACCTGTTCTCAAGGATCTATCACATCCAACTGTAAGGGAGTCAGGATGCGACAAGGACGGTTACCAGAAGGTGGAAAAGAGAGAAACCAGCTCGTCAGAATCAGTGCGGTACCGCACTAACTGGACCCAATCATTTGCTCAGCTGCGTCGTGCAACACCAACGACGCAACTGCATATGTCCCGTTTACACTACCAGGAGTCAAGTCTGGATACGTCCTAACAGTCATTGGAATCTTGACACAATATGAATTTCAATTCTTTTGTGATGAGCGCTCCGACTGAAAGTTGTAAAGTTGGTGCGGTTCCGCGGGACACCTGACACTGCGGGGTTGCGAAATATATCGCTGTACTCTGGTTTTCGTAAAGCGATGTGAACAACACGAGACGTCAATATTGTGGCGTCCGGGTACGCCATGTTGGGAAGCCTATTTGTTACAATTGGAAATGGCCTAGCGATCCAAGTTCGCATGAGGCTGGATCTAGTGACCTTCTCCCGTTTATAGACGTTTAGAGAATACATATAGAAAGAGTGGCTATCAGCGGTTTAAAAAGTAAGTAAACATTCTACAACGCTTCATAGAATGTGACCTTCAACAATAATTGAAGGGATGTTTACAAAAACAACATAACTGACTACACTGGTTGACACCTGAAACGATTAACAATGTTCTTAAAAAAGTGACAACCGCTCTAAGCAGTTATGTTGTTTTTGTAAACATCCCTTCAATTCTCCATTATAGGTGGCAGCTGCACAATGCCTAAAATAGATCACGCGATCATTCTGCCCACACACAGGAACGCTTGGCTGAACATATTCTGTCTCCTCGGCTACACGGGCTCTGCTAAAGTCCTACCAAAAAAAGTCTGCAGCGGGTTTGATAGTCCACGCAGTCCAAGTGTCATTTATATCCCTGCGTAAAGTACTGACAGCGATTTACTTAAACTGAAACTTTAATATAATTGTAAAAAAATAAAAGTATTAACAAAATAATTAAACTAAACATTAAAATTAAAACTAAAACTAAACTCTAACAACTATATACAAATATTTACAGATAAAAAATGGGAGCTAGCTCGGCGCCGGATGGTAGGGTGCCCAGAAGGCTGGTGGCATTGCCGCGCTGAATGGCAATGCCAATTCGCTGGGCAAGGAAGTACCCAGCCCTCTGGTCACCTGTAGCATCATTAAGACGCTTCGCCAGCTCCCTAATTTACTCTGACCTAAACCTTAACTTAACTCTTTGCAATAAGGATTGCGATAGTCAACCAATTTGTCAAGTCAAACAGTTTTCAAAAAAGTTATGGAGCGTTAGTTATTGACGAATAATTTGTAAATCAACGAAATGTGAGTTTTTAGTACCTTTGTTATCTAAGCTTTGCTATAAAACAAAACGGGCCTCATTTCGTAAAGTTTTAGAGAATGGAAGATCTGATACCTACTTTACGCTTCATATCCGCTACTAATGATTTACGTAATAAAATATTATTAATAAATCGCAAGATTGTCACTTCAGTCTTAAATTCTACAAACATAGCGAAAGTTCATCGATTCTTCGCCTTTCTGACCATGTTTTTGCATGCTGTCATATTTTTAGATATAAATTTCATTTGTAATAAAAAACCTAAGTTTATTTATAACAATTATTTTGGCCCAAGTACCGCCGCCTGCCACAACCTGTCTGTCTCCGCGGAATTTGCGTCACCTCGCCTGTTCCCGTTCATAGAAAATGCGATTTTGAAATATTCTTAGTGGGAATTCGAATTGTTTCGTGAGTTTGAAAAGGAAAATTATATTAATTGTGAAGCTTTCTATGTTCTGTATTATAAATTTTCCAATGCAAATGAATTTGCTTTAATTCTCAGCTACGAAAACAGCACCACACTGAATCCTTTTAACGATTTTGTTTGTAAAACCAACAATCACTTCAATCACTGTTGTTTGAACCAGAGCTTTAACTTTTGTATTTTGCTCTCTTTCGATCTCAATTATTTTTCTTCGCGGATAAGCGTTTTATTCCTTGCAAACTGCACAACATGAACCGCTATCTTTTTATGCATTCTTGTTTTATGTCGGTTCAATTCCATTTTATTTTCTCTCCGTCACCCAGTGACGTAGACTACTTAGCAGACTCCTCATGAAGCGTTTACTAAAGATACGCGAATCACACGTATGGTGATATTGTTGCGTTTCTTTTTATCGTTTGTTATGGAATTTGCAATGGCAAAGTGTGGTTATGTCATCATAAAAATTAAAAGTAATCGGGGAGTGTTCAAAAAGGGTTAGTTCAGTTAGGGTATGGTATGATAATTTTAAGGTCAAGCTCGAACACATAACTCAAGGTCGTTGGTTTAAGTCCCACGTTGGGCGCCAATGGTAACAGTTTTAAGTGTTTCTGTAGCCTATAAAGTACCAAACGAAATTTAATTTTATCCCAAACCATTTAATACAACACTAAGTAACCCCTCGCTTTTATGTATTTGAGGCCGACGGACGTCTAATTCGCAAATCATTTTATATGATTCATGGAGTCTTGAAAATTTTATTCATAGAAACATCGGATAAAAACTTGGCGGGCGGAATATTTCTGTCAAGTACTATTACTCCAACTACTAGTCAAGTAATCTGTGCGCCGCAGACAACGCGGCGTCATAAAAGAATTCCTCGAATAAAGCTGTAAATCGTCCCACCGCAATAGACCCGCTCCGAACCAGATGTCACTACTCATAATTATTATGACGTTCAATGAAACTGCAGCGAATTTTCAAACCAACTTAAAACTACCCACAAATCATCGTAAACTCAACCTTATTTGTAAACATATAATGATCACGGTCAACGCAAAGACAAGAAACTAAAACTAAATGCAGACGAAAGTGTTAATTTAATGCAATTTAAACTCTATAGTTAATGCAATAGGAGTTACAGAATGTGCAGTTTTAGTAAGTACATGGTAACGAGTTCAGTTTTAAATTTGTCACAGTAAAGTGTGATTTATACTTATAGTTTTAAAGCTTCCGCAGTTTTCGTTTTACACTTTTTGGACAGCGAAGTGATTTTGATAATTTAGTGAACGTTTTAAATTAGTTCTGCATTTAAAATGAAGTAATGTATTTACCTTATAGTGCTTCGGTTTGAATATAAATCTTTGACTTTACTTGGCTGCCTTGTATTATATTATTAAGGTCTCGTAGATCTTAATAATAAATACTAACACACAAAATATCAAGAAGATAAAAAAAGTCAGTTCTTCATTTGACAATTTTATTTGTCAAATATAGAATTGACTTTTTATACAGGATGGTTTTGTAATGTCTGACCATACTATAATATTGTAATGCGAAAGTAATGGTAACACTCCATTTCTAAGCGCAGCTGCACTACCGGTACTGAACGCGTTGTGTCATTGTCAATTTCCATAGTAAAATGGACAGTATTGCAGCTGTCGTTGGAAATGGAATGTTACCCTAACTGTCTGTCTTTCTATCTGTTATTTCTTCTACTATTAAAATTGTCAAATGAAGAATTGGCGTTTCAACATATCCTGAATCTGTATCTGTCTAGATTTACGTTATTTTATAAGTTTAGTTGATAGAGATTCCTCATAGGGATAAGTTCGTCTGTACTTTCTAGTGTATATTTGCTGTCGATACCGTATCAAAACAAGATTCTATTTATATCAAATTGTTAAAATCGAATCATCCTCTTAATTATTGTTTAATCAAAATTCACAAATCAAATACGCTCCAACAAACTCCCGATACAATTTGAATACGCCTTGACCTATTTCCGGCCCAAATTGTTTTCCAATTACGAATCACCGAGTCACTTGTGATCGCTTAATCACTTATTCATCCTAACGAGAAAAACATGTTAATCTGTCAAACAGTACAATGGGGTTTTTATTGCTTTCTGCATTACTTATTCAAATAAACATTAGATATACAGTTGAGATGAGCTCATTAGTAAAAATGTTTGTTTTATTATTAAGGTTTTGAGTCGACCTTGAGTCAGCGCCGTCTGAACTGATCAACTGTAGGGTTTGCACGACGGATCCGAAATGTATGGGAAGACCCGCGGATCCGGATCCAGATCCGGATAATTTCATACATTTCGGATCCGGATTGCAAACCCTAACCGTGAGCCGACAACGCTGATTGGTGCTTACGAAATGCAATCGTGTCTCAAAATGCATTTTGCGCCCACTAAGTGCGCGTAAGATGACTGATGACACGTATCAAAATAAAATGAAATCCGTGTCAAATT
Organism: Cydia fagiglandana; assembly: GCF_963556715.1. Lineage (NCBI taxonomy): Eukaryota > Metazoa > Arthropoda > Insecta > Lepidoptera > Tortricidae > Cydia > Cydia fagiglandana. The sequence goes on along the minus strand of NC_085943.1, from coordinate 612,954 downwards.
GTAACAGAATCGTCCACTTCATGAGTAAAAATAATTGTGTTATTTTTAATGATGCGTCAGTTTCAAATATCTGACCTTGATTTGTTATTTCATTTCTCGTACTTAATTAATGCTGCGGGCTAGAAGCATATCCATTTATACTAATTACCGGTAAGTCACAAATAATTTGTGTAATAATGTTCTATAATATTTACATAATAATCGAGTAATTAGGATTAATTTAAGTACTCACAAATTTAACGATGTTAATTTTAAATCTGGTCGATAATTTTGTTTAATTAAACATGAGACTTAAAATAGCATTTAAGTCTGCAAATAACAAGCGAAATTTTATAGTCCCACTAATAATAAAATTATATACTTACCCTAAGCCTGACATACGACCTACTTAGTACTTATTTTTTAATCATATAACATATAGGTACTTAAATAGAAACAACACCTACATAAAATAAAGCACAGTCAGGGTAGCTTACAAAAACCTCTTAGCAAGTAAGTAGATAAAAACCATTTCGCGGTAAAATAAATTCAATCAACAACATTTGCAATTGAAGAATAAAATATTTGTCTGAAGCATTCGACCAATTCTATTATTTCTTTCCTAGCTTCAGCCATAAATCTACCGAAAACCCATAATCCAAGATGAATTACGCAAATAGAATCCTAAAAAAAAAACTAAAATTTTAAAACCACGTTTGATGAATCACTTTTTCCGAATCCATCCGATGGTCTTGACGCTGATAAATGGATTCCCGAAGTGTTCCGAGCTCAACAAATTTCTTCGATCACCCTGCATTGGACAGGCGAATATCCACTTTTACATAAGGGCACTCGATATCACAGCCTGGTGGAATTTAATAGCAAAGCTTTCGCACGCATCGTTGCTATTCTCTTTTGTAAGGGACTTTTTTAGTCTGTGGGCATTTTTTAAGGGTGGTAATGTAGTGGAGGGGAGGTGTAGTAAAGACGCTAATGTTTTTGTTTAGTGACGCGGGTCGGCCGGGGTAAACACTTTTAACGCCGTTAAGATACCCGGGAATAGCCGATAGGATCTGGGCAATGTTTGCGAAGCGAGAATATGCATGGGCTTTTAACGAGTTCAAATGGAAAGAAGATGTTTGTGATTTTGTTAAGAAGTTTTGTTATAAAGTTGGTATTTTTTCAGTCATGCTGAGTATTTTTCTATATGGTTGTCTGTAAAGTCGGTTATAAGTAACTTTCCCACATTCATAATATTTTGTATTAAGATCACTCTGACCCACGCTTAATATTATTTTTTATCTCCCATTTATCAACAGTTTTGTATAATAAACTATATATTTTCTTAAACGTAATAAGTGTAGCTTTACAACTAAATTTTTTGTTTTCAGATTCCTGCTACACTTTTTAAAAAATTTGGTAATTATGAAAAATTCAAAAATAAGTTTTTTAGTCTTTTATACTTTATGCTTTTTTTTTGTTAGAAAGTGCATTGTTTTTGTTCCAAAACTAGATTCCTCATCCTTAATTTATCCGGAAATGATATATCACATGCCCTAATAGGTATAGTTTTAGAGAAATGTTGCTTCAAGTGAAGCGCGGCGGCGTCGAACTTTCCCCCCTCCCCCCCACTAAATGAGACGTGGTTCTCGATGTCTACCGGTCTGTTTCTGCTCAAGACCAGCTAAGAATCAACTGTGCCAAGTTTCAGCGCATAGTCACAAAGTGCAAGGTGACGTGCACTAACAAACCAGGTAAATAACGACTACATTCAAATACTAGTCTACCTAACAACATACTAATTACCATGGAGGTTAGATCCACAATAAAAGCTGTTCAGGATGTGATATTTTATTATTTTATTTGGGTTTTGATTGAAAAGACGCTATGTATTGAGTAAAAAAATCAATTAGGTATGTTTAATATCAAATCGAAATCGTATTGATATAATTATACGCCTATTCAACAATTTGAACACATGTCCGATGTCGATTGGATTCCAACTATATTCGTATTAAATCAAATTTATTCGATTTTGAACAGCCAAAATTGCCGAATGGCTTCAATTGAAATAAGAACGCGTGTAGGTACAGTCAGCAGCAGAAGTTGCTAAGCGGGCCAGGTGTTCAAAATGATCTTGACGCGATTTTATTTGTTAAGAGAATAAGAGCGTATCAAGGTAATTTTGAAAACCTCGCCCGCTTAGCCACTTCTGCTGCTGACTGTACGACAGAATCGATACACGCTTTTAGATATAACTTATCGAACACGAGTATCGAAATCTTCATTTTGAGTTCAACAAAACAAAGACCAACCCGAAGGCATACCGAGTCCCAACTCCGACAACATTGTAAACACTTCGCAATCACAAAACTTGATATTCCTCAACTCAAATAAAAAGGCACGGGAAAGGGAAATTTTAATGCTACCCAATTACAAGTAGTTCGGGTCTTGGCGAAGTTGCCTCGGCTAAATCAATTACGAACTTGGCCTGCTAGGGGCACTATTGTGAAGGGTATTTCCGAGCCTTCGGGAGTTTTCACACTGGGATTTTAGTCTTGCCTGTTTTCTTGATTTGAACTGAAGTCTTTTATTACCTTTTAGATTGGGGTTGAACAAAGTTACCACGTGACATTCTTGAATAGCTTTTGTCTTAGTTATTACCTGTTATTAGTTATACCTAAATACAGTGGCCCAAGTTAGGATACACAGAAATAAGTTTTAGGCAAAAATTTCATTTTTGGTACAAGCTTTTATCGCTGACTGTACTTTTCTTACGACAGGCAACTAATACTCATCGAGACAATTCTAAAAACCCCTAACACAATTAGGTTACGTTGTTTCATCACAGAGTTCCTATGGCCACCTCCTGTCTCCATCATCAGATAAGCTCGATGGTACCATAATAATATTGCATTGTCATCCGATTTATACACGCATGCAAAATTTCAGCTCAATCGGAAACCGGGAAGTGGATCAAATTTAAGTTGCAAGATTTGATTACACACAGACGGATAGACAGACAGACAGACAACGGTCAGGTGAAACTAAATAAAAGCTTGTAAAAATATGACATCATTTGATACCACCACCATCACCGTCCGCTATAAAGGGCGACCAGACAATATACATAGGTACCTTACAAATTTGTAGTTATTCCACGTGCCCACTCACCGGATATTCGTAGGTATACCAGACACCAAACAATAATAAAGACTATCTAAATTATTAAAATTCCAACAACATCCGTATCCTTGTAAAGTTAGTAGTGACCCTGCTATATCTTGGGGTAGAGTTCAAGTAAATTCACTTATTTGTGTGATGAACGTAAATATTTGCTCCTAAGTTATTGTCACTAAGGGGGTATTTATGAATAGTTATCTATATTATGGCTCGTCTACACGATAGGCCAACGCCGGCCACTTTAAGGGACGTATTTATGCGTTAGAGGAGGAGCCATTAGTACCTATATTTTATCGACGCCCAACCTACCCATAATTATAAGAAAAATATGCAGAGCTGACTGCCATTGCTAACCTTCAGAAGTTGTAAATAACAATGACATCTCTTGTAGAGAGTGAGAGCGAGAAAGTACACACCTTACTCTGGCTTTGCTTATCTATGACTGTTTTTAAAACTATTTATAGAATCTCTATGCGTCATATCATATAGATTAAGGTTTAGGTGCGTCAAGCTAGACTGAAATCGGTCGCGATAGCTGCAGCGAAAAAATCAAGCGCGAAAACCACTGGCCGATCACTGACCACTGACGTCGGAGCGCAGCCGATAGCACCCGAAGCAAGCCGAGCGGCGACAACACCGAACGTCGCTCTCGCGCTTCCCGCTGATAAGGAGACTAGTACTAAAACTTTACTCATTCAGGCTCTTGTGCTTCCAGTCATTGATTATAGTGATGTGTGCCTTACCAACCTTTCACAAGGACTCTTAGACAGACTGGATAGACTTTTAAACAGCTGTATTAGATTCATCTTCGGCCTCCGCAAGTACGACCATGTCTCTGCCTTTCGACGAAAACTTAATTGGCTTCATGTACGGGAACGCAGGTGCCTCAGGGTGCTGTGTATGCTCTACAACATATTAAACGACCCAGCGATACCGGAGTACCTGCGGTCTAAATTCCAGTTTGTTACCGCACAGCCAGGCCGTGAGCTACGATCCTCCCGAAAACTAACTCTGTCAGTTCCATTGTATCGCTCCGGATCCATGACCAACTCCTTCACCATGCATGCGATTCGTCTTTGGAATTCCCTCCCTCTCGAGATAAGGCAAAGTCAGACCAAAACTTTGCTTAAAATCAAGTTGCGCAGACATCTTTTAGAAAAGTCTCTTAGCTAAGTCTCATAAAAATCTGAAAGCAGGTATATATATATATATATATATATATATGTATATATAATATTATATAATATTATATGTACCCATATGTATGTTAGTATATTATGTATGTATAAGTAAGTATATTATAGCAATATATATATTTGAAATTGTATGTTGTTCAACATAAAAATGTATACTTAATAGTTAATTTTTCGTACTTTTAATTTTTCTTGCACCTATTACTACTTGTTCTCTGTTTGGCCCAAAGGTTAACTGGTAGAGAATGCCTTCTGGCATTAAGTTCGCCTTTTGTACAATTTTTACTGTGCAATAAAGTTTAAATAAAGAAATAAAATAAATAAGTCCATACTACAAGGTGGGGCTCCAGTGCAACTAGTGCAAGCGATCCTAACCGCGACTGCAACGAATGTGTTGCGCGAGGAGACCAGTGACCCTCCACGACCCAGTATGGTTACATCACCTGCAATCCCAACTCTTGCTCTGTCTAAGGAGGCTAGTGATGAATCCAACGACGAGGACAATAAAACCAATCCCAATAAATGGAAACATGTCACCTACAAGCGAAACAACAAACCCCGGCCAATAATTACGGGTGCAGGAAAAAAAGACGATGACCTCCAAACTGTGGAGCGTCAAAAATACGTGCAGGCGTGGTCATTTAGACCGGAAACTACCGTTCAAAATGTTACGAAATATTTAAGTGAACGACTATCGATGAACGAGATCACTGTTGAAAAACGAGAGATTAAGACAGACAAACACGCAGCTTTTATTATAGGTTTTTCGGAGCGGCTGCATGACGTCATATATGCACCAACTACGTGGCCGCCCGCTGTAAAAATATCGGAGTGGTTTCGACGCCGAACTGGTGGGGCGCGTAGCGCGCGGCCCGCCGACACTCGCACCACAACCGGTTTGCGCGGGCGCACACCTGACCCCGGCCACAGTCGCACCGAGCAGTCGTAAATACTACGGTGCGCAGACTGCATCTCCAAAGAATGCGAGCGAGTTTGAAGCAATCACAGTATGCCACCAAAATATTGCCGCACTGGAGAATAAAACTTCAGGCTTTGTATAGTGTTGATTGGAGCTACATACTTGCCAAAAACACGAACGCTAAAGAACTTGCGATTTCTATTACTAATATTATAGTCAATAAGTTTTATATCTGCTTCCCACTGCGTATGAGAATGATTAGTAATGGGCATAATTCGTCCTGGATTAACGCAGATGTTAAATTATGTAAGTCTTTATTATTCGACATTATAGAATTTGGTAATACGCACCCAAATAATGATTCAATTAATACATTTATACATGACATGAAAATCCATTATGATAATTTAATTAAGAGTAATAAATCTAGTCACTACAACAATCTAATTCAATTCAGTACTAATACATCTAAAGCTATGTGGAATGTTATAAATAAGGAACGGGGAAAACATAATAGCCCTGTGCTAGATGTGGCAGACGTTATAAAAAAAATGACGGGTCAAAGTTTACCTGTAAAAAACAGGCATTAGATGCAATGAATTCTAGGTTCCTAGGTGCAGCGGAAGCGTGCGGGGCGCCGCGCGCTGATGTCGCCCGCGCCCTGCGCCAGCTGCGCGACGCCCGGCCCGCCGCGGACTGCTTGTTTACACTCCGCCCTTTTACAGCGGATGAGGTACACCGTTTGATTGCTTCATGCATTCCACCAAAGGCTTCTAAAGACGTTTACGGAGTGAGCATGAAACTGGTGAGGCTAGCGCCTATTCCATTAGCTTTTGCGATGGCTGAACTTTTTAATCGCTGCATAAAAGAAGGTACGTACCCGGACCCGCTTAAAATAAGTAAGGTTGCACCTATCTTCAAAGGAAAGGGTAGCAGAGGAGACATGGATGGCTATAGACCGGTATCGATTATTCCGGCGATAGCAAAAATTTTTGAGCATGGCCTAAGTGCCCGTCTCTCACAGTTCCTAAAATCAACAAATAGTCTATCCGACAGACAGTATGCGTACCGTGAGGGCAGATCCACCACGTCGCTATCCCGTGAACTGATACGGCGTATTGTAGCAGCTAGAGAGAGTCAGCAGGAGGTCGCAGTCTTGTGTTGTGACCTCTCAAAGGCTTTTGATGTTGCCGACCATGCAGTGCTCATAGGTAAGCTGCGCCATTACGGCATCCTCGATACATCATTGTCCCTTTTCTCAAGCCTACTTCAAAATAGGACACAAGTTGTGGTTAGTGATGGTGGGAAAGTGAGGTCTGATCCACAGGGAGGACGTATGGGCGTGGCGCAGGGATCATCAGTTTCAAATTTGCTCTTTTCACTGCTTTTAAACGACCTGCCTGATGCCATAAAAGCCGGTGAGGTACTAATGTATGCTGATGACGTTGCTGTGATTGTTACTGCTCCGAATGGAGATGGCGTTGAGAAGGCGTTGAACGAGGCAGCGGCGCAGCTTGCTTATTGGTTCAGAACCAATGGCTTAGCTCTCAACCTTAAGAAAACGCACTTCATGCAATTTAATTTATCTGGTCGCCAAGCAGCGCCGCTGGCTGTTGAAATTGATGGAACGCTGCTGGAACAAACCACTGCTACAGCTTTTCTGGGTTTTGAGATAGACTCGGGCTTGAAGTGGGATCGGCATGTAGACAAACTGTGCAGCAGAGTAGCAAGCGCGTGCTTTGCCCTTAGTAGAGTAGTCGGGTCTGTGACTTCGGAGGTGGCCCGCGCGTGTTATTTTGCTACAGTTCACTCCCTAATACAGTACGGGGCGGAACTCTGGGGACGCTGTGCCGAGTGGGAAAGAGTTTTTCGCCTCCAGAAACGCGCCATACGAACCATCTCACGAGTACCGCTAGATACTCCGGCAAAGCAACTGTTCACAAAACTGGGCATTCTCACATTACCCGCAGTAGTAATAATGCAGGTTGCAGTGTATGTGCGTGAACACCTTACATCCTACAAAACGAACGCAATGGTACACGAGTACAATACGCGAAACGCTAACAAGCTTGTAGGTATTAGCCGCAAACTTGTGAAGTCGTCCAAAATAACTCACGTTATGGGCCCCACGGTCTACAACAAGTTACCAAGCATTGTTACTGAGGCCACAAGTCTGCATAGGTTTAAGTGCCGTCTAAAACACTGGCTTATTGAGCGCTCGTTCTATAGCTATGATGAATTTTTAATGTATAAAGACAGTTAGTCCATATACCAACATCCTTTTTAAGTGTGATTATTTATTTATTACTTCGGTACTGACTTCAATAGTAGGTACTATTATTGGGTATGTGTTATAATTTATTCGGATGAATCCGTGAAGTGACTAATTATGGTTGTATAATTGTACATTTTTACTAATATTTTATTTTTATCATATTGTGATCTAATGTTAACTCAATCATTTTACAATACTGTAATCTGTTGGGAATCATTATAATTATTATCTTTGACATGTAAACCGGTTTTATCAAATAAATGACTATGACTATGACTATGACTAGGTATTATCACTATTTCGGTATATTATTAGCTAGCGGTATCAAGATACTTGTTATCTGACGTCCCATGAGAGATGACATTTATTCCAGAGAAAAACAAGATATATTCCATGTGTTACGCTGTTAGCCTAATGTAGTTGTAGACTAGAACTTTTCACAAAATTTTGATTTTTTCGCAGGCAAATTCGACATCATAATGTTAAAAAAATACCAGTCATTATAAATAACTCGTCTTTGGAATTTAGGTAGTTATTTAAATACAGGTTTAACGGCCATCCAATAAAATACCAAATAATTTAAATTCCTCCCAAACCTTTTCAAAAGTCAAGGACATAATGAAACGACAAATCCACGTGCGAAAAAGCGGATCCCAGTCATTATCAAATTACGAGTAGCCTTATTAATATTAAGGCGGGAGGCCAATTCTGTGTTACGATTGATACGGTTTTTGAACTTGAACAGTCGTGTCGTGATTTATACTAACATTTTAATAATTTTAAGGTTCAGGGTGGTGTGGGTTCAGCAGTTTGTGGGAGGGTGTTTTCGAAAAATCGTAGTGCTTTTTTAAGGCATAATAATATATGGTTGCCAAAAAATAAGCATGCAATCTTGAGGCCTTTCTCTACTAATTTCATCGATACGAAACCTGATTAAACAACTAACGTTTGATAGAAAAAAATCACAAACATATGTCTAAAACGCACTTAAAAAAAATTAAAAACACCCTTTTTGCGCAAAAGTTATTAACATAAAAATGCTTAGGAATATAATTTTTGAACGAATTCATCGATAACTACGTTTTTTGTGAAAAGTAACTTAAAATAATTGTTTAAAAACAATGGTATCCGCTATTCCGGGTTCGCACAGCCGTCCGCTCAGTGCTCAGCAAGCAGCGTTTTTTTTCTAATCTGATTGGCCTATAAACCCATATCCAATTTTTAAAACAGAATCAGCCCCCAGGCGAAGGTTTAATGTAATAATTAATATAATTTATACGAGTGGCCGGTGAATAATTGCAGCCAGTGCGGGTGACGTCTTACCTTTAATATTGTATCATTTATCTTAATGGATTTAATTTCGGCTTCCAGAATTGTATTTGGATTTTTGGGAAACAGAAGAAGGAAGCTTAAATAGAGTATTTTTGACCCCTGTAGCTCCTCTACACGGGTATCTTTTTGTGGAAGGAGGGGTATCTAGTGCCCCCAAGACGAGCAAAGCAAGGGCACTACCTACCCCTCGAAGCGCTTAGTCGTTTTTTCAAACCCTCATAATTTGGGTTTCGAATACACCACATAAACGAAATTCTCGGGATACGATGTCAATAGTGGACTTATTAAGCATAAAAAAAACAATTGCATGGCTCTTTATACTTAAAATTTTATCCATATAAAAAAACCGTTTTCTTCACTGACTCACTCACTGTCTGCTCACTGTTGATCATCAAAACACTTAGGGCAACATTCCATTTCTAACCGCAGCTGCATTACTGTCAGTTTTACTATGGAAATTGACAATGACAGCGACGCGTTCAGAACCGGTAGTGCAGCTGCGATTAGAAATGGAATGTTACCATTAGGATGCTTTCTGAAGTCCTAGAAAGCTGGAATTTGGTATATATCATAGCTTAGAACCAACGCAATAAAACACACTTTCACGTACCTAAACAAACCGCCTCAAAATCGGCTCAGCCGTTGCAGAGCTACCAAAAACAGACAGACATACAATCATATAAAATATAACACCCTCCTTTTTGCGTCAGGGATTTGGTATATGTAGGTATAGATATGGAGGGTAGAACCAGTCTATATCAGTAATAAAATTCAAAATTCAAATTCAAAATTATTTATTTCATGTGATTTACGTACACACATAGCAATACACAACAATAAACTTACAAGAATTACACATAAACACAACATATACACATTAAAATTGACACAAGATATACAGTGCTAGCCAAACTCTTTAATTTTTGCTACCACTGTATCACACTTGTAGGGGAATGTAGTCCCTCACAGTGGAGCATTATGGGACAGTCTGGCTTTTCCGCTATCATTCTCAAGATGGTGTTGGGACTGTCCCGCACCCGGCGCACCAGGGATGCGGCGCGCACACGCAAGGTCGCCTGAAAACAATCGACGCCCGCCTCAGCAAACATCCCTGATGCGCTACAGAAGCGAGGCAGTCCCATCATCACCCGGAACGCGTTATTATATTGGACTCGAAGGGCCCTATAAGCCCGTTGCGAATACTGAACCCAAAGGCTGCAGGTATACAGGGAAGTACAGAACGCTCTAAAGAGAGTGATCTTTACCCCCCCGGAGCAACCCGCAAACCTTCGTGCTATCATATTTGCCCGCACTGACAAGGCCCTTCGTTCCCTTTCAATATCTATATCGTCCTTGAGGTCGGCCGCAACAACATGACCTAGATATTTAAATTGGGTTACTCGGTCCATTGGACTGCCATTAAGATATATTGCGGGAAACTCTGAAGACCTGTTGCGGCCGCTCTCAAAGACTACATATTGGCTCTTCTTCTCATTATACTTGAGACCGTGACTCACCGCATAGTCCTCACATATCTTGAGCAGCCTACGCATGCCACAGACCGAGGCGCTCAGCAGCACCATGTCGTCCGCGTAACTGATGTTGTTTACACAGACTCCGTCTATATGGCATCCGACATGGATGCTGCTGAGCTCCTTGATGAGTTCGTTCACATACAGGTTGAAGAGCGTTGGTGAGCTCAAACCCCCCTGCCTCACCCCGCATTCCAACCTGTATTCGTCCGACAGCGCATTTGACCATCTAACGCAGTTGACCTGGTTTCCATACCAGTACCTAAACATACGTACTGTTTCCGGTGGTATACTGGTTTTCCTTAATTTTTCCCATAGTATGTCATAGGAAACCAGGTCAAATGCCCTAGAAAGGTCCAGGAAACATGCAATCACTGGGGTCTTGCTCTTGGTGTAATACTTGACAGTATGCTTCAGACACAGTATTGCAGATTCTGTAGACAAACGCGGTCGAAAGCCAAATTGGTTGTCATGCAGTTTTATATGCTCACTTAGCTGTGAATTAAGCACACTGTCAAATACTTTGGCTATAATCGTTGCCAGTGATATCGGTCTGTAATTGTTTTTGTCTGCCAAGTCCCCAGTTTTGTTTTTAACTACAGGAACCACGATAGTACGCATCATATCATCAGGCAGATATGAATGCCTCATACACATTGTAAAAAACATTGCCAATATCCTAGATATGTGAGGACCAGCATTTTGGAGGTGCTCGATACTGAGACCGTCATGACCAGGGGATTTGCCTCTGGACATTGATTTAATTACTTTGTCAATATCCTTGACCGTAAACCCCGGGCCTGGTTTTTCATTGGAGGTCTCAGTCACAAGCCCCCCCATCAGCGATGGACCTAAGGGAGATTTCAAAAAGAAATGGTCTTTAAACAGGTTCGCGACACTTTTAGGCTCGCTTACGCCATCAACACTGACCGGGTGACCAGCCACAGGCTTCATTTTACTTGTGGATCTCCAGAAACCACGGAAATCTTTTTTAGAGTGATGAGAGGTGATTATGTCCAGTTTAATTTGGTTTTGATGATTTTGACACCATTTTAACCGTGATTTAAAGATCTTACGACTCTCCACCATCTCTTTAAAAAGACATCCGCTTTTAGGTCTCCCACCTAATGTCCATTCATGAAACCGTTGCCTGGCAACCCTATGAGCGCCACTGAGAAACTTATTCCAGCCCACTACCTGTTTTTTAGTCCTACTTCCTCTTTCAATCCTCCCTATAGTCGCCGAATTTCTTAAAGCATTAATTATGTCACTATAGAGATTGTCCAGAACTTTTCTGTGCCCATAAATTTGACAATAGTTGTCCGCACAGGTCCTTAGTTCAGTCGGGAAATCAATACATGTTAACATCTGATTACATTGCTTAGAATACATTTCAACCTGCTCTGGTGTTCTTTCTCCCCAAATGACATTATTATTCTTGTTTAGATGAGCGCCACCAGTAACTCTGGGAACTATAATATTCAGGTCACATTCCATAAACATAGGGAAATGGTCAGACCAAGTAACACAGTTATCTACAAACACATTTCGCACGGAGGACAAGGCAGCTTCAGTAACCACGCAATGGTCCAGCCAGCGCTCACACAAATGCGCGTCACTAAAAAAAAGTATAGGTATTCGATGTAATCCCTAGCTTAATGACGTCTACGCAAGACCACTTTTGCTCGTCACAATAATTAATTAGCTCGGTATAAAAACGTTCATTTGGGTGAGCATTAAAATCCCCCATTAAATATACTGATTCTACGCCATAATCGTCAATCAATGCACTGACCTCAGCTAAACAATCCGTGAATTCCGCAACATTTGCGGATTTTCGAATTTCGCAGGCAAATTCGACATCATAATGTTAAAAATTACCAGTCATTATAAGTAACTCGTCTTTAGAATTTAGGTACTTATTTAAATACAGGTTTAACGGCCATCCAATAAAATACCAAATAATTTAAATTCCTCCCGAACCTTTTCAAAAGTCAAGGACATAATGAAACGACAAATCCACGTGCGAAAAAGCGGATCCCAGTCATTATCAAATTACGAGTAGCCTTATTAATTATTAAAGCGGGAGGCCAATTCTGTGTTACGATATTGATAAGGTTTTTGAACTTGAACAGTCGTGTCGTGATTATGTGCTAACATTAAAATAATTTTAAGGTTCAGGGTGCTGTGGGTTCAGAAGGCAGTTTTTGAAAAATCGTAGTGCTTTTTTAAGGCATAATAATATAATGGTTGTCAAAAAATAAGCATGCAATCTTGAGGCCTTTCTCTACTAATTTCATCGATACGAAACCTGATTAAACAACTAACGTTTGATAGAAAAAAATCACAAACATATGTCTAAAACGCACTTAAAAAAAAATTAAAAACACTCTTTTTGCGCAAAAGTTATTAACATAAAAATGCTTAGGAATATAATTTTTGAACGAATTCATCGATAACTACGTTTTTTGTGAAAAGTAACTTAAAATAATTGTTTAAAAACAATGTTATCCGCTATTCCGGGTTCGCACAGCCGTCCGCTCAGTGCTCAGCAAGCAGCGTTTTTTTTCTAATCTGATTGGCCTATAAACCCATATCCAATTTTTAAAGCAGAATCAGCCCCCAGGCGAAGGTTTAATGTAATAATTAATATAATTTATACGAGTGGCCGGTGAATAATTGCAGCCAGTGCGGGTGACGTCTTACCTTTAATATTGTATCATTTATCTTAATGGATTTAATTTCGGCTTCCAGAATTGTATTTGGATTTTTGAGAAACAGAAGAAGGAAGCTTAAATAGAGTATTTTTGACCCCTGTAGCTCCTCTACACGGGTATCTTTTTGTGGAAGGAGGGGTATCTAGTGCCCCCAAGACGAGCAAAGCAAGGGCACTACCTATTACCCCTCGAAGCGCTTAGTCGTTTTTTCAAACCCTCATAATTTGGGTTTCGAATACACCACATAAACGAAATTCTCGGGATACACTGATTTAAACTTTTACGATTATTAAACATTATCAAACTGCACAACATTGCAATTTTAATCAGGACGAGGGTTTTAAGATCTCATCCACATGGAATCCAGTCATTAGTAAATGTAAGCGGAAACGAATATCGACAGTCGATAAATCGAATATCGTTAGTGTTGTGTGTTGACAGAGTGACATCCCTAGTGCGCAAAACGTTCAAACTGATAAACAAGACCAAGTGCGGGTAGTTCGAAAAACTCGCGCGGCTAGAAGATGTTGATGTCAACTTGAGCCAGTCTTCTCCGAGACCACGGGGACAACGCCGTCCTCGAAACGTCGGAGGTAAATCTTAAAACTTAAATACGCGATTAAGTCCCGTTGTGCAGTTTGATAATGTTCTCGGGATACGATGTCAATAGTGGACTTATTAAGCATAACCCTTTCCGACCGGTTCGATATAATCCTGCAAACTACTTTTAAAAAATCCTGTCCGCAAGCAAATCGTCTTTTCGAGCTCAAACCTATTCCAATCTAAACTGCAGATATTAGAGACACGTTTGAGTACTAAATACCCTAGGTCAATTGCATCAGTCGGTCGCAAGACAATGGTGAAGATGGTGGCGTATTTTGGTGTGAGTAGTGACACACGTAAGTTCATAATTTCGTGTAATTTTGGTATCGAAGTTGCTATTTAATACTTAATTATTACAGTAAAAGAGTTAAATGAGTTTATTAAGCACAAATTAGAGCAAAAATATGTTATTTAGGGAAAACTACATGCTCGTAAAAAATAAGTGCACGAATTTGTGGATTCGGCCGTAGCTCGTGAATCAATTGTCATAACTATTTGCAAGTTTGTGAGTATCCGGCTTTTGCGCAAAAACTTAAATCACAATAGATAGCATATGTTTGATCCTGTTATAATATATTGCGTTTCTTAGGTTTGTATTTTTTAAGACGTCCATTAGGAGCCAGAAAAATTCTTTGAATTTTGTGTTATGGTGATATAGGTATCAAGAGATGAGAGAAAAAGATTCGATCAAATCTTTGATGTAACAGCTCCAGAATTAGTTATAAACTTTATTAAACACATGTAAATACTTTCTTTTTACTTGTGAATGAATCAATATTCATTTTATGAAAACTTTTTCAAGGATTACCATATGATGTAGGTAGTTGAATTGAGATTACTTTATATGTTTTCAATCATTCTATAATCGTTTCGGTGTTGATTCTTAAAGAGAACTATGATGATTATGTAAAGTTAAAGACTTATTATTATACTAGTGTATTGTTGTGTAAAATGTTGCGTTTTTTTCATATAATTTTACAAATCCAAATGAATTTGCACGTTCGTGCATTTACAGATAAATCCTGAACGTCACTTTCGTGCATGCGATTTTTTTTATGATGAAGGGTCGTTGGATTTTTTTTATCATTTTTTACGTGTATTTTATAACAAATGAAAACGGTTCACATGCATTTTTCATTAGTTTTTGCAAAATATTTTTCCCGGCCGTAAAGGGATAAAAAAAATAATTGCATGGCTCTTTATACTTAAAATTTTATCCATATAAAAAAAAACCGTTTTCATCAATGACTCACTCACTGTCTGCTCACTGTTGATCATCGAAACACTTAGGGTAACATTCCATTTCTAACCGCAGCTGCATTACTGTCTGTTTTACTATGGAAATTGACAATGACAGCGACGCGTTCAGAACCGGTAGTGCAGCTGCGATTAGAAATGGAATGTTACCATTAGGATGCTTTCTGAAGTCCTAGAAAGCTGGAATTTGGTATATATCATAGCTTAGAACCAACGCAATAAAACACACTTTCACGTAAACAAACCGCCTCAAAATCGGCTCAGCCATTGCAGAGCTACCAAAAACAGACAGACATACAATCATATAAAATATAACACCCTCCTTTTTGCGTCAGGGATTTGGTATATGTAGGTATAGATATGGAGGGTAGAACCAGTCTATATCAGCAATAAAAGATATACTGAACGCACGTCTATTGGCTTCTCTACACGAACGCCGGCCACTCCAAGGAACGCATTTATGCGTTAGTTAGCAAGTGATATTGCTATCTCATTCTACCGCATGGCTGCGTCCCTTAGAGTGGCCGGCGTTGGCCCATCCTGTAGAGGAGCAATATTATTTGTCAGGATTAAAAACGCCCAGAGTCAACAAACAACCGTACTCGGATCTCCGAACCGTCCATTAAGACTGCCATTAACGGCACCGCGGCAATTGTCGAATTTTTTTAATAAAACTTGTCCCGTTAGCGTAACTGCGGCTTGTTTACAATAAACAGCACCCCTTTATTGGACAACTTGCCGTGTTTGAACGCTTTTTACTATTCACAGAGTAAAAAGAGTAGGACAACGCTGTACATGGTTTGTGAACGAATTGCACGCGTATTCGGGAAACGAGATAATCACAAGATCTAGAAACGATATAGAGATCAACTAGATTTACATTAGATATCGACTAGATGTGACTTGGATATCTAAGTCATAACTTGTCGAAATCGTTCAAGAGGACCTCCAGAATCGCGGAAACGTCAAATTTGACATATCTATCTTACAAATATCTTTAAATTATCCATATCGTAACTTGTTGAGGTCTAGTAGAGATCTAATTCATTTTCGGAATCGAGCCGTTGGTATTTTACAATCAGCCAGCATAACTATATAAATAATTATTATATTCAATTTTATACATGACCTAGTCGCACTGTTACTTAGCTCAATAAGGCTTGTGTTGTGGGTAGTAGACGGCTAGTTATGTACATGCACGATATTAACACGTTGTAAAAAGACGTTACAAGAGTATAACATCTTGAGCCCTATTTCACATTGGGCCCTGGGGACGGGAGGCACGAGAGCTTTTCAGGGAGCTTGGAAAGCACCTCAGAGGAAAGGGGAATGACCCCCGTTCTGAGTCATGGCTTGTCCAACAGGTCTCCATCGCCATACAGCGGGGTAACGCTGCTAGTCTGATGGGGACCTTTGGATCCGGCATGGCACAGAACGGGTTTTAGTTTCTTAAGTTTTATACATACATAATATGTAAAATTTAATAAATTATTAAAATTTCACATTTTAAGGTTTTTATCTTAATATGATACGACTTTCAACATCAATCACGCTGATTGGCGCATGCGAAATTAAGTGCAAGTTGCGTATGAGATAGGCGCCAATCATTAAGACGTCAAGGTCTTCTTAAAACCAGTTCAAAACTTTAACAAATTATTTAACCAACATAGGCCAACATAGGGTCCCACAGGACAGATCTCGGAGCAGAGGAAGACCAAAACGAAGATGGCGGGACGACCTTGACACATTTTGTAAAGAGTGGCGGGAGTGTGCATCGGATAGGACCAAATGGCGGGAAAGAGGGGAGGCCTTTGCCCAGCCGTGGGACACTCCTACAGGCTAATAAAAAGAAAAGGCCTCCTTAACGGTTCAACAATCATCGACCTTATCTCCATGAATAGGGTTTGCAATCCGGATCCGAAATGTATGAAATTATCCGGATCTGGATCCGGATCCGCGGATCTTCCCATACATTTCGGATCCATCGTGCAAACCCTATCCATGAACAATCTAATCTAATCTTTAAACTTGGAATACACTACTTCTTTCCATTCACTTTAGTTCCTACCTTTTCGTTTTCCGGAATTTCGGTTATTATATCACTTTCGCGGAGTGTTTGTTAGATAGCAATTCGAAAAATGTAAATTCAGAAAAATATTCAATGATGTTATAAAGTCAGAATATGATGGAAATCTGAAAAATTTTGGAAATACTCCAAATTTATCAGATTTGGTGATTTTGGTATATTTTTTATAGTAAATAGATAGTATTTAAATAATATCTATAAAATGCAATGGGGTAACATAGACGACAGGGTAGTTTTGAACATTATTTGAACATTATATTCTAATTACTAAACCAGAACCTTGGTAACTCTAACGATACTGTATTGCTTACAAAGGCATTTTGCTTACTGTTGCTTCAATAGAAAGTGCTTCTAGTTCAGAAGATATTAAAGATTTTCAATATTGCCCCACTTCCGAATATATCTCAAAGCACCTAAATCATTTTTTTTGAATTTGAATTGTTTTCTAAAGTGTGCTCTTGAAATATTATATATTTATTGGTTTAAATCTTTAGTCATCAAAGAAAGTATCTCGTAGTTGGACAGAAGTGCAATTTTATTTACATCCTGGACTTTAATTATACAATTCAGGCAACGAATGCAATTTACACAGAAATCTGAGTAGCGTTCGTTAAAAAATGCTTCAGTAGTTCTTTCACTTAATTACTTTTTATTTTCCGGTTTCCGTCGGAAAGATTTGTTTATATTTGAATGTTTCGTTTGCATAGGACTTGTTTATTAAGGAAATTATTATTTACTCAATATTGTTTTCTGAGTGTTACCTACTTATCAAAGATCAAAGCAACACGACTCCGCTGGCTTGGTCACCTGGAGAGAATGGGGGAGGATCGTGCTGTGAGAAGAGCGTATGTGGGGCGCCCGGGCGGAAAACGTCCGTCTGGGCGTCCCAGATACCGCTGGAGTGACGAAGCCCAAAAAGACCTGTCTGCCCTCGGAATACCCAACTGGCGTGAAGTGGCGCAAAATAGGGCAGAATGGCGCTCTCTTGTGTCAGAGGCCAAGATCCTCTTTGGGTCACTGAGCCAATGATGTATGTGTGTATGTATGTATGTACCTACTTATAATTTTGTATTTTGTTTGACTAGAGCTTTACCTTACCTTGAGGTTATCTTACCGTGGATATCTCCGTACATCTCTGACCTTCAGACAGCTCTGAGCTAAATCAGATATTTACGGCTACGAAACTGGCTTAATGGCACTAATGTCATATTTTTATTGTGTGTCTGGAACTTGGAGTAAGAAGAAATCGATGTAAGTCAACTTAGAAGTTGTTTTGGACAAATGAAGTAAGTAGGTAACTACTTAAGATATTTACAATTTTTATTGCCAGTAGTGTCGTCAAGGAACAAATGGGCTCAGAAAGCGTAAAGGGGCTCACAGATTACCAGTTCCCCGGACGATATCAGCCTGTCAGTTAATCGCAAAAGGTGACAGTTCCGAACAACTGACAGGCTGATATCGTCCGGAGAACTTTTATCAGTGGGTCCCTTAAGAGACAACGAATGCATGCGATGGTCTGAAAACATTAAATCTGCTTTCAATAAACCCTTGAACAAGAATACCGACTCCCATGACCTGGCAGAACATGGCGAGACATTATAGGATAGGTACGGCGGCCAGCATCTAATATTGCCTGATACTACCTACCTTTTACCACAATATTGCAAAGACGACTGAGAAGAAGATATACATTAGGACTAGAATCTGCCTATCACTATCAAAGCTCCTTAGACAAAATACCGTCACCCTAGTTCACAATCCCGATGGTCCCGGGTTCGAATCCGGGTAAGGGCATTTATTTGTATGATGATACAGATATTTGTTTCTGAGTCATCATCATCATCATCATCATCATCATAATCTCAGCCATAAGACGTCCACTGCTGAACATAGGCCTCCCCCTTCCTTCCTTCCTTCCTTCCTGAGTCATGGTTGTTTTCTATGTATTTAAGTATTTATATGTTACATATATCGTTGTTGAGTGAGTTGTGGAAACCGGACTAATCCCAATAAGACCTAGTTTTCCCTCTGGGTTGGAAGGTCAGATTGGCAGTCGCTTTCGTAAAAACTAGTGCCTACGTCAAATCATGGGATTAGTTGCCAAGCTGACCCCATGCTCCCATGAGCCGTGGCAAAATGCCGGGATAGCGCGAGGAAGAAGGAAGGATATATCGTTGTCTAAGTACCCACAACACAAGCCTACTTGAGCTTGCCGTGGGGCTTAGTCAATTTGTGTAAAAATGTCCTATAAAAAAAGAAAGAAAGAAGAAGAAAGAATCGTACTAATTACGCGGAAAATTTGGACGTAATATAGACCTTTTGCATGTGCATTATGATACTAATTACAAAAAAATTTTCGCCGTAAATAGTACGGTTGTGAACAAGGGTGACGATAGAAACTTTTTATGAAGCACTCCGTGACACAAAAATGCTAAAAGTGTTATCCTATTCAACTCTAAATTAAAGAATCCACCCCTAACTTTGAGCTCAAGTGAAACAACACGTGTTTCCACCAAGGCAAGATGTTAAGTCAACTCCTAATTAGGAGGAAAAATTCCCTCCTCCAAGGGGTTGTTGTTCCAAACACTTCCCGTGGAAGGGAAGGCCGCAGGCGAACGAGTATAATTGCGCTGTTCGATTATACGTACTTTTTATATATATTTTTAGGTAAACTAACTAGGATCAATAATTATGAGAGTGATTTTGACCCCCTATAGCAGTGGTTCCTAACCTTTTCAGTCCGGTCACCCCTATGACTAACTAGGGAACTTGATTTTACCCCTCCTCCCAATGGTAATAAAAACAAAACGTGTACGTTTGTTGTATTGTTATATTTGGTTAGCTTACTACCCGCGTAAAATACCAGTTTTACCCCCACGGGGGTCATTACCCCCAACTTAGGAACCACTGCCCTATAGTCTTTAGACCCGGTGGTCAGACTTGATAAAAACCATCACCGGCTGGCCAATACCTGAAGCTGTTAAGACCGCCGAGAACAGGAACACTTGGGGAAGCATGGTACATCGCGCAGGAAACTCTTTAAACTAGACACGACCTTCAGCAATAAAGACGCTGACTAAGAAGAAGAAGTCTTTAGAGCGACCTACATATTATGGTGATATTTTTGGTTTTCTGTTTGACGTTAGCTGATGCAGAGATACTTCATCAAAATTGGATCCATATCAAAAAAATGTCTATGTTCTTTTGGCTTGAATATCCGCAGGTGATGCAGAATGTTTAAAATACATCCAATACAATAAGATTAAGGCAATATTTAACACAGACTTCTAATTCAAGGCTGCCAATCGAAACTTTGTTACACAAGCAAGAAATATATATAAATATACACTGGTTGGTCCATGACCTCGCTCTTATTTCTTCGCAGTGGGAACACAGTTAGCCCTTAAAGTCCTGGCCGTTACTAATTTATCGAGGGCGCCGTCGTAACCCGCACTTGCGACCTGCCCTTAATTCATAAACCTGGTATAGTACTACTGAGAACTGAGACCAGTTTCGAAACTCTTACGTCCAAAAGGTACAGGTAGAACAATACCTACTGATACTGTGTTAGATAAAAATCTGAAAACCACCTTGAAATATAAATCGTGACGGAACCAAATCGAGGTTCATGGCTTTTTTCATTACAATATTTTGATAAATTAGGTATGAAATAAAATAAATATTGAGGCTCACTTGCTTTAAAATATGTGTAGTTATTCCTTACACGTGTTAGATTTAAACACTTAAATTTCCACCTATACGTATTTACTGAATCAAATATTTCAAAAGCTTAACTTTAGATCTAAAAATAAACATTAATGAAATTTAGACAACAAATTTAATTACTCCATTAAAATGTGAGTAAATCGAGGGATTCCTGTTATATGAAGAGGCCCTTCAAAGTTGCTTCTACAGGCTCAGGTATTTCCCTTAATTAACTTGCGACTAATACATAGATTACGACGTACGTACAAGGTATCAAAAAATAAATTTTAAAACATATTACTTTTTTACGTAAATAGCCTTCTGGGGTCCAAATCCTGGTAAGGACATTTATTTGTATGTTGATCACATATAATTATGTATACATATATATTTGTTCCTGAGATTTGGATATTTTCTGTGTTAAAAATATTTATCTATATTTTATAAGACTCGCATTTTGGTGCTGATCAAGGTACCTATTTAATTTTAATATGTATAATGTTTAAAAAAAAGTTGTATATTTCTTTCTACGTTTGTTCTATTTATTGTTTTAGTCCGTGGTATAAAGCTTAAATAGGTACTTACTCTAGTCATAATATTTAATCAAAATTACCTGGCGAATAAAACACCTTTGATTGTAAATTCATATCAAACTAATTAAATACCAGTCACGTGCAATACACATTAATAGAATTGGTAGAAAGTAATTAATTAAATTGGAAAACGAATTTCGAGTGTTTAGGATTTGTTTGGCTTAAATCCGGTGACTTTTACAATATTAAATAGATGTAAATAACATGATTCAATCATCGTTTTGTACCCCGTGTAAAAATTCGATGGCGTGACATTTTGCGTTTAGTGTAACTAGTGAATAGAATCAGGAGTTAATTAATTGCATGTAAAAAATACTTCACTAAGTATAACGGGGGGTGAATGCCATAATCGCCACGCTTGGCAGGCGGGTTGGCGATCGCAGTCGAGTACACCGAATTTGAGGGACGCTGCTGCCCGTCCACCGGTGGCCTTGGACGTGGTTTAAGGACATACCCGGGGGTCCAAGGGGGAGGCGTATGTTCAGCAGTGGACGTCTTATGGCTGAGATGATGATGATGATGATAACGGGTTAGCACTGATTGACTAGATAGCACCTTATCTTTTCGCGGATTAGCAAAGTAATATTTTTGGTTTAAATTAAGTGTAACTTTATTAGGGATTTTGAGTTTCCAAAAAGTCCCGTTTGTCGCGCTGTTCAAAACTCCATACAAAATTAGACATAACGCGAACGCGAACGCTCGTCACGCTATTGAATGAAATTTACGCTAGGGGGTCAGGTGTTCAAATTTACACTAGTGGTTCTGATGTCAGCCTGCGTTCGAATTGGCCTTCAAGTAGCATGTGACTAGCATATAGGTACATAGTACATACTGGTAAACTTTTGGCTGCATACATAAATATGTGAAATATCCCAACGTCCCACAGCGCCGCAGAAATAAAATATAGTTTATTTGATTCAGTCCGGAGTTAGAAACTGGCGGCAATTCAGCCGTCCTCGGCAGCGGGACTCAGGGGAGTCGCGGCTTGTTCCGGGCTTGTTTCGAACGTATGTCTTAGAGTTTTTGTAAAAATGGTACGAATATACAAATGGAGACGAAAAGATATATCTATAGACAAGTAGTGTGCAGTATAATAGTAGTTTATGTATACTTACTAGAGTCTCAAGTCAAGCAAACAAACCAAGAACCTAGTCGGTCAAAAGTCAAAACTGCAGCCGTGCGGTCACGTACTTACATATATTAGAACAATGTCTAAGGATCATAATAAAGAACTAAATGTCTTTTATATTTCGAGAATTTGAACTGGAATTTCCTAAAGCAACATAAACATTGGATTTAGCTTTCTAACCAAAATATACAGATTTAAGCACCGGACTAAGTAGTTGCGAGCTAACAAACAACGTTCTCTGCGGCAACTACAATATCTGCTTAGGACAAATGCGGTCACAGATAAGTGAACAGCAAAGCTACTTTTATACAGGCCAATTCAAATGTAGGTACACTGACATTACGCTCGTACTTGTGTCGCTTAACTTCAAACTCGGGTAAATCCATTCGACCCTTTCAGCAAATATCTACCCTATTCTTTATACCAAAATCGCATCATCTGGCACAAGGATTTAATTAACCTGAGTTTGGAGTAAAGCGAATTACTTGTCCGTACATATTGGCGTATTGGCGCGGGCGAGACGCACGACAGATAGATAAAATGATTCAAATATCGTTCTGAGCTATGTTCAAATTGGCCTGTTAGATTGGCAAGTGATGCTTTTCATTGGATTGGAGCATACCCAGAGAGAATCATGTTGTTTTTTTCTTATACTAGTATTTATAACCCCAAAAAGAGGGACCTATCGTTTACTATGAAATTAAAAAAAAAAAAACAGCTGTCATTACCAACCCACATTGCCAAAAAGTGATGTAGCCGTTTGAAGTAAATCTGTGTCAGAACATAAGCTTTAATTCAGCTGGTCCCAAAGTAACTTGTTGTTACAGCTAGTTGACGAAATGCAAGTTGCTAACATTGTTTTCTTAAATGCTTGTACTAACTTCTATACCTACTTTTAAAGGATGACCCACACTAGACCGGACCGGAGTCAGGCCAAAGCTTCCGGCGCTTCGTATTCTATAGAAAGCACCACGTGATTATCAATCATTCGAACAAATTGGCCCGGGCACGGCCCGGTCTAGCGTGAGGCATCCTTAACTCCAACCGCAAAGTATACCTAATTATTTCTAGTTTTTTTAAAGATTATAATTATTATATATACTAGGTACCTATTAGGAATGTTAGTTTGTAAGGTATGTACCTATCGGTCTTTTCGTCTGACATTTTTTTAAATATAATATAACCTTAGCTTAAAGCTTATTTATTTTTGTAAACCAGCAGAGCTCGATATACCAAATAAACATACCAAACAGTCTAAACTCTCACGAAACTGACATGAGATCATACACTAAGTGTAACTTACGAGGCGTAAGCGGCGCAATCGCATTAAACTTATGAAATTAATTCAATGCGCGATGCATTAAGCTGCACATTTGCGGCTGAACTAAACCTAAGGGAATTTTGCGTTAAGCGCGCTGCTCTCACGCGATTAGTCGCAATTATTGTAAAAAACCGGTCAAGTGCGAGTCGAACTCGCCCTCCGAGGGTTCTGTACTTTTTAGTATTTGTTGTTATAGCGGCAACAGAAATACGTCATCTGTGAAAATTTCAACTGCCTAGCTATCACGGTTCATGAGATACAGCCTGGTGACAGACAGACGGACGGACAGTGGAGTCTTAGGATTGGGGTCCCGTTTTTACCCTTTGGGTACGGGACTTTCAAATCTTCAAAAATATCATAAAAAACCGGGCAAGTGCGAGTCGGACTCGCGCACGAAGGGTTCCGTACCATAATGAAAAAAAAAACAAAAAAAAGCAAAAAAAAAACGGTCACCCATCCAAGTACTGACCACTCCCGACGTTGCTTAACTTTAGTCAAAAATCACGTTTGTTGTATGGGAGCCCCATTTAAATCTTTATTTTATTCTGTTTTTAGTATTTGTTGTTATAGCAGCAACAGAAATGCATCATCTGTGAAAATTTCAACTGTCTAGCTATCAGGCGCGGATCCAGCCCTCAAAAAAGGTTGTGGTCACAGCCACTCCAAAATTCGTCAAGTGTGAGTCGAGGGTACCTGATGATTCCCCGACCAATAAATTCGCACAGAGAGAGATTTATTTCAGTATAGACTGAACTCTTAGATAGATAACTACGCTAAAAAACTCCTTCAACTGTAAATTAAAAGCTGGCATTAAGCTAGAAATAATTGCCCCTGTTAGTAAATAATCTATTTTCTTGCAAATAATTAGGGCTCTATATTCAGCTGGGGTACCTACCCTAATGATTCCCCGATCAATTTTTAGCAGATTGTCGATTCGCTTACAAGTCTTACAATGTTTCGCCGAAAATGGTTTCGCCGAGTCAATTATTCGTAGATGTTACTTCAAGTCGACTTTTGGTAGACTCTTGATTCACAATAAATCATTCATTTTACCCGTGGACACTGTCGGTATTTAAAGAACTACTAACGATAGACTACCATCGTGAAATTAGAAAAATGCATTTTTAGGGTTCCGTAAAAGGAAAACACGGAACTCTTATAGGATCACTCGTGCGTCTGTATGTCCGTCTGTCACAGCCTATTTTCTCCGAAACTACTAGACCAATTACCTAAGTTGAAATTTGGTACAGATAATAAGGCCAAAATCTGGAAAATGTCCACATGTAGAGCACTTGCCCCTACAGCTACACTTAAGTAGTCTGAATTTTACCAAAAATGGCATGCGATTTTTTGTAAGGTCTATGAAACCCTTTCCATACCCATATAGACCTGCGCTCTAAAACTCCTATGACAGTCAATAAAAAGCTGGAATTGTTTTAAGAAATTATACAAAAATGTCTGATTGTTTAAATTTAAGACTCCATAAGTTAACAATTTAAGAAAAGTCAGCTGATATAAATATTTATGACAGCTAGGAGTTCTATTTAACTAAGTACCTAGGTACCGTGTTTCGGCCAATGGTCAAATCATTCTACGAAAAGTGAATCTGCGTATCGATCAACTGACTACTCTGCGTACTTATACCTAATGAAATTCTTCCAAATGTTCCTCTGCCAAAGCGTCTATAAAACAAAAATCGGCATATTTCTACTCGGGTAATCAATAGGGCACCCTATTAGGGTTGTGGGCATGCCCACCGTGCCCACAACGGTGGATCCGCGCCTGCTAGCTATCACGGTTCGTGAGATACAGCCTGGTGACAGACGGACGGACGGACGGACGGACGGACAGCGAAGTCTTAGTAATAGGGTCCCGTTTTACCATTTGGGTACGGAACCCTAAAAAATACTCATATTGAATACCTTGAATGATTATGTGTGGCTATCGTGATTACAAAATAAATGTGCAAAGTTGTGAAAAGCTTTCAAACAAGTTGGAAAAGTTCTTGGATACAGGAAATGAAGGAGCGTGTCATTTTGGGAACGGAAAATTTTATATCTCCACACAAAAATATATGATTATGAACTTTACATAATTTTTCCTTATGAAAATTCGCAATTTTGTAAATAGTCAAACTCATCAGAACCCCTAGTCAGGCGTGTCTCATTCCGCGATTTCGTCGCTTTGCTACAGGTAGCTAAAAGTACATCCGCTCGACCCCAATTTTGGGGTTTGCCATAAGCCGCGCGTGGCGCTGTCGCCACCTAGCGGCCATATCTGTCCTGATCGTAACAGACGCGTTTTGTTAGAGAGTGAGTCATCTGTACCCAGTACTATTATTTATACTGTGCCTTACAGGCGTATTCGGGAAACTAGATAATTGCAAGATTAGAGACGAACTAGAGATTTTTGGGATCTACATTAGATATCGACTAGACGAGACTTGGATATCTATGACATAACTTGTGGAAATCGTTCAAGAGGACGTCCAGAATCGCGGAAACGTCAAATTTGACATATCTACCTTACAAATATCTTTAAATTATCCATATCGTAACTTCTTGATGTCTAATAGATATCTAATTCATTTTCCAAATCGAGCCGCTAGTGTAAATTTCATTCGCTAGCGTGACGTGCGAGTTTGCGTTGACTCATGTTGCATGGGATTTTGAACAGCGCGCCAAGCGGGACGTTTAAGAAACTCAAAATCCCATACAAAATGAGACAGCGTACGGCACGTCACGCTATCGAATGAAATTTACACGAGGGGTACAGTCAGCAGCATAAGTTGCTCAGCGGGCGAGAGTGTTCAAAATAATCTTGGTCTTGACATGAGTTTAAATTCGATCTTGACGCGACTTTATTGTTAAGATAATAAGATCGTGTCAAGGTAATTTTGAACACCTCGCCCGCTCACCAAGTTCTGCTGCTGACTGTACAGTTGACGTCAAAGATATGTTTACACTTTTGTACCTTACTCCTTTGTAATAAGGCGAGAAACGTAAACATATCTTTGACGTCGACTATACTGTAGTCGTGATGCATGATTTGTCGTTTGGCGCTCACCTAAATATTTTGCTCTGCCGCGAAAGTTTGCGGCGAACAGAATCCCGATACCGCCATAACAACACACAGTAAAATTATATTAATTATGCTTTGATTATGATTTTCGGGTGTTATTAATAATAATTGTATGTATTTAGCGGTTAACTGAAATTATAATTGAATATTTGTTTTTACTATTTAGTATTTATGTGGCGTTAATTTTATTATTGTTTAAGCAATATAATCAAATTGAGCTTTTGAGTAGGCACTCAGGTATTTTATTTAGGTAGGTACCTATTATACCTAAATCACTATTTAACTACACTAACATCGAATTAACATTATATCACGTTTAAAGTTATCCTTATATTTTACTATTTTACATATAGTGACACTAGCTTCTTCTCGCGCCTACGTCTGCGTGAAATGATGATGATTATTATTAGAAACTATCCTTAGGCTCCTTACCCGCCTCATAATATTTCTATGCCAAATTTCATCTAAATAAGTTTAATGGTTTAAGCGTGAAGTGAACAGACATTTTTTTTTTATCTACGTATTTAGAAGGAGCCTTTATCTATGGGACATGTCGGCTCCGTTGGGCCTCTACATTACATTAGTGTTGCTAGATATCAAACAAATGGTACACGAACTTCGCATGTTTAGACAGAATATAGTTACTTTCGCATTTTATAATATTAGCTAATAATAGGTACCTAGTAGGGACAAGTAAATCTCTTCATTGTGAAGCCATATTCTTTTGACGCAACTCATTCGCTAACTTTACATTAAAAACCCCTTCTTTGCAGTAGACTCAAACTTTCAACTCGAACTCAGCTAACTCTCATCTTTATAACGATAATGATGTCACAAGACATTTGACTTTAAGCATTTTAGGAGGAACCTCATCAGATGCTAATCCCTAAATTAAGAGCGAATGAAGATGGATGCTCAGGATGGCTTGTTGAGCAGAGGTGTTCCTTGGGGAACACCCTTAAACAAACTTATTTCAGTCAAATATGCACCTTGAAGCGAGGAAGCAGAGTTGCTTTTTGTGTGCGCCGTGGCCGCGTCGGGAGTTGTGATTCTTTCAGATTATCTAGAGATCAGAAGGGTGCAATAAGTCTTGTACAAGGGGTTTTGAATGCTTTGAAGGCTTTGGTAATGAAAGGGTGTTTTTGCGTTACTAGAAGTTGTATCCAGAATTGTGGTCATACTTGGCCAATATTAATGATTTAATTGTATTAATGATTTGTTGTTCTGAAGGTACTGCTATTATTATGTTTTTTTTGTGGGTCAATAAAGTAATATGTTTTTTTATTGTACAAGCAAGACCCCGATTTTTGTTAGTTCCAAGGTTTATTTTTTGAGGCTTTTGGGTAATGAAGAGTATCCTGATGGTACAGAGTTTTTATTGGTAGGTAATTGAAGGTAGTCATATTTCTATTAGTAAACCATTTTTTAAATAAAAAATTATATATACCTATAGCACCACCATTTCACAAGTGTTCTAGCGAAGTTGGCAACAAAAACATAGCTAAGTTGGTTGAAGCTGCAACTGCAGATCTGTCTCCATTAGAACGCCGCATTAGCCTGACGGATGGTCCGTGCGGACATCTCAGCTTATAGGATTTGGCGTTACAGACTGTGTTTTAGTCCAGACACCTAATTCTCTGAGACTATCTTTCTCTTTAAATTGTAGTAAAACTTTCCTGTAACATCTTAAATTAGCGGAGAGGCTATGTGGACTTGTCCACTTTACTGCCTGTGTTCTGTCCATGTTTATAATTAATTATATTTAATTGTACCTAAATAAAATGACTGGTTAATATAAATATTTACCAATTAATATCATATTCTTTCTGTTGCCTATTTTTAAACTTCTTTGTAAGTATTATCATTGAGATTTATCTATGATAAATTGTAAAATAATCTATTAAGATGTTTAGGTATAATTATCGTGTACATTACGAATATAGTATTATGATAAATTCACTATCTTTGTAATATAAGCCCTACTCAATACGGAATAAATGAATCCAAGTTTACCAGCCAATGGAAGCTATACTCCTCTGCCGCACTGCACGTAAAAAACCATACATGAACCAAAATCAAATATACCACTGCATACGCGCCTACAACTCCCTGTTTATTCACATAACCACACTGCAACCTTAAATCGCCTTTAAAATGTTTTCCCGACTTCAACTGTTTTCTTGGCGACTTAATTTAAATTTAACATAGATGTAAGATATAGTGGGAATTCAGCGGTGGATAAAATTATTCAAAACTCAGTCTTAGTAAATGGTGGTAAGGTTGGTTTTAAAGTGTGTTCGTTGCAACGTAAAGCAGTGGTAATCCTTATGAGGGAAGGGAGTAAATCCACCGCGTGTGTTCTCGCCTTAATCTGATGAAACAAGGCAGGGAGAGATTTCAGTGAGAGATTTTATTAAGTCAAATAATTCAGTATTCATAGAAGATGGAACATCACATTTGCTCTTTGAAACTATAGTCAGGGGTGCGAAACTCCTGAGTTCGGTCAAACTCGGCTCCGCTCGGCTCAGCATTGCTCCGAGCAATTATTAGGGTTGGCACCGCTTGACTTCCTTTTGCGTGCACGGCCACAGATAAGATAATCACTTGATTTTTGAGAACCCTAAATAGCCGAAAGGGATAGTGCCATATATTAGAAAGGGACAGCATGATTCGACCCTGAACCGCTGTCAAACTTCGGTTTTGTAGGAAGTTTCCTTTCTGTACAGTAGTACTATTAATTATTCTGTGCTATAGTGTCAGTTATAGAGATAAACGAATTTGGAAAATCCTATTTAAATGTAGATTTTCCACTGATGAAAGATTTGTTTGCAAAAGGGACCTTATTTTATTTATTGTTTGGTCAAGCTGTGCGTGTTCATTATACATTGTATTATATATTATTTTAAGGAGGTAAAGGCCGCCAAGTTGATGTAGGATTGGGCGGGAACGTATATCCAATGCAGGGGGAGGCAAACCAAAAAAGAAATAACGGAACGACCTTGACTCATTTGGCACCAAACTGTGATGGTTGGCGGAAGAAAGGGGAAGCCTTTGTCCAGCAATGTGACTCGAACTATAAATTAATGTAGGCTATAAAAAAACCGGGCAAGTGCGAGTCGGACTCGCGCACGAAGGGTTCCGTACCATAAAGCAAAAAAAAAACGGAAAAAAATGCAAAAAGAAAGCGGTCACCCATCCAAGTACTGACCACGCCCGACGTTGCTTAACTTTGGTCAAACATCACGTTTGCTGTATGGTAGCCCCACTTAAATCTTTATTTTATTCTGTTTTTAGTATTTGTTGTTATAGCGGCAACAGAAATACATCATCTGTGAAAATTTCAACTGTCTAGCTATCACGGTTCGTGAGATACAGCCTGGTGACAGACAGACGGACAGACGGACGGACGGACGGACGGACGGACGGACAGCGAAGTCTTAGTAATAGGGTCCCGTTTTACCCTTTGGGTACGGAACCCTAAAAAACTACTAGCAGCAACATTCTTATCTAGCCATATGTATGCTATGACTCAAACTACCTAAACATGAGTTCTACACCCCAACAGAATGGAACATAACAGGGCTAAGTAATAAATTAAAAGGTTACTCTCTCAAATCCATCTCTGTAACAGCTGTGTGTGAATGAAATTGGAATGAAGCACGACAACAATGCGACGAAACGGTTACAGAGGGCCTACCGTGAACCACGTTCGAAGTCTTGCCTCTCTGTCGCACTTGTAAATTCATACGTAAGTGTGACAAGGAGGCAAAACGCCGAACGTAGTTCGCGGTAGATCAGGATTGCCCATCGAATGATTAGATTTGGATTTAATACACTCAAGAGCATTTGGAAAGTCTTTCACATTGCGTTTGGAGCAAGATAAAAAGGTCATTGACATAGATCAGAATCGGCAAGGTAAGTAAGCCCCGTCTGGAGGTAAGCGGTTACCTTAGCCTAAGTACGGATGTAAAGCCGGTGTTACATCGCATTTGAATGGTATAGTAGTATTAGTCAAAAATGCAGGCTTAAAAAACTCAGTACGAAGGAAAATATACAAAAACTTTCAGCTGTGGTATGTATCTCCAAAGAAATTACAAAGGTGTATGATTTAGTCCCTAATGCATTTGACGCGAGTGAGGACTCCTTGGTGAGAATTGGTGTCTAAAACTCGGACGTATAATAAAAACTTGATGGTGTTTATAAAAAACAGGAGCAATCTAATAAAAAACGAGTTAAGGTGGATGTCTAGGGATGGGATGCCGATTATCAGCCAAAAGATGGCGTCACTGTGCACGAATTGTGGATTTTCACTATTTCTCCCAAAATACAAAGTTTCATAAGATGTGTTGATATGTGCGAAAACTATAAAAAATACTACATCTAAATCGAGACATGTTCAACTCAACATTGTCTCATTTCGTTATTACCGGAATCCAACTGCAAAATATTGCAATTTCTTGCATTCACGCACACTTACGTACTTAAAGTCACCTTAAAGTCAGTGTCAAATGTCAGCACATTCGTAATGTTACAGTAAAGTAACCTAGAGGGCGCAGCGGATGAAATGTTTATTGTTGAAAAAAGATTGGAAATTAAATAATAAATTCTTGTTTGAGCAACGATTAAGAATTACAACGCATTCAGAAGCAACTAATGTTTTCGACCATCAAATGTCATGTGCTCGTGGCACCCGTAGCCTCTATTTTGAAAAAAATCAGATTGTAGCTAAGATACATGGTTCAAACCCCGACAATGCCAGTTTTTTTTTATTTTATAATTTTAGCATTCTCTTTTGAATTATTTTAAGCGTATGTTATTCTTCGAAACTAAACTTACGTGAGTAAAATATTTTCAGTATTTTAATTATTTTTTAATAATATTATGGGAAGATTTATAAAAGTATTTTTATTTTCCGATTTCAAAGGATATAAATAATGATTAAAATAATTAAAAAAAAGTCATGCATGAGGCTAATTAGGATCGCAGAATAGGTATATAAGAAGTCAACTATCGACGAAGTATAGCTGGTCAAGCAGATCTTGTCAGTAGAAAAAGGCGGCAAATTTGAAAAATGTAGGCGCGAAGGGATATCGTTCATAGAACATTTGAATTTCGCGCCTTTTTAGGGTTCCGTACCCAAAGGGTAAAACGGGACCCTATTACTAAGACTTCGCTGTCCGTCCGTCCGTCCGTCCGTCCGTCTGTCACCAGGCTGTATCTCACGAACCGTGATAGCTAGACAGTTGAAATTTTCACAGATGATGTATTTCTGTTGCCGCTATTACAACAAATACTAAAAACAGAATAAAATAAAGATTTAAATGGGGCTCCCATACAACAAACGTGATTTTTGACCAAAGTTAAGCAACGTCGGGAGTGGTCAGTACTTGGATGGGTGACCGTTTTTTTTTTTGCTTTTTTTTTTGTTTTTTTTGCATTATGGTACGGAACCCTTCGTGCGCGAGTCCGACTCGCACTTGCCCGGTTTTTTTACTGACAAGATTTGCTTGACCAGGTATAAAATAAGTTTCCAAAATTTTATTGAAATGATATACCTACATGAAATAATCAAATACAACACATTTACTTAAAATAACTTTTAAAATAAGGCATATAAAATTTCCAAAAAGATGAAACAAAATAAAATAAATACAAAAAGAAATGAGTCTTTGTTCGTGGTTTGAACCCTGTCATGCTGTTCAACTTGTTAGACTTATACTCAGTAGCTAAAAGCCACTAGACCATTTGACCATAGTAGACCCGGGCGAAAAATGCCTTCTTATTTAAGTAACCCATTACTGTCAAAAATATCAAGTTTGAATTGATTTGAAATATAATTTTTCATTGTCGAGTTATTGACATCCAAACGTTGCGAGCATGTTGTACTTTAAACCACTTGGCAACGTCGCACGGGGAATTCTTCTGAAAATGTATGTCCTTTTATATTTTGATATTTATGGATATATGAGGATTCTTCTACTTATGTTGCAAATTGATTAAATTATCGAGAGAAAAATGCTAATGCAAAGAAAACAAGAAATATCCGTTTCATTTCTCATGCTATTGATTCGGTTAAATTGTGTTCTAATGTATGGGGAAGACAAACTAATTATAGCCAGCCTTTTATGAATGTAGTATGATACCATAGGGTATGGTGCTTTACGCACACTAGCGTCCCTTCCCCTCCCCCTGACGCAACCCCCCCTTTTTGCATGAAATATGTCCCGGTACACAGTTTTTTACATTTTTTGAGGAAAGAATATATTTTAGGAAAAAAGTGTCAATGAAAGAAATAATCCTTAATAAATTCTTAATAAAAAAGGTCATATTCATTTTTTTTATATCATGCACCTAATTCATGTATTAGCTTGTCAAAATTCGAAATAACATAGTTTTTACTTAGGGTTCGAAACTCATTTATTATACACGGTGTAACATGAGGAAACCGAATAATTTTAACAGCGTATTCCTGATCACATTTAGAGACAAAAATGTCCTATAAACTTTTTTGAAATTCGCCTAGTTTCAGAGTTAATACCAATAAAAAAAAAACAAGTTTCTATTGTTACATCCAATCCGCATTGGGCTAGCGTGGGGACTATAGCCCAAGCCCTCTCGCGCATGAGAGGAGGCCTGTGCTCAGCAGTGGGACGTATATAGGCTGAAATGATGATGATTGTTACATAGTTCAAAACGCCTTTTTGATGGCGATGTTGTTACTATGGGATTTAGTCTAAATATCCTTATTGATATGTCAAAAAGTGACAATTAAGTAACACGTTGCAAAAACTATGTTTACCGAAAAAAAAGTAAAAATCCATGTTAACTGACAAGTTTACCAATAACATTTACTTTTTATGTACATACATATATACTCAAAAAATTAAAAAATTGCGGCCAAGTGCGAGTCGGACTCGCGTTCCAAGGATTCCGTATATTACACAATTTTTAACAATGTATTTTTTATTTTATTTATTTATTTATTTAGATATTTAATTCAGGGAACAAGGCCCATATTACAAATACCTTAAAGACTAACATACATATGTATTTTATAAACTTAAAACTAAACATTATTTATGCGAAACGTGAGTGAAATCTTTAAAAAATCCGTAGGAGTCGGATCAAAAACTGTAATTAAGTCCGACTCACGCTTGACTGTACATTTCTAATAGGTTTTCCTGTCATCATAGACCTATTTTATGTATTTTTTCAAAATTTTAAACCTAGTAGTTTCGGAGATAAAGGTGGAGGGGGGAATAGTCTTTTTTGCCTATTTTCTTGAATAACTTCTAAAGTGTTTATTCGAAAATTATAAAAAATATATATTTGAGATCCTTACAATAAGCTCTTTCATTTGATATGTAACATGATATAGTTTGAAAATTTTTATTTTTTAATTTTTTCATTTACCCCCCAAAAGTGGCCCCCATGTTTAAAATTCATTTGTTTACAAACTTACATATGTGTACCAGATTACAACTTGATTGGTCCAGTAGTTCCGGAGAAAATCGGCTGTGACAGACGGACAGACAGACAGACGCACGAGTGATCCTATAAGGGTTCCGTTTTTTCCTTTTGAAGTACGGAACCCTAAAAACAATAAAAAAAATTGTTTTCGGCGAAATTGACCTAAACTCATACAAACATTTTTTCCTTCTTTTAATTTGACCTCAGAAATAAAATCTTTCGCATTTCTTGAGGACACCTTGTATAATAAGTGTTATAAAATGAATATATAACCTTTTTTACTAAGAATTTAATAAGGAACTATTTCTTTCATTGACACTTTTATCCTAAAATGTATACATGAGGTCAAAAAAAGGAAAAGATGTAATATGTGTTTAGGTCAATTTCGCCAAAAAAAAAATTTTTTTTGGTTTTTTTTTTAATTTTATGAATGAATTTGTATATAAAAATTGTCACTTAAAATGGTTTTTTTTTTCGTAAAACTTAGTTTTTGTAAAGTGTTACTTGTCACTTTTTGACATATCAATAAGGATATTTAGACTAAATCCCATAGTAGCAACATCGCCATCAAAAAGGCGTTTTGAACTATGTAACAATAGAAACTTGTTTTTTTTTATTGGTATTAACTCTGAAACTAGGCGAATTTCAAAAAAGTTTATAGGACATTTTTGTCTCTAAATGTGATCAGGAATACGCTGCTAAAATTATTCAGTTTCCTCATGTTACACCGTGTATAATAAATGAGTTTCGAACCCTAAGTAAAAACTATGTTATTTCGAATTTTGACAAGCTAATACATGAATTAGGTCCATGATATAAAAAAAATGAATATGACCTTTTTTATTAAGAATTTATTAAGGATTATTTCTTTCATTGACACTTTTTTTCCTAAAATGTATACTTTCCTCAAAAAATGTAAAAAACTGTGAACCGGGACATATTTCATGCAAAAAGGGTGGGTTGCGTCAGGGGGAGGGGAAGGGACGCTAGTGTGCGTAAAGCACCATACCCTAAGGTATCATACTACATTCATAAAAGGCTGGCTATAATTAGTTTTTCAAAAAGCACAATTTGACCGAATATATGAAAGAGGGTCATTGTTGTTGTAAAAGGTGTGCAGGAAATGATACGTTTCTGCACTAGAGCAGTTTAGGTTCCAATTACAAGTACGATTTTATTATTCTTTTTACAATAAGCAATTGAAATTTGGGTATAAATGGATTTGTTATACAATTTCCATTCTGATATTTGACTCCCCATTCCATAAATTACTTTTGGCCAAATTGTTAATTGAAAATACCTACTCTCAAAAATACCTACTCTCAAAAATACCTACTATAAAAATGTATTTAAAAAAACACATGCATTTTACTTTCCTCGTATGCGAAATGAAAAGTAGAGTGTTTTAACTCGGGTGAAAGGCAGCATTTTTGAAAAAAAACCAGGCAAGTGCGAGTCGGACTCGCGCACGAAGGGTTCCGTACTATAATGCAAAAAAAAACAAAAAAAAAAGCAAAAAAAAAACGGTCACCCATCCAAGTACTGACCACTCCCGACGTTGCTTAACTTTGGTCAAAAATCACGTTTGTTGTATGGGAGCCCCATTTAAATCTTTATTTTATTCTGTTTTTAGTATTTGTTGTTATAGCGGCAACAGAAATACATCATCTGTGAAAATTTCAACTGTCTAGCTATTACGGTTCGTGAGATACAGCCTGGTGACAGACAGACGGACGGACAGCGAAGTCTTAGTAATAGGGTCCCGTTTTACCCTTTGGGTACGGAACCCTAAAAGTATCATCTACTAATGTTATTGTTATGCACAAGCAGAAGATATTATAGAATCTTGTTTATTTACAAGAAGATGACATTTTTCTCCACATACCTATAGTAACAGCACCAGTCATGGGACATTTAAGAAGAAATTTGGAGTATTTATGATATTTCCCTTATACATGTAACTGGTCTACCGCTTAGCGTGTTAAAAGATGAAAGTCCTATCCGTCTTTCATGTTTTAGGCGTGTTGTATCAAAGATATTGCAATGAGTTTCCACATACTTAACAAATTAAAACTATGTTTTTTTCTTCTCCAGTCATGGACACCAAAGCTCCAGTAATGGGCCCCCAGTAATGGACGTGGATCCAGTAATGGGCCCCCTATAATGGACATTGCTCTATCAGTATAAAATATTGAAATGGGGTATAAGTTATGGCAAAAAAATCAATTTTTGGTATAAGCTTTTATCGATGAATGTATTTTTCTTTCCACAGCCAATTATTATTGTATTAGATCCATCGAGACAATTCTAATATACCTAACACAATTAGTTAGGGTTTATTTCGATAAAATTCCCATGGCCACCTCCTGTCTCCATCATAAGATCAGGTCGATGTTATCATATATAATATTGCATTATCATCAGATTTGCATACTTAATTACGTACTTACAAAAAAATTCAATTGTATCGGAAATCGAAAAGTGGCTCAAATTCAGTTACCAAAATTTGACCCACACAAACTAACAGGGCAAGTTAAATAAAAGTTTGGAAAAACGATATTAATTTATGCGAAGTCCGAGAATACCTCCTGGTTGACGTATTTCGTAACTACATTTTACTTCTGTATTGTTTAAACATGAAATTATGCCAAGGCAAGCATTATAATGTCAATTGTCCCATTATAGGAGGCATGCAGTTTTACAGCTCCTATAATGGGATTGGGCCAAATACCACTATTTTTTTTACATCTGTGGAGTCACAACATAGTGTGTTGTATACATTATCTCATGGTAAATGCAATTAACAAAACACATTCTAGTTTTCATCGAGTATTAATTAATTAAAATTTAATAAATTAACTCACCTCTCTTAGCGAAGTTGTTAAGAATTCGTAGTGGTATTTTTTTTCAGTGACACGACAACTTTTGGGTTGACGCCAATTTCTTAAAAAATAACCAAATTTAATGAAACTTTAAATTGAAACAGCTCTAAGACTCATATTTATGATAATATACAGACAGTGTTTATAAACTATTTTTAGATACTTATTTTAGAGGATTTGTGGTTTTTTGTCCCATAACTGGTTCCACGTCCATTATAGGGTCCACTACTATATATATTTTTGAGAAAAATATAGCTAGGTATTTTAGTTTAAAAATCATTGTTACAATAAATATAGGCTTTTCCAGAGAACATTTACCGAAACGAAAGCAGAATTCACAAGGGTTTTCGGTGGACGACCGTAATAGCTGGAGATCTAAGGTCCCGTTTTCTAAGGGGACCTTGCATTTTGGAGACAAAGCAAACCGCTTGGAACAGGTGTTCCTGGGGGTGATCTGAGCTGATTAAGCCCGGTTGCCAAGAGGTTCCCCCCAGCAGGTGGGCAGGGGAGGGGGGGGAAAAGTGCCTCCGGCGCGCCTCACTCTAAGCTTTATATCTGCATACATCTCGCTACTATATCAAGTTTGGTGTCTTTTTCGTGTAATTCGAGGATGAAGAATTCATTTCTGTGACTAAATTTTCACTCACCCATACAAAAAATTCGAGAAATTCAACATTCAAAAAATTTCATCTCATTTTTTTTTTCCGAAAATCTTCTACAAAATTTAAACTATGAGGATGTGCCCTAGAAAAAAAATACCTGTGAATAGCCCAGTTATTCTACTATACAGAATAGTAAACATGTCAAACATTATTTTCATAAGTTTCTTAAAAAAAAATGTTTGTGTCGCGCGGCGTACCTGCATTGTAAGAGCGGTATGCAGCGTTTAGGATATTTAAGTATGTTTAGATGATTTCTGATAAGCTGTTATTCTTCTGGTTGTAGATTACAATAATAAATTACTTCTGGACGTGATATACCTATATACAAATATAAATTAAATATATAAATAGAGACGTTGGGAAAACTTTCGCTAATAGAGTTAAGTAATTATAAATGTGATAAAATTAACATAGGAGATGTTTCTTGACAAAAAATGCTGGTTAAAATAAGATATATATTGTTCGCAATTGCAACTAAAAGCCCATTGGTTCGTGCATTTTAGTTTTTTTTAACGCAGTGCGCATTTTTTTTGGTAGCGGCAACGAATAAGCTCTAAATAAGCAGCAACCGCCGCAGGTAGGTTTGGACATATGGGCTCCTAATAACCATTTTGTTTGGACCTGCCCCAGTCAGCAGGGCATGATAGCTGTTGTTGAGGGGCTATAATCTGTCCCCAAACATAGACCAAA
Organism: Cydia fagiglandana; assembly: GCF_963556715.1. Taxonomy (NCBI): domain Eukaryota; kingdom Metazoa; phylum Arthropoda; class Insecta; order Lepidoptera; family Tortricidae; genus Cydia; species Cydia fagiglandana. Next base: position 574,345 of record NC_085943.1, on the reverse strand, counting down.
TCATTTCATATTTCATATTTCATATATTTTATTCATAATAGTTCGTATTACATGTCAAAAATATTGTTTACAAGAAATTATTTACAAAATAAGATTTGTAACATTTTACATAATAATATGATATACAATAAAAATTAAATATAAATCTAAGTTTGGGTACTTATTTTGTACTCCATAAACTCATTAAAGCTGTAAAAAGTGTGCTCGATAAGCCATCGTTTCAGTTCACCACCGAACCATGCAACAAAACTGAAAACCGCCGTTTCGCCGAAATAATTTTTAAGTTATAAGATTTTACTATTGAATGTATGTTAGTTTATAAGATATGTATCTATAGGCCTTAGTTGCCTGATAATAAATGATATTTGATTTATTTTGATAGCCTCCTTGGTAAACTGCACGGAGAATATGTCTACGTAGGTAGCGCATCTTCCATTGAGGGCAGATTCTCTATCGGAGATTTATTTTTGTAAAAAGTACTTTTCGGCACTCTTTTACACTCGTAGTTGTACCTGATCTAAAATCAGTAACAAAATACTATGCTTTTTTTTAAATAACGTCTAGAGGCCAATTCACACCTCGTAATTCAAATCTGTCCATACTTACTATTGTAAGACTCTTACTTGTCATACAAGACAATAACAATATTGGCAATGCCTGCTCAATATTGCCTCGTTTGCCGTATTTAAACCCCTCCGTTACGGCAGGAATGGCAGGATTGGGCTTCAAGGTTGAAATACGCTTTTTTCCCTTTCCACACAAAAAGAAACAGTGTCGCAACCTGAAAAGGCATGGAAGACTGGCAAGATTTCTGACCTTTCTGGTCCTGTAAAATAAATAATATATCTATGCGTTTCAAATAAAATCATATATTTAAAGAAAGTTTGACCTATTGCCCAGATGAGCTGCCTCCTACTGCGATGTATATTTTACAGGACCAGAAAGGATAGTAGTCTTGCCATTCTTCCACGCCTTTTCAGGTTGCAACACTGTTTCTTTTTTGTGTGGAAAGGGAAAAAAAGCTTATTTCAAGCTTGGAGCGCATATGCTGCTGTAACGGAGGGATTTTTTCTTTGTTACACTCTTGGAGTGGTTGTGGCCATTATGTAAACTTTTGAGCGACTCATTTAACGACACGTTGGCATTCCTCCCGTAGAGCTGCTTTCCGTGAGCATTCGTTTACTGTGGCCATCTGCATGGTCCAGCTCATTAGAGATCTTCTTCTAGCCCTGTCACCTCTCACTCTTCCCTGTACAACTAGACGTTCTGTGGATGTTCCGTCTCGCCGAGACGCGTATCTAAAGAAGTTGAGTACTGAGTTTTGCCCGTAGAAAGCAACCGCTCAAATTGATGCATTGGTCCAGAACTCAGTCCATGATATGCCCAGCATTCGTCTCCAGCACCACATCTCTAGTGCATTCATTTTCTGTTTTTCGGATGCCCTTAGTGTCCATGTCTCAGCAGCATAAAGAAAAATGGGAAATATGAGGGTTCTGACAAGCCTGGTTTTAGTGGTCCTTGATAATGTTCCGGAGGGATTTAAACAACAACAAGGACAAGCAGGCAATAGGTAACCAAGGAGGCAATATTGAGCAGCCAATTTTGGTAAAATTTGTTATTGTCTTGTATGACAAGTAAGAGTCTTACAATAGTTACAATATTACAGTACCGGTCAAAAGTTTAAGTTCACTCTGTAAATTCGGTTAAATGAAGCTATAACACAATGTACTAATAAAAGTATTTAATAATCTTTTATTACATAATAAATTAAAGGTAATTCTCTAATTTAAAACCACAATTAAATAAAAAAAGATCAGTTTTTGCCAACTTTAGACTCTTCAAAATATCCGCCTTTTGCTTTCAATGCTGCCATACACACTTTCGGCATTCGCGTAATTAGTTTTTGCAGTGTTGATGTCGAAATTTTATTCCAACAAATGTATAGGTATTCCCAAAGCTGTTCTTTATTAGTTGGCCGCATTTTTCTCACACGCCTGTCCAATTCATCCCATAACAACTCAATCGGATTGAGGTCGGGCGATTGAGGAGGCCAATCCATATATTTTAATTCTTTTTGGTTCTCTTTGGATGAAATGTAGTTTTTGCACAACTTCGACGTATGCTTGGGATCGTTGTCTTGTTGGAAAACAAAACCTCTGCCTACAATCCGTTTTCCAGATGGAAAAGCGTGACGTTGCAAAATGTTATAATACATTTTCTTATCCATTATGCCATTGACTCTCACGAGATCACCAACTTTATCACCCGCAAAGCATCCCCAGACCATAACTGATCCTCCACCGTGCTTCACTGTTGGCATCACGCATTGCTTTATCATTCGTTCGCCTACTTGTCGTCGAACATATTGACGACGTCTCCCTCCAAAAATTTCAAACTTCGATTCGTCAGAAAATAAAACTTTAGACCACTGTTCAGACGTCCAGTTTTTGTGTTTCTGGGCCCATTTCAACCTCTTAACTTTATTCTGACTACGTAACAAGGGTTTTTTGGCAGCAATACGACCTTTTAGACCATAGTTTCGCAGACGCCGTTGCACTGTCGAAACCGATACTCGCTGTTCTCGGGTGGCGTTGAGTTCTTCGCAAATTTCTGGAGCAGTTAGAGTACGTTGGCGTTTGCTCTGCACGCAAATAAATTGGTCTTCGCTTTTAGACGTGACTTTTGGCCTACCTGATCGAGATCGACTGCAATTAAGACCGGTTTTTTGTTTTCGTTTCAAAGTACTCACGACAGCGGTTTGAGAAACCTTCATTTTTTCAGCGATTTTCCGCGTCGTGTAGCCCTCATTTGACAGAGTTACAATAACAGCACGAGTTTCGACACTAAAATCGGCTTTGCGACCCATTTTAAATGATTTCTAACTTCACGAAATCTCATAGGAAATACGGAACAAAAATATTAAATGGATCAAATTTTCCGAATAACATAAAACGATTCCTCCAAGAGGTATTTTTATTGTTATTTGGTAGTCGTGGAAACAATTAAACGTTTGAAATTCAAAACATATTCTATATTTGAGCATAATTACATATGATAACCTTATTTCGCAGAGTGAACTTAAACTTTTGACCGGTACTGTAAATCTGAACAGATTTGAATTACGAGGTGTGAATTGGTCCCTAGACATTATTTTAATACTATGCATTTTGTTACTGTGTTCAGATCAGGTGTGTAAATAAATGAGTGTCGAAAAGTACTTTTTACAAAAAGAAATCTACAGTTAGAGAATTTGCCTCCAATGGAAGATGCGCTACCTACATAAACATATTCTCCGTGCAGTTTACTAAGGAGACTATGTTGGGGGACAGATTATAGCCTCTCAGCAACACCTACCATGCCCTGCTGACTGGAGCTGGTCCAAACAAAATGGTTATTGGGAGCCCATATGTACAAACCTACCTGCGGCGGTTGCTGCTTGTTTAAAGCTTATTCGTTGCTGCTGCAAAACAAAATGGGGAGGGCAGGGAGGTGCATCTGCGTTTAAAAAACTAAAATGCACGGACCAATGGGCATGTAGTGGCAATTGCGAACAATATATATCTTATTTTAACCAGCATTTTTTGCCAAACATCTCCTATGTTAATTTTATCACATTTATAATACTTAACTCTATTGGCGAAAGTTTTCCCAACATCTCTATTTATATATTTAATTTATATTTGTATATATATATATATATATATATATATATATATATATATATCACGTCCAGAAGTAATTTATTGATGTAATCTACAACCAGAAGAATAACAGCTTATCAGAAATCATCTAAACATACTTAAATATCCTAAACGCTGCATACCGCTCTTACAATACAGGTACGCCGCGCGACACAAAACATTTTTTTTTAAGAAAGTTATGAAAAAAATGTTTGACATGTTTACTATTCTGTATAGTAGGATAACTGGGCTATTCACAGGTATTTTTTTTCTAAGGCACATCCTCATAGTTTAGATTTTGTAGAAGATTTTCGAAAAAAAATGCGTTGAAATTTTTTGAATGTTGAATTTCTCGAATTTTTTGCATGGGTGAGTGAAAATTTAGTCACAGAAATGAATTCTTCATCCTCGAATTACACGAAAAAGACACCAAACTTGATATAGTAGCGAGATGTATGCAGATATAAAGCTTAGAGTGAGGCGCGCCGGAGGCACTCTTCCCCCCCTCCCCTGCCCACCTGCTGGGGGGAACCTCTTGGCAACCGGGCTTAATCAGCTCAGATCACCCCCAGGAACACCTGTTCCAAGCGGTTTGCTTTGTCTCCAAAATGCAAGGTGGGGGACCTTAGATCCCCTACTATAACGCGAATGATTGTTTGGACTGACCTTTCTATAAATATATTAATGTATTTTATTGTGTAATAATCATAATAATTATTAAGTTATATTAAATCTGGGAATGAAATTATATCAGAAAGGAGATTCTTAAATGAGTAGGTATACTCGTAACATGCTTTGTGCATTAAATATACCTCCCTCTATTGAGTGAAAATAAAACAAAATACACAGGTAATCTGTGTTGCGGTTTTAAAGTGCCATCTGTTACACCTTTGACAAATTAAAAATGATTGCTTGTCAAATGAAGTCGCCATGTTAGAATTACACCGATACTATAAGCATCACTCACACAAACAAGCAATGAGGCAAAATTTTACCAATATTCAAAGGCTTTTTTCTTAATAATTTTAATCAAAATCTAGTATTTTTTTACGTTCTGCGAAGACAGAAATATATATACTACCCAAACATTACATATACAAGTGAAGAAACCCTATATAATAGGAGCTAGGGTGCCAAGAAAGTTGTATGAAAATCGAGCAAGGAGAACCACCTTAAACAAAATCTTTTAAAAACAGACGCAAAGAGGTGTTTATACCCGCGCAGAGCTTTTTAATAAAACTTCCATAATGACGCGCCTGGGGCTTTGTAAAAATATAGTGGAGCTAAGCTCTCCTAAAGCTGCCTTAGCACGCTCTACGAGCTTTTAAAGTTTATTCATTGCTGCGAACTTTAACTGGGGACAAAGCTTCCGCAAGAGCGAAGTCTCTTGAATGTGGTTTTAGATATTTACAGAGCCTATGGGGCATACTATTTTCTTCCTGTTGTCATTAAGAGTCTTAAACCTATTACACAAAGTGGGAAACTGGGACTTGAACCCGCAACCACCGGATCGCTAGCGCAGTGTTCTTCCATCTGAGCTACCAAGACCTTCCTAATACAGCGAATATTTCATTCATATATGAGAAGGCCCTAGTGACATTTATATTTATTTATATTTTTTGAAAACACGTTTACATGACATTACAGTGTATAACTAATGCGCCATGAAAGTAGTAACATTTAAATTACAGTATACATACATAAGATTGACTAAATTATTACAGTTGAACAACGACTATCATCCATCCTCTCGCAATACCTCAAACATTCACTGCACACAGCCGTCCATGGCCACGCAAACATATCGCAGTCAGTAGCTGATGTCAGGAGCGCATTCAACAATGTGAGAGCACGAAGAAGTGGCGAGTTCTTACGCGACACAGTGCGAGCCGCAGGCACTGCCAATAAGTCACGTCGGCGGGGCCTAAGAGCTATCCATCCTGGGAACGTCGGGGACAAACAGACGTACCAGATATCGTCACCAATTCTAGACCAAGACAATGAATTCTCCCCTTTTAATTTGTTTTAAAGCTTAATAGCATCGTCCGCAGAAATTTCTTCTTGATACAAAATTAGTCTTAACCTACTTTTGAAGAAGGATTCTCAATTCTTTCATTTTTGTGTATTTAAATAGCGAGGTTCGTATTCATACTGCATCAGCATTACTGCTTCAGAATTGCAGCGTGATATTACTGCCGACTGTACTGCTGGCCCAAATGTCAAAAATCCGAGCAGCAACATCATTTTCGACATGATGTTGTTGTTCGGCTTTAATGCAGTCAGCAGTATTGTCACGTTGCAATACTGCTGAAGTAATACTGCCGACTGCCGACTGCCGACTGCATAAGTTGTTGTAAGAGGCAGTTCCAGGAAACTGTGTTCGGCTTTTGAATGAGCAAACAACATAATTATATTTTCTATATTATTTAGATACTTTATGCACATTCGAGTGTAAAGGCCTTACAACGCTTTACAATCCTTACTCCCTCAAGAGAGCCGTAACTCAACTGCTTGCACACTCGTAATTATCATTAGTGTCGCTACAACACCATTCCGCTCCAAGCATAACAGCCGTAACAGCCACTGCAATACTCATTCAATTGTTTACCGTATTCTCGTGCAATGAATTCCAAATACAAACTGGTTTTTGGCGGTTACTGCTGTTACAAGTAGTGCAGTATTTAGTCGTAAACTTACAGAAACACGTGGCAATTAAATTTAATATTACTTGTACTAGTTTTAAAGTCTCACGTTGTTTACGGACGATCATAAACTTACGTGAGGTAAGATTTATTATTAGCATTGTTCTGTGTGTAATTAATATACGTAAGAACAAGAACACGACTGTCATAATTTTATTATATTTGCATAACAGTTGTAGAAAACCAGTTTGATTTGGAATTCATTGTGCATTTACTGAAAACAATTCAAAAAGTTATCTACTCGTAATGACTGTTCACTCTGTTCTGGGATGTTATGCATGGTATACCAGATTAGATTTTAAGTATTAATTAAAGTTGCCAAACAGGCCATGTCTGGCAACGAACTCACAAAGTCGTTCCTTCAACTAGGTAAGGTCCGATTGAGAATGGTAACCAGTGTCCTAAGAGATCATATGAACCATTTAACAAACATGAATGAATGAATGCTATTATTCGAAACATCATCTCATTAATTCAGGTGACACATTCAGTTCCCTATGCCAATGGTGGATGGAGACAGATGAGAAAATCTCTCGTGTGGTGCTGGAACGCAATGTAGTGGCTATACAGGGCAAAAGATCTCGGTTTTCTGAGAGTTCTCCCCGAGGTCCTACTCAGCATCAAGGGTTTGATAGTAGGGTACCTGAAGGAGTTGGGCTGGTTGGACTATCCTACAGGACCGCGAAATATTTATGCTAAAGGGAGTAAATATCATCAGTTACGCTGAAGCATCTTCCAATTCAACTGACATCATGCATCTGCTAGCATTGAAGTATATAAACACTGACTTACTTCGTTGGCTCAGCGACCCTAAATGAGATTTGACCTCCGACACAAGACAACATCACTTTCCTCGGTCTTGTGCGACCTCTCGCCAATTGTTGACTCGAAGTTCGCGCACTTCTGCCTCCATTATGTCGCACTCTATACCTGGGGCGTCCACATAAATACTACTTATACGTAAAAAGTTATGAAATTTTACCTACCCCCTTTTCGAACGGTCACCCTTGTTTGTATTAACAGTAATCTTTTCAATTCGAGTGACCTTGACCTTGATCCCCTTTTTGACCTTCGTTATAGTAAGTAGTTTTGGCCCTACATTGAAACTCGCATTAAGACACAAACATTACTGCTTCGAAATCTGGTAAAAGAGTACATTTGCATTAAATTCTTCCATCAAAACTACAACTTATTCAAATCTGACAATAGTGTTGAAACGCTTGAAACATCTTCCATTTGTTGGTAAATCTAATTCGCACCAGTCCCGCGGGAACGGCCGACAAGTCGGACAACTACGCCAATCTGCACGGAGGGATGCAATGAGGTGACCATTTGTAGTTGGTTAAGGTAAAGTTCGGATTCAGACTGCATCAGCATCACAGCATTACTGCTGCAGAGCGACATTGCTGACAACGCTGGCAATAGGTACTGCTCCAGTAATGCAGTCGGCAGTAATGCTGCAGGAATCATAAAAAAGATAATTTCATCAAGAGATTTATATTAATGCTCAGTAATAACTGGTGGAGTCTGAACCCTTTACAATGTTTTCCTTCACCTACAGGCAACGGATAAATACTCGGTTTGATACGTTTGATTTCGTACATAGAAAAAATAGTTCACAAAAACAAACCCGGATTCAACCTTTGACCTTTTATCTCAATGTAAAAATAATTATACAGCCTATTACTTTCGTTGAATTACAGTCTTTCCCCAAATAATGAAAAAATCCTATCTGTAAAAGCCAAAAAGACACATATTCATTTAGTTTTTACGCAATTTCTATCCTAATTATCTAAGCCACTAGGACTAGGATAGCTTGAGCGTTAATGGAAATATAGGACGTTTCGGGTCCAAAAACTATACAATACCAGATAATAACCCCGTTCCTTCCAAAGGTCCCATTGTATTAAAAATAATTCCACACAAAGGGAATAAACGATATTCTATATCCACTTATCTATCGTTTTCAATTTCCGATTCTTTCTTTAGGATAACTCAAATATATGTTAGCTGTAAACAGTCATGGCAGCCAGGAACACAGGGATCTAGTCAATCATAGTCATAATACCAGAGCACTAACTGCGGGCAAATATGAAGTACCTAGGGTGTATAATTATTATGGCGATAGGACACTAAAGAAACGTTTACCCTATTTACTGAACACTTTGCCCACGGATATAGTAAAAGAGCCCAAAATAAATAGATTTAAAATCAGTCTAAAAAGGTATCTCCTGAATACTCTATAGGGGATGTGTTACCCTATAGTGTATTCATGATATACCTACCTATTTCAACTACGAATGTAAACCTATTCTAATTTTTAAATTTAATTAAGTATAGTATTATAGTATACTGAGACTCCACAGTCAAACTAAATGTAGTTTTGTGGAGCATTGTATGTAACAATAAAGTTGTAACTTCTAGTATAATAAATAATTAAATAAATAAAAAAATAAAAATAAAATAATAATCTCATCATCTACCAATTAAAAAAATATACGCTTAATATCTAGAGGCACCATCAAATATATTGGAGCAGCTGTGGTACTCAAAAATATCTGAACACACACTCAAACGCCTTGACAATAATGGAGTAAAAATTCTTAGGACAGTCGCCATCAGATATATCGGAGCGGCCAAGGTGCTCACAAATATCTGAGCACGCCTCTATTGTCAAGGCGTTAGAGTGCTTGTTCAGATATTGTGAACACCTTGCGACTGTACATATATTTTGTTTAATGGTAAATATTTGCACCTCATTGAAATATACCACACGTGCAGAACGTGGCTTAATGCGAATAGTTTCACTCACCTACTCTCGCAAACTTCTAGGCACTTATCAGAGACTAGTAAATATTAAAGACCCACAATCCGCCGCACAACACCTTAAACTCGTTCTCCGTGTGCCACATCATTGTTGCAGATGGCGCCATTATTGCATTTTGCTTTGTGAGAAATGAAAACTGTCACCTAGCTCTTTTTGACTATCTTAAATGTTATACAGCCATGAAAAACGTTGTCGCCCTGCCTGACACTGTTTGTATAGTCTGCAATAGACTGAAAGGCCTATGATGATGATGATGATGAAATGTTGGCAGGTAAATAGATTAGGCAGTAAAGTAAGTGAAAGCATTAAAGGATCCTGTAGACGTGTTTTTTGAATGATGAGGTCTTAGAAAAGGTAAAAAAAGTTAGTAACATTAACTGCACCGTGAAATAAGAATACAACATTTGTGCTTTTATTGTATTTTTGTGCCAGTGAAAGCGGTTAAGAAGGTGCTATTTGAAATTGCACTAAAAGCGCCTAATACTTTTCACGTGCAATTAAATAAATTGTAAATATAATATTTAGATCCATCTACAACAATGACGATTCTCGCAACGTTATAGACCTCGTGCATGAACCGTAAGGGGCAGCGTTGGAGCCGTCAGGTTTGTGGCGCGAGGCGTAGATGTGTCGTTTATGCTTCCGATGTAGCCCACAAGATGGCAGAACCTACTATACACAAGGAAAAGTACCGACGAGAACGGTAGATGGTAGCACTTGCTTTGGCAATGTGCACATATGTTTCCGATTCAGGCCACAAAATGGCAGACCCTCCAACGCGCACGGCCCTTATATGGGGATTGTCAGTCTTTTCTATTTACTAATCCCTGGCAGATACATACCGTTTTTCTAGAATGAGCTATGTTTATGAACTGGGTATTTTTACCGTAACTGGTATTTCTAGTAGTGAATTGTCTGACGTGAAGTAATGTTGAGTACAAACAGTTCTGAAGTTTGAAACAAGTAATACGAGTATGAGGAAGTGGTTACCGTTATTCTTGGTACTTTCTTTGTACTTTTAGTTGTTCGTTTTTTTTTTTTTAATATATACCACATCGGTGGCAAACAAGCATACGGCCCGCCTGATGGTAAGCAGTCACCGTAGCCTATGAACGCCTGCAACTCCAGAGGTGTTACATGCGCGTTGCCGACCTTTTAAAAACCTGTACACTCCTTTTTTGAAGAACCCCATACTGTAGACCCTCGGGAAAACCTCGGTTCGTTGTATAGTTGTTCGGTTGCGCTACAAATAAACTTAAATGAGTTTGTTATTAATGATAATTACGTACCTCAATTTCCTACAACTATGTAGGTGGTGTGCTGACGTGCCCAAAATGTGCTCGAGTATTTAGCAAGAAGATAGGGTACGTGAGCCACCTAAGAGCGCATCAGAGAGTGGATCAGCTACACTCTAATAACACGAGCTAAAAATTGCCTAGACCAGAGCACACAGTCGCTGGGGCCGAAATCGGTCAGGAGAGCATCATTTATCAATTACGTATAAGGCTGCCTTTCCACTGAGCCGGAGATGAGAGGAGACGTGCGGGAATTATGGGCTGTAATCCAACAGAGCGGAGAAGAGATTTCAGTCTATTCTAATGATTGATTCCCGCGCCTCAGTGGTATGGTAGCCTATGTATACCACTTCTCTCAGGTCGGTAAAGAAGTTGCGCGGTAGTCTAATAAAAAGTAGGTAGTTTTAGGACTCAAATTATTTTTCATATCTCATGCTCTGAAAGTGGGTCGTTGTTGTTCTAAAAGGTGCGCAGAAAGTGATACGTTTATGCTCTAGTGCAGAAAAGTGGTGTACTCCTCTGCGTCCCCGTCCCACGAACAACTGGGTGGAAACAAAATGGAAAAATAGTGTCTTTATTTCCTCGCCTGGAACAATTGGTAATTGTTTAATTTTATTAATCCAACGTTGATCCTTTTTTTATAAAAAATGATATAAGTGAATTGTTAAAAACAAATTATTCTTGATTTATTTCGTTGAATTCTATTTACTCGATTTCATAAGGCGGGAACCAAAAGGAATATACCAAAAATATTTTTTTAAACCTTACACTTGCGTAAATGGGCAAAGGCAGAATCTTATACAGCCACAGTTAAACGTTTGTACGATATTAAATTGATTTTTAAAGATATTTAGCACTATATTCATGAAAATAAAATAAAATACAAGAAAAAAATTACTTATATTATTAATCAAATTGTTATTTAATATTTAAAATACTTTTATTATATTATTACGTGGCGCGGCGCACCAAGGTCGCGGTGCGGTCCGGTAGTCTGTTGCGGCTTTTAGAACGAAAAAGTATAAAATTAAAAAGTAAGAGGCAATCCCGCTGATTTTCATACTATAATGAACAAATCATTTAAAAATGACTGCAGTTTGTTAAAAAATGTGTGTTTTCGTAAATATTGCAATCTAAATGATTTTCGCTAGGGGTTATTAATCACACCTGTAAAGTCTCCGATTGCAAGTAAGTCCTAAGGAAAATAAATCATGGCCGTAGATCTATTAGGTACTTCCATTACTGATTTTGCGAAATTGCCTTGTCTTGTTTGGTTTCCTCGCATTCGATATGAAAAGTAGAGTGTTTAACTCGGGTGAAAGGCACCATTTCTGTCTCGGACTATTGGCGCTCTCACTGCGTTCGAGCGCCAAACTACCTCGACAGAAATGGGTGCCTTTCCACCCTTGGTTAACAATCTACTATTAAATTATGTACAAACAACTTCATGTAGCATGGAGTGACTCACACACAGCTGAGACACCCACCGCGAATCGATTTAATAAATTAATTGTTCGTTTTCCAAATGTAATATGATACCATGTAATCCGATATTGCAAACATAAAAATAATGTTACATTTCCTCAACCTTGTACTTTAGACCTAGTGTAAAGAACAAAGGTTGAGGAAATGTAACATTATTTTTCATTTTTCATTTCATTAGCAGAAAAGTCTTCAAGCATTTCATTGGTAAACCTATATAATTAGTTGGACTTCGAAAAAAAATTTAAATTTAGATTCAGTACATTTTTCGGAATAGAAAACATGGTTAAACCTGTTAATCCTTCAAACGTGCCGACACGCTCGACATGATCTGAATAAAATAAATTGAAACCCCACAACATAAAGGTAGCATTTTCATTACCGGCTTAGAATTTAAAACAAAGAAAATTCAACAATTAAGTAACGGTTTTTGTTTCGAATTCCTGGAATTCTTCTAATTTGGGCGGATTTAGAAGGTGAATGTTCTATTTTGGAAGCAGTCTACTCAGTGTCAGAGTTTGATATCCGGTTGATCAATGCAATAAAATTGATGAATGCTCAAATTTATCGCTTTATCTCAGAGACGTCAAATTTCGTGGTATAGTTACTTATATAGCAGTTGTTATAGTATCTTATATGACATCTATTTCAGTTTATAACAAACAATATTGTTAGAGACAGGTCTCCTTAGGAGTTGGATTCTATTAAAAGTTATATTAACACCGCAACTGAGCGTCGCATCCCTTGGGCTCGGCCGGTCTGTACGGAGACCGTGGAGTGAAAGATTATCAGGGATTTAATTAACTTGCCGTGAAAATAGCAATATATTTTATGGGAGGTTTTTCGGAAATAAATGCTTCAACCTCACTGTTTAATGCCCTAGTTTACGCAGCCGTGATAGGCCTAAAAAGCGCTAGCTGGATGGCGTTAGCGGACATGGAAGAGAACAATCTCACACCTGAGGATGCCGAAGACCGGGCAAAGTGGAGAAGATTGAGCAGGAAAGCGGATTGAAACGCTAGGTTGAAGAAGAAGAAGATAGTTATATTAATGCAAACGAACTGATGATTCAATCATCTGATGTTAAGCAATTATTGCACATGTAAGTAGGTATTATTAAAGTTTGCATCTCGAAATTGTATACCTATTTACTTGTAGCCTAAATACTAAAAATGATAGTTCCATTGGCCCAATTTAACTGGTTTTGTACCTACTGACATGTGTTGTAAAATGTTTGATCGTCATGTAAAAACAGATCTTACGAATGAAACCGTTCTTCAAATTGAAATGTCCCTTGACCGTGTAACAACTATTTCCTGGCCGGCTGAATGAATGAATGAATGAAATGTATTTATTTGTCTGGAGGGCTCTTAATATGCATTTTCCAACTGCAGTGAGCGGTAATATCGTTAGTATCTACGAGTAGTACCAACGCAGACAAATTAAATTTAGCCAAAGCTGTTCTAAACTTCTTTATAATACGACAAGACGGGGGGCTATTTTCAAGATGATAGAGAAAAATTAAATACTCATAGGTGCCATAGCCTACATGGTTAGAATCGCCCAAAACTAAACAAAAACAGAAATTTTCGCGTGTTTTTCGATTTTTGACAAAGTTGCGTTCGACGCTCGAGGTCACCAACTTGGATTATTCATTGGACCAACATCATAAACAAGTCTGCAAAAAATCAGAACTAACGGATTTGACGCAAACGCTAAATGTATAATTTACTGTATTATGTCATTTATGTCTTGAAAGGATGTTTGAGTAAAATTCAGTTTTCAGGTTATAATACATTTTTAATAGCAACGCATTCATTCAGTGATGCTAAAGGTACCGTTTGAATTTAGATTTAAATATTTATCGTCGGCTCTGAGAATAGCCGATCGAGTAAGTTGTCAGCGCCTTTTACTTGGACTCCGGGTCGTCCCGGATCACCGGTTATTTATTCTCATTGGTTAGCGAGTCGATTCGAAAACTAAACAAGTTAGACACGATCTCTTGGCATAGTAATCAGTATAATTAGAGCCTTATCGCTGGCGATTAACGGGAGGATTGAAATCAAGACGAGCGCAATTGTGGCACTATATCATGAAAAACATGTGTACAGCCAACTGTGGGTGCACTAAAGTAGTGTGTTTATGCCGGTTTTGGGCCAGAACTTTTCCGCCAGAGGGCGCCAGTATGTATGCGTAAGGTAGTGACAATTTAGTTCACCCTACTCCCCGCTAGATGGCGCCACTGTCTATGCGCAACGTTAGTTCCAAAGGTCTCCGCTAGATGGCGCCACTGGTTAGTTCACTCTACTCCCCGCTAGATGGCGCCACTGTCTATGCGCAACGTTAGTTCCAAAGGTCTCCGCTAGATGGCGCCACTGGTTAGTTCACTCTACTCCCCGCTAGAGGCGCCACTGTCTATGCGCAACGTTAGTTCCGAAAATATCCGCCAGCCCCGCCGGAGGGCGACAGTATGTATGCGCCGCTGGTTAGTTCACTCTACTCCCCGCTAGAGGCGCCACTGTGTATGCGTAACGTTAGTTCTAAAAATCCCCACCAGCCCCGCTGGAGGGCGACAGTATGTATGCGCAACGTTAGTTCCAAAAATCCCCGCCAGCCCTGCCTGGAGGCGACAGTATGTATGCGCAACGTTAGTTCCAAAAATCACCACCAGCCCTGCGTGGGGGCGACAGTATGTATGCGCAAGGTTAGTTCTAAAAATCCCCCGCCAGAGGGCGACAGTATGTATGCGCAACGTTAGTTCCAAAAATCCTCACCAGCCCTGCCTGGGGGCGACAGTATGTATGCGCAACGTTAGTTCCAAAAATCCCCACCAGCCCTGCCTGAGGGCGACAGTATGTATGCGCAACGTTAGTTCTAAAATTCTCCCGCCAGAGGGCGACAGTATGTATGCGCAACGTTAGTTCTAAAAATCTCCACCAGCCCTGCCTGGGGGCGACAGTATGTATGCACAACGTTAGTTCCAAAAATCCCCGCCAGCCCTGTCTGAGGGCGACAGTATGTATGCGTAACGTTAGTTCCAAAATTATCCGCCAGCCCTGCCTGGGGGCGACAGTATGTATGCGCAACGTTAGTTCTAAAAATCCCCACCAGCCCCGCCTGGGGGCGACAGTATGTATGCGCAACGTTAGTTCCAAAAATCCCCACCAGCCCTGCCTGGGGGCGACAGTATGTATGCGCAACGTTAGTTCTAAAATTCTCCTGCCAGAGGGCGACAGTATGTATGCGCAACGTTAGTTTCAAAACCATCCGCTATGAAATGAATAGATGTCTCCACTTTGTATGTGAGTTGTTGAATCGCTTAAATGAATAGATATCCCTAGTGGCGCCTTCGTCGGTGGACACCGCTAGTTAGTTCCAAAAATCCCCGCCAGGCCCGCCAGAGGGCGACAGTATGTATGCGCAACGTTAGTTCCAAAAATCCCCGCTAGCCCCGCCTGAGGGCGACAGTATGTATGCGCAACGTTAGTTCTAAACTTTCCCCGCCAGAGGGCGACTGTATGTATGCGCAACGTTAGTTCTAAAACCATCCGCTATGATATGTATAGATGAGCAGCCGTCTGAGTATTTCTAAAAAAGTCCGCAGAGTCAGAGGGGGTTCATGGTAAGTTAATTAATCTTGGTCAAGCAAATCTAGTCAGTAGAAAAAGGCGGCAAATTTGAAAAATTGTGGGCTACCAACACTACGTTTGAATAGTTCGAAAATCGTGTGTCATTTATATCTTATCTGTGGAACTGTTTTGTTTACATTTCATCGCTGTTCGATGTACATTCTTGCCTTTTGTTCGTTTCCTAGGGTTACCATACTTTAGTTTGCTTTACATTGCTTCTGACATATCCGGCTTGACAGACTATCGATTCGCTTAACAATATAGATGTCGCTAGTGGCGCCTCGTCAGTGGACACCGCTAGTTAGTTCCAAAAACATCCGCTATGAAATTGCAAAAAGGTCCATCATGTTTGTTTTAAAATATGAGACATATATCGGCGTTTTTTGTTAATACCACGTCAGTGGCAAACAAGCAGACGACCCCGCCTGGCAGTAAGCAGTCACCGTAGCCTATGAACGCCTGCGAATTCTATAGTTTACACGGATGCACTTTTATTTGCGGTTGGTTTTGTCGCTTGTGCTTATCAAATGTATGGAGTTTGTAGTTTACCAACCGTAAAGGGGTTTTTCTTTTATTATACCACATTGGTGGCAAATAAGCATTTAGTCCGTCTGATGGTAAGTTGTTACCGTAGCGTTTGGACGCCTGCAACTCCAGGGTGGATACAAGCGCGCTGCCGACTGCCCAAAGATTCAATAACTTTGTTTTAAAATATGAGGCCTATATCGGCGTTTTTTTTAATACCACGTCGGTGGCAAATAAGCAGACGACCCCACCTGACAGTAAGCAGTCACCGTAGCCCATGGACGCCTGCGAATTCAATAGTTTACACGGATGCACTTTTATTTGCGGTTGGTTTTGTCGCTTGTGCTTATCAAATGTATGGAGTTTGTAGTTTACCAACCGTAAAGGGGTTTTTCTTTTATTATACCACATTGGTGGCAAATAAGCATACAGTCCGTCTGATGGTAAGTTGTTACTGTAGCCTTTGGACGCCTGCAACTCCAGGGTGGATACAAGCGCGCTGCCGACTGCCCAAAGATTCAATAACTTTGTTTTAAAATATGAGGCTTATATCGGCGTTTTTTTTAATACCACGTCGGTGGCAAATAAGCAGACGACCTCGCCTGACAGTAAGCAGTCACCGTAGCCCATGGACGCCTGCGAATTCTATTGTTACCACGGATGCATTTTTATTTGCGGTTGGTTTTGTCGCTTGTGCTTATCAAATGTATGGAGTTTGTAGTTTACCGACCGCAAAAAGATCCAGATTTATTTTTTTATTACTACGTCGGTGGCAAACAAGCATCCGGCTCACCTGATGGTAAGCAGCCACCGTAGCCTTTGGACGCTTGCAAGTTCAGACTTTTGAAACCTATACATCATCATCATCATCATCATCATTATTATCATTAGACCCTCAGGAAAACCTCGACAGGGGACACCTCCGGCCCCCCTGCTCATGTAGTATTTAGGGTTTCTAGCACACTTATTTACGGTTGATTTTGTCTCTTTTGGTTATCAAATGTAGTTTGTAGTTTGCAGACTGCAAAAAGGCCCAGACTTTTTTTTTTTAATAATACGTCGGTGGCAAACAAGCATCCGGCTCACATGATGGTAAGCAGTCAACGTAGCCTATGGATGCCTGCAACTTTAGAGTTGTTACATGCGCGTTGCCGACTGCAAAAAGGTTCAATAAGTTTTTTTCTTTTTTTATATACCACGTCGGTGGCAAACAAGCACACGGCCCGTCTGGTAGTGAGCAGTCACCGTAGCCTATGGACGCCTGCAATTTCGAGATGTTACATGCGCGTTGCCGATCGTTGAGATGTAGACCGTGACGTTCGAAAACAAAAAGTCGTATGTGACTGTAAACTTCCATTCACCGTAGAATTTGACAGATAGAGAGAGTTTGAATTAAATATTGTAACCTTAGTCAGATAATGAAGCTTATTTGAAAGATTATTAACTCTAAGTACTAGAAATAAAGTAGATTTTACTAATGCTGTAATTCTGTAATGCGACATGGTCATGAAACTCATGCGATGTTGGGGGTATACTCTTCAATCTTTTCAATCGGAATGGTCAGAGGTCAGAGTTCAGAGGTCAGAAAGTCCGTGTGGGACAGAACATACGCAAAGTGAAGAAATTGAAAACACGTTTTAATATACCTGACAACATATCAAGCATAACCTACGTAACTTGGTCGGGTTATTTGTTACCTAACATAAACCATACTAAATTCACTGTGGGGAATTAAAAAAAAATGTGAGTGTGTGACAAGGACAAACAATAATAACGCTTTCTCTGCTACTCCTACTGAAAGATTACATAAGACTATCTCGTTTGGTCATTTCCCCCTCCCAGTCCCTCCCCCCGCCAGTTCCAATTATAATATCATAAATGAGATCACAATACCTGCAACCTGTAACTGACGCATACGCTTTCTAAAATTAATTAAAAAATCAGAAAATAACAATGGAGTACGTCATTGAACTCGTTGCGAGGCTGTGGTTTAGTAACAAGGGGTTAGGGTACAATTATAAATGTGGAGATAGCGACGAAACAAATATTGCATTCATCTCATCAATCGAGGCGCTGGCACCTGACGTGGACATTTACAAGTGGGAGGCGGCCCGGATCGATCTCAAGAAGCTGATCAAAGAACTTCTGGAGGAGAGGAGCATCCTTCAGTTACACTCGGCATACCATGCGGAGGGGCTTTTGCTGGAGGTGCTAAGAAAACACAACATTAGATCATTCCTCTCCGTGCCTCTTAAACAGAAAACTTTAATCTGGAAAGACGCGGGGGTGTGGTTCGTAGAGGTGACCAACCCGAAAATCATCAAGAGAACTTATGTGTTTTTTGACTTCGAATAAGTGTACGTCTGTGTATGTCTGAAATAAAAAAAATGTTTAAAAGTGAATGACTATTTATTTATTTACCAATCATTTAGGTATTTTATAATGTTCCCAATGCGAGTACAAAAAAAATGCAAAAGCTGGTTTTTCAAAATTCGTTGTTAAGGGGCTCCTTGGCGCTAATGACATTCGATCTGAATCCTTTAGTTTTCTAATGTTTTTAAAGTGAGTACTTCTTTAGCGGCGTTGGGCACTTTCTGAGACAGCGATCACGTGATCGTAACGTTTAGATGGCCACTCAAATAGATGGCAATTAAATCAATAAAGAAAAACTCAATGACATTACATGAAAAAGGTTCTAATCTTGTGCGGGTTGAAATACGAGGATCTTACAGTTACATTCAAACTTTATATCACTCAAATATAATTCAATAAAGCTACATCTTGATGAAATCGCTAATAAAAGTGAACTCTAGTAATGGTGAATAAAACTCAAAATATCATGATCAAATATATTTAGATGCGAGATCTGCAAGGTAACTTTACAATTTCTATTCGAATTTTAAAGAATTAACTGTACAAATTTGAATTTTAAACAAGCTCACTGACCAGCAATTTCGGACTAAAGTTTTTTAATAGAAAGGAGGATACATAGTGCTGCAGACATTTTGGCCTAGTCATTGAGTTTTCACTTCTGTCGGCACTCCCGGAGTGCAATCCGTTGTTTTTTTGTAGCTATAATAGCAACGACTTTTAGCAATATAGTATGCCATATTTACTTCAAAGTTCATTGTCTTCGAGATATTCGACATCAAGTTGAACAATTTGAGGCCAACAACCTGGTTTTCAGGCCATAGCTTTTGTGTTAATTATTTTAAAATTTACATCTCTGACCAGTTTTTAGAGACGTCAAAGACAAACCCAAATATGCAGATTTCGTACATGTAAGATCCTTCACAGCAATCCAGCTACGAAAAAAGTGTTATTTTTAGACAATGTTTAAAAAAATCATAAAAAAATAAGTATTCATTAGTTTCAAAATCCGGTAGACAAGAATGGAGATTAAAGATTGAAGAATCGGTAGCCATTTGTCTTATAATTCTATCTGAAGTGTAAATGTAGAAGTAACGGCTCAAACCTTGTCAAATATCGATGAAAACCGCGGGGAGCCCCTTAAGGTGAGGTTGTGTAGAGCAATGTTTCAGAGTTACTAAGCGTGTGTCATCATCGTCGTTAAAAATATATCAAGTTCGATTTCAAACAAAAACAAGACCTAACCTAATCAAAGCAAGTGCTATACCATCTACATATTATGCATAGTAGGTTCTGCCATCTTGTGGGTCCCATTGGAAGTATAAACGTCACATTTACGTCTCGCGCCAAAAATCAGATGGCTCCTATGCTGTATAGTTCATGCATGCTCCCTATTGTCAGTTCAGTACGGTGGCGCTTAAGCAATGTCAATGTGAAAACAAATCCGTTTAAAATTACAAGGAGGGATTTCATATCATCGCTAAGTAGGCGAAAGTGTGTCTGCCTGTCTGTTTGTCTGTTACCTCTTCACGCTTAAGCCGCTGAACCGATTTAGTTGAAATTTGGTATAGAGATAGTTCGAGTCCTGGGGAAAATCAGGGATATCATTCCTGAAGAGAGTGCAAAGGCGGGTGGAATTGAAAGGGTTAATGGCATTGCCTAATAATTGAAGTAAGCAATGAGCATATTGAATGATTGCTATTAGCATTATCCAGGCGCTATACCTACTTTAGCTGCTGTCACTAATTCCACGCAGACGAAGTCGCGGGCAAAAGCTAGTATTTCAATATTTTCGCTAGGATTTTTTGATTGTTTAGTACAAAAATCAACTTTACTTAAATGTAATAAGGTTGACATCTGTTGCGGGGTAGCAGAACTTCTGTGATTGTAGCTCAACTATGCGACGCTAGATGGGCTACTCGTATCTTCAAAAATAAAAATCGTACATGCAATTTTGACATAATTTCCTTTACTGTAAAGTTCAAATTATTGTAATGGGCTAGGGCTCATAGGAAATAAGCTCTTTCGAAATAAGAAAATATGGTCAATCATCCTTTAGGTAGCGTTGCGTTTGTAGTAGTGTGCATGTTGACGACATAGGTTTCCAGACCGCAGAGAAGCATTATATATTTGTTAATGCCTGGAAGATTGAGGCCTGTCTGCCCATGCTGATGCTAGCTCTGAGCTTATTGAATTGCCTTTCTTGGAACTCTTCAACGTACTTTCGGTCATTGGTTCATTTGTCTTAGAGTTTGGTAAAATGACATTCGGTGTATGTGTTCAGTGGGCATGCTAAGGGTTACATTTGCAAAAACCCAGGCGTTGAGTTTGGTTAATGCTTGAGAGCTCCATGTGCATTTGGCCTGTTTAGTGTCCATATTATGCAGACGCACTGCTTGCCACCATTTGAATATTGTCTTTAGAGCTCTTTGCATTAGGTTGGATATCGTGTGGAAGAAGAAGTTTTGGGTAGAAACGATGTTAGACTAATAATGGACTGACGGATATAGGCTGTCAGTAGTCCTTTTTCCCTGCTTTTGCTATGAAGTTTACCTTGACCCGAGTCCAATTATCTGGTACGATTCACCACGCGAAACTTGCTCTGAATATTATGGCCAGATGCAGATTGCTGGTAAAGCGCCGCTGATTTAAATCAAAAAGTTTGATCTAAAGATGTTTCTTGCTATATTCCAGTCGATATTGCGTGCCACTGTGGATTCGAGGATTCCTATGGGCGCAAAGCTGTGTTTATTACTGGTTGAGTATGAACCGGGGAAGTGGGTGTCTCTGAGCAAGTTCCTCTTCCGTGTTCATAAATGTGCCATCTAGTGTTTAAGGAGACCGAGATAGTTGGTTGGTGTCTTGGAGAGTATTATGTAAGTTCATGCTCCTTTATGAGTTTGGGCAATATCAGGAGGCACCCCGTACGATTGCCCTGTCTAGACGGAACCTTCTCCATTATCTTATTTTTGCCTCCCATATTTGTTTATTATATTCAGTCAATGCTCTATGATACGCGTAGTACCATACCCATTCTGTTAACAATTAAAACAGATCAATTCCAAAACCTGTTCTGTTGTGATCTGTTCTGTTCTATCTTGTTCTGTTCTGTTCTATCTTGTTCTGTTCTGTTCTATCTTTTTCTGTTCTAACCTGTTCTGTTGAGAGCTGTTCTGTTGTGATCTGTTCTGTTCTAACCTGATCTGTTATGATCTGTTCTGTTGTGACCTGTTCTGTTGTGACTTGTTCTGTTGCCGCGCGCACCCGAGTTGCATACATTGCCATTGTTAGTAGCTCGGTACCACTTACAGGGCTAGCGGGTCTTATTTGAAATGTTCTTTGTCTTATGGGCAGTTGTGTTAAAGTCTGTCACAACCCTACTGTGTTCTTATGCGGTGTCTGCATTAACGCATATATCAAAGGCGTCGGTTCACTGTTACTTTTTATACTGTGGTTCCGTCTAGACAGGGCAATCGTACGGGGTGCCTCCTGATATTGCCCAAACTCATAAAGGAGCATGAACTTACATAATACTCTCCAAGACACCAACCAACTATCTCGGTCTCCTTAAACACTAGATGGCACATTTATGAACACGGAAGAGGAACTTGCTCAGAGACACCCACTTCCCCGGTTCATACTCAACCAGTAATAAACACAGCTTTGCGCCCATAGGAATCCTCGAATCCACAGTGGCACGCAATATCGACTGGAATATAGCAAGAAACATCTTTAGATCAAACTTTTTGATTTAAATCAGCGGCGCTTTACCAGCAATCTGCATCTGGCCATAATATTCAGAGCAAGTTTCGCGTGGTGAATCGTACCAGATAATTGGACTCGGGTCAAGGTAAACTTCATAGCAAAAGCAGGGAAAAAGGACTACTGACAGCCTATATCCGTCAGTCCATTATTAGTCTAACATCGTTTCTACCCAAAACTTCTTCTTCCACACGATATCCAACCTAATGCAAAGAGCTCTAAAGACAATATTCAAATGGTGGCAAGCAGTGCGTCTGCATAATATGGACACTAAACAGGCCAAATGCACATGGAGCTCTCAAGCATTAACCAAACTCAACGCCTGGGTTTTTGCAAATGTAACCCTTAGCATGCCCACTGAACACATACACCGAATGTCATTTTACCAAACTCTAAGACAAATGAACCAATGACCGAAAGTACGTTGAAGAGTTCCAAGAAAGGCAATTCAATAAGCTCAGAGCTAGCATCAGCATGGGCAGACAGGCCTCAATCTTCCAGGCATTAACAAATATATAATGCTTCTCTGCGGTCTGGAAACCTATGTCGTCAACATGCACACTACTACAAACGCAACGCTACCTAAAGGATGATTGACCATATTTTCTTATTTCGAAAGAGCTTATTTCCTATGAGCCCTAGCCCATTACAATAATTTGAACTTTACAGTAAAGGAAATTATGTCAAAATTGCATGTACGATTTTTATTTTTGAAGATACGAGTAGCCCATCTAGCGTCGCATAGTTGAGCTACAATCACAGAAGTTCTGCTACCCCGCAACAGATGTCAACCTTATTACATTTAAGTAAAGTTGATTTTTGTACTAAACAATCAAAAAATCCTAGCGAAAATATTGAAATACTAGCTTTTGCCCGCGACTTCGTCTGCGTGGAATTAGTGACAGCAGCTAAAGTAGGTATAGCGCCTGGATAATGCTAATAGCAATCATTCAATATGCTCATTGCTTACTTCAATCATTAGGCAATTCATTAACTCTTTCAATTCCACCCGCCTTTGCACTCTCTTCAGGAATGATTTCCCTGATTTTCTCCAGGACTCGAACTATCTCTATACCAAATTTCAACTAAATCGGTTCAGCGGCTTAAGCGTGAAGAGGTAACAGACAGACAGACAGACAGACACACTTTCACCTACTTAGCGATGATATGAAATCCCTCCTTGTAATTTTAAACGGATTTGTTTTCACATTGACATTGCTTAAGCGCCACCGTACTGAACTGACAATAGGGAGCATGCATGAACTATACAGCATAGGAGCCATCTGATTTTTGGCGCGAGACGTAAATGTGACGTTTATACTTCCAATGGGACCCACAAGATGGCAGAACCTACTATGCATAATATGTAGATGGTATAGCACTTGCTTTGATTAGGTTAGGTCTTGTTTTTGTTTGAAATCGAACTTGATATATTTTTAACGACGATGATGACACACGCTTAGTAACTCTGAAACATTGCTCTACACAACCTCACCTTAAGGGGCTCCCCGCGGTTTTCATCGATATTTGACAAGGTTTGAGCCGTTACTTCTACATTTACACTTCAGATAGAATTATAAGACAAATGGCTACCGATTCTTCAATCTTTAATCTCCATTCTTGTCTACCGGATTTTGAAACTAATGAATACTTATTTTTTTATGATTTTTTTAAACATTGTCTAAAAATAACACTTTTTTCGTAGCTGGATTGCTGTGAAGGATCTTACATGTACGAAATCTGCATATTTGGGTTTGTCTTTGACGTCTCTAAAAACTGGTCAGAGATGTAAATTTTAAAATAATTAACACAAAAGCTATGGCCTGAAAACCAGGTTGTTGGCCTCAAATTGTTCAACTTGATGTCGAATATCTCGAAGACAATGAACTTTGAAGTAAATATGGCATACTATATTGCTAAAAGTCGTTGCTATTATAGCTACAAAAAAACAACGGATTGCACTCCGGGAGTGCCGACAGAAGTGAAAACTCAATGACTAGGCCAAAATGTCTGCAGCACTATGTATCCTCCTTTCTATTAAAAAACTTTAGTCCGAAATTGCTGGTCAGTGAGCTTGTTTAAAATTCAAATTTGTACAGTTAATTCTTTAAAATTCGAATAGAAATTGTAAAGTTACCTTGCAGATCTCGCATCTAAATATATTTGATCATGATATTTTGAGTTTTATTCACCATTACTAGAGTTCACTTTTATTAGCGATTTCATCAAGATGTAGCTTTATTGAATTATATTTGAGTGATATAAAGTTTGAATGTAACTGTAAGATCCTCGTATTTCAACCCGCACAAGATTAGAACCTTTTTCATGTAATGTCATTGAGTTTTTCTTTATTGATTTAATTGCCATCTATTTGAGTGGCCATCTAAACGTTACGATCACGTGATCGCTGTCTCAGAAAGTGCCCAACGCCGCTAAAGAAGTACTCACTTTAAAAACATTAGAAAACTAAAGGATTCAGATCGAATGTCATTAGCGCCAAGGAGCCCCTTAACAACGAATTTTGAAAAACCAGCTTTTGCATTTTTTTTGTACTCGCATTGGGAACATTATAAAATACCTAAATGATTGGTAAATAAATAAATAGTCATTCACTTTTAAACATTTTTTTATTTCAGACAAACACAGACGTACACTTATTCGAAGTCAAAAAACACATAAGTTCTCTTGATGATTTTCGGGTTGGTCACCTCTACGAACCACACCCCCGCGTCTTTCCAGATTAAAGTTTTCTGTTTAAGAGGCACGGAGAGGAATGATCTAATGTTGTGTTTTCTTAGCACCTCCAGCAAAAGCCCCTCCGCATGGTATGCCGAGTGTAACTGAAGGATGCTCCTCTCCTCCAGAAGTTCTTTGATCAGCTTCTTGAGATCGATCCGGGCCGCCTCCCACTTGTAAATGTCCACGTCAGGTGCCAGCGCCTCGATTGATGAGATGAATGCAATATTTGTTTCGTCGCTATCTCCACATTTATAATTGTACCCTAACCCCTTGTTACTAAACCACAGCCTCGCAACGAGTTCAATGACGTACTCCATTGTTATTTTCTGATTTTTTAATTAATTTTAGAAAGCGTATGCGTCAGTTACAGGTTGCAGGTATTGTGATCTCATTTATGATATTATAATTGGAACTGGTGGGGGGAGGGACTGGGAGGGGGAAATGACCAAACGAGATAGTCTTATGTAATCTTTCAGTAGGAGTAGCAGAGAAAGCGTTATTATTGTTTGTCCTTGTCACACACTCACATTTTTTTTTAATTCCCCACAGTGAATTTAGTATGGTTTATGTTAGGTAACAAATAATCCGACCAAGTTACGTAGGTTATGCTTGATATGTTGTCAGGTATATTAAAACGTGTTTTCAATTTCTTCACTTTGCGTATGTTCTGTCCCACACGGACTTTCTGACCTCTGAACTCTGACCTCTGACCATTCCGATTGAAAAGATTGAAGAGTATACCCCCAACATCGCATGAGTTTCATGACCATGTCGCATTACAGAATTACAGCATTAGTAAAATCTACTTTATTTCTAGTACTTAGAGTTAATAATCTTTCAAATAAGCTTCATTATCTGACTAAGGTTACAATACTTAATTCAAACTCTCTCTATCTGTCAAATTCTACGGTGAATGGAAGTTTACAGTTACATACGACTTTTTGTTTTCGAACGTCACGGTCTACATCTCAACGATCGGCAACGCGCATGTAACATCTCGAAATTGCAGGCGTCCATAGGCTACGGTGACTGCTCACTACCAGACGGGCCGTGTGCTTGTTTGCCACTGACGTGGTATATAAAAAAAGAAAAAAACTTATTGAACCTTTTTGCAGTCGGCAACGCGCATGTAACAACTCTAAAGTTGCAGGCATCCATAGGCTACGTTGACTGCTTACCATCATGTGAGCCGGATGCTTGTTTGCCACCGACGTATTATTAAAAAAAAAAAGTCTGGGCCTTTTTGCAGTCTGCAAACTACAAACTACATTTGATAACCAAAAGAGACAAAATCAACCGTAAATAAGTGTGCTAGAAACCCTAAATACTACATGAGCAGGGGGGCCGGAGGTGTCCCCTGTCGAGGTTTTCCTGAGGGTCTAATGATAATAATGATGATGATGATGATGATGATGTATAGGTTTCAAAAGTCTGAACTTGCAAGCGTCCAAAGGCTCCGGTGGCTGCTTACCATCAGGTGAGCCGGATGCTTGTTTGCCACCGACGTAGTAATAAAAAAATAAATCTGGATCTTTTTGCGGTCGGTAAACTACAAACTCCATACATTTGATAAGCACAAGCGACAAAACCAACCGCAAATAAAAGTGCATCCGTGTAAACTATAGAATTCGCAGGCGTTCATAGGCTACGGTGACTGCTTACTGCCAGGCGGGGTCGTCTGCTTGTTTGCCACTGACGTGGTATTAACAAAAAACGCCGATATATGTCTCATATTTTAAAACAAACATGATGGACCTTTTTGCAATTTCATAGCGGATGTTTTTGGAACTAACTAGCGGTGTCCACTGACGAGGCGCCACTAGCGACATCTATATTGTTAAGCGAATCGATAGTCTGTCAAGCCGGATATGTCAGAAGCAATGTAAAGCAAACTAAAGTATGGTAACCCTAGGAAACGAACAAAAGGCAAGAATGTACATCGAACAGCGATGAAATGTAAACAAAACAGTTCCACAGATAAGATATAAATGACACACGATTTTCGAACTATTCAAACGTAGTGTTGGTAGCCCACGATTTTTCAAATTTGCCGCCTTTTTCTACTGACTAGATTTGCTTGACCAAGATTAATTAACTTACCATGAACCCCCTCTGACTCTGCGGACTTTTTTAGAAATACTCAGACGGCTGCTCATCTATACATATCATAGCGGATGGTTTTAGAACTAACGTTGCGCATACATACAGTCGCCCTCTGGCGGGGAAAGTTTAGAACTAACGTTGCGCATACATACTGTCGCCCTCAGGCGGGGCTAGCGGGGATTTTTGGAACTAACGTTGCGCATACATACTGTCGCCCTCTGGCGGGCCTGGCGGGGATTTTTGGAACTAACTAGCGGTGTCCACCGACGAAGGCGCCACTAGGGATATCTATTCATTTAAGCGATTCAACAACTCACATACAAAGTGGAGACATCTATTCATTTCATAGCGGATGGTTTTGAAACTAACGTTGCGCATACATACTGTCGCCCTCTGGCAGGAGAATTTTAGAACTAACGTTGCGCATACATACTGTCGCCCCCAGGCAGGGCTGGTGGGGATTTTTGGAACTAACGTTGCGCATACATACTGTCGCCCCCAGGCGGGGCTGGTGGGGATTTTTAGAACTAACGTTGCGCATACATACTGTCGCCCCCAGGCAGGGCTGGCGGATAATTTTGGAACTAACGTTACGCATACATACTGTCGCCCTCAGACAGGGCTGGCGGGGATTTTTGGAACTAACGTTGTGCATACATACTGTCGCCCCCAGGCAGGGCTGGTGGAGATTTTTAGAACTAACGTTGCGCATACATACTGTCGCCCTCTGGCGGGAGAATTTTAGAACTAACGTTGCGCATACATACTGTCGCCCTCAGGCAGGGCTGGTGGGGATTTTTGGAACTAACGTTGCGCATACATACTGTCGCCCCCAGGCAGGGCTGGTGAGGATTTTTGGAACTAACGTTGCGCATACATACTGTCGCCCTCTGGCGGGGGATTTTTAGAACTAACCTTGCGCATACATACTGTCGCCCCCACGCAGGGCTGGTGGTGATTTTTGGAACTAACGTTGCGCATACATACTGTCGCCTCCAGGCAGGGCTGGCGGGGATTTTTGGAACTAACGTTGCGCATACATACTGTCGCCCTCCAGCGGGGCTGGTGGGGATTTTTAGAACTAACGTTACGCATACACAGTGGCGCCTCTAGCGGGGAGTAGAGTGAACTAACCAGCGGCGCATACATACTGTCGCCCTCCGGCGGGGCTGGCGGATATTTTCGGAACTAACGTTGCGCATAGACAGTGGCGCCTCTAGCGGGGAGTAGAGTGAACTAACCAGTGGCGCCATCTAGCGGAGACCTTTGGAACTAACGTTGCGCATAGACAGTGGCGCCATCTAGCGGGGAGTAGAGTGAACTAACCAGTGGCGCCATCTAGCGGAGACCTTTGGAACTAACGTTGCGCATAGACAGTGGCGCCATCTAGCGGGGAGTAGGGTGAACTAACCAGTGGCGCCATCTAGCGGAGACCTTTGGAACTAACGTTGCGCATAGACAGTGGCGCCATCTAGCGGGGAGTAGAGTGAACTAAATTGTCACTACCTTACGCATACATACTGGCGCCCTCTGGCGGAAAAGTTCTGGCCCAAAACCGGCACAAACACACTACTCACTAATCATCTCAAAAATATGTCCCATCATAGCTCTTATGTCAGCGAATTAAGAACTATTGGACATATTTTTGAATAAGTTGGCTACACCCATATTTTTACAGTTGACTGTAATACTCGTACCTCCTTTATAAAAAACATGTGAACCAAAGCTAAGCTTATATGCGCTTCGAGCAACCCTCTCTTCCGCCACTCGACCCCGCTTACCTGCTGCTCATTGGAATGCTTGAAAACATTTTTTTGTAAAACGACACACATTTGACTTTGAAAACGGATATTTTAGCAAATAAATAAAATAAATACTATACGATAATTTCATACAGATCAACCTACTGCGAAAGTTGGTACCTAAGCTCAATGAGGCTTGTGTTGATAGTACCTACTAAGCAACTACCTATATACAAAAACTATAGACTTATATAAATGGACCGGACCCGGGTATGTCCTTAAACTGCGTCCAGGACCCGGGTATGTCCTTAAACCACGTCCAAGACCGCGGGTGGACGGGCAGCAGCGTCCCTCAAATTCGGTGTATTCGACTGCGATCGCCAACCCGCCTGCAAGGCGTGGCGATTATGGCATTCACTCCCCAAAAAAGGGGGAGGCCTATGTTCGCAGTGGACGTCTTATGGCTGAGATGATGATGAGACTTATTTAATACTAAACTAAATGGAGGCAAATAGTGGTTTGGTTTGATGCAAGGAACACTAATACATAAATACCTACTTACTGCGTACGGAATACGTACGAAAGCGTTTATATTCAGCTTCTCTACAACGCACACGATATGTAATTACATTGAACTCTCAACTCGACACGATAAAAACTCCGTTCGCAAGTTGAAAAGCTCTCTCATAGTTAGCTGCAATTTACTTTATTACGGAGTAGAGATGGGCCGAATATTCGGTAATTATTCAGTATACAGCATATTCGCCAGATTCGAACTGCCGAATATTTACCGAATAAACAATTTTTTAAGCGCGTCCACAATTCGCGCGGAGGCACGTCGCAATCAAGTATGAGACGTTTCAATTTCTTTTCATAAACATCCGCGGTCAGTCGGGAGAAGCGTCAAAAACTCGTTATGAGTACAGACTGCGGCCCGGAATGAACTATTTTTTCAGCGTTTGAGGCAGTTTTAGCCCAACCGAATATACGGCAAAATCCATATTTGGCCCATCTCTACTACGGAATATGAATAAGTTCAAACGTCCTCAAGCTTTTAGAAGTTTGGTATTCGTTAGCTTTGGCGGAAGTTATTAGTGAGGCTTGTGAGCTTTTGGTGTAAAGGTATTTGTGATCTAATTTACGCGTTTTATTAGAAAAGGTTGGAAAACCTCTACAATAGGATCAATCAGGAGGTGTACCCAAGATGAGATTCATTAATATTAAACGCCAATTCATTCATTAAATCATTAATATAAAATTGCACATTGTTACACTGGTACAATTGTCATCTTGGCTAAGCCGCCTCCTGGTCAGAAACGGTTGAATAGAAGTATCATGTTACCTACCGTTAGGCGACTATTTTTTGGGGTGAAAATACCCGGAAAAGAGGGGTGGTAGTGGACTTTTAGTGGCTTCCGTAGACTAGTTTGTAAAAATACTGCTTTTATAGCTGGAGGTCCTGGGTTCGAATTTACTTGTGTAATGATTAGGTACGTATATAAACTCAGCCTCCTTGCGGATCATACGTGGTCCAAAAGGAGCCGGTCACAAGCCCGGGTAAATGAGGAGTGCACTGGTCGTGTTGTCGTCTTGGGGGAAACCCCATCATGGCAACACGCCCCAAAACCCCCAGGGTCAAGGTGGGAGGACGTGCCGAGGGCCCTCACAGCCGGCTGTGGGCAGCGGAGGGTTGGTGCTGATTGGGCTCGCAAGCGGAAGAGGGGAGGGGGAGCAGGGCCTGTGTTGTGTCTAGTGGAAGGGGAGGGGCAGTTGTCGAGGAACCCCGGGGTGTCGCGGAGAGATTCCCTTGGGGTGAACCGCTTCTGCTCTGAACCGGAAGCTGGAGTGGTGGGAAATATGTGCACAAGTGTTCGCCCCGGGAGGTCATGAGCGACTTCCTTGGGGTAAACCAACGTGCACATTCCCATCACAATGAAGCAACACAGGAGCTGTTCTTTCATGCTTGCGAGCTCACTCAGCATAATCGCTGTCGCTAACGACTATGCGTAGGGGAGTGGCGTCACTGCGTAGGAGCAAATGTTGCTGGGTATAGGCAAGGGAGCACTGCCGACCACCCTAATTTTAGTTCTTCCCACAAATTTAAATAGTGCATGGATTCTAAAGACATTAAAAAACAAAAACCAAAAACCAACACCGCGCAAGCGGAGAAGAGACCCGTAAGGGTAGAAGTGCGTGAGGGCGGGAAACCAGCTGAGGGACCCCCGACCGTCTCGAAAGAGCGGGAGGGCGGGAAGCCAGCTGATAGACCCCCGATCGTTGAAGAAGGTGGGACTCTGAGCTCCGACGAGGAGAGCGGAGGAACACAGAGAGAAGCAAGGCAGGGCACTCCAGATGTCTTACAACTGGGTGGCCTGACCTTGAACGAAGAGGATGCACTGCTCAAATCACCATCGAGGGGGGAAACCACTAGGGAGGCCACACCGATGGTGCATGAGCAGTTCCACAAGTACGAGTCGAAGGCTCAGAAAAAGAAAGCCAAGCTGCTTAGGAGGAGGGCTGCGACTGCTGGGGAAGGGAGTGGCATTCCCGAGGTATTTACCAAAGGGGAGGCCAAGCCCGGCCCGAGCAGACGCGGCTTAAAGATAAAACGTCAGAGTACTGATGAGGGTCGCTCGGAGCGTCCTCCAGCGAAGCGCCCGAACCAAGGCAAGGCGGCCGCGGAGGGACCACGGAACGTCGCTAAGGCGAATCGTGGGCTCGCTGTGGCTGTGTGCCGAGAGGACGGAGTTTCGGTGGATGAGGCTCTGGCGAGACTCATCAGAAAGAGGCTTACGCAGCTGATTGAGGTGGTCATCCTGAAGGAAGTCAGGGGGGAGCCTGGCTTAGTAGCGCCAAGATTCGCTACGTCGGGGTTGGTGTCAGAAGGATTCTTCCTTGTGACACCAAAAACGACGGAGTCGAGGGAATGGCTGCTAAGTCAGGACTTCGGAGAGTTGGATGGCCACAAAATCATCGTGCGCAAGCTGGAGCAGACCAGGGTGCAGGTTTGGGTTCCGGGCGACACGGACACTGAGTACGTAAAGGAGTTCCTTTACGCTCAGAATCCCGATCGACCGGAACTCAAAATTCTGCACTGGAAGGCAGTAGGTAGGGAGGCTCTAGAGCTAGGAACCCGACTGACCTATATGGTTCCAGACGGAGTCGAGGAGAGCTGGGGGCAAGAGAAGACCAAGATTCTGGACTTCTCGGCCACCAGCGTACGAGTCCGGATTCTGAGGGCGAATCCAAATCCACAACCCTCAGAATCCAAACAAGAGGGACCAGTAGAAGCACCCGAGCTGAAGCAGGAGAGTGCTGAACCCGTCGATGTCCATAAGGGAGGAGAGGGGAGTATGGATGTCGCCGGCAGTGAACTCTCCGAGTAGCAGCTCGGGGACAACAACACTACACAAAAGAGATGAAAAGAAAGGGAGACACACAGGGAACACTACACAAACACACACACACCAACACACACACGAACATATGCCAAGTAAACCTCCAACATTGCAAGGATGCCATGTCCGAGCTGGGACAATATGTTAGGAGGGCCGAAGTTGACATAGCAGTCATAGCACTGCTGCAAGAACCTTATGCATGGAAAAATCGGGTGGCAGGCCTGGGACATCTGGGGGGAGCTCTCTACTACGAAGGGAATGGTGAGCTGCCTCCTAGAGCATGCATTTATGTGAGCAACAAAATAAGAAACATGGGTTGTGTCATGACCTTATGTTACAGAGACCTTGTTGTGGTGGAGACCTACTTCATGAAAGAAGATGGCAAGAGATACAAGGTGGCGCTAGCGTCCTGCTATCTGCCGGGCGATGGAGTGGCACCCACGAAGGAACTAGAAGAAACGGTACTGTGGTACAGAGGTAAGGGGATTCCACTGATTGTTGGTTGCGATGCTAACGCACACCACGAGGTGTGGGGTAGCACCGACACCAATGAAAGGGGAGAATCATTGATAGAATTTATAATTAGCAATGACCTAGAAATTATGAACATAGGTAATACACCAACGTTTGTAACGAGGGCCAGGAAAGAAGTGCTTGACATTACCATGGCAACGAAAGAGGTGAGCGACAAGGTAAAGGGCTGGA
Organism: Cydia fagiglandana; assembly: GCF_963556715.1. Taxonomy (NCBI): domain Eukaryota; kingdom Metazoa; phylum Arthropoda; class Insecta; order Lepidoptera; family Tortricidae; genus Cydia; species Cydia fagiglandana. Next base: position 541,386 of record NC_085943.1, on the reverse strand, counting down.
GGGTGGATGTGGAGGACAGCATGTCTGACCACCGCAGATTACTCTACAGCATCGATAGTCGCGTAGAGAAGATGAAGGTAAGAAATCCACGCAAAACCGACTGGACGAAGTACGAAGAGGAGCTAAGGGAATTGGCTGTCTCGGGAGTCAGGTATGAGAATGTGAGTGACCTAGAAAATGGGGCTCGCAGACTGAAAGAGATCATATTAGGAGCATACCACAAGGCCTGCCCGGAGAAGCTGCTACAAACAGGCAAAGGGCAGCCATGGTGGAACAGAGAACTACAAAAGGTAAGGAAGAAAGTGCGAAGGGCAATGAGGGTGGCGACAAAGAGGGACGACTCTCAGAGCTGGGACACGTATAGAGAAGTCAGGAATAAGTACACCAGACTAAGAGAGAAAGCTAGACTAGAGGGCTGGAGGAGGTTCACGGGAGATTTAAACAGCTATTCAGAGGGGGCACGAGTAGTGAAACTGCTGGCAGGGGATCGATCGTGCCAACTGGGTAGTCTGAGAGTAAATGGAGACTTAGTTACGGAACCAGAGGAGATATTAAGCGTAATGCTGAAATCACACTTTCCGGACTGCAAAGAGATGACAGAAATGGAGGAGCAGGAAGGTCGGGAGGAGTCAGACTGGGCAGCGGCATTGGAGGTGGTGGAGGAGGAGAGGGTAGAATGGGCGATCTGCTCCTTTGCGCCCTTCAAGGCTGCGGGTCCTGACGGAGTCCTGCCGGCACTACTGCAGAAAGGATATAGATACATAAAAGAGGACTTAGTGGAATTATACAGGGCAAGTATTGCACTAAAATACATTCCAAGGGTGTGGAGAGAGGTGAGGGCGGTTTTCCTGCCGAAACCGGGTAAGAAATCATACCAAGAAGCGAAGTCATTCAGAAGCATAAGTCTGTCGTCGTTCGTACTAAAGACCTTAGAGAAAGTGATAGACAAACATATAAGAGAAAATGTGGAAAGCAGTGGAGACCCGCTACATGGGAATCAACATGCTTACATGGCAGGAAAGTCAACGGAGACAGCCCTACACAACCTAACTTTAAGGGTGGAAAGGGCACTAGAAACGAAACAGTACGCACTAGGCTGCTTCTTCGACGTTGAGGGGGCTTTTGACAAAGCAACCTTCGAGGCCGTAGAAGAAAGTCTGAAGAGAGAGGGCATCCGACCGACAATAGCGCAATGGATAGGTAGAATGCTAAAAGGTAGATCCATTACGGCGGAGCTGGGAGGAGTAACAAAGGCAATTAGTCCAAGAAGAGGGTTCCCACAAGGGGGATGCCTGTCCCCCCTGATGTGGTGCCTACTTCTGGACTCAATGGTAAAAGAGCTCAACAGAGGAGGCATGTACATGCAGGCTTACTCTGATGATGGAGTGCTGCTAGTGAGAGGAATGGTTCTCACCGTGATAAGAGATATAATGATAAGAGGTCTCAGACAGGTACTGAGGTGGTGCAGAGAGAGGGGGTTGGATCTCAATCCATCGAAAACGAAACTAGTGCTATTCACTAATAGAAGAATAAAGGAGATGAAACCCATAAAGATACAAGGAATAGAACTAGACATGGTGGAGGAGTTGAAATATCTGGGCGTTACTTTAGACAGTAAACTCAGGTACAAAACTCACATCAAGGAGCAGACGGCTAAAGCTATAAGAACACTGTTCCAATGCAAAAGGGCAGTAGGAAAGAACTGGGGACTGAAGCCAGGAATGATCCACTGGATCTACAAGGCGATAATACTACCCAGGGTGCTATATGGAGCAGTGACATGGTGGCATAGAGCACATATTAAAGAAAACCAAAGAGAACTAACCAAAGTCCAGAGACTAGCGTGCCTCATGATGACGGGGGCTATGAGAACGACCCCGACACACGCAATGGAGGTAATGCTAGGCTTGAAACCACTCTGGATTGAGGTGGAGAAAAGAGCCACGGAACAGTGGTATAGAATGAAAGCATGCAAGGAATGCAGAGGAAGCAGCGTGGACAAGAGACACGCGCTGATACAAAGAGAGGCACTATCAAAACTTGAAATGTTGATGGCTAATAATGACCTTATAAAGAGGCAGGAGATTTTTGACAAGAAATATAGAATACACATAGGAGAAAGAGACAACTGGAAGGTGGAAGTCGGACACCCGACGACCATCTGCTTCACGGATGGCTCAAGAAGAAGCTCGACGAAACTAGCAGGAGCGGGCATAGTGATCCCCAAACTGGGAGAGAAGGTATCAGTACCACTGGGTAGATATGCTAGCGTGTTCCAAGCCGAGGTATGTGCTATAACACGCTGCGCAAGCATAATCAAAAAGAGCGCGAACCAAGAGGGAGCTGTTGTAATATATACAGACAGCCAGGCAGCACTAAAGGCACTAAAGAAAATATCAGTTACCTCCTCGCTCGTGAGAGAATGTCGAGAGGAGCTCAACTTGATAGGCAAGCAAAGAAGTGTCACGGTGGCATGGGTACCAGGACACCAGGGAGTAACGGGAAACGAGAAAGCAGACGAGCTGGCGAGGATAGGGGCGGAGACGGAATACATAGGTCCGGAACCGGCTCTGCCTATGTCAGCTGATGTCACGAAGGGAGTCATAGAGAAGGTAAAAGAGATGGTAGCACAGAGAGAATGGGTAGAAGAGACTGGATGCAGACAGTCGAAGATGATGATCAAAGGTATAGACCACAGGAGAACCAGGTATCTTTTGAAACTAGGTAAGAGCAGTCTGAGACTACTGACAGGTATCATTACAGGTCACAATACTCTCAACAGACACCTTAAGATAATGGAAATTAGTAGAGACGCCTCCTGTCCACATTGTGGTAAGGAGGAGACCAGCTTACACTTACTAGCAGAATGTACTATGTACGCGGCACCGCGATATAATACATTCGGTAGAGACACACTAGTAGAAAGCGAACTAAAGGACGTCGAACTCAAAGATGTCCTTCTGTTCTGCAGGAAAACAAGAAGATTTGAGGAGAATAGTGTGGGAATGCCGCCGGGACAGTAACCTGCAGCTCCAACTCCAGGGAACCGGGCTGAATGAACGCGACAAGCGATCGACAGCCCGCCTGCTTCCGGCCGGGCGTCCCTACACTACATCTACATCTAGGTACGTATATTTTTTCCCGAGTTGTGCGTGTTTTCTATGTAATTCATAATCTATAGGTATATTACGTATCTATCTTTTATATAACAGATCGTCCTTATTGAGCTTGTGGCTCTATAAAAACTACAATTTTGCGTTAGCTTCTCTTAAGGCAAAAACTCCGTCTTACATATACTCGTAGACCCAAGTATTTGAACTCATTTCAATTTGTCGCCCACTAACGCCATCCATTTGTATTTGTACTGCTAAATCCATGGCACTGTGTGGTCTCAGGATAAAACAAATGCTGATTGCAATTACTTCATTATTCTCAGTTATATAAACATCAAGCAATTCCCGACTCTATCTTAAAGGAATAAAGTCGGAAATGGAAACAGAAACATGAAAACAAACCAAAGACATTCCTCAGTAGGTGAGCTAACCTGGTAATGAAGGTAATCCTCTCCGACCACAGACCATGTACTGAAATAGACAAGCAAATGTGGTTTTTAGACGTGCAATGCACCTAAAACTCAGATCACGGCCTAAAATGTCCCATCTATCTGATGTTTATGGTATATCAACCGCTGTGTTCATTTTTGGTAGCTATTATTTAATTCGCAAAACATACTTAATACAAAATTACAAATATAAAAAAAAAACTAAATAATCTATAAGCAAATTTTGAGTGATTTTTATTGCCTTCAGCTTTGAGTTCTTAACTCTATAAACAAGAAGTTTGTATTTTTGCGCCATAGATAATAATTAAAAATATTACTACAGAAGAACTTAGCGCAGCGCGCTTCTAGGTGCGCAGTGATGTGACGGTCATACGATGTGATTTAGTTAGTCATACCCACAAACTACTAAGAAGATAATAAATTATTATACTTCTTTTTGCGTGAATAGTACCGTGCGTCATCATAACATATATTATTGAGCAGCGTTGGGAAATTAATAATAGTTCAAAAACTAGTGATATCATTGTAAGTATAGAAAAATCAGCAAGCACACTTTTTATAACAGACTAAGGCATTGTTACTAACAACTTTTTATGGGCCACGGGCCTGAAATAAAGGAATATTTAATTTTAATTTAATTTAATTTTTAATTTTATATATTGCGTATTTTGTAGAGCTTGGAATTACCTAATTAATTTTGTAGAACTTACCTACCTATTAAAATATATGACCAAAATAAAACATTACACTATTTAACCAATAAAACTATTAAAGTTTGTTTTGCGTGGTGAAACATTACAGTACTGAAGGCGCTTGCTACGTCTAATTCTATCTATGATCTGTGCCCCCATCAACCACATTATTTGGGGACAAATCTAGCTGGCGAAAACGAGCTATTAGTCAGCGTCTTAATGCTCAGTAGGAACTGACCATTTGTACCTTGCGACGTTGTTAATAAGGTCTAGAGCTTAGTAGTGGCTGAATAAACCATGGGGCCTTGGATTGTGAGTCGCTATAAAACAAACAAATGTATGTTGGTGTTCTGAGCAGACACTACGGACAGAGTCTGTTTTGTGAATTAGCAGAATAAAAGATATTAAGAGGCACTCTTACTGCCGTATTCGAACTTCAAGATATTCACAAGAGACGACACGTACTAGATCCATTCTAGATACGTTATAGTTTAGATATGAACTAGTTCTCTTTTGCAGCGCAATTCGGGCAACCAATGTCACTTTTATGTTAGATAGAGTAAGATATCTATTAGATGTGAATTGGATCTCTAAGTCATATCCTGTGGAAATCGTTCAAGAGTATCTCCAGAATCGCGCAAATGTCAAATTTGACAGGTTACATCTTAAACATATCGTTATCGTATCTTGGTGATGTCTAAAATATATCTAATAGATGTCTATTTCAAAATCCGAATCGGGCCCTTACACAAGTCACTAGTGATAAACTGAACATACCAATCGTCATAAATTTCTCTTTTCTTTTGTATATTTTGGACCCGGGTATGTCCTTAAACTACGTCCAAACCAGCGGTGGTAGGTCCCGCAAGGGGCCGCCTGGTTTGCTACCACCCTCCCGCCGGAGTCAGGCGCCAAGCAGCCTTGCTGCGTTTCGTCTATGAGCGGGAGTACCAGTGCCTTTGGGGGATGATTTGCTGTCAGTTGTGTTGCATAATGCCGGTTTTTGGATCCTTGAGTGACGTCGGGCCGAGCAGCTCTCGCTGGAGGGTAGCGGGATCCGAGGCACGGTCTTGCCGGTGGCCGACCGCAGGAAGTTGGGGGCCCAATTGTACGACAGCCACGTGCGAGAGGCTGCCCCGCCACCTAGCGAAAAATCCTGGAATAGCTCCACCGTGCCAGTTGGCGACTGGACGGGAGGACCCGGTGGGTTATTTCAGGGGGGCTCGGGCGTCCCCGCAGTCTCCAAGTGAGCTCCTCATTGTCCGGATTAGCTCAAGTGATCCAATTGGTAAACGCAACACCTCGACAGGCATTTTTTCACCCATCCCACACTCCACAAATATGAAAACAAAAAGGAAAAAGAATAGGGTTAAACACCGGCTGCACTTCCTCCCATTGAAAGTGCACCTCACCAACATCAGGGGGTTGCACTCAAATATCGATCCGGTCCACCACCATCTTGAAACCGAAAAACCGCACCTATTCTTTTTGACGGAGACGCAAATCAAAACCCCAGCGGACGCGTCGTACCTCAACTACCCAGGCTACTCACTGGAACATAAGTTCAGAGCACGTGCTGGGGTCTGTGTGTACGTCCGCGACGACATTTGCTGCAAGCGTCTCCGTTGCTTTGAGGCTGCCGGGTTTTCCACTTTGTGGATTATGGTCGACTCGGGCTCAGAGAAAACTCTGTATGCCTGTGTCTACCGATCGCACAGCGGAAACCAGGAGACAACTAGGCTCTTTGACCACCTTACTGAGATGGCAGATAAAGCCCAACAGCGGTACCCCGCGGCTCAACTCGTATTCCTTGGGGACTTTAACGCCCACCACGAGGAGTGGCTGTTCCCGTACAAGAACACTTGCCACGCTGGGAGGGAAGCGCGCAAATTTGCTGTATCCCTAAACCTTACCCAGCTGGTAAATGTTGCGACGCGGATACCGGATGTTACTGACCATACACCCAATTGCCTTGACCTTCTGCTGACAACTGATCCAGACAGGCACTCGGTTTCGGTCTCAGCTCCGCTAGGATCGTCCGATCACTGTCTGGTGAAATCCGTGTCGATCCACTCTCCTCCTGATCTCTGCCCTAGGGGCACGAGGAGAGTATGGCGATACGAGTCAGCGGACTGGGATGAGATGCGGCATTTCTTTGCGTCTTTCCCCTGGCAGCAGGTCTGTTTTTCTTCGGGTGACCCCTCGTGTTCTGCTGAGGCTGTTGCGGATGTGATTCGGCAGGGAATGGAATATTTCATTCCGTTCTCCGACCTATCGCTCGATCACAAGACCCGAGCATGGTACAGTTCGGACTGTGCTCGAGCCGAGGCTCTTAAGCAGTCTGCATACCAGGCTTGGGTACTAGCCCGCGATACCAAAGCTGGAGCACAGAGGGTTCGCGCGAAGAAAAAAGCCTTTAACTCAGCTGCCAAGTCCTGCAAACGGGTGCTTCTAAAGGCTCGATTCGACCACGTCAGTCGAATAGGGGCCAAACTCGCCTCCTACCCTCCTGGTAGCAAGCGGTTCTGGTCCCTGTCGAAAGCGGTCGAATCCAACTTCTGCCGACCCACATTGCCACCTCTGCAGAAACCTGATGGGACACTGGCCCACTCCGCGACAGAGAAAGCTAACTTGTTTGCTTCTCTGTTTGCGAGCAATTCACGTCTAGATGCAGGCTCAAAACTTCCACCTACGCTATCTCATTGCAGTTCCTCTATGCAGAGAATTGCTATACATCAAAAAGAGGTACGCCGAGCTCTGCTGAATCTTGACGTGAATAAGGCCAATGGACCAGACGGTATACCTGCACGTGTACTAAAGCAGTGTGCGCCTGAGTTGTCTCCTGTACTGACACGCCTGTACCGCCTCTCTCTCCAAACAAGAACGGTGCCGAAATCCTGGAAGCTTGCAAACGTGCAGCCAGTACCCAAGAAGGGTAGTCGTGCTGATCCCTGCAATTACCGACCAATCGCCATTACCTCCATGCTCTGTAAAGTCATGGAAAGGGTACTTAACGGCAAACTGCTGGCATACCTCGAAGCAAATGATCTGCTCAGTGACCGTCAATATGGCTTTCGCCGAGGTCGGTCTACTGGGGATCTTTTAGCGTATGTCACGCACTGCTGCGGCGAGGCCATCGAGAGGAACGGTGAAGCGCTTGCTGTTTCACTGGACATCTCGAAGGCCTTTGACAGGGTTTGGCACGCAAGTCTCCTTAGCAAGCTTCCTGCTTACGGCATCCCTGCTGATTTTTGTAGCTGGCTATCTGATTTCTTGAGTGAACGGTCGATCAGAGTAGTTATTGATGGCTGCTCTTCGGACCTCATGGCCATTGACGCCGGTGTTCCTCAGGGGTCTGTTCTCTCCGCAACCCTTTTCCTGCTCCACATTAACGACATGCTGCAACCCAGCATTGTAGGTTATGCAGATGACAGTACGGTTGTTGAGAGATATTTGGCTAGTGCAAGGGACAGCAGGGAGGATATACGTTCACAGAGAGAGGCCATGGTTGAGCGAATGAACTTGACCCTTAGTCTCGTTTCCCAGTGGGGTGATGACAATCTGGTCACGTTCAATGCCTCCAAAACGCAGGCGTGTCTATTTTCCGCTAAACGGAGTCCATTCGACCTGACTCCTTCTTTCCGGGGTGCATCTGTACCTATTACCGACAGCCTGGAACTCCTCGGCATGGAGCTGAGTTCAGTCCTCGGCTTCGGCAGCTTCATTGAGTCTAAAGCACAAACTGCGGCCAGAAAGCTGGGCGTCCTAAATAAGGTGAAGCGATACTTCACACCTGGACAGCTTCTAACACTTTACAAAGCTCAAGTCCGGTCGTGTATGGAGTATTGCAGCCACCTGTGGGATGGCTCAGCTAAATACCAACTCGCCGCTTTGGACTCAGTGGAGCGCAGAGCCAGGAGGATGATTGGCGACAAGAAGCTAACGGCTAAGCTTCAGACTTTGGCCCATCGGCGGAAAGTCGCCAGCCTGTCGGTATTCTACAGGTTGCACTTCGGGGAGTGTGCCCAAGAGCTACACGAGCTCATTCCACCGTCCCCATTCTACCATCGGACTTTTAGACGCACGGCCGGTTTCCATCTTTACTTGGTAGATATTTCGCCAATTCGCACTAAGCGCTTTGCTTCTACTTTCCTTATGCGCACTGCCAAGGAATGGAATTCCTTGCCGGCGTCTATATTTCCGTGCTCTTATAACCCGGCAACCTTCAAATCAAGAGTGAACAGGCACCTTCTGGGCGAGCTCGCTCCATCGTAGGCCACGTCTACGCCTCGGCTAGTCTGTGGCCATGAGTAAACCCATGCATAATAAAAAAAAAAAAAAAAAATTTAATGAGGTGTACCAACAAAGAGTATTCTATCCATCTATTATCTATCATCAAAACACGGTAAACAGACATAATTACAATACATCGTAAGGGCTGCACTCACATAATCAATAATAATCATCGGTCGGAGTGGACCCCAAGGGGACCCGTAGGACTCTCAGCTCTGGCTTGCCTTCGTTGGCCGTCCAGAGAGGAGTCGCTAGAGCTATATGCTCCAGGGGTGGAAGTGTTAAAGGGCATAACGCCGCGAGTAACTTCGGAGAAAGCGCAGCACCACCTCTCGACACCCCTGAGCCGCTCACGCCGGTGTTGCGCCTGGCCGTCTTTACGATGGCGCATCAGGTGCCCATCTAACGAGTGGCGAGTCACCGCCTGCCTCGATAACACTGTATAACACAATGTTATGGCAGGTGTCCGAAACTCTTAGCAATAGCCCAGAATTATTTTCCACCCTTTAAACCATAGACCAGGACTCTTTCCATTTTTCTATAATAGCTCCCAATGCCTGCTTAAACCGGTTTACGGGTATCTATTTATGCACCCGTAAATGGGTTCCAGCAGGCGTTCTACATGACATCAAAGCTCTCCAAACGGTCTCTACGTGTTGGATCTATATCCCCACGCACGCCTTAGAAATGACCGGGCTTAAAAACCCGAGAGTTTGTAACGGAGATCAATAATAATCATAATCTTAATCAATAGTTGCCCGTTTCATTTAATTTCAATACTATATCTTACCAAATGACACACTGTTTCATCGTCAACTTAATTCCGAAATATAAAATATTCACCGAGATATTTCGACTTCACTTTAACTTTTTTTCAAAATCGCACCGTATGTCGAGAGAGTAGAGTTTAAATTAGGAGTAGTACATATTGGGGTGAAACTGTTCGCTTCAGAACTCGGCAATGTAGTAAGCAGTTAAATAAATAAATCTAAACTGGAACTGCCCGAATGCTGCGAGTGATGTGCTGTGGGAATGTTCCCGTTCCTTATTCATAGTATTATAGGTATTCATCAAACATGAATACTTTAGTTTGATTATTATTATTATATTTGTACTCCATTTTGGGTTTCACGGTCCTATAGATTCCGGTCTTTTGATAGGTTTGCGTGGGGATATAGAACCAACACGTAGAGGCCCCTTGGAGAGCGTTAATGTCATGTAGAACGCCTGCTGGAACCCGTTCACAGGTGCAACAATCGACACCCATGAACCGGTCTCAGCAGGCATTGGGACTATTGTAGGAAAAGTGAAAAGTATACCGGTCTATGGATTGAAGTTTCGGTGGACAACAGTTTTCGGTTATTATATTTATTTTTAGTGTCTGACATTGATAGGCGTGCCTCGGACTGAAAGGAAATAATTTGCAGTTTCCGGGCAGGCCACTATGGCTCGGTACAGGCTAGGTTTTTGTTCCATACAGGAACATTCCCGGGAATATTCCCGCGCATCCCTGCGGACGCTGCGAGGCGTGGCTCGGACTGAAAGGAAATAATTTGCAGTTTCCGGGCAGGCCACTATGGCTCGTTACAGGCTAGGTTTTTGTTCCATACAGGAACATTCCTGGGAATATTCCCGTGCATCCCTACGGACGCTGCGAGGCGTGCCTCGGACTGAAAGGAAATAATTTGCAGTTTCCGGGCAGGCCACTATGACTCGTTACAGGCTAGGTTTTTGTTCCATACAGGAACATTCCCGGGAATATTCCCGCGTATCCCTGCAGACGCTGCGAGGCGTGCCTCGAACTGAAAGGAAATAATTTGCAGTTTCCGGGCAGGCCACTATGGCTCGTTACAGTCTAGGTTTTTGTTCCATAAAGGAACATTCCCGGGAACATTCCCGCGCATCCCTGCGGACGCTGCGAGGCGTGCCTCGGACTGGAAGGAAATAATTTGCAGTTTCCGGGCAGGCTACTATGGCTCGTTACAGGCTAGGTTTTTGTTCCATACAGGAACATTCCCGGGAATATTCCCGCGCATCCCTGCGGACGCTGCGGGGCGTGCCGCGGACTGAAAGGAAATAATTTGCAGTTTCCGGGCAGGCCACTATGGCTCGTTACAGGCTAGGTTTTTGTTCCATACAGGAACATTCCCGGGAATATTCCCGCGCATCCCTGCGGACGCTGCGAGGCGTGCCGCGGACTGAAAGGAAATAATTTGCAGTTTCCGGGCTGGCCACTATGGCTCGGTACAGGCTAGGTTTTTGCTCCTCTTCTTTATTTATTGTAATTCTGTCATACAGTTTGATTTAGGTAGTTAGACTAGTAGCTAGGTGAATTTTATTAAAATTAAACGTATTCGATGTTTATACATAATATGTGACGTTCTACAGGTAAAGGTACCTTATGGCGGTTGGCGCTTACGCTATTATTAACGTTGCTCCAATAATATTGCGGCGCTACGCGATGTAAGCGCCAGCCGCCATAAGGTACGTTTTTCCGTGGAACGTCACATAATTATAGAGTTAGACCAAGAAAAGTCTGCAGAGATTTTGACTATACACGCAGTCCAGTCTTATTTATACGTCACGATTTCAATTTCATAGAAGTGTGGCATTTCAAATAAAACCTGCACTGCGTGTGGTGTCAAAATCTGCAGACTTTTCCTAGGTCTAGTAGCTTCTATGTGATTTCTGATATCGACGGTAAGGAGTATTTTTATTTTATGTGTAGGATATTCCATCTGGATTAGATATGGATCGGGTCTGTCAGTGTCAAAATTTCACTTTTGATACTGACAAATCCGATTCTCATCTAATTCTTATCGGATTAATATCCTATATTTAAAATAAGAATGCGTCTGTCAATCGCAAATAATAGCCATCCATCACTAATACCCACCCATTAAAATTTTCAAAATGTTATCTTGGTTTCTATGCGGAATAACGATGGAATAACGCTTAACTTCTTCACGCATTTTCTTGCAATATTGTTAGCATTTCAGAATCAGCTTTTAATTGAAATTGAAATTGAAATTATTTATTTCAGGCATAGAACCCATAGTGTTAGTACAAAATATATAATTGTATAATATATTGTATATAATATACAGGGTGATTCAGGAGACGTGAGCAGGACTAACACTGCGCATTACGTAAATTATAAGCAACTGTTTCCTATCACTATTAGTGAGGTTAACGTTAATTTTCTAGTCGTGTTAAAAAAAAAAGTTATTAATTTATTTACGACATGGATGGTCACCCTAACATTAGAATACTAAACTATCGATATTCTGTGTCAAATTGAATGTCATCACTGTCATCACGGTCTGGTTACTTTTGAAAACTCGTATCTCACTCAGGTTTGACATTTTATTTTCTTCGTAAAAGAGGTTTTATGTTCATTAATTAGGTCTCGTAGGGTGACCATTATTATAGAGAAATAAATTTGTCCTCACCAAAAAGTTGGAAAATAGGAAAAAGTATGGTTGTTTCACCTAAATACGACGGTGATCGATCAATTACCAGTTACTGAGTGTGCAGGATTAGTCCTGCTCACGTCTCATGAATCATCCTGTACATGTATAGTATAATAAGTGTTAGTACAAAATATACAAAATATATAATATATAATTAAAACAATATTGTAGACTTTATAGTCAAATAAATAAGGTTTGTTTTCGAACAATCAAAGATAAACAGTTTTTAGTCCCGTAAGGCGTGAACGTGAAAATGACCAACATTGATTATCTGATACCAAAGTTTGGGAATAATCTGGTAAAGTTTGGGAATCATCTGGTAACCGTAGATTGGTTTTGATCGCTTTGCTAATCAATTGAGCCGATTAAGTTCCAAAAGTTTGTTTTGAACTTTCTTTGGTGAAATTATTGAAAAGTTTATGTTTAAATTAAAATTACAGTGTTGTGTTTTTTTTTATTGTACATAAATCCCGAAAATAAATAGATACCTATAAATAGCATAGTTCAGATGTTAAACTTAGCACTTTTTCAGGTAATTATTTATTTATTTATTTATTTAAACTTTATTGCACAAAAGAAAACTTAGCGTACAAAAGGCGGACTTAATGCCAAAAGCATTCTCTACCAGTCAACCTTAAGGCAAAGCAGACACACAATCACAACGCAGCAATTATGCGTTTGGGATAGATCGTTTTCCCTAGTCTTTTATGAAAACTAGTTGACTAACTACTGAAAAATCCCAGTTAAAGCTATGTAGTTTCTACCAAGACCTAACGGAAAACTAGTTTAACTAGTGATAACGTGTTTTGTTTGACTAAGACAACATGGAAAACTTATTTTGATCAGAGAAGACACGTTTTTACTAAAATCTGTTTTTTACGGTGGCATAATACGTATGTAGATTTAATTAACTTTAATACAATTTTGTTACAATGAAAACCTATTAATTTTCTTACCACGTGACAAGATACTTCAATATATTTCCCCACATACAAATGCTTCATTCCATTCAAATACAGGGTGTGCCCCTAACCTGATTTATTCCTCAAGGCATTCATACAATGTATGTATGAGCACATTGTATGTATTCGTTCAAAAGCTAAAATGACAGCGTAAATAAAGAAACTCGCAGAACAAGTCACACAATAACCGATACACTAATAAATCAAACTGTTCCGACAGTCACGGGCCAATTCGAGTTTTAGTTATTCGATCTGTTTCCGATATGATATACCTAAATCGTGTCATTCACGAAGACGCGTGCCTTGACTGGTAATCTCAAGGTTAGATTTGACAAATCTGAGCGTCATTGTGAAGGGCACGAACTATAATGATCAGGTCAGTCAAAAAAGTTACGTTTTTGGTTGAAGGAATGTCACTTTTGACACTGGCATATCAGTATCATATCGAAAACAGATCATCATACAATATAATACAATACTTACTCTTTATTGCACACCTCACATACACGTAGTTTACAATAAATGTACAATAACATAAACAAAGACAATACAGGTAACAACCTTCACAATAGAGGTCTTATCGCTTAAGAGCGATCTCTTCTCGACAATCTTCTCACAATATCCCGGCATTTTGCCGCGGTTCATGGGAGCCTGGGGTCCGCTTAATACCTAATCCCATGAATTGACGAAAGCGACTGCCATCGTCTGACCTTCCAACCCAGAGGAGAAAGTAGTCCTTATTAGGATTTCCTCACGATATTTTGCTTCACTAAAACGACTGGTAAAATTTTATATTAAATGATATTTCGTATATAAGTTCCGAAAAACTCATTTTGAACACACGACCTCTGCATTGAAAATCATACGTTCTTACCGCTAGGCCACCAGCGCTTCTCGGAGACAGATCGATTAAGTAAAACTCGAATTGGCCTGTTAAAATTGCAAGCGAAAATAGTCGTTACGCGAACGAGTTAGGGTATTGGGTGCGCGATGTATGAATACAGGTTGTAGTACGTCGCTTTTCTAAGAGAGGACAGACTTTTCATTTTGTTGTTTTATTTTATTTTGTGGTGACATGACTTTTTTTACGAAACAAATCAAATTAGTTTCTATGAATTTTTTTTCTTGTATTGTGGTTGTACACTATTGAGTATACAAATTATAAACAAAATGAGATGTCATAATTATACAAAAGAATAAACATACATACTAAGGCATTCAGTGCTCTTTGCTGGAATCTCAGATCTAGCTAATTAGATCCACTTCCCATTAATCCCATTACCTGTTCGATTTAGCTGAACCTTGGAAGGTACATAAAAAAAAAGAATAGATTTTGGATGACAATGCTATATTATAATAATTCCATTGAGCTGATCAGATGATGGACATAGGAAATGGTTATTGAAACTCTATGACAAAACAAAGCAATTTAAGTGTCGTGGTTTGTTTCGCTGAGTACTTAGTTGCGTTGAAAGCTTATATCAAAAATGAAATTATGGTCAAAAAACGTAGGTATTACGTACTTATTTATTTTAGATTATAATAAAATAATTTTGTTACTGCAGTTTATAAATGCGTAGCCTGTTCTCCCCGCCTTCCCCTTTGTAAAAGGAACTAGCAGGACAATCGCGTCGGAGTCAGGTTGAGAATAAATTCACTGCCGGCTACAGACAGCTTCCTATAGAAACCTCCTCCTATGAAGCAGAACACTTAATAGCCATGGTCCAAAAATTAGAGGGGTAGGGGGAGGAAACAATTTTTTTAGAGGTACTAGGTAGGGTGAGTAAAAGACTCCGTTGACTGGTAATCTTAGACTAATTTATTCAATCATATCTAAGTGTTTTATACATCCTGTTATCTAATTCTATCTATCCATTACATCATATTCCTAATCTGCGGCGACACATACAATATCTCAACTGAATCAGCGCGTGCTCCAACCTATACTAAGTTATCGACACGCGCTGATTATATTTTGCTGACCGCCATAATTTTGTTTCTTTTGGAGCGAATATTCTCGAAAATGAATGTTTTTTTAAAGATCCTTTTTCAGTTTGAAATGCCTATCGGATTAAAGCTAATTTTTTTTATCATTAATTGTCCGTTTTGTTGCCATGACTGATTTATGTATCCATGCCAAATTACAGCTTTCTACCACTAACGATCACGGTGCAAAGCCGTGGACGGACAGACAAACGGACATGGCGAAACTATAAGGATGACTAAGGAACCCTAATAAAAAATTAAAGTAGGCAATAGTGATAGCCAGGCTCTACTCGTACTTGCGCTTAGCCAATACGCTCCATCTAGTAAAGTAATCTGTGCCTGCTGTATGGATGTACGGGGTATGCTTTCTTTGGGGAGGGTGGGGAAAGTCGGCCCGGCATTTGCATTACAATTGATTTCGATTGATTTTTAAAGGAGCTTTTAGGGGATACTGAGCTGTGAAATGAATCTGGAGTAAGTGTGTGTGAATGTGTTTTCTTTACATCTACCTATTAAGGGTTGTGCACAAATCACGCGAGGTATTTTCGGCTACTTTTTGATCCCCCCTCCCCCTTGGTGATATTTGGTGGGGTTTTTGGCTATCGCCCCTCCACACAACCTCACGTGTATTTTTTTTAATTTTAAGATAAATAGTATTTTATATAGAAAATCTTGTTTATTTTCCATTTTCGTTAAATAGACTCGCTATTTTGAAGTGAAGATTCATGTTTAACGAAACCGAGAAAAAGTATCTACTCACGTGGTAGGTTTTTTTTCTTAGTTTCGTTCACTGTAGAAAAATACACGTGAGGTTTCCTTATACCCCCCTCCCCCAACGTGATCTATATGTATATATCTTATGACTTCTCATAAATACATAATAGGGGTCACTGCATACATCGCTGTCATCGCCATTGTTAGTAGCTCGGTATACATCAAAGGCCGCCGGACCACGGTTACTTTTTACACTGTGCTATTAAGGCGTGCTTTTTCCGTAGGAGCTAAGCGAACCAGTTTTTTGAATCCATTAGAAATATAAGAAACAATGTTTTAAAATTGTGAAAAAAATATATCTTATACTTAAGAATCTGGCAGATACGTTTTGGATCTCAAAAACATGATTAGATAAACTTTGCTCGATAGAAAAAAATTCCAAAGTTACGCCTTTTATTAACAATAAATCCAAACCATATCTACAATACAAACTTTTTTGACTTGTTTTTTACACAAATGTATAGGTAATAAGATAATCTAGACGTTTTGGATCACTTTGTCTCGGTAATATCATTAAAATAATTTCTATGTTTCAATACCTACTAAATCCGCAAGCGCAATCACTCGCGAACGCACTTACGCCCTCTTCAGTCGCGCGGCAGCGCTTGTAGAGGACGGACCTGTGTCAGTGTGTTCCGCGCGGTCACGTGATTTTACCATTTACAAACAATGGGAAACAAAGCATATGAAACGTAAGAAAAAGTCACTAAGTGCTATAAAAACACACTTTCTGATAACAGAAGCATCCAATACTTTACGAGGTGGTTGAAAGCGCCTAGCTTTACTACATCAACAGTTAAAATATTTCAGTATTTTCACTAGGTCAGCAACCAATTTCAATGTAGGTAAATAATATTATATTCCTAGATAATATAATTGTGAGTATGTAAGTATGATATATTTACAGTATTTCACCTTTACTGATATACCTACGTCCGATCTGCAAAATGATTATATTCCTTCGTGCTCTTTGACTCCTTTGAAAATCAGAAATTATTTATTTGGATTGACACAGTATGGGGATGTTACAATATATGTATAGTGTTACGCTTTTAGTATGAGGATGCCGAAGGCGCCCGGCTTTGGATCGCATGCAACGTGCCAGGCCCGTCAAGCGTGCAAATTCATCATCATAATCATAAATTTATATAAATATAAAATGTCAAATTGAATTAATTGAAAAAATTACCATAATAAGCATATCGCAATACAATTATTTAAGAACTAAATACATATCACTAATTTTAATATTTGACCACGGTCGACATGAATTAAATATAATTGAGAGTTCCAAGTGCCTACAGGCAGTTCATCTTGTGCTTGATTGTATTAGTCTTGTTCGAGAAACTGAACACGGTGAAAAATAGAGATAATACTCCTAAAAATACGTGTGATACCTCATTAGATTCGTCATAATGCCTAGAAAAATGTATTCGAAGCGTGTAGTAGCACACACAAAATATCAAAAGTTATAAGCAAAAAAAGGGGGGAAAGTAGAGATCTTTAATTTCCCCAATATCTCAAAAAGTATTCATATTACGGTGCGAGATGGGTGGGGGGTGCTCGACCAAATGTCATTCATTCATTCATTTATTTCAATATAAACTTACAGTTTAGCACCAAAACGTTTACATGAGACTTACGACTATTATATTACATTATTATTACATGGGCACGCCAGCATCTACGGCACCATTCCGCAGGATAGTTTGTAATTATTTATTTTTAGATTAGTTTTATTTATTTTTAGATTTAGTTTTTAAGTTTTGTAGGTTAGTTATTTAATTATGTTTTAAGTATCATTTTTGTTTGTAGGTATTAAGTTTGTATACCTTTTAATTTATACATTGTATAGTAATAGTATATTTACATTATTACGTTATATGTTATACCTATATCTAAGAAAGAAAAATAAATAAAGAAACAATGTCAGCTAAATGATAAATTGAATAAACATTATAGATTAAAATTAAATATTTGCATCAATAAAAAATATGTCAGGTCATTGCCAATAATAATCAAAATTGAGACACTTAAATAAGACCAATCGAATTACAATAAGACAATAAAAAAAACAATAAAAATAAATTAATCACATAAAAATACTATTTAAGCTTTGGAGACACTTTCTGCAAAATTCACCAACATGATCTGCGAAAACATCAACGTCATAGAGGGCCCCAAGACAAACCAAAATACATTTAAATTTTTTCAAAATGGCCGACTTTTTTTATTTTTTTTCAAGTTGGTCCGAGCGCGCTGAGATTTGGCATGGCGGAAGATAGAGGCCCCTAAATTCCCATGAAAAAAATTTTTTGGAAAAAATCCAAGATGGCGGAAATAATGGTCATTTTAATTTTGTATGGCAACTTTTAAACGGTGCGAGATGGGTGGGGGGTGCTCGACCAAATGTCATAGAGGGCCCCAAGACAAAACAAACTGCATTTAAAAAAAATCACACAGGGCGACTTTTTTTTTTATTTTTTTCATATTGGTCCGAGTGCGCTGAGATTTGGCATGCGGCGAGCTTGGAGGCCCAAGATTACTATGTGAAAAAAAAATTGGAAAAATCCAAAATGGCGGCGGACACAGGCCAAATTCAAATTTCCAAGTAGGTTAGGCGAGCCCGAAGGAGGCTGAAGGCCGACCCCGCGGAGGGTCGTCAGGCCCGGAGCTTTATCTCGAATGTCCAAGCATGCTCCACCCCCAGTAATTTTGGGCGAGGCCGAAAGTCGAGCTGCGGGAATGACGAACAAAGCAAAATCCTATACAAAAGTTTATAGGATTATTAAGCGATTTGTTAACCCGCGCGAGGCCGGGGCGGGTCGATAGTAATAAATAAACATAAAGCATACGCTAGACTGAATAAAAATATAAAAGTTTCACTAAAATTTACTGGATTGTACAGTCAGCAGCAGAAATAGCTACGGGGCCTAGTAATCAAAATGATGACACGGAAATGTCAAGATAATAAGGTCTGTGTCGATCATTTTGAACATGTTATTCTGCTTATCTATATCTGCTGCTGCCTGTACTGGTTTTAGAGTCTGGCTAATTTAGGTAGAACTAGAGTTTAGCTAAGAAAGGTAGAAGAAATTAATTTGACTGAACCATATCTGGTAGAAAAAGAAAATGATTGATGTTTTAAACCTGTTCAAGGACGTGGAATAGTAGATATTAATTCGGCGTCCTTGAACAGGTTTTCAACAACAATCAGTTAATTATTTAATAGATATTTGGAAGAAACAAAACATAATATTGAAAATAATTTGTTACATTACGGTATGTACGTGTGGCGTAAAGCCAGTGGACTGTAGTTTTTTAAGTTAGTTCCTTCGCTACACTATACTGCTTTACCAGATTGTAGAAGGGCTTACCGGGATTTTGTGGTCTGCAGCTGGCAGAGGCCTCGGCGGGTGGATTGCTCGCTGCTGGCTTCCTCGTTATTTCAAGGCACTGTTTTATGGTATATTTAATTTAATTCAGATATCCTTTCTATCGCGATGTTTTGGTGACACTGACACCGTTAGTTATTACTTTTTAGACCATTGCTTGTGTGTCGCCGGCCAGTAGCCTCGCTACCTCAAGTAAATCAGTATAGCAGTAGGTATTAAGGATTAATACTAAACACCCCCCACCGAAAGCACTATGTGGCTTTCTCATAATATGAAAAAAGTTAAAAGTTAGACCAAATCAAAATCGTTGCAGACTTATCTTTGTCTAGCTCTGCCAATCAATTCAATTCCATCATCCGCTCCTCCATCTGACCTTTAACTGAGTTTTCCCTAAACCCGATAAAAAAAAAATTAAATTATTTTTTTGTGAGTACCTCTTATAATGAAGGATATTTTTGCTGAGTATCAACATCCTACTAGTGACAGTTTTTGACTTATGATTTTATTATTATTTTTCTTTAATGTATTGTTTTTCGGGATGTATTCAAGCGATTCGCTGAAATTTATTGAATAGTGTTCTTTATTTAGGTATGCCTTGATACTCAAAAACCGAATACCATTTGTCATATAAAAAAAAATTACTCTCTACTCAACCGGTGTTTTACAATGTAGTATACAAACTCTTCGATTATGTTTGCGTTTTCTTATCAGGTTGTCGTATTTAAGAGTAAAATGCTAATCTCTCACCCCGATTGATTAAGGTTCTACCTACCTACCTACCTACCTACCTACCTACCTACCTACCTACCTACCTACCTACCTACCTACCTACCTACCTACCTACCTACCTACCTACCTACCTACCTACCTACCTACCTACCTACCTACCTACCTACCTACCTACCTACCTACCTACCTACCTACCTACCTACCTACCTACCTACCTACCTACCTACCTACCTACCTACCTACCTACCTACCTACCTACCTACCTACCTACCTACCTACCTACCTACCTACCTACCTACCTACCTACCTACCTACCTACCTACCTACCTACCTACCTACCTACCTACCTACCTACCTACCTACCTACCTACCTACCTACCTACCTACCTACCTACCTACCTACCTACCTACCTACCTACCTACCTACCTACCTACCTACCTACCTACCTACCTACCTACCTACCTACCTACCTACCTACCTACCTACCTACCTACCTACCTACCTACCTACCTACCTACCTACCTACCTACCTACCTACCTACCTACCTACCTACCTACCTACCTACCTACCTACCTACCTACCTACCTACCTACCTACCTACCTACCTACCTACCTACCTACCTACCTTACCTACCTTACCTACCTACCTACCTACCTACCTACCTATACCTTACCTTTATATGAACAATACCTTACCTTAATTGACCGTCACCTTAAAATGTTTATTTCCTTTCGGTACTTTAATTCTACTACGCTGCCATTAAATTAAAACGTTGTTACCGATCACAAAATAATAAGTACACATGGCTCTGTAAAAATAATAATTCTAAATATAATGATCAGAAACACGTAATGCAAAAAATATATACATATACAATAAAAACTATAAAAACGTGACCCTTGCACGGTATGGTTAAAATACTGCCATCATAAGATCCTTATACTGTGACTCGTTTGCTATCGCCGCCGCGCACAGCGCGCGCTCACGTGCTCGTCGAGCGGTTCGGGACGCGCGGGCGGGGCTTCACGGTTTGCCGCGCACCTCACCCCCTCAGATTCGTTGATGAGTCGAATCATATCGCCTTAATTAAATATGAACAAAACGACTAAAAAACAATTCCTTTGGAACTCAATCGAACAGATGTCTGTTCGATCCGTTTCACGATCAAGTTCACACAACCAGCTCCAAAACCCAGTAATCGCCTTCACCCCAAAACTACACTCGTAAACCAAAACCGAGCATCTGACATACGAAATGCAAATGGGAAATTGTAAATTCGAAACAAAACACGCTCGGAGCGAGTGCGGACGCAAATTCGCGAACACCCGAAGCTCTCAAAGCAATTCTGTACCGTAAAAAGACATACGTAGTTTCTCTGCATCGTATATTGCGAGGGGGACGCTGTGGAGCACTCGGAAGGGGTACGTGACATTTTATGTGGGTGTTAGTGCTTTAGGGAACTAATTTTGGAGTTTAGGGTCTGGCATGGGGTTAGTGGAGCGCAACCTGACACTTTGTGTTTAAGGAGTGCTTTCTTGCATGCAAAGGAAGTTTTGAAAAAAAGTATACTATTTAAGTGTAGATTTTGTGTTTTTTGATAGATTTTCTTCTTGTTTACTATTGATGGATTTAGTTGTAGCTTTATGTAGCTAATTTTAAACTAAAAATAAATAAATAAATTAGAATATAACGTTAAATACATAACTGTAAATATATCTCCAAATATAAGTTTAAGCAGCTGGAAAACTCCTAGCAGGGCTGGTAACCTATGGAGTTTATTACCACGCCTCCTTCTTCTCCCTGGAACGAAAAGCAACTATAAGTCTAAATATAATTATTGCGCCAAATATAAAATCAATGACTGTAAATTTTAAACTCATCAAGTGCTAAATAGTGACGTATATTATGAGTGCGGTTTATTATAAGTAATTATGTAACAAAATATAGGAAAATTTCGACGACGTAAAGATATATTTCAGTTTACAATTACTTCTGCCCTCCGATTACGGTAAGGTGTGATAAGATTAACATAGTTTATTTTGCTCGGGGAAAGACAAATAGTATGAGGATTCTATACAAGTGATAGTCTTGCCCCGGTGATAGTCTTATCCCACCTTACCTTAATTCTTGAATTATTACAAGTGCGTAAGTTTAGTATCTCGGCGTTATACCACGTTCTGGCGCTCAATATCGAGGCAACCAGCTGCGAGTTTTATAAATCGAGTTCCTCAGAAGGTAACCCGTTCGTGTTGCCACTACACCGGGGGACTGCACAATTATCGTGGTTATTGAACATCTGCTTTGAAAGAGTTCCGTAGGTACCGCACTGCTGTGTCATGTAACTCCGTAAATCCATACTAATCCATACTTATATATATATATATATATATATATATATGTCTGTCTGTCTGTCTGTTACCTCTTCACGCTTAAACCGCTGAACCGATCTAGTTGAAATTAGGTATGCAGATAGTTTGAGTCCCGGGGAAGGACATAGAATACTTTTTACCTCAGAACTCACCCCTTAAGGGGGTGAAAAGGGGGGTGTAAATTTGTATGTGAAATCAATAACCGCTGAACCGATTTAGTTGAATTTGGTATGGAGATAGTTTGAATCCCGGGGAAGGACATAGGGTAGTTTTTATCCCAAAAATCTCCCTTTAAGGGGGTGATAAGGGGGGTGGAAGTTAGTATGGGGAATCGTTAAACAGCAGATTGGGTAAAAATAAGCTACCCAAATTACTAACTCCACGCAGACGAAGTCGCGGGAAAAAGCTAGTATAAGTATATATAATATAATATATATATATAATATTATAAATGCGAAAGTGTCTCTGTCTGTCTGTTACCTCTTCACGCTTAAACCGCTGAACAGATTTAGTTTAAATTTGGCATAGAGATAGCTTGAGTCCCGGGGAAGGACATATGATAGTTTTCATGTCGGAAATCATCCCTAACGATAGTGAAAAGGGGGGTGGCATTGAAGGAGTCAATAAATTGCCTGATGTAGGCAATTAAGCTTATCAAATTAAATGATTGCTATTACACTTTATCCAGGCGCTATACTTTAGCTTCTGTGACTGATTCCACGTAGACGAAGTCGCGGGCAAAAGCTAGTAGTTTTATAACTCGAGTTCCTTAGAAGGTGGCACAAGTCCCATACCCGAAGCACTACATGTGGGGCTTGACCCTGGCATACCCTGGGCATAGCTATATCCCATGTATATCCGCTGTCTTCCTATACATACATATATCAGGAACTTGTCATGTGACTGGATAAATAAAACACACATAAGTATTCACAAGGACATAAACTTAAAACATATCACCCTTTCCAGACATAAAGGCTTTATTCTCTCGCCCAAGGTCGGCAATAAACGCCTAACAACGCCGGTAATCTCTCCATTTTTCAATCTAAAGAAAAGAGTTCGTTTACTGAAGCTGCGGGAATCTACATACAAATCGGATACATTCAATTTAGCAGCACAAAGCGTGTCTGCTTCGCCGATATTGTCTCCGAATGCGATTGCGTCCCCAAACGGTGGGTAATGGCCAAGTCTCTACGACACGGTAAAAAGATGTACAGCACGTATTTTTGTATGTAATATTAACACGTGATTTTGATGATATACGTCAAAATATGAAAATACGACGTTGCTAATGAATCTAATGATAGTTCCACGCTCCGGCTGTGAAAAAACCGAGAGGTTAGGACTACATTATGGGGCTCTTCAATTCATAGAAGTTTGACGTTTGAAATAACACTTGCACTGCTATCAAAATCGTTGCAGACTTATCTTGGTCTGTCTATATTTCAGTTTCTTAAACCTAACGAAATTCTACGTGAAATTCGATGATTGTGTTTGAAATTCGATGTGTCACTAACGAAATTGATCCTTTGTTGGTTTTAAATAAATTTTATTTTATGTAATTTATAAAAAAAAACTGTCAATTTATTTTCGGGCTATCTGTCAAGTTAGATAAGACATACAGATCAGTTTATCAGATTCAAACATGATCCTAAAAATACCAAAAGTAGGTCAGTTAATAAAGAAGACGCTAACATCAAAACAATTATTACCTAGCAATAAAAGCGGATTACTGCGCGATAATTTTTTGTAGGTTGGTAGTAAAGATGGCGCGGAGAACTCACTTCCGGCGGGCCCGGAAATGGCTGATATGTGACTTTGTTTTGTGCCGTTTGTCCAGTTTCCGACTGCAGGGAA
Organism: Cydia fagiglandana; assembly: GCF_963556715.1. NCBI lineage: Eukaryota > Metazoa > Arthropoda > Insecta > Lepidoptera > Tortricidae > Cydia > Cydia fagiglandana. The sequence continues at coordinate 517,291 of NC_085943.1, read as the reverse complement.
TAGAATTGGTCGGTGAATTATTTTTTCCTGTTTAGTTCAGGTTTGTGCTGGTTTAATTTTATTTTGTCGTGATAAAGACAACCCTTTGTTCGGAAAGTTCCAAACAAATGAACCTGATTTTATTACTCGTAAGAGTATTTCATCATCATTAGTTCACTTGCAGTCCTAACTTAAAGTTTGGCGACAAAACTTGGACTTCTAGTGCCAGTTGCGAACTAAAGTTTGATGTCAACTATCAAGTCACTTAAATTTTCAAGACTGGAAAACAGAGTTAAATATTCATGCCCGTCATAATTATACTTGTTTCAACCGGGATTTTGGCAATTTTTTTAAGGGAATCAGCGTCGAAAGTTCTCATAATTATAGCTGAACAAAAATACCTATATAAGAGACACATATTTCTCTAGAAACTTGAAGTTTTCAGAAGTTGTCCATGGTTGCAAATAATGCAAATGCTTTTGGTGCATTGTTTCATCTGCTATGGATCCTGACTGTACAATTAAAAAAAATATTGGTATATGACACAGTTTTTGCCGATTCTATTTGTACAACCGCTGATTGTGGAACCATTACTTTTATGATTGTAATTTGTACCGTTTTGTTTTATTGAAGTGTAATACAACGACCGGAGTGGGTAGTGACCCTGCCTGCTAAGCAGATGGTCCTGGGTTCGAATCCCAGTAAGGGCATTTATTTGTGTGATGAACACTAATATTTGTTCCTGAGTCATGGGTGTTTTCTATGTATAAGTATAAGTATGTATTTATCTATATAAGTATGTGTATCTTCGCCTAGCACCCATACTACAAGCTTTGCTTAATAGTTTGGGGCTAGGTTGATCTGTGTAAGATGTCCCCAATATTTATTTATTTATTTAATAAAGTTACCTATAAAGTGGCCCGGTATAAGTACGCTCTTTTCTTAAAGCCGACCACTGACTAACAGTCCGCCGGACGATATCGGCCTGTCAGTTGTTCGGAGCTGTCAAATTTTTGTTCTAACTGACAGGCCGATATCGTCCGGCGGCTTGTTAGTCAGTGGTCGGCTTAAAGGTCGTATCGGTCCGGAAATACCGCCGGCGACAACTTATTCTACAGTTTACTACTGGTAATTTTAATGAATGAATTATTTAAACTTAGTATGTAGGTACAGTCAAAGAATTTAATTTCCGACCCATTTCGTACTTTGTCACAGTGACAATCAATATGAAAGCCGCTAGAGACCTCATACGGTTGTCACTGTGACAAAGTACAAAATGGGTAGTAAATTAAATTCTTTGACTGTACCTAGTTTTTATGAGCTAAGAACGTCCCAAAGTTACTCGTGCACAAATATTATATTTCCTTAATATTGATACAGTTCAAATAATTAGGATTGTTTGATTAGGAACGCCTACGCTCCCTTTTCAATACAGATTACATGGCGTGGGTGGAACAGGGACAGGAAGTTTCTGACTTTAATGAGACATGATTGTGATGGCGCTATTAAGAAGCAGGTGCGTCAGTTTGAAGCTAAGCGGCGCACAGAACTCGATGTCACGAGCCAATGGTCAGACCACCTGTATTAGCCATACTTTACAATTATATCGGAGGGGTGCTGACCTGAGAAAATTGGCTATGTTAGTTACCTGAGAGCGCACCAGCGACGCTTTCAGCGGTAGAACGCTATTGCTGTGGCCAAAATCGGCTTGAAAGAGATGATGATGATTTGTAGAGAATAATTTCCCGGTCATCTGAAGCCTAAAAACGGGGTCGACTTATGAATGAGAGATAAAAAGCTGGAAATACACCTTCGCTGTGGCCTTCTATCTATTAAAAGTCGAAATCTTGTGTGCGCGAAATCGGTTTTTCGCGGATATCGATGTATAAAGTAAACGTACTAGTGCTCGACATGCTAATGCCCAACAGATGACACCTTGCTGACACTTCTATTGACAATGACTTAAGTTTCAAGATGACATGTACTGGGACCGCGTCGAGCACCAGTACGTTTACCTTATAGCTCCAATATTGAATCTAAGAATTGTAGAACATAAAATTAGCGACGAGTTATGTTTTCAAGAATTTCATGTGATCAGCCATTTCCGAGATATAGGGCACACAAGCATATCTAATACTCAAGTTTCCAAGGACATTTAGCAGGTTCACCCGCGGCTCAAGTTTCCGGGTGCATAATCGGTGGTAAACTTCTGGTAAATTAACTCGGGTAACTCGTAGGTATCCTGGCTAAATCACTTGCTAAATCTCTCCTAATAATACGTGTTAGAAGTGCACTTTGTATGAATAAATTTAGTAGGTATCTAATGTGTTATATTGATGTGGTACCTATACCTACTTTTATATTGATTCATTCTCCTAGCTATCGTTGTCCCGGCTCATTTGGGGTGCGAACGAAAGTGACTATTTGGCATTAATGGTGTTTTTTTGGAGAAAAATTATAACATGTTTTTTGCTAACGGTACATTTTTCATAAAATCGTTAACTTATACATTTATTGCTCTTTATTTTTCTTACACATATTATTACAAGTATTTTACAAAATGTCATTTTAGAAATTAAACCTACAATTATGTACTTAAAAACAAAATGTTTTACCTTCAAAATAAATTTTCCTTTAGCTTTGATACACAAACGCAGACGTATGTTGAATTTTTCAACAATATGCCACAGTAAACTTTTTGCCAACGTATTTTTAGTCCAACCTACAATTTTGTTATTATTTCTTCGAAAACCTAAACTGTAGCTCGGAGTCAGGTTATGACGACGAGCTGATCCGACTAATATGACGCAAAAAGGCGATGAGAGTTCATCGGATAAATCGATATGGGCTGGTGTCCAAACACATCAGTGCAGCGAATATACAGTGTGTAACATTCTAGCATAATTTAAAAATACCTACTAGAGTACCCTAAATAATTTCTAAATATAGGTTAAAGACGGTCATAGTTGGTCGTAAGTGGATATATATAAGTTATATTATTTGACATTCATAAATGTATTATAACATGCCTTAACCGACCTTTTGTTAACCTTATTTAAAGAAAATAAAGAGCTTTCTTAGTTACTTACTACTAAATAAAAGAATAAATATTTCCACTATCACTAGAGCCTCAATCAAGCCAACCAAACCAAATATTCGGTCAAAATCAACAACAAAGTCCGACTGATGAACCATTAAGAATACTTTGTGAAAAAAAAAAGAAATGTTTAATTTTTTCTAGATGAAGATGTAGATGTAAATAATGACTGATTGATTACCAACGAAACCTAGCTCGAAATAGACCACATTGAAATATTGCATGCTCTCATAACTTGAGCCTTAGCGATGTGATTACAACCAGCATGTCGGATACACTGACAGATCTAATTTTTCACTCACCCGCCCTGGATTAAACCTAGATCCGGCCGAACTACAATTTGAGTTTTAGTTGCCTTAGTGCTGAATTCGCAATATTCTCCGATACCGCAGAGGCACTGGAATATTTTCTTTTCTAGGAAAAATTGGTAACCACGTCATATAATATGCTTTGTTGCACCGTAACGCCTCACGAACCTACACTATCTTGTGATACTACACTAAAATATTAGCACTCGCACTTCGTCTATAGAATTATGTTTATTTAATTTTACATTACCCTCAAAAGATGGCGAAATAATAGATAAAGGATAACAGTTGTGCGGAAGTAGACTAAAGTTTAAAATACAGAATTAACCAAAACCATCATAATTATGACTATACCTACTCGTAGCTTCTTGTAAGTGAAAGAAAAACCGGGCAAATGCGAGTTGGACTCGCGCACGAAGGGTTCCGTACCATAATGCAAAAAAAAAAACAAAAAAAAGCAAAAAGAAAACGGTCACCCATCCAAGTACTGACCCCTCCCGACGTTGCTTAACTTTGGTCAAAAATCACGTTTGTTGTATGGGAGCCCCATTTAAATCTTTATTTTATTCTGTTTTTAGTATTTGTTGTTATAGCGGCAACAGAAATACATCATCTGTGAAAATTTCAACTGTCTAGCTATCACGGTTCGTGAGATACAGCCTGGTGACAGACGGACGGACGGACGGACGGACAGCGAAGTCTTAGTAATAGGGTCCCGTTTTACCCTTTGGGTACGGAACCCTAATTAGTGAATAGAATAGGAATTAAATACAAGAAGTTGTTGAGTGTTAAAAACTTTGTCTTATTTTATCCCACATGTTGACTTTTTTGTCTGCATGTTTTAGAAAATTTAAAAATGGCTGAATTGGACTTGTAAATATTATGACTTAAGAGTTTGATTTTTGTTCTCGCCAGTTTCTTTCTGTCGTATTTACCGGTAAAGTGATACTGGAATCTAGGACACCGGGTTAAAATCCCGGAGCGGCGAGTAATTGTATTAGGCACTCTTTACCCAGCCAGGCTGACTTAACTGGATTTACTGCGTTACTGGTACTCCATAGTTGCTCTTAGTATACGTACCCTCTTTTTCATAAAACTTTGTTAAATTTTGTCTCTTTTTAACAAACACAAATATCAAAATAACAGACTGGGACATGAAAAATAATTATAATTACCCGTATAACGTCTTGACGAACACTACATTTTATTAAATTTCCGTCGTTTTTCTATTGAGGGAAATGGCTTGCCAAACTATAAAGTTTTTTTTTGGATTTCTTTGTTTTATTTATACCATTTCTCTTTCTAAGCAATTTTTGGGATTTTATTAAAGATCTTAATACTCTGCGTATTAAGATTCGAGGTTTTTCAATCTATTATTTAATTACTTTTAGATAAATGTTATTTGTTTCTATTTAGATTTCACTGGTAAAAACATTTTCTACTCTCAGAGAGTCAAAGGAGATAAAATGTATGCATTCTTTCAGAGCAAATTCCGTTCAACGTCGGAATAAATTAACTCATCTACAAGCAATAAAAATATTTAAACTAAAATCCACTAGCAAGCTTTAATCTACGAACACCGTCAAAACTAGCTCGAAGCAATAAGAATAATTACATGTATCCAACATTTTCTCCCAAAATAAATAATAATATTTTTTGTTCATGATGTTTTGTTGGTATTTGTATAAAACATGCAGCCCTATTCGGATTTAATAAATTGATATGGTTCTGATTTAATTTTGATACTACCTTGAAGATCACTTAAGCTGATTGGTGCATCTAACATGAAGTAAACGTCGTGCGTGAGATGCGAGCCAATCAGTTCAAAACCATTATACTCGTACAGTCACCTGCAATAATATGTTACACAACGAAGGCCGCATAAATATCTGACACGGTCGTATGTATGTATGTATGTATGTCACTTTATTGCACATAAACAGGTTTACATAAAATGGACAAAAACAAAACAAAAATAAAAATGTTATGTACAAAGGCGAACTTATCCCTAAAAGGGATCTCTTCCAGCTAACCTTTGAGAAAATGCGAAAGGATCAGATACTAACAGGTGAAAGACAATTTAATATGGACAAATAGCACTATGAGAATTTTGGATACACATAAAGGACGACGAGAGCAAATAAGCACTTAAAGAAAAAAAAAAAACAGTACTAGGTACATATTAATAAATAGTATAAATACGCATAAACTATAAACATACCTATACATATATATACTTAGACATATACTTACATAAAATACACATATACATATATGTATACATAAACATATAACCTATATATAAATATATATATATATATACATATAAAGTATTCAGTTCTAACTACATCAGGAGTCTAATAACCACAACTTTTTCAACTTCTCCTTGAGTGAGGCAACAGATTGCGATTTCCTTACGTCCACTGGTAGATCGTTCCACAGCTTAACTGAGTAGGCAGTGAAAGACCTACAGTACGCACGCGACTTTTTCGGTGGAATGGCTAGAGTCAGATTGGCACTAGATCGCAGACGGTGACCGCTAACAGTAGCCAAAAAACTAAATCTTTCTGATAGATACGTAGGGGATGCGGGATTAAATAACACGTTAAAGAGTAATGACAGAACATGCACATCCCTACGACGTCGTATCGGAAGCCAGCCAAGCTGCGAGCGGAAGGCAGACACGCGATCGTACTTACGCAACCCAAATATATATCTAATGCAGACATTTTGCAAGCGCTCTAGCTTGTCAAGCAGTTCCTCCCTTAGGTCCACAAAAGCAATGTCCCCATAATCAAGGAGTGGCAGTAAGAGAGAGCGAGCAAGACAGATTTTAGTAGTAAGAGGAAGAAAGTTTTGCAGTCGCCTTAGAGAGTGCAGCGAAGCAAATAGCTTCCTACTGATCTCCGATATATGCGGCGTCCATGAGAGTGTCTGGTCTAGGATGACACCCAAGTTCTTGACAGTAGAGGAAAGTGGAATCAAAGTCCCGTCATAGATGACATCGGGTAACACCATATCCGCTAGTTTGGAGATAAAATGAGGACTACCAATTACAATTGCTTGTGATTTTTTAGCGTTCACTTGTAACCCGAAATTCAAAGCCTAGTTGCAAATAGCTCTTAGGTCGCAATTAATCTTATTGAAAAGAGAAGGAAGTTCGTCAATGTTAGCCGCCGCGTAAATCTGCAGATCGTCTGCGTACAGATGGTAATTAGACCTTAAAGATTTAGTAATGCCGTCAATAAAGATGGAAAAAAGCAAAGGAGAGAGCACACCACCCTGGGGGACACCAGCGGTAAGGTCACACCACCCGGAGACCTTGTCGTCGACCCTTACTCGCTGGCGCCTACCAAAGAGGTAGCTTCGAAACCAATCGAGAGCAGATTGAGAAAGGTTAAGCGTATTAAGTATGCCTAGGAGAATATCAAAATCTACATTATTGAAGGCACTACTAAAGTCCAGGAGCACAAGGAGAGTGAGCTTCCCACCCTCGATATTAAGACGGACGTCATCGGTTACCTTAACCAATGCCGTGACAGTGCTATGCCCGGGGCGGAAACCAGATTGGAGAGGATTGACCATACTATGTCTGTTGAGATGTGATGAAAGGCGACGATTTACGATGTGTTCAATTATTTTGGATAAAACTGGAAGGATGGAAATGGGCCGATAGTGGGAATAAGAGATTGGATTAGAAGTTTTGGGAAGTGGGACTACATGGGCGTGTTTCCATATAGACGGGAAGGTACCGGATGAAAAGGAGTAATTTATAATTTGGGAAAGGACAGGAGCAATGTAATCTGCCGCAAGCATGAGCATATCCAGACTTAGGCTATCCTCACCAATGGCTTTCGTCTTAATATTCTTGAGGATAGAAAGTATTTCCTGCGGAGAAATGATACCCAGGTCGAAGACAGAGGAGTTGGGGTGTGGGCTGTCAGAAAGAGATGAAATTGTACTCTCCTTAACAGATGGGTCCAGAGTAGTAGGAGAGTAACTAAAATGAGAATTCATACCGTCTAAGTCGAGAATACCATCTGGACGCTGTTGAACTTTACCCACCCCTAGTGACTTCAAAAAATTCCAAAGTTTTGTCGGTGGACACTCGTCGATGGACTTGTGAATATACCGACGTCTTGCCTCACGACAGACTCTGTTACAGCGATTACGCAGCGAACTATAACGAAGACGATTGCTCTCAGAAGGATCAGATCTAAGTTTAATGCGAGCTCTATTTCTCTTCTCCATGAGACCTTTAATTTCAGGGGTAAGCCACGGTGCAGGAAAGTGACGGACGCGCATCGGCTTCAAAGGAGCATGTTGGTCAAAGATAGCAAGCAATGTTGCATTGAAAGCCTCTACCCTTCTGTCTATATCCCCAACACTTCCAACGCTGTGCCAGTCAGCATTGCGCAAGTCATCCTGCAGTACCCGCATGTCTATGCCACGAAGGTCACGTCGTAGTATAACTTTATGTCTCCGTTTGGGTGGACGTATTCTAAAAGAAGCAAAAATCAAATCGTGACAAGAAAAGGAAGCAGCGTTAAATTGCCCATGTGAAGTAACTAAATCCGGGGAAGAAGTTAAAACTAAATCTAAAAGTGAAGGAGGACCATTGTGTGGATAGTGAGTTGGCCCAAGGGGCAGAATATTAAGATTAAGGGAATTTACAAGCGACTGAAGTTTAACAGAGCGATGATATTTTTTTAAAAGACATGTGTTGAAATCACCCATAATAATTGTGTGATCAAATTGAGGGCTAAGATCTACCAAGGTCTTCTCGAGTGTGTCAAAGTAATTAATGTGTGAATTAGGACTATAAAAAACACCAAGAAGTACCTTAGAGTGGTGCAACGTCACTTCAAGAAAAAGGAATTCTGGAGAGTTCGAGTAGGCAACAGGAGACTCTGCGACAACATGACAAGCTAGATCTCCTTTCACGTAAATAGCCACGCCACCGCCACGCATCATGTATGAACTACCGTCAATAGCACCTGTCCTGTCATTACGGATTAAGCGGTATCCCGGCAGAGGATAGAGTGTAGAAGGCAATGAAGGCTTGAGCCAGGATTTAGATATGAGTATGGCGTCAATATTACTTGAGCTAAAGGACGCCAGTAACTCTGAATAATGTGCAGGTACACTTTGGGCATTAATGTGGACAACATTAAATTTTTTTTTTGCGGAGGCAAATGTGCTATCTAGCCGATCGCATAAGCCGGGCATATCCGAAGCATCACTCAAGGAGTCATAGTTACTAGAAGAAGACAAAGAGAAAAACTCACTATCAATACTCGTGTTAGAGACGTCCGACATTTGAATACGACTGAATACCTTATATAATAATATATAAATATAAAAAATAATACAATAAATAATATATGTACTAATATGCTAAAAATGTGTATGCAAAATTTTTGCAATTTAACTAACCTAATTTATACTCCTTCCTCATTAGCTCGCCAACAGTATTTAACATAAATGATTAATTTACCAACATCAATAGAAAAAAAAAGTAGTTGTTTTACAAAGAAAAATACACTTGAACTTAGTAAAAACGAAACGCAACCTTAGAGAAATGTCAAACTGACACTTACGCAACAAAAACAATGATATCGAAAACAAGATGAAGGTATACTAGAAAATTGATATAAAAAATAATAGTTGAAGTATAAAATAACAAAATGTGCAAGAAAAATGTTAAGAACACTACAAACACCAAAATGAAAAGCAGCTACCGAGATCCGGAGGCGGAGGGACTCTTCTTCCTGAGGTTGTGTGCGCGTCTCGTAGTTCCGGCAGCGCCGGGTTCCTTCAGCGCCTGCGCAGGTTTTTTGGCGACTTCGGCGCGTTGAACTGAGGCTGCTTCAGAAACTTCAGCGGGAACTTTAGCATCAGCAGCCGGTTCTGACGCAGACAACGCAAGCAGCTCCGCCATCGTTGTTACCTTGTGACGCGTCCCATTGCCGCACTGCACGACGATCCGCCCATCACTGGTCCAGCTGCCCTGCACGCCGTATATTCGCCGAGCCTCCAAGAAAACCGCATGGCGAGATGCTATGAGAAACTCAGAGACGGTTTTGCCAGAGCCTTTGAATTTCTTCTTTGCTGCCCACACTGCAGCCCGGGTCCGCACACAACCAAACTTCACCAGTATAGGTCTTGGCTTGGAACCTCGCTTTTTGCCCAGACGATGGCAAGCAAAGAAGGAATTTGTTGTGATATTTTGGACCTGCAATGTATCCTTGAACTCGGAGGCAACAATTGTGGTGACATCCTCACCGTCTGTCTCCTTAATACCGTGAAGGAGTAGCATGCCTGACCGTGACCGAGTCTCTAATTCTTCCAAGGATGCCGACACAAAACCCATTTGCTGTTGTAGACACTCGACCGCTTTCCATATGAATTCCTTAAAGTTTTTGAAATCCGACTCCAGCGAAGAACCACTTGGAATGTCCTTCTCGGTAATGCAGCTCTCAAAGGATGCCATTTGGGACGAGAACATTTTCTCCAGCTCGTCCATCTTCTTTTGCAGCTGCTGGATATGGTCCATATTGATCCTTTATATTATAACACAAGTGACCTTTGGACCTTGGCGTGTTAACAGTGTAGTAGTGAATTATATTGGTGATAATTAACTGTGGCAAGCAATGAGGAGCTAATTACCTCATGTAAGTAATATTTTCTTCAAAAAATGGCCAAATAATATTTTATTTTTTAAATAAATAGAGATCAGTCAACTTTACTGTGTTTACTTGTCTGCCTACCCACAAGAAAAAAGTCGTATTTGTAGAGCCACAAGAGCGTGTCACATATTTCTACGGCCTTCGAAGAGTAACATATTATTGCAGATGACTGTACATTATTAAATTACTTAGAACCGATCTCCTGCTGTAGAATAGGTACAATTAAAATTAAAACATTGGGACCAGCAGTGCACCTCGTGGTACCATGATAGGCGATTTTATTGACTAGTCAAATCAGCTACTTTTTATGAAACGTTAATTGATTTTAAATTTTAGTACAAATCGTTCGACGTCACTAAATGAGTCGCTTAACTTCAAACTCGGGTAAATCCATGTGTCAGATTAAGCGATTTTGGTATAAAGAAATGGTAATAGGGTAGATATTCGCTGAGAGGGTCGAATGGATTTACCCAAGTTTGAAGTTAAGCGACACAAATGTCCTCTTAAATGCACGCTATTTATAAAAGTTTTTGAAGAATTCAAATAATTTTAGAGACAAAAAAATCACCGTTATTCCCATGTATTTTTGTTGAACTAATTCAATTACTAGGTACTGAGTAAAAATTGTATTTATCTATAGTAAACTAGGCTATTGTTTTGTGCGATGCTGCAATATAAACCAATTAACATGCGAGCAATGAAAATAAACCAATTAATATCGAGCAAACAAAAACAAACAGCCGAATAACCAAGCTCCAAACTAGCGCAAAGCCAAAAGATAACATGGTGCTCAACAGTTTCTCTCCAACAAAATTAGGATTTTTATGATGTTTTCTTAAATTCTACCTTAAGCTAACTGGAAAATATAATTAATAAATAAAATAAAATAAAAATAAAAAAGCCCTTTATTCATTGTAAAAAGTTTACATAAAAAAATTTAAAATAAAACTAAGACTTATATAATATGTGTTTTACTAATGAATCCCTAGTGGGTAAAGGCCTCCTCCAATGCTGCCCATTTGTCCCTGTCCTGTGCTGTCGCCATCCAGTCTGTGCCGGCTGTTCTTTTTAGGTCTTCATCCCAACGCATTTGTGGTCTGCCCCGGCCTCTTTTGCCAAGTGGACCTCTCCATTTGGTGACTATTAATGTCCATCTCTTATCTGTAAGTCTTGCTGTATGGCCTGCCCACTTCCACTTTAGTCTTTTTGCATAGCTCAAGGCATCTGTTGCTCCTGTTTTTTCTCTTATTTTTGAGTGTCTTATTTTTTCTATTTTTCTTATATTGAGCATGCTTCTTTCTAGCGCCCGTTGACATGTAATGATTTTTCTTTGAGCTTAAATAATATTATGGACATTAAGTAATATTATGTTATTTTCTTTATTTATTTTTCTTCTTAAGTTAGGTTATTTATAATATGAATATAAAAATAAATCATAAAAACACTTACACTCGATGCACCTTGTGGCACACCATCTTGATTGCAACTATGATATATAAATAAATGTAGAGTAGGTAATAACATGTATCTAACATTATTTCTCCAAATAAACCCAGTGTTTTCATGATGTTTTGGCCATAAACTCCTGATTTTTAGTGTTCCGTACAAAACTTTGTTTACGGAACACTTATGGGATCACTTCGGTCTTGAAAATCAGTTATTGTAGTAAAAGATACATATAAGGCGTATTCTGATTGTAATAACAGGTTCACACATTCTTGTCTTAGCCTTTCCCTTCAACTCTGTGTAACAAAGCTGCTTTATTCCAGCTTAATCCAACAATTTCTCTCAAAATAAACCTTTTTTCATGATGTTTCGGCCATAACTCCTGATGCCGTTTTATTGAACAGCAATCAAAGCGACACGTTTATTCGATAGCTATAAAGCATGCGAAAACATCGAATTTGGTACAATTTATGCCTGGCCCGATTTACTTCGATGACTTATGGCACTGTACGGGCGTGTATTACGTTTGCTTTCAATATTTACTATGGCATATTTAGTCGTTAGTTATTTTGTTGATTTATTTTAAGTTTTAACACTTTCGTAAAAAAATCAGCAAAATATTTAACATTTAACCGTCTCAAGTTAGGTATGTTGTTTCAGACCTACATTGACACTTAACAAAATCATTTCTATTTAAAAAAATCAAGTCCTTTTTTCACTTATTTAAAACCACACTTTGAACGATAGTTTTTGATTAAATTAATAATTACCTATTTAATATACTTAAGTAGGAACATTTATGTCTTTAGTAAACCTGAAATGTACTATGACAGGTATCAAATGGTGTGATGATAGATACTGATGAAGAATGAACTCTTCAGATATAAGAAGTCTACACTCGTAGTACGAGTAAAAACAATGCGGTTTCATAGAAAATTACTTCGTCAGCATCGTCTTGAAAATTACAGGGTGCAAAAAAAGTTGAGTGGGCACTGCACAGAAAGCTTGTATCGAAAATACGGTTTCCATCGTTTAGAAGAATAAAATTTATGGCTAGCCCGATTAACTTCGATGACTTATGGCGTACGGGCCGTAATACGTTTCGTTTCTGGTTTTTAATATTGTTCGACGGCGACACTCACATTCACACACAGTTCCACACATTTGACACACAGACATTCATTATTTTTAGAGACTTTGATGATTTTTGGATCAATTTATTTTTGGCATAAGTTAAGGCTTTTTTTTGTTTTTTTGTTAAGTCTTTCTTTTGGATATCATAAAATAAACGGACTTTAAAGCCTAATTTACCGATGACTCCCAGGGAACATCCTCCAAGAACCCTTAACTTTCTCCCGGATCAACCGGATCAAGAAAGAGTAGGAAAGCTAGGACTTGGCACTCAAGATTTTTTCTCGTTCCTACCCAAATAAAACTATTTATTCATTTACTTACCAGTATTATTGAAGAAAATAGCTATATTATACTTATCTAGATAATTTTTTTGATGCATTTTTTGTGACGAGAAAAAATTGGTTTATCTTTACCAAGAATCACAGCACAGGTATCCGTTACATTGAGAAAAAATATAAAAAGTTTGTTACTTTTTTTCACTTAGGTAGGTATTTATTGTTATGTTACGCCCTTAGAAATTTGAGCACTTAAAATATTTTCACTTGCTTTTTCCATTTTAGGAAAATACATTAATTATTTGCAATGCAATTAAAAACAACTCGTTTTGTATAACAAATGGTTTTGCTTCAAGTAATTAATGCAAACAATCGTTTACGATTTCTAAAACAAAATTTAAAACATTTTAGGCATTTCTGTTTGGAACAAAATTAAAATAATTATTTCTCGAAACAAGTGCAATGTCAAAGTATAACATTTGACCAAAGTCTCATGTAAATGTACGCCATCGCCAACTCTATGCCAACGTAATAAGCGCCGAGATTGCACGGACGATACTCGCCGCATTGTACCTACAGCGGACTTATGCCCGCAGATTGTAAACGTGGAATTTACATTTTGTATCTAGTTGACATGAGAGAGTGTAAAGGTTTATCGTCATACCCCGGTTTGACTGGCGCAATTTGGTTTCAAATTCAACGATTTGGGTGAATCAAAATAACAAGCGATAGAGAATAATCCGAGCGATTCCTCATAGCACTATTCTTAGTTGCAGGCATTAATTACATGCATAGCACGTTGTTATTTATTCATCATTTCAGCCTTTATACGTCCCACTGCTGAGCACAGGCCTCCTCTCATGCGCGAGAGGGCTTGGGCTATAGTCCCCACGCTAGCCCAACGCGGATTGGGGACTTCACATACACCTTTGAATTTCTTCGTAGATGTATGCAGGTTTCCTCACGATGTTTTCCTTCACCGAAAAGCTAGTGGTAAATATCCAATGATATTTCGTACATAAGTTCCGAAAATCTCATTGGTACGAGCCAGGATTTGAACCAGCGACCTCCGGATTGAAAGTCAGACGTCATATCCACTCGGCCACCACTGCTTTTGTTATTTATCTTATCTGTTTGTTATTTATTAATAGTCTATTATTGTGTCCCACTGCTGAGCAAATAACTCCCTCCTCGATCTCCATCCGTCTTGGTTCTGAGCAATCATCGGCCAGCCGTTGAGATATGCGTCCAGGCCCCAATTTCACATCGGTGACAGGTGCGACGAATTGTAAAATCACTGTTTCTGACGTCACAGGCATCCATGGGCTACGATTACTACTTACCATCGGGTGGGCCGTATTCCTGTTTGCCACCATCATTGTATTATTTAAAAAAACTTTATTATATCGGAAAAAAACAGATATTTCTCCTGCGAAGTTTCTGACAATTGTCAAAGATTTAGAAGAATTGTAGGTAATTCTTGACAGGCTTCGAGCAACACCGGCTTCCGACACGTCGGAAGGGAGGGGCCCAAGCGATATCTCACCGTACAAATCATTCTGCCATTTTTCGCGGGGGGAAGGTGCACACACTCGCACTTCTCACACACTTACATACAAAATCCAATCAAAGGCCCTACCGCGAACCACGTTCGACGTGTTGCCTCTCTATGGCACTTGTAAATTCATACGTAAGTGTGACAGGGAGGCAACACGTCGAACGTGGTTTGCGGTAGGCCCTCTGTAATGACGACACAAATACATAGAAAATGACACACGTCAAAGACAAATCTTGCAAACCTCGATCTCTTTTTGTGTACGGACGAGTGACTAGTGTCACAACACGCACACTAACACATTTTCGTTGAAGTATGTCATTGTATTCTGAGAGATGAGAAGTCGGATTTGTCGCTCGACCGATCCGCAATTTGTACTGAGCGAGCAAAATCGATAAATCCAACAATTACTTGAGACTAAAATATAATAATTGTATTTAAATGTAATTAAACGTATGATATGTAAAAAAAAATATTACATGTGAAATGTAACACTTTCTTTTTGTAAATTTGATGTCCCCGACCTCTATTTATAACAAAAAACCGAGCAAACAGGCATTTTTGTGCAGCAGTGTTCACGCGCGCGTCTGGACTCGGTCTAGTGAAAAATCCAAGTGCAACTAGTTTTATTACCCGCGCTAGATTATATTGACGCGCTAATCTTGTACCTCGGCAGAGGGGAAATAGTGCGAATGCCGCCTCCCTTCCGTGTTGCTCGAAGTTGACAGGTAATGAGTTATATGTCGGAATTTCGTGAGAATTGTAGTGTTTCTTGTGACAATTGTCATAAACTTAGCAAGAGAAATATCTGTTTTTATCCGATATCATAAAGTTTTTTTAATATAACAATGATGGTGGCAAACAGGAGTACGGCCCGCCCGATGGTAAGCGGTAACGCTACGTCTTACGTAGGCGAACAACACGCGAACGCGGCGCGGCGCGGCGCGGCGAAATCAATCCTTTGATGCCCATAGAAGTGTCCTACGTAAGCGATCTCGTTGCGAACGCGGTGCGGCGCGATTTGCACGCGAATGTCAGGCGGCGCGGCGCGGCGCGGCGCGGCGGCGGCCGCTTTCGCCGCGCCGCGCCGCGCCGCGTTCGCGCGTTGTTCGCCTACGTAAGACGTAGCGTAACCGTAGCCCATGGATGCCTGTGACGTCAGCAACAGTGATTTTACAATTCGTCGCACCTGTCACGTTGGTGAAACAGGGGCCAGGTCATCCCACCATCGCCTGGGCCCGCTCAACGCCTATCTTGTAGCACCCACACCGTCACGTGGCTATTTTAGGCCCACCATTGTGGGTTCATGATGAGACTGGGCCGGTCATGTCTGCATATATTGTACAGTAATTTGGTAAGTACATTACCTACACAGAATGGGGTTAAAAGTACGAGTTTTATAATTATTTAAGAAGTTTTTATCTAGTTTCAATTTACTTACCAAGCAAAATTCTTAAGCACAAGCCCTAACTTGTGTCTCAAGTATTTCATTGTGTAAACTAAGTTTTATCACAACCAAACTATGTATGTATAAAGTCGAGTTTCATGGAATGAAAAGTTTCAAGTATCTGGTTTGGTAACTTCTTGGAAACTGCTTTTACTTCAACATATTCCTCTATTTTATTTATATAAAATAAAAGCAGCTTCAATAATAAATTTTCTCCGATGAAGTTAATTCAAAATTGAATTTTAAGCAAAATAGGTTATGCATTTATTTAATAATATTTTTACAACATGAAAAAACACTCAAACTTAGAAATAAAAAAATTGCCCTAAGTCGTAGTCCATAGGTAGGGTGCCCAGGCCCCAATTTCACCACGGTGACAGGTGCGACAATTGTAAAACCTCACTGATGCTGACGTCACAGGCATCCATGGGCTACGGTTACCGCTTACCATCGGGCGGGCCGTATTCCTATTTGCCACCATCATTATTATTAAAAAAAAACTTTATTATATTGGAAAAAACAGATATTTCTTTTGCGAAGTTTTTGACAATTGTCAAGATTTAGAAGAATTATAGGTAATTCTTGACAGGTAGGTAATGAGTTATATGTCGGAATTTTGTGACAATTGTAGTGTTTCTTGTGACAATTGTCATAAACTTAGCAAGAGAAATATCTGTTTTTTTTCCTATATAATAAGGTTTTTTTTAATAATACAATGATGGTGGCAAACGGGCCGATGGTAAGCGGTAACCGTAGCCCATAGATGCCTGTGACGTCAGTAACAGTGATATCTTACAACTGTCGCACCTGTCACCGTGGTGAAATTGGGGCCAGAAGGCTAAGTAAAATTGTATTGCCATGCCGACAGTTCATTCCACAGTATAGCTATCAATGAAAAAAAAAATTGACTTATATATTTTAATAATAAGTGTACAATTTGTTACCATAAAAACTGGAATTCAGCCTTTGTCGCCATTGTACATAGTTATCGGTTACTGTGCTATAAAATTATTCGCATTTAAATTACTCCTTATTCAATAGACAAAAGTTTTAAGGCACTTACCACACCAAGACAATTTACTTAACCCGAATCACCGTCACCTAGAAACGTCTCAAAGTGAGACGCAATCAATAAATTTAAACTTTTAGAATTCTAATTTTAGACAAAGGGAACGCTGAATTATACATAATTTATACAGCGCCTTGACCTGAATAAATTTAACCAATTACGAAGTTTTTATTGGGAGGTTATCGGGGGGCCTTTGATGGCATTCCTCAGCACTCAATGGCTTTTATACCTTTCTTTTGTGAGAACCCTATTATTAATTTATTTACTGTACCTATATCTTATCTTATTGTTTTCGGGGGCCCTTGCGGATACACTTCGACCCATAGGGATCTTTTGTGCAGTTACCCCCTAGAGAATATTACTGTACTGTACCTATAAATGTGATATCGTTTTTTTTTTGTAACAGGACACTTTGATAGGGAATATTACGCAAAATTAACACAAACTGTATACAAACCGCCTTGATGCATCAATGTCATATTTATTCGTAAAAAATAGCCTGTGAAAACTTGACAAGAAGCAGTTTAAGGCATAGTCTGAAAATATTTTTTTTTTTATTGTTTTTTAATTTTTATATACAAGTTATTATATGGTTTGCGGTTCGTGCTAGTGCTGCCTTCTTGGCAGCAGATTATAACATTGCAGCATTACTCCCTATTGAAAGTCGTTAGTGTGTTGAAATTTAATTTTTTAATCGATATTACATGTATAAAAGTCACCCAGAATAGGTAAATCGATTGAGCCTCAATCATAAACATTGTTTGAACACACACTGATACTTCTACTACACGTAAAACGTAAAATTCCTATTTAAAAAATAATTTCGCAAAGTAGGCTTAAGATGGTCATGCTCCTCGTGGTCATCATCTTCAAACAAAGTAAGTATTGTAGACTGGGAACAATTGAAACAATTTATGTTTGATGGCCTGTAACTATTTTATTTAAATTTGACTTGTTTCAATCATAAAGTGTTTCAATTGTAGGGTGCCCAGTCTACCCTAAAAGCGAAACCATTTCACCCGTCCTACTAAAACCAATACATCAACGTTAAACGGACAAGGTATTAAATCCTTTTAACGTACCGTTATATACGGCACACCTACACGCTTCGTCGTAAATTCGCGCTAGTATCAGGACCCAACTTCTTAATATTTATATGACAAAGGCAACAGAGCATTGTAGGCAATTCTGCCGATGAATGATATTGCCATAAAATCGACGTAAGGCGTTCTGAAATACCTTTCTTATTACAAACGAATTTAAGCTTTATGATAATGGAGAAAGATTGAATTTTAGTTTGGCTGGAATGGATTAGTGTTTGAGATTCTTGCTTTGTTATCGCGAAGTCGTAAGATTAGTGGTTATATTTATTTGGTGGATATTTTAATCGATATGGGGGATTTGGAGATAAAGATATAGGTTATGTGTGTTCAACTGTGTTCTCGAGTAATGTCTGGTTTAATGTTCAACCTATAACATAATATCCTATAAAAATCAGGATTATTATGTATTTGGTCTTGGCGCCCAACGTGGGGCGCAAATATATTACGCAGATTGACCTAGTCCTACAGTACCTAAGCTTAATTCAATTCAATTCAATATATTTATTTCAGACTGCATAGGTCCATAAAATTGTTAGTATTACAAGTACTTACATTTAAGAGTTAGTGCCTACATGCTAAACATATAACTATAAAACTAACCAAACTAAACTAACTAAACTATTAAACTAAACTATTTAATATGACTATAAAATTTGTGTTGTACTAGACGACCACATGTAAATATGTAGGTAGTTATAAATAAATACTTATTTATTAAAAACAAACATCCACAACTCAGGAAGAAATACTTGCAATAAAAACACAAATAAATGCCTTTACTTGTGTTTTTATACAAGTTTCATTACAAGGATATAACCCGAGACCTCTTGCTTTGTAGGCAAGGCTACCACTTACTAAACTAACTGGGCGTCAACAAACTACAAAATCTTACCATAAATATGCTAATTGGCCCCTAACGTGGGGTCAAACAATACTGATGTTATTATAACACAATGTAGGATGCAAATTTTACCTGAAATGTGGCTGCAGAATGAAAAGCGGAGAACGCTTAGTACCAAAAACTTAATATTCGTACTTCTTGTTGAGCTCGAGTATTGTCGCCCAACGTGTGGCTCAAAAACTGTACCATGGGAAATAAATTAGATTTGTGATAATCGATTCAAATATTTCCTGGGGGCCATATTTGTTTCCCTTACAGTTTTAAGTCATAATGTATTGTTTGTCATATTATAGTTAGTCATAAAACTGAAACCGTTAAGTTTTCAGGATTTTCTTAAGGTTATTCTGTAGGTAGGTTAGGTTAGGTTAAGTTTGTTTTATGGCATTCCTGAAAAGTTACTCGTTTCTGAGAAAAATCAATTATGACTTACGAAAATTCGGACAAACAATATATTATGACTTAAAACTATTTGGGAAACAATAGAGACCCATTTCCTGGTGATACACTTGCTAATTTACAATTATACAATTCTACCAAAAATATCACCAAAGTTGCAAATACAATTCCACAAACATTGAATAGACATAAATACGCACACGCGCTCCATTAAAACATCGTTCATATACACATCTGTGTTGGCACCGGAATATAATATATTTCTTTTATGAAACTGTGGGCTTGTACCTGGCTTCACGATCGAACGGCGGAACAAAGCTATCCAAATAGCGATCCCCTCAATGTTTCGACAGCTTTTCTGAATAAACGTGAAACTGCTAGATTTTGGCGGGGTCGGTTTTATTGCAAAATATTCCCGGAACTTTTCGAATTGTTTATTTTAAACTAAACCACCTACTATGACCCACAAGATTGATATGTAATCCACTATCAATGCGAGTCTTCTATTTGGTGTTGTCTAAGTTTTTACTTTTATTTATCAAAATTTTACCTTAAAACTGCATCATTCAAATAATAGTCACATTCTAAACATAGATTAATTTTGAAACATAGAAGCTTGTAGACTTTAGTGGCGTGGTTTTAAGGTACGTTGTTCTCTTCTCTTCTTTACACAATATTCAGCTGGAATAACAGAAAATCTATATAATAACAGAATATCACGCGAGGTGAATTTTATTGTACGTCATTATTATAGCGCTGACTTTGAGGTATTGCATATCGAGCCAACAGTGATATTTTTGGCTGTAGATGTCATTTTTGACACTGTCAGATCAGTACCATTATTGGAATAAGATCTAATAGGTAACTAATGGCGCGATTCAGGAAATAAATAAGAGATGAACTAGATATGAAATATTTAGTAAATACATGTGACGTTCCACGGCAAAAGTTACCATTGCCCCGGCTGATTATTGGAGCGGCGTTAAGCGCCAGCGCCGCCATAAGGTACCTTTTATCGTGGAACGTCACATATCTTTACTATTTCATATCTATTTCATTTCCCGAATCGCACCGTAACTGGAATTGGCCTGTAAGTTTCGTTTAGCGTTATTTTTACACAATTACAGATTTTGCTAGGCTTTACTTGTTATCTAAATATAAGAAGATAAGAGTAACAAAGAAAACTACTAATTGGAAATTAAAACAGTCTGATCCACCATCAGCATGCGAATGTCCCCGTCCCGCCATAACGGGACAAACGGGGACAGACCGGGGACAAACAGGAAGCGGAAGTCGTAACCTGCTATCTTTGACGTGCTGTGATGTGGTAATGTTGGTAGCCTTGTTTTTTTCGTACTAGTGCTTAAAGATACTGGAGGTTGAATGTGTAATAATATTTTAGAAGGTTTCTTTTTTACAAATTACTTGATGGTAAACAATTACCATCGCGCATGTTCAATTTAAATAACATTTCGTCTAATTATTTAGTACATTCCTAAAAAAAATATGACTAAGCGAAACTGAATGAAAAAGTTAATTAATAGTCACCTACGGTATCTCCGGATCGATATGACCTTCAAACTCTCAAGAAAAGAGCATACTCCCATCTCTAAGGCCGGCAAGGCACTTGCATAGCCTCATGTGTGGCAGATGTCCACCTCTTCTTCTAAGTATGTAATTAATTTCTTAAGGTAGATCACAGCTTATGTAGGTATACTGGATTATAAAATTTTTGTTACATATATCATGGACTAAACTTCAAAAAGTACAAGATTAATTCTTATTCAGCCCTCATCCTCAACATGCCGCACACGACGCAAACTCTAATTGCCCCAAACAATAAAACAAAACAAAACCCAATTCCAAAACGAAGCTAATTATCAAGACACGTAATCCGACCCACGAGACATGTACTTAAAACTGTCACGATCCAAAGAAATCCGGCAACCCTGGGCGTTGTACCGAAAAAAGTTAGCGCGCTGTCTTTTTCACGCTTTCTTTGGGAGATTGAGATAGCTATCGGTTTCGCGCGGTCGCTCCTAATGCGGGCGGAGGGGAATAGGGTTGGCACGTCTAATCCTTGTTGATGGATCGCTGTTCTGTTTTTGCGCAAATGAGGCAGGACTCGTTCGTATTTGCACTTGTCATAATTATCGAGATTTTATGTGAATTTATTGTTTTGTAAGTTGATCGTTCTTTAAAGTTTTCTTTATTTAATGAAAATAGGTAAACATCGTGTTATTCGGTAACATGTATGCGGCACTTTAAATTGCTTGCTTTGATGCAGTTGATCCCTTAGAACTTCCCATGAAAAAAAAACAACTTTTTTTGGGCACATTCAATAAATAAATCCTTACTCCTCACAAATAGTATTCGCAAGCTAGAAGAGCCCGATTCAGATTAATAACTTGTAACGAGTTTGAACTAGTTTTGATACGACCATGAAGATCGCTCACGCTGATTGGTGCATGAAATGAAATAAAAAGTCGTGCGTGAGATGCATGAGACGATCGTCGAGGCCGTATCAAAACCAGTTCAAAACCCTGACATGATGTTAAGTCTGAATTGGCCTCCAGCTTATTTGTATGTTGAAAATAAGGACTGTATTTACTACATAAATACCTAATACCATCTCCCATAGGGCTAAGCCTAAATTATACGTATTTTACGTATACCGGGTGTGGCCTGTACAGTCAGCAGCAGAAGTCGCTATACACCCCAGGTGCTCAAAGAGAGGTAAACGTTTAAACTGTCAAAAAGTTGTTGACTGTCATGGTAGTATTTACTTGTGAGCGCTCAACGTGTCACAAATATGTTAACAGTCGCTATTCATTAATTTCTACACTTACAACAAGTCATTGATACCTTAGCTGTCAAAAAACCAATGGTATCTAAGCGGTCAACGTGTCAAATATATCTGAACAATATGGAAAAATAGACTTTAAAGCATACAAGTATGGTCGAATATTGAATAAATGATAGCCATGCTAATTTCAGGTAAAGCGTTCTGACAATCATCGAAAGCAGTACAGTCTTGTCATCACATACATCTATCTCACGTTTTGCCCTTCAACCATTTGACAGGAGCCTCTCGGTCAACTTACTGCAAACTATTTCGACGAATAGTCAAGACGAATGACACATAGCAAAAGCTAACTGAAGCCGAATTTAGAGCCAATTGTCAAGGCACGTCGTGGTCTCAGTAACAGGCGTTTGCTTTTCAAAGCAGAGACCGCGGGTTCAAATCTCAGTCGTACGCACCTAGAGATTACAGCTATTTTTTTTTTTGGGTTTCATTTCTATTATTAATTTGTGTCTTCTGGTTTTATGTTAATTTCGCATTAGTTTATATAATTTTTGAAGATAATGTCACATGTAGCGTATGTACGACTTTCTATCAGGACGTTGTAGGTTTGAACCTGCAGTGGGCGTTACTTAGATTACTCCTGTGCGGAATGCCATTTGATATTTACTACTCAAAAATTACGTTTGTTGTATGGGAGCCCCACTTAAATCTTTATTTTATTCTGTTTTTAGTATTTCTTGTTACTTATAATAGCGGCAACAGAAATACATCATTCGTGAAAATTTCAACTGTCTAGCTATCACGGTTCCTGAGATACAGCCTGGTCACAGACGGACGGACGGACGGATGGATGGACAGACGGACGGACAGCAGAGTCTTAGTAATAGGGTCCCGTTTTACCCTTTGGGTACGGAACCCTAAAAATGCTGGTCTCTTCGAAAACTGCCTAAATTAAATTAAAGGATATGAAAACAATGCATTTTATTAATTTCAGACATCATGTTTCATAGTAACATTTATTGCTTAAGACCTACACAATCGATATCTAAATAGAAATAGTCTTAGTTTTATTTTTCAAAACGTTCGGGGTTCGATTCCCGAGCTGAGTACACATTTTTTTTAATGTATGAATGCAGTTTTTCGTGTTACTAAAATCGATGACATGATTCCTAAGAAGAGATCGGTGTATATCTTATAGTATCAGATTTTCCCATACTGGCCAATCTAAATGGGCCACCCTGTATAGTATATTTTACTACAATAAGTGGGCTAAATAAATATATTAACATGGTATATAATATGATCAACGGTTTGGAAGAACAGCCGCATATGACAGTTAAAATAAAAAAACCGATCATTCTAGTAGAACCTACTTATTTATTGTATAAGTTTGACACTTAACGATAAAATACTTCTTTAAGAAAGGAGGTATCAATTCGTAGTGCTACAGTATTTATTTTAAAGTTAAACAGATAAAATGTTGATGCTTAGTTACCATTGAAATAACAACTGCTTAGCAACTGGTGGGGAAAAGCGGCAGATATTCAGACAATATTTGTGCTGCAAAAACGAGCTGTACGTTCCATCTATGGACTGGGCGCTCGAGTATCCCTAAGAGAGAAATTCAAAGAAGTTAACATTCTTACCGTTGCATCTCAATACATACTAGAGAATATTATGTATGTTCGGAAAAACATCCACGAATTCAAGGTTAACAGTGATATCCATAACTATAACACTAGAAACAAACATAAACTTGCTGTGCCCGCCCACCGCCTCCGTAAGGTTAGTACGTCTTTCGTCGGGAACTGTACACGTTTTTATAACAAAGTCCCCACTGATGTAGTGGATTTACCACTTCATAAATTTAAGTCGCACATTAAGCACTCCTTGTTACGTAAGGCGTACTACACTGTAAATGATTTTATAAACGATAGAGATGCTTTTAAGCCGGTAGCTTGATTTCATTAGTATAATAAGAATTAAATAAATATTGTTTTTTTTTACATTGTGAATTAAATATGCTAGTGTTGACACAGTAGAATTGACACATGAGACAATGATGTTCTCGCTTGATTATATTGTTTAATTTAATTTTAGTTTTGGACACTTGGAGACCTTATACATCTCTAAGTACATATTTATTTATTTGATTTTTATTTTTGATTGTACATACTTACCTATATTTTTAATGTTTCTGACACTTAGAGACCTTTACATCTCTAAGTCAACTTAGGCTAGTAATTATGTGAAGCTATATTACTGTCTTTTTATGTAACATATGAGCACAAAATGCCGTGTCTTACAGCTACATGTTATTACTATTTTAATATTAATATAGGCCGGTAGCTTGAACATGTCATGCTCGCTTAAAAGTCTTTGCTTACGGTGGCGTTGTTGATCGGGTCGCCACTTTCCCGAATGAAGGTTGAGGGAGGCGATGGCTGAGATACGCGTCATACTCGTGAACGGGTGCTGTTTGTGGAGACTGGTCTGTTAAGCTAACACGAGCTATTATACTTAGTAACTTTTATTAATTAATTACAGTGAGACGCCTCATTCTGTTCTTGTATGTTTCTTTTCTTTTAATGAATGTATTAATTATACAGGATATTTCCTTATAAAATCCTTACTCCTCACAAATAGTATTCGCAAGCTAGAAGAGCCCGATTCAGATTAATAACTTGTAACGAGTTTGAACTAGTTTTGATACGACCATGAAGATCGCTCACGCTGATTGGTGCATGAAATGAAATAAAAAGTCGTGCGTGAGATGCATGAGACGATCGTCGAGGCCGTATCAAAACCAGTTCAAAACCCTGACATGATGTTAAGTCTGAATTGGCCTCCAGCTTATTTGTATGTTGAAAATAAGGACTGTATTTACTACATAAATACCTAATACCATCTCCCATAGGGCTAAGCCTAAATTATACGTATTTTACGTATACCGGGTGTGGCCTGTACAGTCAGCAGCAGAAGTCGCTATACACCCCAGGTGCTCAAAGAGAGGTAAACGTTTAAACTGTCAAAAAGTTGTTGACTGTCATGGTAGTATTTACTTGTGAGCGCTCAACGTGTCACAAATATGTTAACAGTCGCTATTCATTAATTTCTACACTTACAACAAGTCATTGATACCTTAGCTGTCAAAAAACCAATGGTATCTAAGCGGTCAACGTGTCAAATATATCTGAACAATATGGAAAAATAGACTTTAAAGCATACAAGTATGGTCGAATATTGAATAAATGATAGCCATGCTAATTTCAGGTAAAGCGTTCTGACAATCATCGAAAGCAGTACAGTCTTGTCATCACATACATCTATCTCACGTTTTGCCCTTCAACCATTTGACAGGAGCCTCTCGGTCAACTTACTGCAAACTATTTCGACGAATAGTCAAGACGAATGACACATAGCAAAAGCTAACTGAAGCCGAATTTAGAGCCAATTGTCAAGGCACGTCGTGGTCTCAGTAACAGGCGTTTGCTTTTCAAAGCAGAGACCGCGGGTTCAAATCTCAGTCGTACGCACCTAGAGATTACAGCTATTTTTTTTTTTGGGTTTCATTTCTATTATTAATTTGTGTCTTCTGGTTTTATGTTAATTTCGCATTAGTTTATATAATTTTTGAAGATAATGTCACATGTAGCGTATGTACGACTTTCTATCAGGACGTTGTAGGTTTGAACCTGCAGTGGGCGTTACTTAGATTACTCCTGTGCGGAATGCCATTTGATATTTACTACTCAAAAATTACGTTTGTTGTATGGGAGCCCCACTTAAATCTTTATTTTATTCTGTTTTTAGTATTTCTTGTTACTTATAATAGCGGCAACAGAAATACATCATTCGTGAAAATTTCAACTGTCTAGCTATCACGGTTCCTGAGATACAGCCTGGTCACAGACGGACGGACGGACGGATGGATGGACAGACGGACGGACAGCAGAGTCTTAGTAATAGGGTCCCGTTTTACCCTTTGGGTACGGAACCCTAAAAATGCTGGTCTCTTCGAAAACTGCCTAAATTAAATTAAAGGATATGAAAACAATGCATTTTATTAATTTCAGACATCATGTTTCATAGTAACATTTATTGCTTAAGACCTACACAATCGATATCTAAATAGAAATAGTCTTAGTTTTATTTTTCAAAACGTTCGGGGTTCGATTCCCGAGCTGAGTACACATTTTTTTTAATGTATGAATGCAGTTTTTCGTGTTACTAAAATCGATGACATGATTCCTAAGAAGAGATCGGTGTATATCTTATAGTATCAGATTTTCCCATACTGGCCAATCTAAATGGGCCACCCTGTATAGTATATTTTACTACAATAAGTGGGCTAAATAAATATATTAACATGGTATATAATATGATCAACGGTTTGGAAGAACAGCCGCATATGACAGTTAAAATAAAAAAACCGATCATTCTAGTAGAACCTACTTATTTATTGTATAAGTTTGACACTTAACGATAAAATACTTCTTTAAGAAAGGAGGTATCAATTCGTAGTGCTACAGTATTTATTTTAAAGTTAAACAGATAAAATGTTGATGCTTAGTTACCATTGAAATAACAACTGCTTAGCAACTGGTGGGGAAAAGCGGCAGATATTCAGACAATATTTGTGCTGCAAAAACGAGCTGTACGTTCCATCTATGGACTGGGCGCTCGAGTATCCCTAAGAGAGAAATTCAAAGAAGTTAACATTCTTACCGTTGCATCTCAATACATACTAGAGAATATTATGTATGTTCGGAAAAACATCCACGAATTCAAGGTTAACAGTGATATCCATAACTATAACACTAGAAACAAACATAAACTTGCTGTGCCCGCCCACCGCCTCCGTAAGGTTAGTACGTCTTTCGTCGGGAACTGTACACGTTTTTATAACAAAGTCCCCACTGATGTAGTGGATTTACCACTTCATAAATTTAAGTCGCACATTAAGCACTCCTTGTTACGTAAGGCGTACTACACTGTAAATGATTTTATAAACGATAGAGATGCTTTTAAGCCGGTAGCTTGATTTCATTAGTATAATAAGAATTAAATAAATATTGTTTTTTTTTACATTGTGAATTAAATATGCTAGTGTTGACACAGTAGAATTGACACATGAGACAATGATGTTCTCGCTTGATTATATTGTTTAATTTAATTTTAGTTTTGGACACTTGGAGACCTTATACATCTCTAAGTACATATTTATTTATTTGATTTTTATTTTTGATTGTACATACTTACCTATATTTTTAATGTTTCTGACACTTAGAGACCTTTACATCTCTAAGTCAACTTAGGCTAGTAATTATGTGAAGCTATATTACTGTCTTTTTATGTAACATATGAGCACAAAATGCCGTGTCTTACAGCTACATGTTATTACTATTTTAATATTAATATAGGCCGGTAGCTTGAACATGTCATGCTCGCTTAAAAGTCTTTGCTTACGGTGGCGTTGTTGATCGGGTCGCCACTTTCCCGAATGAAGGTTGAGGGAGGCGATGGCTGAGATACGCGTCATACTCGTGAACGGGTGCTGTTTGTGGAGACTGGTCTGTTAAGCTAACACGAGCTATTATACTTAGTAACTTTTATTAATTAATTACAGTGAGACGCCTCATTCTGTTCTTGTATGTTTCTTTTCTTTTAATGAATGTATTAATTATACAGGATATTGACTCTTGGAGACCTTATACATCTCTAAGGATAACTTGATAAACTATATAATCTTATAGTTCTGACACCTAGAGACATTTACACCTCTAAATATTATAGATTTTTTTTGTGTGTGTTTTTTTATCTGTATTTTGTATGTAATTCGACATTAAGAGACCATATACATCTCTTAGTAATTGTAATACGTTAGATTGAATTGTTAGTTTTATTTTATAAAATTGTTGATGTTATTATTTTTGCTTTTATGTAAATTCAATGTTGACGTGTAAAAGTGCCCTTGTGGCCTATTTGCTGAATAAATGTTGATGTTGATGATGTTTTGATGGCACCCTGGCTGCTGACGTACGTGATTGGCAGTGCGTGTAGGTATTTATGACAGCAGCTTGAATTTGATTGCTTAGTTACCACTGACTTTTTAACCGTTATTGTCATTGTGATTAAATAAGGGTGTATGTGTTAAAGAAAAACTCAGAAGTTAAGGTATTTGTGACGAACTGAAAGCCTACGTGAAAATGACATCTTAGATGTCCTTATTTTTGTGACGATTGAAGTGTATATGTTTTCTTGGATACCTTGCCCGCTCAGGTATATCTGCTGCTGACTGTACTATGAGCAAAAAATTTAACTGTAGGCTGTACTCCTCATACTGACCAACATTTGTTCAGCGACTTTTGAAAATAACTTGTAGTTTGATTTTTAATACACTTTAAAGGTTATTCAAAGACGCAATGTATTGCGAATTGTGTTATGTTTAAGGCTTGACAAGCATATCAACGTCAATCACAATGATATGGCGTGGCGATGGCGTCCATTGAATATAATATTTATTTTGTATGAAAAATAGGGAGTCTAAATACTTCATAATTTTTAAAAGTTGTGGAACAAAAGTGTCACCGTTTGAAGAGTACAATCTATGTTTTAATTATTTGCTCATGTTACAGGCCACACCCGGTATAGTTGATCTTACATGCAATTTATTATTAACAACTATTTTATCCTTTGAGCTTTGACATTAGGACTTAGCTTATTACCTAGGGTACCTAGGGGCTCGGGGTTGTAGTCAAGTCAAATGAAAGACAGAAATTTCAGAGATAATGCATGTTTTAAAAGGAATTTTCGGAATTCTTCCATAATAAATGTTTGTCATACAAAACACTGTTAATACATACATAATTGTGAATTATCGGTAAAATGGGGTAACCTAATTTGAATCTCTGGGAAAATCGAATTTTAACTTAAAGAAATTTGTTTCTCAACGTTGCTATCAAGTATTTATGTAAAGGTTGCCAACCACATCAAAACATTCTTAAGCTTGTTTGTGTTCATAAATCGGTTCCCTTTCAAAGCGCTATACAAAAAGAAAACATATGGAAAATACAACATAAATCTCCATTGAGGTTTTATTTCAATATTTTACTGCAAATAAATGATTGATTTTCTACATGGTGAAGTAATAATAAGTAATCTAATTTTTAAAAAGCAGAAACGTCTGCGAATGATATGCAATGGTGCATTTTGTGGAAAGATTTTCTTGCTATGGATAAGGTCTTAGTGGCTCAGATGGCAGAGCCCTGGAGTATCGATCCAGAGGCCGTGAGTTCAAGTCTCACCCAAAACAGTAATGTATATAGTAGGTAGCTTTAACAAGCCCCACCTTGTATAGCCTCTATCTCTATACACCGTGTAAGCAGTGTGTGGTAAGTAGCTGGCAGTTTATCGGAGTTGTGGTAAGTAGCTGCAAGTTTGCCGAACTGCTCCACGGGTACAGTTGGCCGCAGTAATATGTGTGCCTCATAAAATTATTGATTAATATAATAAACATTTTAGAACAATACCAGACTTATATGTTATGGATCTTTTTCTTGTTACAGATGATGCAAAAAAAATTAACACGAGTGCAAACATAAGAATATAAGGCTATAATAAGTAAAAAAACTCTTTTCCTGTTGTTATTTAGAATGATGCCTACCGCATCTCCGGGCGGAAAGTATCAACTTTCGGTCTTCTGCGCAAAACCAAGTTGCCGCTTGTATTAGGTGTACTAATACTACCATTTGAATTGATTTTACATAAAGCCAACTATACCAAAAATTAAATAGGGCTATCGTAATACATTTTACTTAGTACCCATGGAAAATAGCCGTAAGCTAAAAAGCCACCTGTGCCTGCAGCTAACTGTACTAAGACACTGTAGTGCAGGCAGAGTACACTTCGACGCATTATTTCCGACAACTATGCGCGCCTGTGTAATAATATGTCGACCCCGTGCTTCACTGTGTACAGTCAGACTAGAGAAGTTGCCATATTGCATATACAGGGTGTTTGGTACATCGTTTGCCAAATTAAAACGGCAGATAGGTTGAGTCATTAGCTATCTTCTCATGGCTAGAAATTATTAATTTGGCGCTAATTTTTTTTTTCACTTCTATGCCAGTTTTTCGTAAATTTAAAATTTTTACTTGCGTAGTAGTAAAAAAAACATGGCCAATTTTGTTTTTCTAGGCATGAGAAGATAGCAAATGACTCAACCTATCTGTTGTTTTAATTTGGCAAACGATGTACCAAACACCCTGTATTTTGCTGGTGCAGTCCGAATCCAAACGGTCTCTCAGATTGGACCCATCATGACGCGCTGCAATACTGCTGCGGTAAAGGTGACGTGACGTCCGGATGTCAACTGCAGCAGTAAGTAAGGGCTTAACCCACGTGTTAGTAAAACTACAAAATCTTACCCCTGTTTTTTTATGTTTTGTCGATATTATGTATTGTCAATTAGCCACTACAAAAAACCAAAAAAATAATAATGTGACTTTATACAGGGGGATAGTAAAAACTGCGTTCTAATCGCTCTTGTCTTAAAATACAAGTTTAGTCAAAGAAGTAAATTTCCTACCCATTTTATACTTTGTCACAGTGACAATATAATAGTATATGAGGTCTGTAGCAACTTTCATATTTATTGTCACTGACAAAGTACAAAATGGGTCGGAAATCAAATTCTTTGACTGTCCGAGTAGGTATATTACCTATCTAATGGCTACTGAGACAGTTTCCACAAACACAATAGTTAGACTGGCAAACTGCAATCGCGGCTTATTGTCCCCATTGTCATCGACAATGCAGACTGGCCGGTTATTGCGGGAGAGAAGCGAGCGAGTTACTCGGTAACCAGTTCTCATGGCTCCTCTACACGATGGGCCAGCGCCGGCCACTCCAAGGGACGCATTAATGCGTTAGAGCAGCGGTCGGCAACCTTTTAGCAGCCAAGGGCCACATAGTAGTTAACGAAGATGACGCGGGCCGCACTTTGGTAATATTTGTGACTTTAGCAGACATTGTCGATCGTCAGTACTACATACAAAATAGCCAGGGAGGCTCGCGGGCCGCAAGCGAGAGGTTGGCGGGCCGCATGCGGCTCGCGGGCCGCTGGTTGCGACCGCTGCGTTAGAGGGAGCAAGAGATATTGCTATCTCATTCTACCGCATGGCTGCGTCCCTTGGAGTGGCCGGCGCTAGCCTATCCTATAAGTAGAGGAGCCATGAGACTCAATCCATTGAAGTCTGGAGTCTAATTAGTCTAATTACAGTTTATAGTACTTTATGCAATATTCGGCCCGGGGTTTTTAAGTCTCAGATGAATGACAAAGGTTGTACCTAACTACGATTATTGCCATGGATGTCGCCATAATGTGTACGAATACGTCCCTCGTAATAAGGCTTCATTCTGGTTCACCTGAGCATTCTACTCGTCCGCACTTGTAAAGCAATCGGACTAACATCCTTGGACAAAACTTTAACTTCCCCACTGCACTTTGACCCAGCAAACTCAGACCTTAGCCCGACGATATAAAGTCCATTTCACAAGAAGAGCAAAGTAAGGACACGAGGTAATAGCGTTTAATGATAACAGTAACGGGTCAATGGCGGCTTAGGACAATAACGGATATCCTGAAGGATGTTAATGGGGTGGAGGTAATTTGTGGGAATTGTCCCGTCTCAAGTAGAAATCATTGTTACACTAATGATCATCATCTTCTTAGCGTTGTTTTGGAATTTGAAGAGCCAGGGGTGTGCTTGGGAACTTCAAGAATTGGCATAAGCACTAGTTTTTAAGCGATCTTTCAACGAAGAGAGAAAACTAAAGCTTACCTATTGAGACTAGTCGACAAAAAAATAATTTATGTATTTTGGGTGTTCAAATCAAAGTATCAAATAACATATCAAAAGTGCCATCTTATCCCACCAAAGCTTTATTTCAATAGAAATAAAGAAAGTAGGTAATTAAGAGCAAGGAGGAAACAAATTCCTTGAAAAAACACAAGTAGGTATGTCATTTCAACACGTACAGTACATGTCCTAGCATGCACCGACTTTGCCGTGTTAAAAAGACCTATAAGCCATATTTTTACATTAATTTGGCTTTTTCGCAACCCTTTCAAACTCTGCAAAATCTGAACAGAATAATACGCAGCTTGGTATAACTCAGCATGCCATGATACTTATAAACAAAAGTTGCTAAATTCACAAAATAAACGGCACATTATCGCCAAAAGACACTATCGCAGAATTTACAGCCGGCGATAATTCCAACCGAAATTATGGCCGAAAATCCAATCACAAGCGGAATAGATAATGCGGCATTAAGCGTCACGCGTCACGCAGCGTCAACACGCGTTAGCATAATCAAACGCCGCGTGCGTGCCAGGGACGCACTGGGGGCGTAACGATGCGTTTTTTAGAAAAACGCTGCGTTTTTGTGAAGGTAAGTTAACGTGTGTAGACATAATTAAACTCTGAGCATGTGTACGCTTGCACATGTATTCGTCAATATAAGTGGGATTAATCAAACGTTTTAACCAACTTCTAAAACGACCGTCAAACCTTCAAGAAAAGAGTTTTAAAGTCCGGCAACGCACTTACAACTCTGGTATTCATGGGCGACGGTAAACGCTTACCAGCAGGCGATTGATCTGCTCTTTTGCCTCTTATAATATATCATAAAATAAGGTGGACTGATTTCACTATAACATTCTCATAAAGCACCATTTCGGAAAACTCCTTAAAGACAGAGATTTCTCGTTTGATTATTTACACTTACATAATTGTTTGGAATAAAGTAAAAGTAATTAGCATGACAAAGAGCCCGATCTTGTTTTGAATTTCTTGTTCTACAATTGCTATGGATTTGATCTGTCAGCTGTCAAAAAGCGATTACGGGACCAGTAATTTAAATCAGAATTGAGCTCCGGAAACTGAACAACTGAACTCCCGTTAACAATAGGTACGGTTATGTTCTTAAAACGAATTCGAATGTGTACACTGCCATCAGAATGATTTGAATAAAATTATTTCACCATCACCAGCATATGTACAGACAAGTACGAGCAAATGCAAGATAACTGAATGACATCATTTACATGTCATTCTATTATGAGTGTATATTCTAATTGGCCTGTATATCCTGGCCGACCAAAAAAGGTTTAAAAGTCACAAAAAACCGCTGCGTTCTCAACCACAATGCGTATCAAGTTAAACAGTAAACAACGCCTAAGTTTATGCAGCCTCTCACCTAACTTAGAACACAAACAGCCAGCGATTTGATCAAACATTTGCGCTGAAAAAATAGAACGTTTAGCGCTCAGTTGATTGAATCGAACGGTGTGGCTACTTACTTAGGGGAACGTGAGCGCTTAAGGGGCTACCCGAGGTTTTCAACGATTTTTGACAAGTTTTGAATCGTATCTTTTTTTTTTTCACTACAGATAGAATTATAAGGCAAACGGTTATCGGTTCTTCAATCTTTTATCTCCGGTTTTGTCCACCGTAATTTGAAAAAAATGAATACTTATTTATTTATAATTTTTTTATACATAGTCTAAAAAACACTTTTTTCGTATCTAGTTTGCAGTGTAGGATCTTACATGTACGAAATCCACATATTTGGGTTCGTCTTTGAAGTCTCGAAAATCGTGTCCAAGGTTTTAATTTTAAACTAATTAACACAAAAGTTATGGCCAGAAAACCAGTTTTTTAGCCTAAAATTGTTCAACTTTGATGCTAAATATCTCGAAGACAATGAACTTTAAAGTAAATATGGGATACTATATTGCTTAAAGCCGTTGCTGTTAATATGATAAGCTACAAAAAACATTAGAAAACTAAGGGATTCAGAATGAAGGTCATTGGCGTGGGGGACCCCCTTAAGAGATTTTGAAGCATATAATAGGCAAAAAAGAACGATAAAGCTTTTCTTTCAAGTGCCAATGTTCTATTTCGTAAAGTCTGGGTTTTTTTTTCCATTTATAAAAATACCTAGTCATAGAAGTTTTCGGTATTAGAAGTATTAGAACAAATTAAATTTTTGATATGATTATGATACCACCTTGATATGACTCGCAGCGCATCTCGCAAAACCATTTAGAAAGCCTATTATAAATTTTAATATCTCGAACTATGTAATATCAAAGGAATATCATCGAGGCAACATTTTGTATGTTGTGCGGCCTATTGGGGTCAAAAACCCGGCACCGTATTCTTTCGAACATTCAAGATAAGAGCGTACTCCCATCTTAAAGGACGGCAACACGCTTGCAACCCATCTGGTATCTGGTGTTGCAGGTATCTGAAGCGATTCATCTGCTCGTTTGCCTCCTAAATCATAGAAAACAATCGGCGCGATTCGGGAAATGAATTAGATATCCACTAGATATGATATAGTAAAGATATGTGACGTTCCACAGTAAAAGGTACCATTTCCCCGGCTGAATGTTGGGGCGGCGTTAATAATAGCGTAAGCGCCAGCTGCCATAAGGTACCTTTTGCCGTGGAACGTCACATATCTTTACTATTTCATATCTAGTGCATCTCTAATTCGTTTCCCGAATTGCGCCGAATGTATTATCAAATGAATATCACTGAGGCAACATTTTGTAAGTTGGAAGGCCTGCTGGGGCTAAAAACCCGGCACGTTTCCCTTTCAGCCTGTAATCCGCGCGTCGTAATTCGATTGCGCGGAAATAGATTTCTAAAGGGAACGGCACGTGACCCGGAAGAGGGGTTTTGGCCGTGTTTAGTGGCCACGATAGTTAGGTAAGTATATACTTTTTTACAAGCTTTTATTTAGTTTCACCTGACCTTTGTCTGTCTGTCTGTCTGTGTGTGTAATCAAATCTTGCAAGTTAAATTTGATCCACTTCCCGGTTTCCGATTGAGCTGAAATTTTGCATACATACGTAAGTCGGATGACAATGCAATATTATGGTGTCATGGAGCTGATCTGATGGTGGAGACCGGAGCTGGCAATAGGAACTTTGTGATAAAACAACGAAACCTAATTGTGTTTGGGGTTTTTAGAATTGTCTCGATGAGCATTAGTTGCCTGTGGAAAGAAAAGTACAGTCAGCGATAAAAGCTTGTACCAAAAATGATATTTTTGCCAAAAACTTATTTACCTACTTCTTTTACACTCATACACTGTTATTGTAATTATTTATGGCAGCCTAGTCGGTACACAACCAGTGCACTGACTCTGCCTCACGAATCAGGAGTTGGGTTGAAATGGTTAATGGCATTTATTTGTGCAACTTTTGTCCCTGACTTAATTTATGGATGTTGCCTATGTACGCTAGCGTCAGCTTAAATACGTATCTACGCCTGCTTAGGCAAACTTTTGTGAGACATATTTTAAACTGACACGATGACTGACTGACTGAAGTGACTGACGATTTCACTCACTTGAATTTTTAGTCGTGCAGTGCACGAAGTGCAGCCGCCGCGAGCACTCAAGCCTGAGGGGCTACCGCGAAAACAGAAATTCGCAAATTGCGGGGATCTTTCTCTTTTACTCCAATGAAGGCGTAATTAGAGTGACAGAGAAAAATCCTGAGGAAGAACCCGCGACGAGCTCGAAACATGTCGCCAATAGCGAGTGAAACCGTAGTTATCTAAACAGTTTGCATATACTACCAGAGCTGATAAAAAACGCAATCGAGTCAAACAGAAAACCGTGTTACGTCTTTCCTGTAGACATACACAAGAGTTAAGGGCTATAAAGGTTAATTTTCTTATTTAACCCTTATCCACGTGAAAAGGTCCTCCTTTTATTTAGAGAACTATGATAAAATCATTATTTACATGCCCACAAGCCGTTAACTATTGCCCACAGGAGAGAAAACTAGTGTGTTCGCGCGAACTGTACATTTTTCTCTTGGATTTTCACGTGGATAAGGGTTAAATTAGAAAATTAACTTTTATAGCCCTTCACTCTTGTGTATGTCTACAGGAATGATGTAACATAGTTTTCTGTTTGACCCAATCATCATTTATAAATTCAATACCTACTCCCAATGACACTTGACAACATTCAGACTTTCGTCGCAATTTTGCATTTATCATGTGAATTTCTCATGGAAACTGACAGGTGACAATGACATTGGCTATTTCTCTGCAGCAGTAACACTGAAGACGGAATATTTGTTCTCGCGAATATTTGCTTTGAATCACGACTATCACGAGTAGTTTTATATAAAAAATAAAAAGTCAGGCTTATTCTGCGCTATTTATTATCCCATTATTCCTCAAGAAAATCAAATAAACCCAAACCGCTAGTTAAAAGAAGATATGACACAATGAGAATCTCATTCGGCAAAAAAGGACCATAGATATCTCTCACTAGATTAAATAACACGGATTTATTACGTGCTCGGAATGGGGAGGATAAATAGTGGGTAGGGTGTACGGAATACCAACTAGACTCGGGAAAAATTAAATTAGCAAGACGGGAGTTTTAGTTTGGGTGCTGTTGGCTTGTCATAGTTTTTTAGCTGTAACTGACTTGAAGCCAGATATAGACTTAACAATTTTTATAGGTCTGAATATAATAGAATCGGAGCGTAATGGTAATATTCCATTTCTAACCGCAGCTGCACTCCCGGTACTGAACGCGTCGCTGTCACTGTCAATTTCCATACTAAAATGAACAGTAATGCAGCTGTCGTTAGAAATGGACTGTAACCTTGAGTCTCGCAACCCTAAACGCGTAAGCGCCATGAATTTTATGGCACTTACGACGTTTTGGTCTCGTGGTACAGGTTGTGATTACGACGATTTATTGTTTGGCATGGCTTCTCTATAGTAATAGGTTACTCAATGGTTTTGAATGGGCTTTGATACGACCTAGAAATTCGCTCACGCTGAAGCAATGAAGTGAAAGCAGGGGTGCGAAACTCCTGACTTCGGTCAAACTCGGCTCCGCTCAGCTCAGCATTGCTCCGAGCAATTATTAGGGTTGGCACCACTTGACTTCCTTTTGCGTGCACGACCACAGATAAGATAGGTAATCACTTTATTTTTGACAACCCTAAATAGCCGAAAGGGATAGTGCCATATATTAAAAATGGGCAGTATGATTCGACCCTGAACCGCTGTCAAACTTCGGTTTTGTAGGAAGTTTCCTTTATGTACGGTAGTAGTACTATTAATTATTCTGTGGGAAAGTCGTGGTTGATAGAGTTTAGAAACATAAGAAATCGGTATTTTTCTGTCAACGGTGTTATTTAAAATAACACTTGCACAGTCTGTGCTGTCAAAATCTCTGGAGAATTAGCTTGGTATGGCTTTAGTAATATTTATTTGACCCGAAAAATGACTGGTAAAAAAAGCATTATGACATTAAGTTAACATGCTATAAATTTATATTATCTCAAACAGGAAACTAAATTTAATCCAAATATTATCGTAGCTAATGACCCCTTTGTATTAATTCTAGCTTTCCAACATGGCGGCTAAATACTAATTATCGAAGCCATATTTCCGATAAACACTCAAATTTATATCCGAGCCAGCTGATTTATTTCAATATTAGGCGCTACGCATTTAGCCGTCCATTAGGTTTTAGGTTTGGTATCTAATAATTACAAATTACAGATCTGCAAAGATGGGAGGAAAAATAATTATAACTAGGTAACAATATGCATAGTTATTTACAGGGGCCCTATTTTCCTTTGAAATTGTAGTTTTACCAGACTTTTACATTTAAATGTACATAAGTTGTTGAACATAAGTGACACCGTTTGAGGAGTACAATCTATGTTTTAATTATTTGCTCGTGTTACAGGCCACACCCGGTATATTATCATATACATGGTTATTTTGTATCATTTTACGACATCATAAAATAGTCTCGTTAGCAAAATTAGGCCCGCTTTTTAATCGTGAATCAGATTCAGTTTTTTAATCTGTATACCACGTAATTTCACAGTATTTTCAAAAAATCTTCCACTGAGTTACGGAAAAGTATGGAATTTTTGTAGCTCAACGGAAAATTACATAAATCATTCGAGAACAAGTTGCAAATTCGTATTTTATTCCACCTAAAATTATAAACTTCTCAAATCGACCAAATTTTATCGAAATGAGACGAAAACAATCGACAACAAAATAAAAAATCAGCCCAACACAGAAAAAAATTAGGCCCAAAATTCAATATGCGGCAGCGTAAAAAATCCCAGCGTATGGGTTAAAACACTACTTCAGGTAAGTGAGTCGGTGATATATAGCCCTAATCGGGTAATTTGTCCTCGGAGATTGCTGTCATTTGTCCAAC
This sequence comes from Cydia fagiglandana, assembly GCF_963556715.1. Taxonomy (NCBI): domain Eukaryota; kingdom Metazoa; phylum Arthropoda; class Insecta; order Lepidoptera; family Tortricidae; genus Cydia; species Cydia fagiglandana. Next base: position 478,787 of record NC_085943.1, on the reverse strand, counting down.
AAGCATATTTGGCATTTAAAAATCCTTACTCGATTTGGTATTGGGGTGATTTTTAATTTGTTGTCGACTTTTTTCGTTAAATTTGGATTTTTTTTTTTTTTATGAATGGGCTTACTCATGGCCACAGACTAGCCGAGGCGTAGACGTGGCCTACGATGGAGCGAGCTCGCCCAGAAGGTGCCTGTTCACTCTTGATTTGAAGGTTGCCGGGTTATAAGAACACGGAAATATAAGGAAAGCGCATAAGGAAAGTAGAAGCAAAGCGCTGAATTTGGCTGGTTTGAAGTGCTTTTAATTTTGGGTGGAATAAATATGAGATTTGAGATTTAAAAAAATTATAAATTATCATTCTTAGAATAGGGAACTCTATTTATTCAACAAATTCTATCGAAATAAATTAAAAAGCTTAAAGCAAAGTCCGCCGTTAGAGTTAGACTAAGAAAAGCCTGAAACAACAACACACGCAACTTGCAAGTGTTATCTATGTTTAACGTCAAACTTCTATGAAATTATGACGTGTAAATAACACTTGCACTGTGTATGCTATCTAAATCGTCGCAGACATTTCTTGGTCCAACTCTAGTAATTTCAGGAAATGTAAATGATAAATAAATAATAAATATTGGGGACATCTTTACACAGATCAACCTAGCCCCAAACTAAGCAAAGCTTGTACTATGGGTGCTAAGCGACGATATACATACTTATATAAATAAATACATACTTATATACATAGAAAACACCCATGACTCAGGAACAAATATTAGTGTTCATCACACAAATAAATGCCCTTACTGGGATTCGAACCCAGGACCATCGGCTTCGCAGGCAGGGTCACTACCCACTAGGCCAGACCGGTCGTCGGATGTGCAATAACGATGAAAAATAAATAAAGCAAGTTAATGTTTTCAAACTTCGGATAGGCCTCCAAGCGTCGCAGCATCCGAAATATGGTCGTCCGTGAATCACGAGCGCTTCCATTTTTGTTCCTCGAGAGCCTTTGATAGCTATATTACCGAAGGGCTTTAAATAATAATATTATACCTATAATAGAGTAATGATGAGAGATATTAGGAAACTACCGGGTGTGGCCTGTAACACGAGCAAATAATTAAAATATGGATTGTAGTCCTCAAACGGTGACTTTTTTGTTCAACAACTTTTAAAAATTATGAAGTATTTAGACTCCCTATTTTTCATACAAAATAAATATTATCTTCAATCGACGCCATCGCCATGCCATGCCATATCATTTGTGATTGACGTTGCTTGTCATGCCTTAAAAATAACAAAATTCGCAATACATTGCGTCTTAGAATAAACTTTAAAGTGTATTAAAAATCAAACCACAAGTTATTTTTATAAGTCGTTGAACAAATGTTGGTCAGTATGAGGAGTACAGCCTACGGGTTAATTTTTTGCTTATATTACAGGCCACACCCGGTATAATCAACCAAGATCAAAAATAAAATTGCCCAGTTTTAGAAGCAATTTCATAATGTTAGCTTTTTTGCAATAATCGCTACGAATTTTTAAGGTGCATTTTAGACATATATTATTATGTTCGTTATTATTTATATCGAGCAAAAGTTGAGAAATAAGTTTTCGAATCGATGAAGTTTACTAAAAGGTTGCTAGTTATTTTTTGGCAACCCTAATTGTGATCAAAAAAGCATGGCCGAACCTACTTGCACCTTAAAGGGTGTAATGTTGACTGCGGAAACGTTTGTATAACGTTTATTTATTTTAATCTTTATTGCACAATACATGAAGGTACAAATGGCGGACTTAATGCCTTAAGGCAATCTCTACCAGTCAACCAGTGGGTCAAATCAAACCAGAAAGATTAAGTAGGTGCAGTGTCTATTATTATTATTATTTATATAACGTTGTATATTTATAATCTTAAAATTTATACCAAGTTTTAACTTGATTACGCAAGCATACAAGTCTTTGAATTATATTTAATCCTTTAATACCGTATAAAATTTAAAACCTCTTCGAGGCAAGATGAAAGTCACTTAAATATCTAATTCTAATGCACACAGAGCGGAATGTGTATTTTAAATGTTCAAAGCGAGCGTTAAATAATTCCGTCAGCGCCGCTACGTCGAGGCTGTCCGCGGTTATGCGGCTTAGCTCACTGAAATGTTACTGAGTTTATTCTAGACCCCCGATCCCGATTTAAGAGCCAACAGGAGTGGTTATTTCTCCATACAAACGTACTCGACTGTTTCCTCCGTGGGTTTTGATGCTAGAGTATTGATTTTTTCAACACAGATTAATATTGACATTATCTGTGTCGGACTGTTTTGCTTTTTTTCATATTTTTGTTTTTTAAGGCGCTAGAGCCCTTCAAAAATGGCCAAAATGGCCTCATTGACTATGCCGCAATGAGAGGCGTAGTATTCAAAACTGATATCAATTTGCCAAAAAAACAAAACGGTCCGACACAGATAATTTCATAATCATTTAGATTTCCAAATTTGGTTTCGGTTAAGTTTTGGAGGAGGAAACAGTCGAGTACGAAACCTCGATTTTTGAGATTTTTACGCAGGATTTTTCGCTTTGTCCTTATCGCACTAGTTTTAGGAGCCGCTTCCATTAGCGAGACGGGTATATTTACCTAAAATATTTACTCTCAGCTCCTGTTTCGTCTTAAGGTGCCATAGTTTCAGTGTAGTTTCAGAAAAATCGTACCGCTTTTATGTTTGCAAAATATTATATTAGCAATTGCATTTTTTTGTTTCATTTGATTTAATCACAAAGAAGTTCGACTAAGTATTGTATTATCCTTAGCGGTAGGGTCACCACCGACTTGGCCATACTGTGTATCTTTAGGTACCTAATAAAAATAAACAAATAATTTGTACATTTAATGACTAAGCAACCAAATACAAAACCACTTGGATCTGTCAGTGAACGGCGTGGCTTTAACCTACAACATAATTTGATCATGTAATGTTTTCATCTACCTTCAACGGGCTTAAGAAGCCATTTGAGAGCAGATTTTGTTTACTCGTTTTTAAATACCTAAAGATACAGAGAGTATAGGTAACGGCCTAGCCAAGGAGAGCTATTTATAAAACAATTTATTATTATTGTTAATCATATTTTTAAATTAAAGAACAGAATGACTTGTAAAATGTAGTAGTAATCACTTTATTGTACACAACACAGGATTACAAGAATAAATTACAGTAATGGAAGTACAAAGGCGAACTTATCCCTGTAAGTTAAATGTACTTATTTTACCAATAAAGATCTGTATAACGATCACGTCCACCGCTTGCTTTTCCAGGCAGCTCATGTGAGCTCGAAAGGTATTTGATTAAATCAAACGAGGCCAACATGCGGTGTGCTCACACTGCGTTTACATTTACGAGTTTTCAATCATACAAAAATACTATATATTGCACAACATCACACAACACATTAACTATGCTTGTACCCTTTGCCCATGTACTTATGATTGTTTTAACTATATAGAGTGCCCAGTAATTCAATAAATAACCTTCTAACCACCGACAGGGCACCTCTGCCCTAGAAAATGCCCTTATAAGTCTATTAAATCGCGTAAGTACGTCACGTCACGGTATCGAAGGTTTACACTCTAGGGGTCTAAGTAGGTGTGCAGGCCGCCTAGCCAAGGTTACAATCGCTATCGCTTCGACAACGAAAAGCATTATGTATCTCTATCACTCTTCCATATGAGTGTGACAGTGACAGTTGCGTTTCGATCGCTACGGAGCGATAGCGATTAGCATCTTGGCTACGCGGCCTGGTTCGATAATTTTATAATTATAATTGTTTTGTTGGTTCTTAATTTCCGAAATGGTTGGAATCATGAGGATTTGCAAGGTCTACAGATCACGCAGCTACTAGTTTAAAATTTAGTTTTATGATAACCGTACATTGCTATAGTAACTTTGTTTTCTTTCTAAAAATTCACACAAATAAAACAATAAGCACACCCAGCCATCTTGCCAAAACATAAAACGACAAATCTCGGTGTCGCTACACATCGATTGCCATAAGTTGGCTAGTAAAGATCCCCTTACTGCACATAGCCCTCACGCGCCCCCGGGGCTGGGGATGATTGCCCCTGGGGCATCTCGCCCTATGTATGCACCGTGGTGGCAGAGACGAGGTAGTGATAAGGACTTTCAGACTTCATACCTACAAACATTTAATGGGATAAAAGTTAAACTTACTATAAGAAAATGTATACTTAATATGTTTTCACCACACTAGCTCAGAAAGGCTTTCTTTGCACTTCAAAAACTGATAGCAAAGTTGCATTTTATTCACATTTGAGGCAAAGTAATCAAATGCATATTTTGAGATGTTTTCTTATGTTTGCTGGTAGGATTGACTTTTAAATGATTATTTTGGATGCTAAATATTTAAAAACAATCATTTGGATTTGATTTGATTTTATTTTGTTTGATATTTTACATTTAATATTTGCTTCGGGTTGGTGTGGTGAAAAATTTTGTGTTTCACTCGGGGGCAAATTTTGTTTAACCCTCGTGCTTTGAAACCCTCGCAACGCTCAATTTTTGAATCTTTCACTTGCTCGGGTATCAATATTAGCACGAGCGGTTAAACAACAACTTTGCCTCTTTGTAAAACAAATAACTATTGTATATTTCGTTGTCTGAGCACCCACAACACAAGCCTTCTTGAGCTTACTGTGGGACTTAGTCAATCTGTGTAAGAATGTCCTATAATATTTATTATTATTATTATTTGTTTGTCCTTTCCGGATCTCGGGACCATGGGGTCCCGGACTTTTGGGAGGCGTGCCTGGGGCCGAAGCCAACAGCGCAGAGGCCCTTTAAGACAATTTAATCTAAAAGCAAGGGATACACGTGGCGGATACCATCCCCGAGCGCACAATATGATACATCCGGAGATGGTCCCCGCCAGGTGCAAAGACTATTGCAGTGCAGCACTTTTGTGCTGCGATGGGAACTAAGGTCATAGGCTATTGATTTGAATGTTGGATGGACTGGATATCGGGCTATGGGATGAGACTAGCGGACACCTGCCGTGACAATCAGTCTCAATATTGTTAAAGACAGGTGGTGACTCGCCAACTCATTGAGTGGGCCCCGCAATGGCCGCACGCACAGTGCGACAACAGGGCAACACTTTGGAGTGGCTGTAAAGTTGTCGAGAGGTGAGTCTGCGGTGTGCCAGATCCCGGTAATCCGTTCAGCAGGCCGCCGGCGTTATGACATTTTACACTTCCAACCTGGAGCATAGGTCCCGCTCTTGCGACTCCACTCTGGCCGGCCGGTCAAGGCAAGCACAGAGGCGAGGGCCAGATGAAAGTGCCCTCTGGAATAGGGGTCCGCGGTGTCGCCACTCACCGTCAGCTCGCCACAAGCTGCCCCCGCGGGGTTATTATTATTATTATTATATTTCGATGTTTAATGAATTAAATGTTTGCTAAACAGTCACGTAAAAACCACACGCACGCGATATTGCGTTATTATTTTACGTTATTACGTTATTACAAGCGTTATTAATTTTATAGCTTTGTTAAAAAATATAAATAAAAGTGTAAATATGACAAGTGAAACTCGATAAAAAATAAATGTCTCTGCTCTGTAACCGCGTTAAGGGACGCACAAGTATCTACCTTACTACCTACAAACTGTCACTTAACTTCTTCTTCTAGACTCGACTTCATACAGACTTCATGTTTATTGTCATTCTTTACTATTGACTCGTCTGTGTTGATACCTTGTCACTTTAAATGTATCGTTAAAACTGGGATTAAATTGCCTTTGAAGATGTTTTGTGTGAGTGTAAATTATGAATATTTAATTGTATGATAGAGTGGAAGGGTGGGTAACTCTCATGTGGGTACTTAACGTTGTTGTTGTTGAGAAACAGATTAATATACCTACCCAATTATCGTTTGGTTTCATTATAAGAAGTAACAATATATCCATATACGTATATGTATATTCTATTGCTGGAGTCTTTCTCCCACCAGAATTAGATAATACATTTCTTAATTATGAATTCGTAAAACCCAAATATTTGTATGAATATCAGACTTAGTAGGTAATTCTAATTAGTACCTACTTAAATACAGGCGTATACGAATTTAAGTTATTCATATGTACTTATGATTGTTTTAATGTTTCCGATATGACACTGATCTATCAGTCTCAAAATTGACACTTCTTCAACCTATTCATGTCATTTTTGACACAATCAGAACAGTATTATATTATATTGGAAACAGATCAAATAATTAGAAGTCGAATACGCCTCATAGTCATACAAAGAAAATAGAGAAAGTCTTGTAATGTCTACTCGCTTGATTTTTTTTGTATTACAATTTTTATCAACCAGACATTGATTATCCTGTTTAATATGGCAGGCAGGCAGTACCTAATCAATATTCCTATTTCTTTTCCTCGCGAAGTTATACCAATCGGAACAACATACCCCAGAAACTTCTAGCCCCGGTCTCCCCTACTTGAATATTCATAACAGATTCATATCAATTTCAGATTGTTTCAGAATATCATTTTAAAATGAGAGCATGGATTGTATGGCAGCGGCTAGGTTCATATGACTCTTAACTATAGTCTGAATCTTTAGGCTGTAGGTATTTAAATAAAAGTAAACAAAACCAACATTCAAATGGCTCCTTAAGCCAGTTGAGGGTAGATGAAAACATTACACGATCAAATAATGTAGCTTAAAGTCAGGTCGTTCAGCGACAGATCCAGGCAGTTTTGTGTTTGGTTGGTTAACCAATAAATGTTAACTACCCGAAAATGTACAAATTATTTACTTTTATTTAAATACCTAAAGATACAGAGTATAGTTACAATCTTTCCAGGCTATACATTAGTTCAAATACATGAGTATTAAATTATGAAATTTATTACATGTAGTAGGTATTTAGTTACATACTGCATTATTAGGTACTAGATATAAGAGCGCTCATGTCTCAAGGGGGAGCATTACGAATTCGGATTATTCCATCAAGTTGGAAATATAATTAGGGCATTAAAATCTGAACTAAGCGTGGCTGCCAATTATGTTATTTTTTTATCAATAATTTCGAACACGAATAATAGCCAAGCTATTGAATAAATTAATTTCTTTCCCAAGTCCTCAAAGAGCAGATTACGTTCTAAAGAATAATTCAATCGGCGAACTCGCAAAAGCCCAAGTTTTTTGCATACCTAAGATGCTTACACTTCTGTTTTGTCCAAAATTAACTTCAAAGACAGCGAATTTATCGAATCTCGGCGATGCTTAGTTTGAAGGGATTCAGTTGAGCGTTATTAAGTATTCGTTGTTGATAGACTTAAAGGGTTCAGAATTTTGTTACAGCTATAATGCTAGTATTAGTAATGAAATAACAATATTATCCGTTTTAATAACACACTCGTTATTAAAACGGATAATTAAAAATACTCTAGCCACCCTATTTCATTGTATTTTGAATTTTTATTTTGACAAATATACTAGTTGGAAGGCTATTAGTTTTGCTGGGCATTTTCCGTAAAATGACATCCATTGTACCTATTTTATGGCTCGTCTACACGATGGGCCAACGCCGGACACTCCAAGGGACGCAACCATGCGGTAGAATGAGATAGCAATATCACTTGCTCCCTCTAACGCATACATGCGTCTCTTGGAGTGGCCGGCGTTGGCCCATCGTGTAGAGGAGCCAGTACGTGTAAAACGAGAAAACGCTACACTACTAACCACCCCAGCTCCTCCACGATACCTAGCAATGTCTTCAGGTTACTAACTACTCGCATTATAATAAACTTAATAGGACCCGGGTATGACCTTAAACTACGTCCAAGACCACCAGTGGACGGGCAGCAGCGTCCCTCAAATTCGTACTCAACTGCGATCGCCAACCCGCCTGCCAAGCGTGGCGATTATGGCAGTCACCCCCCATTAAGGGGGAGGCCTATGTTCAGCAGTGGACGTCTTATGGCTGAGATGATGATGATGATGATGATGACTAGGTACTATATAACAGAGACGTATAGTCTCTATAGTTGATTGAGTTGAACTTCCAGGCCCCTATTTCACCACGGTGACAGGCGCGACAATCGTCAACATCACTGTTACTGCCGTTACAGGCCTCCATAGACTACGGTAACCGCTTACCCTCGGATGGGTGGTGTGCTTGTTTGTCACCAACATTTTAATTTAAAAAAACTATATTTTTGATGATTAAATACCGTTGACGTAAAAAAAACTCCATTATATCGCCAATAAATGAGTACTTATACTTAGGTATTTTGCGAAGCTAATGACAACTGTCACAAGAAACACGAAAATTGTCACGAAATTCCGACACAGAACTCATTTCCTGTCAAGAATTACCGAAAGTTCTTTTAAATGTTATGACAATTGTCATCACCATCGTAAACTTTGCAAGGAAAATATAGTCGCACCAAACAAAGTCTGCAACGAATTTGATAGCCCACGCAGTGTAAGTGTTATGTATACGTCATAATTTAATAGAAGTTTGACGTTTAAAATGACACTTGCACTGCGTGGGCTATCAAAATCGCTGCAGACTTTTTACGGTCTGAATATATGTACCTGTTTTGTTCGGCTCAATATTAGCTATGTTCGATATAATCCCGTTGTCGAAGTAATCCCAATGCACCTTACATCACGTTTTCTTCATTATGTGTGGAACTTTATTATTACAAAACAGATAAACCCAATAAGACAGCCCTCTGTTTGCGTTCTCCCGGGGTCTCGGAACTCTTGAGATTGTGATCAAGTGCAAAATCCCACCCCTTTTGTTTAACAAGGGTTTACTCCCTACTTTCATAAATTGCTATTGCAATCACGCATAACAAACGTAAAGGTCCCGTTCTGATTCCGACTGCACCGGCGTTACTGTTGCAGTATAGGTTACGTTCTAAACTTTACTTAGTAACTTTTATTAATTAATTACAGTGAGACGCCTCATTCTGTTCTCGTATGTTTCTTTTCTTTTAATGAATGTATTAATTATACAGGATATTGACTCTTGGAGACCTTATACATCTCTAAGGATAACTTGATAAACTATATAATCTTATAGTTCTGACACCTAGAGACATTTACACCTCTAAATATTATAGATTTTTTTTGTGTGTGTTTTTTTATCTGTATTTTGTATGTAATTCGACATTAAGAGACCATATACATCTCTTAGTAATTGTAATACGTTAGATTGAATTGTTAGTTTTATTTTATAAAATTGTTGATGTTATTATTTTTGCTTTTATGTAAATTCAATGTTGACGTGTAAAAGTGCCCTTGTGGCCTATTTGCTGAATAAATGTTGATGTTTGATGTTTGATGTTTGATGTTCGAATGTCAACTACATCATTAAGGTAACTTTTCATTTCTGACAGCAGCTGCATTACTGCTCCGACAGTTCGATGTTATTATCAATTTCCATAGTAAAGTGAATGACAGGAACGTCGCAACATGTTGCAGCTGTCGTTGATAATGGACTGTCACCTTTAATGGTGTCGCCGGTGTATCTGTCAATTTCCTTGTGACTCATGGAATAAACCCCGGACCCGGACCCGGGTATGTCCTTAAACTACGTCCAAGACCACCGGTGGACGGGCAGCAGCGTCCCTCAAATTCGGTGTACTCGACTGCGATCGCCAACCCACCTGCCAAGCGTGGTGATTATGGCATTCACCCCCCATCATGCAGGTCTAAGGGGGAGGCCTATGTTCATCAGTGGACGTCTTATGGCTGAGATGATGATGATGATGATGATGGAATAAACGTTATAATCCCATTTTATCAAGGAAATCGACAAATACAACGGCAGCAACGATGATGCCGTAACATTGCAGCAATGCATTGTGCCAAAAAGGCAAAATATCAAAAATTATGCTAAAAATGACCTTTTTGACATTTTGCCTTTTAAGAAGTTTAAATGAAATTTGATATTTCCTACAGTATAATGCAGACAAAAAATAATAATTAATTGCAGCGCGACATTACTGCCGCAAATGACCAAATCGATTTTGTTACCTGGATTTTTGACAGTTAATTCCGGAAGGAATGCTACTCTGCAATACTGCTGCAGTCTCCAGTGATACTGTTGTAGTCTGAATCCGAACGATACCTTAATATTATACCTATCCATCCTACTTAAATTACATCAAATATATGAAACCCCCATTTAAAACATTTCATGGCATCCATAGCTGCATCTTCAATCTTCCCTACTTACGTTTTTATTACTCTCACAAATCCGTTCGATTTTAAACCGTATAGCTATAGGAATAAGACTCGATTGGTACTCCAACGATTATTGACGAAATGTAACGACCGTTAAAAACTTTGTAATATTACGAGCTGCGAACGAGAACAAACACCACAGTTGGAAAGGGACAGATGATTTATTTCGACTTTATTTTTAAACCGACTTAAAAAAGGAGGTTCTTAAAAGAGGACCGTAAAAGCATAAAACTGCCCTTTAACATAACTTACATAACTTTGTTCAGTAAAAGCAAAATAATTTAAAAGTAATTCCAGATACACTTTCTGAAAAAAGGGAAGAAACCAATCCGGGTGAGAAAATAAGGACAGAGGAATCCGATCTCGTTTTTAATTAACCTTCGTCGCAAAAAGAGGGTTCGACGCTAATGCGGATGGACCGATTTCGATGCGGTTTTTTTCTACGTGAAAGCAGGTTTCCTTGAGGTGGTTCTTATTTAGCTTATCTCAATCCAGCAGTTTAAAGAGTATCAGAAATTTTCCAAAATTATGTAAAGCATTTTGGGCATAAAATAGATTTTCTTTGGCATTATAGCGTAAGGGGTTTTTTAACTTCCCGAGACCCCCGTTACAAATTTAGTACATATTCCACAATCTATTCTTAAAATACATATAAATATAGGTATATTAAAAAAAGGTTCCAAATTCAACCACAAAACAACCGAATCTAGGTCTCAGGAGGTTACATTTTAAATTTAATACTTATCTACAGAAAGCATCACAACATCACAAGATCACCGAAGCTCAGAAGTGGCTTTCTGTTATAGTATTATAGTTATAAGCTATTAGTTCGATATACATAAATTAAATTCCCTACACAATCAAGGACCTAAAATTATTTATTACATACGTAATCTACGTTGTTTTGTAACTGTGCTGTAATAGACTAGGTAACAGCTGTAACGTTAACTTGTATAATTGGATCAGCAAACAATAGAGAGTAATTATGGTTGCTAACTGACGATAGTTATCTAATAAACTATTAGGTAATTGTCTAAAGGCGTATACGCCAATTAAATACGTACCCCCTTATTCGTAAACGTTTACTAAAGTTAACAAGCCGATAATAATCGTTTGTCCCTTTCCGACGTATATTAATTGGTATGATGGAAAGGGACAAACGATTATTATCGGGTAGTGTTTAGAAAACTTACAGATGAAGGGAAGTAAGGATTTTTAACGGGCGAGTGAGCTAGCTGTTAACTTATATTAACATTATAAATCCGAAAGTAACTATGTAGGTCAGTCGAAAGTTTTAATTTATAACCCATTTTGTACCTTGTCACAGTGACGATAGTATGAGTTTGAGTATGAGATACTTTCTTATTGATTGTCACTGTGACAAGGTGGGTCATAAATTAAAACTTTCCACTGTACTATATAGGTGGCTCGCAAGCCATGAAGTATCTGTCCGTATCGGCTGTAAGCGCCGAATAGCGGGCAAGTTCAGAACAAAAGTAATATTTCTGGCTTCACTAGCTAGGTGCTGCCCGCGGCGTTGGCCATTTTTCAGCGTGGCAAATTGGCAATAATTGTCCGAAATCAAGATAAGCGCTTATCACACTAGAGCGGAACTGCATATGTTTGGATATTGAAGATGTCTACACACGATGGGACCCAAGATATACAATGCATTACCACAAGCAATAAGAAATGCCACCAGCTAGTAGCTCGTTTAAAAATAAACTAGAGGCTGAGGCCTACTACTCGTTGGACGCCTATTTTCGAGTGCCAGGCCAGACTAACCAATATGTATAAATATTATGTGACATCAAATTGATATTCCTAACAAATAGCAACTGGTAAGTTAACCAAGTAATTCGCAAATTATAACGGACATTGTAATTGTAATAGATTTTAAGTACCTAGTATTAAGATATAATGACATGTAAAAATATTTTTTATCAATAAATAATCGTATCGTATCGTATTTAAATTTAAATTGTTATATATCTTCTTCATACAGAACCGGCTGAAAAGTTTACAACCTAGAAAAGTACATAGGATACTTTTTATTCCGGAATTTCCAATTAAAAGGGTGCTATTAATTCAGGTATGAATTGAAATTGAGTATATGAGTATGTGATTAGTCCTTACTTAGCACACCCTTGGGTGCGAGCAGTTAACTAATTATTTGCAGATGAAATCACGGCCAAAGGCTATAGCCTATTAAGGTAATAATGCCATCTAGCATTAAGTACGCCATTTGTGTATTGTGTAATAAAACTTTAAATATATACTACGAAATGAGCACTCACACATCATCCAGCCATCAATCAGTAAACCTATTGTTCCAACTGTCTGTCTCTCAGTCCATCAACATTCAGCTCTGCGAGCTAAATTGAATTAGTCTATTCGTGGTATTGGTAGGTATTTTAGGATACACTAAAAACAATCTTTGTTTCATCTAACTAAAATCAACAAATAAAATCAAAAGTAAAATTTGTTCATTTTCATTAAACTACATCTTTTTACCATACCTACTCGATATAATAATATTACAGTCTTACGAGTATTATTAAAAAGTACTAAATAAAATGGGAATGAGACGTAATTATACACACCAAACAAAGTATAAAATAAAACAATTGCATGCAACTCATTTGATGTTTATTTATTTTTATTGTTCACCGCGTGATGTAGTAAGCATTTCTAAATTTAGATTTCAACATGCACTTTATTACGATACAATAAGATTCAAAATCATGTACAAATTAAGTGTAAGTAGAGGCAAACTTGCATGCTGCCACTTCACCTCAGATGTATTTTCTAGAAATATCCACAATTAGACGCTTCGTCTGTCGTCGCCCTGTCACTAAAAATAAAAGCTATACCGAGCGAACGGCAATTGATGAGAGTCTTATCCTAAAGCATTAAGGGTTATTTTTCAATGCTTAATATGTTTAAGGGGAGGCAGGTTTCACAAATAGAAGTGTATTTTTGTGCAGAAAGTTTCCCTGTTTTTGTTTTATTGAGGATGTCCTTTAGGGAAGAGATAAATCAGAGTGAAATAATTGGTAATGAAACAAAGTTTCTAATAAAATCACAGTAAAGGAGCCTGTAGATTGAATAATTTGTTATGGTTTTGAAGTGGTTTATTTTATATATCCAGAACTTTATTAAAATCTCTATAATTACTTAAATTAAGTATAAGTATGTATTATACTGACTCATTAGGGACTAGTGAACAATTGTGTTGACGTTTATTAAAACAATAACAAGTAATATAAACTAAAATTAGAAACTACATAAACATAGAAACCATATAATAAAGATCGATACTACTGAGTGACTATGCCATCGAGATCCGTCCCATGCTTTGTAATTAAATTAGGGGTCCTTGGGCAATTCGATATTGACAGAGGTCTAAATATTCAGTGGGTCAAAACATAAATACATTCTCGACATGTTTGGCCTAGTCGGTAGTGATACTGCCTATGAAGCCGATGGTCCTTCAGGGTTACAGGCATCCATAAACTACGATAACCACTTACTCTCAGCCGGGCTTGCTTTTTGGCAACCGGCATGGAAAAAATATTCGCTATTATTCTGATAGAGTACTAACAATAACAATTTTGAATGATTCACGGTTAGTTTCACTAACAAAACAAAAAACAATACAGAAGGTAATCACGCCGGTTTATATCCCGGTCGATATAAGTCTAGAGTAGGTACTAACAACTTTCTAAAGTTAGCATACTTATCGACAGCTTACGGGTTCATCCCACTAAACTAGATTTTATTTTTAAACGCACTCAGCGTTTCTCAAGAACACTTCCTTTGAAACACTATATAAAGCTAAAGAGATCAAAGAGTCGCCGGACTAATCGCCCGATTTGTCGCAAGATCTGTCGGAGTCAAGAAGGAGTTGATTTGTTTATTATTAGGTTAATTTTAGCTTTGTTTTTGCAAAAGAAGCTTTATTTTAGACAAGTAAGGTTCAAAATGGGAGAGAATTGACGAGATAAAGTAAACTGCTAGTAAGTATCGGAGCCCTTTGTAATGGTTAGTAAGAAACTTCAATTATTATTTGTTTTGAGAATCACTTTATTATGGTTGCCATAAAATTAAATGGGTTTTGGGAATCGAATAACTTTGAGTTATTTAAAAGAAATTGTGGTTCTATTTTCGCATTTTGAAGATTCTATGAGACTCGAAGCGAAGGATGAATTTCTATTATAAATTTATTATTAATTGAATTTATTTGTGCTTCAAGAATAAGCAATTATAAAAACGGTTTCGAATGTTTCACGGCTAGTTTCACTAGACTTAATATATCGACGGGGATCGACCGTGATTACATTTGTTTTGTATTTGGTCAATTTTCTGGCCAATATAAGTCTAATTCTAAAATGATAAAACAATACAAAAATTTAGTTTTTATCTGTAAAGTTATTACTTCAAATACTGACAAAAAGTAAAAGCCGAATGCAGCCTTAAATCTACATTAGATTCCAGCCTCTGTCCACAAGCAAAAATCACTTGGAGGTGCGTACACACTTAAGGCCGAGCCACACCGGCTTGCGTGTGCGTGACGTGCGCGTGTGCGTGCGCTAAAATGTTGGAGCCGTACACGCACACGTCACGCAAGCAGTGTGCCATCTCTCATAAGGATCTGTATACTACAACTCCGCACGTGCACGTCACGCACACGCAGCCAGTGTGCACATGTCTATAATCGGAAATAATTGAATACTTTCGATGGGATAGGTACCTACTAAGTGAAAAAACGAACGAACGAACGTTCGTATGTTCGAGTATGAAACGAACGTATGTTCAGAGGGGGAGGCCTATGTTCAGCAGTGGACGTCTTATGGCTGAGATGATGATGATGAAGTGAAAAAACCGTCAGGTAGATACGTCTCATCAGCATAGGTACCTTTAATTATGCATTAATCCTTGTCACTTGTCAGAAATCTCCCGCCGGACACCCTGTGGGTACTTACTCGTACAAGCGAAATGCATAATATAGGTACGTTCGCAACTTCAAGCGTAATTTCCACCTAGGATGGCTAGGATGTCTAGACGTATTATATTGTCCTCGGTGCTTACCTGCTTACGTCGTTGGGATTGGGATTCCTCTACTTATGTAGATTTTGTGTTGTAAATAGTTTACTTGCCTGGATGTCAAGTGAGTTTGTATAAACAGAAGGTACTTAAAGAGGTACCTAGGTAATCTAACCTTTATGTTGTTTTAAACAAATCTCGGCACCGGTTCTTTTGAAAAACCCGAAATAGAGCAATATTTTTAATTATTTTATGCTCTTTACGTATTAGTATTATTAGATTGTCCTATTGAAAATGAAATATTAAACCAAAGAACGAAAACGAACTTAATAATACCGGTATTATTTGTAAGAAGAATAAACTGGTTCCGAGCCTTGGTTCCAAAGGTCAAGTTTTAACTGTCGGGGTGGTGTTGATAATGACTAGTATAGGTACACACTCTAATTGTCTAAACAATAAGTCGCAGAGAGATGCAACCCGGAGTCTGCGTCAATTTGAGCTGTTCTCCTGTTGAAGCTGCTCGTCATAAAGCAAAAGATGTCCAGCAATCTCCAATTAAATAAGAATAAGAAATGTTCACTAGCACAAAATAACACGAAACTAAAACTCATTTAGAACATAAATAATTGTGCCAGAACATAAATATTTGTGCCAAAAGGTCCCTCACTCAGCTTCAAGTCACGTTGTGTATCCTAGGACACACAACGTGACACTGATTTTCAGCTGGAAAACGACTAACGCTAAAACTAGAACTAAAACTAATAGATTGACCTGCTGTTATACTGAAAACAACAAAGTTGTCAACTATTTATTTGTTACCTCACCCGTTTAGCAGCTCTGGTGCTGACCGTACCGACCCAAGGGGCGGGTGGCGATTCACACATGTAGCATGTTTGCTCGACCATTAATCAAGCTGGATGCAGCATGTTAATTGACGCTAAACGGCTGTTGCAATTTGCAACTAGAGACAGATTAAGAAGATAGAAGGACCATTTGATTGTACTTGTCGGCTTTTCCTAGATTAATATATGTCTGGCCGTCTTGGATTCGAAAATTGTTATAGTTTTCTTAATTCACAATAATTAGGAATTCTGAATGGTTTATTTACCAATAACAAATAAAATGATAATAAAAACAACATTAAAATTAAAACTAAAATTTTACAGGACTTAAATTAACTTATAGGTGAAAAATGCTCCCCAGATCACCTTCGTTTGTTATGGTGCCCAGGAGGCTGGCAGCGTTTCCTTTTTGGATGGCCAGGCTTTTTCTCTGGCCGAGGTAGCTGCCAGCCCTCTGGTCAATTATTAATAATTAGGATATTTGTGGAATTTGTAGGAAGCATGCCGACATGATGTAGGCTATACACACTAGTCGAGAGCCTCTCGCCGAAAGTCTCGACATCGCTCCGATGCAATCGGTGAAGCGCGCGACGAGACGAGTAACAGCGAGATAAGAAGGGAGCAGTATGTACACACTCGTTCTCGGCCTGTCTCGGGGTGTCTCGACGAGTGTGTACAGCCGGCATACACTTTCGGTCCTACGCGGAGCTCGGCCTTCAGCTTTCGCAATGAATACAGGTGTGGAAGTTGTAGAAAATATGGTCATGGCCCTAGGCAAAGCTCGGCTTTTGGCCTTCGCATTGTGACACTAAATTTGTACTACGTAGGTCACTCGATAAGTTTTGAGATGCTCGAAATTCGAAAATGGAACGCACCTGAATTATATGTTTTTAAAAAGCAAATTTATTTAAAAATAGAATGCAAGTTGCCGATTCGCTCCAATTTTAAAAATGAATATGTTACAGTCAGTTTTCCAAAACGGTTCCCGCGTTTTTTCTTTCAAACGATGGGGCTTAACCGCGAACATTTGCGTGCTATGATATTTTATGATTTTAAATTTGGTTTATCTAAACAATTGTGTTTGCAACAATTGCAGTCAGCGTTAGGAGATTCTGCTCCTTCACGGGCAACAGTTTTTAGATGGTTCAACGAATTTAAAAGGGGTAAAACCAGCCTCGAAGATGACCACCGAAGTGGTCGCCCGCAAACAGCAGTAACTGCAGAAAACGTGTTGGTGCGAGAAGATCCACGAATAACATACAAGGACATAGAGAAGATCCTAGCGGTCAATTCGGGGAGCGTTAATATAATCCTACATCAATATCTTGGAGTGAGGAAGCTCTGTTGTCGTTAGATCCCGCGTTTGCTCTAACAAACCGATGAAGTTGCGATTTCTGCCCTTTCGAATCAAGTCTGGCAAAAATGTTTTCAAAGTTGGTTTAGATGAATAGAACTTTGAATATAGAATGATAGAGAGTATTTTGAAAAAATGTAATATAAATAGTGTTAATATCTTGAATAGTTTTTCTGTATCTCAAAACTTATCGAGTGACCTACGTATTGTTCCGTGTTTAAAAGCTAACCTCTCGCAGCTCGCAGCAGACCTTGGGCGTAGACGTCTCCCGGATACTTCAGGCCATCGGCCTTTGCAATTAAATAGCTGTCCACCACGTTTTACGTAAACCATAATCATTGTGCTTGTGCCATTTGTGCCTTGACCTACAGACATTTTTTAAGCCTAAATGGTGGCAAACAAGCATATGCTCCGCCTTACTACTATGCAAACGAGGTCACAGGTGGACGGGAGCATAGGTACATAAATTCCGAAAGGGTACGCCCACCGATGTTTATATTTGTTTACTCTTGACCGACCATTTGTAGAAATAGACCCATTACCACCGAGTTATCGGGGGTTTCATTAATAGTATAAAGTTCCGAATGACGTGTCGGTCGGACGCGAACTGATGGTGGGTTCGCGTGACGTGACTTCTAGCGATACCCTTGACTAGCTGTCACACCGTATTGCGGAATAACTAGCGAATTCGCTCGGAACCTGTTAGAGCATCAAGTAAATGTGAGACCAACTACCGTCTAAAGGTGTATACCGTTCTGATTCGGACTGCACCAGCCGCAGCCTGCCGTAAATCTCAAAAACCTGGGTCTCAAAAAGCATTATTGAATTTGATTTAGAAACACGCCCGCTCAAGTGTCCACTGAGTTTGTACGCTTAAATTTATAACGTGTTGGTGTGGACGCGGACTAACGTTGTCGCTGTCGCACCATCAACGAACTATGTATAGGTATGACTAACAAACCTTGGATGAATGGACGAATATTTATTCATGGATGGATAATTCTTTCTTTGTAACTGACTGCGAACAGACTTTTAATTTAATTGAATTTTGGGTCAATTTTCAAATAGGCATTTTTTGCTGTCCCACGGCTAAAACTCGAAGTCCATTGGACTAAAAGCCTGGGTATGTATATATATTCATTCAGTGTATTATAAGCTTTAAAAATCATGCACAACTATACCAAAAATATTATTTGGTCCTGACAAAATCGCATTTGAAGTTCCAAAAACGGCGAAATTTGCCATTTTTCGCGTGTCCCAGTGACGGCATCGCGCAATAAAAAAAATCATAACTTTGGATGTAGGCAACGTATTATAAACAACTTTGTATTTCTATAAAGAGCATTTTCTAGAGAATTGATTTAATCATATTGATAAGTTAATGCGTTATTTAATAAAACAAGGGAAGCCTTTTTATCGCTGTCCCGCGCGGCGCCTGTTTTGTTATGACTGAAATATACCCCCTATAATCTTCTTTTTCTATTGAATAACGGTTAGATTAAATTTACAACGCAATAGTGCGGTTAGTTGGGCATCGATTGACATCAAATGTAAACCCGGAAACAGTTTAATTTATTTAAAAACAGATAAAAATCTCTTTCGATATATTTTGGTACGACTACAACGACATTTGTATGGACGCTGAATACGTTGGTAGATAGTTGGAATAAAAATGTTTCTTTTATAATAATAGTTGCAAATATAGTGTTAAAATATATAGTAAAATAAATAAGTGAATCTGTTGTATTGTGTAGGAAATATCGCAAAAAAATATTATTGGCGACATGTCGCGACATTTGTATGGCGACATTTATACGGCTATTTTGACCGTATAAATGTCGATTGTGGCATACAAATGTCGACATAGTGCCATACAGATGTCGAGAAGGTGTTATACATATGTCGTCAGGGTCTTATAAATGCAACAAAAATAATAAATAGTGGCATATACATGTTGATACTGCCATATAATGTCGAAAAAATGCCGTATACATGTCAAAAGCGCCTTACAAATGGCTAAATAGTGTCATACAAATGTCGATCTTTAAACGTCCATATCTAGCTAACTATAAAAAGTACAGAGGTGCCTCCTACAGTATATTTTTTGTCTTTAAGAACCCTTCCTAAAACGAAGATTATAAATCAGATTTTTCAAAAATAAAAAATTGCCATACAAATGTCGAAAAAACACCCTCTTCAAAAATTGATTTGTTTAAAAACTGTCGTTAGTTATACTAACATTAAGCTAAGAATACGGGTTGACTCATGTGAATTGTGAATTAGTGCTAGAAAATGGAGAGCTACGCTCTCCGAAACATGCCGTGATAATGACTAAAAATACGTTACCAAATTAAACCAATTATTAGCTTAGGATTTTTAAAGGAAATTAATTCTGTGCCATTTTGTGAAGAGGAAATCAATTTCTTATGTTCCGTCGTAGCGTCAAAACCTGGTCGAAACTATTTCGTCGATTGTAATGGTAAGAGAAACGTTTGTTTTAATTTGTTTCTAAATTCGTGTTTGGTGTGACGGGCGGCCATGCAGTCTCGGAAGCCATTTGTATTGTGAGCCAACACTGATTGTCACATTTTGTTTCGATAATTTGTGTTTTTGTCCGGCCGTGTCGGTCCGTTTTAATTTGGCGCTATTAATCACATACTGGATTAACAAATTGGATGTATTACACTATTAAATATTGTGAATTAATACAGAGTTGTCTTAACACCAGGGAGGAGACTTACGGCTCGATTCGGGAAATGAATAAGAGATGCACTAGATATGAAATAGTAAAGATATGTGACGTTCCACGACAAAAGCTACCTTATGGCGGCTGGCGCCGAGATTCGGGAAATTAATTAGAGATTCACTAGATATGAAATAGTAATGTTATGTGACGTTCCACGACAAAAGGTACCTTATGGCGGCTGGTGCTTACGTCCCATAGCGCCGCAATAATATTGGAGCGACGTTAATAATCGTAAGCGCCAACCGCCATAATCTCTAATTCACTTTCCGAATCGCGCCGTTAAGGCTAGTTGCAGGAACCACATTTAGCGGACCGATGAACGTCACTCAGCAGTCAACTATGAGACTTCCCAACCCATACGATAAAATTTAGCGAACGCTTTAACGGTCACGGACGATTTGGTGCAACCGACCCAAAGCTCACAGATTCCGCTGGGTAGGCTATCTTAACAGAATGGATGAAGATGGAAGTGTGAAAAGAGCATCTTTGCCCTAGTATAGCTGGAGCAAGATGGTGGTGGCGGACCTGCTGGCCTAGCCAAGGTTACAATCGCTATCGCTTCGACAACGAAAAGCTGTATGTCTCTCTATCACTCTTCCATATTAGTGCGACAGTGACAGTTGCGTTTCAATCGCTACGGAGCGTAAGCGATTGGCATCTTGGCTACACAGCCTACGCGAAGTCTGAGTCAACAGTGGGCGTGAAGTAGCGCGAGACCGAAAAAAGTGACACCTGTGTCGGAGACCAAGTCTCATTTTGGGTCACTGAGTCAACGGACTAAGTAAGTACGATTACCTAAGTGAGACAGAGTAGTAGTACGGGCCCCTTACTTTTTCATGAGCTAAAAGACATATATTAAAGAGGTTTTACAATTTTATTCCGTCTTTATCATGATGGATGATTGACAACAATAAGTCAATGTCATATTTCCATCTTTTGAGGATACCTCGTGGAGAGACGAAACATGTCGAGTTTCTTAATTATATGCTGGATGGTTATATTTATTTGTATATTTTATTTTACGACAGAAAGGTAGAAGTATTAGTGTAAGTGTAACGTAGATTGTGTAAAGAGGGTTATGAACATATCGACCACCGAGACTGGGAGAGGCTCGCATAACAGCAGATGGAATGGCGCAAACGTGTTGTGGAGGGTCGCAAGTTGTGTGATGAGACCTGTCAAGACACACGCTGACAAGAGGCAAAAACGACGACAAAGTGTTTCAGTACCCGTTTCCGCTTCACTTGTCAGACCTGTGGTAGACCGTGTTGGTCTCGCATCGGTCTATTCAGCCACCAAAAGCGGTGTTTCTCCGGTGTTACACCAAAATCGTCAATAGACGAAAAGGCCTATAATGATGATAATGAACGTATTAACCAATACCAATAAAAGTTTCTCCGACTTTTATACAGACAGGTTTCGACACTCGTTCCAAGTTAGCCTGACAAGTCAAATAGTCGGTTATTTGATCGGCTTGTTGGTCCAAGCTTGCTTCTGTATGGATTGTTTATGTATGTTTGTTTGCTTAAGGCCGGGCACCTCGAAACAGCATTCTGTGTTTATTGGTCTGAATTCTGTTAACACCTGGTTTTTACTTTGGGTTTTTTGATGCTTTGAAGTATGTACTTTTTTAACTTAACTTTTTCTTAATTTAAGCATCTTAAACTTTAACGTTAACGTCAGATTTTACTATTTGTTACAGTTTTGATATTAGGTATCAAATAATTTAATTTTGGTGTCACGCACTCACTCGTGTCGATTTAAAAGAGCAATCACACGAGCGATGGGAGCCAGGGCCACTCGTTGCAGATTTCCTATTTTTCGCACTTGTATCGTAAATAACTAATATTGACTAGTTTTGATTTCATATTGTATCCCCGATTAGTGACCGATTTGGACAGCTACCGTGCGCACGCGATGTTTCAATTACAGCGGCCATTTTTCACCGCTATCATTGTAATGATTAATGATTGAGCGGACAGTTGAGGGCGAAAGTGTTAACGCGCTTATTCAATTGTTTATTAGATAAATCATGCCTCAAATATTTTACCACGCTTATCAGAAAGTTTCCGAAATTGTAAAATTTTGACATGGATTGTACAAATGTACATTGTTAAGCACATTGGGCCCTATGTGGTAAAGAATGACTTGACATACGAAGACGCACGTCGGTAAGAAAAGACGGGACATACCTATAGCTAAAAGCTTTAGGTCATCTAGGTACCTGCAACTTGTCTGCCCTCGTCACCACTCGGCGGCCTTTCGTTGTTATTTCCGATACGCCGCTATGAAGATTTGGAATGACCTGCCTCCACCAATCCGTTCGCTGAAGTCGTTAAGTGGCTCCAAAACAAAAAGTCGTGCACACTTGTTACAAATTCAACTACAAATATTCCAGTAACATACTTACAAATATCACTTTTATTCACTCACACGCTTTTACTCACTCACACACATCTCTGTTTATAGAAAAACTATGATTAGTCTTAGTTTTGGTTTAGTTTTAGTTTTAGTTTAGCTGCTTTAGTTTAAGTTTTTGGCTTCTTTTTTCTTGTGACTTTGTGCAACTGTTTGATATTCAAATATAAGTACTTTGGTTTGGTGTGGCCACACCATACACCAATAATTATTGCCCACGCAAAATTTTATTATTTTTAAAAAAAGACGGTAGTCTATGTCATGTGATTGTTCTTTTCTATCTTTTCTGTTTTTTACTTGTATATTAATTTTCTATCTTTTCCTTGCTATATGAATAATAATGTTTATGTTTCTTTTAAATCAATGTAAATAATTTAATTTATTTGTGTGTCGTTGGCGTACGTGTCGCCATCAATTTTAGATTAAGTCAGGTCCCCACAGAAAACCAGCGCCACGGTCTGCCGCGGCATCATGCTGAGTGGGGATCCTATTTTAGCGTCCTAATCTCTTTTATGTCTGCATACTTTTCTTTTATTTATTTTTTCCATGTACTATGTTGTGACGTTAAAATAAATGTATTTCTTCTTCTTCTTCTAAAATTTAGGAACAAGCGTCTGAGCAATTTAAAGTACTTAATGTAATTTAGATCATTATGTTTACTAAGTTACTAACATAACATTTTAACTTAAAAAAGCGAGTAGGTATATTATGGAAGAGCATATTTAAATATAATAACTACAAGGAATACAAATTAGGTATCTTTTACTTTTGTTGTTTTTTATTCTGTAATCTGATGCATTTTTAAAAGTTTATTTGCTATAAAATACACGTGTTTATAACCAGTTTTCTTGTTCAGATTTTTGGTAAGCCTACAAACGTGCTCGGCTACAAAATAAGTTCTCATTTTGCAAAGTAAATACTAACCAACATTGTAAAATGTACGCGAGTTTATTTTACCAAAGTCAACGCGTACTAATAAATTCTATTAGCTAACTAGATTTAATAAAATTCATACATCAACCCACCATAATAACTCGACAATGGAATTTAAAATAGCACACAGAAACACTTGTGCGCCCGTCAGTGCACGCGCACCGCGGCCTATTTACCCACTAGAGCTTTTGTGCACCATTGTAGGGCACAATTAATGATACACCTATTATTATCTACCTTGAATGAAGTGCTTGCCTTGAGCCGTACCAATATTCTATGAGTTAAAAAGGTCATGTAGGAAAATAACGATAATAAACTTGATGTCTTTGATTATAAATCAAAGTAGCAATGACAAACAGTTATTTATTGGTAATTTGGTAAGTAATATCATTTAACTATTTCATATGTTTCACTGATTTGATTGACGTGATCTGGTCCTGGCAGAATATCAGTGCCTCTCCCATAGGATGAAGCGTAATACTGAGCCAGAACCCTTTTGTTTTGCTGCGACGCTCACAGCATTCCATTTGTGTGAATCAATATTTAATTATTTATATGTATTTTTCTTTCTTTTTCTATTTTTGTAAAAATCTGTCTGACTCTTAGTTGTGTTTATATTTTCTGTTTTTTCGATATATTGATTGTTTTATTTCTGTCATTTTTGTATTTGAATATTCTGTGTGTATTAAACAGATTATTAAGTTTCTTTAATTTAAGTACCAAGGCGAACTTATACTTATGCATAAAAAATCTAAACTTAAAATTTTCACTTGTATTATATATATACTTGTACATTTAGTTTACCTGTCGGATGACGTTTTAGCCCCTCTAACATAGTCACCCCTTTATGCAAATCCTTACCAATTACTTATCTTAAATCAACAAATGAATGCCGTCTGATTGTTTCCAATTTCGCCCCAGATTCATAAACTGGAATATTGTGTAATCGGGTGCGGTAATAGTTTAGTTAAGCTTAGTTAAGTTTAGTTTATAGGGTTAATTAAGTTTAAAGGGTTTAAGGGGCGCTGGCGCAAAATTGTAGTTTCTAATAGAAACTTTCTGCTTTGGATTTATATCTTAATATCAATATTTGACGACCGGTCTGGCCTAGTGGGTAGTGACCCTGCCTGTGAAGCCGAAGGTCCTGGGTTCGAATCCTAGTAAGGGCGTTCATTTGTGTGATGACACAGATATTTGTTCGTGAGTCATTGTTTTTTTCTATGTATTTAAGTATTTATATATTATAATATATATCGTTGTCTGAGTACCCACGACATAAGCCTTCTTGATCTTACTGTGGAACTTAGTCGATCTGTGTAAGAATGCCCTATAATATATATTTATTTATTTATAATATCTTTTGCTTCCTCCTACTTTTCCGGCTTTAAGCCCTTTTAAATAAATGTTTGTCGGTGTTATTTTTACTGGTCCCTGCTTCTATTTTAAGGAGGACTTACGCTAGACCAGGCCGTGCCCGGGCCGGGTCCATGTCATTTTCTATAACGGCTGATTGGTGATCACGTGGTGCTTTCCATAGGAAACGAACCACCGGCCACCGGAGCTCCGGTCCGGTCTAGCGTGAGTCATCCTTTATATCCCTTTTATGTAAACTAGCTGTTGCCCGCGACTTCGTCCGCGTGGAATCTTATCTTCAACATTTTACATCTTTAGTACCTATAATTTTCATATCCAAGCAATGTTGAAATTAAGTACTTTTCTTTTTTAGCAAGTTGTATGAAGTTTTATTTCAAGTGGATTTTGATGTTGGTTGCTGAAATTACTTTTCTTGTATTCTGATAATAGGTATCTATGCCCTTATACAAAGATTAAAGTTCCGCACTCACAAAATATCTGATCTCCATACAAACTTTCAACCTCTTTCTCACCACCTTGAGGGATAATTTTCAAAAATGCTTGAATTAGTTTTCATGTTTTTTATTTTAATACCTTTTTTTTGCAAAAAGTTCAAGTTCCTAGCTTAAAATTAAATTTACACCCCAAGACGAACTTTAACCCCCCTAGGGGTAGAATTTCCTAAAACGTTGCAATTGCTTACTTTTTTTGTAATCGGCTATTATGTCTTTCTAAGAAGTTTCAAAGCATTTGTAATGGATTCAAACTTTGAACCCCATTTTAACCCTGTTAGGGGATGAATTTTACAAATCGCTGAAATCACTTTTATTGTCTTCTAATAATATCCCCAAATACAAAGATTCAAATCCCGCGCTCGAAAAAATGTATGATATCCATACAAACTTTCAACCCCGGTTTCACCACCATAGGGGATGAATTTATTTTAATTTAATACCTTTTTACAAAGTTTCAAGTTCCTAGCTTCAAATAAAATTTGCACCTGAAGACGAACTTTCATCCCCTTTTTAACCCCCTTAGGGGTTGAAATTCCAAGAACGTTGCAATTACTTTGTTTTGTAATCGGCTATTATGCCTTCCTAAGAATTTTCAAAGCAATAGTAACGGATTAAAATTTCAACCCCTTTTTAACCCTGTTAGGGAATGAATTTTACAAAACGCTGAAATTACTTTTATTGCGTTCTAACAATATCCCCAAATACAAAGATTCAAGTCCCGCGCTCGAAAAAAATGTTGATATCCATACAAACTTTCAACCCCTTTTTCACCACCTTAGGGGATGAATTTTCAAGAACGCTGAAATTGGTTTTCTTGTATTTTAATCATATATCTTTTAACGAAGTTTCAAATTCCTAGCTCAAAAGAAAACTTCAACCCCATACAAACTTTCATCCCCTTTTTAACCCTGTTAGGAGATGAATTTTACAAAACGCTGAAATTACTTTTATTGTCTTCTAATAATATCCCCAAAAACAAAGACTCAAGTCCCGCGCTCGAAAAAAATTTTGATATCGATACAAACTTTCAACCCCTTTTTCACCACCTTGGGGGATGAATTTTCTAAAACGCTGAAATTAGTTTTCTTGTATTTGAATTAGATACATTTTTACAAAGTTTCAAGTTCCTAGCTTAAAATAAAATTTGCACCCGAAGACGAACTTTCATCCCCTTTTTAACCCTCTTAGGGGTTGAATTTCCAAAAACGTTGCAATTACTTTTTTTTGTAATCGGCTATTATGCCTTTCTAAGAAGTTTCAAAGCATTTGTAATGGATTAAAATTTTCAACCCCTTTTTAACCCTGTTAGGGGATGAATTTTCAAAAACGCTGAAATTAGTTTTCTTGTATTTTAATAATATATCTTATAACGAAGTTTCAAATTCGTAGCTCAAAAAAAAACTTTAATCCCATACAAACTTTCATCCCCTTTTTAACCCCCTTAGGGGTTGAATTTCTCAAAATCGCTTCTTATCTCTTGTACACTTTATAAATGCAATCTGGTGTGCAAATTTCAACTTACTGGCTTTTGTAGTTTCGGCTCTGCGTTGATGAATCAGTCAGTCAGTCAGTCAGTCAGTCAGTCAGGACACTTGCATTTATATATATAGATAGATAGATAACGGAAAAATCGTAAATATAATATTATTTAAGCTGAGACTTCAATCAACACGAGTAAAGGAATGAAATACGTTGATAGCTTTGTATTTATTTTATCCTGGTTTAAATAGTTAGTATGTATGAAATGTTCTCTTACTGCCGTATTCGAACTTCAAGATATTCACAAGAGACGACACGTACTAGATCCATTCTAGATACGTTATAGTTTAGATATCAACTAGTTCTCTTTTGCAGCGCAATTCGGGAAACCAATGTCACTTTTACGTTAGATATAGTAAGATATCTATTAGATGTGAATTGGATCTCTATGTCATATCCTGTGGAAATCGTTCAAGAGTATCTCCAGAATCGCGCAAATGTCAAATTTGACAGGTTAGATCTTAAACATGTCGTTATCGTATCTTGGTGATGTCTAAAAGATAGCTAATAGATGTCTATTGCAAAATCCGAATCGGGCCCTTAGACTGTTATACGCGTACTTTCGGTAGGTTATTAAGTTTTAATTATTTTTAAATTGTTTTTCATCTAGGGTAGCGCTAAAATTTCACAGAAAATAAACGTGGTTCTTATTCTACGGTATAGAAATCTCAGATAGATAGAGAAATATTATTTATAAATTAATTACAGGCGCAAATTTGACTGTAGAAGTAGTAGGCGTACTACAGCACTTGAGGCGTATTCTGATCGTAATTACAGGATATGAATTGAATCTGGACTTGTTATGGATCTGATACAGATCAGATCAGTGCCAGTGACGTTTCTGGTTGAAGAAAATCCATATATCTACATATTCAGATCGTATTTACAGAAAATGAAGCATCGGACGTCTCGGCCAGTCCCGGACCGTTCTAGAGTGAGCTGTTCTTAACTCTGTTTGTTATTTGAAATACCTAAAAGAGAAACAGTTGAACAAATCGGTCGACGGGCGTCGTTTGTCACCTGATCTCCGGATCAACACAAACACCTCATGATCGAGACGAGTTCAAGTTATAAGTTTACAGCGTTACAGATTTATTTAGAAATTTAAATCAGGCCACAAGGCATATTCAAGTTGTACCTGTTGTGTGTGCAGCTAGGGCCTTTTGTTCTGAATATGTATATCATTTCCAAGTTTCATATGCCAAATGGCAGAATATAGTATATAAGTATAAGTGCATGCGCTGTATATATGTATTCAAGTGAATAAAATTATTCATTCATTCATTCATATTACAAATACCTTACAGACTAACATACATAATATGTATTTAATAAACTTAAAACTAAACACCATAAAGGATAAAAGTAAAGGTAAAGGTAAGGTAGGTTAAAGGTTTTAGGTTAGGTACCTACTATAACTTTAAAAACTGTATGCATTAGGTACCTAGTTTTAATAAAATAAGAAAAGTTCGTGCACAGATATACTAAACATACCTAACTACCAGTGATCGGGGATTTCTATGCCACTTGGGGTGAATGACCTCAATCATTATGCTAGTATGGATATGTCGCGGGATTCCGGGATTCGTGTGCGATATAGGAGAGTATTTTGGCATGTTACTGTTAATCAATTAATCATGCACTATCTAAGCCGACTGAATCACTTCTTCAAACGCTTACACTGTAAATACAAACCGCACTGCAGCTGCTTTTTGCACTCATTATATTATTAAGTGCAAAAATACCACGTGTCCTAATGACAAACAACATCCCGACATAACTGTTAAAATGTAAATACGTACGTACATATGTACGGTTTTTTTTAAATGTTTCACTTAAATTATTATATGTACTTATAAGAACATTTTTGTATAACTTAATAATTTTTTTGAATAATATTTTTTCTTTAAATCATAACCAACACTGTTTTTTTACAGTCCTTTATTTTATAAACGAATTACCAACACCGAAATAGCGTTTACTTTTCGAACAGTTTTGTTCCTATCGCGGGCCAAGCGGCGTATCCATATTACCATTTCGACTTGATATCCCGCGGTGTGGCATAGAAATCCCCGATCACTGCAACTACAGATAGTGCATAATTGTTTTCCATCGTATTTTCTCGAAAACGTTCGTATTTGTCATGCTACTTCAGTCAACCTCAGTACTTTTTGTACGGAGTCTGACTTAAATACTTAGCAAGACACGTTCGTACTTTTCTGTGAACAGTAGAAGAACACAGTAGGGTTGTCACAGACTTTTACACAACTGCCCATAAATAAGATACGCTAGCGAGCAATACAAACATTTCAAATAAGACATGCTAGCCCTGTAAGTAGTACCGAGCTACTAGCAACAGCGCTGTATGCAGCTCGGGTGCGCGCGACTCTCACCAGTCTCACCCTGCACTATTGCCCTGTGTTGACGGCTTCGTTGAATGACTGTATTGTTTTCTAGACTGTGCCGAAGCGGCCTGCAAATCCGTAACTAATGGGTAAATAGATACTAACCTAACTTCTATCTCTTGCGGCACATACATGGACCACTCCGTCTCCAAACTATCTCAAACGGCACCGCCCCAGGGCTGTCACTGCCGATAAATTATCCCAGTTATTTATATGACGCCTTTCAGGTGCGACGGCCCGGAAACGAAGAATGCGTGAGTTACTACAGGCCAACAAAGCAGACATTCCTAATACATATATTTAAGTTGACAGGAATATGCCGGTTATGTTAGATTTCGGGGAGAATGGGCTTATTCTGAGATAAAATGAATGGGGTCATGACTCTACGCTGATCAGGCGATTCTTTGTTTAGGGTTCCGTAGATAAAATGGTAAAATAAGAACCCTTATAGTTTCGTCATGTCCGTTAGTCTGTCCGTCTGTCTGTCTGAAAGTCACAGCAATTTACTCTAAATCTATCCATAAGCTATTTGACAGTAATTTGGAACATAGGTGTGTTTTGTTAGCCGCTACATAGATAGATAGATAGAATATTCTTTTTATTGGCACACGTCAGTAAAAAGATACAAAAGAAAAGAACAATACAGAAAAATAAAGAAAAGAAGAATAAAAGAAAATAAGAATAGTTTAATATAACTAAAAAATTAAAAAAAAATTACTTATGTAAACGCAAAATCTAACCATAGTTAAATCTACTTTCTGTTTAATTTTTGGATTCAGTAAATGCTACTAAAAATATTTATTTTGACTCCAAAGTCTTGCAAAAAGCGATTATTTTTCCTTTAATGTTAAAAAAAAATTAAGTGGTTAACTCCCTACGACTCTTTAGAAAACATACTGTTGAGCTACCCACTCAAATAAGAATAGAATAGAATAGAAATGTTTATTTGCCAGAATACGTTACAATTAGGTTTTAATACAGCATAAGCATTAAGCATTGCCACAAATTTATAACAATGCACCTTGTTTTCCCAGCCCCGCCTAGTCTAGATAATATTGCCTAGGTCTTTTTGCATGCATATTGCCTAGGTCTAGAAATGTGAGGAATATTTCTCGGCCCACATCCCAGTGGTAAAATATTTCACGCGAAACTGTGGCCAAGACTAAATTACTTTATTATAATACATACTAATACTTTTATTTTTGGTACCTTTAAACTTCTCGTTAATTTACAGCAAGTAGAAGTTACATCTTTTATTTAATCAATTTATGCCTGACTTATCGATAATAGATAATATATATCGATGTTTCAATTTTTCAAACACTCGTTTTTGATTAAAAAAAATGTCTATGTCTACTTATGATGCAGGTATCTTAAAATGTGTATGTTAAAATGTAATTTTCGAAATCCTTTCATTACGAAATTTCATTTAAAGTTACCTTATAAAAACTTACCGTTGCAAGCTCCGCTAACATGCTTTATTTGCATTCGCAGCGTCCACTTGAGAATTCTTTACATTTTAAGTATTTTGTCACAGTCACAAATACGTACACATTTCTACACCTTATGCTATTGATATACAGTACAATACTGTGTAGACATTTATGGAACACACCGTAAGTTCTGAAAGGGTTAAGTCCCATGAATATTTGTGTACGTTTTAGTTATTTAAAGTAGGTAGTACATAGTGAACATTGTGACTTAAATAGGTAGGTAGGTACATTTATATGAGAGCTTAATAACTTTTTAGCTGATGAATGAAGAGGTTATAATTTAGTATTTCTTATTTTAAAAAGTGGCTTCCTTTTTTATGATGATTTCGCCAATGGAAAAAGTGTGCTCATAGTGCATGCCATTGTTCGGTAGGTACGTATAAAGTGATAGCTGGCATTTACACATAGCCACGATGGATTACCTGATGTTGACTAAATTATTATTTTTAAACGTTAAAACCAGTCTAAGGGTTATTGCTTTCCTATTGATTTAATATTACTCTCAGCACATCTCTTCAGCACGGTTTACTAACGAATGGGCCAAAAACGTTTCCCAAAGTATCACATCCCAAACTATGTTTCCCAAATTATCATTTCCCAAAAAAATGTTTGGCAAAAGAACTTATCGCAAATTTTCAGTTAGCAATAGTCTTTTTTGGCAAGTTGTTGTTTAGCAAATAATTACTTGGACAAGTTTCATTTTACCTAATATTATTTAGTCAAATGTATCATTAAGCATAACTTACATGTCCCAAAATATTGCATGGCATACAATTTACTTACCAATAGAGGAGACTGCAGAATTTTATTTGTCTGGTATTTAACTGATCATTACATATACATAGTAAAATGTAACGTCAAAAAAAAAAACATTCTTACTGCCAAAAATATGTAGTAAATGATCACTAAAATTAAAACTCCATTTTAATGTAAAATGATAACCAAATTTGTTACATCTTGCTATTCTATTAAAGCAAATAACACCAAAGTAATCATTGTAACCCAAAAATAGTAAATAACCACCAAAATTTAAACCACATTTTAGTTTAAAATGTCATGCAATTTTTTTACATCTCGTTATTCTATTAAATTAATTAATCCACTTCGATGACCTTTTTCTAGTAGGTACATAGTATTTCGTTTCTGTGGGGACCGCAGTTCTAACCTAACCCACTTTTCTAATAGCATTTCGATTCTGTGAGGGTCACAGTTCTAACCTAACCTAACCCAATTTTCTGATAGCGGTTCCGTTTTGTGAGGAACGCAGTTCAAACCTAACCCAACCCACCCAAATTACGTAGAATTTAACGTACCTATATTAATATAACAAAAAGTACTTTAAATAGAGATGCCTATTTGTCAAATATGCGAAGTGACAATTTTGACCAAACATCTTTTTGGGATATAATATTAGACAATAAAAAACGTTTGCTATATAAGTTTTTGTCCTAATAACATTTGACAAAGTAAAATCATGCCAAATGATAATTTGACCAAATAAATTATATGCGAAGTGTAACTTTGGTAAAGGTTCCTTTGGGAAATGAAACTATTGCGATAAGTTTGTTGGGAAGTGAAATTTGGTGAAACGTATTTGGCCCAAACGAAAGTACACCCTTCAGCACTTATGATGATATATCCCTCATAACTCACGGCATGTACAGATCATTTTGGACACCTCCTCTTCTACTGAATGTACCTTGGTCCGTAAGAAAGAGCAACGCAGCTAATTCTACCTCGCAGGGCCATTAAAAGAGCGATAAGCCGGAGTCGAACAAGTCGCATACGAACTGCCTGATTACTGGGTACCGGGGGCTATTCTAGAGCAAATCATGACATTGTCTACCGTTGTCCCGTACAAATGAGAATTATAAACTGAAATAAAATACTTTAATAGTATACAAATGAGAATTTCCTGAAGAATTGCTGGTATAGGAGTTACTTTCTCT
The DNA here is from genome assembly GCF_963556715.1 of Cydia fagiglandana. Lineage (NCBI taxonomy): Eukaryota > Metazoa > Arthropoda > Insecta > Lepidoptera > Tortricidae > Cydia > Cydia fagiglandana. Next base: position 445,925 of record NC_085943.1, on the reverse strand, counting down.
GATGGCTCCTCTACACGATGGACCAGCGCCGGCCACTCCAAGAGATGCATTTATGCGTTAAAGGGAGCAAGTGATACCTACTGCTATCTCATTCTACCGCATGGCTGCGTCCCTTGGAGTGGCCGGCGCTGGCCCATCGTGTAGAGAAGCCATGAGACAAATGTTCTAATACACGAAATAAAATGCCTTTGTTTTGCACGGGACAGCCCGTGGAATGTTCCTTCTGTAACCACACATGATTTTTGGGCGATTTCGGGGTTGGTCCCATAGTAAAAGTTGCTCAGAATACCTAATCCCAAAACCTATGGCCACGGTAGTGTACTTATTTTTTGGCCACCCAGTATTTATTATGAATTGATAACCTTGCTAATCCTAAGTTTGCACCTTGCAAACTCACACCCATACAATGTACCCAATAGTTTGTAATCTGCAACAAGCCGGCAGAGGGCACTGGTCGCCGCGGCCTCTGACTTTTCAACTTCGACTAAGGTCAGCTAAGCACATTGCTAATACATTAGACACATTCTGAATTATGTAACAAACAAACAAGTGGACCGTAACATACATTCTGTTATAAGTATGTTAATAAATAGGTAGGTAAGTCATTAGTTCATTAAATCGAAATACTATTTTGGTTACAATATGACGAGGCCCCGTTGAATCATCTGCCCCCTAGTGTAAATTTCATACAATAAGTGACGTGACGTAAGCCTTTGAGGTAGTGTCATTTTGTACGGGATTTTGGGTTTCCAAAAAGTGCCGCTTGGTTTCTAAATCCCATATTTAAATAGAAAACGCAAACGCGAACGCTCGACAGTTCGACACGCTATCGAATGAAATTTACACTAGGGGTCTGCTCTTGTGTCGGATTCGGCAGTTTCCCCGGACCTGCAAAACACTTAAGCAGATCCCTGCAGCGGTCACGGCACGCGCACCATCAAACGTACAAATGATCTTCCCCTTTATTTTGTTTCCCATTACTTTTTTAGAAACATATCGGCGGTTTCGTAATAGCCTCCCTGGTAAGTAACTAATGAATAATGAGCGAGGCGAGGAGCTCTCGATGGTAACACATTGTTATTGCTGGTAGTCAGACGAAGTCTACAGACTCATATTTTACAGCTGTTTAGCTCTGCCGCCGCATTTTACTCTGTAGGTAGATATTAGGAGTGCTGGTGGCCTAGTAGTAAGGGCGTGCGATTTTCAATCCGCAGGTCGCGGGTTCAAACCCCGGCTCGTACCAATGCGTTTTTCGGAACATAAGTACGAAATATTTGATGTTTGCCAGTCGCTTTTCGGTGAAGGAAAACATCGTGAGGAAACCGGACTAATCCCAATAAGACCTAGTTTCCACTCTGGGTTGGAAGAACACATGGCAGTTGCTTTCGTAAAAACTAGTGCCTACGTCAAATCATGGGATTAGTTATCAAGCGGATCCCAGGCTCTTATGAGCCGTGGAAAATGCCGGGATAACGCGAGTTTTGAGCAGACGAATTGCCTTATGTTTAAGCAATAATATCGTCGCCTAATAGACAAATGCAACACTATAATTATTGCAAGTGCGTTGCCAGCGTTTGAGATGGGAGTACGCTCTTTTCTTGAAGGTATGAAGGTCGTATCGGTCCGGAAATACCTACCGCCGGCGATATTCTAATGAAAATGTTTAGCCTGGTGATTCAGTTAGAGTTTTAACGGCTTTTTTTCTTAATAAGCTCTAAAAACTGAATGCGAAACCTAAAACTAAGAAAGCCGATATGGACCGACATCCTAAGCAGGTAAAAAATAATTGATGTCCTACCCTAACCAAAATAATAATAATTTCGCATTAAGCAAGTCAAATTCAATTTTCTATACAGGTACCTAATATAGGTATTCCCGAAAAACGCTCTCTTTGAAAAGGCTTCTACGTACATAATTTGCATATACCACGAAAAAACTTCATATGGGAAACTATAGGTAGACCAGCTTTTCAGAAACCTAGATCAAAGCCATCGGAGCCCGTCCTAACGATCCCTAATTCAGCCCTGATGGAACCTTTGTTCTAATATTGCCCTAATTTCTAACTTGATTGTGAATTCTTCGTACAACCAAGCTTATAAATATCTACACAATATTCAACCCTATGCCAATGCTTTAAGGTATAGAAATGTTCACGTATTTTTGATCGTTTGGCAAACACAAAAGAACGCTCTTGAATTGCGAAATTAGTCTCTTTGGGCTTTCTATAGCTCAATTTATGGTCTGAATTCGAAGGAGGAATGAGTGTTGTTAGGGTTCTTTTGTTTTAAGGCTCATGTGTATTTGTATTGGATATACTCTCTTTTGTTTTGTGATATTATTATTAAAGCCCGTCCACGAAAAAAAGTGGTCGGTGTTACAACGACAAATTAGAAAAAAAACTAAGAAAAACAATTTCATGGGCTATTTAAATTAAAGTTTTATTAGTGTTCTTTAAAATTAATAAACCTCCTGTTTAACAAATTAACACTGGTAAAATGCCCTGACTTTGCTTCGGACTCCTTCCATCAATCTCTGTACATCACTTTCGGTCACCTTTTTACATGTCGTATCCCACATTCTTTTGAACTGTTGCTCATTTGTAGCAATTTTACCACTATTTTTCAATTTTCTTTTCATTATTGCCCAATAATGCTCTACCGGCCGGAGTTCTGGGCAGTTTGGTGGATTTGCTAATTTCGGTACAAAGGAGATATTATTTTCAGTGTACCATTCTAAAACAGATTTGGCATAATGTGAGGACGCTAAATCAGGCCAGAATATGACAGGCTCGGTGTGGTTTCTTATAAACGGCGATAAACGTTTTTTCAAACACTCTTTCGTGTAAATGGATTGGTTAATCGTACCCGTAGTAACAAACGATTTGCTTTTTTGACCACATGTACAGATGGCTTGCTAGACAAGGAATTTTTTTGCAAATTTACCAAGTTTTTTTGTTGTAAATTTTTTATCGGCATTCCCTCTTTGATTTGCCACATAGAACTGCAAACCTGGTAATTGCTTAAAATCTGCTTTCACGTATGTTTCGTCGTCCATCAAAATACAACCAAACTTCGTCAAATATTTTGTATACAACTTTCGAGCCCGGGTTTTACATAATTTATCCTTTGTAGCATCGCGATTAGGAACTGTAGTTGCCTTGTACGATCGTAAACCTGCACGCTGCTTGATTTTTTGGACATACGATTTCGATACCTTACATTTTCTGGCGACGTAACGGACAGAGAGAGAGTTGGATTCTTCTTAAAATGCTCGATTACTTTTTTTGCCTTAGTTTTATCAGCAGGACCGCGTTTTCTACCCGAACCACCTTTTCTTGAAACAGACAATCTGGACTGATAATTAGCCAATACCTTTTGCACGGTTGACTTCGGAACTTTTAATAATTTGGCTAAGTTTCCTTGCGATATACCGACATTTTGGTTGTAGGTGTACACGATCTTTTTTCGGATGTCCAGTTGGCTAGACGACATTTTATAAATGTTACGAATTTATAAACTGCAAATAGCCCTAAACGATAGTTTATTCTTCCCGCTATTTAACAATCAAAGTGACAGATGTCAGTTGTCTTTTATTTTATATTTTTTTTTTATTAAATGCTGACCACTTTTTATCGGGGACAGACCTTATACAATTATTGTACTGGAAATTCTGTGCCTATAAGTACTTATTTGTACAATAAGACAAAATTTTCGGGCTACCTTTAGGTAAATTGTAGATTTTTTTTTGTTTTGATTTATAAGACCAATTTAATTTTAATTAAACATCTCCTGAGGAGCGTGAGCGATCTTCAGGGTCGTATGAAAATAAAAATTAAAACCGTAACAAATAGTTAAATTTAAATCGGCCCTGTGTAAATCTTTCCGGGGTGCATCTGTACCTATTGCCGACAGCCTGGAACTCCTCGGCATGGAGCTGAGTTCAGTCCTCAGCTTCGGCAGCTTCATTGAGTCTAAAGCACAAACTGCGGCCAGAAAGCTGGGCGTCCTAAATAAGGTGAAGCGATACTTCACACCTGGACAGCTTCTAACACTTTACAAAGCTCAAGTCCGGTCGTGTATGGAGTATTGCAGCCACCTGTGGGATGGCTCAGCTAAATACCAACTCGCCGCTTTGGACTCAGTGGAGCGCAGAGCCAGGAGGATGATTGGCGACAAGAAGCTAACGGCTAAGCTTCCGTCTTTGGCCCATCGGCGGAAAGTCGCCAGCCTGTCGGTATTCTACAGGTTGCACTTCGGGGAGTGTGCCCAAGAGCTACACGAGCTTATTCCACCGTCCCCATTCTACCATCGGACTTTTAGACGCACGGCCGGTTTCCATCCTTACTTGGTAGATATTCCACCAATTCGCACGAAGCGCTTTGCTTCTACTTTCCTTATGCTCACTGCCAAGGAATGGAATTCCTTGCCGGCGTCTATATTTCCGTGTTCTTATAACCCGGCAACCTTCAAATCAAGAGTGAACAGGCACCTTCTGGGCGAGCTCGCTCCATCGTAGGCCACGTCTACGCCTCGGCTAGTCTGTGGCCATGAGTAAGCCCATTCATAATAAAAAAAAAAAACTATAATTACCTACGCAGTTTTAAATGAAACTGTGGCATCAAAACATGTTCAGAAACTATGTATTAACTCAGTCTGCCAAATAAAAAACAAAATTTGCAAGCAAAACGTACTTTCAAACGATTCGCGAGTAATAACCCGACAGTTTGTTTTATTCAGTGTATTTTAGCAGAAAACTTTTTATTTACACAGGAGCTTCAAAGAGTCCATTCCCATTGCTAGAAAATTATAGTTATTATAGTTTTTGGCATCGAACTAATATTTTTTTATCAAGCAGACGTATTCGTATGTATTCTGTAGTTTAGTTGGCAAAGAGCGATGACCAATGGACCAGAGGGCCTACCGCGAACCACGTTCGACGTGTTGCCTCCCTGTCAGACTTACGTACGAATTTATAAGTGTGACAGAGAGGCAACACGTCGAACGTGGTTCGCGGTAGGCCCTCAGGTCGTAAGTCGACTCTTGCTAAAAACGATGTATTTTTTTTATTTTTCTTTTCTTTAGGGATTTGTTTGTACCTCAAAAGGAAAGAACGGAACCCTTATAGGATTACTTTGTTGTCCGTCCGTCCGTCAAAAACAATTCTACATACAACCGCTCTGTAATCCGGTTCGGCTGTGTAAACTGCCGGATTATAATATACTGCCGTATTCGAACTTTAAGATACGTCAATTAATAGGATCTTGAAACGATATGGATTAGATGTGTCAGTGTCAAAAGTGGTGTTTTCGTTTGAAGAAACATCACATTTGACACTGACATATCTAATCCATATCTTTTCTAGATCTATTAACTGACGTATATTAAAGTTCGAATCGGGCCGAGAGCCCGGGTCACCTGAGTCGCTACCTACAGCCGGATTACAGGTTATGCAGGATTGGCGAACGTCAGAATACCGAGCGCCTACTGTGTGGTATTGTATAAGTACCTACCTACTTTTCAGCTCAACAGAACATCGAAAAAGGGCACACACATAATTCACGTTGCAACTTTAAAATGTCAATAGGTATACCGGGTGTAAAATTAAACTGTAGGCTGTACTCCTCATAGTGACCAACATTTGTTAAATAACTTGTGGTTTGATGTTACAATACACTTTAAAAAATATTCTAAGACGCAATGTATTGCGAATTCTGTTATGTTTAAGGCGTGACAAGCAACGTCAATCACAATGATATGGCGTGGCGATGGCGTCCATTGAAGATAATATTTATTTTGTATGAAAAATAGTTAATAGTAATATAGTATAGTATATAGTGTATAATAGTCTAAATACTTCATAATTTTAAAAGTTGTTGAAGAAAAGTGTCACCGTTTGGGGCGTACAATCTATGTTTTAATTATTTGCTCATGTTACAGGCCACACCCGGTATATCTATTAAGTATAAGGTAGGTAAAAACGCCTATTAAAACCCCTAACACAAACTCCACTAGAATCGTTAACAATTCATTCCCCATCATTACCATACACTTAAAACAAACACTTAAAGGATAACAAAACCGAAATTCCGATGCAAATCAACTCTCAGCGCCATCTCTCGCCGCAAACTGTAACTAAATTAAGCGTAACGCGTAAGACGTAATGAACCGGTAACAAACCAGCTTAAATTGCTCCCTTTGACTCTAGGAACATCTATAGACTTAAGTAACTAAGTAAAGCTCAATTTACATTGGTTAAGTCGTCGCGCTCTTTAGGCTCATTTACGCGTAATACGCCGGTATCAAGGCGTTTGATGTGCAAAGGAGGTAAATCAGGTGCTTTCGGTCGAGATTGTATGCTAATGGCCCGTTTACAGCGAGATCGTTGATTAGCAGGTAATGACGCTACTGGGGCGACCTTGACGGTTTGGAATAAGAAAATGATCTTAGGTTAGATAAAACAGAAAAAAAATGTTTGTCGAAAATGATCAAAACTGATATCCTTTCAAGTATGGTCAAGGCGCCTAGCCTAAAATTGTACGTCAAGGTGGCTGACCGTGACGCACTTGTACAGTGGAACCTGGATAATTGCAATCTCAAGGGACCGGCCAGTTTTTGTCAATTAACCAGGTTTTTCATTTAAGCAGGTCGTGTCAATTAACGAGGTTCCAAAAATCGTTGTGTCAATTATAGAGGTTTTCATTAATAGAGGTTGCGTTCTGACAAATTTCTTTTATGGAGGTGCAAATAACCATTTAAAGTAGATTTACACGCTTACGTTCTGGGTTTCTGGTCTATATATTGCTTCTGTCTATACTTGCACTTTTACACTACATTAATTACCACTTTATTTTCTTATCATTTGGGTTTAAAAAATTCCCTTGAATTGTAGAAGAAAGTTTTATTAGAATGTAGAAAGCATACTTTGTTTTTTATTGATCAAAACTATTTCACCTACTACAGGCTGTGATAGATACCCAATAACTAAATTAAATTCTGGATGGAGATATAAATAAAATGATCATTGCTATTAAAATATTGTTTCTGCTGTCTACAACTACCTACATTATTTCAATTATAGAGGTAATAAGCAAGACTCGTTTCAATAATAGAGGTAAAAACAAGAGCAAAAATGGCGGATTTTTTTTGCACAGTGTCAATTATAGAGGTCTTAAGTTGCGATGTGGTCAATTATAGAGGCAAAATTACGAAAAGCACTAAAATCTAAATTGCAATTATAGAGGTTCCAAAATTTCAATTATAGAGGTCTTTTGGTCTCAAGGGACCGGGACCAGACTTTTGGTTGCAATTATTGAGGTTTTCCATTTATGCAGGTTCCAATTAACCAGGTTTCACTGTATAAAGTATTATTTATAATGCTTATTTTCATACGATAAATTATTTGTATTTATAATTATGTATAGCGGCAGTAGCCACGAAAGCTAAATGTAGGTACCGGTTCAAATCCAGCCTGAGGAATTGCAGGTCTTAATTGTATTTTTAGTACGGGAATACCTATGATATATACTTTAGATTATAATTACAAATGTCAGTATTAATTGCTAATAAGTATTGTAAATATGTTTTATTTCAGATCGACTTGTTTAAGTTAAATCAAGGCGTATAATGAAGGATATAATATGGTAAAAATATTTTCTATCAATGAAATAATTTCAGTAGGTAAAGCGGTGGGCTGGTATCCCGGAGACACGAATTCGAGTCTTGCCTAAAACAGTGTTTTCCGCTTTTCCTGCATTTCTAAGCCAATAAATCATTGTCATAATCAATATAATCATACTCATTCATTCATTCATCTCAGCCATAAGACGTCCACTGCTGAACATAGGCCCCCCCTTGGACCTCCATTCGTACCGGTTGGAAGCGACCCGCGTCCAGCGTCTTCCGGCGGCCTTAACAAGGTCGTCCGTCCATCTTGTGGGTGGACGTCCTATGCTGCGCTTGCTAGTCCGTGGTCTCCACTCGAGCACTTTTCGACCCCATCGTGCATCGGCTATCTCTGCGCGCAATGTGGCCTACCCATTGCCACTTCAGCTTGCTAATCCGGAGGGCTATGTATCATAAACATTAGAGTCTTTGAATTATTTTAAGTTTTAATTGCTTTTCTAAATCTGATTACTCTTCTACAAAGTTAAGAGCCCATTAACGTGCACACTAGCGCCACTGACTATGAACTCAAAACAAAAATGGCCGTTTTAACTTTGGACGCATAGATTGACGAATCCAGCAACATAAAAACTAGTTTGAAGTATTCAAAAGATACTTGAATACAAAATACAGTACGTAGAGGCCCCCTTTTTAAAATATCTGCCGTTAAATTTAAATAATCACGATTATTTAGCAGTGGCGCTACTGCCGTATTCGATCTTTAAGATATTCACAAGGGACGACACGTACTAGATCCATTTTAGATACGTTATAGTTTAGATATCAACTAGTTCTCTTTTGAAGCGCAATTCGGGCAACCAATGTCACTTTTACGTTAAATAGAGTAAGATATCTATTAGATGTGAATTGGATCTCTAAGTCATATCCTGTGGAAATCGTTCAAGAGTATCTCCAGAATCGCGCAAATGTAAAATTTAACAAGTTAGATCTTAAACATATCGTTATCGTATCTTGTTGATGTCTAAAAGATATCTAATAGATGTCTATTTCAAAATCCGAATCGGGCCCCTAGTGTGCACATTGATGGGCTCTTAATGTAAATAGTTTTGCCGGTAAAGCGGTAAACTCAACAAAAATACGGGTAACCCCTGTAAACACGCACGGGGCACATAACTTCGTCTAACAAAACGCATTCGATTAAACTGAACAACTAAGTTGTACTTTTAGCCTCGAGACACGTTAATAAAAAAGACTGTCAATCTGTAACAGAATTTATATATTCTTTAAAGATGATTAACATACATAGATAGATGATGATACATGGTGTAGCGATAGTAATTTATTTTCAGATTACAGGGACTAGCTGGGAGCTGACAGTCCAAAAGAAAGGAAAACCAAACAGTAATTAAAACAATAACAGACATAGAACAGCTCGTAGGAACAGAGACCTAATAGAATAAAATGACACAAATAACGCTAAGACGCGCCTATTAGAGACATAGACCTAAATATTTTGTTGACTTGCCGGAAGGCGCAGCGTGGGTAGACCCCCCACAAGGTAGACTGCCGACCTGGTAAAGGTCGCGGGAGTCCGCTGGATGGCGCAAGACCGGTCATCGTGGCACTCTTTGAGGAAGGCCTATGTCCAGCAGTGGACGTCCTCTGGCTGATATGATGATGATAATGATGACCTTCACTTGTTGACACAGGCAAATTCAGGAGATGTGAACACGATCAACCCTTGTATTGGAGGCCAATAAAAACTTTTGTACATTCTGACATCAAAAGGATACACCCACCACCTAAATTAATTATTTATATTTTTTGCACTATAAAACATTATACAGTTACAAAAAACTACTAATACCTACAGTTACTAAAAAGCTACTAGTGAACTTTTCATAGAAAACTAAATGCCACACGATATTCTCTGTCAGTGAACCTTTCATAGAAATCATGCTTTGTTTAATGGCGTTTCCGACTGCAGTCTTAAACCATCCACTGGTCTCTAACATACGGTGAGCGTGCAAGTTGCAATTTACTCTCCACTCGCTAGTGCACTCGCCACCTGCGGCAGATAAATGCGTTTGTTTAGCTTCATTATGCCAGTACTGGGAGTGGCAGTAGCTAGTAGGTTTAGTTATGCTTCGTATTTACATATATACATGCCGTAAACTCGGGTTACTTTGACCCAATGGAGGGTAACTTTGGACCACTTGAAAACCTTATTTAAAAGGGTCTAATAATAAACATAATAATGTCAAATGTTAGCTAAAACTAACCTCATGGCATATTTCCATAATTATTGTGCAATAGTATAATGTGGACAGAGTAAATCTCAATGGCCAAAATTACCCTCCAGGGCTAAAGTAACCCGACTTTACGGTGTTTAAAAACTAATTAAATTGGCTTTTTTATCACTACATTTATGTATGTAACAAAAGTCCCTGCCGCGTCTGTCTGCCGGTCTGTCTGTATGGTCGCGATAAATGGTCGCGTATGGTGCTATTAGTGTAAAATTGTATGTTGCCTTTTTCTTTTCTCTTGTCAACTTTCTTTTTGTCTCTTGTTATTATTTATTGTGTCACAAATCATGTAAGTTGTGGTTGAATAAAGATTTTATCTATCTATCTATCTATCATAAACTCAAAAACTGCCGGATCGATTTTCATGCGGTTTTCACCTATTAGAATAGAAAGATTTTTGAGAAAGGTTTAAGTTTAGGTGTAAGCCGTGGCGGGTCAATAGAGAGGCCTATAAAACGCAAACGAGATGATAAATAGTCTCATGCAAGCATGCTAAGCAATGCATACTAAGCAATGCATGCTAAGCAATGCATACTAAGCAATGCATGCTAAGCAATGCATATAAGCAGTGCATACTAAGCAATGCATACTAAGCAATGCATGCTAAGCAATTACCATCGCCCGTGATCATCTGCAACACCAGACGCAAGTGCATTTTCAACCTTTAAGATTCCCGAGTATGCTCTTTTCTTGCAGATTTGAAGGTATCGGTCGGAAATACCGCGGGCTACAACCCACGACCTATTAATTATTTGACTTTTGTAAGAATCTAAAATTATAATCAGTATTTTGATTGCCCTGTCTCAATCCAGAGCTCTGAAGAATAACATAATTATCAAGTTTAAATGCGGAGTCAGTCGACCCGGATGGAGAAATCACAATTAAGTTATGTTCACTCGCAGCGTAAGTTTGCTGTCATTATGATGTAGTGATATAGGTTGAGAGACGGACTTAATTGGAGCTACGTCATCAATGGCCATGTCAAGTGACCCAAGTGACCAGCATGCAAAGAGATGTCAAAATAAAATTAACTGTCATTATGATGAAGTAGATGTAGTATACTCTGAATCTTTTAGGTAGTTAAATAAATGTAAATAATGTGTTTTTACATTTTCGGGTACTAGAAACATTTATCGTAGACCAACCAAATAGAAAACTGCCTGGATTCTTTCATTCATCGTTCTAGCTTTAACCTATTTCATCAAATCGTGTAATGTTTTTTTTTATCTACTAACTGTAGATAAAAAAAGGCTAATCATTCGATTTCGTTTTAGGTTCTTTACGTATTACATAGGTACCACTGAATCTTGCAAAACAGTATCTAGTAGTGACTTCAATAATTTAAACACCTAACAGTTTTAACCCTCCCCGCATTCTGCGCTCACACTAAACTTTAAAATTAAATTAGTCAAAATGCCAGAAGTTCTCGTAAATGACAAATTTATCCAAGTTGGAGTAATCTTGGGGATAATGAACATTGGAGGGGTAGCGATGGGCCAGTCGAGTTATCTGATTCGAATAATCCGAATCAACCTACAGATGAGTTGATTCGAATCAAGACTATTGGCAATCCGAATCAACTCGGCCACTGAACTGACTGGTAACTTGGTATCCGATCCGCTGACTCGGCGAATGAATCGCCAATTCACCAACTCTCCGAGCCGAGTCAACGCTACGCTAAGGCCATTCAAAAATAAACCTTAATTCGATAGCCCGAAGGTTCTTTTTACAACAACTGCCGCTTGATTCGCCGTCTCAATCCGAGTTGACTGGTACTATGACCATTCAAAAATAAACCTTAATTCCGTAGCCCGAAGGTTCTTTTTACAACAACTACCGCTTGATTCGCCATCCCGAGTCGAGTTCACTGCTAGTATGGCCATTGAAAAATAAACCTTAATTCGGTGCCCTGAAGGTTCTGTTTACAACAACTGCCGCTTGACTCGTTTGCGGCTCCGCGGCCCGTGACCTTGTCGCGAACCACGCAAACCGTCGAGTCGAGTCAGTTCGAATTTCAACTCGGATCAGTGGCCGAATCGATTCGAATGATTCGAATCGAAAAAAGTGGACTCGTCACATCGCTATGGAGGGGTTACATTATCGCCTAATGTACTTGTAATGATATTGAGTAGGTAGAAATCAGCTTAGAGCATTCGATGACAATGAACTTGAATGTGTAGGTACTGTTGCATAACTGTAATTTTAACCACATGTTTCATTAATTTAAATAACTGTGTTAAGTTGTATTTATCATTTAGAGTATATTTTGATGCAACCTTTAAGTTGTATCTTTACGAACCGATACGATCTTCAACCTTAAAAGCTCCTCTTCACGATGGGCCAACGCCAACGCCAACGAGGGACGCAGCCATGCGGTAGAATGAGATAGCAATATCACTTGCTCCCTCTTACGCATAAATGCGTCCCTCGTTGGCGTTGGTTTTGGCCCAACGTGAAGAGGAGCCTTAAAAAAAACCGGGCAAGTGCGAGTCGGACTCGCGCACGAAGGGTTCCGTACCATAATGCAAAAAAAAAAACAAAAAAAAGAAACGGTCACCCATCCAAGTACTGACCACGCCCGACGTTGCTTAACTTTGGTCAAAAATCACGTTTGTTGTATAGGAGCCCCATTTAAATATTTATTTTATTCTGTTTTTAGTATTTGTTGTTATAGCGGCAACAGAAATACATCATCTGTGATAATTTCAACTGTCTAGCTATCACGGTTCGTGAGATACAGCCTGGTGACAGACGGACGGACGGACGGACGGACAGCGAAGTCTTAGTTATAGGGTACCGTTTTACCCTTTGGGTACGGAACCCTAAAAAGAGCGAGCGTACTATAATCTTAAAGGCCGGCAACACACTTGCAAACCCTCTGATGTTGTAGGTTTCCAATTATAAGCGATGGTGATTGCATACCAATCTTGCCATTAGACGATTCGTTTGATCGTTTTGTCTCCTATATCATACCTCAGTTAAATGGTAGACCTAAGGGATAACCTTCATGCTTGATAAATTACACCGTATGAAAAATTTTACTCGGCGTTTCTCAAGCTTGTTAATTTACAACACAATTATTCCACGCCCATCCACCGCATATTTCCGGAATATTGTTCCATTTATATCCAGTGCAGGTAATTCCGGAACACGTGTCCCGGAACGATCTCGATACGGCATATATATTGCGAGCGAAGCGAGGGGTTGCCTAGCCGTAAGCCGTAACCCCTTGACTTATGTTGGGGCATTTGGAGTTTGGGAATGCGATCGTGATGTGACACTGATTTAATGGTAACATTGTTCTTAAAAAAAATGCATTTAAATGTATATATATATAATTTAATTTCAGTATCATTACGTTATTTGTCATAGTAACAATCAATAATTATGATTTTCGCTAGGGATCTCATGCTATAATAGTCACTTTTGTGACCAGGTATGAAGTTAAATTCTTTGACCGCAGTACATAGCATCGGTAATCGCGGATGTGAAAAAATATCTTGATTGGATACCTTGAGATTGATTCTAATTTATTTATTTGTTATGGGGTTTGACAAGCTCTTAACGATTGTCTTGGCGATTGGCGCGCATCTCACGCACTCCTTAAAAATATAATTTTCTTGCAAACCGCCCCAGATATACTTACGCAATTTTTTATGATTTGGAAGGTCATTGAGCAGATGAATCACCTGATGGTAAGCGCTTGCCGTCATCCATGGATACCCACAACATCAAAGGGGTTGTCACATTGTAACGGGTGTGACCTGTAACATGAGCAAATAATTAAAACATAGATTGTACCTACTCCTCAAATGGTGACACTTTTGTTCAACAACTTTTAAAAAGTATGAAGTATTTAGACTCCCTATTTTTCATACAAAATAAATATTATCTTCAATAGACGCCATCGCCACGCCATATCATTGTGATTGACGTTGCATGTCAAGATTGTCAAGCCTTAAACATAACAAAATTCGCAATACATTGCGTCTTTGGATAACCTTTAATGTGTAACAAAAATCAAAGTACAAGTTATTTTCAAAAGTCGCTGAACAAATGTTGATCAGTATGAGGAGTACAGGCTACAGTTAAATTTATTGCTCATATTACAGGCCACACCCGGTATATAGAATGACTATTAGTAAGGTACGAGAAAGATGGAAGAAAGTTATTAATTTCAAATCAAAATCAGATGTCTAAGGTTTTAATGCCGCTCCTACAATCACGTCCTGTCGACTGAGAAAGGGCTCGAAAGAGTTTACGCGGAAAATAGAAATAAAATCTTTAAGGAAAATCCGGGTTTTAGAAGCAGGGTGAATTTGGTCTACAGATCAAAGCACATTGTGTTCGCTTGAGGCTGCTGAACTTTGAAGTGGTACCTATTCAGATTATAAAACATGATCTTGATTTGACATTCTTCTTCTTATGGTGCCGTCTCCTGCCGGAGGTTAGCTATCATTAGGGCTATTTTCACTTTTGACGCGGCAGCTCGAAACAGCGATCTGGTGCTCATCATGAACCAGCACCTGAGGTTTTCGAGCCACGAGGTACGTCTTCTTCCACACTTTCGTTTTCCCTGGACTTTCCCCTGTATTATCAGCTGTAGGAGGCGTTATTTGTCATTTCGTAATACATGACCAAAGTACTGCAGTTTCCTGACCTTTATAAGTAGTATCTATAGGTAAAATGTCTCTTTTCTTTTGCACTCTTTTCTTGATATTACCAAAGACTAATATTAACATTATCATTAGCACGGATTAGCATGGATTAGCAGGCTGAAGTGGCAATGGGCAGGCCACATTGCGCGCAGAAAAGATGGCCGATGGGGTCGAAAAGTGCTCGAGTGGAGACCACGGACTAGCAAGCGCAGCGTAGGACGTCCACCCACAAGATGGACGGACGACCTTGTTAAGGCCGCCGGAAGACGCTGGATGCGGGTCGCTTCCAATCGGTGCGAATGGAGGTCCAAGGGGGAGGTCCTATGTTCAGCAGTGGACGTCTTATGGCTAAGATGATGATGATGAATATTAACATCGAATCGAGGCGGATTTTAAAATTCCGAATACCGCTCTTAAGGCATCATTGTCGATCCATTGTTTGTTCAGATATTTTTGAGCACCTTGGCCGCTCAAATATTTCTGATGGCGTCTGTACATATAGTAATGACGTACTCTCGTCTATGCGTAATCAATTGTATAATTATAGCCAAGAGCGAGTAATCGTATTACAAGCAATATCAAATTACGCTTAAGGTATACTAATTCAGAATCGCGCAGGGTGTTAGGCTGTCAGAGTGAAATGAGTAGAGTAACATTGATTAGTCAATCTTGAGTGAAGTCAAATGCATTTTTAGTAGTGGATATTAATTGGCTACATAGTTCAATGACGCATAAATGGACGAATATTTCCAAACAGAAAAAAATATAGGTAAATAGATACCTAGGTACAATCGGGGACATTCGCGGTGAACCACCTTAAAGGCAAAAATCATTTAAGCGTCTTGCAGACGGTCAGGCGATATCATAAAAGTGATGACCAATAGCATGGGACTTAAAAATGTGGGTGTTGAAAGAAAAGGTTAGCTCAGGTAAAGTTTATTGTCGTCCGTTGTCCTTGTGACGGACGATATTTACAAATTAAGATAAGGAATCCAAAATGCATCCTAATTGGTTATCTTTATGGGGAGGCGAAGCTTAGCCTAAATAACAACAACTAATAAACTCTCCTTACTACCTATTGTTTATCTCATTACCTGTTTTTACCCTTTTCATTATTAAGATAAATAATCCTAAATGCATCGTAATTGGTTATTTCTATGAAAGGCGGAGTTTAGCTTGCTCGTAAGGATCGAGGTAAAAAAATTCTAAAGTAGTTTACCAAGAATGTCCCCAATTGTACTCATTGAATGTGCTTCACCAAAATATCACGACAATTATACTTAGTTCGTAGGTTTCTAATAGAGCCCGACGGCTAATCCTATTCGTGCCACGTGCCACAACCACCTGCATAAAAAGTACAGTACTTCGGTTACTGAGTGCCAGCGAGTCGAACGCTACTGAACCAGTCTAAAATATGTCATCGAGATGTGTAACAAAGGCGCGTTATCGGAGAGTGCAACTACACTGTTTTTTAGGGTTCCGTACCTCAAAAGGAAAAAACGGAACCCTTATAGGATCACTCGTGCGTCTGTCTGTCCGTCCGTCTGTCACAGCCAATTTGCTCGGAAACTACTGGACCAATTAAGTTGAAATTTGGTACACATATGTAAGTCTGTGACCCAAAGACGAATATGTAACGTCAACAAATGAATTTTAAACATAAGGGCTACTTTTGGGGGGTAAAAGATAAATTTTAAAAACAATGTTTTGCAAACTATGTCGTGTTACATATCTAACGAAAGAGCTCATTGTGAGAATCTCAAATATATTTTTTTTATAAATTTACAATAAAAAATTTAGAATTTATTCAAGAAATAAGACAAAGAATGACCATTCCCCCCCCTCTATCTCCGAAACTACAGGGTCTAAAATTCTGAAAAAATTACTCATAATAGTCCTTTACCTAACGATGACAGGAAAACCTGTTAGAAATCTACAGCCAAGCGTGAGTCGGATTTAAGAACAAAAATGCGGTTTAGGTTTTTTAGGGACACAGCCTTAATGGTTTAAGTGAAACGTGATGTAGACAGCTATTTGCGAAGGCCCTAGACCGATATCCGCATAAGGCCGAAGGCCCGAAGCGTCCCGAAGAGGCGTGCCATTCCGACTCACGCTTGAAGCTAACTTCAAGCATGAGTCGGAATGACGACAAAAAATGCGACTATAGTTAGACCGTAAAAAGTCTGCAGCGATTTTGATAGCCCACGCAGTGCAAGTGTCATATTAAACGTCAAACTTCTATGAAATTATGACGTATTAATAACACTTACACTGCGTGGGCTATCATATCCGCTGCAGACTTTTATTGGTGGGACTATAGGCTGTATCTGGCACACAGCCGCATTGGTATAAGTGTAGTACTGATTGATTAGGTTACTATTGTTACGTGTTTTAAAAAGCACTAAACAGGGTGGCCAAAAATTAACTAAGTGTATTCCCGTTGCCAACGTGCAACCCCCAAATTGCGAGGAAAAATTTGGCTGTTTCATACATTTTGGCTGGTCCGTTTTCTACGGGAGGATACATTTTTTTTCGCGATTTCGGGGTTGGGGTCCCATAGTAAAAGTTGTAAAGCTCAGTATAATCCGAAAACCTCCCCGGCTACGGGAATGCACTTATTTTTTGGCCACCCCGTAGGTATTATCTCTCTTCGGCCTTTTAAAACACTTGCGGAAGTTGTAGAAAGCGTGACTCGTCGGACGCTCCGAGCTATCAGCCCTAGGCGGAGCTCGGTCTTCAGTCTTCGCATTTGGACACCTTGTACTACTGTTCGGCATTTAATCTTCCTATCTAAGCTACTTTGCATAGTTGCAGAGATGATATAAGCCACCACGCCAGAAAACTTCATGTTACATCTGGTTTTTGATTGACCCATTCGGGTTTTTCAAGACGTTTCACTCACGTCACGCTTGATGTACAAAAAAAAATTGTTGAAAATTGTGTGATGTACGGAACCCTTGAAACGCGAGTCCGAACTCGCACTTGACCAGTTTTTTTTTTAGCGTTGGACTAGCCCGCGCTCAGGTGCCAAATAGAATAATGAAGACCCTTTTTGCAGGTAAGTAGCACGTGCGGTTTTACTTAACAATAGACAATAGGATGAGCCATCGGGCTCTATTAGAAACCTGCGAACTATACTTACTTGATAAATGCGACTTGTTGGAGAGAAGAAAAGTGGAGACATGACAAACTTACGAAAGCATTGTTGCTTAAGCCAAAACAGTATTTAATTAGCCACCAATGCAAAGATATGATAATGAATTAATTATAGTGATCGGATCCTTACTTTATAATATTTATTAAGTTACGGTGTTGCGTGATAAGTATACAAAATTACGTGTCTTCCTCTGAACAGGAAAAACCTTTTCCAATCCGCTTAGAGCGCGGAGATTAGGTATATGTATATTCGTACGCATCTATGGTATAACTAAACATAGTCACAAATCCTGGTAAGGATGTATGTTATTTATGTGTGTGTGTTACAAATATTTTTCCTGAGTTATGGATGTTTTAAATCTTTATAAATATTTATTTTTTTAGTTGTATTACCATTATTTCCTGTGATCAAATGTTGTATTCAACAATTAAGTTAGTTTAGCATTGTTTGAATTGTATTTATGTTAGTTTTTAAGCAACATATAATTATTATTTTATTATTGATTGATAAAACTGTGGGCCTGGTGAATGTATAATCTGATTAAGTACATAACATAAATGTGTGTTAGTTTTGTCTGATTGTTTTCCAAAGGTTTTAATAAATAAATAAAACCAATTATTGGTGTAAGGAGGCGTAAAAAACTACTTCTTCACTTACACTTTGGCTAAATCTCTGCTAACACTATTACAGAGTTAGACGAACCTAATTACGATCTAATACAATCTAAATGAGATCATTTACTAGATTGGTATCTATTGTTACATCAGCTGGAATAATTATGTGCGTGCTTTACCTAACGTTTATATAATATAATAACATAATAATATATGTGATTACAGATTATAATTAATTCCTGTTTCGTAATGTAATATAATACTCTCTTTATATATTTTCATCTCAAGTTAGGTTGTTTATAATATGAATATAAAACTAAAATATAAAAACACTTACAAAACAATAAAAAATACATATGAACACATTATCAAAAACCTAACCTAGGGTGCCCAGCAGCGGGGCAAGGTTCAAGCTACTACCGGTGGTCAGGGATGTGACCACCGGTGTGAAATTTAAGGATTTCAGAATGAAAATGTTCAACTTTAAATCTAAAATTCTTAACTTTAGATTTATTATTGTTGTGATATGACTGCGACTCACACACTTACAAAAACGTTCAATGCAGCTAATTATAACAAAATACAGTCAAAGATGCTTTAAAAACCGGCAAGTGCGAGTCAGACTCGCGTTTCTAGGGTTCCGTACATAAGTCTGACTCACGCTCGACTGCACATTTCTAATAGGTTTTCCTGTCATCTATTGGTAAAGAACTATTTTGTGTATTTTTTTCAGACTCACGCACGCACAGACAGACGCACGAGTGATCCTATAAGGGTTCCGTTTTTTTCCTTTTGAGGTACGGAACCCTAAAAATCGCTAAATTTAAGTTTAAACTATGAAGTGAAGTTCTTATCAAAGAAACCTCATAAACAAAAGTATCCCCAAACCACGGTACACCAACGATACAGAAAATAACACTATCGAACTTATCATTAACGTTAATTACTTGTAGTTTACATACCGGGTGTGGCCTCTAATACGAGCAAAAAATTTAACTGAAGGCTGTACTCCTCATACTGACCAACATTTGTTCAGCAACTTTTAAAAATAACTTGTGGTTTAATTTTTAATACACTTTAAAGTTTATTCTAAGACGCAATGTATTGCGAATTTTGTTATGTTTAAGGCGTGACAAGCATCGTCAATTACAATGATATGGCGTGGCGATGACGTCCATTGAAGATAATATATTATTTATTTTGTATGAAAAATAGGGACTCTAAATACTTCATAATTTTTAAAAGTTGTTGATCAAAAGTGTCACCGTTTGAGGCGTACAATCTATGTTTTAATTATTTGCTCGTGTTACAGGCCACACCCGGTATAACAGATGTTAAACATGGAATATTACTAGAATGATTGTAATCTTACATTTCGTTCCCGGAAAAGGTCGCCAAGAGAATGCGAAACACGAATATCACGAGATAAAGGTATGGTTTGACAAGCTGTCCAATCGAAGGTCGACTTTGATTGACACGGAAAACGTGACCTTACGGTTTCCTGTTGTCTCTTATATGGGGTAAATGGGACAGAATGATATGAGATCATTGTTATCACAGCGAATTTTAGTAATGGACGTTAACCAAGAGGTCGATATTGATATGTCGGAGCGTGACTCACGGAGGACGTATTGCAGCGTTACAGTTCATAGTTAAAGACGCCTGTATAAAGTCGATTAGCAATGTTTGGCTACGTATTACTGGGTTGTAACGAAATTCATAATGTTGCGCAGAGAGTAACGCCATCTATTGGCGTGTTGTTGAACTAAGATGACAGGCAGAAGACTTTGGAACGTCAAGAGGTTTCTCTTGGGTGAACGTAGGCGCGAGTTGGCAGTTTTTGTCGTTATGTTGGTAGACCGGTCGAGCAGGTTTGCCAACTTGACTTCGAGGTGGGAGCATACTGAGTTAGCTGTGAAGTAATACATTGAGATACTACGCCCACCCGCCATCCTGTACACACCCCATGGTGCCCCTCCGTCAGATATAATAAATTAGTATGGTTTTTAACTGGGTTTGATACGACTTTACAGATACAGATATACAGATCTTTATTGGTAAAATAAGTACATACGATTATTACAAGTCGTTCAGTTCTTACGTTCTTTGACGATCGTATCGGTGATTGGCGCGCACCATACGCAAGTCTTTCACCTCATTTCGCATGCGCCGGAAGTTGTAAGCGATCTTCAAGGCCGTAACGAAATAAGATCAAAATCGAAACTACCTAATTGATAAATCTGAATCGAGGCTTCTGGTTGATTTAAAAAAAAATCTTTGGTCATAATCGCTTTTCAGTAAAGCATAGAAAGAAAGAATCATACTGTATTTTTGTTATGCTTACCTATAAGTTTGACTTAGCGTGCATAATAACGTGCATGCATAGCATGCAGCGTGTGTTGATCTTAGCTTAGTCATGTCATATGATTTAGCGCGCATGTCAACTAGGCGCCCAAGCTTAGTCGCAATCCTTGTGAAATTGACGGATCTCTGCCATCCGTAACGCTTACCGCCATGCGAGATCGATGGCCGCAGATTTTAGGGTTCCATTTAGACCTTTTACGCGTTATTTCAATCTGTCTGAGTGGCTTTTATTCCATTCCGGCTATATTATTCCAGAAGGACGCGTAGTTTATTTAGACACTAAATGAAGATATAATAAAGTCTAATCTTTTTGAAAAAAGATACGAGCAGAATGGACTATTGTAGAAGGGGAGGGCGATTCGAACTTTATAATCCTGATGAAACGATTATGAATATGATTAGTCATACGTCAGCATATAATGATGATATAATATATAGTAATGTTTTTCAGATTGCCGCCGAGATGTCACACAATTCGGCCAGCAGTCCGCGTGCGATGGTTTCCAGTAGAGGCCGCGGCACGCGCACCACGAACGAGCTGAAGTTGACTTAACCTGCAGCCGCCCAGAGGCCTATAAAAGGTCTCCTAATCCATTCTATTTTGACTGTTCATTTTGACAAATCAAAATCGATTTTATCTTAGCAAGTGTTGACGCTAGAGGATAGGTAATGGCGCGATCGCAGCTGGAAAAGTTCATAAAAAATAGACAAAGTTCACACACTGAATTGCAGACCGATTAAACTGTCAACGAGTCTAGAAGGCAAGGGCTGTATAAAGTTGCGAAGACGTCAAATCGAGTGCAGTACAGTCAGCCGCAGCCGAACTACTTACAAGTTGGAGTCGGTTCGAAACTTTAAGGATTACCCGAGGATTCTTGTAGATCGAGGACTAGCAGTTGTAGCTATAAAAGAAGAGGCTATTCTTGCAGCCATTATAGATACATGCTCATAAATCATTAGATACTTATCTGAACATGACCGAAACGTTTTGGCATCCTTAGCTGTAAGTTTATGCATGTGACTGAAATAAAGAAATCATAATGGCTATTATCAGGGTAGCATGATTATATAATTATGTTTATTAATTTAAACTATTAATGCTCATTTAGACAGGTAGAAAACTTATTGGGAGCGGGAACTCTATGTACCTAAAATATTTTCATCTTCGCCACTTAGATGGTTGGCAATCCTCAACTGTGCGTTTCTCCAGAAACTTCCGTCCTCGCATAGTCAAACTGTGAAATTAACTATCGCCAAGGTATTTTCGGACCGATACACGATCAGCCTACAAGAAAAGAACGTAAGTACTCTTGGTGAGTGTTACCAAATAGTTGCATATAACCCTTTCGTTTAAAATTTATTAAGGACTTTTTGTTACCTGGCCCCAATTTCACATCGGTGACAGGTGCGACGAATTGTAAAATCACTATTGCTGACGTCACAGGCATCCATGGGCTACGATTACCACTTACCATCGGGCGGGCCATATTCCTGTTTGCCACCATCATTGTATTATTTAAATAAACTTTATTATATCGGAAAAAAACAGATATTTCTCCTGCGAAGTTTCTGACAATTGTCAAAGATTTAGAAGAATTGTAGGTAATTCTTGACAGGTAATGAGTTATATGTCGTTATTTCGTGACAATTGTAGTGTTTCTTGTGACAATTGTCATAAACTTAGCAAGAGAAATATCTGTTTTTTTCCGATATCATGAAGTTTTTTTTAATAATACAATGATCGTGGCAAACAGGAATACGGCCCGCCCGATGGTAAGCGGTAAACGTAGTTCATGGATGCCTGTGACGTCAGCTACAGTGATTTTACAATTCGTCGCACCTGTCACGTTGGTGAAACAGGGGCCTGGACACCTTTTTCCTAACTAATACTTTTCTCAAATATTAAAAAAACCGGGCAAGTGCGAGTCGGACTCGCGCACGAAGGGTTCCGTACCATAATGCAAAAAAAAAACAAAAAAAAAAGCAAAATAAAAACGGTCACCCATCCAAGTACTGACCCCTCCCGACGTTGCTTAACTTTGGTCAAAAATCACGTTTGTTGTATGGGAGCCCCATTTAAATCTTTATTTTATTCTGTTTTTTATTATTATTTATTATTTATTATTTATTTATTGGAAAACCAACAGCACATGAAACATATTAGCACTATGTATAAAAATCGAAGGCCAATTATAGGTTTTTAGTATTTGTTGTTATAGCGGCAACAGAAATACATCATCTGTGAAAATTTCAACTGTCTAGCTATCACGGTTCGTGAGATACAGCCTGGTGACAGACGGACGGACGGACGGACGGACAGCGAAGTCTTAGTAATAGGGTCCCGTTTTACCCTTTGGGTACGGAACCCTAAAAAGAACCGTCAACCGGGACATATTTCATGCTAACGGGGGGGTTGCGTCAGGGGGAGGGGGTGTGCGTAAAGCATCATACCTAAATGTACTACATTCATAAAATGCTGGCTATAATTTGTTTGTCTTCCCCATACATTAGAACATAACTTAACCTAATCATTAGTTTATTAACCTTTTAACCGCCAGCAATTTTTGATCGAGCGTGCTCGTGTCGCCACCGGCAGTAATTGTACCACGCAGAGTAAGGTTGGCATAGTTACGGGAGTTATAAATGTGCTGTAAAAACCAAATCAGATTTTTGTCTTATTTAGCAGACTGTGGCGAAATGAGCTGGATATTGTAATGTCTTATATATCAGACTCTGGTGGTTAAAGGGCTAATAAGAACTCTCGCGCCGGGAAACTATATACCTGCCAATTTTGAACCGCTCTATACCTGCCAATTGAACAACAATATTCAAAAGCCAAACTTTAAAATATAAAGTTGCAATACTTGCAATGTCAAATCGAGAGGAGTACAGTCAGCTGCAGAACTACTTACCTACAAGTTGGAGCTTTGAACGTCCTCAAGACGAAACTTTAAGGATTACACGAGGATTGTTGTAGATCTTGGAAACTGCACTTGGAAAATAAAATAGAAAGTTAGTACCTATATAAAATAAAATGGGGTCCATTTTGTATATGGAAAACTAGGAGGTTGTAAAATTTAAACTATAGTGAGACAGATAGATAGATGGAATACTCTTTATTGGCACACCTCAGTAAAAAGATACAAAAGAAAAGAACAATTGATTAAATGTAGAGGCAGACAACAGGCGGTCTAACATACACATAGGTACATAGGTACCTACTAACATTAGACTAAATTCACTTGTTTTCAGTCACTTGCCCGACATGTTTCGGAGAGTCTAGGCCTCCTTTCTCAATCACTAACAGTGGGAGCAGCATTCAGTGAAAAGCGAAGCACCCGCGGCCGTCGTGAACGCGCTGCTCGCACTGTTAGTGCTTGAGCAAGGAAACCTACGACGCGATTCGGGAAATGCGATGAAATTAGAGATTCACTAGATATGAAATAGTAAGGATATGTGACGTTCCGCGAGTAAAGGTACCTTATGGTAGCTGACGCTTACGTCGCATAGCGCCGCAAATAGCATAAGCGCCAACCGCCAAAAGGTACCTTTACTCATGGAGTACATCGTAACTCTACAATCTATCAAAATAAGATCAAACATAGAGAAATAATTAAATCAGATCAGAATCTCGTATGAAACAGTATTTATGATATAAACTAAATTAATAACTTTAGGATAATTGTAATTATAGTAACCCGTGTTTCTACAGCTTCTAATTCGATAATCCGCTTTCCACTGAACAAGCAAATGAATATCCCTAAATCACGTAAACCGTTACCATTTATAATTCAACAAAGTTACCTGGGAAGGACTAAATAAGCCCGAAACTGTCAGAGTAACAAACAAAACTAGCGGAACAGAAAACCTCAGAGCTCCTAATGTCTGTGAAGTTTGTGTGGGAGTTAAAAAGGCGTAAATGTGGGGATCTCGGGGAGTTATAGTGTGTTTTGGGGTTTGTGGTGTTAGTAACTATGGGCCCGATTCGGATTTTGAAATAGACATCTATTAGATATCTTTTAGACATTCCCAAGAATCGATAACGATATGTTTAAGATCTAACCTGTCAAATTTGACATTTGCGCGATTCTGGAGATACTCTTGAACGATTTCCACAGGATATGACTTAGAGATCCAATTCACATCTAATAGATATCTTACTCTATCTAACGTAAAAGTGACATTGTTTGTCCGAATTGCGCTGCAAATGAGAGCTGTTAGTTGATATCTAAACTATAACGTATCTAGAATGGATCTAGTATGTGTCGTCTCTTGTGAATATCTTGAAGTTGGAATACGGCAGATAGTGTGTTTTGGGGTTTGTGGTGTTAGTGACTATAAATTACATCCCAGAGTTCCAGCATAGTCGAAAAAGCTATACCAAATATAATCATCAAATTTTGGAATTCACGGGCCTACAAATCCCGGTCTTTTGATAGGCTTGCCTGGGGATATAGATCCAACACGTAGAGGCCCCTTGGAGAGCTTTAATGTCATGTAGAATCATCAAATTATTATTAATTATCATTCTTCTTTTTATCTAGGTAGATTCAATTTAGTTAAAAAGTGGGTACCTATGTATTAAATTATATCAATATTAAAGAAATTTTCTTTCAAATTTAACTGAAACTTTTATAAAATTTTAATTGCCAAACCAATTACACTATTAGGTGTACTGAAACTTATCATTATTACGGCCCCGACACTATCATGGATACTGACATTACTTTGACGGAATGAAGTTTTTAGTGATAGTGTAGGGAGTGTCATGAAGGAATGACGGCAAGTAATGAAGTTTATTTTAATAATTTCCGCCAGTATTGGAGTGATGTCAAAGTAATGATACTAGAAATGACATTATACTGACAGTGAATTGGTTAGAATGATGGAATCAGAAATGACAATCAATCATCAATTTGACAGGGTTACTAAGTTAAGGTCTTGTTACAAATAATCAAGAGTACAAATATAATATACTGATAGTTATTTTTATAACATCAATCTAATCACAGAAAACTATTACGCATATTATAAATGCTTTTATTATATTTTTATTGCTTATTTTATATTACCTATACTTAATACTGTTAGAAATAATTTTAACGTTAACACACATGTCGATATTTCGCGTTATAATCAATTTAAAGTTCACGGTGGAGGGATACAACTTTCAAATATTAAATGAAAGGGCGTACCCATCTTAAAGGCCGGCAAGGCTAATGCAACCCCTCTGGTGTTGCAGGTGTTCACTGGCGACCCGCTCAGGCGATTAGTTTCCTCATTTACCTCAAAAAGCATAAAAATATAAAAAAACAACATACAAAAAATAAACATTCCGTAGGCACCATACAATTACTCATTACGGCCGTATTCGCACCACAAACGTTATGAAATAAGTAAAAGAAAATTACATAGCGGCTAAAACAAGTCTGTATACACAGATGAAAAGAATCATTAAGTTGCAAACGAGCTTCAACTTGGCTAGCTTTGGACGCAGCTTAGTTTAACAAACAGTTCACTTAACAAACACCGAAATAAATGTCATATCGGAAATAAGGAAAAAAGAAAAACTGTTAAACACATAATTATAAAATGGTTAATTCACTTGTAAACCACTCCATTTGTCTTCCCGCCGCTCAATCAAATTAATATTATACTGAAAATAGGTGAATCAGTCCTTAAGTAATAATAAATGATTGTTTTAATGAAAATATGGATGAATAAGCGGCACAGAGAAGAGATAAGTTTGGAAAAAAGGTTCTAAATTGTAAATCATACATTAGCCCTTAGGAATTGGCTTAAGCCTATGATGCATGTTATCTCATAAGGGGTCGTCCATTAATTACATCACACGTTTAGGGGGAGGGAGGGGGTCAAGAAAATGTGACATATTGTGACATGGGGGAAGGGGGACAAACAAACTTTGTGACGTCACTTTAACTTCATCAGTAACCGAAAATTTATTGAAATTATTTTATTCGCTGTACATTTAAATAACAAGTTTTTAAAACGATAATCGTTTTTATTTGTTTAATTTTCTTTCCGAAGCAGTTTTGGGTTATAAAATTACTAATATTTATATCGTCAAAAATATTTTGATAAAATATTAATAATACTTAGGTACTTACTTAATTCGATTTGGCGATTTCGTAGAAAAAATGTGACGTCACACTAGGGGGGAGGGGTTTGCCAAATGTGACCAAGTGTGACAAGGAGAGGGGGGGTCAAAAAACCTAGAAATTCGTGTGACGTAATTAATTGATGACCCCTAAGTTAGTGTTAAGTATATTGCTATACCCTTACATGGTTCATGTGGAACTGTACTAGTCGTTTTTAAGAACTGTATACTAATATGAGTGCAATAAACAATTCTGATTCTGATTCTATAATCTCAAAAAATTTAATAACAAAATTTTTAAGGGTCCATATAAGTTGCAGAGTATAGGTTTATTCAAAATAAATGCTTTTGACTGTGACTTAACCAATTGTGATGTTTCAGATTGTTGTCTGTAATAAATTGTCTGGTCCTGTATCCATGCATGTGTCTCTTTATTAGTTAACATTTGCGTAAGTACAAATTTAAGTTATTTTACAATAACAACACAACACCTCGAAAGGATGGGTGAAGATCGGGCAGCCAAAAGGGTCTACTTTGGTCGACCAACTGGGCACCGCGTCCTGTTGGTCGTCCTAAATACCGTTGGGTAGATAAAGTGGAGGCAGATCTCCGTGAGCTCGGCGTCGGCGAAAGCTGGCGGGATACCTCTCTGGACCGATCAAAGTGGCGTGCTCTTGTGTGTGGCCATGACTTATTTTAGGTCACCGCGCCAACCAAGTAATAAGTAAGTAAGTACATTAACAATCTGGCGGTTATGTTCGCTGTGTGGTGGGGGCGTGACTGACCGCACTTGTAAGCGGCGGATAATTAAAAAGTTATGGCGGCTCGCGGCTGCGTTTCATTATTGCAATGCGTACAGTTAAGCTCTCTGAGACCCTGGGCAAAAAATGAAAATCTAAATTTCTTTATAATTATTTATGCTCTCTATTGATCATACATTAATGCGAGCGAATAACGAAAATACAAATTTCTTTATGCCTCTATAAATTTACATTTTTCGCAGTAAGATCTCAGAGGTCAACTGACATTGGCACCAAATCAGAAAAATTGCATATAACGGGTTAGCACTGATTGACTAGCACGTTACCTTTTCGCGGATTAGCAAAGTAATATTTTGGTATTAATTAATATGGATTTCTGAATGAATCTATTCACCAAATCAGTGTCGTACTTATTTCACGTTAACTAAATCCAAGTTTATAATTACAGGAGTGTATCCCGTTTAAAGTTACTCCCATTTGTTGGACACCCGAGTACCTACATGGTAAAATTCTAATTTAACTTCATCCCGAACTCCGGTGAATTTGAATCTGGTTAGTGCCCTGGAATAGATGGGAAATGGAATTATGTTCAACAGTTGGACAAAAGTTGCTGTGAAATATAAATGTGTTTTAATTTCGGAATGTTGGTTGCAAGACTTGCAAGTGTTGCATTGGCTTAAGGTCAATTTCCATTTCAATTCTTTATTAGTTCATCACAGGTACATAAATAGGTGATAACTTAATATTCTAAGGAACAGCCATGATGTGCCTTTTGGCGTACGAAATAATTTCTTATTATTTATTTATTTAAACTTTATTGCACAAAGTATATACAAAAATGTACAAATAGCGGACTTAATGCCAAATGGCATTCTCTACCTGTCAACCATAGGGCCAAACAGACATCTACAATTATCTAACTATATACATTTTTTTTTACATTATTTACATGGGTAATGCGATTGGTCCTATTCTGAGTTGATTTTATTGTTCTGCATATATAAGTAACAGGTTGGCCCAAATTTTTTTAGCCTACTTTAGTGTCCCACTGGTGAGCATAGGCCCCTGCTTTCATCCACTCGACCCTGTTGAGTACTTTCCCGCCAAAATATTTCGATATTTTTTACTTCGTTATGTTTTTCGTTACGTATATTTCGATGCCGCTATACAAAAACTATGAAAAAACGCAACAGAAAAGTAAAATTATTTTGGGGCACCATTTTTCCTACTATAGAAATAGAAAATATTTATTTGGCATAAAAACATAGAAAAAGCTCATTATTTCGAGTAGAATCATCTATAAAAGTTTTATTTTAAATTTTGTTGCAAGACTACTCCCGTAAATTGTTACACCTAAGTAATACTTATTGTATTGTATATGTCCTATATTAAAGGTTAAGTATTTATAACCTAAACGAAATACAATTGATAACGTCTATCAACGCCACGTTTCATTTCTTATCTTCGTTGTAACACAAACGTACAAATGTCTCATAAAATAATATTTCTCCCTACTCGCCACAGTTTAGGAATAGTTAGCGTAATCTATTTGAAGATTTAAGAATTCACGTCTCATGTTTATATAATATATAATAGGTAAGTAACAGACATACTGGGCCCGATTCGGATTTTGAAATAGGTATCTTTAAGACATCACCAAGATATGATAACGATATGTTTAAGATCTAACCTGTCAAATTTGACATTTGCGCGATTCTGGAGATACTCTTGAACGATTTCCACAGGTTATGACTTAGAGATCCAATTCACATCTAATATATAACTTACTCTATCTAATGTAAAAGTGACATTGATTGCCCGAATTGCGCTGCAAAAGAGAACTAGTTGATATCTAAACTACCTATATAACGTATCTAGAATGGATCTAGTACGTGTCGTCTCTTGGGAATATCTTGAAGTTCGAATACGGCAGACTGCCTGATCCAAGCTTTAAGATACGACAATTAATAGATCTAGAAAAGATCAGTGTCAAAAGTGGCGTTTTTGTTTGAAGCAATTTCGCATTCGACACTGTCATATCTAATCCATATCGTTTACAGATCTATTAATTGACGTATCTTGAAGTTCAAATCGGGCCGTAGGCTCAACATAATGCTATGCTGCAAAAACATTCAGAGTTGGAAAAACACGTTATATGTATACTCAGACAGACACGGGATATCTCAATTCTTGAAGCAGAAAAACCCTTATCATATTTGGTATGCAATTCGTTCCGTTGGCTGTAATTAAAAATATTAATGCAATAAAAACCTTTGTACACCCTTTTCGGTCTATTTTAAACGAGGGAGCATCAAATTTCCAAATAAAAAATAGTGATGGTGAGCCGTCAACGTAGCATATGGATGCCTGTAACGAAATAATGTTGCCGACCTCTTAAAATTCGGTACATTTCTTTTTCAAGATGGATTACTTTAAACAACTTCTACTCTGCTAGTGCTAGACATCTAGTGTAATAAATATATTTGAAACGAGACGACACTCATAGTTATCATAATAAAATCAACTGGTAGGTAGTCCTCACCAAATAGAAAAAGATATACCCATACAAAACATTATTATATTAAAACATTTTACTAAAATATATCGTAGAGGAGAACGTGATATTGCTTGTGATCGCATTGAAATAAAATGCTTTTGTGTAAAATCTAAAATGCAATAGCAATATTAAGGGTAGGTAATATGATATTATTCTTATGAGCATAAAGTAAATAAAGTTTTAAACGTGTAATATCTGAATAAAGGTATTCAAATATTTTTGAAATCGGTCAGAACCCCAAGTGTAAATTTTATTCGATAACTTGAGGCGTTGGCACAAATATTTTTTAGAGTTTGATAGTTAGCATTATATGAGAAAGTTTTTATACAAGAACGTTTTCTACCGATGTATTATTTGAATGTTAATAAAATATTTGTATGAGCAGAACTTCAACCTAGCTAATTCAATGTTATTCTTGTAGGTACGCTTAGTTTTTATATGAATGAAAATAATCATAACACGGGACAAATTAAATAGAACCTTATTTCAATGTGGCACAGACCATTTTCCCTTTATTTGAACTGTCTAGCACGTAACAAATGTTGATACAGCGGGCAAACACAACAACATGAAGTTTTATGTTTAAATCAGTAAGTGTGTTAGGGTTATTATAACTTTACGAGATAATATTTAGTTGTATGTAGCTTAAGTAAGAAGATAACCGTAAGCCGCCGCCGGCAAATTTTAGGTCGGCGCGCACGTCTAGACGGTAGGTAAATACGACGCACCAAGCGTTTACAAAATTACCCCAACACACCTCGTATGGTAGGCAAAAGGAACAAAATAAGCGTTTACATAATTACTTCATAACACCTTGCACCTTTATTTTAAATCAGTCAATGTACACTGGGCATTTGGGCAAATAGGACAGAATAAGCGTTTATTAAAGTACCCCAACACCCCTCGTAAGCAAATAGAGCGGAATAAGCGTTAACAGAGTTACCTCAACACACCTTGTACGGTGGGCAAATAAGTTTTATGTTTAAATCAGTCAGTGTACGGTGGGCAAATAGGACGGAATAAGCGAGCGGCGATGAATTATTCACCGCCCAAACCAATTGTTTACCGACCAGCGGCGGCTGGCAGAGATGGCGCGAGAGAGTTCACAACGCTCATTATTCTTATGGCTCCTCTACACGATGGGCCAGCGCCGGTCACTCCAAGGGACGCAGCCATATGGTAGAATGAGATAGCTATATCAGTTGCTCCCTCTAACGCATAAATGCGTCCCTTGGAGTGGCCGGCGCTGGCCCATCGTGTAGAGGAGCCATTACCCTGGAGCTAGACTTGGACCGGCTGGCCCCTATTTGGATGGTGTTTAGCAAAAATGTGTGAACCCACATTCATTTTTCAATAAAATGTCAACTTTCAGCATACATTTTTTGAGTTGTCATCTTATTGTAAAATGAATGTGGGTTGACACATTTTTGCTAAACACCATCCATTTCACTACTGTGACAGGTGCGACAGTTGTTGATATCACTGTTACTGACGTCACAGGCCTCCATAGGCTACGGTAAACGCTTACCATCGGATGGGCGGTGAAAAACTCCATTTATCGCCAAATAAAAAAATATAAAATGCGAAGCTAATGACAATTGTCACAAGAAACACGACTGTAATGAAGTCGGCAGTAATGTCTCACAGCAATACTGCTGACTGCATTACTGTAGCAAATGTCAAATTTAATGTAAATATAAGCATTACTCCAGCAATATTGCTGATGTAGTTGGAATTCGAACAGTAACCTACCTTATTAACTCAGATTTATAAGTAAGACAGGTCTATAGCAAATTTATTTTATTACCCTTATTTACTCGTACCGACGTCGAACGACACAGATTTCACTATCCCGTCTATATAACAAATGTGAGTTAATAATTATGTGTTCAAAACGCGAAAGTTTTAAATATTAAGTACAGCTTGGCAAAAAAGGGTAGAAATTAAAAAGTGGCAACACTGTAGTGTCGTCCCGTTTTCTTATATAATTTGGTTAGAAAGGGACGACACTAGAGTGTTGCCACTTTTTAATTTCTACACTTTTTTGGCAAGCTGTAGGTACCTATCTTTCGAAGAAAAATTTTCTCTCGCGCTTTCTCTCTGTTTGAGCGCTCAACACTATCTGCATATATATTAAAGGTTCAGGAGCAATTTTTCTTAAAGAATAAACATCTTAACTCACTAGGCGTTCTACTTAGTCGGCGGAAAATTTGAAAAACCCGCATTTTCTACGATAATACCTACAGGTGGAAGTTGCTATTAATTTTAAATTTTCCATTTATAGGGTTGATAATTTATGTCAGAATACCTCATGATTAACGCGCTGGCCACGACATTGCGCGACTGGCTAGGCGACAACTATAGGTGGGAACGAAAGGTCCGATCTCTGTGTCTCGCTCTAACCTATGTTTGTCGCCTCAGCTGAAACCAGTCGCGCAATGTCGTGGGCAGCGCGCTAAAACATAACAACTTTGGGAAAATACATATAGGTACCTTTATCATAATTATCATAAATGTGCATGTTAAGACGCAGGTTTTTTAATTCGTATAATCGGCTTATCCGGCGCACCCGGGTATGTCCTTAAACTACGTCCAAGACCACCGGTGGACGGGCAGCAGCGTCCCTCAAATTCGGTGTACTCGACTGCGATCGCCAACCCGCCTGCCAAGCGTGGCGATTATGGCATTCGCCCCCCAAAGGGGGAGGCCTATGTTCAGCAGTGGACGTCTTATGGCTGAGATGATGATGATGATGATGAATCGGCTTATAAGAATAAAAAACATACTAAAACCATGATTCCCAAAAGCTTTCCTACTTACATAACGCCTTCTAACATTCATTTGTGTGGATATCATTTATTTAGGTTCTTCACGGGCCAGTGACTCCCAGGCCGATTCGAGTTTTAACTATTCGATTTGTTTCCGATAGTGAAACTACTCTGTCTGTGCCAAAAGTGGCATTTCTTCAACCAAAACCGTCACTTTTGCCACTGACAGATCATATCGGAAACATCGAATATCTAAAACTCGGATTGGCCTACGCGTTTGATTAACGATTATGAGCGTTATTATGAAGGGCACTGTAGCCATTATTCCTTGCTAATAGCGGTAGATGAACAAAGGTATCGGGGCTAAGTAAAAGGTCGACATGTTTATCATTATTCGTGCGAGTTTGACGAAACGGTTCACTTGAGAGAAACGGTTTATTATACGTTATTTATAACGGTTTAAAGGATTACTCACGCTATAACGGCCCGGGTCCGAGCCGAGGCGTCGGATGCTTCAGTTTTGTATAGAAAGCATCGCGTGATCCCAGATGACGTCTAGAAAAAGACTCAGAGGCCTTGGCCCAGACCCGAGCCACTCTAGCAATATTCAGGTCTAGTGGGTTTATCCAGCAGAGTTTTTTGAAAAACCGTAGCGCTATTTTAGATCAGCTGCCGTATTCGAACTTCAAGATATTCACAAGAGACGACACGTACTAGATCCATTCTAGATACGTTATAGTTTAGATATCAACTAGTTCTCTTTTGCAGCGCAATTCGGGCAACCAATGTCACTTTTACGTTAGACAGAGTAAGATATCTATTAGATGTGAATTGGATCTCTAAGTGATATCCTGTGGAAATCGTTCAAGAGTATCTCCAGGATCGCGCAAATGTCAAATTTGACAGGTTAGATCTTAAACATATCGTTATCGTATCTTGGTGATGTCTAAAAGATATCTAATGGATGTCTATTTCAAAATCCGAATCGGGCCCTCAGAGGCCGTGGCCTAGACCCGAGCCACTCTAGCAACATTCAGGTCTTGTGGGTTTATCCAGCAGAGTTTTTTGAAAAACCGTAGCGTTATTTTAGATCAAATTACAGTTGTTAAAAATATTATGAAAAGCCATATTTTCGGGGCCTTGTCTGGAAACCTCATTAATTCAAATTTCATAACCTTAAATAATTCTTACCTACTTTATCAATAATTTATTGTATTCCTTATGTTAATAATTGACAATGGTATTTTAAATCAAAGAAATTCTTAACAAACAGCCAAAAAAGTCCGTCACTTTTATTAGAAATGCTTAATTATCGTAATATCAAAGAATGACTCAGCAATTCTATTATATTGTCTCACTAGTATCAATACTAAGCCTTTTATTGTACTTAATTAAACGTTATTAAACAAAAACTGTTAACTCAAAGCTCCAAAATATAACCTTTTTACAAAGTCTAAAATATAAATTACATTTCTCCACATCGTACATTAATCCATTTAATGCTTAATATAATATTCAACGACTATCTCACAATTTACATTCGCGTAAGATTAATCGCGGCGGTGTGACCTGAGCCTTATTAATTCACGAAATTGCCTACTTGGAGAATTCCTCTGCTTATTAACTTGTTATAAAGCTGGCTCCATATACGCATTTAAAAACGGTTCAAGTGTATCAGCTTTTTTGATCGCTGGTGTGGTGGTAGCACAGTTACTATCAAAATAAAAAAGTCCAGTTTTAAATAATTGACCTGATTATGATATGTTATGTAAAGTTCTTTGGTGAATAACATTGTCCGTGACACATGACGTCAGCGTTACGTTACGCGTTACGCTGAATCGAGTTTATAATTTTTCCCAACCTCAAAAAGTGCTCAGCGCCGCTAAAGAAGTTTTCGCTTCAAATATATAATTTGATACATTAAACTGGTTATGGATACTATCTGCCAACTGTCACCAATGATGATACCTACTTTTGCTTGAATATTTAACCATCATCCATAACCGTTTCATAACAAGAAATTACATACATACATTACATATCTGAATCCTGTAAACATCAAAATGTCAATGCAATTTTAAATAAATTTGGGTATTATTTTCTCCGTACTACTCGTACATATTTTTAGGTACCTGTGTGACATTCGTCCATCATTCAGTAAAATTTGGAGCCCCATTTATAACAACTTATGGAAGCTTTTATTCGCGTAACGTAAGTGGATTAAAAAGCTTCCAATTTAATTTCATTCGTTCATTCATTTATTTACTTCTATAACCATTTGTTAATTATATTGTGTTATAAAATTCATACAAACTAATACAATTTCAATAGGTAACCTCAAATTCTTACACTTAATTAAATTATTGACAAATATTTATTTACGGCCAGATTCTAACTTTAAGATACGTCAATTAATAGATTTAGAAACGATATGGATGTGTCAGTGTTAAATGTGACGTTTCTTTAAACAAAAACGTCACTTTTGACACTGACACATCTAAACCATATCGTTTCTAGATCTATTAATTGACGTATCTTAAAGTTCGATTCCGGCAGTTAGTTTCTCCTAATTTTTTTTTCATTCAACATTTATCCTAGTAAACAATGTACGTATCGTCAATCGTAACCACCCATATAACCATTCCAGTCGCAGAATCATCAAAGTGGTAACTAAATGTCAGATGTGTCGTAAAAGAGTCCACACAATGTGTCTAGAATTGTTTCGAAACAAAGTGTCGTCGCCGTGTGTACACTTTTCCGTAACAAGGTGTCGACACATTTGTGTGCACTTTGCGTGCGGTTTGCGACTAAATCTGACAGCAAATTTGTGACAGCAAATGTCAATATAAAATACCTCTTGAAAACCAAGGTTTGTCAAACTACTATTAGTGTCTCGTGTGCTCGTAAGTAATTCTAGTAAGTCATCATGGGCGATGCAAATGATAATAATCGTCCAAAACCATATAAACACCCAACACCCGTCAACCTTTTACAGAAAAGTTTTTAAAGAAATGCAATAAGCTACTTAGGTCAGCCAACGAATGCTCAATAAAGTTGTAGAGGGAAATGCTCGGAACACAATTTTTGACTCTGTAACATGGTTTGGACAAGTTAGGAGGTGAACATATCAAAAGTCCCCGGCCGTAGCCCTTGAGCGGGGGGAAGAGAGGGGGCTTTGAAGGCCCATTTTCCGGTTTTTCGATTATATCTCGGAAACTATGCATCTTAGCGACATGGCCACTTATACAAAATGAAAGTTAATTTAATTTGTTACAAGTTTATTCCGTAATTTTTTTCGATATGTTGAATAGTTTTTGAGATATCCGCTCTTGAAAGTTTATTTAGGGCTCTCAATTTTATCTTGATATATCTACATCAGTGAAGGTGCTAGGCCGTGTATGGTATCGTTTTCGTATAAATCTGGATTGCTGAATCCATTTAAGGTATCACATTGACACCATTCCACAAAATAAAAAAAAATCTTTTTAGGGTTCCGTATCTCAAAAGCAAAAAACGGAATCCTTATAGGATCACTCGTGCGGCTGTATGTCTGTCTGTCTAAATACACAAAATAGTTCTTTACCTATAGATGACAGGAAAACCTATTAGAAATGTGCAGTCAAGCGCGAGTCGGACTTAATGTACGGAACCCTTAATACGCGAGTCCGACTCGCACTTGGTCGGTTTTTTTTAAACTCCTCTTGACGCTTAACCGCTGAACCGATTTCGTTGAAATTTGGTATAGAAATAGTTTGCGTCCCGGAACAGGATATAGGATAGATCTTATAACCAAAATCATCTTTTGAAGGTATGAAAAGTGGCGTGGAAATTTGTACGGGAAATCAATAACCGCTGAACCGATTTATATTAAATTTGGGATGGTCTACATCTTTGATTTAGTTAAAAACCGGGCAAGTGCGAGTCGGACTCGCGCACGAAGGGTTCCGTAACATAATGCAAAAAAAAACAAAAAAAAAAGCAAAAAAAGAAACGGTCACCCATCCTAGTACTGACCACTCCCGACGTTGCTTAACTTTGGTCAAAAATCACGTTTGTTGTATGGGAGCCCCATTCAAATCTTTATTTTTATTCTGTTTTTAGTATTTGTTGTTATAGCGGCAACAGAAATACATCATCTGTGAAAATTTCAACTGTCTAGCTATCACGGTTCGTGAGATACAGCCCGGTGACAGACAGACGGACGGACGGACGGACGGACGGACAGCGAAGTCTTAGTAATAGGGTCCCGTTTTACCCTTTGGGTACAAACCCTAAAAATGATAAAAAAAACATGACTTCAAACCTAAACTTAAACAGTATTAACTTCAAGAAGTCAATTCTGAATTCCCCCTACACCTCATTTCACACTTTTGAAGGATTATTTTTGAGATAACTTATTATGTCCTGTCTCGGGACTCAAAATATGTGTACTAAATTTAAATTAAAACTGTTCAGCAGTTTAAGCGTGAAGAGGAGTTTAAAAGAAAGTAAGTTTATATGTTTTTACTTTGGAATGGTGTCAATGTGATACCATAACTAAATTTGGTACTGCGAATTTATACGAAAACGATACCAAACATGGCCTCGTAGCTTTCCTGTTGTAGAAGTCAAAATAAAATTGAGAACCCTAAATTCTTATTACTTGACCAAACTTGTGTAGAAGGAAAAGGAAAAATAAAAGTCTTCGGCAGGAATATAAGACACAAATATATATATTTTTTTGCGTTACTATTTCAATCATCAAATATAAACATACCTTGATTATATTATTCTAGTGAGATCCTCACAGATAAACAAAAACATTTACTTAAAAAATTATAAGGTCGAAATGTCACGGAACTTGTGAGAGTAATACGTGAAAAATAAAAACTCTTATGACAAAAAAATCTGGACACAATTTAAGAAGCATCCCATTACGTCGAGGAATCATCTGTATTTTTGCTTGTTTCATTACCTCCTTGCTTCTTTTTTTGTCCTTTGTATTCTGTAGCAGTTTGTTAGATCTGAAAATAAAGATAACTTGCGTCGTCACGGATGTCGATTTATAGGTTTTAGGGAGCGCAGAATTCGAAAACGATGATCATTTTATAATCCAAGATGGCGGCTACGTATGTTGTCATAAAAGTCGTCATGAATATCGTTTTATAGGTTTTAGGAAGTGCCGATTTCGAAAATGATGACCAGTTTGGAATCCAAGATGTGTGCCGTGCACATTGTCATATAAGCCGTCATAGATGTTGATTTATAGGAGTTAGGAAGAGCAGATTTCGAAAATGATGACCATGACCAACAAAACGACATCCATGTCGACTTTTAACATAGTGCATGGCCGCCATCTTGGATTCCAAAATAGTTATTATTTTCGAAATCTGCACTCCCTAAAACCTATAAAACGACAGCCATGACGACTTTAATGACATACTGCATGGCCGCCATTTTGGATTCCAAAATGATCATCATTTTCGAAATCGGGGCCCCCTAAAACCTATAAAACGACACCCATAACAACTTTTATGACATAGTGCATGGCCGCCATTTTGGATTCCAAAATGGCCATCATTTTCGAAATCTGCATCCCCTAAAACCTATGAAACGACATCCATGACGACTTTTATGACATAGTGCATGGCCGCCATCTTGGAATCCAAAATGGTCATCATTTTCTAAATCTGCGCCCCCCCAAAACCTATAAAACGACATCCATGACGACTTTTATGACATAGTGCATGGCCGCCATTTTGGAATCGAAAATGGTTATCGTTTTCGAAAGCGGGGCCCCCTAAAACCTATAAAACGATATCCATGACGACTTTTATGACATAGTGCATAGCCGCCATCTTGGAATCCAAAATGGTCATCGTTTTCGAAATCTGTGCCCCCTAAAACCTATAAAACGACACCCATGACGACTTTTATGACAATGTGCATGGCCACCATTTTGGAATCCAAAATGGTCATCATTTTCTAAATCTGCGCCCCCCAAAACCTATAAAACGACATCCATGACGACTTTTATGACATAGTGCATGGCCGCCATTTTGGAATCGAAAATGGTTATCGTTTTCGAAATCTGCGCCCCCCAAAACCTATAAAACGACACCCATGACGACTTTTATGACATAGCGCATGGCCGCGATTTTGGATTTCAAAATGGTCATCATTTTCTAAATCGGGGCCCCCTAAAACCCATAAAAGGACATCCATGACGACTTTTATGACATAGTGCATGGTCGCCATTTTGGAATCGAAAATGGTTATCATTTTCGAAATCTGCGCCCCCCAAAACCTATAAAACGACACCCATGACGACTTTTATGATATAGTGCATGGCCGCCATTCTGGATTCCAAAATGGTCATCATTTTCGAAAGCGGGGCCCCCTAAAACCTATAAAACGACATCCATGACGACTTTTATGACATAGTGCATGGCCGCCATCTTGGAATCCAAAATGGTCATCGTTTTCGAAATCTGCGCGCCTTAAAACCTATAAAACGACACCCATGACGACTTTTATGACATAGTGCATGGCCACCATTTTGGAATCCAAAATGGTCATCATTTTCTAAATCTGCGCCCCCCAAAACCTATAAAACGACACCCATGACGACTTTTATGACATAGTGCATGGCCGCCATTTTGGATTTCAAAATGGTCATCATTTTTTAAATCGGGGCCCCCTAAAACCTATAAAACGACATCCATGACGACTTTTATGACATAGTGCATGGCCGCCATCTTGGAATCCAAAATGGTCATCGTTTTCGAAATCTGCGCCCCCTAAAACCTATAAAACGACACCCATGACGACTTTTATGACATAGTGCATGGCCACCATTTTGGAATCCAAAATGGTCATCATTTTCAAAATTGGGGCCCCCTAAAACGTATAAAACGACATCCATGACGACTTTTATGACACAGTGCATGGCCGCCATTTTGGATTCCAAAATGGTCATCATTTTCGAAATCGGCACTCCCTAAAACCTATAAATCGACACCCATCTCGACTTTTATGACAAAGTGTTTGGCTACCATCTGCATGCAAGACATTTCTATTATTTTCACGTACAAAAATGGCCCCCTGTCAACTTCCAACCGAGATTTAATCGATAATTTATTCGATTAATGTTCAGATTAATTCAATTTCAATCTATGTTAGGTCGACTAACTAAACTAATCGTGATTAAAATTTGAGGATTAACTTTTTTTATTCCATTAATTAGTCAAATAAACAGTTAATCTATTAAGTCCCATCTCTGACCACGTCATTTTTACACTTTGAGAATATCTGAAAACAAATGAACACAAGGAGCCATTTTGCAAATCCAGTAACTTTGTTATTACTTTTGACAGCGCGTGTCATGTGTCTACACAGAGTCGACACAAAGTCGAAACATTTGCGACTACTTTGTGACTGCAATATTTCTCAGCCTTAAACCATATTTATACATCATAATTAACAAGTTTCGTAGTATGTAAAGCGTTATTTCTGTTATTTAAGTATAGTATACGCATCGAAGTACTAAAAATGCATCAAATAATATATTTATGAACACAAGCACTGAGAAGTAAACAATTTCATTTCCGGCTAAACTAAAACAATGTGGTGGCGCGTTGATTATATTACTTACACTTAGTTTTTCAAATCACTCGAGCAGTTTAATTCCCCATAATAATTTAAGTCCTATTGTAATATAAATGCAAACAATATATAATTACGTCTTGTAATCCGTTTTAGAGATGGCGTATTAATGTCACTTATTTTTATTTAACTATTTTTCCATCTGACAGTTTCCATTTGACAGGAACGAAATGAACGAATGAACGAATGATTTGGCATAAAGTAGTCGCAAACTAGTAACAATGTGTGCACACGGCGACCACACTTTACGTCACTTTGTGTCATGTGTCGACCCTTCCCCATTTCTGGTAACTGTGTCGACACGGCGACGACTCTGCGACTGGAATTGTGACCGAAACAGACGGTGTCGACACAAGATGTGTCTACACCGCGTCGTAACGGCGACTGGAAATGGTTGTATGGGCAGAGTCCGACTTCGCAAACGTCCATATTCCGAAGCGGCATTCGAAAATTAAGAAGCAAATTTTGATTCATTATTCATTTCACGTTAAGTATGTTAAAGTACCTATTTAACAGACAACTGTGAATGTAACTGCACTCTAAGACTCGTATAATGATGCGGTTGAGATATTTGATTTGGTGTGATTTTGCACACCTCAACAAAAAATATAATATTACCTACCAGAAAAAACAATTAATCAAGTGTCATAAAATATCTAAATGATGTATACCTATATAAATTTATCCATAATATTTAATATTTCGTGATGAATCATCTATTATCAGCAATTTATCGCTTCTCTTTTGTTGTAAATTGGGCGGATTGAAACTTTAAAGATAAGATAAGATTAATAACAACTCAAAATCATGTAATAAAATTTCGAATGCACTCACTCCAGTCACAATCCGAGCCCCGAGAGGACAAATTTAATATAAAACTATGGCCGCCATATTTCAGCCGCGACACATCTGCGCCAACTCCTGGTTTTTTTACTGGAAAATTTTAAATTAGTTCACAAAATGTAAGCAGACATGTTTGAAGGGTAAACTTTAACGCTGAAAGCGTTACCTGATTATGGCTGGGGAAAATGGTTATGTTTTTAAACTTTTCTGAAAAATGTTTGGATTATGATGTTGGTTTTGCCGTTTTTTGTAGGTGGGCACAATATAGGCAATAGCAGTCAGAGAGAAAATGAAGATTAATGGAAAACCGTAACTTTAGTTCAACCATGTTATACGGTACACATACTAAATAGATAGATTTTGCATTAGGTACTTTTAACATTAATTCCAAATTAACTGTACGACTATACGTACACTTTACTTAATAAAGAAAACATGACACTAGCTTATTTACTTACTTTTGTAGCAGAAATGCTTATAAAATTGATAAACGCAATGAGAAACTGGATATACAATCGTATATAATTATTTCAATTTAGTATCTTGGCATTTATTCTCAAGCTCTTTTTAGGGTTCCGTACCCAAAGGGTAAAACGGGACCCTATCCGTCCGTCTGTCCGTCTGTCTGTCACCAGGCTGTATCTCACGAACCGTGATAGCTAGACAGTTGAAATTTTCACAGATGATGTATTTCTGTTGCCGCTATAACAACAAATACTAAAAACAGAATAAAATAAAGATTTAAGTGGGGCTCCCATACAGCAAACGTGATTTTTGACCAAAGTTAAGCAACGTCGGGCGTGGTCAGTACTTGGATGGGTGACCGTTTTCTTTTTGCATTTTTTTCCGTTTTTTTTTTTGCTTTATGGTACGGAACCCTTTGTGCGCGAGTCCGACTCGCACTTGCCCGGTTTTTTA
This sequence comes from Cydia fagiglandana, assembly GCF_963556715.1. NCBI lineage: Eukaryota > Metazoa > Arthropoda > Insecta > Lepidoptera > Tortricidae > Cydia > Cydia fagiglandana. Next base: position 403,595 of record NC_085943.1, on the reverse strand, counting down.
CTATACGACGATCTTGTTTGCTGGCCGTACTATTAGTCCATCATTTGCACTATGTTGTTGATTTTTGACCCACTAGGTATTTGGTTTGTTTGCTTGCCGAGGCTCTGGTAACAGCGCGGTCCACGGCACAACTTTTTTTAGAACTTTTTTTTCTTTTCGGGGTCGATAGAAACGTAGGTAGATCACGTCATGGCATTGATTATCTTTGTTTAACTATTTCCGCGCCAATTCCGTACCACTCCTCAAGATTGCGGGGCCATAAACAAGGGGCTATCACTAAGCCGGCAAAATTGTAAACGTCCGAATATTCTCAATAACTCAACGGCCAATTAGCTGGCAGCTCCAATTCGCACTGGGTTCACAGGCAACGACACGCAGAAGTGATACTAGGGGCCCGATTCGGATTTTGAAATGGACATCTATTAGATATCTTTTAGACATCACCAAGATACGATAACGATATGTTTTAGATCTAACCTATCAAATTTGACATTTGCGCGATTCTGGAGATACTTTCCACAGGATATGACATAGACTACTTAGAGATCCAATTCACATCTAATAGATATCTTACTCTATTTAACGTAAAAGTGACATTGGTTGCCCGAATTGCGCTGCAAAAGAGAACTAGTTGATATCTAAACTATAACGTATCTAGTACGTGTCGTCTCTAGTGAATATCTTGAAGTTCGAATACGGCAGTAGGATGATTTCAAAAGGCAGGGATCTCGGCCGATAACATTATTTAAATTTGAAATTTGACTATTGAAATAAAATCAAAATTCCATCAATTCAAAAATGACATAATATGTTATGTTATAAGTATGGGATTCAGATAGTTATTTCTTGCTATGAAACGGTTGTTTACATCATCTGTCTGCTGTCAAATGTGACATTTGTGGATCAGAATTGTCACTGCAGACAGGTGACATACATATATGGCAAATTGGCAAGTGTATTTACACACGTGTATTTTAATGCCTAATTAACACAACACAACAACACAAGCCTTCTTGAGCTTACTGTGGGACTTAGTCAATCTGTGTAAGAATGTCCTATAATATTTATTTATTTTATTTTTATTAAGTTCAGTCACCGTTGTTGCTAGAGGTACAATCTTTATCTACTGCCCGTCTCTGTTTTGCGCGTCCGCCGAAAGGGATGGGCGACAGAGACAAACGACCGGCATATTTCAACGGCGCGCTAAGTCAGTTTTTGCAACTGCCATCTCTTAAAACTCCGGTAATTACGTTAGTTCCGTATCGGTTAAGTTTTATTATAGTTTAACTTGTCTTTTATTGGTCTGGGGTTTTAAACTTCACTTTTAAGAAGTTGGTAAACGGTTTTTGACTTGTTCTAAATTTAAAGTCAACGATTAGGTTTCTAAACACACGTATTCGGAAGTACGGGGAAAGGATTCACTTGCTGAGTGTTGGTTAAAGTCTTGACCGAGCGAAAGCGAAGGCGTCTCTTTCAGCTTGGAAAAAAGAATCTTTCGTATGTCTACAGGTCGCATTTCTCAACTGATTCTCATGCAATTTTGTGATCTTCATAATTATTGTGAGTATGAGGTATCTTCATAATTATTCCAATTTTAATAATTTAAATTCAATTTTATTTTTTATTATGACAGGCATGGCGACAGGCCATAAAAATGCGACCATGCTACAACCACAGGTTCCTTTTACTTTAAATATATGAATATTTAATTCAATTTTAAATATGCATAAAATATAAATTATAGTGAATGTTACTATTAAGCAATTTTTTATAATATAATTCAATAAATAAATAAATATTATAGGACATTTTTACACAAATTGACTATGCCCCACGGTAAGCTCAAGAAGGCTTGTGTAAGGTAAGGTAAGCTCAAGAAGAATACTTAAATACATAGAAAACAACCATGACTCAGGAACAAATATCTGTATCATCATACAAAATAAATGCCCTTACCAGGATTCGAACCCGGGACCATCGGCTTCATAGGCAGGGTCACTACCCACTAGGCCAGACCAGTCGTCGATGTAATATGCCTGTACATTACAAAATATATTCCTTAACATAATGTTATCTAATTAGAAAACGCTAATAGTTTACTTCTTAACTATAACTTATTACATTACCTAAACATAAATATTTCCGTTAAAAAATAAATGATCACCACCCCCACATTCCTCATTATGCAATTAAAACCGTAGAACATAAAAATCGTGTGAACAAACAAAATTAACAAGAACATTTAATAACGCGCTAACTGCCCGTAACTGCCTACATGTATCAAGAAACTACGCAACTTTATTCATTCCGACAAAGTTGTGCTGCTCGGGTGGGGTTGACATAAGTGTGTGTAAATTATGTGCTGCACGCGAAGGGTTACGCGTAGGTTTGCTACCTAAGTGGGTTGTACGACTGGTTTTACATTTTATTTTGTTGGTTAGGGTGTTAAATGATTGCAATTACATAAACCCGCAATAAATGAAAACGTTCTGGAACTATTTTTTATTCTTGATTCAAATAAACACTCAAACAACTCAAACAAATAAATAAAGGGGGAGGCCTATGTTCAGCAGTGGACGTCTTATGGCTGAGATGAAGAAAAAAATACAGGTATAAGTTTACAGCTACTTATGCCAAGACACTTATACTGAGTCAGTAGTTATCACAAACATGTATACACTTTTCGAACTATCTCTATGGTCTTAAATTAGACATACATATTGTAGCGATGCTACATATCTGCCTATGATAAATACATACTTTTTCATACAACGTGACCTATACAACATTAGTGTCGCATTTTCGACAGAATAACATACACCAGAGTATGACACTTATGTAAAACTGTAATGTACCTTCTCAGCTGTAGGTTGATTAGCATATACTGCCTCCTGGCTAACCGGTTTCGAAGAAACAAGTCCAAAGAGTATGCCACTCGAACGGAACTTGTCACCCAGATTGTGCAGAGGTTGTTGAACCAAACCTGGCTTCACGTATATCAAAATTATCCTCGTGACCCATCCTAACTGCCCAAGTAGGTCACATCCTAATTTAATTTGTATTTTAGAATCATTTTCGGAATTTTTATGAAACATAAATAGCGATTTTGACGGTGTCAAAAGGTTGAAATTTTTGACAGATGAACTGTCAGAAAATAAGTTACGCGTTTAGTTACCGCATCGGAAGGAAGATATTCTGAATGAAACAATGTAGAAAACAGTAATAAAAAATATAATTATTAGTAATTATTATTAACCACTTAAAATATTACAAGTATTAATGAGCATTGATATTTTTCGAGAATCATTTGATTTAGAAAAGATTTAAGTTGGTTTGACGTTTAATGTGTTGATGTGAATCGAAACGCGACGTGACAGGTAGGATTTTATTTGAGACTGTCACTACACTTACACTTGGAATGGGAATACGCTAGGATGTAGATGGTTTCTAATTAAAGATTAAGAGGAATTGCCTCGTCTCCTTCCGCCGCCTGGTCCGGCTGGTGGGAGACCGATTTGTAAAGTGCGTATATCCCTGTGCGTGAATTGTGCGCGTGATTTACTTAGTGCGTCCCGTGTCGCTGATGGACATGAGCACGGTCGGTGATCGTGTTCCCTGGCGCGCTGTTGCGCGTCCCCGATTTTGCTGAGCGTCATGCTGACGCTGCTTCTACGCCGTAGGACGCGGCCTGGACCTGCAGGCCGTGTGTCGGATGGCTATGCTGCCGTCCGACGACTCCAAGGTGTCTTCGTGCGGGTCCTTCCCGTGAAAGTCCGAGCGCCGCGGATTGTTCTCGCCTTAGCTTGTCACAGCTGGGGCTCGATGAACGCCCGCCGCTGATCTACGTCGATCTGTCTGCTACGCTAAGTTCCAGGATGAAAGCTACACCCGGTATCCGTGAGTGCACTAGACTTTCGTTTTAGGTTTTGGCCAAAACTCCGCGTTTCGCCCGTCTCGCGATCGTAGGTTAAGAATTGCCATAGTGTCACCCCACAGCCGCCAACGGCTTATAGAAACAAATTGTATTTTGAGTAGCGCCCGCCCCGAAGCGGAGTGCCTTGTAATTATTTAGCGGGGTATATTAAATTGCATGTCAGATATTTGATTGTATCTTTTCAATATCCTACCAAGTTCCCATTAACCAGGTTAGAATAACAAGAGGACCCTTGTACTTCAATAGTCCAATGTTTGACGGCAGATCTTATCCGAGGCATTTTTCCCATTAACTATTTAAACATTTAAAACATTATTATTTTTTATACACTACAATGTCACGCTACTTTAAATTATTATACTTTTTATACACGACAATATTACTTAGTTACATAGGTAGAGTTTAAAAACTAATCACTAGATTGAGCTACATTAAAGCTAAAACCCTTTCAACCGAACGTCACTAGTATCCACAGATGGTGAGAGAGGTGATTGAAATAGGAAATACCCTAATAACCTAACCTAACACTATCATCATCATCATCTCAGCCATAAGACGTCCACTGCTGAACATAGGCCTCCCCCTTGGATTTTCATACGTGCCGGTTGGAAGCGACCCGCATCCAGCGTCTTCCGGCGACCTTATTAACAACACTATAAATATCTATAAATACCTAACTCTCAGTGACATACATAATATGTAAAGTAATAAGCCAGTCACATACCTATAGTCCGTTTTTCTAAGTCCAAAATGTATCATAATGTATGTGTGTGTATGTATGTTATGTATCAGTCGCATTGCGTATGTTTTGTCCCTCGCGGACGCACGCGTATAGCACATCTATATGTATAGGATCCTAATACCCTCTATGCTAAACATGGATTTTGCTGTTCTCTTTTTGAAAGCGTAAACATTCTGTCACTGCTCAAGTTGTATTCGAATCTATTTCGGAATTTCAAACGCATCGCTCGTGCTTTGATCACTAACGAGATATTTACAAACTAAACTACAAAATGTATGTTACGTTCTTTAAAAATGTTCGCTCTTTGACATGGAAATGTAAACTTTGTTGCTTTGATTTAAGAGTGATTATTGTACGTCTATGTTGTTTGAGTTGGAGTGGTAATTGAGTACCTACAAAGAGTGTTTGATGTATTGTGTTTGTGTGTTTAAATATTTATGTTTGGATGGCTTTGTGATTGTTACATTGGCGTTATTGTATCGTTACGTTTATGGGATCAGTTTTTTTTTGAGGTACCAAATACAAACACTAAAAAAAGCAAAAGTGTTCAAATGGTATTGGTGCTAAAAACATGCACGGTGAACTTAGAAAGCGAAGCGGAGAAAAGAAAGAATGCAATTGGTTGATTCCCGCACGTCACTTATGTCCGCTTTAATATAAAGGCAGCCTAAAGGCTTTCTTGCCTACGAAATTCTAAAAAACTGCCGTTAACTCTAAAGCTAACATTTAAATTAATGAGCAAGACGAAATTTCTAAACTGCCCTCGTAAGCCCTACAAACTCATTATAATAAGTGTTCTCGACTAAAAATATTCTGCACTTTAAACTTTGAGACTTCAAAAGTCAAACTTTGCGATCGGTCGGGAAAATAATTTTTAAAATGGTATTTGTAGGTGTTTTCCAGTGAATTGACAATAGTTTGAAAACCTCTTGTATATTGTTTTGCTTTCATGACTTTCCTGGGCGGATTTTAAATTATTTTGCTGTCGAATTTTTTTGTCGTCAGATGATAAAATTTGGTTGAATCATAGTATTCCGTATTCTATACAATACTTACAATAATAAAAATAACGCTTATGTAATTTGTATGTACAAACAAATAAAGAATCATTCAATTCAATTCGCTTAAAAACTTGACATAACAAACTAAAATTCATAACTACACATCGGTAACTCGTGGCATTTAGGTAGCACTTAAAAGTTTAGTTTACTTATTTCCTTTTTTTAGTGGTTTCTTTTTCTCGACTCGTACAGGAATTAGTGTTGTTTATTAATTTTTAACTTTGTTTCATATTATTAACTAATTGACCCAAATAATAATTAAGAATAGATCTTTAAGTGCTACCTAAATGCCACGAGTTACCGATGTGTATTCATAAAAAAAACCGTAAAACATCTTTAAACAGGATCGTTACTCTGCTCACCCCACTTGCGACAAACCAGTAACGTCAGGTAGATTAACTACACTGACGGATCGAACCGAAAACTGCCAAAGGCTCAAATTCTATCGCGAAACATGTTGCCTTATAAAACCCCATTGCATTGTCCCGACTGGCGCGTTACTCCACCTCGCAGCAATAGCCGCTGATTGCAGGCGCCCCGCGTTGCGCCGGAACCAGGTGGAGCCACTAAACATGCGGAGCATACAAAAAATGAGCTATTGAGATGTTGCCTGAGAAAAAACCCATTGCAGTGTCCCGACTTGCGCGTTACTCCACCTCGCAGCAATAGCCGCTGATTGCAGGAACCCGCGTTGCTCCAAAACCAGGTGGAGCCACTAAACAGGCTGGGCAAATAAAAATTTCACTATTTTATGTCGGAACAAATGAACTCTTTGTATCGAGAAACATGTTGCCTTATAAAAAACCTGCCGTATCCAGACTGGTGCGATACTCCATCTCGCATATGATATTGATTGTCAAGTCCCGCTGTTTCTATGGCTCGACGGCAGCGCTGACGATTTGCGCCGCGTCGTTACCGCCGATACAATTTGCACATAAAGGCTCAAATATGCCGCTCCTCTACCGCCAATGAACAACACTAAGGCTCCCAACTGACTCAACTTTTACTGGTACTCACTGTACCATGAAACTACCGGACTATAGTCCAATTCTACAACTATAATACTCAACATTTTCTAAACCTCTAGTGTAGATATTTAAAGGATGTTTGATCGAAATAATAAAAAAACAAAAAACCGGGCAAGTGCGAGTCGGACTCGCGCACAAAGGGTTCCGTACCATAATTAAAAAAAAAGCAAAATAAAAAACGGTCACCCATCCAAGTACTGACCCCTCCCGACGTTGCTTAACTTTTGTCAAAAATCACGTTTGTTGTATGGGAGCCCCATTTAAATCTTTATTTTATTCTGTTTTTAGTATTTATTGTTATAGCGGCAACAGAAATACATCATCTGTGAAAATTTCAACTGTCTAGCTATCACGGTTCGTGAGATACAGCCTGGTGACAGACGGACGGACGGACGGACGGACAGCGAAGTCTTAGTAATAGGGTCCCGTTTTACCCTTTAGGTACGGAACCCTAAAAATTGACTTAGCATGCTTCAGCGTCGACGAATTTGTCGAAACGTGCACTGACCCTAAGTAATCTACTACATATTATAAACAAATGTGTACTTACTTTATGAAATTAATAACTTATGTTTGTTTAAGCTATATGCGACCATATTTGACTACTTACTGATTGTTTATTTGATTTGTTTCGCTTAAAACATGTTGTTTATTTAATAGTAATATAAAAAATTACTGTGCAAATGCTGTACCTACCTACCTACTACATGCCATGTCCCGGCCGGAGCTTCCGGCGCTTTACTTTTCTATGACAGATGATCACGTGATGCTTTCCATAGAAAACGAAGCTCCGGAAGCGCCGGCTCGGACACGGCTTGGTCTAACGTGAGTCATCCTTAAAACAACTTTGGCACTACTTGCACTGCATGTGTTATCAAAATTGTTGCAGACTTATCTTGGTGTAACTCTAGGTACCTATCTGTTTTCTGACTCCATATGTAGTCATAAAGTCCCGTTTGTCATGAAAATTGTCATTTGTTTTAAAACCTCGAAAAGTCGGGACTCGGGAACGGCTTTTAGTCAAGGAGTTTTAATGATAAAGGTCCAAATTAATAGTCCATGTTTATGTGCTGGAATAAGGGACATGACGGTTGACGCCATTTGCAAATGAGCGGAAGTAAACGGCACTGCAAAGTTACTTACCTAAATGTAATTTAAAAAAAAAAATTAGAAAATTTTTAATTGTTCTGGCCGTAATTACCAGTTTTTGGACAAATCATAGAGGGTTTATGATATATGCGTCTTTTTTGATTGACAAGAAATGATTTTTAACTTTTTCTGAATATTGGATTTTAACTCTCTGTACCTATCACAAAGCCATTGATTAGATATGAACTATCCATTTTTCTGACGAATATTTAGTTACACTATACAACTTAATCATTTATCAAAGGCATGTATTCAATTCGGTTATTCCACACGATTTTGCGAGGGTCTTTCAGCGAAGCTGCGGCTCGAATATTGAGTTTTTCTGTAAATGTCGCCGATTTAGGTTCAGCCTCGTTAGTAGTCTAGATGCGGAGCATTTTAGGGCTTCGTGAAATACTAAAGAGATTTAAGTGTGTTAGTCATCAGAGAAAAATACTAGTTGAGACCCACTTGTGACCTAAACGCAAAGGCAGGCGTTTTAAAACCAGTGTCTAATGGCTCCTCTACACGATGGCCCAGCGCCGGCCACTCCAAGGGACGCAGCCATGCGTTAGAATGATATAGTAATATCACTTGCTCCCTCTAACGCATAAATGCGTCCCTTAGAGTGGCCGGCGCTGAGCCATCGTGTAGAAAGTCTAAAGTCGATTAATTTCCGTCAACCTTCTAACTTGAAAGCGAATATTTGAAGGGATTATTGTTGTATGCCTATCATATCTAACCTAAAATCCTGGCTATGCGTCGATCATCTGTCTGTCCGTATGTCCATCACAAACATGAAGCTTATTCAACGGTAAATCTCATCTCATCCCAGGTAAATGGTATCATGTCAGTAGAAATATCATTTTCAAACACATACATTTGTATTTATCTCTTTTGAAAGCTGGTCTTTTGCCGCCGGTTTTCATCGCTTGAATCACTAATAAGGAGTCTAAGGAGCGTATCGTTAATTATGAAAACAAGTACAATGGCATAATTTGTGTTAATAACATAACACGTTATGTTTCCATAGATAGAGGTAGGGTCGGTAAAGTAAAAATGCGTGTCGATGTTGACTGGTATTCAAGTAAGGCAAGAAAATTGTGTTGCGAAGTTTTTTTGGTTACGAATCCAGTCTGTTTCCAATTGACTGTCTTATCTTATCTTATTGCTTTCGGGGTCCCTTGCGGATACACTTCGACCCATAGGGATCTTTTCTGCAATCACCCCCTAGAAAAGATCCGTCAACTACTCAACAGCTTTTCCCACCATATCGATGTGCCGGATGATGATAGCTCATGGGTCCTTTAATTCCAGATATCCTGTTCCAAAGTCCTTCATTCCTTGTCTAGCGAGGGCGTGACATTCACACATTAGGTGTTTTACTGTCTCTTCCTCTTTGCCACACATACGACACTGCTGTTCAGGGTTGAAAAAGCCCTTATTATTCCATCGTCAACGCGTCCTACTTGACCATTTGTGTTTGCCGACATTTCCCTTGCTAAGCGCGGTAAGTACGCACAGAAATTAAAGTTGTAAATACATTCAAGAGACTCGCAAATTGTTTCCCCATTAACGATCATTTGCATAAATAGAGTTACACGCCGGAAATTTTGGAGCTCAATTTGACGTTCAAAAATCTGTAATTGATATGTTATCGCTCACAGTACATTTCGCTCGCACTAAGGTTGAACAAGCGAGACATAAGGGCGAGCGACGATATTGACATCGATTTGTAAATGCGAATCGGCCTACAGGATGGAATTCTGTACTTTCTTAACTGGAAGACGGTAGTTAATAAATAAAGTTGGGTAATAATTTAGCTGTAAGTACGTAAGTATTTCGTCTTGTTTCGGACGGTTAGTTAGTGCCTATAGGTGTAGGTGTAGGTGACCACATAGGTTAAAACTAGGTAATTAGTTATATTAAATAATTAAATCCTAAACTGATTCAGAGGAATCGAAATTTCTTTACCTGCCTCTCTATCGCTCAAATATAGATAACGAAATATCAATTTTCGAGTTTCGTGGTAGGCCCAGACATGATACATATTCTGGATTAAATACATAATTATAATAATATAACGTGTATACTCTTTACATCCTTTGATCTATTTCGTGAATATAAATTTATGAGGAGTTCTAAATAGGTACTTATGTCAATTCACGAGAAAATGCCTATATCGTCAAATGTTTTTAGGGTTCCGTACCCAAAGGGTAAAACGGTACCCTATATTAAGACTCTGCTGTCCGTCCGTCCGTCCGTCCGTCACCAGGCTGTATCTCACGAACCTAGACAGCTAGACAGTTGAAATTTTTACAGATGATGTATTTCTGTTGCCGCTATAACAACAAATACTAAAAACCGGGCAAGTGCGAGTCGGACTCGCGCACGAAGGGTTCCGTACCATAATGCAAAAAAAAAACAAAAAAAGGAAAAAAAAAAAACGGTCACCCATCCAAGTACGGCTGCCCTAAGCAGAAAACAAGTAACCCCGTTTTGACAAATTTTTGAGGAGAGCAAAAAAACGTAATTTGTCTTTTTTGTTAGGTATTTGGTCTAAAATGTAACATCTTTTTATACCATTATGTTAAGGGCGATAAAATTAAGCTTATACAGACTTTATTTTTTTATATTCTTGTATATAAAACTTTGTACAGGTATAAAATGTTTTCTGTGTAGTTTACTGCCCGAAAATCTCAGAACCATTCTACACAAATTCAAGTATCTTGTGTTAAGCTTTGAAATAGCAAGCACTCTAGCATCTTAAATACTAAACATATTTGGCTCTCCGCTCAATAACTTTTCAAATTTTCATGCAATTCTAAAGGAAATGGTATCAAATGAAAGCTAATGACATAAGCTACCGAAAACCTATTTTTATTTCTTTCAGCTTTGTCGACTTCAAAATTTCTGTTAGATAATAAAATGCTTGAAAAAAAAATATTTTTTATAGATATTTAAAACTCATTTTCTCTTGGAAAATATACCTTTTTTTGATTAGTAATTGATGTTGCCATCCTCAGACCTTCTGACACATGGTTATTGGTACCGATTTCACCGATTTTATTTATTGCAAGAGATTATTTTGTGATACAATATCCCATTCCTTCAACAAACTCTGTCTTCGTGGATGGGTGGTATCAAACTTCTAAATTAACGTAAATAAAGATACGGTCGTTTATGCCAAAATACGTAGGTATTCGACACTCTCAAGGAAATCAAAATTTAAAGGGTACCTAAGTAAAAAGGTAGTAGAACTATGAAATTTGGTAAGTAATATTGTCTTACACTATATGTATGTTATGTAGTAAAGGGAATAATCTGAAAACTATAAAGTACAAAAAAATAAATAATTTAAATTTGTAAGGTGGGCGAGTCCGACTTGCACTTGAATTTTCAATAGTCCTATTTGACAGATGTCTTTGATAGGAATGAGGCTAGTGCATGACATGGTGAGAGCTGGTGAGTCCATAAAAATCAATATTTGGGGACAATCTTTCACCCGTTGACCTAGCCCCAAATTAAGCAAAGTTTGTACTATGAGTACTAGGCGACGATATACATACTTGCATAGATAAATACTTAGGTACATAGTTACTTTATTTACTATTTAACTTTACTTATGTAACAAAGTAAAAATCTAATTAAATCCTTCAAGTCAGTTTGACCTATTTCTTATAAAGAAATATCGATTCTTGGCTATGTTACCTATTAATATCGTATGTAATTGTTGGTTCTCTTTAGTGGCTAGAGTTAAACCAAGAAAAGTCTGCAGAGATTTTGACAGCACACGCAGTGCAGGTGTTATTTTAAACGTCAAACTTCTATGAAATTATGATATAAATAACACTGGCACTGAGTGTGCTCTCAAAATCTCTGCAGACTTTTCTTGGTCTAACTCTACTAAAAGACTCCTCGAGATTGATCTTAGATGATTCACATTACCACATAACATATGTCTTTATAAAAATTCAATTATTGGCATTATTTCTGGATTAAATATTTCCCTTTTGGTCAATTTTATTGAATCCAGTCAGTTATTGTTTGTTTCTATTTTTTTACAAAACCTTTGGCATGGTTACAGTATGATTATGATTTTCTCTTTCTTTGGCGTAGGCGTCTATCTCATGCATTCTACTTAGTGTTCTGTTTTCATTACTGTAGAAGTGTAGACAATACAGATAATTTTAATTGTTTTAACAACACTTTTTCTTTATACTTAAATCTCACAGACTCTTCACGTGTTAGCCTTTGACACGAATATTGCTAAGCAAATTTGTTTTCTATGTATATGTTTAAACAAGGTACCTTCTGTATAACTATGTAACTAATTTCTAACCTAAATTGCAGATTCTATTGGGAGATACTTGTTTTACCATTGTAATAAACTGATTTGCAGTAACGAATATCTACGCTTAACTCAAGTATCTCGGTCATCTATATGAATTACAAGTATCTCTGTTTAGTTACTTGAATTTAGCGTAGAAATGAGACATATACTTGAATTTAGCGTAGAATACAGGGTCTAAAAAAGATGCTTGAATTTTAAAAACATGAATATTTTAAAAACTACGTATTATTTTACAATTATTTTTTTGGTGAAAGATGCGCCTGAAATTGTAGATTCCGAAAATCCAAAAAACCCGATTATGAAAATTTCCGAGATACTTGTTTTCTGCTTAGGGGAGCCGAGTACTGACCACTCCCGACGTTGCTTAACTTTGGTCAAAAATCACGTTTGTTGTATGGGAGCCCCACTTCAATCTTTATTATATTCCCATACAACGTGATTTTTGACCGAAGTTAAGCAAAGTCGGGCGGGGTCAGTACTTGGATGGGTGACCGTTTTTTTTTTCATTATGGTACGGAACCCTTCGTGCGCGAGTCCGACTCGCACTTGCCCGGTTTTTTCAAACTGCTTTCATTTTACTCTTTCGTATTCTAATATCAATACCCGTTTAATATTGACAAAATAAAGTTGTACAAAAACTGTCTTTGCTGGTTTATTAAATAATTTGACATTGAAGATAATGTTCCAGTAAAAGAAATTTATTCCCGAATAATTATGTACGTATGATAACAGACTCCCGGGCCTATAAATAACTTCATAAAATAAGGTTGCGTATTTATTACGAAAAACTTTATTCATTACAGTCTCTATGAAAATGTGGGCAGATCCGACACGCATGGGTAACTTTGTTTATTCAAGTTTTGAAGAGCAAACTAAATATTATTTTGTACACTGTTCACAATAAATATGGACTGTATATTTGTGTAACGTTAATGGCTGAATGGGATAGGTACTACATATGATTTTTGTAACAATATTTTTTTTATTCTATTTTATTTATTAGACACACAAAACAGATAACATTTATTACATGGAATAATTCTTTTCAGAGCAGGTTTTTGGTTGGGAATGCCATCCAAAGCATGTATGCACATCATGAAACAAATATTAGAGCGAAAACTACAACTATACTAAGACTACTATACAAACTAACTTAATTACACAATAATATCAGGACGTCTTTAATATTTAATGGACTAACAGGCGTACACTGATTTAACCTGTAAGTATGAATTAGAAATGAATTAGTTGATATGGATCTGATCTGTCAGATGTCGTCAAAAAATAAAATTCGCGTAACAATTTTTGCCCAAAAGATAAAAATATGAATATTGCTTACGCAATTTTATTTTTGATTGAACAGTCAGCAGCAGAAGTCGCTATACACTCCAGGTGCTCAAAGAGAGGTAAACGTTTAAACTGTCAAAAAGTTGTTGACTGTCATGGTAGTATTTACTTGTGAGCGCTCAACGTGTCACAAATATGTTAACAGTCGCTATTCATTAATTTCTACACTTACAACAAGTCATTGATACCTTAGCTGTCAAAAAACCAATGGTATCTAAGCGGTCAACGTGTCAAATATATCTGAACAATATGGAAAAATAGACTTTAAAGCATACAAGTATGGTCGAATATTGAATAAATGATAGCCATGCTAATTTCAGGTAAAGCGTTCTGACAATCATCGAAAGCAGTACAGTCTTGTCATCACATACATCTATCTCACGTTTTGCCCTTCAACCATTTGACAGGAGCCTCTCGGTCAACTTACTGCAAACTATTTCGACGAATAGTCAAGACGAATGACACATAGCAAAAGCTAACTGAAGCCGAATTTAGAGCCAATTGTCAAGGCACGTCGTGGTCTCAGTAACAGGCGTTTGCTTTTCAAAGCAGAGACCGCGGGTTCAAATCTCAGTCGTACGCACCTAGAGATTACAGCTATTTTTTTTTTTGGGTTTCATTTCTATTATTAATTTGTGTCTTCTGGTTTTATGTTAATTTCGCATTAGTTTATATAATTTTTGAAGATAATGTCACATGTAGCGTATGTACGACTTTCTATCAGGACGTTGTAGGTTTGAACCCGCAGTGGGCGTTACTTAGATTACTCCTGTGCGGAATGCCATTTGATATTTACTACTCAAAAATTACGTTTGTTGTATGGGAGCCCCACTTAAATCTTTATTTTATTCTGTTTTTAGTATTTCTTGTTACTTATAATAGCGGCAACAGAAATACATCATTCGTGAAAATTTCAACTGTCTAGCTATCACGGTTCCTGAGATACAGCCTGGTCACAGACGGACGGACGGACGGATGGATGGACAGACGGACGGACAGCAGAGTCTTAGTAATAGGGTCCCGTTTTACCCTTTGGGTACGGAACCCTAAAAATGCTGGTCTCTTCGAAAACTGCCTAAATTAAATTAAAGGATATGAAAACAATGCATTTTATTAATTTCAGACTATTAGATGTTTCATACTAACATTTATTGCTTAACACAATCGATATCTAAATAGAAATAGTCTTAGTTTTATTTTTCAAAACGTTCGGGGTTCGATTCCCGAGCTGAGTACACATTTTTTTTAATGTATGAATGCAGTTTTTCGTGTTACTAAAATCGATGACATGATTCCTAAGAAGAGATCGGTGTATATCTTATAGTATCAGATTTTCCCATACTGGCCAATCTAAATGGGCCACCCTGTATAGTATATTTTACTACAATAAGTGGGCTAAATAAATATATTAACATGGTATATAATATGATCAACGGTTTGGAAGAACAGCCGCATATGACAGTTAAAATAAAAAAACCGATCATTCTAGTAGAACCTACTTATTTATTGTATAAGTTTGACACTTAACGATAAAATACTTCTTTAAGAAAGGAGGTATCAATTCGTAGTGCTACAGTATTTATTTTAAAGTTAAACAGATAAAATGTTGATGCTTAGTTACCATTGAAATAACAACTGCTTAGCAACTGGTGGCACCCTGGCTGCTGACGTACGTGATTGGCAGTGCGTGTAGGTATTTATGACAGCAGCTTGAATTTGATTGCTTAGTTACCACTGACTTTTTAACCGTTATTGTCATTGTGATTAAATAAGGGTGTATGTGTTAAAGAAAAACTCAGAAGTTAAGGTATTTGTGACGAACTGAAAGCCTACGTGAAAATGACATCTTAGATGTCCTTATTTTTGTGACGATTGAAGTGTATATGTTTTCTTGGATACCTTGCCCGCTCAGATATATCTGCTGCTGACTGAACTATGGGCCCGATTCGGATTTTGAAATAGATATCTATTAGATATCTTTTAGACATCACCAGGCGTGGCTCACTCCGCGATTTCGTCGCTTTGCTACAGGTAGCTAAAAGTCCATCCGTTCGATACTTCGATCCCAATTTTGGGGTTTGCCATAAGCCGCGCGTGGCGCTGTCGCCACCTAGCGGCCATATCTGTGTTGATGGTGACAGTCTTCTGTAGCTAGTACTATTATTTATTCTGTGACATCACCAAGATACGATAACGATATGTTTAAGACCTAACCTGTAAAATTTTACATTTGCACGATTCTGGAGATACTCTTGAACGATTTCCACATCAGGATTTATGACTTAGAGATCCAATTCACATCTAATAGATATCTTACTCTATCTAACGTAAAAGTGACATTGGTTGCCCGAATTGCGCTGCAAAAGAGAACTAGTCGATATCTAAACTATAACGTATCTAAAATGGATCAACTCGTAGTACGTGTCGTCTCTTGTGAATGAATATCTTGAAGTTCGCATACGGCAGTATGTGTTGAATTGAGATGTGAGAATGAGAGAAAAACCTGAACTCGAGCCTAAATAAAATGTCAGATGAATAAAATTGAGCGTCATAAATGCGGCATGAATGCGGCGATAAACGTCACTAATTTAATGAAAGAAATTGACAGATGCTGAGCGGTATACCGGGTGTGGCCTGTAATATGAGCAAAAACAGGCCACACCCGGTATAATAGTCCTTCACATCGATTTCGATGACGGCGACCTCAGCAATCAAGGGTTATTACCTCTTATGAGCTCTTATATGACCAGGCGAGGCTTGTTCTTGAAAACCCTTTCACATTCACGGCGGTAATGCTGACCGGCTGTGTTGTACTGTACACATACACGTAGAAGGGCTTAAGTTTTTTCTAGTGTCGCGAGGCGGTTTTCCTCAAACGATTTGATGGATTCAAAGGTGGTATAATATCATCATCATTATCATCTCAGCCATAAGACGTCCACTGCTGAACATAGGCCTCCCCCTTGGACCTCCATTCGTATCGGTAGGAAGCGACACGCATCCAGCGTCTTCCGGCGGCTTTAACAAGGTCGTCCGTCCATCTTGTGGGTGGTATAATATAGTGTTTGATAATGTAGCTCTAGCTGACATTTCAATGTCACCCTCACCCGTATACCCCTCGATATTTTTTTATTGCCTCGCTTAATTTTACCCCGAATCGCTCACTACTCCAGTGAACACAACTGTATAAAACTAATCAAAAACCCGCAAAACGTTGATTCACACTCCAGTAATTTCATTGTTGTATCCACTTTATTCACTTTTATTTACCGATAAAAGTTTTCAATCGTGGAATTCTGTTTTCAATAGTTTTTACGAGTATTTTCAATTTAGAACAAATTACTTAGCATCAGTCTGTGTTAATGAATTAGGTACTAATACTTAGTTCAACTGTTAAAAAACTAGGTATTTGATCTAAATTAAATGCTTAAGCGGAAAGCGCCGAAATTCTAAAACGTAACAAATATAAGAGCCTCGGTAGAGAATACCAGTTTGTACCATTTGGAGTTGAAACTCTAGGTCCATGGGGTCCCAGCGCGCATAAGTTGTTCGCAGAAATCACGAAGCGTCTGGTTGACGTAACTGGTGACCGAAGAGCTGGCGGCTACCTCGCACAACGTGTCAGTATTGCGATACAGCGGGGAAATGCCGCCAGCATCCTTGGTACAATGCCTCAGGGGCCTATTTTAGATTTAAGCTAGTTATTAATTTCGTTTAGTTGTACCACTGTATATATATATTGTATGTAAGTAAATAAATGATTTAAAAATGCTTAACTACTTTTCGTAATTGTTCGTGGATTGTATTAGGTACGGTTTTCACTTTTCATGCTAATATCTAAAGTAAGACTTTATAAATAAAAGAGTGTAGGTATGCTGATAAAGTACACACATAATTAAGTTAATTTTAAGCCTAATTTAAATATATTGTATTGCAAAATCATTGCTATAAAGTGAAAGTGAAAAACTATTCGAAAAGTGCTCGACTGGAGACCACGGACTAGCAAACGCAGCGTAGGACCTCCACCCACAAGATGGACGGACGACCTTGTTAAGGCCGCCGGAAGACGCTGGACGCGGATCGCTTCCAACCGGTACGAGTGGAGGTCCAAGGGGGAGGCCTATGTTCAGCAGTGGACGTCTTATGGCTGAGATGCTGATGATGATGATGAAAAACTATTAACTGTAGATAATACAAATGTTATATCGTTTTAAATCACATAATATTATAGTGTTCAAATATTTCCGTGATCGAGATTCGACGACACCGTTTTTCAGCAAAAATGAACGATGATTTTTCTACGAAAATTCAAAAATGTTAACCTCAAATGCATACAAAATGAGCAACATTTTATTGATGCACCGCTGCCTTGCTTTCCATTCCGCTGTCAAAAGTCTGCCACCAAATTCAGTTGTATGGCCGATTGCCAGCAGAGCACTCAAAACTACCACCCTATCCCTAAAGAAATAAGATATATTTTCCTTTGAACACACGACAAGATTACATGTCGCTATATCTCTTTTGAGATTACCCAACTACGAGAAATATACTCTAAGTTTATAGACTTAGAGTTTATTTTCAATTGACAGGGCAATCATGGTGTTTTTCTTTTTAAATTATACGAAATGCAACTGGCCGTAATAATGGGCCAAAAACCGTTAAATCGTTCTTAGTTTAAATTTCAAATTTGGAACGGCGATCGACGGTTATGTAAAGCTGCGTACACAATGTCAGGATCAGTTACATTTTCCTTATTTCTCGGAGTTACACAAGTGTTAACTAAGTGAATGGTTTTGGAACGTTCACAATTTCTTTTTGTCCTGTTGTAGGCATTATTCTTTTTGTTTGTTTGACAGCGACCGGCGGCGGCATTCAAGATTTATTTTCACAAAATCTATTATTGATTTGTAAATACCTACGAGCAAAACGGGCAAATGAGGTAAAAGCGAACGGAAATTAACATGACATTAATCTGTAAGTTCTAACCTACCTCTGGGTCACTTATATAGTTATATATCCCTTAGATATTATTAGGAAATATACAATTTATTAAAAAAAAATCCGGGTGTCCAAGTGGTCTAGGCATCTGAAGCGCGAATACGGTCACTTAGTTGGTCACTTTTTTGGTGATTCCTTGTTACTTTGCCTTGTTGCCTTTGGTTTACTTTGTTGGTAGCTGTTGGTTGGTTGGTGGCTTTCTTCCCTTAGATATTCTTCGGGATCTTTCAGAGCTTCTGTAATTTGGCTATATAAAATCTTTTTTTGGTGTTCATGTAATATTTGTAGTGTGTGTACACTCCCTAATGTAAATGGGTTCTGCAGACGGCTCTAACGCCGCAGTCGATCGTGTTGCGACATTTTGAACATTCTCTACGAGCGGTGAAAATTATTTCCTCTCTCTCAATTTAACATTTATCCCGGTTGCATCTTCTTTCTCTTTCTTATCTTATTTTTTTACCTCCAACCGACCGACGCGACGCATCACAATATTTATGTTGCTGCCAGGTTGCTGTCGGAATGGGTATTTTTAGGCCCAAAATAGCCCAATATTTTTAATTATTTTATATTCTTTCCGTAGTACTGAATCATGTATTTTGTTAACGACATCGTATTATTAGATTGATCTATCAAAAATTAAAAAATAAACCAAAGAACGAAAACCAACGCAATAATACCGCTATTTTTTGTATGAAGATAAAACCGGTACAGAGCCTTGGTTGCTGCCGCTACTTAGTGTATATTCAGCCGAAACTTAATGCTGCTCGTCCGAATGCATTTGTGTGACTGTTTCCCAGAAGAGCTGTTACGTCATTAACAGGGCGGATACCGGCACAGATATATCCATGCAGAAGAGGCTATAGACAAAGAATGGTTGTGGTATTATTTCAAACAGAGTTAAAAATAAGTTTTTTTGCCAAAAGTTTCATGTTTGATACAAGCTTTTGTCGTTGACTGTACTTTTCTTTCCACAGGCAACCAATACTCATCAAGATTATTCTAACAACCCCAAGCACAATTCGGTTGCGTTGCATTATTGTGTCACATAGTTCCCATGGCCATCTCCCGTATCCATCATCAACTCAGCTCCATGGCATCGTAATATTGCATTGGTATCCAAAAATTGTTGGAAAAGTAATTGTAGGTTCATGACAATGAGAACAAAGAAACTGGGCAGTTAGTATACTATTCTATATATCCTTAAAAAATCTCTAAGGCCCCCCCCACATGTGGCGTCTTTCGAGCGTCGGCGTCTGTCCAGCGCTATGGAAAATGACGTCGCTGCGCAGATGCGTCGACGCTGCGTCGACGTTGCGTCGACGTCGGCCATAGAATTGTAGACGCCGACGCTCGAAAGACGCCAGATGTGGGGGGGGGGGGCTAAGCAGTTCCATGAAGCTACACCCCATGCCAGCTTCTAACCTCTCGACACCCAATACAAATACGTTTGCCTCGCCTCTCGTAAGGAAATTGAATACACAATCTCAAATCGAGCCGCGCGAGAAACTCTCGCTGTCGGAGTAAAATCTGTTACGTGAAAATACTTGAGGTAGTTTCAAAGTTGTCACGTTAATCGTTTTCTGTGTTGCTAAATTAATATAATTTTTATTTACTGACCGAGCGTTCGCGAAAATCTATATTTCAGCTTGGCCAAAAATGTTTTCGTATGTCCGGATGTCTCATCGACAGGTCGCAATTCTCAAATGATTCTCATAAATTTTTTGAGCAGCTTCGATGATTAAATGTAATTTATTTGTCGATTGAGAATTTATAAATTTTACAAAATGGCGGAACCACACATAATTCAGCTTGAGACTATCCTCGCAAAAACTACAGCTCACAGAACCACTAGGGCAGCTTTTGGCGAGCTGTTGGGGAGTAACGACCCCACGGACCCGAGTGCTCCCGAGAGTCGGTCAGGGTCTCCGTCTCCGGCGTGTCTTCATCGGTCGGAGTGGACCCCAAGGGGACCCGCAGGACTCTCAGCTCTGGCTTGCCTTAATTGGCCGTCCAGAGAGGAGTCGTTAGAGCTTTATGCTCCAGGGGTGGAAGTGAAAGATGTATAAGACGCGAGTTGGCACAGTGGCTGGTAACAGCCACTGGGTAGAAAGCGGCGCACACCTCTCGACACCCCTGAGCCGCTCACACCGATGTTGCTCCTGGTCGTCTTCGCGACGGCAGTTTCAGGGGCCCATCTAGTCAGCGGCAAGTCACCACCTGCCTCGATAACGTGTTTTAGCATTGTTATGGCAGGTGTCCGGACTTCTCTACAATAGCCCAGTCTCATTGTCCATCCCAACTTCAATCCATAGACCGGTATACTATTCACTTTTTCTACAATAGTCCCAATGCCTGCTGCGACCGGTTCATGGGTGTTTATTATTGCGCCTGTGAACGGGTTCCAGCAGGCGTTCTACATGACATTAAAGCTCTCCAAGGGGCCTCTACGTGTTGGATCTATATCCCCACGCAAGCCTATCAAAAGACCGGGATTTGTAGGCCCGTGAATTCCTAAATAGAAATACCTGCGAGCAAAATGGGCCTTGATAATCGCTCCCATTGACTGGTGCATGCGAAAGTCGTGTGTGAGATCGACAATCACCAAGACGATCGTCAAGGTCATATAAAAACCAATTCAAAATCGTAAAATGTTGTTAAATCTGAATCTAGCCCAAGTCAAGTACAGAAATACCGACAATCCGACTCCCAGCTTACCGCCATTATTTTTTTACTTGTTTTATGCAAAACGCGCCAAGAACGGATTGGGGCTGCTTTGCCACCTCTGACGGGATCATTGTTTTATCTGCTTGCTGGGAAATGCTGAAGTCAAGAATACGACGAGAAAGTGAAAGACATTCGTAAATTACGTTTATCTACATATGAAGATGCGTTAAAACACCGCAAACTATTAGTAGATAAATTTTGTGCAATAAAGTTTAAATAAATAAACTACGGCTAGCAAAGGTAAATAATTTTTTAGAAGAAATTTATCTTCTGTGAATATTTTATCACGGAATAACTAGCGGCTCGCCGTTTATGCAGTTCCTGGTACCCGCTGCAATGGACAGGGTAGCCTAAGATCGTTTTCACATTGTCCACGAAGTAAAATGTATGATATATGTGTTCCTCTGTACTTATTTATGGGTTTAATAATGGCACTCTCCTACAGCTGCTGTTTTTGTCATAGGCGCCTTCCGACATCCGATATCGGAAAGGCGCTTTCCATAAACACATATTAACTCACATTATAGACGGGTCTAACGCGAATTTTATTCAATTACCTTGATTTACCGACCAACCACCAACCAATGTCACTTTTACGTTAGATAGAGTAAGATATCTATAAGATGTAATTTGGATCTCTAAGTCATATCCTGTGGAAATCGTTCAAGAGTATCTCCAGAATCGCTCAAATGTCAAATTTGAGAGGTTAGCCGTTAGATTTAAACATATCGTTATCGTATCTTGCTTGGTGATGTCTAAAAGATATCTAATAGATGTCTATTTCAAAATCCGAATCGGGCACATTCGATATCGGATCGGACAATGTGAAAACGCTCTAAAGGCCAACAACGCAATTGCAATAACCCCTCAAGTGCTGCGGGTATCCAGGGGCGACGATTATTACCATCAGGCAATTCATCTGTTCGTTTGTCTCCTAAATAATATCATTACACTCGGCCACCGAATGATCCATAATTTAACAAGCCCGACACCACAGCCGAGACGGGAATGAAATCAGGAAAAAGTCTCGTAAAATAAGTCCTTAAAAAGGGTGCGGCTAACACCTTCCCCTTGGGAAGTGAGACTCGGTATCCCGTGCGGGTTTTCTTGTCTCATTAGGAAGCTATAAACATTATTTTAAACTACATTGAGTAGCGTAAATAGTGTGCAATTAAAAGGACGGATCTCGGGGCAGAGGAAGACCAAAACGGAGATGGCGAGACGACCTTGACACATTTTGTAAACAGTGGCGGGAGTGTGCATCGGATAGGACCAAATGTCAAGAAGGAGGGGAGGCCTTGGCCCAGCAGTGGTAAAAAAATGCAATTAAAACTGCACAAGGCCATGCGCTTGGCGGGGAACAGAACTCTATGGAGGAACACGGTCTTTGACAGAAGGATATGATGTCAGTATCCTCAGTATTGAGGGACCCACTGAAGAAGAAGCCTAAAAAAGGAAAGTGGTTGAATGTTTGTTAAAAATACGGGTCCATCAAGATAATTGTAAGGCATGATGTCTACTTAGATTTAACTCAGTTAAAATTGTAATAAGTTGGTAGATATTACGATTATTTTAAGTTACAATATATAAATAGGTGATCTTTAGTTTATTGTCATCTTTTGTTTTTATTTGTATTTTTTTAATTCCTATTTTACTGGTAGAAAATTTCCAACATATAAAACAACGGACATACAGACCGGTTGTGTATGTATATATTCTGGGGCCCCAAGTTACGCAAGTTGATTAACTCCTCCATTACGGTCCCGGTTTTTCGCCGTCGCCAGCGATGTTTTATCGGGACTGATTTTTCTTTGGAAGTATTTTTAAAATAAAATGTGGAATTTAAAATGAGTTTGCTCATTTAAGATGGACGAGTAAAATATTATGTAAAACATAATCATATTATTGTGTGGCCAAAATATAATTTGCCAATCCGTTAATGTAAAATATAATATTTATTATTATATAAAAGCCTTTGCCGTTTATCCTGGATTTAATAGCAGATTTGCTTAACCCAATCAAAGTTTACTTCAAATAAAGTATGTCAAACGAATCGGGTACGTGTTGCCAGACTTTAAAATGGTAAGGTTAGAAAAACGTTAGGTAAGTTACGTAATTCTGCGTAATTTTGTATCTTTCAATATAAAAAAGGCAACCAGTTATCAACGGTTTGTTAGATTTCACAGAACTTAACGAATAGAACTGAACTGAACGTAATTTTTTAAACTTATTATATAAAACTCTATAATAAGAATATTTAAAACTCTTAAATAACTTTAACGAATAAAGTTATGAAGAAAATGAGACTACTTCGCCTTTGCCTTTTCATTAAAGGTCTTCCGATCGATGAGTAATTTCCTTAAGAAGGAGGAATTTCCATTTTAAGAAGCTTAGGTCCGGCACGTGTCCTATAGGTAATAGGCAGCTACGAAAACCTCAAGGGAGTACATATTAAGGGACATAATATTATACGGCTCGATTCGGGATATGCACTAGATATGAAATAGTAAAGATATGTGACGTTCCACGGTAAAAGGTACCTTATGGCGGCTGGCGCCGCGATTCGGAAAATTAATTAGAGATTCACTAGACATGAAATAGTAAAGTTATGTGACGTTCCACGACAAAAGGTACCTTATGGCGGCTGGCGCTTACGTCGCATAGCGCCGCAATAATATTGGAGCGACGTTAATAATCGTAAGCGCCAACCGCCATAAGGTGCCTTTATCCGTGGGACGTCACATATCTTTACTATATCGTATCTAGTTAATCTCTAATTCACTTTCTGAATCGCGCCGATAGTCATCTTGTCATCTAAGGCAAACAGGAATCTATAGTTATCGTTAAATTGGACTGATCTTCTCGTTATTAATTTTCTATTACGCGTAACTGTGGCCAATTGCAGTCCAAAAGTTAGCGAAGCGTTAGCGATGGTATCCGTTTCGACTTGGGCAATTGGCGGGCACCCGAACTGCATACATTACCATTGTTAGTAGGTCGGTACTACTTACTTACGTGTCTTACAGTAAGTAAGTCAACTGTAAGTCTTGGGCAGTTGTGTAAAAGTGTGTGACAACCCTACTATGTTCTTGTGCGGCAAACGCCAAGGCGTAAGTCCACTGTTACTTTTTAAACTGTGCTATTAGTAAGAAACATCAAGATTTACAGCTCCAATTGACGTTGCAATTAAATCCCCCAGTTACAGAAAGATCAACGGCTATGATTTACAAAGCAATTGTAGTAAATCACAGATTCAGACCGAATGCTATTAGGGGCAGGTTGCCTGGGATTTAGTGTCTAGTAAGATTAACACGCGACATGAGGACATATTGATCGGTATACATTGTCTGCAATAAAACTAGGTTCAATAAATTGGTTTAAGAATCAGGGTGATTTCTGGGTCGCGATCCAAAAGCACTTTTTCTGCCTCTGTAACTGATCCACATTATTCTTAAGGTGGTAGGTATTTGATTGTTGTGAAAATTGTGGTTAGTGGAAAAATTTATCTAAAACTAAGCAATCATGGTCACCTTTGACATGCGCTGTATGCTGTATTGAAAAGCTCGCAAAAGAAAAAAAAGCTTTTAAAATTAAGTGTCTTAAGAAACGAAATCATGTTAACAATATGAGGTACTTTAATTTAATTCAAAATAAAACAATAAATTAAAGAAATTGTTTCAAATAATCGTCAACCCGCGTTAAATACCGTGTGTGAATTTCTGGACCGATACGACTTTTATAATTTCAAGAAAAGAACGTACTAACTACCACCTTTACGAGTATCTCTCTGGTGTTGCAGGTGTCCATAGGCGACCGCTTCCTACACCTATAATTAAAAACACTTTTTGCTACTGATGTATATTGTGTTATGTGATATAAAACGACGAAAGTACCGTCCGTCTCGCTCTGCTATTTAAATCAAACGAGCAGTGACCAATATCTTCATTGTAACCGTAACCAATATGTAGGTTACAATCCGTACTTGTGATTGCTTTGAGCTTGCATTTCCTTTGCCTTACGGGAATTCGATTGAAAGAGAGGTCTTAGTAGTGGTTTCATTTGCGCTCAGATATGAGACATGTCCGGACACCAAGCTTATTAAGCCATGAAAGCCATTGTTAAATTCAATCGTTTAGAGTATTATCGTGGAATCATAGGCTAGATCAGGGATGTTGCGAATATTCGCATCCGCATCCGCATCCGCGGAACTTCCGCATTATTTTCAACATCCGCATCTGCATCCGCATAAAATAGATGCGGAGCATCCGCATGATATGGATGTCGACCAAATCGGTAACAGGAACATATTAGAGGCGGCGCCGGCGGCGTAAGTGCTAGGTAATTTCGTCATTATATATAACGAAATCGTCTAGATCCCGAAAAGTCGGCCAAGATACTGTTTATTAAATTAAACGCACCTATATTCTTGCTCAAATACAACACGTTTCGTTTATTTTAAATAAGAAAAATGCTAAAAATGTAATATTTGATTTTTTTTAAGTACCAAATCTTGACATCCGCATCCGCATCAGCATCCGCGGATGTGGGGCTTTAAATATCCGCATCCGCATCCGTATCCGCGGATGACAAAAAATCTGCATCCGCAACATCCCTGGGCTAGATGACAAGTTTTTTAATGGTACAGTCTTGTTCTGTGTCTGATCACTTACCTCACGCTACTCGGCCTTTGGCCACGCGTTTCAATAAGTCGCTGCGGGAACAATATCTGACACAATCTTATTTGTAGAGTCATGAGCACGTCACATATTTTTGCAGCCTTCGAAGAATAATATATACTTAGGTATATTGCAGGTGAGTTTAAGAGTTGATCCGGTTTACTTAAGGTTTCTCTACGGGACCCATTGCATTAAGAGGAAACGGGACGGTCACGTATCGAATACAAACATAGTCCACATTTTCCTCCCTCGATATAGACATTATGAAAAATATTTTTTCGTCAAAGTCTGACAATCGTAGGTTTCTCATTTAAGTAACATTAAATTTGTTATCCTCTCTTAATCCCACACAACGATGGGATATATATCTGTACGTATACGTATATCTAACGATGACTTACGTTTTAGTCCTATCGCCCGCGTCCATCTATTTTTGTTACGGTACCCTAATAAAATCGCGATCGATCCCGAGATAAACATCTCCGGGTTCCGTCGACTCACGCAGTAATGAGGATTCCTTGCTAATGACAGAAGAAATGAATAAAGTCGTTAGCGGATTTTCGGGGCAACGGTGAATTATTGCATATTTCGCAAGAGTAGGGTTTTTCTTTTTAATTACTAATGGGCCAGTAAAATCTATACAGGAATTGGGACCGAAAAATGTTAATGGCTTTGACCTATTTTACTTTCTTGTTAAACATTTAAAAAAATAAACTTTTTTATTTGTCTTAAAAATGTAAGTATTAGCTAAATGCATTGATAACTGAACATGAAAGCTTACAAGATAGAGGTAACTGACCTCCTTGCAAACCAAGTTCTATACAGGGGGGGCAGCTATCTCTGCTCTGCAGCTGACTGTACCTCAGTAAAAAAAAAAGATTTCTGTGCCACTACGGAGTGGTACAGATATCATTATTATATATATTAATCAATTTGCATGATGATATTCAGAGTACCTATCTTCTTCTTCTTCAGTCGGTCCCTCAATACTGAGGATCGTGACATCATATCCTTCTGTTGAAGACCAGGTTCCTCCATAGGGTTCTATTCCCCGCCATGCGCATGGCCTCGTGCAGTTTTAATTGCATCGGTGCCACCTATACCATTATGTAAAAGTACATATACTATTTAAAACAATGTGTAGAGGCCCAATTTAAAATGAAAAAATGCCCATATTTAAATTCACTCTAAAATAAAGTAGCATCAAACATTCGTATGAATATCCTTCATTCCACTATTCCTAAACTAAGTTTCACATAAATTCACCTGTAAAATTCATGTTCCCCGAAAGGGGTGTAATAAAAACGGGCGTACACCCAGCAACACTCCTGGCTGCATAAACTGGACCTTATTACAAAAGGCATAAGATCCATCGATGCACAGTTAGCGGTGTGGGCGAGGGTACACGCGCGTAATCCCGCCTTATGCAATTCAATGAGCATTTTGTCGCGGGACACGCGTCGCGGGATGTCGCTCGTGTGGTACCAGTGACGGGAGATATGCTTGGGCCAGAGATCAAGGGCCCTATGACAATCCCGGATTCTGACTGCAAAATTAAATGGCCCGATATCATGCGGTTCCTGGGCTATCCACTCACATGATTCATGCAACTGTAGTTGCAAGGCTGTCACCCTTATTTTCACATAATAATAGAGGTTACTGAAAAATATCAATCATGTGAGTGGCTATAAGCGCGAAAATCAAAAATTGAAAATTTCGAGCACCAAGTCCAAGTTGATCCGTCGCAGGTCAGTTTTTTTGCACTGTGCTGATCAAAATATCTAGCTCAGCGTGGCCTATAGTTGCAGCGCGCTGGACGCCACTGCTTTAGCTATCGATTTTTATTGCAGAATCATAGAGACCATTAAAGATGCTGGTCAAAGACATCATTAGGAAACTTACGGTTTGGTACTTAATAGTATTACTGCAATAGCAACAAATAAATAAAGAGCCATGTTGGTGCGCCGGACAGTGGCTTATTGCACTTTGCCCCGCCTATAATAACAGGCAAGGTGGCTGGCCTTTTTTGTAGAAGATTTTTCTGCCTCGTACGGAATATTCGCTCCAAGGAACCATTTTATTACTATTTCTCATCATTTGGCCTACACGGCATGCTACTTGCTTGTCACTGCCTTTGCCGAGACTAACTTAGCGAAGAGCTTTATTTAACTTCCAGTAGCGAGTCATTCCCGCTGACTTCGCTCGTTACACTCTCAGCCGCCGCTTGATCTCCCTCCTCGGTCTCTTGTTCCTCTAATTTAGCTGAGATCTATATACTACCGTTAACATGGAATATTTGCTAGCTTGTTAACCGCTCCCGCTACCTCTCATGGCGTGGCCCACACCTAGGTAAGCCGCTCGCTTGACACTGCCTCTGCGACTAACTTAGCTGAGAGCTTTATTTAAGCTCCACTACTGCCGTTACCTCGTACGAAAGCTCCTTGAAACTTATACGCTTGTATTGTTTTTGTATAAAGAAGATTTGAATTCGCTGGAGGTTGGACGTTTTTGTATAAAGAAGATTTGAATTCGCTGGAGGTGGGACATTTTTGTGTTTTGATGATTTGATTGCGTTCGAGTTTCCAAAAAGGATGAAACCATAGTTTTTTTCCGAGATCCTCCATTCCTTCTTTTCGAAAATTGGTTACTTATAAGTAATATTGCCAATATCACCGAGCGCATTTATTAATTAAAATCTGTCTGAGGTATTTACTTTGCACAATAGGCTCTTAGGCTTCCTTAACACTTCCACTACGGCAAAAAGTGTAACTAGTTGTAGTCTCTAAGGTTTGGCCCAGTGCCGCAGTTAGGTTGTTAAAATAGATATATTTGTGGTTCTCAAAGGTCGGCTAACGTTTTTTATTATTTGGCAAATACGTGGTGGGCATGTAAGTCCATGGAAAGTATACCACTTCCCATCAGGTGACTTGTATGTGGGTCAAAAACTTTTTTAATCTGAGTTAAGGTAATCCGACGTTCCAGTGGACATTATAATAAGTTTTTTGGCAAAAATTACATTTTTGGTACAAGCTTTTATCGCTGACTGTACTTTTCTTACGACAGACAACTAATGCTCATCAAGACAATTCTAAAAACCCCTAACACAATTAGGTTGCGTTGTTGCATCACAGAGTTCCTACGGCCAACTCCTGTCTCCATCATCAGATCAGCTCGATGGTACCATAATATTGCATTGTCATGCGATTTATACATGCATGAAAAATTTCAGCTCAATCGGAAACCGGGAAGTGGATCAAATGTAACTTGCAAGATTTAATTACAGACAGACAGACAACGGTCAGGTGAAACTAAATAAAAGCTTGTAAAATAGATGGACTTCCTTATCGAGAAAATCCTTATCACCTTCTAAATTTTTAAATGCGTACTGAAACAATCTTAGGAAAATGTATCTTAATCGTTAACTTTCTTTGTAATGTCCACAGACAAGATGCCGCTTTTCCCGAACATTCTTGACCCATATTCTTTTTTTCTAATAAACTAACCATCGTTGCAAATAAAAATGTTGGCATTCCACACCCAATACAGTAGCATCGAATTGCAACCTCAAGTAGCGAAACCGGAACATTACACGATCTAAAAAGCTCCGTTGGCTCCCTGCCTAAATTATATCGGAAATAAGGGGAATAATTTCCGTTCGTGCAACTTTGATACCTAAACGGAGCATTCAAATTGAAATTTGCATTTCGGATTCCAAAATTGTAGATTGCCTTTCGATGTGGGTTGCGGGAGGAACGCACGCGAGCTAGGGTGACCACTTCGCTAACGCGCTGCCGTAGCGAACGAAACGCAGCTGTCACTGTCACACTAATATGGAAGAGTGATAGAGAGACACACATCAAGCGCAAGTGATTGTCGTGGCGTCGCGTGGCGCGGGTGAGCGGGTTTACGAAAAATAGTATGATCAACGAGCAACGCTATCTGGAGAGGACGCTGGCGACGGATTTTGCTTACAATAGAACCCGCGCCATCTAGCGGACGCCCTCAGTCTATTTACCAAGTTGGTCACTTCCCACACCGCTGAAAATGAGAATTGAATATGACTTCTAATGGCGACATGAAGGTCAATTCGAACGTACACTTGACATTTAAGTGAGTATCATACGTGCGTTCATTTCGCTCGGACTTATTTGTACAGGTATTAGCGCGAGCGAAACGCACGCACGAATGATAATGTTTTTTTTCTAGTTATAGGTGCCGGCAAACTTGTTGAACATTTGACCTTGTGTAAGTGCTAGTTCGTTTAATCCTATCATCATCTGTCGTGCACATAATTATAGAATTAAACGAACTTAAAGGCAAGGTCACATGTTCAGAAGATTGCCGGCACCTGTACCTAACTATGCTAATAGACGGCATAATGAGTTTGTCCTAGACGACTCGTCAGTCTGGACACCGTAGTCAGTGCAATTAGATTCAATTATCTTCGCGCCGTAATTAGAGCGGCCGCAGCCTGCGCGGAAATAACCTGCCTCTTTACTGACGCCTAGACGCGCCGGGAAAAACTACCCGCAGTACGGACTGCAGGGCAACACCTTTTGAAATAACCTGCCTCTATACTGACGATGACGCCCAGACGTACCGGGAAGTACCCGGGAAAAATTACGGAGTCCTGACAGTACGGCAATACCTTTTGTAATTAAATACCGTGAAGTCGGCTTACAACCAACAAGGAATAAATTTGGATAATAAAGAACGAAACACTTATGAACGAAAATGAAGTTCAACCGCAAAATTATACATCTAGTTTTAAATATTGAGTTTATAAGTATTAACTTCATCCTTTATTAAACCTAGAAACTTATTCAATTATAATCATGACAGTATTAACTAAACTAATGGACTGACCTTCACGAACAAATCGTCTTAGGGCTGTCTTACACCGAGCCAATTGTAGCCTAGTTGAATTGCAAATGAGGCCCATTCCTCATTCGGGTGCCAACCCTATTACTAGGCATTGGTCGGTTTGGTTTAATAGTTTGATAATATAACATGGGTACGATCTATCTATATGTAAATTAACATTTGGCATGTCAGGTCGCGTAACATCAGTAAATAATATTAGAAAATAAAAATAAGTATATTTCGACATCAAAATAATAGTTATCTAAATGAAGTCGCGCTAATATTAAATGTTCATACAAAAACTAACTAAATACAAGCGAGAATGATAATGAAATTAAGTACTTACATAATCTTAATACCACGGCTGATAACTGGTGCTTATATCAGGAGGTGAATTCGACCAAGCCGAGAACATAATTTACTAAAATCATCATCTTAAGTGTATTATACAGTATTTTGTTTATTAACATAACAATTTCAAACATAAACATGAATCGCCATCAATTTATTCCCCGAATCAACCCAATACCACAGTTTAATAACCAAAAACAATTATAAACGTTTCCATAACTATCCAATCGTAAATTCCCTCCCATACGAAATTTAATAACGAACTAATAATTTTCACAAATTGCAAGTACGATAACAATGATAATTACACGTAAAAAAGCCGTAAGAACCATTGGATAATTCATTCAATTTTGATCCGTATCCTCTCGCAAGAAGTTTTAATTTTAAACTAGTTATTCAATGGCGATTACAGATACACCGTGGGGCAATAGCATTTTGAGCTTCTACTAAAAAGGACTAACAATACTAAGCATTAAAAGGTTTAAACGTCCTTTTTGGTTTTATTGGTTTAATTCTCTGGAGTAATTGACGTGGTCGGTATTAGGTCGGATTGTTAAGGTAATAAAAGGAAGACGTCTGAATTTGAGATCAGAAAGGACAATGGGAATTGTTTAAGGTCCTGTGTTCTGTGTTAAATATTAACGTTCGTTTGTCTGTCATTTTCATTTGTCTACTCTCAATTGCTCAAAGGTGAACTGGAAGAGATCCCTTATAGGGATAAGTTCGCCTTTGTACATTGTATACTTTCTTTTAATTGTATCTTAACCTGTCTTATGTAAAATAGTAGTAGTAGTAGTAGTAGTAAACTCTTTATTGTACAAAAAGACATATTAAAAATAACATACAATTAGCAAGAAGTACAAAGGCGAACTTATCCCTTTGAGGAAATAAAAAAAACCCCACTTACTTACCCCTTAACTTATCCCTTATCCCTTTTAAAATAAAGTATTTACATACATACATACCATAATAGCCCAATATTTTTAATAATATTATGCTATTTCCGAAGGACTGAATCATGTATTTAGTTAACGACATCGAATTATTAGATTGACCCATCAAAAATGAAATAATAAACCATAGAACGAAAAAGAACGTAATAATACCGGTATTTTTGTATGAAGAAAAAACCGGTTCTGAGCCTTGGTTTGAAGAATTTGCCGAACTCAATCGCAGATTGTATGCAAGCATACACGGTAACGACAGTTAATAGGCGATAGGACGAGTTACGTGAGCGAGCAAATTGAACCGATTTGACCGTCTTTAGCACAATTTGCCGATAATAGCCGGTTTATTACGTACCTTTGATTAATCTTGGTCACGACCCCAAGGTTAAAGAGCCATTATTACACGTGTTTCTCACCTCAACAACTATGAGATTATCACCACTTAAAATACATTATTCATCATTCATCATTTCAGCCTATATACGTCCCACTGCTGAGCACAGGCCTCCTCTCATGCGCGAGAGGGCTTGGGCTATAGTCCCCACGCTAGCCCAATGCGAATTGGGGACTTCACATACACCTTTGAATTTCTTCGCAGATGTATGCAGGTTTCCTCACGATGTTTTCCTTCACCGAAAAGCTAGTGGTAAATATCAAATGATATTTCGTACATAAGTTCCGAAAAACTTATTGGTACTAGCCAGGATTTGAACCCGCGACCTCCGGATTGAAAGTCAGACGTCAAATCCACTCAACCACCACTGCTTATAAAATGACAATGACACATATGCATATAAAATACATTATTGCACGATCAAAATTCAGTGACCGAATATCGGTATATATTTCATACAAACTAACCGGTATTGAATTTCGGTATCTCGGTTGTTTATGTACATTTTTGCATTTAGCTAATCTGCAGCGGTATTGTGGTCGCATTTTTTATCACCTGTCGTGTCATGTCTTGCGTCACTTTCGCACTTACATATTTGTTAGAACGTGACAGGCATGGTGCCAAATGATAAAGAGCCGACCATATTAGCCCTACTGATCAATCATTATCCTTACCTAAATACTTTTGTTAATATCAAAAAAATATTGTGAATGCTATGTGATATGTTGATTTTTAGATATACTGGTAATTGTCCCTGTTTCAAATTGCAATAATAGCTTAAAAAGATAATCGAAAATTTAGTTTGAGAGTGAAAAGCAAGAACTTAAGATACTCAAAAATAGTGTAAAGTAGAGGTACGGTATGATACAACTCTGTAGGTACGAGTACACCTAGCGCTACTCACGATGCAGCATTGTAGCAGTAGGTAAGTATATCCACCGCCATACAAATACGCCAAATCGTACATACAATTTGGGGGGTCCCTTTGTTTCCCATAAAGTTTTAAGTCATAATGTAACGTTTGTCATATTATCGTTAGTCATAAAACTGAAACCGTTAACTTTTCAGGATTATTGTAAGGTTATTCTATAGATAGGTTAGGTTAGGTTAGGTTTGTTTTATGGCAATCCTGAAAAGTTACGCGTTTCTGAGAAAAACCAATTATGACTAATGAGAATTCGGACAAACAATACATTATGGCTTAAAACTATTTGGGAAACAATAGAGACCCACAATTTGGCTGTCAGATCGAAAAAGTCGACATGTGATCTACCAAAATGTATGAAACGGTCAATTTTGGGTTTGGCTTCATAGTATTGGTCATTCTGTGTAGTCTGTGGAAATGTTATGCACATCTGCCGCATTAAGTATGCGCTTAGAGGCAATTCAATTTTGATACGAAACCGATATATCGGACGCAGGACCAATTTTGAAATGCACGCAAAATGCCCAATTCAATTTCTGATTGAGGTCGGAGTTTCAATATCGACATTAATTAATGTGAACTTTGGATTTATCTTCTATCCTACTTAACCACTTGGACAGAATAATAGTTGTAACAAAAGCTACTTAAGCGACTGTCATCATAGTCATAGTCATACCCCCTTATTCATAAACGTTTCCTAAAGTTGACAAGCCGATAATAATCGTTTGTCCCTTTCCGACGTATTGGTATGATGGAAAGGGACAAACGATTATTATCGGCTTGTTAACTTTAGTAAACGTTTATGAATAAGGGGGATAGTCATTCTCATCTCCCATCATCTGATCTCCCAACCCACGGGGGGAAACTTTTCTGGAATTATTAATAATCCGGTTTCCTCATGACGTTTTCCTTCACCGAAAAGTGACTGGTAAATATCAAATAATACTCGTATATCGAACATAAGTAGTCGGAATACTCATTGGTACGAACCAGTGTTTGAATTCGCGACCCCCGGATTGAAAGTCGCATGCCCTTCCCGCTACGCTGCCAAACGCTTGATAAATTAATTTCCTTATACCTTTAGTTCACAAATAGGCTTATGACAATGTGTTTTAAGGCTTTTGAAAGCACATATGCAATTATCGTATAAAGTCTAGGTATTACTTGAATTGTACAGCCAGCCTAGATAAACCTATAATTAATTAGCACCGAGTATAGCTAGATAACAGCTCATTACTCGTAAATCCGCCGAACGACCGCCCAAAACCAAGAGGCCAATACAAACTTACATTATAACATTAAAACGATATACCTAAATGATGTTATTTTGTTACCATTCGCTCGTGCGTCTCGCTGGCCCATACGGACGAAAGTACGAACGAAATGCACCCGCGAATGATACCTAAATGCCATCATTTAAATATCGTTTTGACGTCATAGTCGTACGTTCGAATTGGCCCCCCGGTTGAAAACGGGTTTTATTGGCCGGTTATATTCGGATTTAACTGTTTATGTGGACATAAGCCAGTTAGGTAGATAGCGGTAAATATGTGGTCGCAAACTAGCATCTGCGGCTATATTCCACTTCGAAATGTAACCTAAATCGCAGAATTTAGATAGGTACCTACAGAATTCTCGCTGCCTAACAAAACCAAATGTTTGACAGCGAAACGTTTCAAAATGAGATCATAATTTTGTAGTTTCAATAGAAATAGGGCTATCTTAAAAGCCGGCAACGCACTTACAACCCCTCTGGTATTAGAAAAAGCTTTTAATTTGAAAAAACCCCACGATAGCAAGATGTAAAAAATACATTGACTCTTCAAATAAGTAGATGTTGATATGATCAAGCTGGCAATCGAATCAATATACCTTACATAATTTTAAAGTCTACCAAGTATGGCAATGTCTTCGTCAATGTCATAATTTTATGAAAATATGACCCTTATGATGACATTCCTTCACTTCAATGCGGTGCAAAGTTAGTCTAGATGGACTCTATCCAGCTTCCTCCTACGGTATAAGAATTGATTTAATCAATCCAAACAATACACTTCTTCTTCAGGAATGGCCCTTATGATGTCATTCCTTCAATTTGTTTCATTCAATGCGGTGCAAAGTTAGCCTAGATGGACTCTATCCAGCTTCCTCCTACAAGTATAAGAATTGATTTAATCAATCCAAACAACACTTCTTCTCTAACTTACCATCATTAAATATCTACAGCGTCGATCGACCGAGTTCTAGACAGAAGTAATCGCCGTAATTGGCCAAAGTTGCTCGAACTTGGCAACTCTCGGGCAACTCGAGGCAACTCGGGCAAGTCCAACTCGAGCCAAGACAGGGAATCGACAAACCGACTGTTTTACTGTTTGAGTAGGTGAATACTGGAGGGATTTTAACTATGTATTGACCGAGGTTTTTATTGTATTAGGGGTCCAGGGCGTTAGCCGTAAGAGCGTTTTTACATTGCCCGATACGATATCGATAAAATGTGAGACATTATATTATCCCTTTCCGACCGGTTCGATATAATCCTGCAAACTACTTTTAAAAAATCCTGTCCGCAAGCAAATCGTCTTTTCGAGCTCAAACCTATTCCGATCTAAACTGCAGATATTAGAGACACGTTTGAGTACTAAATACCGTAGCTCAATGGCATCAGTCGGTCGCAACACAGTGGTGAAGATGGTGGCGTATTTTGGTGTGAGTAGTGACACACGTAAGTTCATAATTTCGTATAATTTAGGTATCGAAGTTGCTATTTAATACTTAATTATTACAGTAAAAGACTTAAATGAGTTTATTAAGCACAAATTAGAGCAAAAATATGTTATATAGGGAAAACTACATGCTCGTAAAAAATAAGTGCACGAATTTGTGGGTTCGGCCGTAGCCCGTGAATCAATTGTCATAACTATTTGCAAGTTTGTGAGTATCCGGCTTTTGCGCAAAAACTTAAATCACAATAGATAGTATATGTTTGATCATTTTATAATATATTCCGTTTCTTAGGTTTGTATTTTTTAAGACGTCCATTAGAAGCCAGACAAATTCTTTGAATTTTGTGTTATGGTGATGTAGGTATCAAATATTTAAGAATTTCATGACGACCTCATTCCCCTTATTCGCTTTTGGAATGGATTCACTATGAAAGCCAAGAATCAGACGATGTTCTAGCTTCGCTGCGTCAGGTCGTGGTGTATAAATCCCGTCCAGTAGGGTTAAAAACATGGTGATTATAATTCTGCCGGATTTATGCTTGATTTCGGTACATCCATATAAAGCAGTTTGGCTGTGATATTATGTCACTGGGGTTAGGTCCAGCTGTTGGTCTATACTTGATCTTTTCTCGAAGTATATGCCAAGGTAGTTAATTTATATCGTCATAGATTCTTTAGAACTAATTTATTTGCTGTAAAACTCAATAATAGCAGATGACACAGCACGGGTAAAGTAATGGTGAATCGAATTCCTGACAGATCGAGTTTGACATTCAAAGACAACAATGATATGTGACGTGGAGAGAGTGGGCTGATGATTACAGATTAAGTAACGTTCTAGTTAAGTGGAAAGACAGTAAATTATGTTCCTCGACTTCTAACTGTTCAAGTTTTCAGGCACAATCAGTATTTAGGGTTGTGAAGAGATGAGAGAAAAAGATTCGATCAAATCGATGATGTAACAGCTCCAGAATTAGTTATTAACTATATTAAATACATGTAAATACTTTCTTTTTACTTGTGAATGAATCAATATTCATTTTATGAGAACTTTTTCAAGGATTTCCATATGATGTAGGTAGTTGAATTGAGATTACTTAATAATTGTTGAATATTGTTTTCAATCATTCTGTAATCGTTTCGGTGTTGATTCTTAAAGAGAACTGTGATGATTATGTAAAGTTAAAGACTTATTATTATACTAGTGTATTGTTGTGTAAAATGTTGCGTTTTTTCATATCATTTTACAAATCCAAATGAATTTGCACGTTCGTGCATTTACAGATAAATCCTGAACGTCACTTTCATGCATGCGATTTTATTTATGATGAAGGGTCGTTGGATTTTTTTATCATTTTTTACGTGTATTTTATAACAAATTAAAACGGTTCACATGCATTTTTCATTAGTTTTTGCAAAATATTTTTCCCGGCCGTAAAGGGGTATGTGTCTTCCTGTATATTATGTTATGTATTTATTCATTAAATAAATATCTATTACTAAAAAACGATAGATAATGCAAAAAAGGCGATTGATGTCATATTTAATATGGCACTCTCCTGCAGTTGTTTTTCTCATAGGCGCCTTCCGATATTCGATATCGGGAAGGCGCTTCCGATAAATTCAGCCATGTCGGAGCCCCTTTCAGCTGTCGGACCGATAATATTTGTTTGTGTGCATATGTGTAGGCATAATATTTATTGTAGTGTGCGTGACCGCTAAAGATGGCGCGCGGCGCCCCGCGCCCCCACTGCCTGACTACTTTAGTATAAGACATTGACATCTATTTCACTTAGGGCAACTTGCCCCATTCACTAACCCCGGGTTAACCGGTTAAACCTAGAGTTACTATGATTACCAGTACTATTTGACACTGGGTTAACGGTTTAACCGGTTGACCCCGGGTTAGTGGGTTAGTGCAAATGGCGCTTAAGTATTAATATTATTAACAAAACGGTAGCTTACGACAATCTCCTAAGCTGTATACTTAAATACAAATACAAACAAGAAAACTCTTAAGAAGGAAATGACACAATCAAATTTCCTTGCTCCAAAAAGTCATTAAAAAACGCTCCCATTTAACTTATCCTCTGTCCTTTAGAAAAAGTAACAAAGGAAATGTTTCCCACCCTAATTAAAAGATTCCTTAATTATTACTTAGTAATTAATAAGCTAAAGAATGTTCTCAAATGGGTTTCTTTTTGCCGAGCTCTTTGGTTCGAGATTAAATGTACAATAATTATACATTAATTAACGTAGGAGTTTTGATAGGCGCTGGCGCTGGTGAGTGACGGGGGGTGAACTGGAATTAAGGTTAAACTAATACTTACTACTTACTTACTTTGTTGGCGCGGTGACCCAAAATGAGTCTTGGCCTCCAACCCAAGAGCACGCCACTTTGATCGGTCCAGAGCGGTATCCCGCCAGCTTTCGCCGACGCCGAGTTCACGGAGATCTGCCTCCACTCTATCTGCCCAACGGTATTTAGGACGACCAACAGGACGGCGCCCAGTTGGTCGACCCAGGTAGGCCCTTTTGGCTGCCCGATCTTCACCCATCCTTTCGAGATTTATTTATTTATTTAACAATATATTTAACCAGCGAGATGGCCAAGCCAGCGGAGACGATGCGCTTTGGTCTCACCTATTATGTTCGGCTCGGCTATCAGGTGTTCTATTTCGGCATTCTTTTGGATCCTCCAACTGCCATCGTCTGTTTTGACGGGTCCCAGAATCTTCCTTAACACCTTACGTTCTGTGACTAAAAGACTGTAAACATGAACATTCTTAAATGTTTTACAAATTTATACCGGGTGGGCCCTGTAATACGAGTATATAAATTATTATAACTTATAGACGGTCAAGAAAATCTTGTCAGTAGAAAAAGGCGCGAAATTCAAATTTTCTATGAGACACTATCCCTTCGCGCCTACATTTTTCAAATTAGCCGACTTTTTCTACTGACAAGATCTGCTGACCAACTATATATTGTACTCCTAAGACGATAAAACTTTCGTGCCATTTTCCTCTTTGGATTTTAACATTATCGAAAATATATTGACACAAATTATGTATGTAGGTATAGCAAAGGTATGCTGTTTTAATTTTTTTAGTTAGGAGCATTTAAAATGTTGCACGGATTTGTTTTTCGCTCCTTACTCTTATAACTTATTTTAAAAAAAGTCGTAAAAAGAAACGTAGGGGCCTACCTATAGTTAATATGCATCAAATTGAATAAATATACTTTCTTTAAACATCGCGAAGAAACCGGACTAATCCCAAAAAGGCCTAGTTTACCCTCTGGGTTGGAAGTTCAAATGGCAGTCGCTTTCGTAAAAACTAGTGCCTACGCCAATTCTTGGTTTTAGTTGCCAAGCGGACCCCAGGCTCCCATGAGCCGTGGCAAAATGCCGGAACAACGCGAGGAAGATGATGATACTTTCTTTAATAAATCTAAAGAGGAAATGTATGGAGAGGCGGTCAAATTCTTTCCTCTTAAATCTGATATAAAAATACACTGTATCCGACCTGATACGATACAGGTTTGAAAGTAATAATTGTAAAGAGTGTGGTCACGTAAAGGTTTAACGGCTCAGGTGCGACACGGGAGTTATATCGCCTTTACGATATCGCACGATTAGAAGAAACAACGCAGGGAGATAAGCGAGGGTTGGGACATAGTACGAGGAGGTGACAGTAATCTATACCAGGGATCGGATACCGGTATTCTTTATATGGGAACGAAAACGGTATTAAATCCTTCTTTGTTTATTATTTTATTTCTAAAATAATTGGGCAATCTAATAATTCTAAGTCGTAACCTAAATACATAACCGAGTCCTACATTTCGAATATAAAATAATTCGAAAAATAAGCTTATTACGAAGTTTTTGCAAAAAACCAGTACCGATCCCTGGTCTATATATTCGGCTATTTAGTCCGATTTTAGTTCCGTACCATATCGGGACCATATTACTAAAACTCTGCTGTCCGTCTGTCCGTCCGTCCATCCGTTTGTCTGTCACCAGACTAACTCAAAAAACGTGTTAGATAATGTATTTCTGTTGCCGCTATTACAACAAATACTATAAATAAAATAAATAAGTGCATCACAACTATTTACAACCAAGTGACAATCGTTTAGTTAGAGTAAACGAAATTTACATAAATAATGTACCTATACATTATCATATCATTTTTTGTTACGTCTGTCATCGCGGTAATTTTAAATAATACAAACGATAATTTACGCTTGTTATTTTTTATTTACTTACTACTCATTATTTTCAGTAAAATTTGCGCTTAAGTTTGTAGAACAAAAATTTCAATTAAAGGTGCTAAAATTACGATTTTCTTTAAACAGAGTGTCTTTAAACATCCAGCCCTAAAAGGAAAAAGATAGCTTACTTTGTTTTAATCTACTATGGGTATATTAAACGAGAGGGTTATGCCTAGATTTATTCGCTATTTGTGAACGTCGGATCATGGGCGTATTTTGGCGTGGATTGAGGATGGTTTCTATCGCGGGAATTTATCAAAGAAAGACAATTTAACTTCAACTTTACACTGCCTTTTTGAAACTGAAATTTTTGACACGGGATTTGAAAAGTTATATGGACTGATTGAAGTCTCTTGTTTTCATGATCGTTGTTTTTTCAAAATATTTGCGATATTTACAGAACCCTGTAATATTACAGGGTCCACTTTTATCGAACAGTAATTTGAACATTGTCATAGTGATATTAAGTCGAATTTCAACTATGCTGAAAATGTATTGTCACATAGAACTTTGTAATATTGAGCCAGCAATATAAGAAAAGCACCTAGGTAAATAGGATAATTTGAACACAATTGCTGTTAACTGTGACGATTATATGTAGAGGTATATAGACTACGCTCCTAGTACAAACGTGGGTTCCAAAAATGGTAGTTACCTCATTTTATCGTTTTCGGGGACCCTTGCGGATACACTTCGACCTATAGGGATCTTTTGTGCAACTACCCCCTAGAAAAGATCCGTCAACTACGCAAGAGTTTTTCCCACCATATTCATGTGACGGATGTTGGAGCTCATAAAAGTCCTTTGGTTCCAGATATCCTGCTAAAAAGTCCTTCATTCAAATAAATCCCTACAGACACCCCCAGTTTTGAATTATTACTCAATACACAATTTCCCGCTATGAAAAATAAATTGTAATTGGTCTGTAAAAGTTTTGTTTGAAATAAAATTATTTCCTATAAACCTTTATAATTATTGTTTTAAAACAGGAAAGAGGACTAGAGAACTAAAAGGCAGCTAAAAGCTAATATATACGAAATATTCTTATTGTTCTCTTAATGTATTCACATAAATACACAGCGTTTAGGAGCACATAGCAACACGTAGGAAGTATGGAAATGTTGGGAGCAGCTTTCTTGATTATAATTCATCGTCATCATCATCATCTCAGCCGAAAGACGTCCACTGCTGTACAAAGGCCTCCCCAAGGATCTCCACAGCGAACGGTCATTCGCTGCCCTCAACTAACGGTTTCCCGAGACTTTAACCAGATCGTCGGTCCATTTAGTCTGGGGCCTTCCCACGCTGCGTCTTCCGGTACGTGGTCGCCACTCGAGAACCTTTCTATGTATGTATATCTGTCTGTGGCGTAGCTCTTAAACGGGAAAACCGATTTCGTTCGGTTTGTTATTTAAAAGCGCTAATAAAACTGCACTGGTTAGACCCGTTAAACATATTTTATCAAAATCAGTTCAGCCGTTGCATTGCGTAGGGTTATGTGTTTTTTTAATTGATATCAAATAATTTTTAATATATTTATGCTAGATCTGCCTCCTCTCTATCTGCCCAACGGTATTTAGGACGACCAACAGGACGGCGCCCAGTTGGTCGACGTTGGAGGCCAAGACTCATTTTGGGTCACCGCGCCAACTAAAGTAAGTATTTATGCAAAATTTTCCTTACCACCAAAATTTTCTAGTTATGCATCTCCGCATCTTTCCCTCTGACATTACACGTGCTGTTTTGTTTAAGAATGGCTGGAACAAGAGTTAATTAACACACAACGGTATTTGTTTGATGTCGCCGGCGCCATGTTTATTACGAGTAATTTGATATTACATACGGTTTCTCGAATATATGCGACGTAAATATAACCAGCCGCTTTACTTGCAGCTTTATTATTTAACCGCAACCATTCTCTATTTGTAACAAATGCTGTGACTATAATTAAATGACGGAATTAAATTAAAACAGGGTAAGATCGGATGGAAGATAAGATCGTATGATCACAATTGCTTTAAAAATAGTAGTTATTTTTCACTTAACCTTTGGTATGCTTAGGAGCAGATCTGCTCCATATATAATCAACTTAAATATAAAGGTTGTCATGATTACTATATAAATGTAATTTTTTTAACAGGAGCATACGAAAGGTTAAGGACAACACACTAGTGGCTAGGGAATGCAAATCGGTTATTTTTTGTATGGAAATAACCGCGGTTTCGGTTAAAAACCGATTATTTCCATGCAAAAAATAACCGATTTGCATTCCCTACTAGTGGCAACAGTTATTCCTAGATTTTTTTATACCACATCGGTGGCAAACAAGCATACAGCCCGCCTGATGGTAAGCAGTCACCGTAGCCTATGGACGCCTGCAACTCCAGAGGTGTTACATGCGCATTGCTGACCTTTTAAAAACCTGTACACTCCTTTTTTTTGTTATGTGGTAAAAGTATTAATAGTTTGTTATCGTAACAACTGAAATGCACCAAAGATTATCAAACCAACGTCAGAATACGACTCCCAGCTGAACCGATAGCAGCGGCACTTCACACTCGGCTCGCAAACAGAAACGCTCAAATGGATTCCACTTGTCACCTCCGACCGCCTATTCCGAGGCGAAATCGATATTGACTGATCTCTTTACTCTTATATCAGGAAATGGTTCAAAATCGATGTATCTAAAAAGATATCTTTAAGAAACAGATCCATTATCGACAAGAAGATAATGCACAGCCTAAACCGTGCTAAGAAAGGAGTTTTAGAAATTAATTACTTAAAAGAGGTGTAAATGCCCATACAACCATTTCTAGTCGCCGTTACGACGCGGTGTTGACACATCTTGTGTCGACACCGTCTGTTTCGGTCACAATTCCAGTCGCAGAGTCGTCGCCGTGTCGACACAGTTACCAGAAATGGGGAAGGGTCGACACATGACACAAAGTGACATAAAGTGTGGTCGCCGTGTGCACACATTGTTTCGGGTTTGCGACTACTTTATGCCAAAATCATTCGTTCATTCGTTCATTTTGTTCCTGTCAAATGGAAACTGTCAGATGGAAAAATAGTTAAATAAAAATAAGTGACATTAATACGCCATCTCTAAAACGGATTACAAGACGTAATTATATATTGTTTGCATTTATATTACAATAGGACTTAAATTATAATGGGG
This sequence comes from Cydia fagiglandana, assembly GCF_963556715.1. Classification (NCBI taxonomy): domain Eukaryota; kingdom Metazoa; phylum Arthropoda; class Insecta; order Lepidoptera; family Tortricidae; genus Cydia; species Cydia fagiglandana. Next base: position 359,944 of record NC_085943.1, on the reverse strand, counting down.
AATTAAACTGCTCGAGTGATTTGATAAACTAAGTGTAATATAATCAACGCGCCACCACATTGTTTTAGTTTAGCCGGAAATGAAATTGTTTACTTCTCAGTGCCTGTGTTCATAACTATATTATTTGATGCATTTTTAGTACTTCGATGCGTATACTATACTTAAATAACAGAAATAACGCTTTACATACTACGAAACTTGTTAATTATGATGTATAAATATGGTTTAAGGCTGAGAAATATTGCAGTCACAAAGTAGTCGCAATGTTTCGACTTTGTGTCGACTCTGTGTTGACACATGACACGCGCTGTCAAAAGTAATAACAAAGTTACTGGATTTGCAAAATGGCTCCTTGTGTTCATTCGTTTTCAGATATTCTCAAAGTGTAAGAGCCATGCCGTGGTCAGAGATGAGGGCATTAATCGACTAACTGTTTATTCGACTAATTAATGAAATAAAAAAAGTTAATCCTCATATTTTAATCGCGATTAATTTAGTTGACCTAACATAGATTGAAATTGCATTAATCTGAATATTAATCGAATAAATTATCGATTAAATTTCGATTGAAAGTTGACAGGGGGACATTTTTGTACGTAAATGGAATAGGATTTGCATGTAAATATTTCCCACCTTTTCGGGGCGGGGACAAATGGGAACACACAATTTTTGGATGTATTCCCATTTTTCCCGCAGGGAACAGATGGAATAGGATTTGAAAGTAAATATTTCCCATTTTTTCCCACCTTATCGGGGTGGGGACAAATGGGAACACACAATTTTCAGATGTAATCCCATTTATCCCCGCAGGGAACAGATGGAATAGTATTTGCATGTAAATATTTCCCATTTTTTCCACCTTATCGGAGTGGGGACAAATGGGAACACACAATTTTCGGATGTATTCCCATTTATCTCCGTAGGGAACAGATGGAATAGGATTTGCATGTAAATATTTCCCATTTTTTCCCACCTTATCGGGATGGGGACAAATGGGAACACAATTTTCAGATGTATTCCCTGGCGTGACAATGTGACGTAACGTGACAGGTGCGACATTTCGACAAGTCTCATTGTTGCTGACGTCACAGGCATCCATGGGCTACGGTTATCGCTTACCATCGGGCGGGCCGTATTCCTGTTTGTCACCATCATACGTCGGACTATAGGGGGCAGTTTGAGGGCAAGGTAAGGTTTACAAAAAAATCTTAACTTACGAGTATCATAATGTACCTAGTATTTGTAACATAGCCGTGTTCATAGAACTTGACATGCCCAGTTAACTCATTTGTTTTGTTCCTTTCTCACAGCTGCAATTGTCTGAGTGACGGATAAAGCCAAACGAACTTTTTCGCCATTTTGACAGTACGTTTATAAATAACGCAGTTAGTTGCTATGATATTTGGAATTTCACATTATAAATACTAGGTACCAAATACTAAGTACAAATACTCGAAAGTGAATTGATTGATTTGCCAACCTTACCTATCATTCTGACATGCCACGAAAATGCCCGCTGGAGTCCGACGTATGGTCACCATCATTGTATTATTTTTAAAAACTTTATTATATCGGCAAAAAACAGGTATTTCTCTTGCGATGTTTATGATGATAATGATGAAAATTGTCACAAGATTTCAAAGAACTTTCGGTAATTCTTGAGTTCTGTGTCGGAATTTCGTGACAATTGTCGTATTTCTTGTGACAAATGTCATTAGCTTCGCAAAATAAGTACTTATGAACTGACGATATAGTGGAGTTTTTTTTTAATTAACATGTTGGTGGCAAACAACCACACCGCCCGTCTGATGGTAAGCGATTACCGTAGCCCATGGAGGCCTGTGACGTCAATTACAGTGATGTAGACAATTGTTGGACCTGTCACTTCCTAAAACCTATAAAACGATATTCATGACGACTTTTATGACAAAATGCGTAGCCGCCATCTTGGATTATAAAATGGTCATCATTTTCGAATTCTGCACTCCCTAAAACCTATAAATCGACATCCGTGACGACGCAAGTTATCTTTATTTTCAGAACTAACCAATTGCTACAGAATACAAAGGACAAAAAAAGAAGCAAGGAGGTAATGAAACAAGCAAAAATACTGATGATTCCTCGACGCAATTGGATGATTCTTAAATTGTGTCCAGATTTTTTTGTCATAAAAGTTTCTATTTTTCACATATAACTCACACAAGCTCCGTGACATTTCGACCTTGTAATTTTTTTTATGTTTTTTTTTATCTATGCGTATCTCACTAGAATAATATAATCAAGGTATGTTTATGTTTGATGATTGAAATAGTAACTCTAAAAATTATATTTGTGTCTTATATTCCTGCCGAAGACTTTTATTTTTCCTTTTCCTTCTACACAAATTAGGCCAAGTAATAAGAATTTAGGGCTCTCAATTTTATCTTCACTTCTACATCAGTAAAGCTACGAGGCCATGTTTGGTATCGTTTTGGTATAAATTCACAGTACCAAATTTAGTTATGGTATCACATTGACACCATTCCGAAGTAAAAACAATATTATAAATATAAACTTATTAAAATACTTTCTTTTAAACTCCTCTTCACGCTTAAACTGCTGAACAGTTTTAATTTAAAGGTACACATATATTTTGAGTCCCGAGACAGGACATAATAAGTTATCTCAAAAATCATCCTTTAAAGTTGTGAAATGTGGTGCAGGGGGAATTCAGAATTGAATTCTTGAAGTTAATACTTACTGTTTAAGTTTAGGTTTGAAGTCATGTTTTTTATCATTTTCAACTAAATCAAAGATGTAGAATTGTAGACCATCCCAAATTTCATATAAATCGGTTCAGCGGTTATTGATTTTCCGTACAAATTTTCACGCCACTTTTCACACCTTCAAAAGATGATTTTGGTTATAAGATCTATCCTATGTCCTGTTCCGGGACGCAAACTATTTCTATACCAAATTTCAACGAAATCGGTTCAGCGGTTAAGCGTCAAGAGGAGTTTAAAAAATACCGGCCAAGTGCGAGCCGGACTCGCGTATTAAGGGTTCCGTACATTAAGTCCGCCTCGCGCTTGGCTGCACATTTCTAATAGGTTTTCCTGTCATCTTAATAATCGTGATAGGTATAGGACTAGAAAAAGAAATTTGAGACCTAGTATTTTCGGAGATAAAGGGGGGGGGGCAATGGTAATTTTTTGGGTATAAAATCAATTTGTTTACGTTACATGTCCGTCTTTGGGTCCCTAATTTACATATATGTACCAAATTTCAACTTAATTGGTCCAGTAGTTTCCGAGAAAATAGGCTGTGACAGACGGACAGACATACAGACGCACGAGTGATCCTATAAGGGTTCCATTTTTTCCTTTTGAGATATAATCGAAAAACCGGAAAATGGGACCTTCAAAGCCCCCTCTCTCCCCCCCGCTCAAGGGCTACGGCCGAGGACTTTTGATATGTTCACCTCCTAACTTGTCCAAACCAAGTTACGGAGTCAAAAATTGTGTTCCGAGCATTTCCCTCTACAACTTTTTTGAGCATTCGTTGCCTGACCTAGTAGCGTATTGCATTTCTTTAAAAACTTTTCTGTAAAAGGTTGACGGGTGTTGGGTGTTTATATGGTTTTGGTCGATTTTTATCATTCGCATCGCCCATGATGACTTACTAGAATTACGAGCACACGAGACACTAATAGTAGTTTGACAAACCTTGGTTTTCAAGAGGTATTTTATTTTGACATTTGCTGTCACAAATTTGCTGTCAGATTTAGTCGCAAACCGCACGCAAAGTGCACACAAATGTGTCGACACCTTGTTACGGAAAAGTGTAGACACGGCGACGACACTTTGTTTCGTAACAATTCTAGACACATTGTGTGGACTCTGTTACGACACATCTGACATTTAGTTACCACTTTGATGATTCTGCGACTGGAATGGTTATATGGGTGGGGTTGGATGTTTTTAGATACTACGTAGACAAAGTCAAGTCTATTTTTTATGGTACAGGGGCCGATTTTTGAAATTCGACCACTCGATTTCGTGTATTTTGTTAAATGATATCTCCACTACTAGGCGTTTAAGTGGTCAATACCACTAGATTCCAAATTTAGATCGCTCGTATTTCAAAAATTAGCATTTCGCGCTTTTTCCATCGATTTTCGAGTGACGAAATCGAGTGATCGAAATTCAAAAATCGTCCCCCAGGAAGCAAACACGCAGTCAAATCGTCTGATGGAAGCAATCACCATCGCCCATGGAACGCCTGTATAGAGTAATGATTTACACAGATTTGTAATAAATGTTCTAAAAGCTAGCTAGATTCATAGTCGAACTATCCAATTGCAGCAGCTCTTCACACGCGGTCCGCAAACAGCAAGCTCAAATGGATGCCACTTGTCACCTCCGAGCGACTATTCTGAGGCAAGTCCGATATTTATGATCTAGGTACCTACTCTATCTAGGTAACTAAAGTTCGGAAAGAGAAGAGTCGTGAAATATATGGGATCCAATACATTTTACAACTCTTCTCTTTCCGAACAGACTTTATTCATAGTTATCTACCGTTTCTTCTTCATTCATTTATTGTTGTTTTAACGAAACCTCCACATTGTGATATACATACTCCTTGTTTTGCTTTCTGTCAATGTCACTTATGATTAGAACTATGTAAATAAAATATGTTGCTAAAATTTAAAGTTTAATTAAAGTACTTCGCTTTTAAGTTGAAAACCCAAATATAAAATAACATTATGCAATTTTCGGTGATGTTTCTGTGATAACTTATCTCGCTCAATTTATAAATTAATCTCAGATAAGTGAAGACGTAAACTAAATCAAGGTATAGAAAGGGTTGTAACAGACCATTAGGTACAGGTTGGAACGCACTCGCAATTCGAGCTTCAATATGGAGGTTCTCAATGTCCTCATCGTGCTCGGTCTGATCGGTCTGGTTGCTGGTGCGGTCACAGATCCTCCCGCCAGCTCCAGCGTGGAGATAGACTACCATAACAAGGTCGGCATCCCGTTGGCGGCTCGCAGAAAGGCGGACGAGGAGACCTCACACTTCCGTGGTGGCAGAATCGTGCGCGTAAAGAGTGCCGCTCTCGGACGGTACTCTTACATGGCCGGTGTAATCATCACCCTCACGGACGGACGCACCTCCATCTGCAGCTCTTCCCTACTGACCAACACCCGCGCCCTCACCGCCGCCCACTGCTGGGCCACATTCTGCTCCCAAGCTCGCCTCTTCACAGTCGTCTTGGGCTCGACCACACTATTTTCCGGCGGTACTAGGATGGTCACCGCTGACGTCGAAATTCACTCCGGCTACAATAAATTTACGCTCGCCAACGATATCGCTATCATGAAACTTCCGTGGGTCACCTACAGTAATAACATTCAGCCTATTGCTATTGCGACCGGCAACAAGGATTTCGCAGGTACCTGGGCCTGTGCTATCGGCTGGGGTAGCCCCGTCACGAACAACGCGTTCTTGTCGCACATGCTTGCGCCGGTGATCAGCAACGAAGAGTGCGCGGACACGTACACTACGCACATCGTCCGGGATAGTACTATCTGTGTGGCTACGAGTGGTGGCCGCGGGCCTTGCATTGGCGACGCAGGTGGCCCGCTGGCCACCGCAGACAACAGCCTGTTGATCGGCGTGATGTCCTTCATGCACGACCGCGGCTGCGACGCTGGCCCCGCAGGCTTCAGCCGCGTCTCTGCGTACACTGCCTGGATCTACGCCCGCTTCTAAACTTTAACCTCGTCCTTAAATAAGTATAAATGGATTATTCGGAACCAATTTACGTAACTATTGTAACTTGTTGTAATAAACATTATTAAAGCGGTACTTAATTTTTTATTAAGTTTTCTAAATCAGGATGCCTAGAGAAGATACCGATCTTTTACACCTCGTAGCGAACGAAACGGTTATATGGGTTATTTGCGGACGGTCTAGAACGCAAAATGAGTAGTGTAACATTTTGCCTATTATATATATATATAACGGTCCAGAACGCAAAATGCCTACATCATTTTCCGTCGTTTTATCTTTACGTTAGCGATGTCGACGGAGCCCCGCTACCGCAGGGCTCCTATTCTGTGCAGTTTGTCCTTCGGTCATTTGAAGATATCTAACGAACCTAACTTACGTGTGTGATATAAAAAAGTGGTCATTTTGCGTTCTAGACCGTTCGCGATGTAGACTAAAGCCGATATAGGCAAAATATTAAACTAGTCATTTTGCGTTCTAGACCGTCCGCGACTAATACATATATGGGGTTGTCCTACTAGTACATCGACAAACGAATAGAAAAAATGTACTGGGTCGACAAATTCTACGAATAGCCAAATAACTATTTTTAATTCCGTCCGTAACGTCAGAATACGGACACGGGTACTCCTGCCCTTGGACACGGCGCACGCATTAGCCGGCCGTCATCAATATGCACCGTGCAAGTACCTCCCTATGCAGTTCAGTGCAGTTGCAGGTGCTAGAGGACTCACTTGCCACTTCGTACAAATGGGTCAAACACTTTCAGGAAAACGGGCGTGTTTTCTTTAGAATTAGATAATCGGCTCGATTCGGGAAATGAATTAGATTTCTACTAGACTTCAACAAGTTACGATATGGATAATTTAAAGATATTTGTAAGATAGATATGTCAAATTTGATGTTTCCGCGATTCTGGAGGTCCTCTTGGACGATTTCGACAAGTTATGACTTAGATATCCAAGTGACATCTAGTCGATATCTCTATATCGTCTCTAGATCTTGTGATTACCTATCTCGTTTCCCGAATACGCGTGAATATAGGTAGCTAATGATTTTCATACATGATAAGGAGGCTTTTATTTTAATCTTAAATAAGTAGGTACTTAATTGTACATAGATAATGTATAAAACACAAGGAAATTAAATAGAAAAGGAGTGAATTTTATCCATTAACTTTATCTTCCTAATGACCACCGTACAAATAAATCAGCTAAATATTATCACCGTATATCATCCAAGCTATGAAATAAATAGGTTTTGAATTTTTTTGAATTTTGAAATAAAAATACATTTTAAATTGAAATATACCAATATACGAAGCAAAAGGTCACAGGTTTGAGTCATTTTGTACGGTAAAGCTATTTGTTTGGGTGTTTATCATCGTATTAAGTTGTTACTAGGGTAAACTAGGTACTTCTTTTATGTCTTACCGTCATGTACGAATCTTATAGTTTTAGGTAAAAGTATATATGTACCTATATATTTATCTCTCTCAGTTGCTTAAAAAATTGCTGGAAAAGATCCCTTAAGGGCATACATTTGTGTACACATTTATTGTATTCTCTCTGTGTTATAAATTTGTTTTGTGCAATAAAATGTTTTACAACCTAGGTACTACCTACTACAGAACTAATATTGTATTTACTTATATTAAACTTTACGTAGGTATTTCAATACGCCCCCAAAATTACAGGCCTATTCGGATTTCGTGATAATCACAAGATCTAGAGACGATTTAGAGATCAACTAGATCTACATTAGATATCGGCTAGATGTGACTTGGATATCTGGGTCATAACTTGTCGAAATCGTTCAAGAGGACCTCCAGAATCGCAGAAACGCCAAATTGGTATATCTATCTTACAAATATCTTTAAATTATCCATATCGTAACTTGTTGAAGTCTAGTAGAAATCTAATTCATTTTCCGAATCGAGCCGTTATTGTATTCAAATTCACCCAAATCATAAAATAATTTTGCAATCAACGTCGGTCGGTTCGCCGCTGACCCGCAATATCTTCAATTAAATTATACTACAGATAGAATCACTTGCCCTTAATATTTAAGGGCCGTTACCATAAATCTCTCCAACTGTCATCGTATTTCAATAGCCTTCGGCTTCTGTCTCGCTTGTCCATCGTACTCGAGAGAGGGATGGATTGTAAATAGTCGATATTGGTTGCTTGTATTGTTGCTTTATGTTGGTAGCGTGTTGTGTTTATTATAATAATAGAATAATAACTTACAACAATACAATACTGTGCGAAAAATAGGAAATTCGCAACGAGTAGCGATAAATTAAAACCGGACCGAAGGTTGTCTTAAACAGATCGCTTTTTAGCGATAAGACCGCCTGTTGTTTACCTCTGCTTATGTTTCTATTTTCTTTTATTGAGATGTTCAATAAAGAATATTTTATTGTATTTTACTGTATCCCTGTATAATGCTTTCGAAAACCGCAAATTATGGTCAACATATTAAAAATAAACTGTTTTGTTACAACAAATTATCTGCGAAAATGTTATTATTGCGTCACATTAACGTCGACACCAATGTAATAAGGTTAGTGACATTCACAAACATCTGTGAAAAACAACCCAATCCGATTACAGGTCAATAATTATATAAATAAAATAAATAGCTTAATTTTTAGCAGCCTTGCTTACACATCCCGACCCAGACTCATTGGCCTTTACGTCTATTGCAGACGATTTATGGTGTAACATACATTACACCGCCTGGGACGGAATTAAGGAAACGCAGGGATGCCCAGCACCTGCATTACCCTCTCGGCTTCCCTGTCTTATGCCACAGGAAAGGCGAGCCAATACGTGTGGAGACAGGTCAGCTGCAGGAATCTGCCGCATATTTCAGGTTGGACCCTACTCGCGCCTTACGGAAACTCCATTCCGGGTTTTATTTTGGAGTATCCTTCTCCTAGATGGATTGCAAAACAATGCTAAGAGGACCATCTCCCCTGTGACGAAATAGCTTCTTACTTCGTTTGTGGACTTAGTCGCCTCGTACGACACCCTATCCTATGTGAAGGTTGGCGCTATTCTAAAGCCGGCCACCACACGGCAAACGACCAACGACCCAGACTAAACATTAAATAAAATAATCGTTCAGTGAATAAAGGAATGACACCTGGCGCTAATAGAATACATAAATGAAGAATACATTAATTATTCAACGCCTCAGAAGTATAATTACTCCGGAAATGGAGATAATAAGGTTCCTCGGGGCTCTTTGTACAAAAACTTACTTGTTACCAGACTTCTAAAGGTAAATTAAAGATAAATAATTAGGTAATCATCATAGTAGATGTAATAATACCGGGTGTGGCCTGTAATATGAGCAAAAATTTAAACTGTAGGCTGTACTCCTAATACTGACCAACATTTGTTCAGCGACTTTTAAAAATAACTTGTGGTTTGATTTTAAATACAGTTTAAAGTTTATTCTAAGACGCAATGTATTACGAATTTTGTTATGCTTAAGGCGTGACAAGCAACGTCAATCACAATGAAATGGCGTGGCGATGGCGTCCATTGAAGATAATATTTATTTTGTATGAAAAATAGTGAATCTAAATACTTCATAATTTTTAAAAGTTGTTGAACAAAAGTGTCACCGTTTGAGGAGTGCAATCTATGTTTTAATTATTTGCTCGTGTTACAGGCCACACCCGGTATAGGTACCTTGAATCATGTTATTTACAGATGCAGTGCATAGTTGTTTTCCTTCGTATTTTCACGGAAACGTACGGACGTGTCTTGCTATTTCAGTCAGTCTCGGTACTGACGTTGACTGAAGTAGCATGACAAATCGTCGGGTGACAAGCAAAAGTCACTAAGTACTAACAAAAAATTAAAGTAACAAATGTAACAATGCATATTATTACACTTGTAACACGGTTTATTGTCCAATCATTTCAATGGTGCTAGTTAGTGACTTTTGCTTTTCATCCGACGAAATACGAACGTTTGCCTACGTCAAATCATGGGATTAGTTGTCAAGCGGACCCCAGGCTCCCATGAGCCGTGGCAGAATGCCGGGATAACGCGAGGAAGAAGAAGAAGAAGAAATACGAACGTTTCCGAGAAAATACGATGGAAAAAAATTATGCACTACATCTGTAGTTATCGTTCACTTCGCTCGTACTTTACATTTACATGTATTGGCGCAAGCGAGACGCACGATAACTAAATAATATTTTTCAAATATCATTATAATATCAGTGTACCTACGTTCGAATTTGACTGAGTTCAAGCACAGTTCAAAGGGATTAACCTTAGTTCGTCACAAATTAACTACCTACTAAATTAAACTGGCAATATTATTATAAAGATCAAAGCACTTATAATTATTGTTTGATTGTGGTCCTTAACCCTTTGACCGCCAACAAGGACGTCAGCTGACGCGGCGGCTACACAACAGGGTTCACGATCACGATGAAGGGTTAAGAGTTAACCCTACCTAACTACATAGAGGCGTATTCGGATTAAAACCCGATATTATATCTTTTCGCAAAGATACTTTGTTACACGAGCGAGGCACAATAGACATTAATAATTGGTATATATTATGCTACCGCTTGTACCTATGCATGGCAAAATGGAGTGATTATTTTTTCCGGTTAATATAGGTATTCCACAAATTTCATTGTTTAATATTTATGATTCTTAATATTTATAATGTCCATAGAAATATCCATAAAATTAGAAAAGCATAACCGTTTTCATCGTATAAATAAATGCCGTATAAGGAGATACAAAATTATTGTCAATTAGAGGCAAAAAATATTACTTAACAGTCCCTATTATTAAATTGTCCCTTTCTATCCATCAAACCTAACTAGTTTCCCGATTTGGAACAAATAAATATCTTTTTCCATCTGTTGAGTACTAAATAACATGGAAAAATATGGCTTTCACAGTAGCATGAATCTAACAAAACAATTAAAGAGGATTGTATGGCAACAATAATTTGCACGAATTTTATTTAGAGAATAGGTACAACACAATATAAAAATTGTATTTTTAGAAACATTGCGACAGAGAGTAAGTTGGGGAAAACGATACCCGTTATTGTTAAATTTATGCCCTAAAATACAATACCCACCCTGTTTTGTTTTGAAATTGCACACCTCAATACAGAAAATAATACAAAAAATACAGAAAAACAAGAAGAGATAACCACAAGCGGTGTTATCGCTAAAAAGCGATCTCTAATAACCATCATTGTTGGCGCAATTATAGTTAAATAGCATGTTTTATGTAGGTAAGTTTGTAGGTACATATAAGATGTTGATGTCTTATCTGTTGGTTTACCACTTGTATCATAAAAAATCTTTGGATATTGCCATTATCTTAACACCAAACACGTTGACCCAATAAGTAACATGGATTCAATATAAATACACATTCATTGTCTAAACCTGAGCGCACGATCACGGCGCATGATTTGCTAGTTCCATTCCTAACCCCTGGCATTAATCGAGAAAGATTCCTCGCGATTTCTTAGGGAGCCTCCCTCATTTCTAAAACCCACCTTACTCTAATAACCATAAAGTCCTAATTTAATTAGCGAACACTACCTGAACACACTGGCTCGAACTTTGAACTGTGTTCTAAAGTGATTATGGTTGATTTTCAGTTGCATAGGTAAAGAAGATACTTGTCCGATGACGTGTAAAGGTACGCTGTAGTAACGTGGGACCGACGCATCTGGCGTTGTGAAATATTGCTCCCAACGCCAATCAAAATATGAACCATCGCTGGTAAGCTTTGACATGGCCACGCGGATCAACTTACGTTGGGCGTTGCCTTAAAATTCACATTCTAAAACCAAACTGAATTAACTCGCAGCAACAGTGTAATTGATTTTTAGATTAACTGTTTTAGGAATAAGAAGTATAATCGTGTGAGATCAGAAGTAAATATATTTTGTTTTAGATTTGGGTTGGAAAATTGTGACAACGCGTTGCTTTAAATTTTAAGTCGGATGAATAATTGTTGTAAAGGGCGGCTTGTGAGCAATTTGGGAGTTTTTAAGGTAATTTTTGTGTTGGAAAAGGGAATGGAACACCGAATGTTTTCAGGAATCATAATTCTTAAATTGCAATGTTTTTGTACGGTGACGAACTGGTGAATAAATAAGGAGAGTAGTAAAAGCCCTAGTAGCCAAGCAGTAAGAGCTAGCGACTTCAATCCGGAGGTCGTGGGTCAAACCCCGGCTCGGAGTAATGACGAGTACTCGGAACTTGTGCACGATATAGGTATTATTAGATATTTACCAATCGCTTTTCGGTAAAGGAAAAAGTCGTGAGAAAATTAAACAACTATTTTCCATCGTATTTTCACGGCAACGTACGAACGTGTCTTGCTATTTAGTCAGTCTCGGTACAAAAAGTACTGAGGTTGACTGAAGTATAAATACGTACGTTTCCGAGAAAATACGATAGAAACAATTATGCAGTAAATAAAGTAAATTTACTAATCATTAAACAGCGTACGCCATAACTTTACTCATATCCAGACATGAATCCGCGGGGTATATTGTAAATTAAAGACTTTGTGTTTGTGAATTTATGGTACCTTTTCCTATGCCTGCTCATATCATATGTATTTAACGTTTGACACAATAGTATAGACACTGATACCTCTAATGATTCTAGGAGTTCAAAGGGTCAAATGACTGTTTGCAGAGGTCACATTTATCTAGCGGTGACGGGCGGGCCTGGTCAAACACGAAGTTTGTATTTAAATTGTTGTTACGGAAGCTGTCGCCATGAGATAACACTATAAAGTTACACGATGATATATTGCTTTTAGCAAAGAACTATAATTATATGATTTAGTCTAGTTACGTCACTGCTGGACATAGGCCTCTCCTTAGGGTCGATACAGACGGACTGCAACCCGACTGCAATTTGTATGGTACCCCGACGTTGCAGATGGCGTGCAGTCAGCGTGCAGTTCCCATAAAAGTTGCAGTCGGGTTGCAGACCATCTGTACCGGTCCTCACACGGAAGAAGTGTCAAATTATATGAAGACTTCACGGTGGCCCAAACCAAGAATTGTTCGACGAATGATAGCACATTCTTCTGTGTACAAAAATGCACATTTCAAGAAAATGGTCAAGTCTCTCAAAACTCAAAAGACTGTAAACACTTATTTATTTGTGTATTTATTTGCGTATTTATTTTTGCGGTGGGAGGGTGGGAACATTAATTTCATGCAAAAAATACGCAAGTAAGTATAACGGGTTAGCACTGATTGACTAGCACGTTATCTTTTACGCGGATTAGCGAAGTAATATTTTGGTTTAAATTTGTAATCACTTATTTCATATATGTACCTACTTAATTTGACCTTTCAACACAGAATAAAAAATAGTACTTGGTACCGAAGACTCACTCTCTAACAAAACGCGTCTGTTACGATCAGGACAAATATGGCCGCTAGGTGGCGACAGTGCCACGCGCGGCTTATGGCAAACCCCAAAATTGGGGTCGAACGGATGTACTTTTAGCTACCTGTAGCAAAGCGACGAAATCGCGGAGTGAGACACGCCTGCTTTCAACGCAAAATATGCACAATGGTTGTCGATTTGCGGAAATTGCCCAGAAGCACTACCTAACTATCTACTCAATTTCATTTTGACGGTTGGAGAGACCTTACACCACCAAATTTGATGTATAATTTACCATAGAGACCATAAAATAGAGATGACGCTATGAATCAGAAAATTAGCTAGCTATCTCACTCCAACCAGTAACCCCTTCTCGCTTCAGTCAATTTTTCCACGCACGGTCACGCTCCACCCACACCATGGTCGGTAAATCAGTGTAAACGTGAAATGGCATGGAACCGTATATTTCCCGGCGGGCCGGTAATTGTGATTTGCGAGGCGTCGCTTTAAAATTATTCGATGACGTTTTATTGTTGTCTATATATGTCAATGGTGTATGACAAACCAGAATGATGTGAGACATTTTATTGGCCCCATCTGTATATTACTACTTTGATTTTAAAATCCAGGTTTCTTGCTGGTCCCTTACGCCGAGTTTATTTCCGGTCCCATGTTGGGATACTGTCCTCTAATTTAGGAGGGATTTCATCTTCTCGGGCAGAGGTGTAGGGTTAGAGCCGGTGTAGCTTTATTTGGCGTTTATAAGCGCATTATAATGTGCCTACTTGAAAAACAAACTATAATATATCTTGAAAATGAATGTTCCCGGTACGCTAGGCCCAAGTAGCCAGGAACTAGACTGGATCGCACAGGATGGATGTGGGGGCAGAAGAAGAATTGGAAGGACGACCGGGACCTGGTTTTTGGTTCATTATATTTTATATCTCATAATTTTGCCACCTCATGAAACTTAATATTACCTACACGATTGAAACTACTCGCTTCGCTCGCAATTTCTCGACTTGGTAATCTTGGTATTACACTTCTCGGGGTAAACAACAGCTTTGCGCCAAGCAGCATTATAATTAAAAGAAATTGAAATAAAAGTCAGCCTCCAAATGAATTACAAGGGATAACAAATACTTTTCCGTAAAGAAAAACCCGGACAAAGACTTCAAACGGGGAATCCGGAAAATAATAATGGATAGAGTAAAGTGATACCTCTTAGAGGACCCTTGATCCGGGCGTATTGTCGTTACTAGCAAAAGAGAGAGTGTACCTGCAGTCAATGAATTTGATTCATGACAAGTCACGCGCCGGTATTCGAACAATGAGATACGTCAAATACTAGATATTGAAACGATATGGATTAGATATGTCAGAGTCAAACAAGTGTCAAAAGTGACGTATTTGTTTGAAGAAACGTCAGTTTTGGCACTTGTTTGACACTGACATATCTAATCCATATCTTTTCTAGATCTATTAACTGACGTATCTTAAAGTTGGAATCGGGCCTATAGTGACAAGCAATATGAATGCCGAAAGAATCTCATATTTAAGCCGGAACCCCACTTCTGCGCACGGTCAAGCTATGCCCGTGGCAGAGATATATATAACTCCGTACCTATAAGATAAATAAAGTCTAAGAAAAAAACGTGCCTCGGAAATCAAGAAAAAGTCATTCTCGAAATAGATGGCGCCATATACCTTTGACCTATTCTCGGCTAGATGGTGTTGACAACACCGTTTGATATTTAAAAATTTTAACACATATCAGTGAAAGAACATGGGTCAGTATGGAACAATAAAAATTAAAAATCATTTATCCATAAACATATTTTGATTAATTTATAGATATTCAATTTTATTTTAAGTTTTAATCGTGTGTCGATAGATGGCAGTAAATGTACCGTGACTACAAAATTTACTTTGGCAATAGCCCTCTACACTATCTATTCTCTTTGCCCGTGGGTACCGTAGGTATTCTGATATACGTGGATGAGACCCTAAAACCATCGTCTCGATTAGAATTTCCATGTTGTTACTATGGAGTTACCGAAACATATGTTTCTGATGAAGCCACCTTATTCATATGTGTTTTATAGATCATTTTCTAAAATCAGACAATAGCAAAAAACCTTTATTTTCGACAATCGTGTTAACGCAAAACGATTGCCTTAAATTTTCAACACCATATATTCCAGTCCAAAACACGGGTCCAGGTCCAACGTTCCCTCACAAATAATTCCAAGCGGGCGAATAAATAAGGCAAAAACCCGCGCTGTCGGCGCTTGTTTTCATCCTTAAGTAACTCCCGGCACTACATTCCTTTCCATTACGCATCAAGATAAGGTGTTTGGGAACAGGATGGGAACACACTTAAATCGGGAAATAAAGACCTATGTGTAAATATTCATAATCAAAAATCAACCTAAAGTGGAAGTGAGTAGATTGCATTTGGAACGCAGCTTTGAGAGGACTTATTCAATACCGCGGAATAAGTAAATAGTGAAATGCATAAGTGTGACAAGGATGGGTTTGATATTTATCGGGGGTCAAGCTGGACAATACATGCTTTATTCCAAAACGTCGTAACCGCCGTTAACGATGTTGTAGTTAAGTCTTTTAGAATATTTATAGTTGTCACGATGGGAGAACTGCTGTAGCGATTAGTTTAGGAACACGACAGATATTAGGGTTTGTTTTTTATGTACTGGAAATACAATAAACAACTAGTGGGTTTTGGAGTACGTTTAGTGGTCCATATATTTCAAGTGGTGCACGGAGTTTGTATGTTTGAACGAACATGGCACTTTTTTTTGTTTTGGCGGTTTTACCTCCGGACGAGTGGGATCTAAAATTTTCCAGCTTAAGTTTTACCGTCTAATTCAGTGTCAAAATTAATTGGAGTACCTATATGTACGCACTACGTGTTAGAATCGGGTCATCAGTAGGTCAAGGATGTCATAATGAATGGGTTCGAGATAGGTAACCTTAAATATAAAATAAGTTCAAATCTCATTAAAAATTAAGTGGCGCATGTAAATTATATATTAGGTAATTTTAATAACAAAACTTCCGTGAGACACAGACATATTAAATATCTTAAAGAACGGGTCTTTAAGTGACCCGTTCTTTAAGATATTTAATATATATTAGGTATTTAATACCGAATTGTTACTACTGAACATTATTTTATAATTTAATAATGTTCCTAATCTCACATAACTGACATAATCCTTTCACAAACACGTTGTAACTATAGGAATGTTAACTACGGCCGAGTGTAAAACTATTACGCCTCTGAAAGGCCGAAGGTCCGTACCGAGTGTTCATGACGCGCTTGATCAATGAGTAACGTCACTCCGGGGTGGAATACAGATTTTTAAATCTGTTACCAACGTAGAGGTTATATAGATTTAGATTAACTTATTATATTACGTATAATTGCAGTACAAAGTGTCAACGTATAAGACTCTATTGAAAGTTATTCTAATAACAAATTCAAATAATAACAAGATAAATTGACTACAATATTTTAGTAGGTACCTACTTTCTTTTAGTTCCCTGTTTTGATTATGTAAAATTTCCATGTTGTTTCTGTTTTTAGGCACACTGATGAACGGCAAGCCTTTTCAGTCGAGGTAGTTTGCGCTCGAACGCACTGAGACATGAATATTATCCCTTTCATTCTTTAATAAAGTGAACAACAGGCGAATATCTGTAATATTTATCGAAATCAACATTTAACAAGCTTCAAACTTTGACAAGGACGTATGTCGAAAAACACGAGCGGTATTTTATATTTTGAACTCGTGTTGTAATAAAAACCTTGTGCTGCGTGTGCCGGTGTGCCCTCCGGACTCAATTTGAAATCTGTTTCAATTGATTCTTGTTAACAACTTTAGCTGGACCGGCCTTGGTACACAATGTAGGTACTGTTATACATTTATATATTTATATAATATCATTCAGTTATCGCATTAAAAACCAAATTATGAAAATGTAACATTTTTATCACAGTTATTAGCTAACCACGAATTTAACATTGAATATTTTACTTATCTCTTGAAACTAAACTTGAAATGTTGATGATTAAAGTTTTTGCTTGGCTTCAATTTATAGATAAAGTTGTCAAAATGAATCAATTTATTAAAATCAAAAACTAATTTTTCCAGTTGTAAAATTGTGGCATGTATTATTTATCAAGTTTTGAATTGTAGATATGAAAATTGAGACTAATGGTAATTACTTTTTTGTATATTATTTTACTTAGGTATTGCTCGCAATGAAGAATAAATTATAATAAATAATATTCTTTTGTTCTTTGAATTGTATGAATCAATGAATCTGCCAATAATCTCCGATATTCAATGTATATTTTTATATAACCGAATCTTGAAAACGAGGTGTAGCTTTCAGTGCTATGATTTTAAGAGATTTGTTTAAATCTGGTTTAAATTAACGGAGCATTTTTTATAAAATGATTTTGGTTAGATAATTTAGAAATAATCTTATACTAACAGAGTGTAATTATTTTTTTATCTTTTCCCAGCAGATATGTATTGCGTTCTTGGTCATCACTTGTAACAGTTGAGACATCGCATCAGTACGTTTTGAAAAAAATAATGATACCTTGCCGTGCGTGCTGAATAATTTTATAAGAAAAGATTCGTATTTTTTTAGTAAAATATAATTAAAGTAAGACGTTTGGGCCTATACCATCCTATAACTACTACTTAACTACCTACCATTAGAACACGTGGTCGTATCAAAAATATAAAACATCTAAAACTTCTTACCCCTAGTACCCCTTCTGCGTTTGGAACTGCCTCACATAACTTTCCAAAGAGAACCAATATAAGCTTTATTAACCACTACGACTAGCCCAGGACTGGACCGGAACTGTTACCTAACGGCCGGATAAAAGGATATACCGGTCTCAAATGAGATATCGGTTTCCGGTTCGCTAAGGAGACAGGTTACGTTTATTGCTTGTTCGACCAAACCGGTGAAAAGAATTGTAAACTTAATGGGGACTCGAGGGATTTGGTCGCTTTTTCCTTTTTGTATGACATTATGTTTTAGTATTCTTATTTTAAAAGAAAACCTGTTACAATAACTTGTTATGGATACCTATATAGGTAACACAACACACACACAACACGTTTCGTAACAGGTTTTCTATATAATACAAGTAGGTTGCTACAGTTGCGATAACGATAAAACAATATTTTTTTGTCAATTTTATACAGATAGACTTTTTTTTTTGACGGAGTGGAAAAGCATTTGCGCACGGTGTGTGGGACTCGCCTCTCCTTGTCCCTCTCGTGGTGAGAGGGGGTGGAGAATTTGGCCCTCCTTACTGGGATCGATGACATTCTCGTTCCCTCTCCGCCTCCTCCTTCTGCGACATGACCTCTTCGCAGAAGGAGGCCACCGCTTCCCATTTCCTCATACAGATCGACCTAGCCCCAAACTAAGCAAAGCTTGTACTATGGGTAGCACAAATGGAGCATTATAGAATGATATAGATAAGTATACTACCAAAAAGAAAAAGTGACCAAACAGTCATCTTCAACTTAAGGATGACTCACGTTAGACCGGGCCGTGTCCGGGCAGGAGCTTCCGGCGCATCGATTTCTATGGAAAGCATCAAGTGATCACCTGTCATGTCATAGAAAAGTAGGTAGGTAAGTACCTAAGCCCCGGAAGCTCCGGCCTAGACACGGCCCGGTCTAACGTGAGTCATTCTTTACGCAGCTATTGCCCTAATCACTAAGCCAACCAATCTCGAAGATATCCGTCCCAAAGTCCTGAGGATCTGCAATCATTTGAAGATTGCTTTTTTTAGGGTTCCGTACCCAAAGGGTAAAACGGGACCCTATTACTAAGACTCTGCTGTCCGTCCGTCCGTCCGTCCGTCCGTCTGTCACCAGGCTGTATCTCACGAACTGTGATAGCTAGACAGTTGAAATTTTCACAGATGATGTATTTTTGTTGCCGCTATAACAACAAATACTAAAAACAGAATAAAATAAAGATTTAAGTGGGGCTCCCATACAACAAACGTGATTTTTCACCGAAGTTAAGCAACGTCGGGCGGGGTCAGTACTTGGATGGGTGACCGTTTTTTTTGCCTTTTTTTTAAATTATGGTACGGAACCCTTCGTGCGCAAGTCCGACTCGCACTTGCCCGGTTTTTAATTCTTCCGAAATACATCCGTAATCTGCTAATCTGTGACCTAAACGAAAAGCCAATTTCATAGTCAGCTGCATACCCATACTAAGCTACGCTCAGCGCTGTGGCCAGCTCGAAAGTCATTCCCCGCATCTGAAGCGTCCCTTCAAGCGCGATAAAGCAGTTATCAGCGCGATAGCGGGTGACGAGCGCACAAAGACCCCCGGGACTGGCTTAAAATGCTTGCAAGACGGCGTTATTCATAAACGTCCGTCACATCTGAAATGGCGTTGATAGTCGTTTGTCCCTGTCTGTCATGTTAACGTTTGTGTTTGATAAAAAGAGATAGTAACTGGGATTTGTTTTCTTAAAGTCAGTCTTCTTTTAGACGATTATGAAATAATGTTCTTGAAGTTGGATCGGAAGTCGAAACAGCTTTTGAGAAATACAAGCCACGTGTAAAACCTCAAGGTCAAAGGTCAGTAAGAATTATTCAAGTAGAAACCTGATTTAATTTACACTAAATTTAAAACAGATGATCGTTCTGCTTTTTAGCCCGGTGTACCTAACTTTGTTACAAAATCTTATTGATTTCTTGGTTTTTATAGTTATTTATTGTCTTATTTTTTTATTTGTTTTTCGTTCAAAGTAAACCTGCACGTGTCATAACATAATTGAAGCTTAGGTTTTGGAAGGAATTTTACACCCACACGGCTTGTCAAAAGTTGCGTCAAAAAGTCGACTACAGCTTTTCCCGTTAACCCTTTACCGACACACGGCAGTCAAAGGAGGTTATGCTTTTGTCACATGCCAGCGGACGGTGACGGTGGTTAGCGGGGCTAAAGCTAAACGTCCCAAACTGACGGGGTTAGAAGGGACATACGTCCGCTTACAACGGGAGCGGTTTACACGGTGTTATAGATTGCCTCACTCTAGGTCCTGTATTAGAGCGCTTTTAATTGTTTTAGTATTTTGTATTGTATTGTAATCTTTGACATCGTTTAGTAAATTGTTAACTTTGTATTGTATTGTAATCTTTGACATCGTTTAGTAAATTGTTAACTTTGTATTGTATTGTAATCTTTGACATCGTTTAGTAAATTGTTAACTTTGTATTGTATTGTAATCTTTGACATCGTTTAGTAAATTGTTAACTTTGTATTGTATTGTAATCTTTGACATCGTTTAGTAAATTGTTAACCTTGTATTGTATTGTAATCTTTGACATCGTTTAGTAAATTGTTAACTTTGTATTGTATTGTAATCTTTGACATCGTTTAGTAAATTGTTAACTTTGTATTGTATTGTAATCTTTGACATCGTTTAGTAAATTGTTAACTTTGTATTGTATTGTAATCTTTGACATCGTTTAGTAAATTGTTAACTTTGTATTGTATTGTAATCTTTGACATCGTTTAGTAAATTGTTAACTAGATTTTAAGATTGACATTGAATGTACCTACCAATAATGTTAGCTAAGTTATTTTATGATATAAATTATCTTAAGGAAATGTTTTTGTACGCCACAAGGCAAAATATAGTGATAGTTACCAAATTTAAATTTTTTGACACCACTGTAACAGTTTTACCTGTGTTTTACAAATAAACAGTTTAAGGATGAACTTATTATTGTATACTGAACTTATAATGTTATTATTATTTTAGCAAGAAGCTGTGTATTGTTAACTGTCGACTAAAATGTAGACTCAACATAACCGAGCGAATATAAATCATAGACACGCGTGAATTAAACTATTTAAACATATTGATTTCAACTGTCTCGATTTTCACTCATACTTTTATAAAGGAACCGCCACCACCACCACGAACGTAACGTCACGCTCGAAACGTCAGGCCATAAATAAACGTAAGTTTTACGCGATTAACTCCCGTGTTATAATCCAAATTCACCTCCTAAGATTAAGTAGACCTATTTCTCTAATATCATGTTTATGTAAGACTCTTCACCTCTTACTAGTTAGAAGACTTGAATGGTACATAGAGTCAAATCATTTCTTATCTCCGTGCACGACAGGTTTTAGACGAGGCCAGTCATCGCTGGACTGTCTGACTAGAGTTATCTCTCACATACAAATCGGTTTTACTACAAATGTACCCACACTCGCTTGCTTCCTGGATATCGAAGGCGCTTATAATAATGTCCTTATTGATAAATTAATGAACATTTTAGATAACTTAGGAGTTGGCAAGCGGATATGCAAATACCTGTGGAATTTTCTGAGTAATAGGATTCTTATAGTTAAAGATACAGTCAACAGCCAAGAAACAGTAATAAGACATACCGGCAAAGGCCTAGCACAAGGCGATCCCCTTTCCCCGCTTCTTTTTAATACAGCTACAATCAAATTGTGCCGTGATATCACAAACGTACATATGTGTCAGTATGCAGATGACTTTATATTATATGAAAGTAATAAAAATATCGCCCTTAGCCGCAATGCTATACAGGAAGCATTAGATTATTTTGTTACTACTTTAGGTACTTTGGGTTTACAGATATCAGAACAAAAATCTAAATATTGTATTTTCAGCAGAGGGCATAGACGACAACAGGTAGATCTAACAATAAACAATTTGCCTTTAGCACCGGTCACATCTTATAAGTACTTAGGCCTTTGGCTGGATAGGTCACTTCGCTGGGGCAAGCATATCAATGAAATTACAGATAAAATCCAAAGAAACCTTAATGTGTTACAAGTTTTAGCTGGTAAATCATGGGGCCTTCATCCTAAGCACTTACGTAGAATATACATCGCATTAATTAGGAGCCGAATCGATTATGCTAGCTTTTTGTACGATAACAGTGCAAACAGCAATACATATAAGTTAGAAAAAATACAAAACAGGGCACTGAGGATTGTAGGCGGCTTCATACGAACCACCCCCATCCACAGTATGGAAAGTGAAATTTGCATTCCACCTCTATTTGTCAGGAGGCGGTTTCTTGCAATTAAGTACCGACTAAAGGCTCTTTCCACTTCAAATAACGAGACCAACTCTCTGCTTCACAATTTAACTTTGCTTAATCAGAACAGGTACTGGGTAAATAAAAAACCGCCTCTTCTAGTTACCGCTAGTAGGGACGTTACAGACGAGACCGTATTCTCATCTGACCGCCTACAAATGTTCTCTCTTAACACATGGGTATCAAATATAAATGTGGACACTCTGGTTACCTCCAATCTAGACTGCATAAGGGACTCTAAAAATACTTATGAATATAACTGTCTTAAATATAATGTGTTGGAGGAGTTACGTCTAAAGTATAAGGATTGGCAATTTTTATACACAGATGGATCTAAGAGTCCCCTTGGAAAAGGAGCCGCTTATTTTGACCCACGTAATCCTTTATGTGACCAGGATAACATGTTTAAAGTTGTAGGAAATGTTTGTGTGATGACAGTTGAACTGGTTGCAATCTCGCAAGCACTTTGCTATATTTCTAACATACAAATTAGAAAAGTAGTAATATGTTCAGACAGTAAGAGCGCATTAGAACATATTTCAAGATCGATCCGTGGGTATAGAGGGGTACCGACTGTTTATGAAATACTGGAAAAGATCCTTCTTTTAAAACATAATAATATTAAAGTGCGACTGCAGTGGGTTCCTTCTCATATAGGGCTGGCCGGCAATGAGCAAGCTGATCAACTAGCTAAACGGGCTGTAGTAGACGGGAATGAAACGGCGATTAGACCGCCTTACTTAGAAGCTTTTAGCTGCTATAGGAGTACAACCCAGTTGCTATGGAAGGAATATTTTAACGAACGCTCTAAAGAAAAAGGGATTTGGTACAAGGCCATAGCAAGTGAACCTCCGCGGATTCCTTGGTGCCTTAATGCTAACATGGGTCGAAAAACTGTTGTCACGGCGCATAGATTACGAACTGGTCACGTGCCCCTCAATAAATTTAGGTTTTTAATTAAGCAGATCGACTCTCCTAACTGCGATATCTGTGGATCAGTAGAAGATGTATATCACATACTTGTAGAGTGTAGTAGAAATCGCGCCCTTAGGGAGGCGCTCATAACTTCGGCCAATCTAATGCCATATGACATCGGTGCCTTCATACACATTCTTAGTAACCCAATATCGGACACGGCACAATTGGTATATAGATTGGCTGAAGTTATGCTTAACAAATAAATTCTAATTATTTTAATTTTAAATGTCCACTTATGTACACTTATTTCTGAAGATATAAGAAGCGGCTTTATAGGGCCGATATGTACAAATGTATAAAGGTCCTATTAAATAATAAATTAAAAAAAAAAAAGTCCCGTGTTAGTTATAAAAGTATGCGTGAATCAACTTTAGCATTGGTTCTCTTCTCCGCTCCGCTAGATTACAACCTATGTTATTGTATATAAAAGTCACACAAGTGCGTCCACTAATCCACACGCATCGCAGTCATCGCAGTCATCGCACGTAACAGGTTTTAAGACGTTGCGTTGCGTCCGCAGCGTGCGATGCTCTGTCTACTATACCTTTATGCTCTATCTAGAAGTAGACAGTGATCTGCCCAGTGCCCAAGTATGCGGGTGCAGTTTTATCCGAAAATTGTCGCGCGAATTTCCATCCGGCTCCGAATTCCATGTACTCGTACGAGCAATCGTTAAAACGGAATGTCACGGAATCGTTGCCTTCTATTTTGTCAGTTACTGACATGACTGAGTGTTTTATTAATCCCTTTTTGCGAATCACGTAGGCACGGTAGACTTTTTCTCAAAGTTTTTAATAGTGTAAATTTCATTCGCGTGACGTGATGTACGGTTTCCGTTAAGTGTCATTTTGTAAGGGATTTTGAGTTTCCAAAACGTCTCGCTTGGTGCGCTGTTCAAAATCCCATACGAAAATAGACATAACGCAAAAGCGAACGTTTGTCACGCTATAGAATTAAATGTACACGAGGGGTTCTCTTTCAAAGTGTTATTTAATATAATGATATGATAAGATCAAAATTGTAACGAGGAGCCTGATTCGAAACAAATACTTTTTTATGGTTTGAACTAGTTTTGACACGACCTTGTAGAGCGCTGATGAGAAAATCGTGCGTGTAATGTTCGCCAATTACCAAGATAATCGTCAAATGGTCTCGCCGGAAGATCAGCGCTGACTTTTGGGTTAGCATTAATTTATGCTGAGCATTTCGTGGTAAACTATTTATTCATTTCATGTTTAACTTTTGTTGTTCTTTACTTGTGTATGATATAGTTTACCACGAATAAATGAGATGATTTATGATTTATGAAATTTCATATCAAAACCATAAACAAATTGCTCAAGTTGTTAAATCCGAATCTCCTGTAAACAAAAACAATACAAAACAAATCACCTGGCTCCTCGCCTTCGAATTTATCTAAACTATAACGGCTATTCCCAGTATTGTAATTCGCACTATCACAGCATTATTTCACGATCAAACGGGACATTAGCCGCTTAACCCGTATTTATGGGGGCCAGGTCAACCTTTATTTACGGGCCCCTATTGGTCCGTTTTGTTTAGGGGCCTTTTTGTATTTCTGCTACACCTGTTTGTTGAGAAATTTGTTGGGAATAAATATTTTTCACATAGCTTGGGTACAGTAACAGATGTCATTTCAATACAATTTTGCGTTTTGTGGTTATGAATTTTATTGCATGAAGATGACAGCTTTCACCGTACCCAAGCTATGTGAAAAATATTTATAATATAAATAGTGAAATGTGAAGGTCGAATTATAGTTTATAATCTCTTTATCTTGTTTATACTCGCAGTGCAACTCACCCGCCCAATAAGTTAGCTTATCGCACTCCAATAAATTTATGAACGATCGAATCAGATTAAACCACCAGACTATCAAAACCCTAACGGGTTTACAAATCAAAAACATAAGATTTAAGATGATTTTCTTCAACTGCGATTTCCATGTTAATTTCCAAACAGAAAAGTCACAACATATAAATGAATACCTACCTAGTACCTACCTACACATAGGTACTCGAACCATACACTAAAGAAGAAGTTACCAACTCCAAACTTATATGAATAAAATATCGCCATCCCATTACCAACTCGGTAATTCCACCCCCACTAATTACGAACTACAAATTCAGCCAAGTGAATGTTAATTCTTGTAAAAGTTGTACGGGGAAGGCAGGGGCTTAACGACGGAAGGAAAAATGCGACGTATCGTAAACTTTGTAAAATATAAAGTCTGGATGCTTTCCATGAAGTAGGTTTGAAGTTTACGAGGAAACTTGTTTTAGAAACAGGATATTATTTTAAGTTGAATGTTGTTCATAAGTATTTTCTTTGTCTTGTCGTGAACAAAAAAAAACAAAACACAAAACGACAGCAACATTACTGCGGCGAATTTGCCACCGACTGTATCTGTCAAGTGTATCGATAAAATGAATTTAGGAATTGAATTTTCACTTGTACAGTAACTGTAAAAATATGGGTGTAGTCAACTTATTCAAAAATATGTCCTATAGTTCTTAATTCGCTGGCATAAAAGCTATGGGACATATTTTTGGGATGATTTGTGCACCCATATTTTTACTGTTGACTGTACAAGTATACCGGGACTTACGATGATTATTACGTTATCTCTCGTTAAAATTAAATAAGTATATTAATTAAAAAAGCAATTAACCGTTTAGATTTAAAAATTAATTCATGTTTTGGGCGTCCCTGACCCAAATGTTCTATTTTAAGCGTACACGTGTGTATTTGAAAGCTTTAAATAAACGTAAGGCGCAGGGGGGGTTGGCAAATTAGACTGTAATTTAAGGTAATCGACATATCTTCCATGTTTTACATAATTAGCTAAATAGAGTGTACAGTGATAGCGAACAAGATGTGTTGTGTAAATATGTTGTGTGTGACTCTACTAATAATCTAAAACACGGAAGATATTTCGATTAGTTTCATACCCGCGGTCTAAATTGCCCCCCTGCACCTTACATCAAAATTGACTTCAGTTTAGCCATGGAATACATATTTTGTAGCCACATTACTATTAAATTACTTCAAAAAATAAAGAAGATTATAAATTCGATATATGGGGCATTATCTATGAAAAGGCACCTTATTGTCGATGGCGCTTACGCCGCACAGCGTCGCGCGGCATTGTATTTGTATCGAAGCATCGCCAATAATGGCGTAAGCGCCATCGACAATAAGGTCCCTTTTCATAGATAACGTCACATATTTTGTTTGGTACCTCAGAACTCCGTCTTTTCTTTTTTGAAAGAATTAATTGGTCCCACTTTTGTCAAACCCAGTTCTAAAGATGGCATCCAAGTGGAATTAAGGCAACTCAAATCTATCGTAATTTTTGTATTTTCAACAAAATATTACGACTAAGCGTCTATTTAATATAGCTTTCCTCCTTTTATATCGGATCTTGTTATTTCTATATTATAATGATCTTTCGTGACTAACTGCCGTATTCGAACTTCAAGATATTCACAGTAGACGACACGTACTAGATCCATTCTATAGTATTGTTGTATTCTATAGTATTGTTTAGATATCACCTAGTTCTCTTTTACCACGCTATTTGGGCAACCAATGTGACTTTTACGTTAGATAGAGTAAGATATCTATTAGATGTGAATTGGATCTCTAAGTCATATCCTGTGGAAAACGTTTAAGAGTATCTCCAGAATCGCGCAAATGTCAAATTTGACAGGTTAGATCTTAAACATATCGTTATCGTATCTTGGTGATGACTAAAAGATATCTAATGGATGTCTATTTCAAAATCCGAATCGGGCCCTAAGATTACTTAATTTTTTTTTCTAATTTAATGATACTTTTCTAAGAATATCCAATGTATCCTAGCCTAACGAGGTAGAAAGCGAAGTACTAAACTAATTCGTCGTGTTACGACTTTCGCGACTTGGCAACCATTTACTTAAGGTTTTATACGACTCTTATACGACTGGCGCAATGGCCACAAAGTTGGCTTTAATTTAGATGTTAATTAGTTCGGTTTAAAAACACTCCACTTTGAATTAACAAATGTTCACTATTTACATAATCCTATAAATACAAAATTTTAATATCTGCTGACACGACTTGAACCCGGGACCTCCAAATCGTAAGTAGAGTCACAAACTAAGCTAGGAGGCCGTCTCAGTTGGCCGTCCATAGTAAATAATTTATTTAGAACACTCGAATTCACTCACGGGTTAGTTTTAAAGCTTAATTACTTTAAAGTGTGTCACAAATGTTTACCTAAACACTCTCCATGTAACCTAATAAACTTGTTAGTAAGGGAATATTTTTATTTAGTAGATAAACATGATTGTACAAGGTAGTTTTCTTTTATAAATATTTAGTTACTAAATTGAAGAAGTCCTAAATATTATGAAAGACGCGCATCGCCAATTTCACCGAAACTAAAAGACTTATTAACGTTTCATGACTTGCACTTAACTTTACTACAAGCTGTAAACTTGCTACTACGAGCTTTTTGTACAAGAATTTAAGTATTAGAGACGAGCTTCTTTCGTGTGTTAAGGTGACAGTCCATTTCCGACGACACCAGCACTATTCATTTTACTATGGAAGGTTGACAATAACACCGACGTGTTCGTACTAGTAGTGCAGCTGCGGTCAGAAATGGAATGTTACCCTTAAGGTGACGTTTTGATGTCAACTGCAGCTGTATTACTATTGTGTCGTATGTACCGTTACAACTACGTGACACATTGAAGTTGCAAGCGTCCATAGGCTACGGCATCCGTTTTCCATTGGGGAGGGCTGTATGCTTGAGTGATTCCAACATGCGTCCTACACTGCACTAATGTACCAAGAGCACAGAATAAATAATAAGTACTAAGTACAGAAGACTCACTCTCTAACAAAACGCGTCTGTTACGATCAGCACAGATATGGCCGCTAGGTGGCGACAGCGCCACGCTTATGGCAAACCCCAAAATTGGGGCCGAACGGATGTACTTTTAGCTACCTGTAGCAAAGCGACGAAATCGCGGAGTGAGACGCCTGCCAAGAGGGACTTTCATTTACTTACAACTATTTATAGCCATTGAATGTCTATAAATCTCTGTTGTATGCATATTGTATGATAAGTCTTGCGTTGACATGTGTCTATTTGCGATGTTCATTCCTTTAATATAGGTAGCACGTATTTTCAATGTTATTCCAGTAGTAGTCCCATATTTTACAATATCATCATGTTACTTTATAATACTTGCTTGAGTTAATTAAGGTCCTTAAACTTAAAATAATTGTACTTGTAAAAACAAGACTGGGTCTATACTTAAAGTAAGGTACGCTTCCACTTTATTCAATTGAAAACAAAGAATCAGGAAAACTGATCAAAGGCTGATCCCCAAGCAAATTCGTTTCCTGTAACCAATATCTTGGAAAGTTTTCAACTACTTACACTATGAATCCAATATAACATCATAGAAAACAGTCGCAACAAAGTTATCAGAAAATAAAACTACAAATTGAGCCCAAAGCCACTGTCAAACACTACAATGTTGTTTACAGTAAAAGAATCCGAATAACATTTACACGTGTTACTTTATCCATGTCGTATCTTCTTTTAGTGTTTTAAACAACTTTGATCTTTATTTACTGATAATAAGGTAGCGTTTTCAATACTTAACAATAAATAAATACGAGATAAGTAAAATGATCGCTGAATTGGTATGCAACGCCATCTAGCTGACAACTTCAAAATATCTCAGAGACAAAATAGTACATTGTTTATATAGGTACCTAACAAGTAAAAATAAAGTAGTAGATTTATACAACAAGGGTATTAAGTAATTCTATCTCCGAGGCAAATCGGGCCAAGCGCAAGTGAGGGCGATATATTACGTATAGGTCGAGGATAAAATGAGCATTTATGTCCGTGTTAAAACTCTTGCTTTCACTTCAATTGTGAGGAAAATATACAGAAATATCTAGTCTAGTACTATATAATACTATATGTACTAGACCAACAAATTAAAGCCGACCACTGACTAACAGGCCGCCGGACGATATCGGCCTGTCAGTTAGAACAAAAATTTGACAGTTCCGAACAACTGACCGGCCGATATCGTCCGGCGGACTGTTAGTCAGTGGTCGGCTTAAGATTCTCCTCCTTAGAAATTTTGGGGCCAAAAGGTCTCGATAAATCGAAATTCCCATAGTCTATAAAACATGGTCTTCTCTTCCCAGAGTGACACAAGCCTATGCCAGCTTATGTCACAATAACATTGCCACTTTATACCGGGTGTGGCTTGTAACATGAGCAAATAATTAAAACATAGATTGTACTCCTCAAACGGTGACACTTTTGTTCAACAACTATTAAACATTATGAAGTATTTATACTCCCTATATTTCATACAAAATAAATATTATCTTCAATGGACGCCATCGCCACGGGTTTACTAACGAATGGGCCAAAAACGTTTCCCAAAGTATCACATCCCAAACTATGTTTCCCAAATTATCATTTCCCAAAAAAATGTTTGGCAAAACAACTTATCGCAAATTTTCAGTTAGCAATAGTCTTTTTTGGCAAGTTATTGTTTAGCAAATAATTACTTGGACAAGTTTCATTTTACCAAATATTATTTAGTCAAATGTATCAGTAAGCATAACATACATGTCCCAAAATATTGCATGGCATATAGAGAGGAGGCTGCAGAATTTTATTTGTCTGGTATTTAACTGATCATTATTTTTGGCAGTAAGAATGTTTTTTTTGACGTTACATTTTACTATGTATATGTTTACATAGTAAAACGTAACATCAAAAAAAAAACATTCTTACTGCCATAAATATATAGTAAATGATCACTAAAATTAAAAATCCACAAATTTGTTACATCTTGCTATTCTATTAAAGCAAACAACACCAAAGTAATCATTGTAACGCAAAAATAGTAAATAACCACCAATATTTACACCACATTTTAGTTTAAAATGTCATGCAAATTTTTTACATCTCGTTATTCTATTAAATTAATTAATCCACTTCGATAACCTTTTTCTAGTACATAGTATTTCGTTTCTGTAAGGATCGCAGTTCTAACCTAACCTAACCCACTTTTGTAATAGCATTTCGATTCTGTGAGGGTCACAGTTCTAACCCAACCTAACCTACTTTTCTGATAGCGGTTCCGTTTTGTGAAGATTGAAGTTCAAACCTAACACAACCCACCCAAATTACGTAGAATTTAACGTAGGTACCTATATTAACATAACAAAAAGTACAAATTTAAATAGAGATGCCTATTTGTCAAATTAGCGAAGTGACAATTTTGGCCAAACATCTTTTTGGAATATAATATTAGACAATAAAAACCGTTTGCTAAATAAGTTTTTGTCCTAATAACATTTGACAAAGTAAAATCATGCCAAATGATAATTTGACCAAATAAATTATATGCGAAGTGTCACTTTGGTAGAAGTTCCTTTGGGAAATGAAACTATTGCGATAAGTTTCTTGGGAAGTGAAATTTGGCGAAACGTATTTGGCCCAAACGAAAGTACACCATCGCCACGTCATATCTTTGTGATTGACGTTGTTTGTCAAGCCTTAAACATAACAAAATTGGCAATATTGCGTCGTTGAATAACCTTTAAAGTGTATTAAAAATTAAACTACAAATTATTTTCAAAAGTCGCTGAACAAATGTTGATCAGTATGAGGAGTACAGCCTACAGTTAATTTTTTTGCTCATATTACAGGCCACGCCCGGTATAGCGCTGTCGCACGATGTGTCAGTCACGTGACCACGAAAAGACGGGAAGAGAGTACCAGGTGGAGTATATTATTATGCCATGGAAATTCGTCCTATCTTTTCAAAGCTATTATTCAAACAACAAATTCCTTTTTAAAATAAAATCGACCGCCCACTACCCACTATCCTAATGAAAGTAATGAGATATCACTACTAAGGTCTCAATCAAACCCCCATCTAACCCTAATCTAATTACATCTCTTTCCCGCCTACGAGCGAAAGGGACGGCGAAAGTTGAAATCGTACAAATGTGATTACAAATCACATCGACGTAATTAAGGTCGCATTTTATTGGCGACCAGTAAATATGAAAGACTGGTAATTGTAAGTTTTGTGTCTCATTTTTAGGGTTCCGTACCCAAAGGGTAAGACTTCGCTAACTAAGACTTCGCTGTCCGTCCGTCCGTCCGTCCGTCCGTCTGTCACCAGGCTGTATCTCACTAACCGTGATAGTGATAACAGATGATGTATTTCTGTTGCCGCTATAACAACAAATACTAAAAACAGAATAAAATAAAGATTTAAATGGGGCTGGGGATACAACAAACGTGATTTTTGACCAAAGTTAAGCAACGTCGGGAGTGGTCAGTACTTGGATGGGTGACCGTTTTTTTGTTTTGCTTTTTTTTTTTTGCAATATGGTACGGAACCCTTCGTGCGCGAGTCCAACTCGCACTTGCCCGGTTTTTGCTCTTGACGTCACATCTGTAATGACGGGAGAGGGAAATAAAACTGAAACCGACACAATGATATGGAAAATTCAAAGTTTCATAGCTTAATTTACTGTGCAATTTAATATCAAACCCCAGAGGTTGGTTAAAATGTAACAATTTTGAACTGGTTTGGGTACGACTTTGACGACTGCCTTGGTGATTGATTAAGCTTATAAATAAAAATAAAAATAAATAAATATTTGGGGACAATCTTACACAAATCGACCTAGCCCCAAACTAAGCAAAGCTTGTACTATGCGTACCAGACAACGATATACATACGTATACAGATAAATATATACTTATATACATAGAAAACAGCCATGATTATCTCACGCACGACTTTCGCTTCATTCCACATGCACCAACCAGCGTGAGCGATCTTCAAGATCGGGAAAACTCGAGAATCAGGCTCTAGATACATAACCAGCAGTTTATAAAGAGCTTTGATCTTTGCTAAATCCCTTATTACGTAGGACTTTTAACTAGATATGCCTTAGGACATTTGAGTGTTCAAAAGTTTACTCAATATAATTATGCGTCTAAACTCATCTAACAAAGGAAAACATTGTGAAAACAACAAAAAGGTACATTTATTTACTTAGTACAATGTAGTTACAAACATTAAACAAATTACATTTAAATTAACTGGAAACTAAATAAAGCCAACTAAACAAAGCCTAGCCAAGCCAAGCGTGGCGATTATGGCATTCACCCCCCATAAGGGGGAGGCCTATGTTCAGCAGTGGCGGACGTCTTATGGCTGAGATGATGATGATGATGATGAAACAAAGCCACAACTTAGTCAAACAACTTGTGAAAATGAATTTAAACGTATATCTAAAGTCCCCTATTCTTATATAGTAAAGGATGACTCATGCTAGAACGGTCCGGGTCCGGGGCCGACGCGACACTTCCGACCTTTCATTCGTAGCAAAAGTATAGCGTCATAGCGTGAATCATCCTTAAGAGGCTCGTCTAAAAAGTTACTGATAAGGCCACCATGGGCCATGAGAAGAAAACTACTTTGTACTGGAGATTGACAGTCTATTTGATCCTGGTCTCTGGTTTTATCGAGCGAGTGCAATTTAAGCGTTGTCGCTTTAACATTGTACGAGTTCTCCCGACCACCATTTACCTATGGCAGCAAAAATTCTATTCAATTATTTGAACAGTCTAATGTTATTAGACGTTTTTTCTACTCCCGTACTTTTATTTGTCATTTAAAGGGTCGTGCACACACCTTTAAAACCCTACCTTATAGTCGTCAAGACAAGTCTTTAGTCTATTCCCTAAAAAAGAATTTGTGCATACACGCAGTATCTTTTTGGCGATTTTACGATATTATTATTAAATGAAATACAGTGTTGCCAACCTTATTTAAATGTCATCTCTGACAAATAATAGAACCATAGATATGTTCTTCTTTAATTTCATTCATGCATTCATTCTTTTCCCGCCCGTACCCTCCATTTTTGCTACTTCTAGAATTAAAAAGATTTATTAAATTTTTAATTTTATTTCAAAGTAAGTGCTTGGTCGTAGAAAAAGTACTTATTGTATGCAACGTTGTTTAACTGAGTCAAAAAATACTCGTGGCGTCTTTATTAACAATTTTCGGCTTCGCCTTAAATAGTTACTCACGCCACTCGCCTTTTTTGACCTCTCTTAAACAACAGTTGCATAAAATACTATTATCAGCTCGATGTTTTTATCTAAAATACGCACAGTAAATGAATGTATGTTGTAAGGTAACTGCGCAAAAGAACGCTCCATACTTAAGCTTGCCCAACTCTCAAAATTTCATACTTTTACTGGAGTGAATGGGTTCAAATTTTGTGTCCATGTTCGCTAGCACCAATAAACAAATACTGCAAGTTCATAATTATTAAAATTAAGAAAAAAGAAAAATAAAATTAACGATGGCGCAGGTATTTTTTATCTAAATATTTAATAAGTATTATAGGACACAAATCGACCTTTCCCCACAGCAAGCCCAAATATCAAATATTATGTTGCCCACAACACATATTATGGCTTGTCGACACGATGGGGCAACGCCGGCCACTCCAAGGGACGCACTTATGCGTTAGAGGGAGCAAGTGATATTGGTATCTCATTCTACCGCATGGCTGCGTCCCTTGGAGTAGCCGGCGCTGGGCCATCGTGTAGAGGAGCCATTAGGCTATTTGTCATCTATATAGTACCCATACTATGAAGATGAGGATACCTCTATATAACATATAGATAGTTACATAAATACTTAATATTAACCAGCGTGTAATTGTCATGTCGCGCCCCACTGCGTCCGAGCTGTCGGCCGCCGGCGGTCTGTCAGCGGCCTTACCACAGCTTGTGTTACGCAATTATGCAGTTGTTATATTCACGTACAAAGATAAACAATTTCAATTTTATAGCTTCAATTTAAAATCGACAACCAACAATGTGGTACCCTTTAGATGAGAACGTCACATTTTATGCTTTCGACCCAATTCGAACTTTAAGATACGTCAATTAATAGATCAAGAAACGATATGGATTAGATGTGTCAGTGTCAAAAGTGGCGTTTTTCAAACAAAAGCGTCACTCTTGACACTGACACAACTAAACCACATCGTTTCTTGATCTATTAATTGACGTATCTTAAAGTTCGAATCGGGCAGTTTATGCTCCAAACTAACCCTTTGTCCTTTAGTAGTTTTATATTCTCGACATCAAAAGAATCGTAGAAATCGGTTCAGTAAATTTAGAGGTTCATTCAACCATATAAGCATCGATAGGAAGGTTCACTCTCGTATTCATGTATTTCATTTTTGTATATAAAATTATTCCACTTAAATTGCCTATATAGCCCTACAGGGGTAATTTTGTTATTTTTGAACATACATTGAGAGGTAATTATAGCGTGGAAAAAATTGGGCCCTGGAAGGAAAGTGCCTTGAAACCTTAAGTTAGCTCGTTTTACTAAGTTCGTTTTTTTTTGGCATTAGAACGAACTTTAAAGAAGGTAAGCGATCTTGACATGTCTTTTAATTGAAAAGCGCTTTTAAAAAATCAGTAACTATTACTTATGAAAGCAGAAGAATATAAATGATCGTATTAGATTCATAATTGTTACATATTTGCCGTTACTAATTTTTAAAATGTGTTTTTCCATTAAAAGACACATCAAGATTGTTTACCTTTTTACTAATGCTAAAAAAAACCGGGCAAGTGCGAGTCGGAGTCGCGCACGAAAGGTTCCGTACCATAAAGCAAAAAAAAACGGAAAAAAATGCAAAAAGAAAACGGTCACCCATCCAAGTACTGACCACGCCCGACGTTGCTTAACTTTGGTCAAAAATCACGGTTGCTGTATGGGAGCCCCACTTAAATCTTTATTTTATTCTGTTTTTAGTATTTGTTGTTATAGCGGCAACAGAAATACATCATCTGTGAAAATATCAACTGTCGACGGACAGACGGGCGGACGGACGGACGGACGGACAGCGAAGTCTTAGTAATAGGGTCCCGTTTTACCCTTTGGGTACGGAACCCTAAAAACGAACCTACCTATTTTTATCACGCTCATTCATAACACCATGAAGCAAGTGTTTTAAAGAAAATATTCCATCTTAAAAGTCACCTTACTTCGCGCCGTCAAAGGGGTTCTAACCATATTATAATAAAATCTAGCAAACGTTATTAAAAGGCAAAAACTAAGCCGAGATATATAAACCGACATTCGCTTTACTTACGTAATAACCGCGCTACGGCGTAGACGCTACGGGCTACGGGCGTAGTCTCTACGACGCGCTGCTGCCATGGACAAGCACTTAGTACAAGCCTTTTTACGACTTCAATCCTTACAAACTTTATTACTATAAAATGCGAAAGTAGCTACCTCTTCTTCACGCTTATACCGATTTAGATGAAATTTAGCATATAATAGAGATAGTTTGAAGCCCGGGAAAGGTAATTTTTTACTTGCATCTACTGATCAAAAGACCTTCAAAAAATACCTAGTCACTGTCACTGTGGTTAAAAACATAGTTGTGAAAATATTTTAAAATATGTAGAACATAGGATAAATTAACAAAAACAGGGAAACATATAAACACATTAATGAGACGCTTCACAAAAAGCATTACCCTGATGTTTGCAAATAAAAAAATAGCGTGCGTTTTAGCCTCGTTTGCGCCTAAAGAGCAAAAAATTTGACTACAGAAAAATATACAAAAAGATGGTATAAAAGTGTGTGGGTTATTATAGACCGACCGCTTAAATGAGTCCTCTCCTGCGCGGTACGGGGCCGATGGGAGGGGACGACTGAGGGTGGCGGGGAACGTGCGGGCGACAGGCGTACGGCACTCATTTAAGCGGTCGGTCTATAGATACACCGCCAAGTTAAGGGTCAACAAAAAATCATATACCCTGTTCTTAACTGGCGCAGTCAGCCTGGATTTTATTTCAGTTTTTGCTGAACTTATGAGGCGGGTGAGGTGCATAAATTGAGCTTAGAATGAACTCGCCGATGCATTTTTAAATTTTCTGAAAGGAATTGCTGGAATATTTTATTTTAATCTTTTATTCGCATAGGTTATTACATTTTTGAAAAGCTGATATTGACTATTCGTGTTTTATATGGCGTATAAAACTAGACTTGTTCTTGAGCGGTATTCGAATTTTACTACGTAATGTATGGATCTTATTTTGACACCGTTTGCACCTCTCTCTATAATATAATGATGATGATATGTCAGATGAAGATCAACTTGTCAAAGTTCGAATGACGTTTATGTCAGAACTTTAAACTGATTCAAAAATGTCATTATCTAAAATGACTCAAAAATAATGTAACGATGGAAAGATAATGATGTTAAGTGTACCTGGATTTCACATTAGGGTCTGTTTAATTATGTTGCTTCAGTGTAGGTGTGGATTTTCGATCTTTATCTTAAAGAAAATAGTGTTTTCCCTATTGTGCGCTTTTATTTTATAACAAACTTTCGCTCAGCTCTAGTACCCTCTTCGTACTCGGCCGGCAATCTTGTTTTCCCGGTTCTTTTAGTAATATACCGTTTAGCAGTTACGTGTTCCAGTTTCTATGTACCCACAGACCACCTCAACTCCAATACGGAACACATAAGGAAACACATGTCACCACACATAAACGGCAATAAGGTACCCTTCGTATACAATTTTAATATGGTATATGTAGATTGTAGATAGGTATATTCGCTTGTACCCATAGTTACGGGTTATAGTACTCGTGTGAATTAAGTTAAATTTAAATTTGAGTTCTGTACGGATATGATGGCCATTCTAGTCTACGTGACAGCGTGATAAAACGGTGTCCGTCACTTTCTAACCCACGGTATTAAAAAGTGATAGTTGTTTTATCACGTGGATAAAGATGGATAAATCCATAATACGTCGGCTGTATTAATTAAAAGTATTTATAAAAATAAGCTTTGAATGTGTAGGTACTTGAGTTGTTATTATATAAAATGGTGTTAAATACTACTAACGCTTTGCTGCTGGAATCGAAGTACATTACAAGTAAAATTGAACCTTTAATAGGTATAATGTGGTAGTATCGTGCTCTTTGTAAAAAACACTTCACGATGCGGTGTCTGTGCTGTGTAGTCTGTGCCTATACCATATTTGTACCTACATACTATCCACACTGTTACCTGACCTTGAACCCTATTTCAATGAGATTAAGGTTCACCTCCGGTCAAAATATATCGGTGTTACAATGTTCACTTTTTCCTCGCATTTGTTCACAAATGTATTGCACCTCTGCAATCCTTTGGCGTAACGCAATAAAAACAAACAAGTATATTTTTCTCACTCGCTCTTAAACTTAAACGGTAAGAGAGAGTGAGACAGGTTTTAAGTAGTTTTAGGAGACATAGAAGTTCGTGCTAGTAATATTTAAGTAGCTGCTTTTAATTAAATCCCATCAAAAACATAAATGTAAAAAAGGAGAGCCAAATTCAATACAAAAATTATGCTTGGCTGTGGGGTTCGCCGCAAAAAGAATGGAGATCTAAATGAGTGCCAAGTTCTATGCAAAATCCAAATATGTATTTATAGGAACAAAATAACATTATAAACAAGTATTAAACTCTATTTCTTTGCTTTATTGGATACCTATAACAATTGCTGTTATTTAAAAAAAATGTGAGATCTTAAAGTAGGTTAGATTTGACTTGGCCAGTTTTCATTACATCAGTCATTTTATAAAGTTATTCAACATATATATTTTGTAATTCTGATAAAAACTGGCCAAGCGAAATCTAACCTACTTTAAGATCTCACATTTTTTTTAAATAACAGCAATTGTTATAGGTATCCAATAAAGCAAAGAAATAGAGTTTAATACTTGTTTATAATGTTATTTTGTTCCTATAAATACATATTTGGATTTTGCATAGAACTTGGCACTCATTTAGATCTCCATTCTTTTTGCGGCGAACCCCACAGCCAAGCACAATTTTTGTATTGAACTTGGCTCTCCTTTTTTACATTTATGTTTTTGATGGGATATCAATACTTTTTGTAAAGAAAACTAGGCAGGTATTGAGATTTAATGTTTTTTCTTGTTTTCCGCTGCATGTTTTTTACTTCTGTTCTTTGTATTAATTATGTGGTGCCGCGCGCCGCCAACGACACACCGTTGGCCGGTTGTTTAGCGCGTATTACAGGTTTTTTGTATGGGGACCCCCCCTATTTTTTAACTTTTTTTATTTTTAGATTTTTTCCTACGCTTACACACAATTACCGAACTGGATTCCAAATTTCATCCTTCTAGGTCATCTGGAAGTAGGTTAGGTTTAGGTACTATATGTCAGTCACAATAAAAAAGAAATTTGTATGGGGACCCCCCCTATTTATTAACTTTTTTTTGTTTTTAGATTTTTTCCTACGCTTACACACAATAACCGAGCTGGATTCCAAATTTCATCCTTCTAGGTCATCTGGAAGTAGGTTAGGTTTATATGTCAGTCACAATAAAAAATGGTTTTTTTGTATGGGGACCCCCCCTATTTTATAACTTATTTTTATTTTTAAATTTTTTCCTACGCTTTCACACAATAACTTAGCTGGATTCCAAATTTCATCCTTCTAGGTCATCTGGAAGTAGGTTAGGTTTAGGTACTTATATGTCAGTCACAATAAAAAATGGTTTTTTTGTATGGGGACCCCCCCTATTTTATAACTTTTTTTTAATTTTAGATTTTTCCTACGCTTTCACACAATAACTGAGCTGGATTCCAAATTTCATCCTTCTAGGTCATCTAGAAGTAGGTTAGGTTTAGGTACTATAAGTCTGTCAGTCAGTCTTAAAATTTACGACTTTTTGACCTTCATATCTTTATAACCGTTTGAGCTAGCTTCATGAAATTTGGGCTTCTAGATGTCCTTATGGATATAATTAAACACACGTAGTTTTATGTGTTTACGTTAAAGATGTTTTGAGTTATAGAAGGGTCAAAAGTGGCACCAAGTGGTTCGTGTAATATTACACTTGGCGCTGGCTAGCCAGTTCCTTTGCTTGAACTTGGCTTGACACGCTGCCGCGTGTCTAGATCTACTTAATATTTTCTACACACGGATTTTTAGTTAAAGTTTTTTACGCGTTCTAGTTACTTTAATTAATTTTAGTCTATAATTCTTACTTCTAACTAACTCTTTCTAAAGCTTATTATAAATTTTATACTAAAAGAAATGGAATACGGGTGAGTGAGTCTACAAAAAGCCATCTAGTTAATAAAAAAATTGGACAATTTTACAACTATAAATAAGGTTTTATGTACTAGATGATGATAGGAACAAATACTTGTGATAAATACTAAAACAAATATATACTCTTACCAGGATCACAGTATAAAGAATAGTACTGCCGTACAGAAAGGAAACTTCCTCCAAAACCGAAGTTTGACAGCGGTTCAGGGTCGAATAATGCTATCGCTTTCTAATATATGGCACTATCCCTTTCGGCTATTTAGGGTTGTCAAAATTCAAGTGTTTATCTTATCTGTGGTCGTGCACGCAAAAGGAAGTCAAGTGGTGCCAACCCTAATAATTGCTCGGAGCAAATGCTGAGCCGAGCGGAGCCGAGTTTGGCCGAAGTCAGGAGTTTCGCACCCCTGCCAGGATTCGGATCCCGGGTCACCTGTTTTGTAGGTAGGGTCACTATCACTACTACAGACTAGGCTAGGAGGCCGTCCAAAAGTATATCATCATCATAATGGGCCTTTGCGCCTAGTACAGAAGATTAATAGTGTAACACTGGAGAGACACCGTTTTTGGTAGCTGAATAAACCAATGCGAGACCGACGGATCTATATCTGAATCCCTAAAGTCTTTTCTCCTATCTTTGCATTCCCTAATATTGTTTGTCATAATGACCAGTTGTCCTACCACTAAAAACCCTAATTTTGGTTTCCCTAGTTATTGATTACTTATCCTAATTTTATTAAGCATATTTTCTTTTTTGCGAGGGTCGCAGTTCTAATCCTAACCTAACCTACTTTTGTGGCAGCAAGTTCTAAAACCTAACCATTTTTCAGAACCTTACATTATGGAAAATCATCGTTATGAAAATTGATCGTTAGGGCATGTGCCCATTAGGACAAACCAGTTAGGGCAAGTGTCTTTAGGACAAACGTTGTTAGGGATTCAGAATAACACTCGAGACCGACATGGTGTACCACCTGCCTGACAGAAGATATTTGCGGAAAAAGGTACCTACTGAGACACTAGTAAATGTAAACCAGTAAATGCAAGGACGTATAGTAAACGAATTGAGCTTGTTTGGTCGATGTAGATTTATTTTAGTTCAAAATATACGAAAAAGAACCCTCTTTTAAGGTGAAAAACCATGTTAAGGGCTAGAGAGAGATGCGTATACAGAAGTATACAGTAGTTTGTATACAGATTATCTAAAAAAGTAGTATTCAGCAATTTAATAACACAAACAAAATACTATTTTTTCAAGCATGTTTGAGAAAAACAATAACTTGAATTCTAGATGTCTGTCGGCGGCGGGAAAGCCTTTTGCGGTTAAATAAGATTTTCCCCGAAGTTAGAAATGTAGTAAGATTGTTAGAAATAGAATTACATATTACTTTAGGTACTTTCAAATATGTATACACCTACGTGTTTTTACCGAAGTAATATACTTTTTCTTTGGAATAGACGAAAACAAAATTATTTAAGCGATTTTAGTGAGTAAATAAGTAAATGTAGGTACTTATAGTCTGTAAAAACAGTCTACGATAACAAAGAATAAGTAACTGATATTTTATATTGCGACTTTTATTACAATTCATTATATAAAATACCTATTTATTAAATATTCCTTTGTATTTACCTGTAGGTAATAATACTATATAATGGTGTACCATTACTAATGAATAGGTACGGGGTTGTATACCTGTTTCATGTTCAAATAAGAATGCTGACCGATTTTATGACATTTGCATCCAGTGGCGAATTTGCCCTAAGACCCAGTAGGCCCGGGCCTAGGGCGGCAAAATAATTAAAGGCGGCAAAATGAGACAAAAAATTTGCTGATGATAACAAGAAATAACTCAAAATGTAGTCAATATAATGGGTACTGAGAAAGGGGCGGCTCCGGACCCTGGGGCCTAGGGCGGCAAAGACTGCAAATCCGCCACTGTTTGCATCATTTGCTAGCAGTATTGTTACCTACTGTTGTATTCTGACTCGGAACAGTACCTTAATGTCAACATTCTGCTAGTGACAGGGACAAAGTAGAGCTCATGTCAGCTAATATCTCAACCTCGCTTCATCTGCGAGTCGTCGCATTAAAAATAAATCCGGAGATAAATCTGCAGACTCGCTAAAGTATTATGACTCGGAGATACAGCGTTAGTACTAGGCAGTACATTTGTATAGAAAATTGCATATCTAATATTACAACTAGTGAATGCATGCTACATTAGTAAAAAAACACCAAGGAAGCTGAATGACGAAGATATTTTTCAAGTAGGCATCTTATAATGCGCTTATTAATGTTATATAAAGCTACCGAGAAGATTAATAATTTTGCCGAAAATATTATGGTGTTTCAAACGTCGATAGTTTTTAAATTAACAAACCTATGGGGACAATTGAACCACTCCCTCACATTCTCTTTGATTCCCTCTCATTAAATAGCCATGGGCGGTAGGGCTTTTAAATAAACTTTTATTAAGAACTAAATAAATAAGGTTTAAATATAGGCGCATATCTTTCTAACTGTAATAAGTTTTTGGCAAAAATTTCATTTTTGGTACAAGCTTTTATCGCTGACTGTACTTTTCTTACGACAGACAACTCTAATACTCATCGAGACAATTATAAAAACCCCTTACACAATTAGGTTGCGTTGTTTCATCACAGAGTTCATATGGCCCCCTGCTGTCTCCATCATCAGATCAGCTCGATGGTACCATAAAATTGCATTGGTATCCGATTTATACGTTACATGCATGCAAAGTTTCAGCTCAATCGGAAACCGGGGAGTGAATCAAATCTAACTTGCAAGATTTGATTACAGACAGACAGAAAACGGTCAGGTGCAACTAAATAAAAGCTTGTAAAAATAAAATAGTTCCTGGCCATCAAAGATAAATTGTTTCAACCGTCCTCCTTCTGCCCTATTCCGTCGCTCTTTAGAATGCAACACCGATACACTAAGATAAAGAGGATTGTTAGTTACTTGAGATAGTTCAAATTCCTTCTTAATTAAATAACCGGGGAGCGAATAGCGCCGTTAAAGGATGTGTCAACTATTTCTTATTGTTTTTAGGGTTCCGTACCTCAAAAGGAAAAAACGGAACCCTTATAGGATCACTCGTGCGTCTGTCTGTCTGTCCGTCTGTCACAGCTTATTTTCTCGGAAACTACTGGACCAATTAAGTTGAAATTTGGTACACATATGTATATTAGTGACCCAAAGATGCACATGTTTTTTTTATATTTTTAAAATACATATACATATAAATAGGTTCGAAGTTATTTAAGAAAATAGCCAAAAAATTACCATTCCCCCCCTTATCTCCGAAACTATTGGGTCTAAAATTTTGAAAAAAATACACAAAATAGTTCTTTACCTGTAAATGACAGGAAAACCTATTAGAAATGTGCAGTCAAGCGTGAGTGAGACTTATGTATGGAACCCTAGGAACACGACTCCGACTCGCACTTGGCCGGTTTTTTTTAATATGCCTTGTTTTTTACAAAAACTAATAAGATGAAATAATAGTTTTTGTTTCACAGCGAGTAAAACACTAACTGTGTATACAACGACACAAATAAACCCTGTTAAAGTATTATATCATTCAAAATCATCATTTAAAATTCAATTTCACCAGCCAACATTATATTACCTACTCATGCATATTTATACTATACTTGCATCAAATTACGTTGCCTCTCTTGTGGATAAAATCAAATTTTCTGATCAGCGGCCTTACGAGCTGGTGTAGTGAAATAGTTATTTACGATACAAGTGCGGAAAAGAGGAAACTCGAAACGATTGGCGATAAATTAAAACACGACCGAAGGGAGTGTTGTAAATTGACACGAGTTGCGAATTACCTATTCGCACGTGTATTGTACAACGTTTTACAGTATATAGTCCTTTAAACTTTCGACGTAGCCACGGAAGTGCTCACTAGTGTGAGAAAGTAACACCATATCTACTGTAAACATTTTTTTTACATGGACAATAGTTACACGATACAACCGTAATAAATAAAGCTATCTCCCTCATTACTGTCGATACGTCCGACTAGATACGTCGGCAGATACCGTGATTCATGGCGCGATACGGCCACCGTGTGCTTATATACTAGTTATAGACGAAAACTATCTTTGAAAAATTCAACACATCATTATTATTCCATTTTCATAAGGACATTGGCTCAGAAATGCAAAATTTTGCTCTCAGAGATTGACCCTTATAATAATATTGATAAGGTTGTATTTTTTTCCTTAAAACATCAGACTTTCCCCTATAATTAAACTTGGAATGGTCTCCGATCCGCTCTAGCACTGCTAAATCCCCGGGCACAGTAGTGGCGAACGATACACGGGCCGTAAGTGGTTAATCGTTGGCGATGTCGCAATGCGGACCCGGGAAAGATGTGCTATTGGAGATCATTGCCGGCTTAATGGATGGTGGCTGTAAGGCTTTGGTCCTTTGTTTATGGTTACGTTATATACAGGTTTTAATACAAAAATTGTCGCTAGTGTCACTACTGTGTACAACAGTTAACAGCATGTGCATTAGGTAAACTAGTGCCCGACATGCTAATGCGTAATAGATGACACCTTGCTGTCACCTCTATTGACAGTTACTTAAGTTTTAAGATGACATGTACTGTGACCGCGTCGAGCACCAGTACGTTTACCTTATAAGTAATGATTTTATCACAGTTTAAAGGTACCGTTTGGATTCAGACACAAAAATATATTCTTAGGCATTATTAGGCTCTTAAAATATCTTTTACAAAATGCTACTACACAACTAAACTACAATCATTTAACTAAAACTAAACTATTAACTACAAAATATTATACCTTAGCTTAGTTAGCTTTGATGTTACACTAACGCAAACGTTTGTTAAAGTTATCGTGTTTTGGGGCCATCCTGCAAAAAGACCGGTAAATCTCTCGTCGTAAATACTGAATACAAACATAAATTATATTTATTGACTAAAACTACATAATTATCTACATAACGCAAGTTCCGTTTATAAATATCATCCGTAACAAACTTCGTCAAATGTTGCCTCGTAAAGCCCAAGCCAATTTTTCCACTTTTGAATTTGGAACTTTCTTTTGTTTCTATAAAAGTTCATAACTCAAGTTTAATATGTACTAGTACAAGTACGTGGGGACTTACTGGGGTAGAAAATGTTCGACTCTTTCTCTGCTTCTGTCATTCACATATAAGTTGAGTGGTTCATCGATGGTAGAAACAAGCTGTTTTATGTAGCTAGAACAATTGTGG
This sequence comes from Cydia fagiglandana, assembly GCF_963556715.1. Lineage (NCBI taxonomy): Eukaryota > Metazoa > Arthropoda > Insecta > Lepidoptera > Tortricidae > Cydia > Cydia fagiglandana. The sequence continues at coordinate 315,056 of NC_085943.1, read as the reverse complement.
TCGCGGTCGATCGAGCGGGAGCGAACTGACAACGTGGCATACACCAAGAGCCCAATTCAGATTTAACAACTTGTTACAGTTTTGATCTCATTTTGATATCCTTGAATTGCTCACGCCGATTGGTGCATGCGATATGAAGTGGAAATCATGCGTGTGATGTACGTCTATCACCACGACGATCGTCAAGGGCGTATGAAAACAAGATAAATAGCGTAACAAATTTAACGGCCTCGTAGCCTAGACGGTAGTGTCCTATAGTTCGTTTTTTTTAGCATTAGAAAGAACTCCGCAGAAGCAAGCGTGCAGTTTTTATCAGACTCGTTAATTGTTAATAATTATTGAATTATCTAATGTAGCATGGTCAATACATATAATTTACTTCAAATTGTTACCGCTAAAAGTGCCAGATTTAGAACCACCAGCGAACTTCTGCGAAGTTCTTTCTAATGCTAAAAAAAACGGACTATAGGTAACAGGAGGTCCTGGGTTCGAATCCCGGTAAGGACATTTTGTTCGTGAGTTATGGATGTTATTAATGTATCTAAGTATGTTAAGTATATCATCGCCTAGCACCTACAGTACAAGTTTTGCTGAGTTTGGGGCTAGGTCGATTTGTGTAAGACTGTGACTAAGTAAGTTTAACTAATTGTATTTATGAGGTTCCGAGAGAAACACAACATTTTTCCCCACACCAACGCGAGAAAAATACTATTTGTGAAACAATACAAATCAAATTCAATTAATCATTAAAAATTATCACTTAAAAGTCAATTCACTCAGCCAGCATGAGCAAACAACTCAAAATTCGCATCATATTACTTTCCCCCACATGTAGATAAAATGAAACTCACTTATCCGTTTTTGAATACAAAGAGAGCCTTTACAAGCTATGGTAAAAAAAAAGATAAATCCGAATCGAGATCTTGGAGTATCGTGGCTATAAACCGGACCAATCTCGCGAAGTAATGACGGCTATATACTTACGTCGTGTTTTTATTTATAAGCCCGGCTATTCGTCTCTTGGTTATCCGTGCTACTTGTTTTGATCCGCGACGGTTTGTGTTGCTTTCCTTGGTAAGTATGTCAAAAAATATAAACTTTTTCAAATGTATGTAAAGGTAAACGTACTGGTGCTCGACGCAGTCCCAGTACATATCATCTTGAAACTTAAGTCATTGTCAATAGAAGTGACAGCAAGGTGTCATATATTGAGTATTAGTATGTCGAGCACTAGTACTTTTACCTTATATGAGGTTTTCTTTATTTGTTTCCTATTTTTGTGAAAATCAGATAATAGGAATTGACATAAAAAGATACGAAAATTTTGTAAGATCATTTAAAAAAGAAGATACCTTTACTGTAAATGAATGAAATAGACGAAATTTCTACTACCTAAAGTTAATAAACCTTTAAAAAATACAGTAATTTATATTGGCCTAAGCAAATACTCATTCAAAATGGCGGGCTACGTCAGTCTTGAAGTAAAACTCCGTATTTAAGGCAAAATAGGGCCGGGCTAAGCAGCCGGGCAACGTTACATTCACTTGCAGAGCTATAGTGATTCATAGGCAAATCAAGCTACACTCAAAAGCAATGAATACGGGTCTGTATTTAAGGTAAAAGTTGTTCAACGTTCAAGCCCTATGAAGAAAGAAAAATTAACCCCTCCACGCCCCCACCTCCGCACACACCCTCCTGCTCCATCAGCACCCTAATCCACGATCGTCATGTTCAAACTGTAACGGTTCCCAAGGCCACGTTATACTAGAAAACCCTCACCCGCGCTCGTTTTTCAATGACAATCCTCGGGCAGAAACCTTAAATATTTGAGCTCCCTCGGGATTTTAATTGCGGCCGTCAATCTGCCAGGATAAATGGCTCCGATTGGACACTTTTTACCCGCTGCTATTAGAAATGTCTTCGCGGACGATTAAGGGGTTCTATTTCACTTGTATTACCTAATATCTCGGGTTAAGACGTAGTCTGTCTAAATCTACGTTGAAATATATTTGGCAGAACGACAATAAAGGTGACAGTCCATTTCCAACGACAGCTGCAGCACTGCCATTCATTTTACTATGGAAATTGACAATAATACCGACGCGTTCGTACTAGTAGTGCAGCTGCGGTCAGAAATGGAATGTTACCCGTATGGTAACATTCCATTTCTAACCGTAGCTGCACTACCGGTACTGAACGCGTCGCTGTCATTGTCAATTTCCATAGTAAAATTGACAGTAATGCAGCTGCGGTTAGAAAATGGAATGTTATCCTTAGGCCCCATTCGCACGTCAGCTTTTCCAACGCGCGTTAAAAAAGCGTTTGAATGAGACAAATGGATAGCCATGTATGTATTCACACGACAGCGGTGGCACTTTATATCAAGCGTTGTTGGATTTTAGACTTTAAGCCTTGGTCGTAAAATCGAATTTAGAGTGCAGGCAGATTCAAGCGCTTTTTTAAAGCGCGTTGAAAAAGCTGTCGTGCGAATGGGGGTTTAGTCATAAATTTTTCCTCGACTGTTCACCGTTTGTACCGTTATACCGTTCGTATTCAGACTACATCAGCATTGCTGCTGCAGATTGCAGCGCAAAATTACTGCTGATTGCATTGCTGCAGAAAAAGGAAAATTCGGCTGATCGATTCTGACATTTGCGATTCATCAAAATATTGTCAGTGACATTTATTTTGTTATTTTTCCAAGGACAGCAATATTTATGATATTTCAGTGTATTTTCCCATGTGATTAATGTCTGATGTTCGTGCCTACAGTTTAGGATAAAAATGAGTCAAATAAAAATTTACTATAAAAATGAGTTTAAAAAAAAATTCAATAACTAACATAGTTATATTATTAATTGAAATAATCTCTGAATTATAGTTCAAGGTAGGAGGCTGAAACTTGGATTGCTAACTATTAATGTGCTGACAATTAATTGGCATTAACTATTTCAAAGTACCCAGGCCGGCGGCGCTGCTGACCAGGCCCAGGTTCTCAAGCGCCGCAAATATTCGTCCTTACTTAAAGACCACGAGTTTGTGGCGCTCGCGGTAGAGACACTGGGCCCTTGGTCAGCCGACATGCAGGCCTTTGTGAGGGCCCTGTCGGGACGGCTGATTGACGCCACAGGGGATCCCAGGGCTGGCGCGTATTTCTCGCAACGAATCGCCCTGGCGGTTCAGCGAGGAAACGCCGCCAGCGTAATGGGTAGCATGCCACAGGCGGACCTGCTAGAGGGGGTATTCTTTTTATAATTAGGTTTTTATTTTATAGGTAAGTTTATTTTATTTTAGTATTAATTTTAATTTCTTTGTAGTTTTAGTTTATTTTAATAAGTTATTTTATATTCAATATGTTACACATAGATAGTTTCTTTGAAGGAAATAAATGTGTACTATTTCAAATTAATAACATAATTAAGAACAGGGACCATATCTCCTATTAATCCTACTAGACAGATTTACTCTCAATCACAGAATAAATAATAGTTCTAGGTACAGAAGACTCACTCTCTAACAAAACGCGCCTGATCAGCACAGATATGGCCGCTAGGTGGCGACAGCGCCACGCACGGCTTATGGCAAACCCCAAAATTGGGGTCGAACGGATGTACTTTTAGCTACCTGTAGCAAAGCGACACAATCGCGGAGTGAGCCACGCCTGTCTCAATTCATTCAGAAAAGTCTGCGCGACCTAAAAAATCCAAATCTTGGATTTAAAGTCAGGTCATTACTGAGGGCTTAAGCCCAGTCTAAAAATAACACAAATCGTTCCGTACCTACCCATAAAGTACGCGTATCTAAAGACCCTTATTTACACTCAGAATTAAAAACCGGGGGGCGCCAGAATTGATATTTCATGAAAAGGGTTTGTTTTAATTTTCATTTAAATATTCTGAGGGCCGCTAATGTGATGCGGGTTCACGTCTACCCGGGGTGTTTTACTGACTTAGAAAAATGAGGTTTTAATAATATATAACCAGTAAAAGATGTAAGGTAAGGTGGAGTAGTTAAGACTAGCACAGTTTATTTAGATCGGAGCAAGACAAACACTATGAGGATTCCATACAAGTGATATTATTATTAGTCCGGTGGTGGTCTTAACCCCACCATACCTAACCCTTAAATCTGCGGTCGGCAACCTTTTAGCAGCCAAGGGCCACATAAAGGTTAACGAAGATGACGCGGGACGCACTTTGGTAATATTTGTGACTTTAGCAAACATTGTTGCTCTTCAGTATTACATGCAAAATAGCCAGGCAGGTTCGCGGGCTGCAAGCGAGAAGTTGGCGGGCCGCATGCGGCACGCGGGCCGCTGGTTGCCGACCGCTAATAGAAATAAAGGGCGAATAGTGAATGAAAACTTCTTACAGAATAGGTACAGGTTTATTGGGTATTATTTTAGATATTATTGTTTATTCTTCACTTGATTCGTCTATCCTCTATAGCTATTTTCGTCGCAGTATCTTCAGTAGGTAGTAACTTAACCCCCCGAAGTATCGTAACGAGTCGTAACAGTTACAAGTACTAACTACACTTTGGGAAGGTGTTGAGTTTTAGTTTCTTCGGGTGGCTGTTCCAACTATTGTTCGCACACAATGAGACCAGAAAATAAACAACGCTGTGCCGACTCATCCCCATTTCTGGTTACTGCGTAGTAACGGCGACGGAACCGCGACCAAAATTGTGACTGGAAAGAACTTGTTGACGCATTAAAAGTTACAAAACGGCTACCAAAATTGGTAAAATTATCTACTACTTACCTACCTTACTTACTTACTTTTACTTACTTACTTTACTTTTTGCTTTTATTTTTACTTTTACTTTTTCTTACTTTTTTATTACTTACTTATCTATTATTTCTAGTTCTAAGGATAGCGGTACCGACATTATATAGTGGTAAATAGCACTGGTACCTACTGCTAGAGTCTGGCTACTGAAATTTTACCCAAATGGTTGGCGGGAAATTCAAAAAATCTTGGGCTGGTCACACTTTGTGTAGTAGGAATTATAGTTTTGATACTAGAAAATATTTTTGATTTTCTGTGCACGCGTAAGGTACCTAAGGATATAAGTAAGTTGAATATACGTTGACGTGCACTCGAAGACAGCTCACATCATTTCTACAACTATGTAAAGTACAGTCAACGAGAAACACATATGCTTACACTTTCTCACCATATACCATTGTCACAAGGCGAAAAATGAAATGTAGTGTAAATAAGACCTAGTTCGATAATACCGTAATATTAATCCATCACCAAAAAATTTAAATAAGTACGAGTACATACTATGCCAAATTTCAACTCAAGGTCAAGTTCAACTTACTAGTCTTACTACATTTGCATTTTTCTTGCTTGCTTGGTTTGCTTACAGAAAAGACAGACGGCGAATAGGTATTTAAAACTACTAAGTTACAATTAATAATTTTGACTAAGATGAATATTTACTCATTTAACTAACCATGACTAAGGGTCGGTTGCACCAAACCGTCTGTCACCGTTAAAGCGTTCACTAAATGTATTTGTATGGGAAATTTCATACTTCACTGCTGTTTGACGTTAATCAGTCTGTTAAATGTGGTTGGTGCAATTGGGCCTTATTCGCTGTAGTTAAAATCGGACTCTAAATATTCTGCTTCTAAGTAGTTATCAAAGTCGGACAGCAAATACTCCGGCTCCGAGTCCCCTTCTGTATATTGATCAGAACTGCTAGAAGACTCGTCATCACCGACGCTTATGACAAATCTTTTCATGTGAGCAGTTATGTTATCCTTTTGCATGTACTGATTTTCTATGTGGACAACATGATCAGTCATTTTTTTCCAATCGTTAGGAGTCACGCTTTCGAAGCAATCTCTAATAGTTCTTTCAAACTCTTGCGCAGATTGGGCTACATTTTTGCTGGCCACTTTTCGCTTAGCGATACTCCAAATCAGCTCTATGGGGTTCAAGAAACAGTGATATGGTGGCAGTCTTAGAACCTCGTGCCCATGAGTCCTGAGTATCTCATCTGCTTCGTAGATAGGCTCTTCTTTATGCTGTCCAATCAAACACAAGAGTTGTTCTTTGGTACAACGTTCACCAAACGGTATCGATTTCTCAATAAGCCAGTTTTGCAAATCTGCTTTTCGGGATTGTCGATTTGGCAGCTTATTAATTTGCACAGTGTGGTAACTTGCATTGTCTAAAACGACTACACTCGGTTCGTGCAAATTCGGCACCAATTTTTCCCGTAACCATTTGTTGAAGTTTGCCGCATTCATGTCATGATGATAGTCAGCTGCGATCGATTTAGTGCTGAATACTAGCAATGCATTGGGCACAAAGCCACTTTCAGAACCAGCATGCACAATGATATATCTTTTTCCTTGAGAATTTTTTTCGATCAAACCTGTTGTGGACGGGCCCTGCCAAGACTTTTTTGGTTTGTAATGTTGATGAACATAAGTTTCGTCCAGATATATTATCGGTTTGCCTTCAGCACGTTTCAAAGCAATGGTGCTCAAGAAATGATGCCGCCAAGCTGCAATATCGTGCCGCTCAATTAGCTCTGAACGTTCATTCTTGTTCTGTTTAAATTCAAAACCGTTTGCCAACAATATTTGACGTAAAGTTTCTTTGCATCCAGTAAAATTTAGCGATTCTTTTAAATCAGCCAAAAGGGTTCTGAGAGTAGGTACTTGTTTTCTGACCACATAATATTCATTAATTTTATTTTTGATGGCTTGAACATCGAAGCTATCCAAGTTTGATTTGGTAGCTTGATGAGGCCGCTTTTGCCCCGGAGTACTAAAGTCACCATTGTTTTGTTTGCCTTCCTTTAGTATATTTTTCAAAGTTGAAACACAAAAACCTGTACGAAAAAACTTTAATCAATAATATAATTTAATAATAATGGTAGCTCGCAAAATTGCAATCAATATGGTGGTAATTTCCATTTTGCGAGTTTCATACGTCTGTCTATGTGACCATTAAGTTACGTTAATAACTGCAGTCCCGGTGCCAGGGAGTTTATAGGATTAATACTGAGCAACTTACCCTCTCATAGAAAATGGACCAGCCAAAATGTATACGAGTATTATGAAACAGCCAAATTTTTTTTTCGCAATGCCGGGGTTGGTCCCATAGTAAAAAATGCTCAGTATAACCCCAAAACCTCCCTGTCAACGAGAATGCTAAGTGCATTCTCGTTAACAGCCACACTGTATGGACATTGGACATATTTCGAAACGTTAACGTTAACGTTTATTTTATATTTTTATATCAACTTTAACTACTGACCAGTCACTCCACAGATTTCTTCTAAATATTGGTTTTCAGTAAATAACTCCTTACGTTCCAATGTTTTGATTTTGTTGATATTTTCCAGAATTTCTAATTTAACCGTTTCTTTACACACTTGTCCTGTTTATGACATTCAGGCATTAATAAATTTACGTACTTAACCAAACTTATAGGCAAATTTTAGAACTAGTACCTACTTAAAGTATCAAAATATTAGAGCACCAACCTACTAAATTGCTTACGACTTGTAAACATTGCAGTTTTTCTTTATATAACGCTTCTTGGCGACTGCGTACATTACCGTAATTGTTTGCGAGTTTAAATAATAGTTTCCGGACCTCACTCGGTATAGTCATTATCAATATTTTTTCAAATAAACCGCTTATATACCGCGAACAATTTGAATGGATGACATAAATTGACAACAGACTTTTAGCTTTTTTAAAAATCATAGACAATTGGTGATACCACAAGGAGATATCAGTCAACAAAATTTGGCTAGCCAGACTCTAAGGATTCGAACACATACATTCAAATTATGAAATGCGTAGCATAAACTAATTTTATTTATAAAAACATAATAAATATAACCGAATGTACGCACGCTAGACTCCAATTTTCCGAATAAAAAACTGTCCCACTTTAAAATTCTAAGGCTCATTCAAAGAAAGTTTCACATGTGGAAACAACTCAAAATTACATTAGTGGATAAAATGCAACTTTCTTATTCTTACTAGTTTTTGAAGAATAAAGAGAACATTGAACTAGAGTATGGTGAAACTACATAAACAAGCATACTAAGAGCCCGAACTTATCTACACCGTCTCCGTTCCGCAGGACTTAATGACTCTTCACGGTAATCACAGGAAACAATTGCGCCGCCTTATAGCACACTTGTAAGTTCTTATCTCAATCTAACGCCATAACTATTGTTTACGACATACCGGTACCGATACCGCTACCGGTACCGATTGTTATAGTCCAAGTTACCGCTATTACCGTTACGAGGAATATAATCTCCATTGCGTACTCAAACTGGTATTCAAACTTTAGAAATCTGTTATTGATATGTTTACTTTGCAGTGCATGCAACGCGTCTAAGGGTAACATTCCATTTCTGACCGCAGCTGCACTACTAGTACTAAACGCGTCGGTGTTATTGTCAATTTCCATAGTAAAATGAATGTTAGTGCTGTTGTCGTGGGAAATGGACTGTCACCTTAATGGTAACATTCCATATCTGAACACAGCTGCACTATACGCTAGTACGAACGAGTCGGTGTTATTGTCAATTTCCATAGTAAAACGAATGGTTGTGCTGCTTTTGTTGGAAATGGAGTGTTACCTTTAAGGTTCGACCGACGCGTTCGTACTAGTAGTGCAGCTGCGGTCAGAAATGGAATGTTACCCTTAAGGCGACATGCGCATAGCCACTTCAGCATCATCGCTATTATTAATTTCCTTGTTAAATTGCAGAGCTGTCCTTGCGGCTTTGCAGCGCGACTGCTGTCGCAATTAGAACGTTCAATCCGATACTTAATTGATCCAGGTTTACAGTGACATAATGGCCCATTTCACGCCGCTGCACTGCTGCACTAGCAACCTTGATATTGTTTATCAGGGCCACGGTATGATAATACTATTACTTATTCTGTGGCCTCGACCTCGGCGTCCGACATCATCAACTTTCTATAGAAAGCATCACGTGTTCACCGATCACACATAGAAAACAAAGTGTCGGAAGCCTCGGCCCGGACCCGGTCCACTCTAGCGTGAGTCATTCTTTATTCGCATGTGAATCAACTCGAACGCTTAAGCTGCAAAGTAAGTAAGTAGTGCAAGTAGCTCGCAACTTGAACGGCAGTGGGGACAGAGCTGTCTTAGGCAAATTAGTTCGGGCTTTGTCGCCACAGCTGTGAGCGGCTGCCTCACTATTACAAAACCAAAGACAGGGATCAACATATCAAAATTAGTAGTGGTAAGGCCTTTACATTTTTCGTTTATGTACGTAGGTAAGTGACTCTGAATTAGACTTGTCATTGAATTTAAACTGTCGTGAGTCATACAAATAAGTTCAACCCTAAAATTAGCTTAGATTTGTCGTATTCACATCAAATGCTTGGAGTTTGGAGCGCACCTTGCAGAACAGATAAAAAAAAACTAAGTATGTTACGATAACATTAAATATAGGTATGTAAAACATACAACAGGTGTGATAACAGCAGATCATCAGTGAGTTTTAGATATAGAGAGCGGTATAAATACCGCTGCTTAAGGCTGTTAATGTTTCATAATTAAAGTTGTTCAGTATGACCTACTCGTAAAAGTCACTATGCAGAGCATGGCTGGTAATTAAAATACGACCCTATCTTTTGTAATGTTTGTATTTGTATTAAGTTAAATAAGATAATAGATGACAATGTAATTTATTTATTATAACACAATAAATTAAACTAAATTGTAAACTACATTACTATCTAAAATCAAAAATTAAAATTAAAACTAAAATTAAAAACTAAACTAATCTAAATTAAAATAAATCTAAAAAAGTCCCCCGTGGCATTGTGCCAAAGATGCTGGCTTCCCTCGCTGAATCGCAATACTGATGCGCTGAGAGAGAAAGCTGCCAGCTCTCTGGTCACCGGTGGTATCAACCAGCTTTTTGCACAGTTCTTTAAAAAGAATATGTGTGCTTGGACCCCACGGTCCCAGTGTCTCGACACCGAATGCCACAAAATGGTATTGGGGTTCGAGACCTTGACATTTTGTGACCTTTTTGCGTTCAGCAGCCTCGGCAGCTGCCCCAGCCCTGGACGATGTTCTTGGTAGATGGGACAGTGCCAGTGTATCGACGCATGTGGCGTCCCAGACTCGCACTCGTCCCATCTTCTAAGTTAAAAGGAATTAAGAGACTGAAGCATCTGCGAGCATCTAGCTCAGACTAAAACAACTGCCTGCGAATACAGCTGTCCGGGAAATTAATTAGTTTATTTATTCTCGGCCCGGGTGGACTCGCCTGTTCTAGGGAAATAAGGCCGCGTTCACACCGCACGAGTGCTTGCGCAAGTACTAGAGGACTATTTTATTCGAACGTGCCTTAAAAGGCACCGATGTCAACATCGGAGCGATATCCGAATGATGTCGTTTGGATCGGACTTGTCCGTACATGTTTTAGCGCAAGCTATACGTACAATGTGAGTGTCCCATACAAAATGAGCCTTAACGCAAATGCGTATGTCACGCTCTATAGAATGAAATTTACATTAGGGGTTTAGATACTATTCGAGAAAAAGTAATTAAGAAGGTAATTCAGCCAGCGTATTATGGATAGCTTTATCCATCTTTATCCACGTGATAAAATAACTGTCCCTATTTAACACCGTGGGATAGAAAGTGACGGACACCGTTTTATCACGCTGTCACGTAGACAAGAAAAACCATCATATCCGTACAGAAGTGAATAATTTGAAGAATAATAAAATAGGATAAAGTAAAGTAAATACACTGTATTACAAGTAAATACAAAAGAAAAATTCAATAACAGATTTACAATAGTTAAGTACCTTAAGTGATTTAAATACAATGATAGTTACTCGCCAGGTGTAAACGAGAAATGAGCTCAAACAAACATTGTTGCCGTTTAAAAGACTGTTTTAAGCTTTTATTATTATTTTATTAGATAAGTCTTTTTGTTGCAGCTTTCTAACGAACTTAAAATATGCAAAAATAATGCAACACTATTTTAGCACACCTTTATTTTACAGCTATTTTGTAAATATTCTCTTTAAGTTTTTATTACAGAAATAAAATAATACGTAACGTTAAAAATAAACAAATGAGTCAACTCTCTGTTAGCATTAAGCAGCATACTTACTACTACTACAGCATGGTATAATAATATACTCCGCCTGATGGTACTCTCTTCCCGTCTTTTCGTGGTCACGTGACTGACACAAGCCTACGTCATCATGCGACAGCGCTATATGATGATATGCGATAGCGCTATACAGCGGCCATGTTATTGTGACGTAGGCTTGTGTCACTCTGGGAAGAGAAGACCATGTTTTATTAGACTATGTACTACAGTATAAATAAAATAAGTTAGTTTTTCTCTTGTACGGGTTTAGTCACTAATGGTTAGGTTAGGTAGGTACTTTAATTAGCAGAGATTCCAATTAGGAATTATGTTTTAATTATGTGAAGTTTTAAAGCATTTCTATAAAACAAGCAGTACATTTATAAATAAAATAAATAATACATTTATATATACTTCGAGTTAATGCAGAAATATTAACCAGCCAATACCAATTAAAATTTAATACCATCACATGTAACTTGGCGTTATTAATAAAGTATTTGTATTTGAAATAATAAAACGATTCATAAAACTTCTTCTACAAATTCCTTGTTATTGTTTAAAATGCAATTCAGCTGTAACGTACGTAAATCCATTAGAGTCACATACAACGAGCTTTGAGGCATTACTCGATCCTTTGTCTCCCTAATCCGATTCATTTGCAATCACTAACATGGAGTCCCCGGGTTTATGGCATTATGACTGAAAACACAAGAAAAAACACACACAACACACACACTTTATATTGTTTGTATTCAGAATTTTGGTTAATTTGTGATTTACACGCCACCAGCGCTGTCTAAAAGAGCCCACTGATTAGTTAACAGTCCGCCGGACGGTATCGGCCCGTCAGTTGTTCGGAACTGTCAAAATTTTGTTCTAACTGACAGGCCGTTACCGTCCGGCGGACTGTTAATAAGTGGGCCCCTTAAAGTGTTCCTGTTTATTGCTGTCGACTGCATTACTGCAGCAAATATCAATTATCCGGATCATCAATATTGATTTTAATATTTCCTGCAGCAATTCAGTCAGCAGCAATACTGCAGGAAATGCCAAAAAAATCATTTCGACAAGATATTTATAAAACTAGCTTCTGCACACGATTCCGTTTATACGTATACCTCTGATAGGTATCAAAATTTTGTTAATATGATAATAAGCGCTGGTGGCCTAGCGGTAAGAGCGTGCGACTTGCAATCCGGAGGTCGCGGGTTCAAACCCCGGCTCGTACCAATGAGTTTTCGGAACTTATGTACGTAATATCATTTGATATTTACTAGTCGCTTTTCGGTGAAGGAAAACATCGTGAGGAAACCGGACTAATCCCAATAAGGCCTAGTTTCCCCTCTGGGTTGGAAGATCAGATGGCAGTCGCTTTCGAAAAAACTAGTGCCTATGTCAAATCATGGGATTAGTTGTCAAGCGGACCCCAGGCTCCTATGTGAGCCGTGGCAAAATGCCGGGATAACGCGAGGAAGAAAAGAAGAGATAATAAGAACAAAAAAAAAATGCTTACAATGCTTCTCATATACCCTCATAAAAGCAAGTCCATACCGATAACAAAGTCAAGTAGAGATTTTAAATTTCGTATGGGCCTCATTACCAATATACTTAGGGCATACTGAAAATTCCTGGACTGGCCACTTAGAAAAAATAAGTCAATCTCATATATCAGAACCCAGAAATTTTCAGTATGGCCCCTAAATATACCTAAAGTGTAAGTGTACGTATCAATTATCAAAATCATTTTAAAGAGAAAGTTATGACGGCCATTGAATATGAAATCAATACTCTCAACTCTAAAAGAACTTAAGCAAAGAAATACCTCAAATAAATCTAGTTAGCGAAAAGTTAACATATTTAATTATTTGAACTTCTTAATTAGGCGAGTAATTAATTACGAGATGAATCTGGGATAATTAACGCTTTTTCGTTAAAATTTACTTTGTAAAAAAGGAATGAGCTTGAAGCGAAATGGTTAATATAAAATATACACTGATGAGATGACGCAGTTTAATGAATGCTTTTGATATTTAAATTAATATAATGGTTAATGTTTAAATTCTGTGAATAAATAAATAGGTACATACTTGATACATAGAAAATATCCATAAATCAAAACAAACAAAAACACAGAATTGGCAAAGGTTCTGAAAACACCTTTTATTTATAACCAGTCGAATTTCAGATAGCATAATAATAATAAACGACTGCATGATCCTAAATCAATTCAAATAGCATTTAATTGCCGAAAGCATTAAATTGAACCCATGACCCAAACATCCGTTGTTACGGGATTCAATTCTAATTTTGAATAGCATGACCCTATGACTTGTATACTGCCACCAAATTGTAAAACTCCACAAGTCAAAAAATGCTGTTTTATAAAAAATCGCGGTAAAAAAATACAAGTTGGTGGGCAACGGACATGTGTCACTTCTGCTTTCCATAGGATACTGTATTCGCTTCCTGTCTGCCGGGTCATATTTTTATTTACCAGCGGCAGCGACGTAATTTAAAATAATAAAAGATAAAAAAAATTAAATTTACAAAATAGACAGTATAGTAAGGGAATTTGAAGGTTTTGTTACTTAACGACTCCTTGTAACGGCATAAAGGTTCAAAATTGTCAAACTTTCAAAATCCGTGACGTTTTAGTAAATTATTGCAGTTAAAGACTACTGAAAATGAAAAGTGTTTTAGCACTACAAGATCAACACTATCTAATGTGTTATCAAAATGCTGTAAGTTGCTGGTTATAACATTTTGACACAATAATGTACGAGTATGTACTAACGAACACGAAACACTGTACTATGTGTAGAAAAATAAAGGATAATTGTTTGGTCCAACTAAATCCTGCGAAACTCGAGTTACACCCTTTTGCTATTTTATTGGTATTGCAAACCTAACTCAAACGACTTTGAGACGACTGGGGTCGAATGCAGCAGCCTTTATACTACTTGCGAACTCCATTTATGTCTGAATTTCATTTGCTTGCCGGCTTTAATTTACGTCCCAAATTACTATACATATACAGACAGACTGCCTGGGGGTTAGGACTTAAATATTGGATTTATCCTTAATATTAATCCTCATGTGTTTGCAAAACATTTGAATTCGTTTGATGTGCAAATGAACATAAATGAAGAGACTTTAAATCAGTGTTCACTTGAGATAGCAGAATTTGTCTCTATTGTACATATAAATCATTTTGAGGGTAGTCAGCAACAATCCCGTGACAATTTGGTGTTAAAAGCTTGTATATTAGGCTACGGTGACCATTTACCTTAACCCGTTTATTTGTCGCCGTAATAGTACAGTCAGCAGCAGAAGTTGCTAAGCGGGCGAGGTGTTCAAATTTACCTTGACATGCTCTTATTCTCTCAACAATAAAGTCGCGTCAAGATAATTTTGAACTCCCGGCCCGCTTAGTAACTTCTGCTGCTGACTGTACCTTATAAAATCAAGTCCGCCGCCGCATCTGATGTTTGTAGTGTGTTTGTTTGTTTGTAAGTATGTTCGCGATAAAACTACTGAACGGGTTTCTTGCAGATTCACCTATCAATAGAGCGATTCTTAATGAAGGTTTAAGTGTATAATATGTTAACCCGTACGAAGCCGGAGCGGGTCGCTAGTTCAATATGAAATTGGATCCAAATATTGTTTTATTGAAATAAGCCCTCTTTATATTGATACTATGTAAGTATAATACTTACCTGCCTCAAATAGTCTTTCCCAGAATAATAAAATTGTGCGCATTGTGTTGATTCGTACGACAAAAGGAACGGCACCAAAGGCCGCACAATACATTGTTGCCTAAGCCAATACTCGAAACAAAACCTCTTGTTTGCTACTTCCCAAAACATTCCTTCAAGAAATACTTTGAAAATCAATAATAATTCACTCCCCATTGCCGCTCAGGCGTACTCTCTTTGAACTTATCTTGACTCAAAACGAGCATGCTATAGGTAAGTTTAAAGACGTCAGTGTGTCGAGAAAGATAGTGATAGGAGGGTCCCGTACGTTATTTTGATCAAGGAGACAGTATGATCTGTTTTAATTAGTAGCAACAATCATGAGGCTCAGCAGAGCAAATTTACGGACGAAACAAGCCGCAATAAAGAACAATGGCTGAAATTTGATTGCGTTTTGTGAATATTGTTGGAAAGGGCTGTTTTTGTAATAATATTGGGTGAAGAGAACAATTGGATTTCTGGTTTTGAGAACATTGGAGAACAATGGTTTTGGCACCACAAACATAATTTTGTGGTAAAAACTAAATTTTAATGGTTATTTTAAAGGCGGAAAGTATATTTTTAATATCTAGAGGTCACAATCTGAATTTCTACGAAAAAAGTTGTTATGAAAACTGTCGCTGCTAACAGCATAATAACAATAAAAAACGATGTCATTTTTTTTTATTATATCTCTTACAAATTTTCCCAAAATGTTACAAAAAATTAAAACGACAATCATGAAACTAAAACAAATCGTACTATCATCAAAATATTTTCCTTTACCTTCGGTACACAAACGTAAATGTTTGTAAAATTTATCGCAGTAAAGAAAAACATGTCAACATAGTTTTGAGCCATTCTGTTTTGAAACATTGCTAACCAATGATTTATAGAGTATCACCTCCTATCTATATTCTCGTAGCCTAAAGAGTAATCCGACTAAATCATGCAAGCTTTAGAAACTCCGTTTTTGGAATTCTTTTAACTAAGCCATAGCCGCGAGGATTATAGCTCACAGAGTCACTATTTTAATTTATATTGTTAAACGACTCTATTAACTATTTGTGTTATTCACAATCGTTTGTCAAATCTAAGTCTAACAAGCTCTTCATAATCACTTGTTCTTATCTGTTATATTGATATTTTGTGTTTCATAGAAAAAAATAACACGTTACAAAGGTTTGATAACTTATATGAATCCGGGGGTAAATAAAATAGATCAAGATAACTGGTGAGCGTCAGACCAACGCAAGCCTGCATATTATTATGCGATGTGAATGGAAACTTGGTCAACGAGCGATGACAGGGGATGATAAATTCGCCATGCGTGTTCGTCAACGGGTAAAGTAGTTTTAAATATCCTGCGTCCAAAGCTAAAATATGTCATCTAAAGGCACGACTACACCAGAGGCACATTCTGTAGGCACCGCTCAAGCTTACTGTGAACATGTGCGTGCCACCGCCGGTTGTAAAGTATAGATTATAAATCTGTGATGGCACATTGCTTGCTTTTGAATAGTTTTTAGTAAATGCAAAACAAGATCATAATTCCATTAAAATACAGTGCCTTCTATTTAGTGGAAATGCCAAGACTTTTTCTTTATTAATCATATCATCATCATCCTTCTAGCGTTTATCCCTTACTCTTAAGGGTTCCGTTTTCCTGTTTTTATCCTTCCACTTCGCTCTATCCCTGACATAGTCTTCAGCTAACCCAGAGGTGTTCAAATCTTTGGCGATGACATTGCACCACTGCGTTCTTGGTTTGCCCTTCCTATTAGGGCCTTGCCTACGTATTCTATTACAATCCTATACGAATTATTAAATTAAGGGAAACGCAAACGCAGAGACCAAGACGCTTCAAAGACTCCAAGGTCTCTTTACACTGGTTTAACCAAGAACCTTGAACCGGTGTAATAAATATCGGCCCCTGTTTGCACGACGGATCAGTATGTTTTATTAACACACCCAGACGCCGAAAATGTCTGCGACATGTTTCAGCCTGCCTCACCGATGAGCAGGGTTATTGAAGACAATGAAATTGATAATTATATTTTAATATCTCTTTTACATTTAGTTAACTAGCACAAATACTACAACCCAAACTATTTTTTTATCAAGTAGAAACGTCTATGTGTAAAACAACCAATTATTACATAAAGGAAAAATGAAATAAAATAAATAAATTAAAAAATTAAAAACACGACTGCTGAATTTTAAAGCGAACTGAAAAGCTAAAAATAAAACACCTCCGGCATAAAAACTAGTAAACTGATTCCCTATCCCTATTCTTGAAATAAGTTGTCATAGTGGACAAGCCTATGAACCGTGGCAAAAAACCAGGACAACGTTGGGAAGATGACGATGATTTATCACAACTTTTTTCGTATTAGTGGTAAACACATGTACGGCACAATTTTTCGACATTTGCCACAGCCATGTGGCAGCAATGTCGCGCCGCAATACTGCATCAGTAGCGCTGGTGAAGTCTGAATCTGAACGGTTCCTGAACAAACGTACCTAATGCCACAAAATGCCCGTTTGAAACTCTCAGCCCGGCATGCGTTGTTACCTCAGTATTCCACGCTACAAAATGTCGGTAGCGCCATTGGACTATGCAATTGCAATGCACAGTGCAAAGGGCCGTGTTCGGTACACGGGACATTACAGGCGCACTACGTAGGTGCAAGCTGTTACGTAGTGTCTACTAAACTGGCGGCTCGATTCCGAAAATGAATTAGATCTCTACTAGACCTCAACAAGTTACTATATGGATAATTTAAAGATATTTGTAAGATAGATATGTCAAATTTGACGTTTCCGCAATTCTGGAGGTCCTCTTGAACGATTTCGACAAGTTATGACTTAGATATTCAAGTCACATCTAGTCGATATCTAATGTAAATCTAGTTGATCTCTATATCGTTTCTAGATCTTGTGATTATCTCGTTTCCCGAATACGCGTGTGGGAGCCTGATTTAAATTTTTACAACTTGTTACGCGTCTGATTTTATTTTGATACGATCTTGAAGATCGCTCACGCTGATTGTTACATCCGAAATGAAGTTAAAGTCATGCGTGATATTCTTTATTATTTATTATCCGTGTGTGAGATTCTTTATACTTTATAAGCCATGCATGAGTGTATTTATTCTTCATTAGCCGTGCGTGAGATTATTTATTCCTTCACTGAGAGAAAAATCGGCTGACAAAGCACAATAAATGCTTTGTCATTTTTTTTGTTGTTGTAAGAGCAATAAGCTTTGTGGCGAAAACAAAACGAGCTTATTGCCACCGACAACTTTTTTATTGCTAACCGTAAATCAACAGTTTATTGTATCGGTAACAATATTTACATTGCTACCGGAACAACCTATGTTTCCTTTGTCATGGCCTTCATATAATATTGCTAATTTATCAAGGTTAGACTTAGCTTCTACAACAAAGCATCTATATTTTGTCGTAGCGACCAAACTACTTTGCTGTTTTATCAAATCACGTGGCTTGTTACTGCAACAAAGCGTTTCTGTTTGTTCCAGTGACAATGTCACTTTGCAATGTTATCAAAGTTTTACCTTGTTGCTGGAGCAAAGATTTTATCCTTTGTTGCAGGTACAAACGTACCTTGCTAATTTATTAAAGTTAGATTTTGCTTATATAACAAAGCAGTTATATTTTGTTGTTCTAACAACTTCACTTTGCTCATTTTAAAACTAAAACGATTTGTTGCTGCCACAAAATGTTTTTTTTTGTTCCAGTTACAATATCACTTTGCAATGTTATCAAAGCTTTACCTTGTTGCTGGAGCAAATATTTTATCCTTTATTGCATGTACAACGTGCCTTGCTAACTTATTAAAGTTAGATTTAGTTTTTACAACAAATCAGTTATCTTTTGTTGTTCTTACAACATCACTTTGCTCATTTTTAAAATAAAACGATTTGTTGCTTCCACAAAATGTTTTTGTTTGTTCCAGTTACAATATCACTGTGTAATTTAATCACAGCCCAACCTTGCTGCTGAAACTAGGTGATTTTCTTTTATTGCACTAACAAAGTGCCATTGTTATTATATTCAAATATGACTTAGTTTTTATAACAAAGCAGTGTATTTTATTGAAGTTAGCCTTTGTTGCTGCGAACGTTACTAAGGTAGGTACACTCGACGTCAAATCAAGACTTTAACAAGATTTTAACAAGATATAAGTTTACGACCAATTTAAGCACTAATACATCATTTCCCGCCCCGATTTCTATTCATTTCATAACCGAATATTCGAAACTCGAATAACCGGTTGTTACGGTTATTTTCGGTTATAAATTCTATGAATTTATCTTCTTTTTTGGCTGTGACACCTGTGACTATAATTTTTGTCATTCGTGTACTTAACGAAAATGTACCAAATTTACTTCCCTATTTATGAAATACATATTTTGATTGAATATTGTATCACGTCCAAGGTCATATTTTAACTTTTACTGTATTTTGTATGCGTTATTAAATAATTACAACCGGCCGAGTGCGAGTCAGACTCGCGCACGAAGGGTTCCGTACCATTACGCAGAAAACGGCAAATAAATCAAGTTTGTTGTATACCCTACTTCAACTGTCTAGCTATCACGGTTTATGAGTTACAGCCTGGGGACAGACAGACCGACGGACAGACAGACGGACTGCGGAGTCTTAGTAATAGGGTCCCGTTTTTACCCTTTGGGTACAGAACCCTAAAAACGATGACTTCACTCACATTCCTTAATACTGTACATTTATTGTCGTAATTTTGTAATTATATTATTGTAATAAAGTTTATCAATTTTTAGTCGAGATTCGAGAATAACCGTAACCGATTATAAACGATTATTTTTCGGGCATAACCGTAACCGAAACCGGTTATGAAGAGCCCATCAACGTGCACACTAGCGCCACTGCTAAATAATGGTGATTATTTAAATTTAACGAAAGATATTTAAAAGAAGGGGGCCGCTACGTACTGTATTTTGTATTTAAATACCTTTTGAATACATCAGACTAGGTTTTATGTTGCTGGATTCGTCGAACAAAAACGGCCGTTTTAACTTTGGACGCATAGATTGACGAATCCCGCAACAGATCTTTCGTTAAATTTAAATAATCACGATTATTTAGCAGTGGCGCTAGTGTGCACGTTGATGGGCTCTGAAGTTTGGCCGGTTATTGCATTTCCTAATCATGAGTGAAGTGAGTAATCAAGCATCACTCAAATCGAACCTTTACATCAAAAATGTCAAAAACAATTTCCCTCTTTAATTATTTTTTAAAAGTTAAAGGCACAAACTTATTCTGCCATTCAATTCAGTACCATTCAATATATAATATACTTGGTCAAGCAGATCTTGTCAGTAGAAAAAGGCGGCAAATTTGAAAAATGTAGGCGCGAAGGGATATCGTCCCATAGAAACTTTGAATTTCGCGCCTTTTTTTACTGACAAGATTTGCTTGACCAGCTTTAGTTTGTCAAAGGACTGCCGCATTTCAAAGATAGACAGAGCGAATCATACTACCTTTGTCTTGTATTAGCACCCAAAAGAAAAGGATGAGTATAGTTTTTTTTTGTTCTTATTTACTGACAATTTGGTTTGACCAACTATACTTAATTATGCAATAAAAAAGTAATATAAGCTGTATGAACACGGATGAGATAAGTTGTTATTAAGTTAATATTACTGTATTGTTTTTTATTTCCCGTCCGCTAAAACAGGACAGTAATAGTTTGTTTTTTTTTTATTTGAGTTTTACAATAAAGAAGAATTTCCCGTACTATTTTTGCTACAATACGGAGAACATTTCCGAGCACATTGGAAAAATTGATTTTTTTAATGCATTTGCGATAATTTTACGCGAGTGTACAAGATTTAATTCGTCACAAATTTAATTTGTCAATTCGACAACCTACCGAAACTAACTTTGTAAAAATGGCAACTCGCGGGCACGGGCGGGGTACGGGGTAAGGGGTATGTATGTTGTCGTTTCGTTTAGTTTTTTTGTCTTCAAATACGAATGTCAACGGTAGAGAATGGACGCGCGCCTATATTACTTAGTGCTACGATTCGATCACCAAGTAAAGTGCAAACTGGACATAAATAGTTTTCTTGACAGTGCCGGGCTGACACATTTGTCGCAGCGTATGGTGGGTAAGTGTTTATTTATTCTTATGAATGTTATAAATATGAAAGTGAGTTTTTATGTTTATTTGTTACTCTTTTACGCGCATTAACTTTTCAACGGAACGGATTATCAAGACCATTTTCGTTTTTATGCTAAAACATACTGCGTTCGATCGGGTCGGATCGGGTCTTTGGGGTGATGGAGTGTTATTTTGTGTACTCATGTCTGTATACATGGCCACAAATCAAAATATATCCAGCAGAGGTGCGACACAAAGTGTGAAAACACGAGGCGTGTTAAAATAAAACTTGATGTGTAGCCGTGTGTAGATATGACGGCCGTCAGTCCAGAGCACATTATTTTGGCTACCTCTATGAGCAGGACCACCGTGCTATTGTTTTGTACAAAGATGTGGATCTGAACTTGGAGTATAATATACCAAGACTCCAAGGTGATGGGTTCCAAAGTTTTCAAACTCATTGCGTCGCACTTTTGACCATAATTTGTCGATCCAACAAAACTATTGTCATATCGACAAAGGTACATATTTACTAACTAAACCTTGTTTCTGTAGCAATGTATAACATATTGTATTGTCGTTTCGGTGACGACCGGTCTGGACTAATGGGTAGTGACACTGCCTGTGAAGCCTATGGTCCTGGGTTCGAATCCCGGTAAGGGCATTTATTTGTGTGATGAACACAGATATTTGTTCCCGAGTCATGGGTGTTTTCTATGTATATAAGTATGTATTTATCTATAAAAGTATGTACATAATTATATCATCACCTAGCACCCATAATAGTACAAGCTTTGCTTTGGGGCTAGGTTGATCTGTGTAAGATGTCCCCTAATATTTATTTATTTATATCGACAAAGGTAACTATTAACTAGTTACAGAATGTTGTTTCTGTAGCGATTTAACTGAACTTTATCTTGCTTTCAGAGGAGGGAGTGACACTTGATTTTTTGCTGCAAGCAAATGATGAGGAGTTGTCTGAACTGACAACAAAAGTTGCAGACAAAATAAGACTGAGATCTTCATTAGAGAAAATTAGACATAAAGTTGGTAATTTTTTTTTAGTAGTTAAATAGTAGTATTATTATTGAAGATTTTCCGTAGCAGCTATAGTTTTGTAGTTCAGTTGTTAGTCTGGTTGAGTAGTAGCAAAGAGAATAGAGTGTATAGAGATTCCGTCGTGGTAAATTATGTAGTCACAGTACATTTACTGCCATCTTTCAACAGAAGATTAAAACTGTTAGATCGCCATCTACTCGAGAGTAGGCTGAAGGTTATGGCGCTATCGCTTGAATAGATAGGAGGCTGCCGCCATGCGCCTATGGAAGGCGCCGATAGGCATCTTCGAGCTCCCCGTAGGGTTAGGGTTCCCAGGCGTGTGGCTCTGATGCGCCCGAGGCTGGGGTGCTGCAGCGGTGGCGCGAAGCCAAGCGGTGGGCCCTGAGCTCCCGCGTAGGCCGCCCCACGTGCCGTGCCGTGCTCCATCGCCGCGGACCTCGCCTCGCCGCGATCCCAAGGTGACACTTCGACAGGCGCCTCTTCATAGCAGAGGAGGACATTTTAAGTAAGTATCTTTATTATATTTAAAACTTTCGCAATAGACGTGAGATATATGTATCTTTAGTTAAGCGGCCCATATTAGGATATCAGCATAAGACCATATCATATTTGGCATATCACGATTACACGCCTATTATCACACGTTTCACGACAACAGCTACCTTGGTTGGCAGGTAGGTACATAAATAATCCTGACACCTTGACGTATTTATGTAACTATATAATGTGGTGACTGCGTTCAGTCTCGCTACCTTAATGACAGCTCCGTAGACACGGTCGCCACTCACCATCGGTTCTACGAGTTATGTAAAAAATATAAAAGATTTAAAATTTGAAATAACAAGTTTTGTATTAATGGATTTTCTTTAAAATGAGCTTGTTAACTGCATTTTACGTGTAAGTTTCTGGACTTTTATAATGCCACCTGCTAGGGTCTGTGCGGAAGGAGAAGAGTCGTGAAATGTATGGGCTCCCCTACATTTCACGACTCTTCTCTTTCCGCACAGACTCTATTTACATGTTATTGTGACAAAAAAGTCTTAATTTAATTTAATTTGTTATTGTTTTTGGTTTTGGGTTTGTTTGTTTTGTATAACTTGCGATGCTCACTGATTTATTTTTATTTTAATAAGTATATATTCTCATGAAGTGAAATGTACAATTTCTTTTGAGAAAATAAATAAAATTTAAGCATAATACAGAATTCTTAAAATTGTTTCTTTTTTTCAGAACGCCCCTTTTATGAATGACCCCGGACTGTTCTCTCCAAGGTCCAGCGCATGCAGCAGCCCAGTGCCAGTAGCTTTGCCTGAAAGGCAAAGTATATTAATTCTAGGACCAAATGGAACTCTTGAGGTATGTATTTTGAATCTTAATCCTTAAAAAAAGAATTCTGGGTGGGTAACGGAAATTTGGTGGGTAAAGATTTTAAATCATTTGAACAGCTTGGCAGATATTTCTGCCGGTGACTGTACCTACTTAACTTTTTCGGCTGCCCTAAGCAGAAAACAAGTATCTCGAAAATTTTTAAAAACGGGTTTTTTGGATTTTCGGAATCTACAATTTCAGGCGCATCTTTTACCAAAAAAATAATTGTAAAATAATGCGTAGTTTTTAAAATATTCAAGTTTTTAAAATCCAAGTATCTTTTTTTGACCCTGTCTTCTACGCTAAATTCAAGTATATGTCCCGCTTCTACGCTAAATTCAAGTAACTAAACAGAGATACTTGTAATTCATATAGATCACCGAGATACTTGAGTTTAGCCTAGATGTTCGTAACTGCGAATCGGTTTATTACAATGGTAAAACAAGTATCTCCCAACAGAATCTGCAACTTAGGTTAGAAATTAGTTACATAGTTATATAGAAGGTACCTTGTTTAAAGACATACAAAGAAAACAAATTTGCTTAGCAATATTCGTGTCAAAGGTGAAGAGTCTGTGAGATTTAAGTTTAAACAAAAAGTGTTCTTAAAACAATAAATTATCTGTATTGTCTACACTATAGACTCTACAGTAATGAAAACAGAACACTAGAATACGCCAAAGAAAGAGGAAATCATAATTATGCCGTATCCGTGCCAAAGGTTTTGAAACAAAATAGAAACAAAAACAACTGACTGGATTCAATTGACCAAAAGGGAAATATTTAATCTAGGAATAATGCCAAAATTTGAATTTTTATAAACACTTATTATGTGGTAAAGTGAATCATCTGAGGTCAATTTCGAGAAGTCTATTAGTAGAGTTAGACCACGAAAAGTCTGCAGAGATGTTGAGACCACATCAGTGCCAGTGTTATTTATGTCATAATTTCATAGAAGTTTGACGTTTAAAATAACACCTGCACTGCGTGTGCTGTCAAAATCTCTACAGACTTTTCTTGGTTTAACTCTAGCCACTAAAGAGATCCACCAATTACTTACCATATTAATAGGTGTATATCAGCCAAATTTCAGATCGATATGGTTTTATAAGAAATAGGTAAAACTGACTTGAAGGATTTAATTAGATTTTTACTTTGTTACAAGTAAAGTTAAATAGTAAATAAAGTAACTATGTAGGTACCAAAGTATGTATTTATATGTATATCGTCGCCTACTCATAGTACAAACTTTGCCTAATTTGGGGCTAGGTCAACCAGTGTAAGATTGTCCCCAAATATTGTCAAATATCTTTCTAATAGGACTATAAAAAATGCAAGTTGGACTCGCCCACCGAGCGTTCCTTACAAATATAGTTTTTTTTTTCCTTTTTATAGTTTTCAGATTATTCCCTGTACTTGTAATGTAATACAATATTACTTGCCAAATTTCATACTTCTAGGTCAACGGGACTTCTCGTTGACCTAGCTACCTACTACCTACCTACTTAGGTACCCTTTTAATTTTGAATCCCTTGAGAATGTCGAAATATACTTACGTATTTTGGCATAAACGACCGTATCTTTTTTTTACTTTAATGTAGATTTTTGATTTTTTTTACAGCTTTAAGGGAATGAATACCTGAGTATATGGTTTTAATTTCAACTCGATACCTCCACGCGTTTCCGAGATAACAGACAGACAAATGGACTGAGGACGGACGGATAACAAAGTGATTTTATAAGTGTTCTGTTTTTTCCTTATGAGGTATGGATCCCTAAAAAAGAAAAGTTCGGAAGCAGGATCCTATAGGTACCACCCATCCACGAAGACAAAGGGTTTGTTGAAGGAATGGGACATCGTATCACAAAATAATCTCTGGTAATAAATAAAATCGATGAAATAGATAGCAATATCCATGTGTCAGAAGGTCCGAGGATGGCAACATCAACTACTAATTAAAAGAAAGTCTATTTTCCAATAGAAAAGAACTTTAAAATATATAATAATAAAAATATATTTTTTCAAGCGCTTTATTATCTAACAGGGATTTTGAAGTCGATAAACCTGAAAGAAATAATAATGAGTTTTCGGTAGCTTATGTTATTAGCTTTCATTTGATACCATTTCCTTCAGAATTGCATGAAAATTTGAAAAGTTATTGAGCAGAGAGCCAAATATGTTTAGTATTTAAGAAGCTAAAGTGCTTGCTATTTCAAAGCTAAACACGAGATACTTGAATTTGTGTAGAATGATTCTGAGATTTTCGGGCAGTAAACTACACAGAAAACATTTTATGCCTGTACAAAGTTTAATATACAAAAATAACAAAAAATAAAGTCTGTATTAGCTTAATTTTATCGCCCTTAACATAATGGTATAAACAGATGTTACATTTTAGACCAAATACCTAACAAAACTGACAAATTACGTTTTTTTGCTCTCCTCAAAAATTTGTCAAAACCGAGTTACTTGTTTTCTGCTTAGGGCAGCCGTTTTTTTTTCAGGGTACTCCATTAGAGATCAGACCAAGTGTACAGCCCACTATACAACAGATCACACCTGTGCAACCACCTACGATACCGGCCACACCTGTGCAGCCTCCACAGCCTCCACAGGCGTTGCAAGATTATAATAGGGAAGGATATTTCGAACCAAAGGTAAAAACTGTTTTCATTAGTCTTAAGAGGATATTCCGCGTTAAAATGGAAAATCTGTCTTTTTTTTTTATTAAAACACTTTTCAGTCTTGAAATCACTAAAAACGCAACGTTGCCAGCTAAGTTCGAGTCCAAGTGTCCCCTAAGCGATATTTTGGTAATTTTTGTGATTATGGAATTTTTAATTTTCACAATAGGATTGTGAACTATAAATATAAATATAAACTAAATTTTCCATATTGAATGCTCATACACACACACACACACACACACACACACATAATCACGCCTATATTCCCGGATGGGGTAGAGTGGTAGACAGAGCGTTAGAGGTCACATCATGCCACTTTTGACAAAGTTTTGAGGCTTATGATATCATCAAAATCGGCACGCGGTGACAGGTTATCAGTCTATCGCCCACGGTCCAATCCATGTCCCTTTACTGATTTTTACAGTAGGTATGCAGTAGGTAAAGCAGCTGGAACATTCTATGTTTATCTTTGTCTCTCAGCCCAGCATGAAAGTTAAGCTATTGGTCATAATATATGTATAGGTAATGTATTATAAATGGTTGCATTTGATTGTTTTGCAGTTGGTGAGGAACAAGCAAATTCAACCGCGTTGCTGGGAATTGTTGCTTTGCTCCGGCAAATGCACACTATCGCAGTACCGAAAAAAAAAAGTGTGGAGGCTGTCAAGGCACGAGGCAAGCACTGGTTTCCTGGCGCGCGTTGCAGCAGCGTCAGAGATTGCCACATATTGCCCTCAACAAGAGGCATTCAACCTCTCAAAAGGCATAGAATCAACCACACATACTTGCGGTCGGACCTTCATGGGCTAATATACACACGTATGAAATTGTTACCACTGCTGGAGGGCTAAGATACCAAGTATTGTGAGACTATAAAGGTGACGTATAATTTATACTGGGCATTGGACTTAGCGTACCCTAAGGTAGCTGCACCTTGTTGGATGTTTATCCAACGGGCCATATTTCAGATGAAATCTAAGTTTGACTCTGAAGGAGTTCCATTAAGAGAACTACTTTCGCTATTAAATTCGCTTGATCAAACTTTTAAACGCCTTTTGATAAGTGTCTCGCGCCATTAAACTAATTTACTAATAAACCTTATTTGATAATACCTAGCTTGATACAGTTGCGTTGACATTAACACGGCGTTCTTGACGTCCAAGGGGATAAAGCAGCTACACTTTCTTTGCACGAATATTGTAGAAAAAAGGAAAATGACTACTTGTGCGGTAGGTATGCAACACTTCCTTTGGCAGTTTTATTCGGTTGAGGAAGCACATGGCTTTTTATCATAAATCAGTTACAACTTTGATGATCATTACTTTGCATACCGTGATCAAGATGCTCCTTCCGAAGATGAGCCCGTATATCTTGATTATGACACTATGCAGTATCATTTTCCTTGCAATCTCATCAATATGAGTCATGGTGGGCTGACTATGAAATATGTTTTTTGCGTAAGCCATTGTAATGTAATTAAGTGTACTCATTACTACTGTTACTGTTCCCATTAAAGGTTCCGGCATATTGAAAGCAGTTTCGCCGCTGTACTAATAAACCATTCCTCCTATACACGCTGATGTTGGTCTCTGACGCGTCGGTCACATGCAGGAATAAGCACAATGCTCTATGAAACGCCGCAAAGCGACGCTGATAGATCTGCCGCTCAGACATGAGTATCGCTGTGCGGTGTCCCATACCTACAACATTATTTATTGGTCCGCTTGACCGATACCAGCGTTAGCAGGAAATCAACCCTTAAAAACGCAACTGTCCGCAACCGCGTTTGACCCGCTTTATTACTACAGCCATTATGACAGTTTGCGCGGCCCCACAGGGTCATTGACGTCATTGTATAACTTCAACCCAATCCGGAAAACAACGCAAATGTATGGTCTAAATAAACTAAAGCTGACACTCAGCTCATACGTTTCCGTTGTTTTTCAATTAGCAACAACCCTTTCGGCTCGGCCACGACATTCAGTGCTTTGCGACGGCGGCAGCGATAACCATAGGTTGGAGCGAAACAGCGATCGGACCTTTCGTTTCCACCTATGGTTGTCGCTGCCGCCGTCGCAAGTCGCTCAACTCAGCTCAGCTCTCAAACTGCGCCGCCCCGCGCTGTTTCTGCCTTGCTTTTTAATGTGCCGAAGCCTTAATAAAGAAAATTATTATTATTATCTATGTGGACTTTAGAGTGGTCCAAAAAACGCTTTTTATATTTTTGAATGTGCTGTTATTTGAGGTCGGTAATATTGTAGGTAGGTACATGTAACAAAGGACCATGTTATGTTATTTTCTAGAGGCCTGGAGCCTCAACTGCTGTTACCTAATTACTTAGTGATTAGTAAAAGTATCTTTGAAATAAATACACATGAATGTACAAGTTAATGTTTTATTCACTATTTTTGCATTTCCCTCCTAGAACATAGAACATAGAGGGCAAATTTCTTTTTAATCATCGCCAATTAATTGTTTTATTTAAATAGTTTCTAGTAATGTAAGTAATTGTTTTAGTCATTACATAACGTCGCGTTGTTTTAAGCTGTCAACTCTGTAAACATAGTATTTTAGCTATCTATTGCAACTAACCAGGCCACGTAGCCAAGATGCCAATCGCTTACGCTCCGTTGCGATCGAAACGCAACTGTTACTGTCACACTAATATGGAAGAGTGATAGAGAGACATAATGCTTTTCGCTGTCGAAGCGATAGCGATTGTAACCTTGGCTAGGCCGGCAGTTGTGCCTACCTTACCAAACGTCTTCAGGGGCCGATATTATAAGGGGGCTAGCTCAATTTACAAGCGGAAGTCTCTTTCTATCGTCTTCTGCTAGAAAGAGACTTCCGCTTGTCTGCGCTAGTAGTTGTATCCATGAACAGAAAGCGCTGTTAAAGCTCATGCATGGTGTCAAACAAATGGCGGATTGTGATGCGATGCAAAGAGACATCAATGCGGTATTGCAATGGAGTATTTCGAATAAACTGCAATTCAACGTATCCAAATGTTGTGCGATGTCCTTCACTCGCTCCCCAAAGCCTTTGATTGCACAGTATGTACTTGGATCAGAAGTCATAGCCCGCGTAACAACTGTCAAAGACCTGGGTGTTACCTTTGATGTCTCTCTTACCTTTCATGAACACATAAAAGGATTAGCTGCCGACTGTTACAAGCGACTTGGTTTCGTTATCAGAAATGCGCGCGAATTTAATGATCCTAGAGCTATCAAACTGCTCTACACGGCTCTTGTGAGAAGTAAGCTTGAAGCTGCAAGTATTGTTTGGAACCCAGCTGAAAGCACATACGCCCTCCTCGTAGAAAAAGTACAAAAAACATTCCTTAGGTTCTTATATAAAAAGCTGTATACTTATTATCCATTTTTATATCCGACGAAGTATTTATTAGGATCTCTAGGTTTTAACTCCTTAGCAGTAAGGCGGAATAACAATCTCCTAGTGACAGCATGCGGAATTTTACGCGGCGATACAGACTATCCCGAGCTGATAGGAAGAGTTGTTAGACTCGCTGTGCCATTTGTGCCCAAAAATCTCCTTAGACCGCGAAGTCACAACCTTTTGGCAGTACCAATTACACGCACTGTAGCACATAAAAACTCACCAGCTGTGCGGGCTCTAAGGCTGTTGAACTCGCTTCTGTCATGGGCACCAGAATGCGATATGTTTGCAAGTCGATGGATGGTTGTGTGTCAGGTGTGTCTGCGGTACTGTGAGATGATGGACGAAAGTTGATTGTGATCTGATTTTCCTAAATTGTCTAAATTGTGTAAATACATTATGTATTCTGTAATTTGATGTGTACAGTGATTTGGTTTCGACTGTAATGCTGTATATTATGTTTTCAAAAAAAAAAAAAAATAGCTATAGCAATAAAAAATGGCAGCTAAAATTATGAATAATCCTTTAAAATATTGCAAGATATATATTTTGTTTATTTCACTGTCTGATAATGTAGATTCAGGCTCTCATTCAGGATTAAAGGCTATTCAGTGTTTGTTATTTATCTGTCAGATTTAAAAAGTTTATTAGGTACCTTAATGAATAATGCTATTTGCGAAAGTATATATTAAAAAAAATGTATTAAGTATTGTTCATATCTAAGGCATAACACAAAACTAAACAACTTGCATGATTTTTGAAGAATACTTTTTCATACATTTTATAATTTAAGCTGCCTTTTTCTCATCGCTATGATGACAGTCTGAAGAGTGAGTGACTATTGATAGGGTAGCACCAACAGATTTGTTGGAATAGCTAACTAAATGCTGTGTTCACAGATCAGTGTGGACAGCTTAGCAACATGTTATTGGTATTAATTACAGTTGCTGGCATATTAAAAAGTAGCTTGCTCTCACATAATATAGGTATATTGTATCACTGTAGCAATACGTTGTGAGACACACATAATATAATATTGTTGTCACTGAAAATTAAAAATGAAAATGAAAAAATGTTTATTCGGTTTTAGAATTACTTATACAATTGTGTGTTGGCGCCTCTTTTTAAGTAACAAATACCTGTGTTAAGAGGCACTCTGAAAACAAAAATGTTGTCAATTTTACAGCAGATCTGTGACTGCAAAACTGTATCACTATAGCAATATGTTGTGTGACACGCATATATTGTTGTCACTCTGACAACATAAATGTTGTCGATATGGCTACATAACTGTATCACTATAACAATATGTTGTGTGACACGCATATATTGTTGTCACTCTAACAACAAAAATGTTGTCGGTTTGGCTGCAAAACTGTGTCATTATAGCAATATTTTGTATGACACGTATGTATTGTTGACAGTCTGACATCATAAATCTTGTCTATTTGGCAGCGGAGCTGTGTCACTGTAACGATACATTGTGCGACACACATAATATCGTCAGGTGACAAGCAAAACTCACTAATTACCACCACAAGTTCATAGCCATAGTGAACCATATTAGTACTAAAAGAAGGTCGATTTTTGTTTATTTTATTTTGTAATTAGTGACTTTTGCTTGTCACCTGACGATATATTGAATATATTAATATATTGATATTGATATATTCAATACATTTAGTGTGTCTCACAATGTATCGCTACAGTAACACCGTCCGCTGCCAAATAGACAACATTTATGTTGTCAGGCTGACAACAATATATGCGTGTCACATAACATATTGCTATAGTGGCACAGTTTTGCAGCCAAATCGACAACATTTTTATTGTCAGTCTGACAACAATATATGCGTGCCACACAACATATTGCTATAGTGACACAGTTATGTAGCCAAATCGACAACATTTATGTTGCCAGACTGACAACAATATATGCGTGCCACACAACATATTGCTTTAGTGGCACAGTTTTGCAGCCAAATCGACAACATTTTTGTTGTCAGTCTGACAACAATATATGCGTGCCACACAACATATTGCTATAGTGACACAGTTATATAGCCAAATCGACAACATTTATTTTGTCAGTCTGACAACAATATATGCGTATCACACAAAATATTGCTAAAGTGACACAGTTTTGCAGCCAAATCGACAACATTTATGTTGTCAGACTGACAACAATATATGCGTATCACCCAACATATTGCTGTAGTGACACAGTTATATAGCCAATTCGACAACATTCATGTTGTCAGTCTGACAACAATATATGCGTATCACACAAAATATTGCTATAGTGACACAGTTTTGCAGCCAAATCGACAACATTTATGTTGTCATACTGACAACAATATATGCGTATCACACAAAATATTGCTAAAGTGACACAGTTTTGCAGCCAAATCGACAACATCTTTGTTGTCACACTGACAACAATATGTCACAAAACTTGTTTTGATTATATGACAACGTTGTACACATTGCTACAGTGACACAGCTCTACTGTCAAATTAACAAAGTTTTTTGTTGTCAGAGTGACAACAATTAATCACAAAATTTGTTTTGACTTTATGACAACGTTGTATACATTGTTAATAGACATTGTGTTCTGGACAATTGTAAAAGTTGTTGCAGAATGTTGTTATATCAACAATAAACTGGCGACAATAAAAACGTTAACTCAATAGCAATGTAACAATGTGGGTTGTGTGGCGTTAAAGTTTTATTGTTAGCTCAACAGTATTTTTCTCTCAGTGTTATTAGCCGTGCGTGATTTTCTTTATAAGCCGTGCGTTAGATTCTTTATTCTTAATTCGCCGCGCGTGAGATTCTTTATTCTATTAACTGTGCACGAGATGCGCACCAATCACCAAAGCGATCGTCAAGATCGTATCAAAACCAGTTCAAAGCCATTACAAATTATTAAATTAGAATCGACCTTAGGGTCCACAGTTATTTAACAGGGTAGCTGTTAGTATTATCTTGTATCTACGTAGGCAGTTAATTGGTTCTGGTTTAATTTAGTGGCAGGGAATTGATAATGTTTCTGTAGGGAGCCCATTTTCCACCGGCCTCCAAGGCTGCGAACCTTTGGCGGAGCGCCGAAATTTACGGCGGCGTGAAATTTTGCAATTATCAGCTCATATTTGCCATCCATTAATTGCCTATCAGGCTTCGAATAGTTACTGCCGTCAGAATTATATCCTATTGATGTCATTTAGTAATCACGCGTCTCGCTCGCGCAAATATATGTTCGGAGAAGTACGAGCGAAGTATATAACTAAATGACATAATGCATATTTCATTCTAATGTCAGTGTACGGTAGGTTCGAATTGGCCTGTGTATTTGAGTGCAGTGTTGTGCCGAGTTAACGTTATTAAATTTTAAATATTGAACTAGGCATTTCATAGTGTTAGTAGAAATTATTGTGGGTATGTAAATGGAAACATAATTGTATTTTGATTGAAAATTGAAGAAAAAAAAACGCAATGAAACAAATAAACGGATTTTGATAAAATCTGTGTCAAGAACCAGGGTCCATCTTAAAAAAGAAGGAAGAAAGAGAGTGGCCCGTGGTGTCGGGGTTTAAAAAATGTAGGTACAAATCAGTAGCTTGTTACCTATAAATTGTACTCGTTTAAATCAAAACTAAATACAACCTCACCAATAAGTCGAATCTAAGCACTAAATTAGATTACCTCAGTCAACCTCATCGGTCCGATCGGCGTCTTCAAAAGCAAAATCTCTAGATGTAACGATTCAGGATTAAACGACATTTAACCTTATCACACAGACATAAGCTACCAATGGACTTAAGAGACATTCAGTAGTACGGCAACACTCTTAAGAGAGGCGTAACCCAGAAAAGAACTAAAAATACATTATTGTAGCGCGCCATGCGAAACTTGCCACGGAAGATTTGGCGATTGCACGCGGGTTTTAGCACAATAACTTTGAAATATATTTTATACTTCTGTTTAAAATTCCTCTTGTCAAATCCCTTCGCTATATCACTAGCTAGGTTTTTTTATAGTAAAATAATATTTCTTTGGTACGACATGTAGTGGCCAGATCTTAGAATTGATTATATTTAATATAAAAGTTAAACCATATCATGAAATGATCAAAATAATCTGCGAAGACATACAAATATGTATTTTACTTAACCTGTTAGTGTCTTCCACTGTTGGACAAAGGCCTACCCTCTTTCTCGTCACTTGGCTCTCCCCAATACACACTCCAGCCACTTCACACAGAATGTAGAGAGATCATCCCGCCATATCCGTTTGTGTCCCAAGATCCATCCTGTGGGATCCAGTCCGTGGCTTATTTGGTCCAGCGTTCTGAGTGCATTCGGCAGATGTGCCCTGCCCAGTCCCATTTCAGCTTAGCGGCCTTCACGCCCACATCCACAATGCTAGATTTAAAACGCAGTTCGGTGTTTCTCGGTGGACATACTACAAAATCATGACGTGTCTCTTTTCCTTGGAGTAAGATTTTCCTTGCAGTCTGCCCTTGCAAATATAGCTAGTCTTGTTTTCATGTGAAGTGTAAAAATTTAAGATAAAAACTACAATTTTATTTTCCGCCTCCTCTTAACAGTTTTAACGATGGCACATTTATTTCGTCCTAAGACCACGGTCCCGGGGCTTGGAAATTCCCTTAAAAAGGACTTAAGTGCCTTAGTTTCCTTGTAATCATTAGGCCCTTTTCTTCAAAGAGAGGAATGACGTAATATTTGGACGGAGCAGCATACAATTTAGTATTTATAAGTCATTTGCCGACTCTCGGGCCTTAAATTACGACGCTTGTCTATATTTTGGGGATTATCTCTTTTTAGTCGTTTTGCATAAGCTTTGGATTATTTTATTACATTCTCTTTTATTTCTATGTGAAAATTTATAAGACCTTAAGTAACTAAAGGTTTTTTTAAGGTTTTAAAGGTTTAAAGGAGCCACTTGTTTTATTTTTATTTTTTATTTTATTTATTAGGCACACAAAACAGATAACATTTATTACATGGAATAATTCTTTTCAGAGCAGGTTTTTGGTTGGGAATGCCATCCAAATCATGTATGCACATCATGAAACAAATATTAGAGCGAAAACTACAATTATACTAAGACTACTATACAAACTAACTTAATTACACAATAATACAATTTTAGGCACAAAACATAATAATTCAAATAATGTGGAAATTAAAGACATTAATGACACTTAATGTAAGAGTGACATTCCATTTCCAACTGCAGCTGCAATACTGTTCATTTTACTATGGAAACGCGTCGCTGTCATTGTCAATTTCCATAGAAAATGAACAGTATTGCAGCTGCAGTTGGAAATGGAATGTCACTTTAATGGTGATCGATGGCAAAGAACTTCCATAACCTGTTTCCGAAAGATTGCAAATTTCGAGTTGAATATATCAATATGGCTATGTTTAGATACCATACACACACGCATACGTTGTACACTTGTACAGACGGCACATTCTTACAATAGGGTTGTAAAATGAAGTATTATTTGTATACACTTGTAGAGCATTTATTTTAATCGATACTATCTCAGGTTAATGCTCATTTTTAGAACACTTACTTTGAATCCATGTCTCAAGCACTATACTTGAGCCACTCGAGACATTGAAATTCAGCATTTCTGTTTTTTTCAGTTGTTAGACTAGACTGACTGATCACGTGTAAATAATAAGAAGAGTCCTTCTAAAGGCCTGATTTGAATAATGGTTATAAGACGTCACACCGATATTTGTTCCTGAGTCATGGTTGTTACCTATGTATTTACGTATTTATAGGTATATTAAGAGTATATATATATATCGTTGTCTGAGTACCCACAACACAAGTCTTCTTGAGCTTACTGTGGGACTTAAAGTGACATTCCATTTCCAACTGCAGCTGCAATACTGTTCATTTTACTATGGAAACGAGTCGCTGTCACTGTCAATTTCCATAGTAAAATGAACAGTATTGCAGCTGCAGTTGGAAATGGAATGTCACTCTTAGTCAATCTGTGCAAGAATGTCATATAGAATATTCATTTATTTACCTATTGATACCTACCTACTACTCATCCTACTACTGATCTGTCAGTATCAAAAGTGACATTACTTTAACCGAAAACGTCACTTTTGGCACTGACCTGAAGATACCGTCGACCACGAGTCGATGTTTATGCAGGTTGGTGTCAAAAGTGACATTACTTTAACCGAAAACGTCACTTTAGGCACTGACCTGAAGATACCGTCGACAACGAGTCGATGTTTATGCAGGCTGGTGTCAAAAGCTTACTTGAGGATGAATGAAGAATACAATTTGAATCAAAATATTCGATAAAGTAATTTCTTTAAAACTAACTCATGAGCATCATGACAATAACGCACGCGGTACATAATTGTTTTCTACGTAACCTACTACTTAAATTTGTATATTGGTTTTTATTGACGAATTGAATAGAATCTTAATAGAAAATTTCACTGACTTCGACAGAGCAAAGTGCCACTATTAATTAACCTCATATTGTCTTAGAAATTTGGCATAAATTATGATATTTCCACACTTACATAGTCTGACTCTAACTATGTAAAGTCTGAATAATTGATGTACCCTAGGAAATCCCAAGGCGCAATTCCTGCAAGCTGCAATTAACCTGAAGCGCCCTTTGACCGCGAGCCGGCATTTATGCAGCTTGGTGTTAAGCTGACTTGAGCATTATTGAAATACAGGCCAATTCGAACGTGCACTGACACGTGAATTTAAATAATCTGCCCAATTCGAACTTTGTTTGAAGAAATGCCACATTTGACACTGACATAATCTAATCCATATCGTTTCTAGATCTGTTAACTGACGTATCCTGAAATTCAAATCGGGCAGAATGTTGTTGAGTTATCGTTCCCGTTCGCGCCAGTACATATACGGACAAGGTCAACAGCTAAGCGGGCGAGGGGTTCAAAATGATTTTGAAGCGACATTTTCGAGAATAAGAGCATGTCAAGGTAATTGTGAACACCTCGCCCTCGCCCGCTTAGCAACTTCTGCTGGTGACTAACGAGCAAAATAATAATATAGCGATATTGGCTCTAACCCTACACCTCCACCCGAATATTTTGTTTTATTTGGACTTTGGAGCATTTTACTGGAAAATAGGTTTGCCAGACTATATTACGCGCGTATTTCTAAAATTTAAAGAGGAATCGTTCAAAGTACCTACATTAGGGTGGTTCACGTTTGTATGGGAAAAATTTAAACTCTAGCTAGAAGAAGCGGCACCCTCTCATTTTGTTACACTTGTTCTGTTAACTAAATATGCCTAGTTTTGTAATCTTATCTCAACTACAAGGGGGTGCTCAAACACTTTGAAATTTTTTCAAGTTGTATGAAATTAAAAAAATTCAAGTCTATGTAAGTAGTAGTTTTCACATTATTTGAAAGTGTGATTTAAAAGTTATTTGTTGAAATACCATTTTTATTTCTATTTTTTATGATTTTTAGGTGAAATTCTACAAACCTTACTTTTGAAAAATAATAAAAAATAGAAAAAAAAAATCTACTTAAAAACTAACCAAATAATGTGAGATGTTTTTTTTTGGTTTTCATACAACATACAAAATTTCCAAAGTGGTTGAGCACCCCCTTGTAGTTGAGATAAAATTACGAAACTTGGTGTATTTTATCAGCATAATAAGTGTTACAAAATAAGGGGGTGCCCCGTCGGAAAAAAACATGTTTTTTGAACCACCCTAACCTACATACAGGAATGCCATATTATTGTTAGGAAAGAATGTTTAATATCCTCGGATTCCACGGGGTCACATTACCTCGATATCGCAATAATATTGCGACGATTTTTTTTTTCAAAGCAGTGGCGATATGTTAGCTGCTTAATGCTTAATACCACAGAAACTTATTTTACATGAGGTTTATTATATAGTAAGTAGTGTTTATTAAGGTAAGGGAGGAAGGACACAAATAACATCTCGCTGTCCTAGCTAGTCTCGCCTGCTCGTGGAGCAGGAGCAGCAGGAGGAGCTGCTTAACGGAAGAGATAGCTACAGAGAAGGAAAACTTGAAACAAACCCGGCTCGGTGCCAGCCGTTATGCACCTGCAACCGAACCGGCTCCGCACGTATTGACTATGTCATTCCTGTGGGTCCAGCCGGCAAGGCCGAGAGAGTGATGTGGGTTTTGGGCATGCCCGCATTACTTACTCGCGTCCCAGGCGACGCAGCGTCCGTGGAGAGGTCACTTCACCCATTCCAGCTTGCTGAGTGGAAAACAACACGGAGAGTGGCAGTTACCGGTTCTAAGTCCAAACAGATAGGCGTTAGTGCGGACGCCAGGGGTCACTCTCGACAGTGGGAGGGTCCATCGCAGGCCCATTGACAAGTTATCGCCCGCTTTAAGCCGGGCAGCCCCCGGTCAGTTAGGTACTTGTCCGTCTCGGTACTGACTTGCTTCTAATGGGTGGTAGGAGCACTAGCATTGCTAGACAGTTGGTTCCGTTAATAACTTCACCTGCTATCAAGAAAACCAACAAACCATGTCAAATTCGCCAATCCATGCGCCTGGGAACATGGAATGTCCGTACAATGAGGACAGGCTTTCCGAACACCAATGAAAGCTTAAACTACGAGCATAACCTTCGTAAAACCGCAGTTATAGATGCAGAATTGTCAAGGCTAAATGTGGAGATAGCTGCATTGCAGGAGACAAGACTGCCAGATGAAGGATCCCTACGTGAATCAAATTACACGTTTTTCTGGAAGGGAAAAGATTCCTCTGCGCCGCGACAGCACGGAGTGGGTTTTGCAATAAATAATAAGCTGCTACACGCCATAGAAACCCCAAGAGGAGTGTCCGAGCGCATCATGGTTTGTCGCATTAACACAAACAGCGGCTTTATTACGTTAATCGCTGCTTACGCCCCAACATTGGCCTCGTCTCCGGACTCAAAAGATCAGTTCTACGGCCAACTAAACGAAACTGTCCGTGAAGTTCGCAAGGGAGACCGCCTACTAATCTTGGGCGACTTTAATGCTCGAGTGGGTCAATCACACACATCTTGGCCAGAGTGCATGGGCTGTCACGGCGTTGGCAACATTAACGAGAATGGGCAGCGCTTACTGGAGTTTTGTTCTCAAAATCTGCTCTGTATCACCAACACTTACTTCAAGGGCAAATTCATGCGCAAAGTCTCATGGAAGCATCCTCGATCCGGGCACTGGCACCAGCTAGACGTCATCCTTACCCGGAAAAAAGATCTTTCTGATATACTCCACACACGTACGTTCCACAGCGCAGATTGTGACACCGACCACTCTCTTGTTATCACTAAGGCCGCCTTTACAGCTAAAAGAATTCATTCATCTCGTACCACTGGTCGTAAGAAGTTAAAGGTGCCAACATCCAGGTCCATAGAAATGGTTGAATCCTACAGTGATCTTGTACGCAAGCATACAGCTTGCTGGAATACAGATATGAATGCCAGTCAGGAGTGGACTAAATTAAAAACTCTTCTTACTGATACCGCAGCAGAGGCATTTGGTTACGTCAAACCATCAAAACACGATTGGTTTCAAGAGAATATTGAACATCTTCAGCCATTTCTGGATGCCAAACGGGATGCAGCACTGCATCATCGCCTTAGTCCTAGCGACAAAACGCGTGACAAATTAGCCCAAACTAAATCTGACCTGCAAAAGAATACCCGCTACTTTGCTAATACGTATTTTCTCGAAGTGTGCAAAAGTATTCAAGCAAGTGCAGCTACGGATAATTTCGCTGGTGTTTATTCGGGAATAAAGAAAGCTCTCGGTCCTATTCCTTCAAAAACAGCTCTTCTCAAAGAAGTAGACGGCACTGTGATACTTGAACCAGACCGCCAACTTAAACGTTGGGTGGAACACTACACGCAACTTTATTCCGAACCTGTTGGAATACATCAAGATGCAATTCTCTCTTTACCTAAATTGCCAACATGGTATGAACTTGATGATATTCCCACTATTGATGACTTTCACAGTGCTGTCAATCAGCTAAAGAACGGTAAAAGCCCGGGCAGTGATGGTACTCTTGCCGAGATCGTTAAATTGAAATGTATGGCTCCTTTCCTTTTCAATTTTTTCGTGAAGTGTTGGAACGAGGAATACATACCCCAGGATATGCGCGATGCCAACATTATCACGCTCTACAAAGGGAAGGGTGACCGCGGCAATTGTAACTCATACCGCGGTATCTCTTTGTTGAGCATTGTCGGTAAACTGCTCGGCCGTATCATCATGGCCAGGCTACAGAAACTGGCAAATCGTGTGTATCCTGAGTCCCAGTGTGGTTTTCGTGCAAACCGTTCAACAACTGACATGATTTTCACATTACGTCAGCTTCAAGAGAAATGCAGAGAGCAAAAAACCCCCTTCCTGGCTGCATTTGTCGACTTAAACAAGGCCTTTGATACGGTGAGTAGAGAGGGATTGTACACAGTGCTACAGAGCGTTGGCTGTCCTCCAAAAATTTTACACCTCATTCAACTCTTTCACCTTGATATGAAAGGCTCTGTTGTTTACAACGGTAACACTTCGGCTCCTTTTGAAATGCGTAGGGGAGTAAGACAGGGCTGTGTGTTGGCGCCTACATTGTTTGGAATCTTTTTCTCTGTACTTCTGAAAGTTGCCTTCGGGGACACCACTCAAGGCATACATCTACACACCAGGTCGGATGGTAAACTGTTCAATATCTCACTATTAAAATCCAAAAAATACCGCGAAGATTTGTATGTTGACAGTTTGCTATTTGCCGACGACGCCGCTTTCGTTGCTACGTCACCGGAGGAGCTTCAGAGTATGGTAGACAAATTTAATGCGGCTTGCAAACTCTTTGCAATGTCGATTAATGTCAAGAAGACAGTCGTAATGGCTCAAGGCGCAAATCAAGACCCAACAATACAGTTGGATGATTTGCCTCTGGAAGTTGTTGGAAATTTCTGTTACCTTGGATCAACCGTGACCAATAATCTCTCACTGGATGCAGAGATTAACATTCGTATTGGCAAGGCATCTACGATGTTTGGGAGGCTCAATACAAGAGTATGGGATAATAAACATCTAACCGTAAACACAAAGATGATCGTTTACCAGACATGTATTTTGTCGATACTCTTGTACGGTGCTGAGACTTGGACATCGTATGCCAAACAGGAACGGAAATTGAACAACTTCCATATGCGCTGCCTTCGACGCATTTTAAACATCTCGTGGAAGGATCGAGTCACAAACGAGAAGGTACTTAGTATCGCACGTTTACCCAGTATCACAGCAATCTTGAAACAGAGACGATTACGCTGGCTGGGGCACGTGCACAGGATGGAGCCCTCTCGTTTGCCACGTAAGACTCTCCTGAGCGAAATAGCGCACGCTAAACGACCGGTTGGGCAACCAATGCTTCGTTTTAAGGATAGCGCAAAGCGAGACATGTTGTCCTTCCGGATCGTTCCCACCAACTGGGAAAGGGAGGCTGAAGATCGCGACCACTGGAGGAAAACCCTGGGTGAAGGGGTAGTTGCACACGATAAAGCGTGGTTTAGCCTTCTTCACACTAGGCGAGAACTGAGACACCAACGCGCCGCTCTCCCACCTTCGTCACCGGGCACGGCATTCTCCTGCCAGCTATGCGGTCGCGGCTGCCGCTCTCGCATTGGGCTTAATAGTCATTTGCGGAAGTGCCGCACTCTTAATATGGACGCTGTTTAAACCATCATCTTATTGATGTGACAGGCCAATGATGATTGCGACGAGAAATCATTATTTTACTTGATGAGAAAAATAAGAAGACACATAATTTAATATAACACGCACGTGCTTTTAAGGAGAAACTGGGGCGTAAGGTATATTATTTCTTGTTTTTCTGTCTGTGTGTGACAATTATATAACATATTACATCAAACCTCTCTAGCGACCCATCCGTAGGTACAGTCGCCATCAGATATATCTGAGCGGTCAAGGTGTTCACAATATCTGAACCCGCACTCTAACACCCTGACAATAGAGGCGTGTTCAGATATTTGTGAACACCTTGGCTGCTCCGATGTATATGATGGCGACTGTACAATCGAATTGATTGAATCAATGTTATAAGACAATAGAGTTCAATTAGTTTTATTTTAAAATCTAAAAATAAGCAACTCTGTTCCATTCAATTAAGATTTAAATTTCATAGGAGGTAATTTCTATTAGTACTTAATATTAAGACATTTAGGACAATGAACAACCCCCAGAGATTAAGTAAGTACAGTCAAAATTAACCTCTCTCACACATGAAATTAGGAATTAAAATAAATTTAATTATCTAGCTTTGATTCAGATTACGATATGCAATTAGAGTCGCCTAGTCACGTCATGTCATGAGTCGTATCATAACAAAATCAAAGCTTTAACATTTGTTAAACTTATATTCCGGCCTCCTTATCAACATAATAAAGAGGGAAATATAAAATACCCACAATTTTTTTTTCACCTTAACTCAATACGCCGCCTCTGTAGTTGACAGTATTTAACCCCATTTGTATATTCATTTAAAAATACACAAACTTATCTATTACAAAGCCCGGCCAACACGTAGCCAGCGACACCCGAAACCCCCGTGACGTCACTTCCGGCGCTCCCGCGGATATTTATCTTGTCCCCACCGCTTCCGACTGTCCCCACACATTAACATGGTCCGTATAGTTGACAGTTAACTGAATATGAACCTTATTGCGATGAGGGAAAGTCTATTAGTGGTCAGTGAGGTTGCTCTTAGTAACATCGTCCACAGAATTAGGAATAAGCATGAAAATATTTTTTTTATCACACCAGTTCGCAAACACCAGTTCATTTTTCCCGGTTCTCAAGATACACAGCCATATTCGAACTTTAAGATACGTCAAATAATAGATATGTAAACGATATAGATTGGATATGTCAGTGTCAAACAAGTGTCAAAAGTGACGTTTTTATTTGTAGAAACTTCACTTTTGACACTTATTTGACACTGACATATCCGATCCATATCGTTTCCATATCTATTATTTGACGTATTTTAGAGTTCGAATATGGTTGACAGACTTTGCCTAGTTTTTTAGATTATTGCCGAAATTCAAAACCATGACTGAAGCGTCAAGAACAAGTCACTACCGACTGGGCTGGAAGGTCTGCAAACTGATTTCTGGTGCTTTTGTGCAATCATTTGTTTCCGTCAGAGGAGCGAGGATTCGTAGCGCGGGATGTGCTTGTTTTAAGAGCCAACAGGAGTGGTAATTTCTCCATACAAACGTACTCCTCGTTTTCCTCCGTGGTTTTTAAAGCTAGAGCAATGATTTTTTCAACACAGATTAATATTGTCAATATCTGTGTCGCACCGTTTTGCTTTTTTTGATATTTTTGTTTTTTAAGGCGCTAGAGTCCTTCAAAAATGGCCAAAATGGCCTAATTGACTATGCCGCAATGAGAGGCATTCAAAACTGATATCAATTAGCCAAAAAAACAAAACTGTACGACGCAGATAATTTCATAATCATTTAGATTTCCAAATTTGGTTACGATTGGTTAAGTTTTGGAGGAGGAAACAGAGGAGTACTAAACCTCGATTTTTGAGATTTTTACGCAGGATTTTTCGCCTTGTCCTTATCGCACTACTTTTAGGTGCCGCTTCCGTTAGCGAGACGGGTATATTTACCTAAAATATTTAAAACTCAGCTCCTGTTTCGTCTTAAGAACCAATAGAATAGGTACTATCCACTAGAGCTGCGCTCAGCGAAGATATGTAATAAGTGATGGGAGCGCACCCGGGGGTTAATCTCTTCTCGTAAATTGTCTAACCAGAATTGTATTTTAAAAATATATTGAATGGACTTGTTACAGAGTTTTATT
The DNA here is from genome assembly GCF_963556715.1 of Cydia fagiglandana. Classification (NCBI taxonomy): domain Eukaryota; kingdom Metazoa; phylum Arthropoda; class Insecta; order Lepidoptera; family Tortricidae; genus Cydia; species Cydia fagiglandana. The sequence continues at coordinate 271,573 of NC_085943.1, read as the reverse complement.
TCCGTTCCAATTTCTCTGTTGTTGGTCTTTTAAAATTTAACGCAGCAGAATATTTCCCTTGCGTAGGTACGATTGCATCCCGGAATAAAAATAAAATCCCACGTCTGTTTCGGTTTTATTTTTATACAATCTTGGAAATTTAATTACGGGTTCGAGTTCCGGTGGCCGATACAGATTCAACCATTTGCTCCAGTTTTGATACGACCCTGAAAATAGCACGCTCTGATTGGTGTATGCGAATTGCAGTGAAAGTCGTGCGTGAGATGCGCGCCAATCGACAAGACAATCGTCAAAGTCGTATCAAAACCAGGTCAGAAACGGGCTCGTGGTTTTCATCTTATTTTTATATCCCTTTTCGTCCCGCTCTTCCTTGTCTCGTCTCGCGTTTCACCGATTGGATCATCTCACGCACGGCTTTTACTTTTAATTCAATAAGCATAAGCGATCTTCAAGGTCGTATCAAAATAAAATCAAAACCGCAACAAATTTTCACATCTAAATCGGGCTATCAATTTGAAAAATTAAGGGAACCAGCCTGCCAACAAAGTACCCCCTGGGATGAATATTCTATCATTGGTTGTTGGTTGGTATGAAAGCTGAAATTTCTGAAGCCACGGGAGATTGAGTAATGAATAATTTACTTTTGGAAAGCGTCGGAAAAAATAGAAATTCAATATAAACACGACGGCCTGTCAGTTGAGAATACTTTTGTTTTAAGGGTGGAATAAGAAATAAGGTCGGTGAGGCGTATAAGGCCTGGCGAGTGACAAGGCCCAATGTTCAAAAATAGCACACGTAGAAGTAGCAGATACATACAACGAGCTGACAACTACGCTTGACTTCACACGCGCACGTTCTTTTTTTAACCGACTTCCAAATCCCAAAGGAGGAGGTTATCAATTCGGTTGTATGTTTTTTTTTATTTTTTATGTTTGTTACTCCATATCTCCGTCATTACTGGACCGATTTTAAAAATTCTTTTTTTGATTGCATGTATATGCATACAGATTGGTCCCGTTTTTGTCAAAATCCAGTTCTGATGATGGGATCCATAAGGAATCGACGGAACTTCTCAAATCTTAAAGGCATACATATAGTGATTTTTGTGTTTTTATCAATAAATCAAGCATATACATTCAAAAACGTGACATTTGATGAAGTGGAACTGCTGATGATGATCAGAACGGAACTCTTCAACGACGCATAGTTCACCTTTGGATATTTGTCCTCTTCCTTATGTTTGTTAAGCAAGTTAAGTTTTTAAGCAACATTTTTGTCAAGCTTGAGTTCTGATGATGGGATCCATGAGAAATCGACGGAACTCCTCAAATTTTAAAGGCATGCGTATAGAGGTTTTTGTATTTTCATCAGAAAATCAAGCATTTTCATTCAAAACTGTCGCATTTGATGGAGTGGAACTGCTGATGATTATCAGAACGGAACTCTTCAACGACGCATAGTTCACGTTTGGCGATTTGTCCTCTTCGTTATGTTTGCTAAGCAAGTTTAGTTTTTAAACCACATTTCTGTCAAGCTCGAGTTCTGATGATGGGATCCATAAGGAATCGAGGGAACTCCTCAAATCTTAAAGGCATACGTATAGAATTTTCTGTATTTTCATCATAAAATCAAGCATTTACATTAAAAACTGTCGCATTTGATGAAGTGGAACTGCTGATGATGATCAGAGCAGAACTCTTCAAAGACGCATAGTACACGTTTGGTGATTTCGAATTTCGATTTTGACTTGACTTCTTGCCCTGTGACGTAAGTTTATTCAAAGGAGCGGCTATCGATGCGAAATTTCGGATAAACCGTCGATACCAGGAACACGTTCCTAAGAATGCCCTTACGTCACGTGCATTTGTGGGTGTGGGGAAGTTTAGAACGGCAGAAACCTTGTCAGGATCAGTACGCAACCCGAACTCGTCCACGACGTAACCGAGGTATCTTATGGACTGCCTGAAAAACTTAGATTTCTCGAAATTAATTTTCAAATTTGCCTTTTCTAACTTCGCCAACACACGATTTAGCAAAAGCAAGTGCGTCTGAAAATCTGATGAGCAAATAACGATGTCATCGATGTAACAAAAAGCTAAACCGGTTTCGATGTCACCTGTCAAATTGTGATCAATAAGGCTGTCCATCAGCCTCTGCTGACGCGCCGATGCGCCGCAGAGACCAAAAGGCATGACCTTGAACTTAAACATTCCACGACCGGGCACGCAAAAACTTGTCTTTTCCTGTGATGTTACAGCTAACGGTATCTGCCAGAATGAGGAACTTAAATCGATCGATGTTAGGTATTTCGCTTCCTTCAAACTATCCAAAATCTGGGGTATATACGGAATGGAATACGAATCTCCCTTTATGACCGCATTTAATTTCCTGCAATCTAAACAAAATCGCCAATCACCGTTAGGTTTTCTAACTAAAAGAGCCGGGTTATTCCACGGACTCTCACAGGGTGTAACTACGTCCAATTTTAACTGCGGTCTAACTCGGAGGCTAAAGCAGCGCGTTTTTCCGGCGATAACGGGTACTGTTTCGTTTTGATGGGCGTGGCATCACCAGTATCGATAACATGCTCCGTCAAGCTGGTTCTGCCAAGCCCCTTCTCCTCGAACGAAATGTTTTTAAATTTCCCTACGACGGTGTCCGCGAGTTCCCTCTCGGCCGCAGTTAAATGCTCGTAAGACCGAATCGTGTGTACTTGTTCTGCACTTAAACCGTTACAACTAAAATAATTTTCAGGTGGAGTCATGTGTTCCGCATTTTTTAAACATTCAGGCAATAAATCAAAAGCTTTCCAAAATTCATACCCTAAAATAACGTAATTTACGATCGAGGGTACTACTACAAACTTTATTACTTTTGTAGTATTTTCAAACGTAACCGGGACAAAAATGTCCCCAATCGACTCGCAATTTACTCCATTTGCGACCCTACACGAACTAGAGTACGCTTCCTGAAATGTAAAACCAAATTTGACAAAATCTAAATGTGCATTGTTCCCTAAAACTGACAATGCTGAACCGCTATCGGCCAATCCATAAATCTCAAAATCATTCGCTTTAAATTTCAAATATGGTCTAATATCATCTTTATTTGGAGCAAACAGAATCGTAGCAATCGAACTAGCATTTTTATTTTGTTCAATCGATTTAAACTTTAATCGATTCGATTGACACTTGCTACGATTCAACCTTAGGCGTTTTTTGACTGTTGTTGCATTGGTTTTGTAACGTTACCCTTTTGACAGATTTCACATTCCGATCTGATTGTGTTTGCTTTGCCACAGCCAAAACAGCTATACGAATTTAATTTAGGCTTTTCTTTACACAATCTAAAATTATGATTTAGTTTACCACATTTATAACACACTCCACGATGTGGTTTCGAAAACTTCGCGTCCGAAAACCTTGGTTGCTGTTTTCGCTGCGAAAAGGAACCATCCGACTTAGTCGCGAAGCTTGAGCTTTGTTTGGCAGCGATGGCATTCACCTGAGGTTGCTTGGCACTGGAGCCTTTATAAACATGATCACGACAAAGTGTATGCTCGCTGACCTTGGGCGGTTCTACAAATAATTTCGCCCTTTGCTGTGAAAACTCAACCTTGCGACAATAAGCCTTCAGTTCGGCGACCGACTTAATATCTACCAATGCCAACTGCTGAGTAAAATGTGGGCGAATGTTGTGCAACAAGATGTCCAGTACGCCTCCTCCGGTAAGTCTGATTTTAATCTAGCAAACATTCCTGACATTACCGCAAAATATAAGTGGATGGGTTCGTTTTCCCCCTGCGTTCTAGCTTGAATTTCCTGTCTCAGCCTAAAATCATAGTCACCGGGGACAAACTCATCCCACAAAAGTGACTTTAAATCCTGCCAACTTGAAACCGAACCCTTGACACCTCTAAACCACAACAATGCCGAGTCTACAAATAAATGTGGTGCCGCCCTAAATAGTTTGGCATCTGAAACCCCATTTGCTTCTTTTAGTTCCTCCACACGCTCCAAAAATGAGCGCGGGTCTGTCAAACCATTAAATTTAACCTGCCATTTTGAAATATTCAAATCACTAGAGCACTGAACCTGCATTTCCCTAATACCGCTTGTTAACATTTCAGAACTATTGCCGGAGATCAAAGGATTTGCATTTGAAGCCTCCGCGCTGCCGCTGGGTGTTGCTGAACTTGAACCTGGACCCTCAATCTTCGCCAATAAACACTCAAGCTTGGATTGCAAACTAGTCTTCAATTCTAGCAATGTCTGGTTGCGTTCCGGCTGAACCCTGGCCAGACGATGATAAATATGGTACCCGAGGGCTTTAGCGCGACTTAAAGAATACCTCTCCTTTGTCTCACAATATTTGTCAACAATGGAAGCCAAATCGATCACTTTCTCCGAGACAATGCCTAGCTCCGACTCCGCTGACAGTTCAGTCTCCACTATGTCCTCGCTAGGCGCTTCTAAAATAAGAGACCTAAGTTGCTTTCTCAAAACGTCAACCGTGGTTGCAGGAGTTTCCGACCGAATTTGAACCTCATAAATCAACTCATCCTTCAAAAGACTGTGAAATTGAATGCTGCGCTCCATTTTTAACTAGTGTATAAACTACTGTATTGAAAATTCTGGTATTAACAATATGTATTGTATGTATGACTGTATCACTATGTTGTTTTCTAACAAGATTAAATAATATTAAATAGTGTACTATTTTCTTTAAACCAATCTTAATCTACAAATAATGTAACTGTAATCCTTAATGAGTAAAGTATTTTTCCTACCGAAAATAATTTCTAACTGACAGGTGTACACTTTCAAACGTCAACTTTCTTTTTAAATTTGCAAAGTGAAAGCTACTATGAAATTGGTTCCAAACAATACCACAAACTTCCAAGAAAGTAATATTTCCAACAAAATCCAATACCGTTTACTTTAAATATGTAACAATGAGTTGACACTAAAGAAATTTAAGGGAAATGTAAGCAAATACTCTAAATTAATTGTTATTTCTCAAATTCGAATATCTTTGTAATAAGTCCGTACTACAAAAGAATGCACAAAAACCTTTTTAAATTTCAATTTTACGCTTAAAAACAACACAAATTTAAAACAAATGTTCAAATTAAATCTTAATATCTAAAATGAGTGAAAGTTCCTCGCATGTACTTGGTGCAAAGTACAAAACCACGTTATTTTTACGGTTGGCAATAACCTCAAAAATCAAAAAATTGCTTGTCACTTTCTCTTCCAAAAAACATCAAATAAATGTGCCGCAAACCAGCAAAATTGCAATCAAATCTTCAAATTACCATATCTAAAGACTATTTAATGTATAAAGAGCAACCAACACTAAACAAAAAGGTGAGTAACACAGTAAATATTTCACAACTTTCCTGGTACATGAAATTTCACAAGATTCCTTTAGCAAGTTTATACCCAGGGCGCCAGTGAAACGTGCTATTTTAAAGGGGTTAAATAAATTGCAAAGCTCCGGCTTGTTCAAAGAAAGCTATAGCACGTTAGCACAAAAAAAAATGAAATTAAATACTTAGAAAAAATGTGGTGTCTAAAATTGCTTGCTATAGGAACCTAATTTGGGAGATGAAAAAGCGAACACAAATTATATTATAGAAACTTTATTAAACCTAAGATCTTGCCAGTGGTAAGTTTGTGATTTAATCCTAACCTGCGAGTCCTGTGTGAACCTTTAACTTGATTTGACGACACCTAATTTTAGAACTTAGCTCAGTGGACAGCTGGGCCGCTTAACAGGTCCGGAATAAAGCTTCACACAGAATTCTACTTATTTTAAGAACTAATTTATTTTTATACTAAATACTATGTACCAGGATTTTCAAATGTCTTTATCTTACTTTAGTGGTTGCTCAAAATTCTAAATTTACTCTAAACTTTGCAGCTGGCGCTGATGCCCTACTAAATTAAATCATGGAAAGGACCGACCTCAGAATTTAAACGTTCCTCAGATGCAGCGGGGTGACAGTCTGCTTTCCCCGGTGAAGTTAGATGCTGAGCTGTGACGTAGAGCTCAGGGGCCGCGCACGTGGTACCAAAATGATGTGGCAGAGGCAGATGACGTGTTTAAATTCCTCGCTCCAGGAGGTCTCCAAAACTAAATTGTCTTCTAGGATTTTGAAGCTTTTGAGATAAATTACTCAACAAATGAAATAAATGAATGAATAAATAAATGAATAAATCCCGGCTCCTGAAAACCGAGAAAAGGTTATATTAGCCTACGCCCTTTATGGCCGCTAGAAAAGAGATGAAACCATTGGAAATTTGGCTCACCGCACTGGTAGCTGCTAAGCCTTCTGGCGGAGCGCTCCCTTCCCTCGAGCAGGAGTCTCTCTGCAAAGAACCACAATCTGGTTAACAACAAACCCACAACGTCTCGCGCCATTGTCGAGTTGATCACCACGAAATTTAATTTCTACTCACTCAGTGGAGCTTCCGAAGGACTCAAGCCGTTTCCATCTTTCAGACCACCATGCCGAAAGTGTGGTCTTCCCACAAATTGGGCTCTTGCGAGCGAGTGTCCCCAGAGGGGTTCCCAAATCAAATGTGCCTATCATTCTCGAATGATCTCCAATATGGAGTCCCTGAGAGCCCTATTAACAAAAGGTAGGGTGGCAGTCCCTTGAAGACACAAATCCTTCGAAAATTCTGTCTGAATTATTTAGACAATATCACTCCTGAGCCTAAGAAATATATTTTTACCATTTAATCTAATATTGTTTCATTCCAGAGCCACTTTGTAAGTCTGTAATTTCTATGTTTTGTTTTAAATCAAAATTGTTTTTATCTTATAAATCCTACCTACTTCATACAAAGTTTTCCTGGAGTGACAACATAAATATCTCAAGTTTTAATTATTTTTAGTCATATGACAACCCCGACAACAGATAAGCATCGAGAGGTGCATCTGAATGCAACAGATTATGCATAGAAATGCAATCAATGAGGTTTGTTTTGGACACCGTTAAAAACGTTGAAATAAGAAGAGGTATTTTTCTTTTAATTATCAATCGACCCAAAATATTTATTTCAAATTTAGAAAAATGTACTACGTTACAACTGGGACCCGGACTCGTACCCGGATCGGAACCGGACCTGGACTCGGACTCGGACTTGGACCCGGACTCGGACCCGGACTCTGACCTGGACTCGAACCCGGACTCGGACCCGGACTCGGACCCGGACTCGGACCCGGACTCGGAACCAGACTCAGACCCGGACTCGGACTCAGAGACCTGGACCTTGACCTGGAAAATCACTATGATACCTAAACTAAATAAACCGCTATGATTACCTACCATAAAATGTAGGTATATAGTATGATGATGCCAAACCCCTCCCGCTCATACCCCCGTACACCGCACGGCATGCGCCGTTAAGTAGGTTAGGTTAGGTTTGAACTGCGACCTCACAGACCAAACAAAAGTGGGTTAGGTTTGGTTAGCACTGCGGGCTTTACAGAAACGAAATGCTACTAGAAAAGTGGGTTTGATTAGGTTCGAACTACGATCCTCACAGAACCGAACTGCAATCAGAGAAGTGGGTTAGGTTAGGCTAGAACTACGACCCTTACGGAAACGAAATGCTACTAGAAAGTACTGGTTTTACCTCCTTTTCTACATAGTGCACCATCTACCATAATTTTTCACCGGGAGAAGTCGGTTTTTTTTCTTAAAAATTATTCAGTTACATGTATTATACAGTCAGAAAGGGAGGTTGCGGCTGCGCTTGATGATTATTTTTAATAAAACAAAGTTTGTTTTATCGAGTTCCTTGATTTATTCGTTTTAATGTAGGTACATATAGGAAGTTATCTAACTGTACAAGTAAGGGAAACAATATAATTTTATTCTTAAACATATTATAAGTTATCAAATGGTTATAACATTTTTGGTTGAAAAAGACACTGTTGACAGTTGACAGATATACATAACTGCTTTTATATCAAGAAAATACTATCCGAATAGGCCTCCTGTATAAAAGGTTGCCAACAGGTTCAAAGGGTCCTTCAGGTTAATTGCAGTTTGCTGCCGAAACTGCGTCTTAGGATTATGCGAGATATTTACATTGAGGGGTTTCCAAGAGTTTAGATAATGGTTGACGACGGTTATCATCTTAAATAAGAGTCTCAAAAACATAACCTCTTATTCATAAAACTTTGATGATGATGTGAAGCAGCATTTCACAAACTATATATGGCTCGCGGCCCATTGGTGGGTACTACATATAGGTATTATGTTAATTGGATGTACATGCCAAGTTTTCAAGGGATTTTTAACTGTGTAAACTTTATCATCGACCTCGAAACAATATCTACTTACAAAATATTAATACAGTTACAAAGAAAGCTGGGGGCGATCATTAGGGAAAGTTATTTAATGCATCGATATGCAAACACCATATTTGTCATTAAGTTTTGCCCCCTACAATCCAATGTATGTTAATCAGCTTCTCGCACTCCAAGCATAACCTCATTTACCAAGGACAAAAAACAAAAGCCCTATTCACCCGAAAAGCCGCAAACAGAACCAAAGGGTCGTAATTACGTTTCCTGATTTGCGTAATTTTTGTTGACCTCCAATGGCGTATCGTTGGCAACCGTACATATATACCGGGTGTGGCCTGTAATACGAGCAAAAAATTAAACTGTAGGCTGTACTCCTCATACTGACCAACATTTGTTCAGCCACTTTTAAAAATAACTTGTGGTTTGATTTTTAATTCACTTTAAAGTTTATTCTATGACGCAATGTATTGCGAATTTTGTTATGTTTAAGGCATGACGATTGACGTTGCTAATCACAACGATAATGGCGTGGCGATGGCGTCCATTGAAGATTATATTTATTTTGTATGAAAAATAGGGACTCTATACTTCATAATTTTTAAAAGTTGTTGAACAAAAGTATCACCGTTTGAGGAGTACAATCTATGTTTTAATTATTTGCTCATATTACAGGCCACACCCGGTATACTTAACAACTTTATCTGTTAATGAGATTATGGCTTCACTCGCCGAGGTTGTAATCTGATTAATCGGATATTCAATAACGTGAAGAGTATGTTAATTTACCTTTTTCACGAGCACTTTTAATTGATATCCAAGTCAATTACAACCAGTCACGTACGATTCGTTCCGAATCATCGTAAATGATTAAAAAAATATTACCTATACAGGGTGGAACAGTCTAGAGACTGAGCTGAAAGCATAGAGTTATCTAAGTGATCTATAATCAGTTATTAGTTATAACCGTATAGCTAAATTAAAAAGTAAAACAAAATTATTGCAATGAAATATTTTTATATCAGTGACAACCCTACCACTACAAAGTTATTTACATTTTAAATTGACACCATGTCAACTTACTAACTTGACTTTACATTCGATGCTGCTCGGATCTACTTGCTAAGGTTGGAAGATGCAGATTATTGCACTAACGTTTAAAAAACTTTATCTCACAAACGGTTAGAAATATTGACGTGGTTATAAGTGAAAAAATAAGTACGTAGCCTAAATAATTCCCCGTTTATATAAAAGTCCTTCGTTCTGTTCCACCCGATATAATAAATACCTCGTACCTATACAAAAGAACAATAAGAATACATACAAATAACAACACAATTTCTGAAATAAATATGAACGTAAGATACTATTGGTTAGGTGTATAGAGCATTTTCTTCCTTGGAGTATTTGACAAAACTTAAAGCATAGAAGCATAATACAATAAGTACCATAACTTATGAGTTGCTCAAATAAAGTGCCTAATGTCACTAACCTAAGAACGAGTATGGCAAGTCTCATATCGGAGTTATGAGGCCAATTCAAACTGACATTGTGACATCAAAATGATTTCTACTCGTAAATCATGTCAATCGCGTGCGAAATGCGCTCGCGCCAATATTATATGTTCGGACAAGTACAGTCACCTGCAATAATATATAACTCTTCGAAGGCCGCACAAATATGTGAATGGCTTTATGGCAAACAAGATCAAGTCAGATATTTTTGCGGTGTTCGTTGTGTAACATAGGTAAGTATTATTGCAGGTGACTGTACAAGATTCAATTTATATTTATAATTTCGATGTCACAATGAGCCCGATTCGGATTCTGAAATATACATCTATTAGATATCTTTTAGACATCACCAAGATACGATAACGATATGTTTAAGATCTAACCTGTCAAATTCGACATTTGCGCGATTCTGGAAATACTCTTGAACAATTTCCACAGGATATGACTTAGAGATCCAATTCACATCTTAGTCTATTTAACGTAAAAGTGACATTGGTTGCCCGAATTGCGCTGCAAAAGAGAACTAGTTGATATCTAAACTATAACGTATCTAGAATGGATCTAGTACGTGTCGTCTCTTGTGAATATCTTGAAGTTCGAATACGGCCGAATCTATGTTTGAATTGGCCTCTAAGTCGAGTTGATTCTCAAGCGGATCTCCTCGTGTCCAAACGTACACAAAACAAACTCAATTAAACAACCTCGGTTTATTCGACCGAATTCAAATTGGGTACCAAACGAAATCCCCTAACGAATAAAATAACCGTCCGACAAACAACTTAGTTAATTCCAGAAACAAAGAACGATCAAAGAACAAAGGAAACCACATTCTTGTTTCTTATTACATTGCTTAAACACGGCAAAACAACATTGATTGTCCACTGAACACAAATCCGTGTACATTCACGGTAAATCTTTAACAAACGAAACAAAGTCGCTATAAATGGAACACGAAAATAAGCAGTTAGGAAATCTTCAAAGGGATGTATTTTTAGACTGTGTCTTTCAGTAGCGATGAGTGTGAGTGTATTGAATGATAGTTGCAGTTCGCGCGACATCAAAGAGGGTCATTTGTTCCGGTGATGTCTTGGTCGGGAGGGGGTGGGTGGGGGGATTGCAGATGTGAAAACTGATGATATTTTTATCCTTTACCACGCTCTTTGTACAGTTTAGTTAATATCGCATTTTTCCGATATTTTGACGATGAAATTAGAGTTGTCGGTTGTGACAACATATTATTGAATGGTTATTTTATTACGGTTGTATTTTGAAACTCAATTCAGAACTGGAATTATTTAAAACTATATGTGCTTCAGACCACGCCTGTCTAAATAAAGTAAACAACATACAGTCGTCTGTTATTTAAGGTATCCATGTATGTATGTACCTATACTACATAATTATTCGGAATCACAAAAGTACCTACGGAACATAACCTCATTTTGTTAGAGTTTTGGTAAAGGTTTCAACATTAAATATTTCAGTGCGTAATTTAGTTTTATTTTATAGATAAGTTAGTTTATTTTTATATTTATGGTTTGTATCTACCTTATAAATAAATACAGCCTCATTATTAATTAATTAAAAATACTCATAATAGACGGATTTCCGTAGGTACGTTATTATTGATATGTATTTATATTCCCTACATTCATTCGCGATGATAATAACACAAACAAAAAAGGCTCAGGCACAAATTACAAACAGCAAAATCTTCCAAAGAACAAATTTATCATTATACCATTTCCAACCAAATTGTACGCTAAAATAATCATTATTACCAGTTTATACGTAGTATGTGCAGTTTAAAGGCTGCAAATATAAGTTTGTTTTTGAAACCTTATGTCCCTTGAGGCGAAAATTGGTTCATATCTGGAATAAGTTCACAAAATATTTTTGGATTCATATTCTGGGCCGTGGAAGTGATCCGATCGTCATCTTGGTACAGTCGCCATCAGATATATCGGAGCGTCCAAGGTGTTCACAATATCTGAGCACGCACTCTAACGCTTTGACAATAGAGGCGTGCTCAGATATTTGTGAGCACCTTGGGCGCTCCGATATATCTGATGGTAACTGTACCTACTTGCCAAGTTAAAATTAATTCAACTTAACAGTCACGGTCTTTAATGGTTGAGCCATGGAGAGGCATCTTCACATTGGATATATTGAACAACCAATTACGTACGACGTACCTATCGGAGTTTAGATGAAAAGATCTATCGACGAAAGTTTATCCTTAATATAACGTCGGCCTAAGTCGCAAACCTCGTAACTCCATTTCAAGGAAATAAGTAATTGCTACCTTGGACAACAATACTTATAGCTTATAGTCGTAAACCTCGTAACTCCCCCGGAGGAGTTACGAGGTTTGCGACTTAGACCGACGATAAGTACCTTAGTTATTTAATGATTGATTACTCTGAATTTTTTCAGTAAGACAACATGTCTAGGAGGCGTAAACATGTTAAGAATTTGTCACTGACATACCGGGTGTGGCCTGTAATATGAGCAAAAAATTAAACCGTAGGCTGTACTGCTCATACTGACCAACATTTGTTCAGCGACTTTTAAAAATAACTAGTAGTTTGATTTTTAATACACTTTAAAGTTTATTCTAAGACGCAATGTATTGCGAATTTTGTTATGTTTAAGGCGTGACAAGCAACGTCAAACACAATGATATGGCGTGGCGATGGCGTCCATTAAGAATAATATTTATTTTGTATGAAAAATAGGGAGTTTAAATACTTCATAATTTTTAAAAGTTGTTGAACAAAAGTGTCACCGTGTGAGGAGTACAATCTATGTTTTAATTATTTGCTCATGTTACAGGCCACACCCGGTATAGTAACTAGTTTTAAATAAAGACGCGTCCCTTTCAAAAATAATCCTTTAACCTATCAATATGTCAACTCAATCATTATTAGATTTACACTCGATATATCATCATCATCCTCGCATTGTCCCGGTTTCTGACGTCTTATGGGAGCCTAGAGTCCGTTCGGACTATTCCGAAGAATTGGCGTAAGCTAGGCTAAACTAGGTTTTCCAAAACTACTGCCATCTGACCTTCCAACCCAGAGGGGAAAATAGGCTTTATTGAGATTTTGCAGTATTCACAACGAGGTGGGAGTTATTTTGAAGAAGTAGATGGCCGGCATCGCTGTCTCTCGCCAGTTTTGGAGACCTAATTTAATACGTCGCCCAATAAGTACTAAAACTTGGTGGCAGTTTCCGACTTTGAACTATGTCCCCACTGGGGAGAGTATTTCTTTCGACGCGTATTCATATGTTTACTCTATGCTGTCATCGATTAGATTTTTAAACATCCTTAATTATAAAATCATTATTGTTTAAACAACTCATGACACAGATACCCAAACCACTTGACGCATCGAAAGCCAAATCAGCGTCGCAATAAAAATCCTCCACCAATTACATCCTGATTTCTTAGCTTCACCTATTCGATCTCGCTCCAACAAGATTAATGGCCTGCCCTCCCCCCTCCCCGCTTCAACCCCTCCTTCCCCATCAATCACTTAGCCCTTTGATGTATTATTTACTTGGAAAACTTTATTTTCGTGTCTCCTATGTTTTGAAGGGAACGCAAATATTTTTCAAGAGCATTTGCCATTGTGCTAAAAAGGGGGCGGGTGTGTGAGTAAATTGTCACCTTGTTAGGGAGGTTTAAGATTGTTTTTTGATTGGTGGGTTGAGAGGAGTTGGGATGTTTTTTGTGTGTGGAAGGAAAATGATAACGTGTGAGAATTGTATTTGCGATGATAATATCATTGATGTGTAACGCAGAAGCTTAATTATATTACGGGCTTAGAAGTATTTCCCGCGGCTTTTCTTCGAATTTCTCATACGGAGTAGGTAAATTTACAAAATATTAGGCTATTTAGTAAAGTGCATTTGGGTTATGTCGATAGGTTTTTGGGTTAGTTGAGAGGAATGTTTGCGCTTGAACTTTAAAGCTACTCGTATGACTGAGTTGTGTGTAATATTTTTTTTTAATGCATATTTGCGGCGAATGTGAAGGTTGGCCATCTTCTGCAGCCATCCCCGGTTTCTGGAGACCAAGTTTGGGGATTTAACGAGATGTTTCAAATTTTGCAGATTGTAGTTTTTAGAATATTGTCAATAAAGGACGTAGAATATACAAGAATTTGGGTGAGAAAAGTAAGTCCAACTACTCATGGAATTTTTTTCATCATCATCATCATCATCTCAGCCATAAGACGTCCACTGCTGAACATAGGCCTCCCCCTTGGATCTCCATACGTGCCGGTTGGAAGCGACCCGCATCCAGCGTCTTCGTCTAACGACTGATTTTCTTTTAATTTAGAATTAATGTCTGATGGAGCTATGCCATCCTCGTATATTGGTACGCCATGTAAGGGATAAAATCGGACGTAACACGCACAAAATTTTGAATAATGCCAACCCAGAAGCGCTGGCAGACAGCTTTTCTGAAACAAATACAAAATTTCTAAACATTATTAATATTAACATTCAAATAAGATATCTTTTATTCGCATGAATTATAGTAGTTAATAGGCGTTACACAGTTTTAATGGATCATATGATTCAGCCTAATGACGGCTACTAAAGTCTGTGCGGAAAGAGAAGAGTCGCGGAATGTATGGAGCCCAATACATTCCACGACTCTTCTCTTTCCGAACAGACTATATACAATTATATTCTTCTTATTTCTTAAAATAGGTAATACAATTTACAACTAGATTTACTTTTCATTAAGACATAGTGACACTAACTAAGAGAGTGTGGCAACTCAAAATCTACAATAACAATATTAGTTACATTCCTGGGGCCGATATTGACCCAGCGTTTCCAACAATCCTATTGGAACAAATAAGACCAGCTCCGGTCTGGAGACGTGGGTGGGAACAATTGGGGACACACTTATTTGCCCAAGCACACAGATTATTTACGTACTAGATGCATTATACATTTATGCATCAAGACTCGATGAAAAGCGAGCGATATCCCATCTGTTCCCGCCGGGGAATTGGAATTTTAACTGTTATAGCAACTACCAGAATCGACATTTTTATAATAAATAACAAAGACAGAAAGAAACCGAGGCGGTCACAGATGGGAACGATACATTCCTATTTGTCCCCGCCAGCCACAGATGGGAATGGACCCTTCCCATTTGTGCTCGGCGGCGGGGATAGAACTGAAATTGTTCCCATATGTTCCCGGCGGGCAATGCACCATTCCTTCGGTCAGGGGGCGGGCACAGGTTATACACCAGCAGACTATATGTGTGTTGATAGTACGAGCACCTTTGTAACCGCGTCACATTGCGGTGTCTATCGGAAATAACCTGTTGCACACCTTCAGTATGTTTGCTAGAAAGACACCAGATAACATTTACCGAGCGAGCATCTGATACACAATCATATAATAATCGTCACATGAAGTTAATTTCCTGTTTATGATGGAAGGATATCGCATTAACTCATTGTGCTAGAGAAAGAATAACATACGTATTTACAGTAGGTACCTACATATGGTGCTACTTTACCGCACTAGTGCGATAATTAGCACATTACGTAACTATATCGAAAATTTTAAGGGCCATTTATGTACCTACGTAAAACGATAGGTATTATAAATCGTTTAAATTATACTTCAGTTTATTATAACCCACACACACACACACACACACACACACACACACACACACACACAACACACACGCTCTTATGCCTCTACAAATAAGATCGTGTCAGATATTTTTGTGGGCCTCGTTGAGTAACATATTATTGCAAGTGACTGTACACGATGTCGCCGACTTTTCTCTATTGACTTAAATAATATTTGATTGGTCTGATAAGTTTTCAGCGAGACTAAGTCTAGTATATAAAATCTAAAACCAATTATATTATATCTTATCCAGTCTTAAAACTTGTAAAAAATAATCCTTTAATCTTTCAATGTGTCAAGTTGTCAATTCAATCATTATTCTTGGTACCTAATAGTAGAAAAGGTTTTCTATTTATTTTGTATTTATTATTTATATCTAATATTCAAAATGTTAAACCAAATTAAGGCTGCACTCAGTCATAATAGGAGGCTTTAGAAGAATTATGTTGAAATATTGTATTTTATTTACTATAACAAAAGAAACGTAGGGAAATGTAAATTCTTATTTTTTTACAATTCCAGGCAATAACAATTGTAACAACAAAATTTTTATTTCTTTATTTTTTCAATATTAAACACTATGTGACCCATATTCGTTTTGATACCCTTAACGCCATCTAGCGAGAACAGTCGATAACAACATGGTCCGGGTTGCTAGATTAAAAATAATTTCGGTACCTTCCTACATTTTTGGTTTTTTTTAATCGCAGGTCGTTGTAAATTAAAACTGTCTTCAAATACTGTTTTTTATTCGTCGGCGCGTTGTATTCAATAATATTCTAAGCAAACTAAATAGGAAAGAAAGCGTTTTTTTTGTCAAGTCATGTAGTGTTCGCCCGAGCCCCGTTCGGACTCTGGTAACCCCGTCGTTTGATCTGTCACCGATGGCTCGCCACGTAGCTAGCCGTTCTTTTTGGATTTGGAAGAGATCGTAGCAAGGTGGTTCGTTTCCTTTGCCCAGCGGCATGGTGCCGCCTGATGGCTTCTACCTATATCGCGGTTTAAGCCGCCTAATCGTAAGTAGCTCGTCGATTCCTTAATTGTTTTGGATGGATTTGTTAGTGCAGTGCTGATTGTTTTTATATTATTGCAGCTCGTTGGATGTGAATCGTCCTGGAAATTGAAGCCCCGGGTGCATTGAAATTATGCAAGTCCTTTCCTACGCCCGCTTATTGTCTGCCCCGGGTAAGCAGCGACCTACTCGCAGTCCAGTATATATTCGATTCTGTGAATGTCTGTTGCGTTACTTAGTAGTTTTATAAATTTCAGGGTTTCAAGATTTACCGTCTCTATTACAAGTTTACGGGGTGGCCTCAAGATGCCAGCTTCTACAAGCCGAGCTACCAGTGGCAAGGAGCTGTGCCAGGCATTTCCATACTTCCACGCAGAGGTTCTTGGCCAACGTGGCGGTTATATTATTTACGGTCTTCCGAAGTTTGGGAGGTTAGATCGACCCTTTATTTAATATTTATTACTGAACCAGAGATGCTGGCTCTGGCGCCCTCATACCCTTAGTAACTTTTAAGTTTGTCCGTCAGTAGGCCGCTTCTACCAAAACATTTTAAAAAAGAGTTCGCTATACCCATAACTGTTCCCTCAACACTTAAATAAGAGTCTGATGCTCATGTTATTTAGATAAGAGCTAGTTTACCTTAAGTTCCTGTCATTAAGGCCATTAAGGCTCTCCGGGTTAGTTTTGAAATTATTTAAATAAATGTTTTATTCATATTGTCTAGTTTCCTTAATTAATTAAGAAAATATTCCATATTAGTACCCCTAAATAAAAGTTGTTTCAGTGGCGCCCAACATGGGGCAATGTTAGCGAACCTCTTTGGTCACAGTGTGTTAGCTAAAGGGAGTTTTATTTTTGGTAGAAACGGTGCTGCTTGTATTCTTGTATTGTGTTCAGGATTACCGATTATTACCTTTTTTTAATTTAAAATTTAACTATATTACATAACCGTGTAAGTTAATACTGTTACCACATGTGAGCATACTTTTATAGGTTAGGTCACATGTACATGGGTGCGGAGTTACTTATCTATTACTTGCGTTGTACTGTTTAGTACTGTGTAAAGATTATTAATTAAATTGCAACTAGTGGAATAGTGTGTGGAATGTTAAACTTAAGTTAACTTTTACTTTAATTTAAAAAAAAATACAAAGGTGTAATGTTAGTGGACAGTTCTGTACCAAGCTGTAAGACTTGTGTTCTTTCAATTTAAGTTTTTTATTCTTCCTCGGTGGGAGGTTACTGTATTTGTACTTAGTTGTCGGTACACCTGTTTAAAATGTAACGATATTTTATTAATTATAAATGTGGAGTTGTAAAAAGTTTGAGGGAGCAAATTTGGAGGTTATAGTGAAGTACAGTCAGCAGGTGTTTCCATTTATTAAATTTATTACGGGATGTTTGGAGTTGAAGTTTAAAATAAATAAAATTAATATTAAATAGTTTCTTGAGGTGGTTGGGTACAGTCAGTCACAATTATTGTTGTTGACTTATGTTTTTTTTAAATAACTTACCGATATTCAAATAGCGGTTTACCTTTAAGGTCGAATCTTATTGTAGTAGTTTTCACAATTGTTTCGTACGGGAGTTATGTTTATTACCTACTTTTCCTTATCTATTATCTCGACTTAAATCGAGTTTTTCCTTATTGTTGTTACTTTAGATGGAGTAAATATTTACTTATTAGTTAATTATCGGTGATTGCGCGTTTTTTTTTTGTTGATGTTCGGTAGGAGTTTTTTTTTTATGTGTTTCGTGCAGGTGTTTATCTACATAGTGTCCGGAAGGGAAAATTACCTTTTGAACACGCGTACTTATTACCTTTCGATCGTGTCTGAGCAAACGTAACTCAGGCACGTGGTTTGTTTGTTGTTGGTGGGCGAAGAGGACGATTTAAAGACTCTTCACGTGTTTTACCGGGGTGCTGGCGTTTTAAACCAGCATTCCAATCGGCACTGGCTGGTCGGGTTTTGGCGGATTTTAAACCGTCAAGCTCTTAATAGCAGTGCCATCTTCTTTGTTAACGCTTTGCGGTATGACTTAAATCATATGCGTGAACGTTAATGTTGATGTTAGGGGGTTGTTCTGTGGTACACGCCTTAAAGCGTTGTCCGCAAACATCGGATATTTAATAATCAAACGAACTTACCTGTGAAGTTTGATTACAATTATACGAGTATCCAAATCCAAGACAACAAATATAATTTACAAGCAGCAGTACATGGAATCATGCCGTCCTTGTCACACATTTTAGAGATATAATATTTAAAAAACAATTTCGCGCTATTCCCCTACCTCACTACGCCATCGTCCCTCGCCATCCCACTCTAACCCCGCTCCTCAGATACCCGTCATTATTTCAGAGTGGATCTTTTTTGTGTTATGAACAGAGACTATTTTATTTTAATTTTCGGGGTTGGGGGGCGGGAATTTGTTGTCTTGGATTTGGATACTCGTATAATTGTAATCAAACTTCACAGGTAAGTTCGTTTGATTATTAATTATACTTCCTATCCAAATCCAAGACAACAAATATAATTTACAAGCAGATGTTCAGAGCCTTGTATCTAAATACAGGTGCGAAAATAAAATGAAATATCGATATGAAATCAGTAAGTTACGTATACCGTTACTGATATGACTGATTTCAGCTGAAGAGATTTACCTGCAAATGTAATTTTATATAAGTATAGCATTGTATATTATAATGATAAGCGTCATTGATTAACGGGTAAAATTAGGTACCTTTTATATTCCTTTTTGGTGAAAGAAAAAAATAATCATAAATAAATTAAAATGTCTTAGTTTTTATTGTAATACTATAACTATAACTTTAAAAAACAACTTCTTAAAATTATGGTTATAACTGTTGTATAATGTAATTTTGCCTTTGCTTATGTAAACCATTGAAAGGTGTGTTCAATCTTTAGTTATAGCTCTGAACCAATTTTTATAGCACTTTATACCCATTATATTATTCGAATTTCAATTTAAATTTAACTAAGATATACATTGTTTTAATTTTCTAGATTATAATTACTACAACGGTTTAGGTTATTTTCTGCCAGACACTATACATAATAAATAAGCTGTTTTTTATCATTTAGATTTTACCAACCACTGGATGTAATTATTTTTTGCGTTATGATTAATCTATGAATGTATGTCTTTTTAAGTATTGACAAGTAGAATAAAATATAACTTTATGACAGTTTGCAATGAAGATCCAATACAACAATAAATACCCTCTTCTATACAATGCCTGTGGGTAAAGGAGATTTTTCTTCATTGTAAGGTTGTCATAGAAATCAAGTTTCTGTACATTTAGACTAAGTCCGGACAATGACTAGTAGAAAAGCCTGTAGGTGCTGTTTTGAAAAACTTATAATTTTTCAAATTTTCAATTATAATTCAGCTTCAAATTATAGATTTATATAGTTGGTCAAACCAATTTGTCAGTCAGTAACAGGAAAACTATACTCATCCTTTCCTTTTGGGTGCTAGTACTGGTGTAAGACAAAGATAGTACGATTCTCTCTGTCTTTGATTGAAATGAGACAGTCACATTCTCAAACGATATGTAAATAGCTAAATAATGTATATAGATAGACTACCTTTATTAATAAATAACTCGTCTTTCTTTACGTATCTGACCGATGACGACTACACGTGATACAAGTGGCAAGTAAACTTTGGTAGATTGTAGTGTAGGTAGTTAGGTCTTAAATTATGATATATTTGTGTATAAGGCATTTACTTGAAATTTATCATTCAAGGAGTAACTTATAGTAACCTTTTTTTTTTTTTTTTTTAAATAACAATTATACTGTGCAGCGTGCACAGTATTCTTGTGATACACAATCAACAATAATTATTTAAGCTTTCTCGTGTTACGTAGCATTCAATAGGGTATTACATAGGTACTATAAGTATTTAAATAAACTATTTTACACCATGCATAAAATACACAGATTAGAGTTATTGTTAAACACAAGTTCTATTTTATAAATTGGATAGAAATATAACAAAACACTCTTTTTGTTTGGGCAGTCGTGTAAAAAGTAGGTGAGTTGACCGTGACGTCACGATCTAATGTTTCATATAAATTCCATGTTAGCAAATCGTTTTGACAGTTCTAAAAAGGTAACTGATTTGTAGTAGTAGTAGTAGTAGTAGTAGGAAAATACTCTATTATAACTGTACAGCAATATAATATGACAACCTAGGGCATTTAAATTAATGACAATATTTAATTTTATTATTGTTGATGGATATCAATCTTTTATTGCGATTGTCAATCTAGCTATTTAGCGATGGCGACTCATGTAACAGGTTACAGCATTTAGCTCTGGTTGCATTGTTGTGCAATTGTGCATATTGGTTTTCAGCTAAGGATTCCAGCGTTGATTTCGCATCGTGGGATATATGCATCAACCACGGTGCAGCCCTTGTTAGTTGCGGCGACGGTCCCCTGAAGTTTAGAGCTGAGATAACCAGTAAGCAAATCGTAATGGATTTGTTACGAGTTGGTAAATCGGGCTCGTTGAGATGGTATATATTTGACTGCAGGTCAAAGATGCTGTTTGAAGCTATTTGGAACACATAACTTCGTTATATGTATGTATAATAATGTGAATGTAAAACCGGTTAAAGGGTTATATCTCTTTCCATATATTGTTTACTCGTCATACAGCACTGTTGGTGTACTTAACAGGATTTTAGGCTGCATTAACACCAGTTAAATTGCTTCAACGTAACTAAAATCTCCTTTGTATTTCACATACGTAAAGTCACATCATCACTATTAAAGTGGAGGCAACATAAAGGTCTGGATGCAGACTATGACAAGTACATTACATTGGCATCAACACTGTTACAGTGGAGCACGGTTATATATCTTTGACTCATTTTATAACGATCAAAGCGTCTGCAGAACAAACATACCGAAGAGCGTAAAGACCGAAGGACGAAGTGACTGAAGAACGAAGTGATCGAAGAGCGAAGCGACTGAAGAGCGTATCATCAGAAGAGCGAAGCGACCGAAGAGCGTAGTATCCGAAGAGCGAAGCGACCGAAGAGCGTAGCATCCGAAGAGCGGAGAGACCGAAGAGCGTAGCATCCGAAGAGCGAAGCGGCCGAAGAGCAAAGCGACCGATAAACCAAATGACCGAAGCAATCGAAGAGCGAGTCAGCCATTATTATGTAGTTTTTGATATTATGCAATTATCATCATAAATCTTCAACACAGTAAATGTGGAGTAAGGATAACCTCGTTACTATTAATGAGGAGCAAATTCAACCTCGACGCTGTGAAAGCGGAGCTCTCGACACAATTACTGTGGAGTAAAAATAGCCTCATCACTATTAAAGTGGGGCAAACTTACCCTCAACGCTGTTAAAGCGGAGTTCTCGACACAATTAATGTGGAGTAAAGATAGCCTCGTCACTATTAAAGTGGGGCAAATTTAGCCTCAACGCTGTTAAAGCGGAGCCCTCGACACAATTGATGTGGAGTAATGATGGCCTCTTCACTATTAAAGTGGGGCAAATTTACCCTCAACGCTGTTAAAGCGGAGTTCTCGACACAATTAATGTGGAGTTAAGATAGCCTCTTCACTATTAAAGTGGGGCAAATATAACCTCAACGCTGTGAAGGCGGAGCTCTCGACACAATGAATGTGGAAATTTTTGCCTCGACTTCTCGTTTGTAACTAAATATTTATCCTATATGAATTTTAATGTGCAATATCATAAACTCTCCTTTTGTCATTGACTTTTATTTGGTAACACGGTTTATACCGAGTACTTACCTACCTGTTTGATGATCATCTCGTTGCATAGTATACCTAAGTTTCTAAATACTCACTCTACGTAAACTACCAAATTCTGAATCCCAGTTGTCATTAGGAGGTTTACTTATATTTCCGATACGATTTACGCATGAGTTTACGATCCTCGACGCTATTGTACTAGCGGAGTATTATTATTTGACGTAGTCCATAATATTACACAAATCGAGTCCCAATACTTTGACCATGATTTATTTCATTCTAAAATTACATTGAGTTGATAATATGCGAGTGTATAAAAAGAAATTGATGTTAGCACATTCATGAGGTTTACTTACTCGTACAAAGATATCGTCGGTATACTTCAAAAACATGATAACTGACGAAATGGTCAAAAATGAGTTATTTATACAATTTTGTTCAAATTTTATTGCTTTAAATATATATGTGACATTTTTTAAATTATGTTTATTATTTACAAAGTTACACAGTGTAAAAAAGTACTAACAGACAGGAAATTAAATATAATGTACAAGTAAAACATAATAAGAGTATTTAACACTACCATATCTCATAAAACTGGTCACGCAAAATATATAAAGTAACGTTAACATTTTTTTCCTGAATGTACCTATAATTAAGAACCTAGTTATAGCAACACTGGTAAAACATTATAACATTATTCATTACTATTTACCTGTAGACATTTCTTTCAATACGCGATCTATTATACAACTAGACAATATTAAACTCACTTTAAACTGATTAACATTATGCTCGTTAAACGCTAAATAAATCAGTTACATAATTTATTGCAGTAATTTAGTTAATAAGGAGTGTATTGTCACATGTTTCTTCAATAAAGGAGGGAAAAGTCAAAAATTGTAATATTAGAATCACTTATAACTGTTTACCTGTAAATAATAACATGTTGTATGTAATTTATTACTTTATATTGCTAACGGTAGTTTTTAGAATTTACTTATAATGCCGTGTGAACTAGTATTTTTATCACTGTCATTATTTTTAATTATATATAATTATTTTTTATATGATTATAAATTAATAGGCAAATATCAGTCCATTTTTTATACAGGCAAAACATGATAACTAACACATCCCATGTTTTTGTCGGCCAATATTTAATATTTTTCGGTTCAAAAACATCAGTTTTATCACTTTATAGACAATTTTAATATCCAAAAATTTTAAATGTTAAACTAAATTTGTAAAAACGCGTTTCTAAATTCCCACTATTGAGGATCAAACTTTCAACTCGCGTTTTCTCGAAACTATGTTTCAGGTAGTTATCATGTTTTAGAAGTATACCGACGATATACTGTTCACACTTGGTACGCCTCCGTTATACAGTACTGTTGTAGAAAGTAACTGGCTATGTGATGTTAAGCATATAGCATTGGTACTTAATAGTGTCAATCAGTAATGTCTATTTATCACAAAGCAGGAGATCTGATGAGCAAAAGGAGGCGACCACACCGACTGGACCCAAGACTCGACGATACCGCGATGTGCGATTAAAACCAGTACCTAATCCGTTTTAATCCTTACGATACATTCACTATGTCGGTATCGGAGCACGCATAGTGCGTGCTCGTCGTATACATCGGTCACTGGCAACAGTCGGTCAAATTATTATGCAAGTATCTTGTAGATCGTGTATTTAATGAAATTTTTTATATACCTACATATAAAATGTAGGTATCTGTATACCTACAGGTATGAGGATACCTCCTCATAACATGCTAATTAAACTTATTGGTTAAGTAAAGAATAAGTCTATTTGCACAAAGACACATTTGCTACCGTGCATAGGCACTTAAATATTACCAATCGGCAAGGATTAATATTGTTACCTATCTTTTTTATTACACAGTAGGGTAGATCTATAATTTTTATTCAATTCGGATATAGTTTGTATACCTAGTACCTACTAGTATACAGTATATAAAATCTGTAGGCGAAAGCATGTTAATATAATATAATAATATGGTGTTCGCATTCGTAAACAATTTACTGAGCGAACATTGCATAGTATGAATGTAACATATTTTATTCAAAACATGAAATGTTAGTAATATGGTACATATTACTATAATCTTTGGATTTTGTATTAGTCATATAACTGGGTTAAAGATCATTTTGTGATTTATCTATTTATAGCTCCGTACTTATTTCATCCGTAATTATTTTATTCTAAAAAGGAGGTAGTTGTAACAAGTGATTTCGTACGGAAGCAAAGATTACTTACTTAGTTGATTTATTACGTAATAACTTTATAACGCTAAATGAAAATACGATTTCAAATTAAAGATTACTAGCCATGTAAAGTATTGCAAACGAGACTAGACTTGCCGTGCCGAAAAACCATTCATTTGTTGCTCGGCCACGGCGGCCGGCGGTACAAGTA
This sequence comes from Cydia fagiglandana, assembly GCF_963556715.1. Taxonomy (NCBI): domain Eukaryota; kingdom Metazoa; phylum Arthropoda; class Insecta; order Lepidoptera; family Tortricidae; genus Cydia; species Cydia fagiglandana. Next base: position 246,826 of record NC_085943.1, on the reverse strand, counting down.
ATGTTTTGATTCTATAATTATCATTCAGCGCTTAATAGACATATTAAAATTACTCACCCTAACTTCATCAATCGACACACACACAGACATTTTTAGAGGAACACTATTTTGGCGAAAATACGTGTGATTCGGACTAACACAAAAACATGTAATGACGGGTATCTGAGGAGCGGGGTTAGAGTGGGATGGCGAGGGACGATGGCGTAGTGAGGTAGGGGAATAGCGCGAAATTGTTTTTTAAATATTATATCTCTAAAATGTGTGACAAGGACGGCATGATTCCATGTACTGCTGCTTGTAAATTATATTTGTTGTCTTGGATTTGGATAGGAAGTATAATTGTGTGTCAGACTGACAGACTTGCATTGCCTGAAATGGAGCCTATACAGTCGACTTCCTTGTGTGTCTCGTGTTGTTTCGAACGTTACCGTCTGTTTGTCGTTTAGACACAGCTGGTCAACGTATCATTGTTGTTGTGTTATTGTCTGATTACCGCGTTCAGACCTTGACGTCTGATAGTCACGGCCTGTTATGCGCGTTGTATATATTTAAATTAGTTGTAGTACAGTCACCGATCTTAGTTATAGTTAATTTCACTTGGCTATATGCCGTCTTCCGCTGTATCTCTTGGACGCATAACCCGCGGCTTGGGCCGTTCGTTATGCCACCAAGGAATATACGCGATGCGACGTTTCGTGGTAAAGTAGCTTAGAGCTTTACTTGCGTACGTCAAGTCTTTATAAAGTAAGTCTGGTTTAGTGCGTGGGTTCGATTTTTTTTGTTAGATAGTTTTTTTTTAGCGGTAGGTAATTGTCTAGGTACTTTCCGCGTGTGGTTTTGCGAGCTGGGGACCAGCTCAAAATTTTGCCGTAGTCAAAATTTTCTTCGGGAAGGGGAGCACTGTAACAACAAAATTTTTATTTCTTTATTTTTTCAATATTAAACACTATGTGACCCATATTCGTTTTGATACCCTTAACGCCATCTAGCGAGAACAGTCGATAACAACATGGTCCGGGTTGCTAGATTAAAAATAATTTCGGTACCTTCCTACATTTTTGGTTTTTTTTAATCGCAGGTCGTTGTAAATTAAAACTGTCTTCAAATACTGTTTTTTATTCGTCGGCGCGTTGTATTCAATAATATTCTAAGCAAACTAAATAGGAAAGAAAGCGTTTTTTTTGTCAAGTCATGTAGTGTTCGCCCGAGCCCCGTTCGGACTCTGGTAACCCCGTCGTTTGATCTGTCACCGATGGCTCGCCACGTAGCTAGCCGTTCTTTTTGGATTTGGAAGAGATCGTAGCAAGGTGGTTCGTTTCCTTTGCCCAGCGGCATGGTGCCGCCTGATGGCTTCTACCTATATCGCGGTTTAAGCCGCCTAATCGTAAGTAGCTCGTCGATTCCTTAATTGTTTTGGATGGATTTGTTAGTGCAGTGCTGATTGTTTTTATATTATTGCAGCTCGTTGGATGTGAATCGTCCTGGAAATTGAAGCCCCGGGTGCATTGAAATTATGCAAGTCCTTTCCTACGCCCGCTTATTGTCTGCCCCGGGTAAGCAGCGACCTACTCGCAGTCCAGTATATATTCGATTCTGTGAATGTCTGTTGCGTTACTTAGTAGTTTTATAAATTTCAGGGTTTCAAGATTTACCGTCTCTATTACAAGTTTACGGGGTGGCCTCAAGATGCCAGCTTCTACAAGCCGAGCTACCAGTGGCAAGGAGCTGTGCCAGGCATTTCCATACTTCCACGCAGAGGTTCTTGGCCAACGTGGCGGTTATATTATTTACGGTTTTCCGAAGTTTGGGAGGTTAGATCGACCCTTTATTTAATATTTATTACTGAACCAGAGATGCTGGCTCTGGCGCCCTCATACCCTTAGTAACTTTTAAGTTTGTCCGTCAGTAGGCCGCTTCTACCAAAACATTTTAAAAAAGAGTTCGCTATACCCATAACTGTTCCCTCAACACTTAAATAAGAGTCTGATGCTCATGTTATTTAGATAAGAGCTAGTTTACCTTAAGTTCCTGTCATTAAGGCCCTTAAGGCTCTCCGGGTTAGTTTTGAAATTATTTAAATAAATGTTTTATTCATATTGTCTAGTTTCCTTAATTAATTAAGAAAATATTCCATATTAGTACCCCTAAATAAAAGTTGTTTCACAATCAACATTAATTATAAACAGTATCTGCTGCTTAATGTATTTTAAAACAAAATTTAATTACCTTTTTCCAAGCATGATTAAAATTTAACTATAAATATTTATTTTTAACCTGAACTTGCAATAAGTAAAATAAATGGAAAGAATATATAATAAACTTTCACTTGGATACGTCGTTTTTATAACCTCCTTATTGCAAAATGTTTAGAAATACCCAAGCTATAAAGATGAAGCTATATTCAACAAAAAATCTGTAGTTTGACCCTAAGATGGGTGAATAGATCATTTTGTTTCGATGCGAACACTCGTCCTTATTATTTGGTGCTCGCAAAATGTGCTGCAAACTTGTTTTATAACAAGAACAAATCAAATTGATATTTTAACTTGTGACCATAGACTGATAAAATCGTAGAACTATTTTTTTCTTATAAACACAAAGAGCTAGTTCACATCCCCAACACAAAAGACCTAAGTATTCTGAATTACGCTCGTCCAGTGTCAACTTTAACACACTCTACCCTACGGACGCATGATACCCCCAAATCAAACAGGGGCATATTAAGTATCCCTCCGTCACCTCAGTAATGAAGTTAGGGGCCCTTCCCGCCCCCAGACATGATACCGGTATGATCGATCGGCTTTAATGCGTTTACTAAAACATCTGCGAATATTTTCTACGTAAAAGGAAGGAAAAGTGGGTGAAGTTTTTGGGTCAATATATGGGCGGTATAGGTAAGTTATGTGAGGTTGTGTGGGGTTTTGGACTTTTTATTGCATATCAATGACGTATATTTTAAATAGAATATCATCTACAGGTCTGCAAGTCTACAGGTATTTATAGTTATAGCTACGTTACATCATGAAATGTCATGCATTAAAAAGTCCAGTACAAAACTAGGTACCTACTTATTGTAATTATCTAAGTATGAATTACAGGCCATTTCGAACGTATTTACTGATATCAGAATGACACCTAACTGATGTCATAAGGTCCACCGATGTACAGTTAACAGTGTGTGCGACGGTACGAGTAGGGGAACTTGCACTATTTGTATTTTTAATGGCACTTGAATAATGATATGTCTAGAAAACGCGTTGCGTGTGCGAAGTGTTGAAAGGGTGCGCTTGATGAAGTGAGGCGATTTGTGTCATAAACAGACTTTTCTATACAATATAACACTTTAAACTCTCGCGTTTTGTACACATATTCAATTACACAAACGGGTCTACCGCGATATAATTTCATTGTTTTTACCTTTAATTCCGACGTTTCAGCTGAGTTGCACCAGCTGTGGTCACGGAAAGACTGACGTCCCAACAAATGTCAACGGAGATATTAATAAAACAACACTAAACTACCCGAAATTAGTTTATAAAAATGTTCGGGGTAGACAAAGAAATTGCAGCTACCCGTTAAAGTTTAATGTTTATTGTCCACGGCACAAATTATCGTCTACTTGGGGACCAGTGATTCAAATGTTGAAACCAGCAGATATATCTTCGGACCAGTGTACGGATACTGTGAGTGTTGTGTGTCGTGCCGTGGACTATAAACATTAAACTTTAACGGGTAGCTGCAATTTCTTTGTCTACCCCGAACATTTTTATAAACTAATTTCGGGTAGTTTAGTGTTGTTTTATTAATATCTCCGTTGACATTTGTTGGGACGTCAGTCTTTCCGTGACCACAGCTGGTGCAACTCAGCTGAAACGTCGGAATTAAAGGTAAAAACAATGAAATTATATCGCGGTAGACCCGTTTGTGTAATTGAATATGTTTTCTATACAATGTTTTACTTTATTGATTTATGTAGCGGAAAATTAAAATGGGGTCTTCTATGAGTGATATAGCTGGCTATATAACGTGCATTTTAGTATTATAAGAAACAGTGTACGTATTGATGAAGATCCAAATTCATCCCATAAGAGGGTTAAAAGGGGGTTGAAAGTTTGTATCGGGAGTGAGTTTTTTTAGTGCGAGTGTTGAAACTTTCATAGATAAACACAATTAGTTATTAAGATAACCGCCCAAGGTTTTTATTTAAATCAACGATATGTTTTTTAATAGAAAGCAATGTGTACGAAATAATTTTTAGAATCTAAAATCGTCTGTCGGTAGATGGTATATTTTAATATTATAAATAGTATGTCAACAATGTTTGGCGAGCTACTAAACCGGGCGAGTGCAAGGCGCTCGAGTCTGCTCGAACGCGATTACTGGCGCAAGTTAGACCGGGAGCTGATGGAGGTAATATGAAGCTCGGGAGATCATTTATTGAACTCATTGGTGTCTTAAGATGGGCATAAAGCCAGGAAATTAGATAGAAACAAAAGATACGACGCGCCGCGGGAAACTAGCGACGGAAAAAGATGGTTGTGATGTTTTTCGTCAACATTTCTTAAAGTATATTTAATTCCGTTTTATATTTAGCTAGTCAAATCTCTCGACTATTTAATTAGCCATTTTATCATTTTCTTAGAAAATTAAAAAAAATACATAGGTACTGCTAAACAGCCGTAACAATGAGATAAGTCAAATACTAGATATTGAAACGATATGGATCGGATATCAACAAGTGTCAAAATTGACGTTTCTTCAAGCAAAAACGTCACTTGACACTTGTTTTACAATGACATATCCGATCCATATACGGCTGATAGTACTAGTATGCAGGTTAAATATAAACAATTGAAAATAAATGAAAATTAGATAAAATATGTTCTCGTGATTATTTTCTATCGAGCTAACTTTGAAACTTTGACGATTTTTCTTAGAGTCTGCCCCGAAAATTTAGTATAGTTTCCGAGTGATATTTTTGAAACGTGTAAAAATTCAGTAACAATAATCACTACAATTTTACGTTACCTCCCTCTTAAGCTTTATTGTTAACGTACGGCGGAGACCCTGTCTCTCACACGGTCAATTAACAATGAAGCACAATAGACGCACGGGCAATTGATGTCAAAATTAGTTCAAATCGACTTTAGCTTGCACCTCAAACGGTCTGGTGACCCTAATGGCAATATCAATGTCATTGTACAATGACAAACTCACTGAATTAGATGACCGATTAACATCAGTACGCGACTAAATAATTAATAGTAATGGCCGTTGACTGCGTCCAGTGGATTGGCTCGTTTGATTATTACCCGCGCTTGATTATCTATCAAATTAGCTAAACGTTGTTAATATTATTATAATGTTCGCTTAGTGTAATATTCGCTTGCAATTGTTTCAAAGTTAATTGGCTGATTCGATTAAGTATTAATTAAGTTATGTGTTGTATTTAGCTAACACATTGATAATTTGTAGGCAGCAGTTAACATGTGTATTACGAGAATTAAGTTGGCGAGACATTCAAAAATATGATCGTAATGAATCATTTTAAATATCTTGGCAGTGTATAAATAACATGTTAAAATGCAGACAGTATCTATATAGATGTATACCTGAAAAAACCTATATAGATATATACCTATACCAAACATTGCGTTGTTACCTTTGCTAAATTTCATCGCATTCAGACAAAAACTAGTTGAAATCTGTAAGATTTGACCCAAACTTTAAATCATTTTAATTTGAAAAAGTGTGAGGAGGCCTTTGCCCAGCAGACTCGAGAAAGTGGGAACCTTTGCCCAGCAGTGGGACATTATAGGCTCCCAATAATAATAATGAAATAAATAAAAGCTTGTAAAAACTTCCAATGTAAAAATTGGTGACAGTGTCCCGTACCGCCTCGAAATTGAACTCGGAGTGGCCGCACTCGGCGTCTTTGTGCGACAAATGTTGCTTCGATTGCTTGCGCTGCCGTACCTACCCTACAACGTCTACATGTAGTATAGCTGCAAAAACGTACGTTCAGATACGTGGCTACAATATACGGCCACATGCAATAGACATAAGTATATGCAAATGTTGTATCGAATTCGGTGCATGCCAAAAATAGCAGTGCAATTACCCAATCAGCCACCTACCGTTTTGTGTACTAAAATGACAAACAGTTTTTGAAGATTGCATTACAAGCACCGCAGGTCTAGAGTGTAGAAGTATGCCTGTAAAATAAATATTTAAAGCGCAACGAAAAGTGGAATAATGTCTGGTTATGTATGCCTAAATGATTGTCACTTATGTTCTCAATACAGCTTTTCGTATATGCGAGATTCATACGAATAGCACTATTCGTGATGACTTCCTTTTTGCACAATTCAGTTAAATGTCATTCTAAATCTGTAATACTTTTAAATTAAATAAAAAATGAGGTCAGAAAAGCCAATTATTTGATAACCTGACTATTCAGCCGCTATTAACTAGTTTTGACGGGCATATTAATCTGGAGTAATCTGGAGTTTGAAGCCTGATATTATTCATGTTAGAGGCTTTTGGGGTTACAAGTTAGTGGCGTGGGTCGACTAATTAGACGAAAGTCAGGAGTCAATGTCAATTTTTTTATGCAAGTTAACAGCATAACTGGCATATAATAAAATACACACTTTTCAGTGAAGCAAACAAATAGCAATAAGTTTTTTTTTAAATGCAGTACCTAAATACGGAAATAAAATAACAAAAGCTCTAACTCAATATTACCTTAATTTTCTCCTCGCACCATTTTTAGGTTTCTATTAAGCCCTAACTTAACCTAATGGTAGAAAATACTATTATGCATTTATTTATTCCGCCATTTGGCCAATTTGTACTTATTTTAGTATAAAAAATAAATAAAATAAAAATAAAAATCATTTATTTCAGACCTTGGTCCATACACTTACACCAAAAAACTAACTAACTACAAACTAAATTTAACTTAAAACAAAGTTTTAAACAACCTATTTTACTACTACTACTATTACTATTTACTATTTTGTGCAAACATTTTTAACTAAATACCTTCCTACAACCCCCGTGCCCCGTACCTATTGAAAGACGCGGAGTGGAAATGATCTTTTCAACAGGATGCTTGGAATTCGTGGAAGAGTCCTTGGAGACGTATGCCAGGATGATAGATGGGAGGAAGGTGTCCATAACTCTGCAACAAAACAAATACAATAAGAAGCCTCAATATTAACGCGGGCATACCTACTTATGCTAAAAACATTGCTAAAAACTTTGTTCATGATAATCATGATATATATAAGCGATTATATCATGATTATCATGAACAAAGTTTTTAGCAATGATAACGTTCTGCATTAGAAATCTAGTGCATCGAATTTCAAAGTAGGTACCTAGTGTATTTTATTTTAAGATTTAGAAAATTCCATATTAATTTTAATACAATTAAAAATACACTACATAATCTGAACATAAAACACGAAACTTAAATATAAATATAAGCAAAATAATATAATTATATATAATTAATTTAAAGTTCTTCACTTCATTTCGCATGCGCCAATCGGCGTGAGCGATCTTCAAGGTCATATCAAAATAAGGTCAAAACAGTAACTAATTGTAAAATGAACCGCGCTCCTAGTATAGTTTAACAAACCAGCTAGTTCTATTCAAGCTCAATGTTTTTATCTAGACAAAGGAAATTAGCCACAAAGAGCCTTTGTAGGTTCACGTGAGCAAATTTTAATTGGCAGAGGGTATTAAATATTGAAGGGTGAACAATGGACTCGACTTACGGAACGACCGCGCTGTTCGCTGTAATTGTGCGAGTACGAATATGAAATACTAATAGGTACCTACTTGCTCTGATATGAGTCAAGTTCGGCTTCAAAATTCAAACGCATGACAATTTGACAATCGCAAGTGTGAATAAGACCTGCGAATTATAATTATACCTCCTAATGTATACAGAAATTAATCGGTTTATTTGAAAATACAATTCCCTTAATAAAGCCGCCAGCGCCACTGGACGGACGATGCAGCCTTAATTGTTTACTGTATCGTAGAATTATTTTAATATTTAAATGATGTTTTAAAGTTGTGTATTGTAAATATTCCAAGTTTTTAAGTATATGTAGGTAGGTACACTTTATGTTCTTTCTTCATAATCTCTATTTTCTTCAAACTAGCATACATACCGGTTATTAAGTAGGTACCTAGATAACAGTATTATCTTGCAACTAAAAACTACACACCACATTATGGCTGCGAAACATTTCGCAACCCCGCAGTGTCAGGCAGCGGTTACGACGCCTGAACTTGACACCCGTCGCCCAAAACCTCACCTTGGTGAAAGTCGCTAGACCCGTCGCTAAGCTCACCACAAAAAATTAAAATTCACGCTGTGTAATAAATTACTTGTATTACAAATTCAAAATGATGTTTAATCTACAGGCTCCAAAAACAATTCGAACGTAAATCTACATATAGTAAAAATTTGCACATGTCTCCATCGAAAAAATAGTTTCCATCAATGGAGTTTAATCCAATAATCCATACAGATTTGACATTTTATCTCAGATTAATTTCCTACCCCGATCCAATCAGGCTTGGCCCGTTGAAATAAGTTTATAATTCGCATCGCCGCCACAATAGGCTCAATTTAAAGTTTTGGACCGTCTGAGGACAAATTTGGAAGGGTGGCTGCAAACAGAAGACGAGAGTTTGGCGAAGTCCGGCGTATACTGACATGTATTAGGTATTTAGAAAGTAACGAGTTCAATTATTCATTGGTGCGATTGTTTGCAAAAGCTCATTGAGGGAATTATAACGACCCCAAACTCAAAGAAGTTGCGTTGTTTCATTAAGCATTTGGGGCGTCGTCGCGGCAAAACAAAAATAGGTACATAATTTCTTAATTAATTGTACGTTTTTTTAAATATGACCTACTGCCCGATTTGATCATTAAGATACGTCAATAAATAGATCTAGAAACGTGACGATTTTGTTTGAAGAAACGTCACATTTGAGACTGACATGTCTACCTAATACCTACATATCGCTTAGTTCGAACTTCGAATCGGGCCGCTACGTGATCAACTTGCGTGGTGCCGAATCAAAAGTATAGCGTCTAGGGAAAACGTCGATTTCGATGAGAATTTAAAAAAGGTACGAAAGAATAATTCAACGCCACTATATAAAATACCTACTTACCGCAAACATCGAAGTTCGCAAATTGCGGGCATGTTTCTCTGTCACTCTAATTACGCCTTAATTTGGAGTAATTAGACAAAGATGCCCGCAATTTGCGAAATTCGGTATGCCCTCTGAACTGCCGAATTATTCTGTAAATATGTGAAAGAACTGGAAAAACACATGAATTTATTGGTGCATTCAGCAATAAAACAAATACCGATATTGTTACACTAAGTAATGTAAGTATCGCAGCACGCAATACGTGTAAATAATGTACATATTTAATTTATGAACATATTTACATAACCAGAGTAATAATATACATGAACAGCTCACACCAGGAGGCCGATTCTTACTTAACAATTTATATGGTTTTCATCTTAGGTGACTGCTATAGTATATTGGTTCCAGTCCTCTATAGTCCTCTATAGCCCTTAATAGGTTTTGATAGGGCATTTCGCTCTCCTGGATTGGATGCGCACTTCGTCAGCACCAATCGGCGTGGTTATATCAAAGTATCAAAATAAGAAAAGTGACCTGCAGTAACGTTCGAAAACCTACATTATACATATTATGTACCTACATGTTTGTGTAAATGGTGCACAATAAAGAATATATACTTAGGTATACCTACTTAAAGCCTCACCAGTAATATATGATCATTTGTCAAAAGGGCACCTTATGTAAGTATGTAATTATTTTGATTGAAAAAATATATTAAAATTGGCAGTTTGTTTTGTACGACGTCCGGTTAGTACGAAGTAATATCAGCGGTCCCTTGGGTGTCGTTATAACCGGACTCTACTGTATAGGGTAACAGTTCAGTATAGTATGAAAAAAATTAGTTCCAATGAAATTCCGCAACATGGCACGTGGTCAAGCTTTACTTAATAACATATTTCTAATTTATAAAAATATCAATAAATTGGCATTAATAGTTGCCTTGAAATTATTGACAGAACCGTAAAACACGGTAAACACGGCGGTATCTTAAGCCTGAATTTATGAAATGGCCGGCCGGATGTCGCGGAGGCAATCGGAAATTACCCACGGTTTAGGATCGCACGGACGGTTCTGTGGATCGGTCTGTTGCTAGTTACGTACAGCTATACTGCCGTATTCGAACTTTAAGATACGTCAATTAATAGATCTCGAAACGATATGGATTAGATGTGTCAGTGTCAAAAGTGGTGTTTTTGTTTGAAGAAACGTCACATTTGACACTGACATATCTAATCCATATCTTTTCTAGATCTATTAACTGACGTATCTTAAAGTTGGAATCGGGCCGATAAGCGGCTATCACACTGGAGCGAATCGCACGTCACTCCGATATTTGAGCTGCTATGCAGCGCGTAGCGTTGTCCCGTTCCCGTACCGTTCTGTTTGAAATTTGGCTCATCAGATACCTCGGCTAAATCACTAACTATAAACTAAAATCATACTGCTACAATATACACTATTTTTTATAACTTCCAGTAGCTTCTACTCGACAAAATCTACACTTTTTTCCCATTTTGCCGTCTTTTTCCGTCATAATTACCTTATTCATTAGTTAAAGAGCACCCCGGGGTAATTAGGTAAACGCATAATATATACATAATGTTACGGGTATTACCATTTGACCTTTAGTTTCGGTGCTCCAATATTCATGGCGAATGTTCTTGTGAGAGTGATATATCAGCGCAGAAATGCTCGGTTATGTCTTATGAATATTATGATGTGATATTATTCCGTTTCTATGTTACATTATAAAATGAATTAATATGTAGGTATCAGTAGGGACGGAATTAATATTATAATATCAAAGTGACATTAAACAACTTAGGAGGTACCACCACATAAGTCTTCTTTTTGTCATGTACATATTATCTTAGTTTGACTATCATTTCTCTCTTAGCTACTTAAAGGTTAGCTGGAAGAGATCCCTCAAGGGGACTTTTCGCCTTTGTACACATTTACTGTATTTTCTTTGTGTTATGTACTTGTTTTGTGCAATAAAGTATTTACTACTACTACATAAGATAGAGATATCTAGATTCATTTCATACCTATGTATGTATATTACATTTATCGTATTTTTTATAACTTTTGATAACGAATTCCTAAGAAGATTAATAGCGACTCTAAAAACATATTTATATTCAACATACCCTGGTAATTAATATGGGATCACGATCCAAAGCCCTCAAGGAAGCTTTGGATCACCTTTAATTAACTAATGTTTGCGATCCCGAACGAATGGGGGAGGGGGGGAGGTGGGAGCACTTGATGAGGAACCCCTAATTAGATTAGCGTAAAAATCTGATGAACGTGAGGGTATTCGGTAATGTAATAAGCAAATTACACCGGAAATTAAGCCAGATTTACATGTTTTTTAATGATTTGGCGATGTTAATTATAAATTTATATAAACAGAGTAATTTTGGAGACGTGATCAGCATCAACAAGGCGCGTTGTATTATGAGGGCAAATGTTTCTTCATTATTTACAATTTTTTTTTTCAGTTTTATTTATATTTATTTACCAATAAATGAATAAGTACTTCTCCGTTTCAGCTTGAGCGAAAATGTTTTCGTATATCCGGCCGTTTCTCTCTCCAGGAAACTTGTTCTGATTGTAATATCAAAAGTAACATTTCTGGCTGAACACATTTTTGACAGCATTAATTATTGGTTATGTGTTTTTTTCGCCAAGTCAGCTTTTGTAAATTCAAAATGGCGGATCCATGGGAGTTCGCGAGTTCCACAGCTCACAGAGCCACTAGTTTTGAACAGTATCGAAGAATCGAACTGTAAGCGAGCAATAAGCGAGCATCAACGCCAAGTTTCGATGTGCGAGCTCAGTCCGAACCAATGAGTATCGCAACTCCACCAACACAAACACAACAGTTTTGCTGTCGGGTATGTATGGTTTATATAATTATCTACATCAAATCAGGTAAAAATATTTATCTAGAGAGGAAAATTTTATAAAGAAGCGGTCGTCTCCTTTCCCATAAAAGACATGTAAATAGTAGTAGTAGTAGTTTTGTATTTAAAACTTACTCGCTTGCGACATATTCTATAGTTATTCTAATTGTTGGTTAGTAGTAGTTACCTAAGCATTAACCACATAAGGTAGCGTCATACGGGTCTAGCGACTTTCACCAAGGTGAGGTTTTGGGCGACGGGTGTCAAGTTCAGGCGTCGTAACCGCTGCCTGACACTGCGGGGTTGCGAAATGTTTCGCAGCCATAATGTGGTGTGTAGTTTTTAGTTGCAAGATAATACTGTTATCTAGGTACTTAATAACCGTATGCATGCTAGTTTGAAGAAAATAAAGATTATGAAGATAGAACATAAAGTAGTACACCTACCTACATATAGGTAGTTAAAAACTTGGAATATTTACAATACACAACTTTAAAACAGTCATCATTTAAATTTTAAAATAATTCTACGATACAGTAAACAATTAAGGCTGCATCGTTCGTCCAGTGGCGCTGGCGGCTTTATTAAGGGAATTGTATTTTCAAAGAAACCGATTAATTTCTGTATAAATTAGGAGGTATAATTATAATTCGCAGGTCTTATTCACACTTACGATTGTCAAATGCGTTTGAATTTTGAAGCAGAACTTGACTCATATCAGAGCAAGTAGGTACCTATTAGTATTTCATACTCGTACTCGCACAATTACAGCGAACAGCGCGGTCGTTCAGTAAGTCGAATCCATTGTTCACCCTTCAATATTTAATACCCTCTGCCAATTAAAATTTGCTCACGTGAACCTACAAAGGCTCTTTGTGGCTAATTTCCTTTGTCTAGATAAAAACATTGAGCTTGAATAGAACTAGCTGGTTTGTTAGACTATACTAGGAGCGCGGTTCATTTTACAATTTGTTTCTGTTTTGACCTTATTTTGATATGACCTTGAAGATCGCTCACGCCGATTGGCGCATGCGAAATGAAGTGAAAGTATTTAATTAAAATTAAATACTTTCACTTTAAATTAATTATATTATTTTGCTTATATTTATATTTAAGTTTCGTGTTTTATGTTTAGATTATGTAGTGTATTTTTAATTGTATTAAAATTAATATGGAATTTTCTAAATCAAAAAATAAAATACACTAGGTACCTACTTTGAAATTCGATGCACTAGATTTCTAATGCAGAACGTTATCAATGCTAAAAACTTTGTTCATGATAATCATGATATAATCGCTTATATATATCATGATTATCATGATCAAAGTTTTTAGCAATGTTTTTAGCATGAGTAGGTATGCCCGCGTTAATATTGAGGCTTCTTATTGTATTTGTTTTGTTGCAGAGTTATGGACACCTTCCTCCCATCTATCATCCTGGCGCACGTCTCCAAGGACTCTTCCACGAATTCCAAGCATCCTGTTGAAAAGATCATTTCCACTCCGCGTCTTTCAATAGGTACGGGGGTTGTAGGTAGGTATTTAGTTAAAAATGTTTGCACAAAATACTAAAATAAGTACAAATTGGCCAAATGGCGGAATAAATAAATGCATAATAGCATTTTCTACAATTAGGTTAAGTTAGGGCTAAATATAAACCTAAAAATGGTGCGAGGAGAAAATTAAGGTAATGAGTTAGAGTTTTGTTAATTTATTTCCGTATTTAGGTACTGCAGTTAAAATAATACTTTTTGCTATTTGTTTGCTTCACTGAAAAGTGTGTATTTTCTTATATGCCATTTATGCTGTTAACTTGCATTAAAAAAATGACATTGACTCCTGACTTTCGTCTAATTAGTCGACCCACGCCACTAACTTGTAACCCCAAAAGCCTCTAACATGAGTAATATCAGGCTTCAAACTCCAGATTACTCCAGATTAATATGCACATAAAAACTAGTTAATAGCGGCTGAATAGTCAGGCTATCAAATAATTGATATGTTACCTTTTCTGACCTCATTTTTTATTTAATTTAAAAGTATTACAGATTTAGAATGACATATAACTGAATTGTGCAAAAAGGAAGTCATCATGAATAGTGCTATTCGTATGAATCTCGCATATACGAAAAGCTGTATTGAGAACATGGGTGACAATAATTTAGGCATACATAACCAGACATTATTCTAATTTTACTTTGCGCTTTTAATATTTATTTTACAGGCATACTTCTATACTCTAGACCTGCGGTGTTTGTAATGCAATCTTCTAAAACTGTTAGTCATTTTACTGCACAAAGCACAAAACAGTAGGTGGCTGATTGGGTAATTGCATTGCTATTTTTGGCATGCACCGAATTCGATACAACATTTGCATTTTATGTACTTATGTCTATTGCATGTAGCCGTATATTTTCTGTAGCCACGTATCGTTTTTGCAGCTATACTACATGTAGGTAGATGTTGTAGGTAGGTACCTACAGCAGCGCAAGCAATCGAAGCAACATTTCGTCGGGGATAGTGCAATACCGCGTAACTAACAAAGTCAAATAGAGTTCTAAATTCAAACAATGTAACAAAGAAATTGGACCTTACTGCATTTGTTAGTTACGCGGTATTGCACTATCCCCGACGATTTGTCGCACAAAGACGCCGAGTGCGGCCACTCCGAGTTCAATTTCGAGGCAGGACGGGACCCAGTCACCAATTTTTACATTGGAAGTTTTTACAAGCTTTTATTTAATTCATTATTATTATTGGGAGCCTATAATGTCCCACTGCTGGGCAAAGGTTCCCACTTTCTCGAGTCTGCTGGGCAAAGGCCTCCTCACACTTTTTCAAATTAAAATGATTTAAAGTTTGGGTCAAATCTTACAGATTTCAACTAGTTTTTGTCTGAATGCGATGAAATTTAGCAAAGGTAACAACTCAATGTTTGGTATAGGTATATATCTATATAGGTTTTTTCAGGTATACATCTATATAGATACTGTCTGCATTTTAACATGTTATTTATACACTGCCAAGATGTTTAAAATGATTCATTACGATCATATTTTTGAATGTCTCGCCAACTTAATTCTCGTAATACACATGTTAGCTGCTGCCTACAGATTATCAGTGTGTTAAAAGCTAAATCCAACACATAACTTAATTAATACTTAATCGAATCAGCCAGTTAACTTTGAAACAATTGCAAGCGAACATTATAATAATATTAACAACGTTTAGCTAATTTGATAGATAATCAAGCGCGGGTAATAATCAAACGAGCCAATCAACTGGACGCAGTCAAAGGCCATTACTATTAATTATTTAGTCGCGTACTGATGTTAATCTGTCATCTAATTCAGTGAGTTTGTCATTGTACAACGACATTGATATTGCCATTAGGGTCACCAGACCATTTGAGGTGCAAGTTAAAGTCAATTTGAACTAATTTTGACATCAATTGCCCGTGCGTCTATTGTGCTTCATTGTTAATTGACCGTGTGAGAGACAGGGTCGCCGCCGTACGTTAACAATAAAGCTTAAGAGGGAGGTAACGTAAAATTGTAGTGTTTATAGTTACTGAATTTTTACACGTTTTAATTATTCACTCGGAAACTATACTAAATTTTCGGGGGCAGACTCTAAGAAAAATCGTTAAAGTTTCAAAGTTGGCTCGATAGAAAATAATCACGAGAACATTTTATCTAATTTTCATTTATTTTTAATTGTTTATATTTACTCTGCATACTAGTACTATCAGCCGTATATGGATCGGATATGTCATTGTAAAACAAGTGTCAAGTGACGTTTTTGCTTGAAGAAACGTCAATTTTGACACTTGTTGATATCCGATCCATATCGTTTCAATATCTTAGTATTTGACTTATCTCATTGTTACGGCTGTTTAGCAGTATGTTTTTTTTTTTATAAGAAAATGATAAAATGGCTAATTAAATAGTCGAGAGACTTGACTAGCTAAATATAAAACGGAATTAAATATACTTTTAGAGATATTGACGAAAAACACCACAACCATCTTTTTCCGTCGCTAGTTTCCCGCGGCGCGTCGTATCTTTTGTTTCTATCTAATTTCCTGGCTTTATGCCCATCTTAAGGCACCAATGAGTTCAACAAATGATCTCCCGAGCTTCATATTACCTCCATCAGCTCCCGGCCTAACTTGCGCCAGTAATCGCGTTCGAGCAGACTCGAGCGCCTTGCACTCGCCCGGTTTAGTAGCTCGCCAAACATTGTTGACATACTATTTATAATATTAAAATATACCATCTACCGACAGACGATTTTAGATTCTAAAAATTATTTCGTACACATTACTTTCTATTAAAAAACATATCGTTGATTTAAAAAAAACCTTTGGCGGTTTTCTTAATAACTAATTGTGTTTATCTATGAAAGTTTCAACACTCGCACTAAAAAAACTCACTCCCGATACAAACTTTCAACCCCCTTTTAACCCTCTTATGGGATGAATTTGGATCTTCATCAATACGTACACTGTTTCTTATAATACTAAAATGCACGTCATATAGCCAGCTATATCACTCATAGAAGACCCCATTTTAATTTTCCGCTACATAAATCAATAAAGTAAAACATTGTAAAGAAAAGTCTGTTTATGACACAAATCGCCTCACTTCATCAAGCGCACCCTTTCAACACTTCGCACACGCAACGCGTTTTCTAGACATATCATTATTCAAGTGCCATTAAAAATACAAATGGTGATGCAAGTTCCCCCCTTCTCGTACCGTCGTACACACTGTTAACTGTACATCGGTGGACCTTATGACATCAGTTAGGTGTCATTCTGATATCAGTAAATACGTTCGAAATGGCCTGTAATTCATACTTAGATAATTACAATAAGTAGGTACCTAGTTTTGTACTGGACTTTTTAATGCATGACATTTCATGATGTAACGTAGCTATAACTATAAATACCTGTAGACTTGCAGACCTGTAGATGATATTCTATTTAAAATATACGTCATTTATATGCAATAAAAAGTCCAAAACCCCACACAACCTCACATAACTTACCTATACCGCCCATATATTGACCCAAAAACTTCACCCACTTTTCCTTCCTTTTACGTAGAAAATATTCGCAGATGTTTTAGTAAACGCATTAACCCTTAAAACGTTTCTGTCACTTTTTTAGTACAGGTACTAAATGTGGCGCCAAGTTTAAACACTAAGTGCAGGCTAGAAAAGGAAGTACGTTAAAGAAAGTGCGAGAATTGTACTTTTTTTCCTAGTTTAAGAAAATATCAGACAAAATTCGGTTTATGCGCAGGTGGCAGTTGAAATTTGAAATTCGCTTAATTTGCGACGGTGTGTGTTCCTGAGGTCATAGAATATAAAGTTAATAGCCAAATTGTTTTCTTTGTGTTGATATTATTACTAGATGAGTTAAACATTGTTATTCTATATAAAGCTCATTAAATGATAGATTAATTCTAAGTCAAAAATTGCGAAATATATCTTGTCCCATTTTTGTGACATTGTCGATAGTACTGGTAACAAGGTACCATTTAGCACGTCCTAAAAAACGGACAGTGCCGACTTGTGCGGAGACAAGATTGTAACAGAAAACGGACATTGCCATACTTAGGGTATATGCTTTTTTTTCATTTATCGTCATTTTATAGGCTATTGTTGCATTGGGGTTATGTTATACATAAGTATATGTATATATTTATTTATATTTTAGTTTTAGGTGGTTCCACCATCTGACTCAGAAGAGTGAGATAGCAAAAAAAAACGACGATGACGAAATTTTACTAGAGACAGATTGTACATCTGCCTTGCCCCAATCTGACTCTTTTTTAACCAGGTCACTTTCTACGAGGATGTCAAATATGATGGACAAATATATGTTCATTTACGAACACGCGTGCTTTTATTCTTATTGTCATGCTATTAAAGTTTATTGCGCCTCATTGTGAATGGCACTGTCTGTATTTAAATGTAATTTCGAAGTCTAACGTAGTCATTGTGGGAAAAAAGTTGTTCATAATATTCGATCTGATGACCTAAACACGACCTGTCCTCTAGTACTCCATCCACAAAACTTAATTCCTCGCCATTAAACGCATAACTCGCTTCAGTATCCAAAATTTTTGGCACTTCTTGAAATGTCCTACGGTTAGAACCTTTTTCAAGTCGATGATGAAGATGCTACAATTCCTGAGGCCTGTAAAATGTAAACTCTACAAATTTCAGGAGAGTAAATAGCTAATTTCTCTAGTCTAGAATAGAATCTAGTCTTTCATATGTCGGGCAGACGAAGCAAAGCATTTCTACTCGGGTACAAGAACATAGCTGATGTCAAGCACCGCCAACTAAAGTCTGCGGTCTGGGAGCATGACATGGATAAGACTCTGGTTCTCGCCAAGGAGGAGCCATATATTCTCAGAATGTTGCCAGAGGCCATTGAGACTGAAAAATATCTAAACTTTTACAGGAACTACTGCTATTCTTTACCACCAGCTTAGGTTCCAGATACTCCGGGTAATAAAAAAACAAGCAATACATAGAACTGTGAGAGCATAGTGATAAATGGTGTGGTCATTTAAGTAAAGTAATGTTACTTACAATAATTGTAATGTGTAACTATCTTTATGAGCCTATTTTGCCTCTATACGTAGCTTTATAATGTATATTTTTTGTTTATTATATCTGTACGTGGGTCGTTTTACATATAAACACTAGAAGTAAATATAGTATTACTATGTTTCTCATTACTTTTTTCTTCTTAATAATATAATTAAACATTTATTCCAAACATTCACTAGTGTGTTATTGAAATAATTATACATTTTCTAGCCCTGTAATTCTTTTATATTTTTTATTTTGTGAAACTGTATAACGGCATTGTCCGTTTTTTAGGACAACCTTGAGAGCAATCAATCTATAAGGTTCGTGGCAATGTCCGTTTTAACGGACGTCCTGAAAACCCTACTTTCAGAATGCTTTTAATTTTTTTTTCTTAAATTAAGTATTTTTTTACTCATTACTATCCCCAAAAACATTCCATGAAATAGGTGGATACATTATTTCATGTCTTGCCATGTTAAGGGTTAAAGCCGATCGATCATACCGGTATCATGTCTGGGGGCGGGAAGGGCCCCTAACTTCATTACTGAGGTGACGGAGGGATACTTAATATGCCCCTGTTTGATTTGGGGGTATCATGCGTCCCTAGGGTAGAGTGTGTTAAAGTTGACATTGGACGAGCGTAATTCAGAATACTTTAGGTCTTTTGTGTTGAGGATATGAACTAGCTCTTTGTGTTTATAAGAAAAAATAGTTCTACGATTTTATCAGTCTATGGTCACAAGTTAAAATATCAACTTGATTTGTTCTTGTTATAAAACAAGTTTGCAGTACATTTTGCGAGCACCAAATAATAAGGACGAGTGATCGCATCGAAACAAAATGATCTATTCACCCATCTTAGGGTCAAACTACAGATTTTTTTTTAATATAGCTTTATCTGAATGAATAAAGATTTTATCTATCTATATATCTTTATAGCTTGGGTATTTTTAAATTCAATTTTTAAACATTTTGCAATAAGAAGGTTATAAAAACAATATCTCCCAATGAAAGTTTATTATATTTTTGTAAATTTCTTTCCATTTATTTTTTTGCAAGTTCAGGTTAAAAATAAATATAGTAAAATTTTAATCACGATTGAAAAAAGATAATTAAATTTTGTTTTAAAATACATTAAGCAGCAGATACTGTTATACTTAATGTTGATTGTTTTTGCCTGTCATTGTAAAAAACATTAAGAATTTACATTTACGTTTCTTTTGTTATAGTAAATAAAATACAATGTTTCAATATAATTCTTCTAAAGCCTCCTATTATGACTGAGTGCAGCCTTAATTTAGTTTGACATTTTGAATATTAGATATAAATAATAAATACAAAATAAATAGAAAACCTTTTCTGCTATTAGGTACCAAGAATAATGATTGAATTGACAACTTGACACATTGAAAGATTAAAGGATTATTTTTACAAGTTTTAAGACTGGATAAGATATAATATAATTGGTTTTAGATTTTATATACTAGACTTAGTCTCGCTGAAAACTTATCAGATCAATCAAATATTATTTAAGTCAATAGAGAAAAGTCGGCGACATCGTGTACAGTCACTTGCAATAATATGTTACTCAACGAGGCCCACAAAGTGTGTGTGTGTGTGTGTGTGTGTGCGTGGGTTATAATAAACTTAAGTATAATTTAAACGATTTATAATACCTATCGTTTTACGTTCAGCTTGAATCCTGCAACCGGCAAACATTTCTCGGCGCAGTTTGCACAGCACACGGCACACAGCACACGTTACACAATGCACAGCACACAACACTGTAGCACATGATTGTGCGATTAGCTGAGCAACAAGGACCTTATCAAGCTAGATGTCCCGCAGGTACCTGTATAGTAGAGTGTTCCGGCAGATCTTGGAGCTTTGAGAAAATGGTAGCTAAAGAATCCAGCGGTGGCAGTTACGTATTTTTATCGTTTGTCACCATGCCTGTCACGTTCTTACATGTATGTAAGTGCGAAAGTGACAGGCATAGTGACAGGCGATAAAAATGGAACCTATTGCCACCGAAAGAACTGGAAGACTCGACCCCTTATTCATAAGCACGCTACAAGCAATTAGGTGGTTAATTTATGGTTTATCCCTTTCTTACAAATACATAGGTCAACATGACAGAATAAGATGAACGATTATTAGCTAATTGAGGCGTGTAGCGCGTTTATGAATAGGATTGCCTACTGAACCAAACATCGAACGCCTGTTGAAATCGGTTTACGGTAGCAATGTACAAATTGCAGAAATTGCAGAAATGTTCTCGGAAATTTCAGAGAAATTACATGAAAGAAACTTAGAAAGTTCTCTGTGAGAATGTTCCCATGAGAACTTTAACGTTTTGTGTAAGATAATTATAATATTACACGCCACATAACAGTAAAGCGGGCAGGCGAAATATTTAAAATGGCATATGTCTACGTCGATCTTGACACGATTAGATTGTTTATTAAATTTAAGTTCCAGAGAATATTCTTCATAGAAGTTTCGCAACTTAAGAAACTTCTCCTCGGTGCATTGCTAGTTTACCGGTATCTATTGGTGTACAGAGTACGTGTACCCTCGTGAATGAGTTTGAGCAGGTGTCATACCTGACATTAAAGGTCTCCAAACTGCCTCTACGTGTTGGATCTATGTATCGTTATCCCCCTACGCATGCCTTTTAAATGACCGGACTTAAAAAACCCAACATTTTGTAACGGAGATGCAAATAATATAAATTAGTTCTTTTTTTAGATAACCAGGATCCCAGGATTGTTAGTTACTTATATGTTTTATGAACTTATATAATATTTCAATCTTTAGCGTTTAACCTATTTGCTTTGTGAAAATAAATATTTAAATAAGTGTAAAATGACGGCGCGGCGTAGTCGGGACATCTAGTTTAAGTTTAGGATTCTTGGCTGAGCCTGATCAATCAAGTTCCGAGCGCACAGGGTTTTGATGACTGATATGAGCGTTCTGCCAGATTTCTGTACTGTAAGTATTAAGGATAATAATTGACAACGGTCAAAAATGCCATTAAAGTATTTTTTACCATAAGGGTAACATTCCATTTCTAACCGCAGCTGCACTACCGGAACGCGTCGCTGTCATTGTCAATTTCCATAGTAAAATGAACAGTAGTGCAGCTGTCTTTGGAAATGGAATGTCACCTTAAGTTTCGCAATGCGAATGGGGTGAAACTGAACTGGGGCTGGGAAATACTCACGATATTGTGAAACAAGGACCAATTATAGTTTTCGTTCTATAACGTTATAAGATAAATAAGTAGTCTGTCAAACCATTTTCGTAGAAAAGAGTTGTCGTGCCACAGAAAATTAGATTTTCGCGCCTTTTTCTACTGACAAAGTTTGACCGGCTATAGGATTATAGGTACCTACTAACGTCCGTCAGGTGATTTGGCAAATAGGCTGCACTGAAAAATCATACATACCTAAACGCCACGCGTAAAAAAGTAATTTCGCATGCAATAAAACATTTACAATTCACGCCTCATAAATATGTGAACAGCAGATTATCTCGGGCTCATAAAAGGGTAGTGTAAATCATGATGGTGGGAGATTATGTGAGACTCATTACAAATACTGTGCCTCCAGTGTAAAAGGGTTAAACTCGAGTTTGTCCAAATTACAAATTTTACCAGTAAAAGGTTTATTTCATGAAACTACATCTTTTGGGCTGACACCCACTGCCCTATGACTTCTAATTGCTGAGATATCGATTGTGCAAAACGATTAAACTTTGCCAAAAATCACAACCATTATGTTCAAAACGATTTATTTTTATATAATCTTGTTTAAAAAATGTGTTCCTTAAGAATCGTGTTACGAACGATGGTTAAAGTAAACTTTAATCTTAGTTAATAAAATACATTTCAAGAAACATTTGGTGTAAAGAAATCAAAATTCACTTAGATCTATTTCAACTACCGAGTCTAGTTCGTGAATGACGGTAAAACTTAAGTTTTTTTATTAATCACAAACATTTTTTAAGACGTCATGATGTGTAAAAGGGTATAAATAATTTACTTTGACCGTTTTTCACCATCTAGTTTCGCTAAATTGAGTTAATGATTAAGGTTAATGTTCACTTATATTCCTTTCCATATATTTTTTTAGTTGGTCAATGTTGTGCAAAACGGTGAAAGTCAAATATCAAAAAGAAAGTCCTGTAGAAGAAAAGACATCTAAAAGGCTGATTATGAAATAATTGTGTAACAATAACAAAAATAACAAAGATGGGGAAGTAATACAAACAAGTACAATTGCCCTGTTTTCAGTACAACACTACTATAGTACAACATTACTCTGTTGAAATTGTGAATGGTTCAGTAACCATTAACAATTTCAACAGAGTAATTAAATATATTAAGTCACTCTTTATTACATTGATATTATTCTTTTTGGTTTGTTTTTTTTACCATCAATCTACAAAAAATGCAATATTTAGTTCCCAAAATGGTTTCTTTACACAATACAAAAGTTCAAAAAGATTTTAGCGACACTAGAGAAAGTGCAGTTTAACCTTTTCACACATTCATAATTTTTGTGAAAAGGGATTTATGTAGTTTTTGAAAGCCAATATTTCCGTTACTTTCACATAAGTCAGGTTCATTTAAATGACAAATTATAATTCACGACTTAAACTATCTAAAACAAAAACAAAAACCTAATTTTTTTAGAAACAATGCAGAGAAAACACGGTTTGAAACGTTTTTCGGCCATACTGAAAAATTTCATTTTTTGAGTTTAACCCTTTTACACTGGAGGCACAGAATAGATATGTATATTATTGTGTTATGAACAGCATTGCACAGGCCCATTCATACTTATGTACATAGTAGTGTGAAATACCTATTATTTCGGGCCTATTTAAAAAAAAATGGCGCCATACTGTCCATAACTGGAGAAAATAAAACATAGTTTTAATTTGATAATTATGTTGAAACTAGTTGCAGCATCTTTCATTAAATAAAAATAAAAATAAAAATAAAAATAAAAATAATTTATTTCAGACTTTAGGTCCATTGGGGTTAGTATCATTATTACTAAACTTAAAATTAGGGTTAATATCATATAAAACTAAACAATACATTAAAATTTAAAAATAAAACAAAACTAACTTAACCTATGACCCGGTACATACGGAACTGGCGCATGCAGACCGAGCCAGTGCCTCATTAGGGGGCTGTCCCACGTTTCTGAGACAATGCCCAGGATTCCATTGGGGCTGTTCCGTATCCTGCTCAGGGTTGAAGCACACCTCTTTCGCATGATGGCATGGAATCCATCTATTCCGGCATTGGCAAACATCCCCGAGGCGCTACAGTAACGAGGCAACCCCATCAGAACCCTGAAAGCATTGTTATATTGTACGCGTAGAGCGTTGTAAGCCTTCTGCGTGTAGTTGGCCCATAGGCTGCAGGTGTAAAAAGATTGGCAATATGCTGTGAACAGCGTCGCCTTGACTTGTTTCGTACACCGTGCAAACCTACGCGCCAACATGTTGCATCTGACTGACAACGCTCTACGCTCACGTTCCATATCCATGGTATCACTCAGATCTTCCGTGACCCAGTGACCCAGATACTTAAATTTGACGACTTTATTTAGAGGAGTCCCGCATAGTTTTAGGTGTGGTACGTCAGGATAATATTTGGAGCCAGCCTTAAACACAAGCCACTCACTCTTCTTTACGTTGTATCTGAGTCCATGGGTCTCGGCATACTTCTCACAAATACTGAGAAGAGTGATCATCGCGTTGATTGATGGAGTCAGCAGCACCATATCATCTGCATAACTAATGTTGTTTACGCACACTCCACCGATATGACAGCCTTTATAGGTGCTGCTGAGTTCAACAATCAGACGATTAATGTATAAGTTGAAGAGACGAGGCGAGGTCAACCCCCCCTGCCGCACCCCGCACTGCAACCCATACATATCAGAGAGTGACCCTGCCCATCTTACATAATTGGTTTGTTTACTGTACCAATATCTAAGCACCGACACAACTTCGCCCGCCACATCAGTCTCCTCTGTCAACTTTTGCCACAAAATGTCATATGATACAAGATCAAATGCCCTAGACAAGTCTAGAAAGCATGCATTGACAGGTGTTTTTCTAGATGTATAATGAGAGACAGTGTGCTTGAGAGACAGGATTGCGCTTTCGGTAGAAAGACCTGGCCGGAAGCCGAACTGCGCATCGTGTAAGTGTATGCGACTGGCCATATGCCTGTCAAGCAAACTGTCTAACACTTTTGCTACTACTGTGGCAAGCGAAATCGGTCGATAATTAGAAAGCTCAGAAATGTCACCAGTCTTATCCTTCATGATTGGCACGACAATAGTCTTCATCAACTCATCGGGCAGGTGTGAGTGGCTAAGACACAAATTAAGAAACATAGCCAATACTCTGGGCAAATGCACCCCTGCGTACTTTAGGTGCTCAATACTGAGCTGGTCGTGGCCCGGAGACTTGCCTCTTTCCATACCACTAATTATTGACGCGACTTCCTTAGCGGTGAAGTGCACACTCAGGTCCCTTGACTGACTCTCCATATTAAGCACCTTAGTTTGACGTATTAAGGGCGCATTTACCTTAAAGTGGTCTTTGAAAAGGTTTGCTATGGCGGTGGGATCATGTTGCCCCGCTACACTCACAGGGACACTCGACTTAGGGTTCAATTTATTAGTATTCTTCCAAAAACTCTTAAAGTCCCTCACCTTATGGTTTTGTGCCAGTATATCCATTTTAATTTGAGTTTGATTATTTTGACACCATTTTAGTGCGGACTTGAAGAGCTTTCTGGTAATACACATGTTGTCATATAAGGGACCCGAACGCGGCTTATTAAACATACACCATTCTCGAAAAGCAGACCGAGCCTCCCCGTGAGAGCGCTTAACATGCTTATTCCATCCAATTATACGTTTAAATGTTGCCCTGCTGTTCTTACTAGTTAACTGTGATGCTTCGGTAAGTTTACTAATAATGTCACAATACATATTGTTCAAAACATTTTTATGACTACAATCTCTACACAACCTACCGGCACACCTAGCCAATTCAGAAGGAAAATCGACTTCTTTTAGCTTATCATTACATAATTCTGTATACCTAGATATTTGCATAGCATCTCGCTCTCCCCATCTGACATTATTGTTACTAGGCGGGCTCGACAAATGAATAGACTGCCTAGTCAAGGTCAAGTTAAGTTTAATCTGTAAAGGCATGTGATCCGACCAATATGTATCATAAAGCACTTCAGCCGCATCAATAAGGCCCCGAGCGGCCTCCGTGACTACACAGTGGTCAAGCCATCGCCGGCATCCGTGTGCGTCACTAACATAGGTATAGGTGTCTAACGATAGTAAGTCTAAGTCTACACATGTCCATTGTTGTTCCGCACAGAAAGTCAATAGCTCATGACCGAACAATGTATCGGGATGAGCATTAAAATCCCCTAGCATGAAAACGGATTGCACATCGTTACTGTCTACTATGGCACTTATCTCACTTAGACACTCAGTGAACTCAATAATATTGTCCAACGAGTCCGTGGGCATGTACACAGAGAAAAATAACAAAGAGCAGTTCCGATATCGTACCTTAATTGCAGCAAGACGAACACTACTACATTTTATCACTGTAACATCTGTAAAGAGCGATTTCCTCCATAACAGAGCCACTCCTCCATAAGGACGCCCGCGAAGTACCCCGGCCGACGTATCCACCGCTGATGTACCCGTGAAGGCAAATTTATCATCAATTTGGCCTAAGTATGCAATATCATGCGGCAAAAGAAATGTTTCCTGCAACGCAATAATGTCCGATGATACACACAGTCGCCTAATACAGTCAACCGATCTAGTTACACTTCTACAATTAAAAGTTATTAACTTAGCTGTATCTTCCATTATTTTGATTTATGTTTTACGCCAATTTTCAGAGCATCTGCTCTGCCAATAAATTTCCGGTATGAAATACCTTCAGGCCAGAAGTCATCACTCATAAACATTTGAAGCTTAGATCTCGGTACAAAAACTTTAAAAGAGTTATAACTTTTTGAGATTTTCATTTTCATTTTTTCCACATTCACTTGTATGCTCCCTTTTTCCTTGACGTACTGCATAATATCTTCTTCCGTGACTTCTTTGTCAACGTTGTATATGTACATCGTAAAAATATTGGAAACGGCCCTAAATTTACTATTAGGGTCTACAATTGCTGTTCCACTATTACCTATAAAACGACGATTTTTCATCTTCTTACGTTGCACTAATTGCCATTCCTCGTCATCATCACATTTTGCCGTTGGTACTTGATTATTTATGTTCGGACCGAACGCCGCATCCGTGTGTCTCACGCAGCCACTTGTAATCTCGCCAGTAACTGATAACGCGCTCGTCGCCCCACCAGCGCTCTGCGCCTGCGCCGCCGCGGGACCGGTTTCGCCCTCGTCGCTACTCGTATGGTGCATTTGAAATAACGAGTCAGCAGCTGACTTTGACGTTTTTGCGGTAGGCGAACATTTGTTTACATCACTTTTGTGTTTTGATTTATGTAACGTAACCGTTTCATTTCGGGTTTGCGTGGGATGTTGTAGTGATGGTAAGGAGGTTTGCAGGTTACTTATAACGCTGTCATTGCTTATTTTGGACACGTCACAATTACTCAAATCTTGCGTTTGGGGTAGTAAACCCATGGGCCCGCTATTACAAAGACTAGTGTTATCTAAATTACAAAACACACCAGCTCCACCGCGCTTAGTATTCACAAAATTAAAATTGTTAGATTTATCTGAACTTGACTTCAAGAGATCAAGATCTGCCTTCAGTCCATTATGTTGAGCCAATGTCACGTACTTCTCCTTTATATCCTCTATTTCTTTCTTACATAGAACCAAATCTTTCAATAACTTCGTAACATCAACTGACTCGAAAAGTACAGGCGGTAATTTGTGGAGCTCTTTCGCCACAAACACCGGTCTGTCATCTGGCGGAGTTACTTGTAGGAGCCCTATGATATCTTCAATCTCCCGGAACTTTTTGCCCTCTCTTTTTCTTTGTATATTCCGTTGTTTTGTCTTAACCGCATTGAACAACATATTTTTTGCTTCCACTATTTCACTGTCCGAGAACGCAGAAACACATATACGACTGAGGCTTTCCTCATCCATAACGTCCAACTTATTACATATGAATGCAAGCACTTCATTTATCACGATGTTGCAGTTTATGCACTTTACCACTTGCGACGACATTGTCATCACAGAGTACTCGCGCGCGCAGGCACGACCGTACAACAACGCAAGCGCGACGCGACTCTTTTCGCGATTAAAACGCGGAAAAAAAAGACGAGCAGGACATTCAAGTTTTAACACGCAAAGCGGTAAAAAATTTACAAGTTGCAATATGAAAAATACTTCTAACTTTCTCTTTTTAAATGTCTCATGATTGGTGCTGTTTATACGCAAATCTTAATTTATTTTACACCGTACAAAATATTACGTAGCGTCCGTATGCTGGTCACATTTGCCCTGAAATCTTCTCCCGCGAGTAGAGGCGGGCGCAGCGGGCCTGTAATTAATTCCACGGCCTGTCCGCAGGTGCCCGGCCTCCCCTGCCCTGTAATAAGCCGTTTCGTTCCAACCAAATTATAAAGACACAATTATAAAACTTGGCTACCTACTTCATGTGTCCTATTTTCTTAGCTGCGTGCAATCTTTAGCGGATGGCGCTGGGCCTAACATACGGCGTTGCATGAACAAGAGATTTCCTTTGGCAGGATTGGTCCTTAGGACCCAGGGATGGATTCAAGAAGTGGAGCCACCGAGATTTTTGATGTAAATTTTTAGGGAGGGGGGGGGGGGCTCTCAACTTGATCTTGATATATGTATCATTTAAGCTACTAGGCCAAGTTTGGTATCGTTTCCGTATAAATCGGGGGTGCCGAATTCATTTCTGATATCATAATGACACCATTCCGAAGTAAAAACACATAAAATATGAAAAAAATACTTTTTTTTTTAATTCCTCTTCACGCTTAAACTGCTGAACGAATTTTAGTTACAATTTGGTACAGAGATAGTTTGAGTCCCAGGGAATAACATAGCATACTTTCAATCTCAATAATCATCCCTTAAGGGTGTGAAAAGGGAGGAGGAAATTTGTATGGGAATTCAATAACCGCTGAACCGATTTAGATAAAATTTGGTATAGAGATCGTTTGAGTCCCAGGGAAGAACATAGGATAGTTTTTATTCCAAAAAAAATACCTTAAAAATGAAAGGTAAGGTGTAGGATTGTATGGGAAATCAATAAACGCTGAACCGATTTCGATGAAATCTATATCTACATCTTTGATTTAATTGAAAATGATACTAAACTTGACTTAGAACCTAAACTTAAAGAATTATTAACCTCAAACGTCGCAGTTTTATCTGCTATTAATGATGTTGAATTCGAATACTGCATTAAACTCGAAAAAAAAAGGAACAATGTTGTGACAAAACGAAATGAATAAATACTTTGGTTCAAAGACATTCAAATCAGATTCTTCTGTACAGTTTCATTCCGTACCCCGGAAATAACTTTCGCGCGTACCTTCAAAGAGACCATTTAAACTGCAGCTCCAACTAAGGTTTCAATAACTTCTCGTTAATTCCTTCCGATCCATTCTAGCTGCAAGCGATTCTGCAATCAGAACTGCGCGACGGACGTGCTGGCAATATCGCGAGAGGATTACCGCCGTGTTTTACATAACCAAGCTACCCTGATCTACTAACCTCCGCACACCGAGAGCGATTCACTAAGAAAAACGGCGCAGCGTAGTAAAGCGCGGCTCAAAGAATCCTGGCGTAATAATGGCTGAGAAATAATTCCGGATTACGACTATTCGGGGAGGCACTCGCCAATTATCGAAATGCAGGATGGACACGTAGACCACGCAGTGGGCACTGCTGGGAACAGTTCGGTTAATTACAACTTATAGTCTGAGGTTTGAGGTTTTTGTCTGCAAAGTAATTTGGATCGCGTAATTATTAAATGATTAGGCAGGGCTCCAGGAATGAACAGATGAATAAATGATGGGGCGGAAATGTAGTTTTTATTTTTCTTTTAGCGGAGAATCCTTGTAAGTGTGTTTTATAGCCGTAACCCCGTCCACCATACAAAATTATTGCTAAAGAAGTTTGAGTCTACCTGTATTTTAATTGGGTTGAATTTCATTTGTCCAAAAATTTAACGAGACTAAATAAATGCAATTTTCTGTTTCATGAATGTTGAAAATCCATTGAAAGAGAGTGTACATCGTAATGTACATGGGGCGGCTGAGGTTAGAAACGAAACGCATAGGTGGCGAGGCAGGCAATCTTACTGAACCTCAAGAGTCATCTTTTATGCAAGTAAGGTGCAATGGGTTAACTTCGAAAGCGGGGTAATTTTGTAAATATAGCTATAATATCTGCTTATCCAGAAGTTTAATGTTGCTAAAAAATACCGATTCTATTTTAAATAGATAGATAGATAGAGAAATTAGTAGGTAGATATCTTAATTTCTTAGTATAGAGTATAGAGGGTCCAAAGTATTATTTTTGGTTTAAAAAATGGTTTTGAACTAGTTTGGCAACACATTAAAGATCATTTTGGTTGTTGGCGCGCATCTTACGCACGACTTTTACTTCATTTCGCTTGCGCCATTCATCATGAGCAATCTTCATGGTTGTTAAACTATTATAAAAACGAATTCTGACCTTAAATAAACCCTTAATGACCTTAATTAATTCTATAATGAGGTAGAGGATCGTCGAATCAGACAGAGCTCCAACGGCATTTTAAATGTCATTACCGACTAAAAATATATGACTGCCCTATTCCGTTTCTGGACTCGAGATTCTCGAGAAGTCTTAGGGGTAGCTTCTTAGATTAAGTGTATTTTTTTAGTATTTAGGATAAATGTTTTTTTATTGTTTGTAAAATAACTAACACTAAAGTAAGTATGTAACTAACAATTCTATGGAGTCCTGGTACTCTGAAATAAAGATATTATATAGTCTTGTAAAATTATAACACTTTGATACACAAAGCCGCCTGTATAACAACTAAGACCTTTATGAACATTGAGTTCATAACTCCGTGATCCAGCGAGTTTTCGCGGAACCTGTTCAATCAGGGGCTCGCCCTCACATGTGTCTAACGTAAATAATATCCTGCCCAAATAGTCAGAGAGCTAGCTCCAGAATATCGGCCCTATTTGAACTTTAATATACGTCAATTAATAGATCTAGAACCGATATGGATTAGACATGTCAATGTCAAATGTGACGTTTTTTCAAATAAAAATATAACTTTTGACACTGACACATCTAATTCATTTCGTTTCTAGATCTATTAATTGACGTATCATAAAGTTCGAATCGGGCAGTATGTAGGTAAGTTTTTGTCAAAAATTTCATTTTGATAAAAAGCTAGTTTTTATTTCACTTGCCCTGATTGTACCTGTGTGTATGTCAGTTATTATGGCTCAAATCTTGGAAGCTACATTTGACCTACTGCCTGATTTCCGTTAAAATTTTGTGTAAGTACGAGTATATATGTAAATCAGATGACAACGAAATGTTATAACGACATCGAGCTGATCTGCTGATGGACACAAGAGGTCAAACGACGCAATCTTATTGTGTTTGGGTTTCATAGAGTGATTGTCTCGATGAGTAAAGTCTCGTGAGTAAACCTGTAGAACGAAAAGTACAGTCAGCAAAACGAAATTTTGACAAAAAATATTTCATGAATAAAAATTAGTAACTATTTTCGACGCCAGCTCTTAGAGCAGTATATCGACGCTGCGGGGGGCCAACCCGAGCCGTAAGCAGAAGATGAAAATGGGACGCCTTTTGTTACGTGTAGTTTGCTTCACCATAGTTTACATCGATTCAAGTGGGATTTTAGTCTTGAATGGAAATGAAAAATAAATGGAAAATTCTTAAAAAAAACACTGTACAAGGCTCGAAAAAGCACATAATAGCGATCACTCTTTATCAAAAAATGATGGATTTTTGAAATAGGCCTTGTGGTTATAACTACAAGGCTTTCGTGAGTTAAGGGGCTTCCTGCGGTTAGCATCGATTTTTGTCGAGTTTTGAATCGTATTTCCTACTTGTGCACTACAGTTAGATTTATAAGACAAACGG
Organism: Cydia fagiglandana; assembly: GCF_963556715.1. Lineage (NCBI taxonomy): Eukaryota > Metazoa > Arthropoda > Insecta > Lepidoptera > Tortricidae > Cydia > Cydia fagiglandana. The sequence goes on along the minus strand of NC_085943.1, from coordinate 214,903 downwards.
CTAACGATTCTTCAATCTTTTATCTCCATTTTCGTCTACCGGATTTTGAAAGAATTGAATAACTATTTTTTACGATTATTTTAAACATTGTCAAAAAAACACTTTGTTTCGTAACTATCTAAACGTTCCTAGATTGCTGTGAAGGAGCATATGCATATGGAGAAGAAGAACCCTTTAGGTATGGAACGCCACAATTGACAACTGACAGCCAATCCATTCCTATTCCCGCGGGATTAAAATCAAATCATGCAGCGCCCCCTAGGGTTGATGTGTTCTTTGCGAATCAGGTGTAGTTTAGTTAATCCCCAGTGATATATCGTGGCACGGTACAATAGGGACACACGGTTTTAAAAAATTGAGAACTTGACCTACAATATTTAGAACCAAAACAGCAGCGCCCCCTAGGGTAAATGTATTCTTTGCGAATCAGGTGTAGTTAAGTTAATCCCGAGTTATATTAATTTATCGTGGCACACAACCGTATTCGAACAATGAGATACTTCAAATACTAGATATTGAAACGATATGGATTGGATATGTCAGTGTCAAACAACTGTCAAAAATTACGTTTTTATTTGTGTGTCAATTTTGACACTTGTTTGACACTGACATATCTAATTCATATCGTTTATAGATCTATTAATATACGTATCTTAAAGTTAGAATCGGGCTGACAGTGCGATATTAATACAATAATAATGTATACGCGATAACTCGACGCACTTAGTCACCACGCTCAGATATGCTGGAGGGCTCGACAACCATGACTATTGTTATCTTATTCTAGAGGCTACCCCTTCTCTGTCCGTTGACAACACATAATCACTCTAACAAATAAGTTCGTATGTATGACTATTATGCCTCATCACGGAGACATGAATCGTCCGTCCTAGCGCGCCGTATGTCACTATCACGCGTGTCGTACATCGCGGCTGACAACTCAATTTGCCCATTCTCCGTCCGTTGACAACACAATGACATGATCTCACTAACAACATAAGTTCAAAAGTATGACTATTATATGCCTCATCAAGTTTAGTCATCACGGAGACAGGAATCGTCCGTCCTAGCGCGCCGTATGTCACTATCACGCGTGTCGTACATCGCGGCTGACAACTCAATTTGCCCCCTCCCCGTGCCGACGACAAATGATCGCACTAACAGGTGCATGTGTACCTGAGTGCGACAATAACGGAAATTGAAACAATAGCTAATACCTAATACTAGTTACAGGGCGCTATTGACCACAGTGTGTCACCGAAACCGAGTTTGTACAAAAGTGTTCTAAAATGTTTATATCGTGTTACCATTTTCTAAAGAAGTACGTTACATTATGTTAATGCAATAGAACATAAAAAATATGCATGAAGAATAATATTGGACAGTTTTTACGAAATCGTATCAAAACGAGTTCAAAATCATAAGTAATTTTTAAATTAGAATCGATTTCCTAATGAAAATTGTTTAGGTATGTACTTATTTAATACATTTTGCATAAGATTTTAGTCAGATGATTTATAGCAACGTATAAAGGTCGAAAAAATTTTAACCGGCATCTTATTGCTTCATATATTTTATAATAATATGGATGCTAGTTTTAAGGTATTTTTGTCTATGGGTCAAAAGTTGCCTGAAAATAAGTATTTTCATTTCATTTCATTTCATTGCGTAAATCCTAGTGACAAACACAAGCCAAACGTAGTCCTAACACAGGCCAATTCGAACGTTACAGCGACATCTAACTGAATGATATCATATCATGATTTTTTAGCAAGTTGTATGAAGTTTTAAGTCAAGTGGAATTTTGATGTTGGTTGCTGAAACTTCTTTTCTTGTATTCTCATAATAGGTACCTATGCCCTTATACAAAGATTCAAGTTCCGCACTCACAAAATATCTGATCTCCATACAAACTTTCAACCCCTTTCTCATCACCTTGGGGGATGAATTTCAAAAATGCTTGAATTAGTTTTCACGTTTTTGAATTTAAAACCTTTTTTTGTAAAAAGTTCAAGTTCATAGCTTAAAATTAAATTTACACTCCAAGACGAACTTTCATCCCTTTTTAACCCCCTAAGGGGTTGAATTTCCAAAAACGTTGCAATTACTTTTTTTTTGTAATCTACTATTATGTCTTTCTAAGAAGTTTCAAAGCATTTGTAATGGATTCAAACTTTGAACCCCATTTTAACCCTGTTAGGGGATGAATTTTACAAATCGCTGAAATCACTTTTATTGTCTTCTAATAATATCGCCAAATAAAAAGATTCAAATCCCGCGCTCGAAAAAATGTATGATATCCATACAAACTTTCAACCCCGTTTTCACCACCACAGGGGATGAATTTTCAAAAACGCTGAAATTAGTTTTCTTGTATTTTAATAATATATCTTTTTACGAAGTTTCAAATTCCTAGCTCAAAAGAAAACTTTAACCCCATACAAACTTTCATCCCCTTTTTAACCCTGTTAGGGGAAGAATTTTACAAAACGCTGAAATTACTTTTCCTGTCTTTTAATAATATCCCTAAATACAAAATTGCACCCGAAGACGAACATTCATCCCCTTTTTAACCCCTTTAGGGGTTGAATTTCCAAAAACGTTGCAATCAATTTTTTTTGTTATCGGCTATTATGCCTTTCTAAGAAGTTTCAAAACCATTTGTAATGGATTCAAACTTTCAACCCCTTTTTAACCCAGTTAGGGGATGAATTTTACAAAACGCTGAAATTGCTTTTCCTGTCTTCTAATAATATCTCTAAATACAAAGATTCAAGTCCACCACTCGAAATTTTTTTTGATATCCATACAAACTTTCAACCCCTTTTTCACCACCTCAGGGGATGAATTTTCAAAAACGCTGAAACTAGATTTCTTGTATTTTAATAATATATCTTTTTCCGAATTTTCAAATTCCTAGCTTAAAAGAAAACTTTAACCTCATACAAACTTTCATCCCCTTTTTAACCCCCTTAGGGGTTGAATTTCTCAAAATCGCTTCTTATCTCTTGTACACTTTATAAATGCAATCTGGTGTGCAAATTTCAACTTTCTGGCTTTTGTAGTTTCGGCTCGGCGTTGATGAATCAGTCAGTCAGTCAGTCAGTCAGTCAGGACACTTGCATTTATATATCGGGTGTGGCCTGTAACACGAGCAAATAATTAAAACATAGATTGTACTCCTCAAACGGTGGCACTTTAGGTCAAGAACTTTTAAAAATTATGAAGTATTTAGAGTCCCTATTTTTCATACAAAATAAATATTATCTTCAATGGACACCATCGCCACGCCATATCATTGTGATTGACGTTGCTTGTCACGCCTTAAACATAACAAAATTCGCAATACATTGCGTCTTAGAATAAACTTTAAAGTGTATTAAAAATCAAACCACAAGTTATTTTTAAAAGTCGCTGAACAAATGTTGGTCAGTATGAGGAGTACAGCCTACAGTTAATTTTTTTGCTCGTATTACAGGCCACACCCGGTATATAGATTTCGCTCAAGACGAACGGTAACGAAATATCATAAAATGTTATTTATTTTGACGTCAGTGTACGTTCGAATTGAACTGTTCGAGGTAAATATATAACTGAATTTTTCATTATGTGCGTTTGCGTTTAGATTATTGAGTTTCTAAACGTACAATAATTTCCTTTTATTATTTACCCTCAAAGACTTTTCATTACGTGATTCAAGAGCCCAACGAAAAGAGTTGCCAATAAAGAAAAGTAGGTACCAACATAAACTCAATTTAAATTGTATTTATACGAACGGAAGGGAATGTGAGCGTGGAAACGTCGAAAGATTACGAAGAACATTTTGTAAAAATATATTCAAGATGGTTTCGCCGACTCATGATTGATGGGTACAAATGAATTCATTCCGAATTCGAGTGTACTGAGTACTTAATCACTTTACTGTGAAACAGATGTGTATTGAATTAAAAGCGAGCGTAGTCAATAGTTTTTAAAGTCTGGCAACAGTTTTTATTAAATGTGACACGCTGGATGAAATAGTACATTTCGATGCTAGTGCGGAAGGTATGTCATTACTTCACGAGTACCGAGATATCTTGCCACGAGCCGCAGGCGAGTGGCAAGACTCGGGACGAGTGAAGAATGACATTTACGCACGTGTATCGAACGACGTTTTTTAATACAGTTGCGAAAAAATAAGAAAAACATTGTTAATCGTACACTAAACAAAAGTGGTAACAGTGACAGCTCGGTTAGACGTCGTCTTTAAGTATATTATATCTATGGGCGTTTGGCAGCTATTCCGTTCCATTCAGTCAACTTATTAAGAACGGAATTTTCAATATTGAATATTAAAAAATAAACGTGTTATAATGATGAAGAGGTAAGTAATTAAATATGAAATATGTAATATTTTTCGTATTCTTACATTAACGGTAGGTTTTTATGCTGATTACGACGTTTAAAGGAAACTAATATTAACACTCATCAATAAGTAGTCGTGAATTGGAACTAGTATAAATTTAAAAAAATTGGAAAAGTAAAAAGCACTAGTTCGAGATAACCAACTTTCCGCACGCTAAACAGCTACGTAAAGTAGCACTTTTTGAGCAACTGTATTAAAAAATATATTTATTATTTTCAAACCGTATTTTACATTTTTTGAGATGACATTTATTAAAAAAGTCTATATACAACAAATCCCAACCCTATTTTATTATACTTACCAACACGAATGATATTTTTTTTTATCTCAAAGACATATTTTTAAGTAATTATTTACTTGTTTTTATAGGACCGATGGCCAAGGGGCGAGGAGAGGGGTATGGGGGTATATAGGTTTTAGTTATAAATTTTATTCCAATCAATTTTAATTTTTTTTTCATATCTTGTGGCAACTGCCCCCTCCCCTCTCTACCCTCCCTGGTCTACCTCTTCTTGCAGTAAAACGAACTTATGTATAAACCATCATCCACACTGTTAAATGACTTTTTAATACAGTTGCTCAAAAAGTGCTACTTTACGTAGCTGTTTAGCGTGCGGAAAGTTGGTTATCTCGAACTAGTGCTTTTTACTTTTCCAATTTTTTTAAATTTATACTTGTTCCAATTCACGACTACTTATTGATGAGTGTTAATATTAGTTTCCTTTAAACGTCGTAATCAGCATAAAAACCTACCGACCGTTAATGTAAGAATACGAGAAATATTACATATTTCATATTTGATTACTTACCTCTTCATCATTATAACACGTTTATTTTTTAATATTCAATATTGAAAATTCCGTTCTTAATAAGTTGACTGAATGGAACGGAATAGCTGCCAAACGCCCATAGATATAATATACTTAAAGACGACGTCTAACCGAGCTGTCACTGTTACCACTTTTGTTTAGTGTACGATTAACAATGTTTTTCTTCGTCGTAATCAGCATAAAAACCTACCGTTAATGTAAGAATACGAGAAATATTACATATTTCATATTTGATTACTTACCTCTTCATCATTATAACACGTTTATTTTTTAATATTCAATATTGAAAATTCCGTTCTTAATAAGTTGACTGAATGGAACGGAATAGCTGCCAAACGCCCATAGATATAATATACTTAAAGACGACGTCTAACCGAGCTGTCACTGTTACCACTTTTGTTTAGTGTACGATTAACAATGGTTTTCTTATTTTTTCGCAACTGTATTAAAAAACGTCGTTCGATACACGTGCGGAAATGACATACCTTCCGCACTAGCATCGAAATGTACTATTAAACAAGCTTTATTGTAAGTATGTATATAAATGGTCATAGTCAATTAAGAATTGCTAACGTTTTTGATCTTATTTTGATACGATGACTCAAAGACGCTTACGCTGATTGGTGAAAATGTCAATCACCAAATCAGCTTGGCAAGATCGTATCAAAACTAGTTCAATATAATAACAAATTGTTAAATTTGAATCCACCTTCAGGCTCGTATGAACGTTCAAAGTGAGCATGCATTATTACGACACCTGTGCTCACTTACCCGCCGTCCGGTTCAAAGCGGCGTTTTCATAAAAAAAGGTTCGGCCCAAAATAGATTTCCTCCGATTCGCGTTTGTTACTATTTTATCGGAGTAAATATATTTGCGATAGGAATGAAGCCAGCGGAGTGGATGTTTCGCGCTGATGAATATATGACCCTTTGTAGCTTTCTGTGGCTTAACCCGATCGTTCCAACCTATTTCAACAAACAACCCACATTTGTTTTAAAGACTATATAAGTACAGGTATAGATTTCTATACGAGATCGGTTTCTATATAAATATCATTCCGCTCCGCTGGATCACAACCAATGATATTGATTGTCATACGTCTCTTTCATATCCGCTCATCTCCGCTTCAGTGAATAGGCAGCCTAAAATTTTGTTTAGTTTTTCACTCTTAAAAATATTTACAGTAAAAATACCTTTTTTGAAGCTCGTACTATCAGAAAAGCTCGTGCAATACAAGTGCTACGCCATAATAACTCGCAACGTTTTACAACTAGAGATGCCCCGAATAGTGAATTTGGCCAAATACCGAATATTCGGCCCCTCTCTCGGCCGAATACCGAATATTCGGCATGACATGCGAACATTATGAGTCACAACTATTATGAAAACTGTTCGTCAACAAAGCACAACGTTTGCTAAGATTTATATTTTTATGTTGAACAGAATTAATAAATGTAGTTAGAATCAATCAAATTATCTAATGAGCCGTGGCGAAATGCCCGGATAACGCGAGGAAGAAGAGGAAGAAGAGAGAGAAAATTGTAAGGAATGAATGAATGAATGAATATTCTTTATTTAAGGCCAGGTCCATATAAAATTAAAATTAAATTAAATTAAATTATAACATTAAATCCTTAAAGCCTTTTATACCGTTGTTATTGTTGTATGGCAAACTATCGGCTCGATTCGGAACACGAATTAGATTTCTACTAGACTTCAACAAGTTACGATATGGATAATTTAAAGATATTTGTAAGATAGATATGTAAAATTTGACGTTTCCGCAATTCCGGAGGTCCTCTTGACCGATTTCGACAAGTTATGATTTAGATATCCAAGTCCAAGGCCTATTGACTTCCTTGGAATGACGTGACCCTTCATAATTGTACATGTGTGCTCCGTTTCTAGAGCTGTATTGCCAGTAATTACCATAAAAATATTTTACTACAGCAACATTGCTAGAACTGGTTTTGTCTATACGATTTCTAGGAACAAATCCAATTATTTTATCAAATATATTTTGATTTGTATTTTATGAAGTAGTCAAAGTCATATGTAAATTATTATTTATTTTTTGAAATATGTAAATTATTATCTATTTCAGTTTGTCTTTGTCTATGTTCATAAAATCTATGAAGGGTAGACGTGCCTCTACCCTCCTTGAATAAATTAAAAAAAAATCTTTGTCAATAGGCCTCTTTGATAGGCCTTGATTTGAGTCTGGCCGGTAAGAACATCGACAAGACAAAAGTCTGTAATGTCAATGCTGTCATTTAAGTCATTTAACGCCAAAAATATAAATTTTCATATAAAACGATTTATTCACTTGAAATATATTTATTTACCTATTAATTTAAAAATAAAAACTATTCATATGTACGAGCAACATATCTAAATGCGTCTTCGCACAGCTTAGTTAAATTTAAACCGTTGTCGCTCTTCCTTCCTTGCTGTATTATGTATCCGGCAATGGCGACTTCATCAACAATTCTTATGCGGATTATGAAAAGCCCTAATGTGTGTGTGGAAACCGCTGTAGTAAACCAGAAACAGCGATAATTTCAAGGTAAGAAATATATCAATCTTTAAATAAAAATGAGCGTACTAATTACCAAATTCAAATATAATAATTTAATCTTACTATCCCCGTAAGTCCCGCGGACGCTATATCGCGTCCGAAATTATAATCTAAATTCATCATAGATGTAAAACCTCTCATTGTTTACGAGTAAGCTGGTAAATTTAAACCTTAGGAATTAGCGACGTTAGTAATTAGGAAGTTAGATTATATTGTTTAATTTGTGACTATTTTGTTTTAGAAAGTGAATCATGGCTTGAGCGTGAGATAATAATATAATCCTGGCCCGTCATATGATTTCTTGGAAAAAGCTCAAAGGGCACGTATCTGCTGCATATACAGACTAGTTTTCCGGTGACCAAGAACGCTGCGTGGAGTTGTGGAGCAGAAATGTCCGATAACCGGATAGATGTAATAACAACTTGTAACCATTTGCCATATCAATGTATGTATTCATATGTATTGCTCCTAACATATATACACGAATCCTAATAGGAATGAAAATATTTATATCTTAATAATACGTAACTTTTTGTAACCTTTTATATTTGACGAATTTTTAAATATAGTACCTAATCATTATCTTATAACGTATTTCTTTATTTATTTGTGATATGCTAATTTAAGAGCCCAACAACGTGCACACTAGCACCACTGCTAAAATAAATATTCGTGATTATTTAAGTTAAATTTAAATTTTACAGGTATTTAAAAAAGTGGCCGCTACTGACTGTATTGTGTATTTAAGTACCTTTTGAATACATCAAACTAGTTTTTATGTTGCTGGATTCGTCAATCTATGAGCTCAAAACAAAAACGGCCGCTTTAGTTTTGAACGGGTAGGTTGACGAATCCAGTAACATAAAAATTAGTTTAATGTATTCAGCAGTGGCGCTAGTGTGCACGTTGATGGGCTCTTAAAAACCTGACCCCAACAAAAAATAAAATAATACAAAAAGAAATTCCCTCTCCGGGATTCGAACCCAGGGCCATTAGCTTCCTGAACTGGATTACTGCCAATACCCGCTAGGGGCGCTAGGCTAAACGGGTTGTCAATTCTAATTACAATGGTATCCTACCGAGCGCTAGTAGTATAAACGAACTTTTGAAGGGGACATTTTTTTGTATGGAGTTATCGTTCTTCTCCTAGTGAGTATTATATTCTTTGTCCAAGTCACATCTAGTCGATATCTAATGTAGATCTAGTTGATCTCTAAATCGTCTCTAGATCTTGTGATTATCTATAAATCCGAATAGGCCTGTATATAATTCTTTTTGTATTTTAATATGTATATTTTATACTTATCTGTGTTTTTGTCAAAGTTCTTGTATGTACTTACATTACATGTTTTTTGTTCATTGAGTTTTTCTGCCAGTACCATAATGAAATCTCGGAAAAGGTATTTACTCACTACTTTTCGCTTTTGTGATTTTTATTTTCAGCGAAACTGTTTCCGAGAATTAATTAACAAATTAATAAAACATCGATATGTCTGGTTTTTATTTGGTTCTCGTTAACAATTTCTTGGGAAAAAAAAACTATGGTTATATTATATGAAAATATATTAAGTAGGTACATATTTATTATATGAAAAGCTACAAGCTTCACGCAGTACTTATGTGATATGCTGGGACCGGATTAGTTTCAACAACTTGTAACGATTTAGAACTGGTTTTGATACGACCTTGACGATCATCTTGGTGATTCGCTTCATTTCTCATGCACCATTGAGCGTGAGCATTCAAGGTCGTAGAAAAATAAGAAAAAAACCGTTATAAATAAATATCCCCAATTCAATGTTAAACATTTTATAGAATAGAAAAGAATAGAAATATTTTATTCATGAGCACATACACAAATAACAAAATTAAACAAGCAGAGAAACATAAAAACCGGGCAAGTGCGAATCGGACTCGCGCACGAAGGGTTCCGTAGCATAATGCAAAAAAAAAAGCAAAAAAAAACGGTCACCCATCCAAGTACTGACCCCTCCCGACGTTGCTTAACTTTGGTCAAAAATCACGTTTGTTGTATGGGAGCCCCATTTAAATCTTTATTTTATTCTGTTTTTAGTATTTGTTGTTATAGCGGCAACAGAAATACATCATCTGTGAAAATTTCAACTGTCTAGCTATCACGGTTCGTGAGATACAGCCTGGTGACAGACGGACGGACGGACGGACGGACAGCGATGTCTTAGTAATAGGGTCCCGTTTTACCCTTTGGGTACGGAACCCTAACAAAAGGAGAAAGTGCCACGAAATGGTCTCACCTCAGCATGTTGCTGGCGACTTCCAGCGCTGATCTTCCGATGAGACCATCCGGTGAAACAATCACGACAGGTAACATGAATATAACAACAAAATTCATATACCTACACATACAAGAGACAAAGATAGACATTATTTAAAAATACATGACAATAAATTACTATGTATACATCTATTATATCTGTTTTTAACAATTATTAACGTTGATTCGGGCTCCTAGTCCGGTTACTCTCTTTCTTTATCCGGTTCGAAGGACCATGTGCAAGGAACATTTCATATTCTACAATCTACAGTATTTTTTGCTGTCACAACTTAAATATATTCAAGTTTTTTTTTCTTGCAGTCTTATTTATTTGTTCCCATGGGCCACAAAGAAATTAAGACGAGCTTTTAATTCATAAATAAAATACCTAAGTTCCAGTACTTACAAAAGAATATTTAGTTACTATATTTACATCCAATAACCTAATAAAAAAGCTACGAAAATCGTTAGGCAATATTGAAAATGATGCCGAGGAAAACCTTTTTATGGGTCAAGTGTTGCAATCCGATACATCTTCATCCCAAATTCTTTCGACCGGCCGGGGATTAGCATCTCTTGTTCCAAGAATTACGAAGTAAAGTTAAACTCCCTAAACAAAATTATTCAGATGTTCGAGAAATCCTTGAGGCCTTTGTATCTCAGCGAGTGGCCTCAAATTATCTAAAATTTTTGCCCGCAATTATATAACAATGGAGTTGAATTGAAAAGCACTCGGCCTCAGACAGCCGCGGAAAAATGGCGTCTCAATACGTTCCGGATAAAGGGAATCCGCAAATCCCTACAATATCCAATAGCGTAAAAGAAATGCGGGAAATTAAATTCCGAAGCGTAGCCGTTTGTGAGGAACTGTTACGCACGCCCGCCGCACGCGGGTTATTGAAATATACGAATTTATAAAAAAAACTGCAGGCCCCAGGGAAACGGCACGGGCGTCCTCTCCGCTCAACCCGTTCGCGAAGAGTCCCGCCAGATACTCCTGGCTACAACCTGCTAGCCCGCACGCAATCAATTGCGCTTTTAAATCTCCTGCACATTTGTATTTTCGATTCCGCAGTTCGGACGTTAAACGACAATTCCGTCTGCAAATCGGAGATTCAAAATTGAATTTCAATGTCACAACAGCAGATATAAAAATCATCGGAGCCTCCGCCGATCGTTTGGCAGCGCAGTACGCAGGCGCGGGCGGGGTGCGGCGCGCGGGTGCCGGGGGGCGGGGGTTGCGCGCGCTGGCGCGGCCGCGTCAGTAGCCCGGCTCGCGTGCGCGGGACGGTCGTGTGTTGCCATGCCAGCCCCCCGCGCCCCGCAGCCCCGCGATCGAGTGTAGTGTCGCTAGTGACCCAGTGGTGGTGGCTTATGTGGAGGAGCGGGAGCACACGAGCGCTCTGAACGCGTAAGTGTCGCGTAAACAAACCCGCAACTTCGCTAGAGATGTTCCAAAGTTTGCGAAACTTCACCTTTCAAACTTTAACTATTACCCCCTGAACCCTCAAACTCGCGCGATTTCAATTTTGCGCAGTGACAGAAACTTAGCTGACGGATGTGGCCGAATTGACTGCGTGAATACGAAGGATGTGAAGTGATAATGAGGTAGTTTCCCCGGCGGCGTATCTGCGATCAGCGGATCAAAGGCGCGATACCATCGCAGGTAACCCCGCTCTGAATAAATTTCCTCGACTTTTCTTTGAATGGAACTTGGGCTGGACGGTGAACTTCCTAAAGTTCCTTATTTAAATATTCATAAAAGCTTGCAGTAGCCTGAATAAAAGTGGGTGTTATCGCGGGAATTTGCATTCTCGCCGGCGGCATTAATTAAGGCGCGCAAGTGTGTCAAGAGGTGTTACACGGCATTAGCGGCCGCAGATAGCCTGAATAAAACATTCAATCTCCTCGGAACACTCTCTTTGATTAACCCCGTAAGCCTAATTACTTACCCTCCTACATACCGCACTCGCATTGAAATGATCGACGTCCTTAAGCCTTAAGTAAAGGGTGGCGGACTTAAGGGAAAACAATGGCTCTTGAGGAAAATTCTTTGAAGAAAATTTAATTTATTAAAACTTCTGAAAACGCAAATCCGGTGCTGCCTACTCTTAAGAAAGAATATGGATAGGTACTTACCTAACCTACTCAATCTCTTTTGGAAAATACGGACTGAAACTCATTTACAAACTAAGCTTTAAAACTAAAACTGAAGTCAATCTCAAGTCAAATAGCAATCGCTACTTCACGAAAGTACTGTTCAAACACTGAAAGCGCTGGTACTCAGTCACTTTATGAATGGGAAAGTATAAGAAGCCTTCAGCAATACACGAAGCTCTTCTAGTGGTAGTGCGCCTTGTAACGGCCACTCCGAGGCTGAGCAAAGCGCAACCTCTTTAATCCGATAGCGAAACTGAATAGCCGGCCAAGAAATAGTTCCAACCTTATTGCAGCCGGGCATTCAGCGCTAGAATCGCTTTACCGAGGGTTGAATGGGATTAGCCCTTCCAAGCCCAGCGATAAACTAATATGCGGACTCGAATTGGCTTCGAATAACCCCACATATAGCGCGAGTCCGTCAACGGGTAAATAGCTTCCAGGTTCCTTGGGACCTCAACAATTTAACCTTCTATTAATTTCACCCGGTCGTAGATATATTTCACAGCATCGTTTGTACATAGCTATACATATTCCGAGCTAAATCGGTAAAAGATACGCATCAGACGATGACATCGTTTCTTTGTAAGTTCCGCTTGAATCCACTTTGGATGAGTGAATAAAATTTCATCGAGATAAGTGCCGTCTTTGTCCGGGCGTTATCGCCGCAGCCGTGTAAAGCCGGCGATGCGGATCGCTCCCTCGGGGCCTGATAAGCCCGTTCTATAAACCTTCACTATTCCTTGATGTGATTTAACGTTACACTAAAAGCCACAAAGTTATGGCTATTGTGGACCGTATCTTGGTCATTTCAGATGCTGACCTACATCCCCTATATCTAATACGTACGCGAAGCTCGCAGTCGAAATTCATTTCTCCTGGAAGGACCCATCAATTAAATTATCGAGCGTCTCGCGAGCCTATTGTGGACGGAAGAATATTCGATTAAAATTATTAAATAATTGTCGAGGGCTGTCGCCTAACAAAGCGTTGAATTATTCACCGGAACAAATTAGATCCCCGTCAACACAACTGTAACTCCCACGTTTCCCGAAAGGGCCTATGATCTTGGCCGCTCGAACGCCCCAACTCCTTTGTGGGTGACAGAGCTCCGGCGCTAGTTAAATGGCTCGGCTATGCGGACACGAAATTGTATCAGAGGGATTAGATTACGATTTGAGTCGGGCTAAAATGGATGGCGACCGTGGTGACTGCTATTTGTATTTATGCTCCAGAAACTACTACTTTTCAAGACAAACTGCGAAATCATGACATTAAACATGAAAAGTGAGAAGTTCAGAGACGACGTGTAAAAGGTTATTCTAAGGTTGTTAATTAATATTTACCGAGCCGTAAGCCAGCTTTCACGGTGTTACCGTTTCATAATACAAAGTGAAATATTTGATCCCCTAATCCTAAAGAGGGTGCTCGAGTGTCCTCCCACACAAATATATATATATATATATTTATACAGCCAAACGGACTAAGTCCCTCGCAAAATATTACGCGGAGCAATATTGCTCTTTTGGTGAATTTCGTAATCAAATCGTGCGCTCGACGCGGACTCGGGCTTTTAGCTCAAAAAGGAGGTTCAAATGAATCTGTAGGTTTGAAGAAATTAATCTATGTTTCCGGGCGCCATTTTGTCGAATAGTACCTACTCTCTTAATGTCGGTCGCTATCAAGCGGGTCGCCGGAGGTTTATTGTTCTAATAGGTCGTCGGGTTACAATAATATCTCCGAACAGTTGTAATGAGCGGCCATTAGTTGCGGAGCGATGCTTATCCGCGCGTCAACTCGCTTAATAGTTTCAAATGAAGTCGCGGCCCGAACATACCGCAGTGGGTGACCCCGCGATACGATCTCTTGTCAATAGCCCGACTCATTTGTTCAAATCGCTTTTCGATTCTTTTAATTACACGTTCATGACATATAGCCGTGTTTGTGAAACACCTGTCATGTCCCAGTATTACTTATGTACTGATTGAAAATTAATGGGTGCTGATTCGATCGCGGCTATTTTTACGATTGTGGATAAATCACGAGAAACCCTTTGAGCCGACCCTTCTCGCTGTCAGGCTCCGACAACTCCACAATTTAACAGGAATTTTATAGAGGGACATTTCTTTTGTGAACTCCATTGAATTGGGCACGGGGTTTCTGTAAGTTTTTGCTATTTTCGCGCGGCAGCGACATTTTGTGTACACATTTTTATAGCGCCTATAATATGAGATTACATTGGGACGCGGGAAAAGTTAACGAGTTCGCTGTAAGTGTAGACTTTGTAGGTGTGATCCGGCATCTAGTCGCTGCGAAGGGGGTGTTAGGGGATGAGCTCCACCGATTCGATCCTAGAGAGAGCCGAGCATCGTGCTCAAATCCGTAGACACGACAAGACACGCAACACGGTAACCCGACTAAACGTACACTCGACAACACGTTTCACTAGCTTGGCTGGGACAAGTTGTATTTTCTCGCTTGTCTCTGTGTCCCTAAACATTATCCCTTTCCATAAAGAAGGTTAGAAGTAGGTACCACATTTTCTTTTAAAGGGGTCTGTGTTATTTAAACGATGTCATCTACATAAATGTCAAGCAATTAGAACCGTTTTGAAATGCAAATGTTAGCGAACGACATCGACTGTCCGGCAAAATTAAACTGAAGCATCCCATTCAATAAAGGACAAACTGCCCGCTCGATGCCAAATGCAAATCTGCGGGCATAAAAGCGGGCTAGATTTTGTACTAGTACTAAACTACTATTTGAGGGTCTATATAATTCTCCATCAACTCCGTTAATTGGATTCCTGATTGGTATAACTTTATTAACGTAGCGAGGCTTTTTATTGGTAGCGTGGTTCGATTAAGGCGATCCCGGGCCATGATTAGCTCGTTCCTCACCCAAATGAAAACGGCCGTAATAGGGCGCGGTGTGCCCCGCCGAAATTAGAATCGTGTCTTATGAATTCCTTGAAAAATTATCTTCCTTGTCTGAGATATTGCGAATTTTCATTCATCACGGCGTCAGAAATATCACGTTTTGTTTTGAAGGGGCGAGGTTATCGCGTTAACAATAATGTCCGCGCGTAATAACCCGTAATTACGGCGGTATCGTCGCATCGACAAATTGGAACACGGTTTAATTTCACGGGGTGAGTTTGTTGAGAGCGCTGAAGGCTGACAAACGAGGCGCTTGCGCCACTGTCTGCGGAAAGAAAACAATTTTCCTCTCTTTACGTTTCCGCCCCACATATTCTTGCTCGCGTATTGTAAGACTCATAGTAATATCGCCGCGGCACGTCGATATCAGATAGTGAATCATGTTCATGATAACATGGCATTTTCGCGACTCCCTTTATCACCGTCGAAGGCCTGGCATCTCTACGATATATTTGCAAGCACCCGTCAGTAAGCGTGGGGGACTTTCGGAATAAAATTCTCATTGTCGTCACGAACTCTTCAGAAGGGGCGCGGTGACAGTTTTGAGGAAAACCTATGGTGCGGCGTGCGATTATAATATAACGATCTTCAAACTCCAGATGTGCTGTTTAACTATAGTAGTACCTATTCAAATATTTTCCGGGACAGTAAAATTCCTCATTGGCAGCAGGTTTTTAAATATCAAGGATTAAAGCAAATGTAAGTGCTAAACAAAAAAGGGAAAACACCTAAAATAAATTTTAAGAACTTGCGAGCCTTTATGCTCTGATTACAGATATGAAGTTCAGGCTACGAATTTTCTCTTATAATCCTCCAAGGATTTTTTCTTAGGTTTCTTCTTCTAGTAATTGGTTTTCCGTGACATTCAATATTTATTTAATATTTAGTGCTAATTAGGCTAAATTATTGATTTATTCATTATTTATTTTAAGTGCTGCTAGTGAATATTTTCTACTTCGTTTTGCTAGTCAGAAAATCAGAATGGTAACCAAAAATAAAACTGTCTTTTTGTGGAAGTCACTCTGTACTTTAAAATGAGTGCACGAGTTGCAGTCGCCGCGAGCACTCGAGCCTGAGGAAGGACCCCCGACGGGCCCGAAACATGTCGCCAATAGCGACTAACAATTCAAGTGAGTGAAACCGTTATCGTATAAACATTTTAAAATGTCCCACGAAAGTTTAATATCGATCACTCCGGACTTCTGCTCATTTTGGACTCTTCATGCACCAATTTCGTCCTATGGATAGGTGTGAATTAATACAATTTTAGGTAATTACGATGCTAAGATAAACAATGTTCAATAGTAGGTTTAGAGCTTTGATGTTGTTCAAATGATGCTTTGATATCTTCAAGCGTGCATTCAATATTCAATGGCGGTGTTCCACCGAGCACATGATTCGATACCGAGTACGGTCCGGCTCGACTCACGTGAGCACGACGTTTCCTAATTGAATCCCAAGTAACAATGCAAATGGGAAAAGCTAATAAGAGTACGAAGCATCCATTTTGTGGCTGAAACGCTGTAATGGTGGAGCCATTACGCTGGAGATAGTAATGCAGTTTTTGATGGAACGCGAAGCGAATGTAAGAGTGTATAATAACCTATTTTGTTGTTCATAGCTGTATTTCACTTGGTAAAATTCTGTGAGATGTATTAGTTATATAATTAAAAAAACTAAAAGAATTTACTTGTTAAGTAGACTGTAGCTAAAAGGTTCTCAATACATACCTAATCTTTGTTTTTATAACGTAGGATACATAAAGCTTTTAGATATAAGAATTTTCTTTATAAATAAGCTTTCTTTTAAAACGTAACTAGGATTCGGATGAATACGTCGGAGCTCAAAGCGAGAGTCGTCCGCGACAGAATTTCATTTGTCGATGTCAAAAGACGCGGGAGGACTACCGATATCCAGGGTCCCGTTGAAAACTGTTATTACCTCTTAAAATTTCTTTCATATTTTTTAAACATTTTCTAATTACTACCCACTGATCAAAAAGAGTACCTTGGGGAACACCTCATTTTAGTTCAGATAATGATCTGGTTTAGTTGGTACTCTAATAAGTATTAATTAAGTTATTTGTTAAAATAATTGAGCTAATTTTCTGGCACATTATTAAGACAATACTGACAATTATAGTTTTGCTACCCTGTCCAAACCCATAGAAAAGTCAAAAGAAATACCAAATTCGTCACTTTTGATCAAAGCCGAAAAAAGGTTAAAAAGGTAATTTCCGAAAAAAGGTTAAAAAAGTAATTTAGCACACGAACTTTGCACGAACGAACCCAAAATAACATTTTTTTTTACAACATAACTTAAGATACACTTCAGCGCGTCGCAAAGTTTTGTCCTTGCGGAACCCAGGGGCGTAGTTGCCTAACTTCGTGGGATATTCTCGTTTGACACTTCCTGGAGTGTCGTTCCGATCACTTTTCGAGTCAAAAACTTAGACAAAATAGTATACCGAGACTCTGTAATTACTCGTGTTTCTTGATGATCGAGGTCATATTTCATCGGTTATACTAGGTACCTATGTAGAATGTGCCTATTATGCACGCAAAATGTAGAATTTTCTCCGTCAAGACATAACGACTTCCATTAATTTATTTATATATAACCATTTTTCATAAAATTACAAATATTAGTTCATTCATTCATTATGACGCATTTAGCTAAAGTGATTTCGGAATGAATTATTGAAGTGAAAACTTCTTTAACGGCGCTGTGCACTTTTTGTGAAAAATGTTAAACACGCGAGAGCGTAAGACGTAAGACGCTTCGTAAGACGGACACGGTCGTGACCTGATAGAAAAACTGTTACAAAGTCATTGAGTTTTCACTTCTGCTGGCACTCCTGGAGTGCAAACCGTTGTTTTTTTTTATATGCGTCTGACTTTAACTTCCCTGCAATAAGACAAAGTAGTATTTTAGAGGCATATTATGTGATGTGATGTTGTCCACAGATTCTGTTTATTTCAATTTCTTTTAATTAATTTATCTGTGTATATAACAGGAGCAAAAAATAAACTGCAGGCTCCACTCCACAAAATATATAACAATTTAAAAATTATGAAGTCATTAGACTTCCTATTTTACTTACAAATTAAATATTACCTTCAATGTATGCCGTATCAGTGTAATTGACGTTGTATATCACGCTTTAAACATAAAAAAATCTCATCATCATAATAGAATAAACTTTAAAGTGTTCTAAAACTAAAAATACTAGCTAATTTTAAAAGTGCTGAACAAATGTTGGTAAATTTAAGCAGTGCAGCCTACAGTTTTTTTTTTTCTCGTGTACACCCATACCCAGTATATTTATTTTGCGGTTTCACACGTTCACCTCAATATTTACTTCCTAAACGTAATCAATCTTGTCTTCCGAAATGACTCCCAAAACGTAGCCTCAGCTCGTGTTTACGATTTCACTAAGTGACACGACACGTTCACTGGCACGAGCTACAGAGTTATTTATTAACAAGATCGAAAAATCGAAAAATGATAATTTCATGAAACGTAGTTACCATGTCGATTTCTTAATATTGATTATTCGATGTTTATTATTAATGATGAATTCCACACAAATGTATTTTATAACAAGTCACAATCATTACTTCTTCACATTTTCGTTTCTTCCTATTCGTGATTCTACACAATTTGAGTTCCAAGCAGCTACAAACAGTGATGGCATAAACATGAAATAAACTCTGAATATTTATATTCATTAATAATTATCGACTTATCGACGATATTTTTATCTACTTATTTTTATTTACTTAGATTATTTTTAATCAGAGAAACAGAAATTGATAAAAAAGTTCATGAGCAGAAGTTAAATAAATTTTCTTTCCATCCGACATTCGTAGGTTATATTCCGATTAAATGTGTACGCCCGCCTCTGATCTAGGTCGTGGTTTTACTTTTTTCGCTTTGAATAATGTGTTTGGGCGCTCGTAGGTTCTTTAGGGAATACCTTTTTTAGGACAAGCGTATTGTTCTAGATTTGTGTAGGTTCGAATTATTCATGACATGTTTTTTGTCAATGCACCCTTCTCTTAGAATATTACCTGTATGTTTTTTTTAGTAATTTGATATCTTGTTTCAGATGGTATAGTATTTAAATAATTTTATATGAAATACTGAGAACGCAATTTAATACAAAGACAAAGTAATAATCATTTTATCTGGTTCTTTCTTGACTTCTCCACCAACTTCTTTTTGACTAAAATACCGTTAAAGTTTTGTTACTTAATATTTGAATACAAAACGTCATTTTTCCAAAAGACAAAGAATTTATTTAAAAAAATAAATCGTCTTTGTGTTTGGTTTTCATATCAATCTCTTTCATTGGACTATTCACCACCAACACAGCGGTCAAAGTTGCCATAATCACCCCGACGTGCCACATTGACCCCGTTGTATTCATTCTGGGGAATATGCTCGTTCGAATGCTATTCATAAGTTTCCGTGAAATGCCTTTAGAAATGTTATACCTTTTGAATACCGCTTCTTGTTAATTTTGTTTATGAAATGCGATTTCCATATATGAAAACCGCACTTTACTTTTATAATAAAACGTTATTTATTTTCCTCAAATTTTGGCGTTTAAAAGAGCCTATTCTAACATTAAAAGTGTTTATTTATAATGTCATACAAAGAATGACTCACGCTACACCGGGGCCGGGGCCAGCTTGAGCCGTTCTTAAATCGTGGCCATGCAATTAAATATTATACATTTGTATAATAATATTGAAGTCAGCGTTACAACTGCAGTAGTGCAGATTTTCAACACTCATCTACAAAGAAAATGTTGTATAGTCACCTGCAATAACATGTTACTCTTCGAAGGCTGCAAAAATAAGCGACACGCTCTTATGGATCTACAAATAAGATCGTGTCAAATATTTTTGGCGGCCTTCGTTGTGTAACATATTATTATATGTACAGGTACTGTATTTATCAAATAAATGTACACCATTCTGTATTGTAACTTTCTTCCAAGGATCATTTTAGCAATGTTTGCAGAGATTCAGAAAAGAATACCTCTATTTATTTACCCCAATTACGCGTCTGCAAAGAGCCTTGACTTAATGCAAATTCCTCCAAGGCATGCCGGCACCGGAGGCAGTCAAAACCCAGAACGTACTAATGGAGTATCAGATTCCTGCATTCTTAGTACTTTCTTCCCTTGGCTGCCGCTGTAACTGATGAGAAAATCTAAAGTAAACAAGTAGCGCGGAAAATTCCTCGAAACGCTAAGCGGAACGTGCAATTGCAGCGTCAACATGACCTGATATCTTCATCCTTACCCCTCTCGTAATAGAGTTCTCATTACAAAAGCTTATGTAACGATTGGAAATGAAGACTTATAGCTGCTGTAATTGCGCTTTAAGACATGTTCGATTTTATAAAGTTGTTAGTGTAGCTTTTGCCTTTGTTGAGCTTACGTAAGCAGTTTGTGTATATTCTATATTGTTCTCGACTCGTCTAGTTGACTGAACAATGAAATGTGAAACTGTTTACCAATAATAACATTGTTGCTGGGTAGTAAGTTGTTTTCGTGTACATTTCTAAATGAGTTAGTGCCCAATATAGGTATTTGATATATTCAATAACTACTTTCTATATAAATTGGACTCGCTATACTTTCTTTGTTTAACAATTTTTAGCAACTACCTAATACTCCAGACATAGATATTGTGTTAAATTCGTTAGTGTTCATGCCAAGTTTCATGTCATTTAACCCTGTCATTTTAAAATGAGAGGGTAACTTCGATTGTAAGGGAGCGGCTTTTTGGCGACGGGCTCGTAAGACTCCTAAGTTATCATAAAAAATGGTCTATTTACTAATAAAATAAACTACAAATCTTTTCCAAACATTTTCCCTGCCTCTATTACTTGTGAAGTGTATTTTATTATGTTCAAAAAGACAGACAGCGGGCGAAAATCGAGGCTAACTTGTGCCCCAGGGAGCTCTCGGGCCGAGTTAGTTCGTAACGCTCTGTCAACAAATCATAAAGATGGCGGGAGTTGAATATTGTAGGCTTTGGACCAACTAATGTTAAATTCAAAGCTTAAGGCAAGTGCAGTGTTCAGACTTTAGAATTTGTTAAAGTTATGACAAGAGCGATATATAATACAGCATGCTTATAATAATCACACAAATGTGTATCAAGAGCGAAACTAACTGCCATCAAACTATTTATTTTGCAGTTTGGCAATACTGTTTCAATCTTACACCTACACATACATAGTGCTTAATTGTTTTCCATCGATTTTTTTCGGAAACGTTCGTATTTGTCATGCTATAGTTCGTTTTTTTTAGCATTAGAAAGAACTCCGCAGAAGCAAGCGTGCAGTTTTTATCAGGCTTGTTAATTGTTAATAATTATTGAATTATCTAATGTAGCATGGTCAATACATATAATTTACTTCAAATTGTTACCGCTAAAAGTGCCAGATTTAGAACCACAAGCGAACTTCTGCGAAGTTCTTTCTACTGCTAAAAAAAACGGACTATAGTTCAGTCAATGTCCTTTTTGTACCAAGACTGACTTATGTAGATAAATATAAATACGTACTTATGTTCCATAACTCAGGAACCAATATTCGTGATAAACACAGAAATGAATTCCCTTAACAGGATTCGAATTTGGGACCTCCTGCTAAAGAGGATTAGGATTAGACTAAGAGTAAAATGTCACCACTCGTAGTACATTTCGCGCGCACCAATAAGCGCAATACGAGCGATCATATCGTGCCTATCTTATAAATCAAAACCTGAATACGTCCTTGCCAATGTTATTAAAAAAATCAAAGTTTATTGCTTTAACACTTTGCTCGCAGTATTATAAGCTACTTAAATAATGTTTTTTGCACATTAATGTTTTTAAAATTGTAATATTCCAACGTAGAAGTGTGCAGTTAATGAAAGTTAATGAAGACTGACTCGAAACGCGATTAACGCATTCATTGCTATGTTTAAACCAAGTCAAAGGATATAAAGAATCAGAAAATATACGTGAGAAGGATTTTTTTTTACAAAAAGGTGTGCAGTCTGGCACAACCACGTTGCTTGTCTTGTTAGTTGAAGCCGTAAAATGAGGTATAACATTTATTTTGCGTGTGGTTTTGCATATCCCTCGAGAATATTTCCTGAGTGCGTGGCTTATGTGTCTTGAACATAAACACTCTCTATGCAAAGTCGTATCGATCCTGGGTCCCCTGTTCCAAGAAATAAGGAAGCCAGCTAATATAATTTTGGGTTTATATTAAAGGTAAAGAATAACAAATATCTTTCTTCAAGCTCTCTTTGCTAATATATTTTTAATGCCGTCTTTGAGTATTTTTTTATTCGTCTTTCCATCACAAAATAAACAAGTTATGAAGCCTGATTTTGTTATTTTATCTTTATAGGTATGTTAAAACTTCTACCTTTTATAAGTTATATGATAAAAGTCTTAGAAAAATATACCCAAATCGTTTACTTTTGTAATGATGTGAACATTGACCGAGAATGTACCAATTTTCCTGAACTTTCCATTTTCCTCAGTAAGAACACTTTGAAGGTATAGATATACCTACTAACTCTTGCCCGCAACTTTGCTTGCTGTCAGCGTGGAATCATGACGATGATTAATTAAAACTATCATATGTCTTTTGACTTCAGAGCTCGAGCTTCGAACTATCTCTATACCAAGTTTATCTTAAACGATTCAACGGTTAAGCGTGAAGAAGTAACAGACAAACAAACATCATTGTCATATTAGGATGTGTACTTACCTATAGATACATTGAATTCCAATTTTTCTGAAACGGAACAGTCATAGAGCGGGACGTACAAAGCAATATTTTCGTTTGTCGCGTGACGAGGGTAAGATGATCAAACGGACAGATGTTTCTTGAGAGACAATCTGACAGCAGAGGTCGACTATGAACCAAAGATTATTTATTTTGATTCTCGAACAAATCGAAAACAAGTATTTTTTTTCAAGATTATGTCATTTGAATCTTTATTCAAAATGTTGTTCGTTTTCTTGAATAAATAACCGACAGGCCTACATAGGCCTTTTGAATAATCAACCACTTTTGAATAATCTTACAATTTTTATACGATACGATTTATAAAATAAACAGCGGTACAAAAACATTTTTAAAACGATTTTACAATTAGCGAAGAATCGATAGCAAAAAAATGGTTGTCTGATGTAAAGTCGGTTTACGGACGATAATATTGCGTGATACCTAACGCCATAAGAAAACATTACTATATTACCATTACGTTACGTAACGTTGCCACGGAGATCTGTCCACAACGTTACCATGGAGATCTGTCCACAACGTGACACTTTTTCGTGCATGCTACCGGTGTTCATCGATTTATAAGACGTTATCACGTCAAAAAGTCAAGACGCAAGCTCAAAGAACAAATCAAAGTCAATAAAACAAAGTCCTCAAGATGTAGCAATCGACATAATCAGCTACAAATGAGGCGTCTCCGTGGGTGACTGTAACAGCGGCGCGACACGGGAAGCGCCGCGGTTATACCGCGACACAGCCCACGGGTTGTCACGGGGCAAACTGACAGATCTATTAATACTAATGACTGTACTTTATGTGGGTGAAGAAATCTGAGGTAAAATTAGAACTTTTATGGAAGTGTCTCCGATAGTTACAGTCGCTGAAGCAAATGTTTAACTAGATGTTACCGTGTAACTTAAATAACAAGAAGTAGGTAAAGTAAATGAACAGCTAATTCAAGTCGATGAAAATAATATGTGCACATTACATGTGTTGCTTACTCTAGGGACTAGGTTTAAGGGTACCTACTCAATTACTTTTGATGTATTGCTTGCAATTAATGTTACGTCATATTATATATGTGGCGTAAAAATGGGCGTAAAGTGACGGCGTTATTCATTAATATTTCACAAACCTTATTAATTTAGTGATTATTGTTTGTGTCCTATCTGTAACTTTATTTATGTTTGTTAGTAAGAGCTCAAACCGAAATAACTTAAATAGGTTTGTCAAGAGTATTACTAACGTCTTTTAAATTTTGTCACTATCTAACAAAGACAATAAAGTCAAGAATGGTAAATACGGGCAAATGGTAATCAACGACATTTATAATTAGCAGATGCTTATGAACAACGCTAAGTTATTAAACGTATTACTTAACCTGAAACTGACCTCACAGTTAATTTCAAAACAAACGTTTATCCTCGGCTGCAATAATCACAGTACTTAATTATAATCAATTTATTTTGATAAAGCGGAGCTCCCGCTAAGACGCTTAACGCCCCAAATCCGACGGCGGCCATTAAAAATGCGTAAAAAGCGGAAAAGCCTTAAGAATGTTTACACTGACTTATCCTTATTATCTTAAAGCGAGTATTTGCGAAGACCTTAAACTTTCCGAGTACCTATTGTTCCTTGCGCAATTCCTCGATTGCGGTTGGAAATATTTGTTAGTAAGTTAAGCTTGTAGAGCTGCTAAAAGTTTGGTAATACAAATTAGACTGGACTTACGCAGTAGGCACGTGATCTTTGGTAACGAAGTTTTGGCCAACATTTTTTCTGCGGATAATATTAGAATAGGTTTTGGAGTATTTCTTTGCGAATGATGACTGTTTTTGTTTTATTTTATTTATGACAGTAATATTTATCTCCCCTATCTTTTAAGGGCAATACTATGTTTATGTTCATACTTATACATAATTTTAATCGTATTACATACCTACATTACTTACATTTGTTACATTTCTTATCCGCTACCTAAAGGTTGAACAATATCGATTTTTAGCGATAATACCGCCTGTTGTTTAGGTACAATAGGTACCTCTACTTCTGTTGCTGTTTTCGTTCTGTATTGTTTTTAGGGTTCCATACCCAAACGGGACCCTATTACTAAGACTTCGCTGTCCGTCCGTCCGTCCGTCTGTCCGTCCGTCTGTCTGTCACCAGGCTGTATCTCACGAACCGTGATAGCTGGACAGTTGAAATTTTCACAGATGATGTATTTCTGTTGCCGCTATAACAACAAATACTAAAAACAGAATAAAATAAAGATTTAAGTGGGGCAAGCAAACGTGATTTTTTACCAAAGTTAAGCAACGTCGGGCGTGGTCACTGGTCAGTACTTGGATGGGTGACCGTTTTCTTTTTGCATTTTTTCCGTTTTTTTTTTTGCTTTATGGTACGGAACCCTTCGTGCGCGAGTCCGACTCGCACTTGCCCGGTTTTTATTTCGTTGAGGCCGCGGACAGATCGTACGTACTCAACCAGCTTCAGGAACTGCACCAAAACTCCACAATACTAAAGAATACAAACAATGTTTACTAATAGAAGCAGTCCATTATACGTAAATATAACAATGTCGTAACATTGTGAGCCGTAACTTATTCTTTGGCTATACTGTCGCAGCCATTCTACGACCACTGTCGGATGTTTTTATTTTACGACACGACTTTTATTCCAGCCACTAAATCTATCCCGTCTTTACGATACAGGCTTACGTAAGAGAATTTCGCGAAGATCTGAGCAATCAGGAAAGTGGAGCGAGCATAGTTAGGACTAGTTAACACTTTCAGCGCTGAAGGCAAACTAGTTTCGAGACAGCGCCTACAGTGGCCTATTTACAGCGATACACACTCAGATCTTGGCGAGCTCCTGTTTTTATGATCATCTAACACAAGTTGTTCTACTTTGCTTGCATGTACCGGCAGTATGTTGTTAGAAGTAACATAGTGAAGCAGAAAAGTAAGAGGGAACAAGTACTGCTATTCGTTCACGATTACTTTCTCGTTTATACATTACATTGCGCATTGGATGATTTTAGAAGTGGTTTTTAAACCAAAAGACATTCGTGTATTTTGTAAACTGTGAATTGTTTCTACTTAGTTCCGTACTTTGTGTCAGGAGTGTATTGAAATAGGCGACGCAGACTGCAATCCCTAATAATAATGTTACGATATAATCTTAGATTACCTACGTATCTGTGCAATACCTGTCTTAAACTTAGTTACTGTCGACATCACGTCGCTGTCATCCTTGTAGGAGCACAGTTACGAGCGCGAGTGCGTTCTCCCGAACTTTACTTTGAGGATGACTTTGAGACTTGAATTATTAATTTTAAGAGGCGTTACGACAGTAGGGCCAAAGTTACCACATTTGTTTAAAAACTAAAAGTTTCCAACGTTGTATTTAATGCAGGCAAAGAATACTAACGAGGTTTAATTTTATGAACGTACGTGATGTCACAATGTCTTTAATTTCTTTTCTTAAGCTTATACATAGGTAATAATTTTTAGGCTTAACTTCAGGTGGTAATAATCGTGATCTCAGTTATTTTTCCAGTATATTATTGGGTTTTGTAAAATTAATCTTACGTGTGCCGTAAGTTTCATATTTTGTAAAAGTAGCTAAATGCTAACAAATTTCAAACAATACAAAATGGTTTTACTTAAAAGCTTTAGCCTTCTTCAAGAACATCAAAGCAGCTGACAGATTCCAAATGTTAGTACAAGCATGCCTGCTGCGGTAATGATGACGTCTCTCCCTCGTTAGAACTCGAAAGACACCATTTAACTTACTTAAGCGCCGCAGTCTTGGCCGCCTCTTTCGCAATGTCTCTAGTGCTGCGGTGCCGTGCCAAAACCTCTGAAATGTTTGTACACTCACCAAATAAATTTGATATTCTTGACGTCGAGCTGTGGCGTGAATAAAGTTTTTGTGACTTGATTTTCAAGAAAGCTAGGTTTCGGTTGGAAGCTATAAGTAGGTAGTATATACAATTTGTTCAGTAAATTTAAAGTTATTAGGGAAAACGTTCAGCACAGATGACTTGCTTTCAAGTGCAAGTTGAACCTTGTACAAATTCATTACATGCATGAGCATGTATTTGAAAAGTCCTAGACGTTTCATTGAAAAGAGGTAGAAAAAGCGGTTGTCAGACTTGATTTTCCACTAAATTTAAACCACGATACATCGTTGTAGTTCCAACGTCACTCTGCGGAACCTGCGGCGACAGACTCCCTACAGCTTAAAGGAGCCATCGCTTAACTTACTTAAGTTTACAATCTTGGCGGCACACCTCGCCAGATGGCGCTATCCTGTGACGTCACGCCTGGCGTTACGCCAGCCAGAAACAATGAAACGGAATTTAAAATAAGTGTTTCGCCTGGAATATATCGTGGGTAGTTTTTAGAGAAGCCGAATTTAAATTTTTGGGCCTGAAAATATATTTGGTGGGAAAAAAATTTGCTTCATCTTTATGGCCAAAGTTATTTGGGGTGGAAAATGCGAATCTAATGCTTGGAATATTTATTCTGAATACATTGTAGGGCTAAGTTAACCTTTGAAGAATTTCTTACTTAAAAATCTTAAATTTTATTCTAGAATGCCTCAGCCTGAGAATTCTTAAGTTTAGCTCAACATTTTAGTCGTAGAATAACTTGCTTTGGAGACTATTAGCATTCCTTAATTTGCTTATCCTCTTAACATCCAAATAGTATTTTCTCGTTTTTTGACACTCTTTATTTTTCTTTTACTGTAATTTAGGTACAATTACGGTAATTTAGTTGTTAGAACTCTCCTAAAAAAGGGATGACAAATCACAATGAAGCAAGGTCAACCCACAAAATGATGGAAGAATTTTAAAGAGTAGTTGTAATAAATTCAATTTAATCCAGGCTTTGCTTCAGAGGGTTGGTTACATAAGCTTGTTTAAAAATGTGTTTATTATGACACTACTCATTATTAAAGCAGAAGATGGATTTCTCTGCGGTTGATCTTTCGATAGTTGGCCAGAGTGCGGTTGCTGTCTCACTTTAATTGGGAATCATTTAGTCGCCAACATCGAGTTGAATATTATTAACTCCAAAATGTTTAATTATTCATCATTAATAACAATTTGAAGGTAAATTTCTTATTCTAACTAATTATACTCTATTGTCTATAATGCCTAAGAGAAAATTACGTGAATCTTAGAATAAAACTTACACTAAAAATGATATCTCACAGAGAATTTAAGGCAAAAAACACATTATAAAGTAAGTAAATAAATTTCATTTCAAATTTCATTTCATTTCAGTAATCCTAGGAAATTTAAAAAGTTGGAATACTGAGGCCAAATCATTCAGATTAGTTATTGAGTAAAATGCCTGGCATTAGTGGCACTCAATAATTAGTTTAAATGGGTACGACGCAGGGTCACGAGGAACCAAGCAATCAGCATTCAACGAACATCTCGTAGTATACATTATGTAGACTTCGGCAGGGAAACTTCAGCTCGGCAAGGGTTATTTACTCGCACTTCCCCAGCTTTGTTCCAGCATTAATCTTTTCCAACTATTTTTTGTTAGCGAAGACGCAACTATTGGTGGAAGTAATTACGGTAGTTTAGTAACCGGACGCGAAGCTGCTACTTTAGATCCAGAATGTCGTAAGAAACTAGGTGAAGGAATGTTCGTAAGCCCTTTCGCTTTTGAAAGTGTTTGAGGTGCTGAGTTAGTGGTAGAGCAAAGAGGTGCGGCGAGAGGCGGGGCTACTAAGTTCGAAGTTCACGAAGGAAAGTGTTGCTGTTGGTTTTCGTTGCATTTGCAGAATGTCAAATGGGCTTTTAAAAGCCAACAAAAGGTGTTAGTGCTATTTTAGTAAATTTTGTAAAGAGCGTTTTGATATTTTTATGAGTATTTTTGTATGAGTTTATATTCCGTGATGGTACCATAAAAATAAAAACAATTCTGAATTGATAATGTATAATACCTTATTCAATGAAAACTTTGCTTCGCTTGAAAAGTTTTAAATTTATAAAATAAAGCTTAATTCTTAAGACAAATATAAGATACGCAATTTTCACCAAGTTAAAAGTCATGAATTATGACACCAGCGACGCGAACAAATGTTTCAACGAAAAGCTAAGCAGTGTAAATGATTTTAACACGAAATAGTAATAGAATAAATTAAAATAATTGTACACATCTTAATCAAGCAAATCATTAAATGACTACGAAAATGTACAAGCGGTTCAACAACTTTAGTACATTTATGGGCTAATCTAACTCTAACAAAGCGCCTAAAGCGAAGTTCAGGGCATAAAACCGCACAGCCGAAAACGAAGCATTATTTCCAACTCACCTTGAGTTAAATTAAATTATTCAGACTCCTTTGAGTATTACAAACAATCCCGAAATCCTAAGCATCTAGGCCAAGCTTGTCGAGTTTAATTAATCAACAGCCTCACTTCATTATCCCTGTGGATCTCATTAACATCGATCCGCCGGGAGCGCCCAATCTCAAGTAAGGAAAAGAATCAGGTTGCAGAATCCTTTATATTTGAGATTCCGGTCGCAAGCCCTGCTCGCCTCAAAGAGAGATCAACTCTGAATAGCATAGTTTAAAGTCTACAATCGATTGTTGCAGAATCACATCAAAGCATCTATTCGCGGCGGCGGAAGTCCGCTCCCCACTCAGGGGTGACACATTTGAAACATTTTAAAAAACATATATTAAAGCCGGCGTAATTTTTCCTCGCGTATAAATTCGGATTTAATGTTTTTATGATGCCATAAAAATTAATAACGTACTCTCGCGGTGTCAGGTAATATGAATTTATTCGCCGCGTCGTAAAGTTTGCTTGCTGAATGCCAACTCATTAAGTTTAAAATGGAAACTGTCATAAAACGAACGAATAGTTCCATCTTCTTAACTTGTTGTTTGGAACTTTGCTGGATAAACTCATTTTCTCAAGTTTAAACAGCAATCAGGATTTCTGACTAAGAATTTATATTCTGTTGTTTAATGCAAATTTAAACAGATATTAACAGTTTGAAACTTACTTGCGAACAGGAATGAGGAATGTACTATATCAGGAAATACGAGAAGAAATGTATAACCCTTTACACCCACACCTAAGTTAAATGTCTTGTTTTCGTCTCCAACGTATAAATGGAATTTAAAAAAAAAACATTTTGAGGTGTACACCACACCTAATGCCGCTGTTATTAGTCACATGACTTATAAAAACTAGAGATTCCTTTATTATTTTTCATCCTAAACACATGATATTAATAACATGAACACATTTTTTCAGGTTATTGGTACCATCAACTAAACGAAGTGTGCAAGTAAATATAAATATGTGTAGGATATAATATATCCAGAAACCAACAATAGGCCCCAATATACTTCCTTGGATGACCCTACTTTCAGGACATAAGTAATGCAAGTGCTGACAGGTGACACGGCGCCAGCGATTGTCCATCTATTCATATACACATCCTCTATCCTCTTTGTATCGAATTATATTATGACACTTATATTGATTATGTTGGTTTAGGATAGTGTTACGGGAATTGATAGATGGAAAAGTTGTTCTGTTTTGTCTATTATACCAGGTATCGTAGGTCCTACGAGCTTAACAACACATATAACATCTAACTAAACATTGGCGGACTAATTGAATAGAAAAATTGTGATTAATTTGATTAATAACTACACAATAATTACACTGGACAGAGATTTGTTGAGAAATTGGGGGGAGGAAAAATAATCTAGAAATAGGATTGGGAAATGCCTGCACGGTTCTATTTTGAGATCCAAACTGCCACATGGTAAATTGATATATGTCCAGCTTTGTGACTGACGGGTGATTTAGAAATGGCGGTGTGTTTGAATAACGGACAACGTCGCGTATATGTTGCAGGTTCTATGTTCGGCAATTTTGCATTTTTGGATTGCATTTTATCACTTTGGAAGTTCTTAAAAATAAATAAAAAATATGGCTTGATGGTGAGTAACCGGCTTGAATGGCAAGATGCGTTCGGCCCATGTACCCCACCCCATTTTGCAGATATCTCATCATCATCATCATCATCATCTCAGCCATAAGACGTCCACTGCTGAACATAGGCCTCCCCCGCATCCAGCGTCTATCAGATATCAGCAGATATCTAGTACTAAATAATAAATTAGACAAGCCCCTGACAAAAATACACATCAATAAATTAAAATAATTTTTTTACTGTTGATGAACAATTTAACATTTAATTTTAAGTTTCTCCGAAAAATTACCTATTCAGGTTTGCTATTAGCCGCCTAAATAATGATCTGTGAAATATAATTCCCCAGTGAATAATGATAAAGATTATTTCGATAAATGAGTAGCGTCACAAAAGCTGTAATTCAGTATTTTCAAATGATTTATATTTACCTTATTAGTTTGAGCACCACTTTACTAAATTGTGTTCTATTTTAACAGTAACTGTAACGGACTAATCATTTTTGCCGTCACCAGGAAAGCCGCAAATATTCTCAATCTCCAATCAGCTCTGGCGTTGGGTCGTCCGTTAGTTCATTAATCTAGATGCACTGAAATAGTGCATTGTCTGCCGCTGGACTGATTAAAATGGAGCTCTGTTTAAAACTCCAATTCGCTTGATCAGAGTGCTGTGACAATGATGAATCCGTTTTCAGTTTCTTGGAATGGTTTTTGCTAAAGCGTTTGATTTAATTCAAGTTAGATTTGAGATTTTACACAAAAGAAATATTGAAGTGATAAAATTTGAAGGACTTTATTAGCTGCATCGTTGAAATTAACAAATTTTACGTTTAATGCCTAGGTATATTGTGATTTGAATTCTCGTACAAAAATGTATAAGCGAACAGATTTAGATACCTAAGTTGTTTTTTTAAACTACTTGTAATGTACATATTTGCTCTAACTTTCCCTGGTTATTTGTCTATGTTAAATTTACAAAAACTATAATGCAAAATAACAGTTATCATCAGCGTTTCAATTTATCCTCAATTAATTATACCTAGTTATTATTTTTAGGATACCTAATCAATTCAATATACGAATATTAACAACAGCACAAAGCCCTGATACGAGTTCCACATCCTCCATGATTAAGCTAAGTGTAGTATTATGAACGGAATCATTGTGTGGGCACGCGTTCGGCAAGTCACGGCGCATTCAGCGTGTTTTGGTCGGTTAGCGCGCGCCCTGTCACGCGATGAATGGCACTTCCCTCAAGTGACACTTCACAATTTATTAAAATAATATAAGTTCTGTCTAACATAAAAGAGAATAACTTTGTTGTTGAGTCATTTTTGTCCTCTACGAGTTGTATAATAATTTAATCTTCTACATGAGTACCTATATTGTTTTGTCATTTATTTTAGTTTGAAATTCAATATACTTATTAATGACCAGTTAATTAATTCATATTATTGACAACTGAGGACTTGAAGTATATTATCTTGTCGCAATGATTGTGTAACAAGTAACAACTAAGGAATTTAAAATCATAATAACTGAAATTCATGATTATCATATCCTCACTAGCAAGAATGATTAAAACTATCTCGTAGCCGCTGAAAACACTTTGACAAAAGAAGTTGTGCTCATAGATATCACCTTGTGTCGTGTTTAGTTATGACGGCCATACTAAAACTGTTTTAAAGAACAATCTCTCCGTACCGCAGCATCTGCACACAACACGTCGGTGATATTTTACTAAAACTGCAGAATTTAAAGCCGTCATTTCGCAAACTTTCGTCGCATCAGCGCGACTGCTCCAACTTTTAGTAAAATTATGTCCCTCGGCTGCGCTGCGGAAAAAATAATTGCGCCATATTTTACGGAGGGCTGTTATACGGTTCATTACAATAATGGACGAAATAAAGCGAAGCCTTGACGAGCATATGTCTTGTCGGCGCCGTGTTACGCGTTACGTATGGCCGCCATTATACAACCTTCCGCTTTTAGATGGCTAGCGGAAATATCGTGCTTGGCTAATATTCTACATTTACCAAACTTGCCTGATTTATGTTTTACGGTGATGGTTAACATGCGACACGCCTACGCCTTGTAAGTAAGCGGTCACTACACTCTCATGGTAAAACCTTGAGCTTGTGGCGTTTTCGGAAAAAAATATTTGGGTAAAATATCACTGTCCTACGACTTTGGTATACTTTTTTACCATCAAATACTGTTTTAAAGTGTACTACATGTATACAAAAATTGTAAAGTGATTTATTATCTGAGTATTTATGGTAAAAAAACTGATTAAAAGGTACTTTAAAGTAAAGAAAATGTACAAAAACTGAAGAAAGGGAGATGATTTTTGAGTGTCCCATGCACACTTTGCATACTTTGGATCCAAATATTATATATCTGCCTCCTTCTAGGCCCGAACCTGGTTGTTGTGTGATAAGATCGTACCAGCCAAAATCTATTAAAAACCTTATTTTTTAGCACCTAAAGTAAAAATATGCATTAAAGTTTAATTTATTGTTGTCCTTCAATATCGACGTAGTGGAAATTTCCACCAACGTCACGGAGTTTTTACCAACTTAGTAGCAAAAATCTACTAATATCATACGGATTTTTACATGATCGTAACATTATGTTCCTATAATTACCCGGTGTTTAGGTTTTACAAGGCAATTGGGCTCGAAAAAAGCTAGTGTAGGTTGTGCGTCACGATGTGCAGAAATTTGTTTTCCACAACGAACTGAATTAAACTGAAGATAAGGAGTCAATTATTGACTAAATATTTATGAATTACGTTCGATTATTATGTGTTGTATGATATCAAATAATTATAATTAAGAAAATTCTAACGATCAGACCGCTATTTCGCTTTATTAACCAACCGGCATGCCTACGTCACATCCAAAACGTTACGTGATGTATTAGTGGAACAAAAAAACGTGACGTATGGAATGAAAATGAACGGTTTACATGCCGTCAGTTTAAGTTGCCAAAATATAATAGGTAGAGTGATATTAAAAACACACAGATAGATTTATTTCCATAAGGTACCTTTTCGTAAATGTATGGAGCAAATACTGTTATTGTTATGTAAGTTTAAAGTGGCATAAGGGGTTAAATATAGTATTTAGTTGGGGTTTTAGGATTTATTTCATCTGAATGACAGAATTTCTTTCATATGTGCTCAGAAAAATTGATTGTGTGTTACATTAATAATAATTTTATTCTAGCAATATTCTTCTAACTACTCGACCTACTAGTAAAATATTACTTAGCACCAGTGGCGGCTCGACCTAAGAAACGCTGGCAGGCGCAGGTTATGCTTTCGACTGCAGCAGTATTGCAGTACGACAATACTGCTAACTGCAAATGTCAAAAAACTGGGCAGCAACATCTATTTTGATTTTGTAGCAGTAATGCAGTCGGCAGTATTATCGTGCTACAATACTGCTGCAGCCGAAAGCATAATTACTGCAAGAAATTCAAAATCTGTTAAGTTAAACTATAATAATAGGTATTAATTACTAAATTATTTAATTTAGTACAACATTAAGTAGGTATTAAATTAAGTAGCTATTTTCCGCACATGTAAACCCTTCATGTAGTTCCTAAACGCGATATTATGGTCCATAACGTCACTTTGTCCTACTGTGGCTGTGATTGATTTTATTAGAATTTATATTAATTTTTAGGATAATTGATACTGATTTCGATCTCATTTGCAAGAATAATATATGATAATTATTAAAAACAACTTTTTATAATACCTTTACCTTACGTTTATTATAACAAAATGATTGCAAAGCAACAATTAAAACGAAAAATGTGACGTATTGGAAAGACTTCTTTAAATAACTTTATTGTAATACTTAGTATTGCAGTTGTTATTCGTTTTTAGAAAATTAATATTGTTTTGTATTCCAATAAATAAAAACTGGTTCACTTAAAACACTCCGATCTTCACTTAAAACCTGCCTAAAACTTGTAACGTAATGGATCGTCACATTCGCTGTCATTCAGTTTAAAGTGATTTATTAGGAATATAAATAATTTATATAGAAGCAAAGTAACATTTTCATAAAATATATAAATAGTAGATTAAATTCAACCCATTTTTAGTCAAAAAAAAATTTTTTTTGGTGGGTGGAATTCCATTACGTGACGGACTCTAATTCTAAAAACGCCCCTTGTACATATGTAAATGACCTTTGCAAGAGAAGGTTACAGTAAGAAGCAGATCTGTCGGAGGGTGGCCATCGTTTCCGAACCATTTGATCTGAAAGGCCCTGAAACGCTTAAATTCAATTAGATAGAAGAAATTTTAAAGAAGTATTTAACCGATAGTTGACTGCACTGAAAAATTTATACCAATGTGAAATATTAGAAAACGTTATTATCAACTTGAGTAGCACTTTTTGTAATACTGCATAATGAAGAATGACGGATATTTTATTTTTTTCTGAAGCTCTTTTTATTACAATTCATATAATAAAATTCATGTCTCAAGTCATAATTTCATTGTTCTTATGATATTATGAAATTGTATTTTGACAGAGCTGAAGTGCACATTACATTTTGATGATTGTCACACACAAATTGTTATTAAATTATTTATTATATTGTCTCTCACATTTTCATACTTATGTCCAACATATCTCATATGAAACAAATATAACGACATTATATTCTTCTTACATTTAAAGTCAAAATTGTCTGCACTCAAGTCATGAGTTGAGTAGGTACTCGTACCTAATAAAATAACTTTTTTGATAAAATTTAATAATTATTGTTGTTCGAATTGTAGGTAGGGACTTCTTTATCATTTCTTTTAGTATTACATATTTCCGTGGTGCAATTTTCTAATTTCTGCTCCTACATTTTTGAAGTAGGTACCGTGACTGCCTTCTAATATCTTCGTAAAAAACCCAAGGTCACGTTGTCCACAGTGCCCTCAAGACCCTCTCATTTCGCATGCGACAGGCACAACCAAACTATCCTTGAATAAATTACCTACATAAAATTCGTCATGGCCCTAAACTTGCAAAAGAAATTTAATATAGGTATAAATGAGAATTGAGAACCAATTTCTTTCTTAGATATATATTGTATAAAAGTTTGATGGCTCGACATCGCTGCTATTCGAATAGCCATTTTTAGGGTTCCGTACCCAAAGGGTAAAACGGGACCCTATTACTAAGACTTCGCTGTCCGTCCGTCCGTCCGTCTGTCACCAGGCTGTATCTCACGAACCGTGATAGCTAGACAGTTGAAATTTTCACAGATGATGTATTTCTGTTGCCGCTATAACAACAAATACTAAAAACGGAATAAAATAAAGATTTAAATGGGGCTCCCATACAACAAACGTGATTTTTGACCAAAGTTAAGCAACGTCGGGGGTGGTCAGTACTTGGATGGGTGACCGTTTTTTTTTTTGCTTTATATTTGTTTTTTTTTTGCATTATGGTACGGAACCCTTCGTGCGCGAGTCCGACTCGCACTTGCCCGGTTTTTATACCTATATGAATACGCTTTCATTCACTTATTTATTTGAAGGCTGGTGATGTAGATAGGTTCCCTGATCTGACACAGCTGTTTCAGATCAGGGAACGCAGTTAAAAAAGACCACAACAAGATGACCCGACGACGCCTATCGCCCACATAGACTGATATATGAACAATGATGATACACGAGGATATAACGTGAGTGCTGTGTTTCAGCTAAATAAATAACTTCAGAGAAAGTCGTAGGCCTAGCAAACTAGCAGTAAAACAAACTGTTCACATGTAACCTTCCCAGCGCACGTAACCTATAAACAATTCTTTGCCGTTCGTACCGCATTGTTTAGGGTCACGGGGGTGAAGGGGGATGGGGTGTCTTCAGCTTCGGTGAGCACGGATCCTTTTATTATTTAGAGCAAATAATGCGGAACAGTCGGACGGAGAAACATTATCGGTGTAGGGGCAGTGCTAAGTGGGCGAGACCACTCGACGTGAATTCTGTACCTACAGCCAGACATAATAAATGTTAGCGGTTAGCAGGAAAAATGTTTCAACGAAATATATTTGGAAGATATGAAGTTTCCAGTGAAATTATGCGTGGGTACATGATAATATTTATGATTATAAAACGTATGTACCCAATGTCTAAATTCCATGTGCTAGAGCGAGCGTTTGTAATAAATCCATATATTATGTTTACAAGTCTCTGCATAAAGCGTATTCTAAATTCTGAAATCCGGCAGTACTTTAGTCATTGCTTCGATAATAGGAAATAAAATGTCGATAGTGGCCTAGATTAAGAATCAAACCTCGTATCTTTGGCTGGACGCCAAGCCAAGTTATATTGCAAATATTGCAATATCTTTTATACTTAGTTGAAGCTACATTACAATGTCACGTTTGATGTTCGCGTTCGTCTTCATCTTGTATTAATGATGTGCACACGTCGCTTAATCTGGGTTTATCAGCAAGTCAAACGGCGTAACGAGTATTTGCGGTTCATTAGGCTTCAAGCCTTAAGTGGCTGTACTGCACGCTGTTCTCCTTTTACAGTCTTGTCACTGTTGCTTTGTGTATTTTTTCTTCATTGTTTTCATTCGTTTTCATGTCGCGTACATCGATTTCGTTTCATTGTTTCACGATATCTATATGTTTTATTGATTCTTCACAGAGCTATCGATACCCAAATGTTTTTATACGTGTATTTATCTTTCTTTTGATGGCTTACACATTATTAATCTTTTTGCGCGCTTCTTGCCTTTTTATTGATGTTTTTTTTTAATTTTGCAGGTCAGAAGTTATCTTATAACTCTTATAAGGTTTATATAGATTTCATATAGTTGTAGTGCTGATTACATAGTTTTTATGTTGAAAATTACAGTTAAAGCGCAACTGGCCATTAGGCTCATTACAAATATTTAGGACTTATTTACAAATTAAACATCTAATCTTAGTTTAATTTCTTGTTCTGATAATTTTACGGATTTGATCTGTCAAATGTCAATAGTAACCCAGAAATGTCATTAGTGACAGCTGACAGATCAAATCCATAAAAGCTGTTGAAGAAGAAAACAACATCGTGTTTCTGCTTTTTTGCGCCATGACGGCACCTATACCTTAAATTAATACACGCAATTTATCAAAGCTCCAAACCGAATTAATTATTGCAGCAGTTTAACCATCCCAATCCCAATCTCAATCCCAATGTTACTAGAGCAAATCAGTTATTACTATAAATAATTAATTTGAACAACCAATCAATCGTTAACATATCTATCAGAACAAGTAAGCAATTACCAACGGTTCGGAGATTACAGAGGATATACGAGTCGTTGGTCCTACATTCCCTCAGCAGCACAAACGTGGGCACGTCCAGTTTTAACTTGGCCCTCAGATATGTAAGAACTTACGTGTATAGACATCAATTTATACCAGATCTAATAAGCCTTCGATTTGTCCTCTATAAAGCAATCAGAATAATATTGCCGGGGGCGTCAGAGGAAACAATACGATACGGTACGCTGTATTGTGGACTGTGTCAATAATTGCTGATAATAAACGGTAAAAACAAACTGCTGTAATACACAAATACACCGGAGGCCATATCGTGGATTTGGCAAACAATAAAGGGATAATAAATATCTTTTGGTTTATCAAAGGGTGTCAATATCCAAATACATATGAGCAAATAATAATTATGATTATCGTACTTGTCCCGAAACGAGTTTTTTATTATTCATGCACGTAATACTAGCTGAATTAGATTTTTTTTGACAAGAGGTACCTGAATACAATAAAATTAGAAAATGCCACTATAAACTTTTTTTTCAAAGAAATCTGATGTTAATGAAGACCTCCCCACACTTTGTCTTCGAAGAGTTAGCTTCGTTTGACTCTAGTAACTCTTAAGCGAAGAATAAAAAAAATAGTGGTATAAGTAAACTAGATGCCAACAAAACAAATGTCTAACATCAGGACGCAGCGCACAACGTGCAATTTTACGAGTAGTCATTAAAATACCGCTCCCGGTATGCTGCAATATATTTCCCACTCCATTTTCTGTAAAATCTCACTCAACATGCTTTTATTTAACTATCAAGTTAATCCAAACAAGCAATTATTTTCATATTACAATCTCTGTGAATAAATAACGCTGTATTTATACCCCAATTCGTGTGAATGCAAGCATGGGCCGCCGAACACGGCTAGCTAGTTAATGCAAAGTAGGTACCTAGGTAATTAAAACTGTAGGTAATGAATAAATCTGGAATATGCAAAAATCCAGGCTATTGTTCGTGGGGACGAAGGAAGCAACATTGGATCTAGCGTCCAAACTTGTTTTTGGATCTTATTTCAAATTACACGCAGTGATTTTCTGTAAACCTAGTAAAAACGGTACAAGTCTCGCGCACCTTACGTGTAATAGGGCATAAGTATTACGAGGAACTTAAGCCCTTTCCTTTTTGCGCTGCCCGAGACTTGTACCTTTACTCACTAGGGCCACAGATTTCTCTCGTATTTTTCTCGCAGGATGGGCTTCCAAACCTAAGGCGCATGGCATAATGCATCCGATTCTCACGTCACTTCTACATTATTTTGAACAAGACAACGCTATGCGCGTATTATAGCGAAATCCCGCTCGCACATCGGAGCGACTAAGTCATATTATTGCACACTGTCGTTTAAATCAATCAGCTTACTATCTTTCAGCAAGGCCTTTTTAAATTTATTGTCGCCCCACGTTGGGCGCCAAATCTCCAAAAATGATTAAATAAATACATGATTTTTACGTAATGCAATAGATAAAATGTGCTCTGTTTCTGACAAAGTTCAGCTTAAAGTTGAAGCACATTATTTCGGCAGCCAGCTACGATCGTTTCCATTTTAATAAAAGCAGTCCTTTTATTTCTTATATTTAAGATTGACGTTAATACGAGTATTGCAGCAATATTAACGTCAATCTTAAATGTAAGAAATAAAAGGAGTAGGTAACTACGTTTATTAAAATGTAAATGTTCGTAGCTGGCTTTTGAAATAACTTCAGCAGCGACAGTGCAATATACTAGCAATATTGAAAAGTCTCTCGCTGAGTGAAATTTCATGCAGAATAATACTTATTATATTTTACGAAATTAATCAACTTCTACAATGGCCGTCGAATTTTAATCTCGGCTTGAAATTTTAATCGATGAGTGTAGTTTATTCTGGATCAGCGAAGAGTTAACGCCAGTGTACTTATTGTGTAAGGCTTGATGGACGAAAATAACAAAGAAGTGAAATATTATTTTATATAATTACTTCGGAAACAACTAATTTTACCTCATAATTAAATAACGTACAATCAGGTAAAAGTCCACAACCACAGACAAAACATCCTTCACACTGAGCATAGTCGCGCTAGCTCTGCCACGCATACGGTAATTTTACTCCATGTTCGAGTCGAAAATGTATTTGTGTGACGTCCGTGTCTTTGAACAGACCAATCACGAGACTTCGTTCACCTCGTCCCGCGAACCCTGCATTTTTGGCATCATCGGTTGCATGAAATAATTGCTCTAAACTCGGTCTAGAGGATTCCTAGTCTATGTCCACAACTTACAACGATGGTCCAAATTCAAGCTCCAATAAAATATGTACCTATTAGAGATGCACCGGATATCCGGTTACTATCCGGTATCCGGCCTATCCGGCCATTATTTTACTATCCGGCCGGATACCGATAGTGAGCTACTATCCGGCCGGATACCGGATGGTAACATTGCTTGATTTTGGAGTAAACAAATTGGATTTAAGAATCAGACACGGTCATAATCGTACTTGTTTATTATTTTAACACTATTTAAACATTCCACTGACTTGCACGCGCACTCATTTCGAACCTAAAAATGTGTCCGCGCGAACGTTCACTAGGAAACAGGGCAAACCTGCAGAATGCGCACCTGAATAACCGAAATGTAGGTATAGTTTTGCCAACCGAATATTCGGCGGCCGGATACTGGATATTCGGCCGATGGTCAGGCCGAATATCCGGTATCCGGCCAAACAACTATCCGTTTCATCTCTAGTACCTATAAGTATGTTGAGATGTTGAGTATATAATATAGAAAGAGCATTAGTGTATATAACCTCCAAATAAATGTAACGAGTACCAATCATAAAGGCTCGTTAAGAATCAACTTTACAAACCGAACCATCGTTGTACGTAAGGACCATGTTACCTGATTTTACGGTAGAACTAAGTGTGATATCACGTATGACCTCAGTATGTATGTACTCGTATTCGACCGATACATGAATCAGCCCCCTGCGCCGCCTCATGCTGTAATTATTGTTTTTGTCTCTTTTTGCTATTTAGTATTAACGGGAGTTACCGTTAAATACACGTTGCAAACAAAAACTAAACGTTGCAAAAAGAAAAAGTGAACATTCAAGAACATTCCGCCCACCAAAATAAATCATATACGATTTTTATTGCAATAAAATCCCTGTTAAGATAATCACTCTTAAGCGCAGCACATACCTGATACGCCAGTAATTATATTCCACTCGCGTGATTGAACGTCGAGCACCAATCACAGGTGTCTGTGACAGCGTCCTCGGAACAGTCGGAATTAGCACTAAGTGCGACACCGTGTTCCACACACGACATCGAAGGCTTACTATTTACTAATGGCTAAGAGACTAAGAGCAGAATGGTATATGCTCAATTGGCCAACAATCTATAATGAATTTGAATCATCAAATAAAACACGTTTGTTTTGATGAACAATGTTTTATCTGATGGTTCATCAAATAAAACAAATTAATATTTTTTTTTGTTGACGCACTTCGTGGCTTTAAAATACTTGAGACCCCTCTGCCCTCAGCTGTTATACCAGTTTTCTTGATTAGGGCTTTTCAACTTTGCACAACCCACAACTGGAACCATGTTGATTTAAAGCTATTGAACATTAACGCTTATTTACCAATAAAAATTAATGCGTGAACAGGAAAAAAATAGTGAACATTCCGCCCACCAAAATACAGGTGCAGCAAAAAAAACTTTCAGCGATAATAAAAATACAAGTAAGAAACTACGTAATAACATTATTTCTATCATTATAATGACATACTACGCATTTGAGTATGTCATCGATAAATGATTACTCATACCCAAATTGGTCCCAAAAATTGTTTCGACCTTCCATGATACTACTTTATATTGAAATTAGGAACAATTAAGTTATACTGGAATATGATTGACCTTGTCTCGTTTAAGTTTCACACGTGTATCGATTTATACTAGAGTTTATTATAAAGCTTATAATAAGAATATTAATACCTTCATCCTTATAGTTCATAAATGATGCCCCCGGTAATAATTGTGTCGGATATTATAAATTTGCGTTGAAACTCGTTGTAAATAATATTTAATTACTCGAAGTATTTGTAATAAAACTAATAAACACACATTAAGCTCACAAGTACCGCTTCAAGTTTACTTATTCAATAGGAAATCTGAAAATTAAATTCTAACAACTTGGAAAAGTTATTAATACTAAAATTAAGTCAATACACGTTTCTAAAAAAGTTTGAACAATCATAATTTAAATACCAGATTTTAACTTTCTTTTCTGAATAATTTATTATCTTTAGTTATTTAATACCTACCTAATTATACGTTGAAAATCTAAAAACGAGCAATAAAATAAGATCATTGAAATACACATTCTACAAATTATTTTTGTCCCAACGGCTACATTTTTTAATGATGATGTTAATAAATACAAAAGTCACAAAGTCAGATATATTACTATACTTAAAACC
This sequence comes from Cydia fagiglandana, assembly GCF_963556715.1. Taxonomy (NCBI): domain Eukaryota; kingdom Metazoa; phylum Arthropoda; class Insecta; order Lepidoptera; family Tortricidae; genus Cydia; species Cydia fagiglandana. The sequence continues at coordinate 172,105 of NC_085943.1, read as the reverse complement.
ATAATTATGAATGATTACTTATTTCATTTAATAATATTGGGACTCAGGTGTGCGAAACGGGGCAAATAATAAATTCGACTTTTGACTTTTAGGTGTCCTCCAAGTTGGTGAGTGTGGGTCCTGAATTCAAACACTTGGTAATAGGACCGAACAGTCCCAAGCGTCTGGGACTGGTTGTCAACAAAGTTTAAGGTTTACGGTATGACTATGAACTTTAGTTTTGCGACTCAATTATTATATTAATATCTAATATGACTTACATCAAATTGACGAACAGATTTTTATCAACAACAATTAGATTTATAATTTACAGGTCAATTGGAACGTACACGTGTTATCAAATAATAATTAAACATGTAGCTTTGTGTACATATAAAATAAATATAAATAAATATTGGACATTCTTACACAAATTGACCGGTAACGAAGTCCCACGGTAACGGTAGGTATAATATATTCCCATTATTTTCTTGTTTACATTCTTACATTTCCATGAAAACTGATCGGTATGAGATTACAAGGCACGTGCAACTTGTAGGTTTTTACATATTTACTTACAAAGCTACATATTTACTTACATAGCTACATGTTTACACAGTCTTCTTAACATGGTAACCCAGCATAGATCTCCGGACTTAAAACTTCTTAGAAGTAAACATGAAAGCTTAAATTCCTGCGCCTGACATTAAGTTAAGTGATCAAAGCGATTTACCTCACGGTGTAAAATGCCGGCGGCCGATGACTGCGAGGTGGCAGGGTTATTAATAAGAGCATTTACCCGCGAGGGCACGAAATGTTATTTTTACAACGGGCTTTACGAGTGATTTTGAGAAATGCATAGCAGCAAGCGTCGAGAAATTTGTAAAAAGTTAAGTATTTGTATATAGGATTGTTCATAATATTATTAGTGGGTATGGTAATCTTTTTTTCTTCCATTCTTAAATTGGAAGACATTTAATCTTTTTAACACGTATTATTGTATAAAAAAATTAATATGCATAATGCAGAGGAATCATACACATTTTAGCGTGGGTATGCTTATTTCTTTTGCATTTCTTTTATAGACATTTCAAATGTACGTAAGTGAGTCAAAAGCTGATTTGAAAACATTCACATTTAAAATATTTACATTACATTTTTTCACTTAAGACTATAATAAGAAAAACGGGATAATTTTGTAAGCCGGTCGTACTTATGATGTTTTGTCCACAAAAGTGACCTTTTTTGAAATGTGTTTGTCCAGAGGGATACAAATTACAATGAAATAATATCAAAACAGTATGAAAATATTTAATGACCCAATCACTTGGGAGGTACTTGTAAGCCAGCCTTATTACCACTAAAGTGTAACTATTTGACTGCTATGTTGACCAACAAAGCAAACACTCCACCCGCCATAATTAGCGTTTTATTTATTATTTACACACGATCTTATCTTTCTTTTTTTCAAGTCCGGCCCCGAGCGGCGTCGCGTGCCGCCATGTCGGAAGCGTTCCGTCCGGCTTCTTCCGTCCCGCCTCCCCCCTCAAATTCTTCCTCACACCCCCCGGAAACGTTTCCGTCTCCAACGATTGGGATGCCTCAAATGCCTGTAGAAGCTTGAATTTTTTACACTTTGATATTTTTTTCCTGATGGAAATTTTATTGTCGTTGACGAAATACTTCATGAATTGTTACCGGTGGTGTAAATACATTGAATACTTCTAACTTTTGCAAGATTATATATTGTATTAATGATTTTATATTGTATAGGCGACAAAATTATATTAAACTGGAGGCCGATTCAGATTTAACAACTTGTTACGGATTCGATCTTATTTTCATGCGACCTTGAAAATTTATCAAGCTAACATCAATGGGCGGCAAACCATAACATATTGTTAATGGGTGAATAACATAAATTAGTATCTTGTGCATTTATCTCATGATGAGGATTGTTAAGCAAAAATAGGTAAAAATACTAAAAAAAAATAACATTGGAGGAAATACAGACAAAAATACTGCCATTCATCACATGAACCCTTCTTAAAACATAGTGATACGTGTGTAGTTAAAAGGCTCACACTTCATACGTTCAAGTCCTAGATTTACTCGACAGTCCACACCACACCCCACAGTCACACAAAATGTTACGCAAACTAGTTCAACCCATGTCATTGTGATAAATCAACTCAACCTTCCCTAACTATTGTTCTCCTAGCATTGGGCTTACACGTGTCAGAGAAGTGTGTTAAATAGACGACTGCATTAATAATGAGTAGTCTTTGCTCTGAATTATAGATGGCGCTGGGTGCGAACGACTCAATGGACTTACGGTTTTGGGTGCAAACGACCCGGGTGCAGAGATAAATAATTATTATAGGACAATTTTGCACAGATCGACCTACGAGACGACGAGAAATGTAATATTTTATGTATACTTAATATAACATTTACTTTTATACGCGATTCGATTCCAGGAGGAGACTGCTTCATAGGCGTAGAGATTAACAGTTTGCAACTCAATTGAAATTAAAATTAATTGGTTTTGATCTTATTTTGATACGACATTGAAAATCGCTTATACAGATTGGTGCATGCGAAATTAAGTTAAGTCGTGCATTAAATACGAATCACCAAGATGAGTGTCAAGGTATCAAAGCAAGTTTAGAACCATAACAAACTGTTAGATTGGAATCGTGTCCCTGTTCAGAAACATTCTAAAGAAAATAGTTTCTTTGAAAATAGTTGCTCATTGTTATTACCAAACTTCATAAAAACTTTAAAAACCACAAACTAGACCTTCATTGTACAAATCACAGAAGTTCTTACTATTTTATCAAGAATGCGCGCTCAAGTAATTATTAAACAGGGTAAGCGCCCGGAGCTCTTAACTGTTAATAATTGAAAGCAATCGATAATAGACAAGTCTAGACACCAGCATTGCTAGTGCTGAGTAGTTTATAGCATAAAAGAGGCAAATTGCTGTTTTATTACAAGAATCAAAGAATGCTCTTTATTCGCAGCTGCACTTTGATTGCCAATCAAAACTTTGATTGACGATTTCATGGAAAATACTGATTAAGAATTTCTCTTTGTGTTTCCAGTTCTATTTCTAGTTTGATGTTTATTTGAAGAGTTCATTAATCGCGAATGTTTAATAACAGATTATCTTCACGCTAAATTGAATCTAAATCTAACAAAAACATGCGACACCAAAATGAAAATAGATCCAGCTACCTTTTACTAAGATAGTCATCGTGCAACATCTATATCAACTTGAGTTAAATGATAGTCCTGTAGAATACTCCAACGGTATTAACAATGTTTGTTGTGGCTAGAGTAAGCCTGCAGTCGACAATAAGATTACGCTTTGTCCTGTCATAGCCAAGCTCTCATTCGTCTTCAGACCTTTTGCACTAAATCCTAGACGAGACCATGATTAATTTCCTATGTTTGCTAAAGCTGAGCATTTCCGTAGCTGGTTATTTCGAAATAACTCAATAACAATTTCCTTCTGGCAACCGTTTCTTTAAAAACAGTTTCACATAATTTTGCACTTTTCATAAAAGGGTCCGTATAAATGGCAACAAACGCTACTATCACGAACATTTAATTAGAATTAATCTAGAACTTATCGTAATATAACTAACGTAAATTTATAAACTAAGATACTTCTGATAAAAGCTAAACGCCAAAAACGTCACAATATTTTTTTGTGGTTTTATTATTCGCACAGTTATACACCGAAAGTAACGCAAGTCAAAATGTATTTATGACATTTTCCCGATTCAATAGTTATAGTCAAAACAACAATGAAGGAAAAATAAACATAATTGGCTTTTAGTTCATTCTAAAAACACAAAACCGCAAAACCGTTTTCCGAAACGGTATCTCGACAAAACGTGTGACGTTTCGTTTAACAGCTCTCGTGTCCACGACAATTAGTTAAGAGTAGGTACACGTGTCGAGTTCACCCGAGCACTCATGACGTTATTATGTCGCTCATGAAACGCTATTTGTTCAACATTTGCCCGCAACATTTGTCTCTTAGCTAATAACTGAAATTGATATATTGATTGATAACTTTTTCAAAACAGAGCCTTTTTCAACCCATTTTATGTCTTTATTCCATAAATTAATTCTATAATGCGCAAAATATCTCTATATCATAAATATCATATTGCGCGAGATATCTCTATACCATAATAATCATGTGAACATTAACAGAGTTTACAATGTTTACCTAGCTTGGAATCGCAATGGACTTATAATTCAGTTTTCATGAAATTAAAAGTAAATAGGTTTTTAATTAGTTTTATAAACTACACAAATACACACATGCCAAATGAATATTTGTTATGTATGAATTAACCTAATAGATTCAATTGACTACTAATTATTAGGTACTAATTTGCGTATGTCGTCAACAATGATTCCTCGTCTCGAACTCACCGGAGCTGTCTGAGCCACCCGAGCGGACGTAATGTATGGAAATACGCCATCGACGTATGCTTCGGCGACTGTTCATGTTTATTGGCACTTGAGTGATGGCTCATTTACCGATTCTCATTACATTGTTACCAATTGGAGAAATGTGTTTCAAACGTCAAAATTCAGTATGACGGGGCTAACTACTCTTTCTTTATACTTACTAGGTATTATAAATTCTCATTATCCTTACTAGGTATTGTAAATTCTAAATAACCCGTGGAGCGCCCCAGAATTACCGTAGTACCTATGGAACTCCTTTACTAGTTACCAGCACACGTGTGACAGTAGGGCGCTCCAGGGGATAAAGTAACTTTGTCAGTCTGTTACCTCTTCGCGCTTAAAAAACCGCTGCACGCTAACCCGATTTATATGAAATCTGGTATCTCCATACCAAATATCTCCATATTAGAGATGGTTTGAGATCCGAGGGAGGACAGAGAATAGGTACCTAGTTGAATTACCATCATTATTTCGAATGGAGGTCCAAGGGGGAGGCCTATGTTCAGCAGTGGACGTCTTATGGCTGATGGCAGATGATGATGATGATATGCTGGACAGGGCTTCTTGTCTTGGTTATATTCTTTGTCTGCTTCTGAATCTATCTTCAGCCTTCTGCAGAGTTCATCCATCTTCAAAGCTTTAATAGGTATGTTTGTAAAGCAGACGTGCTATGCTTACTTCGTGACTTGAAATCTTATGAATTTCAAATTGTAAACATTTTACTTACCTATTTTAAGACGATAGCGGATAACCGTTTCTACATACATACCTACAAATATAGTCCCCATTTTCTCCCTGGATATTGACGAGATGGAAAATATTTAATACGATTGATTGAATATTAACCATAGCTAATAGGTCCCTTCGTTTGATTTTTTAATATTTTTTGATTATTATAAGAATTCGGAGCGAACAACAATTTCCATACTAATTTTAGCTAGAAGATTTTAAAATTATTTATGGCTAATATTCAAAATACATTGTATAAAAATATTTTCCATAAAGTCAATTTCCAGGGAGAAAAATGAATAGGTACTAAGTTTTTATGGAGTAGCTATCACTTGACTTCGTCAGCTTTCCTCTTAAGGCTGCAATATAATTAAACACGTCATAGTTACTTAAAGCGCCATCTAGCGTTAATCCAGGACAGGAAACTTATCTATTATTCAAGCATTCGGAGCTGACCGCTCATTATAAATGCAAAAGTCGTTGTTTTGAAGACTTGCCTCTCTTCAGCGTGTATTTAATGCAAAGTTGGCTTATTTAAAACCACTTGGCGACATTCTCATTAGGAAGCTTGTTGATTGCTTCGGAATCTTCAAACGAAGTTTGCTTCTCATTTATTTAAACAAACTCACGCAAAACAGTCGCGATTGAAAATTACTTACGGAATACCGTAAAACGGGGTGAGTAGGTTTCGCGGGGAGAGTTGGGTTATGAATGGGGAGAGAAGGTTTGAGAGGGGGGGGTGAGAAGGGATTTTAAGGCTACTGCTACAAAAATAATGTATTCCAATTTAAAATGGGCCTATAGTAATACGCATAATAAAAAAAAATCGATCCAACAATCTTCCAAAATCACCTTTGTATGAAAAACCCTCTCACCCCAAATACGAGGCACTACGGGGTGAGGTGGGTTTTCCTCTTTATCGTCAAAGTTATGAACTGGAACTACCCAAAATAAAATACAAACTAAAATACAAACGTCCGAACCACTTATTATATACACCACTCAGTTTTCACATATAAAAATAAAATTGTATCGAGGTTTGAAAAAGGCAAGTATAGGTTTCAATTTGATTAGTATCATTTATTAGAAGTAAGATGTTAACACTTTTTGATTTAAGTAATTATCATACTTACGTATATTTATTTACTGCATTTATTCATGAAAAAAAAATGAAAAATTTTGTAGAAATTTTGTTGAAAAATGAAGTATTTCCCAGGTTTTGTAAATAGCTTTACGTTTTGACCCAAAATCAATACCAAACCTCAACCACTAAACTAGAGCGATGACAATTAAAACTTCCCTCTAAATATTCGGCTGTCTTACTAAACTTAATAATTATAACTTAACAAACGTGCAAGTATGCGTTAGTGTAAGTTTATATAGGTCACTCACGTGCGTCGCTTATGTGATGGTTCAACTAAGCATCCGTTAGATGGATCATTCAAGAGAGGGCAACGCAAATTAGTTGTATTAAATTTTTACATGTTTTAATCGGGAGAACATGACAAAAGTAGTAAGTAGCAAATGTATGTACTCGCAATAAATATTAATCCATTTGCAAACACAGGCACCTATGTTAAGATCAGCTACCTTATATCTTAGGTTGTGTAGAATATCCAAACTTGCAATAGCTGTAAAATAATATAATTATAATTTGTTTTATAATGATTTTTTGTTTGTTTCAGGTACATAAGTCACATAGGCTCGTCATGTATCAGTATTTCAGTTGCATCTCGTTAAATGCACTTTCAGCGTGGTCTGCGACCTCAGTCTAAGATAAAAAGTTTAAGTAAGATAGAGTGTAAGTTTGATTAAACTTTATGAAGACGTTATTCCGTCCCCAAACACAGGAAACAACCATTAGGTAGATCTACGTTTATATAATTTAACATCGTTTTAAACTAACGTTTTATAAGCGCGTTTTTAAAAGCACGTGTAGATACGTGTAAGCATGCCTTTTTCCAAATGTAGGGAAATATGGCAGACGTCTAAACGCTTAACCCAAAACGACTAAATGTAATTTAAAAATACTCAAAATAACTCGTTTTCAAGGGGAAAAAAACTATGTATTTTTATTTTATATATAGGTACGTAGTAAGATGCGCGGTAGCATTGTTGACACCAGAAGAGCGCTTAAACAACTTACATTTTAAAAGCAACACTAAACGTTTTGTTTTTACAACAACTTTTACTAACTGACAGTTAAGTGCAGACGATGCATACAACAATGCGGTGTCTGCTGGAGGAAGTCTATGTTGGTTGACCTAGTTATGAGCGTCGCTTACAATGCTGTTATGTGCCATTATTAGTTTGTTGTTTGTCGCCTCAGAATATTCTACTCGTATTGTTTTGATGGGTAGTAATAAGCACGTGCCAAAGCCATATGCAAGCATATTCTCTTAATCTGTTTTATAGGGTTCTAAGCTGTTTTCTCTGGTGCGGTTACCTCAGTAGGCTTAAACCGCTGAACAGATTTAGATGCAATTTGTAAGAAGTTATTTTAAGTCCAGGGAAAGGACATAGGAAAGCTTTTAGGGACTTAATTCGCTGTAAGCTATCCGAGTATCTTAAATTTTTCTTAGAGCACACAATCATTTAATAATATGATAATTTCTGGGAGAAACATATAAACTCAAAAATGATCGTTTTCCCAGAGATAAGACCTAGCTAGATCAATTTATCGCCCTGAAACCCCCACATAGCATTTTTCATCGAAATCGTTCAGAGACGTTTCCGAGATCCCCGATATATAATATATATAGGTATATAAATAAACAAGAAAGGTAGGTAATATTATGTTGATGTAATATTAACATAAATGCTGACTTGAAAGTCCACATTTTAAACAGCACCTTTCATTCCAAGTGTCATTACATTTCCATACGAATGTTACTTGCATGTTATATACTCTGTGGTCGAGCAGAATCCGTGATCAGTAGGAAACTGTTTGAACTGGTAGCTATTAATGGCAATGGCTTCGATGCGGTTGCAGCGTTGGACTCTTGCAGGTCTATATTATAAGACGTAGACTCAGTTATTAACTGAAATAGATGTAATATTCTAAAGTAAAAGTGACCAGACAGCACACACACACACACACACACACACACACACACACACACATAACAGAGTGTGCACAGAGTGGACAGATTTCTTCGCAACTCGGTTCCAGCCTCGGTCATTGAAGGCCTGGGTCAGTATTTTCTTTAGAATATGACATCAATTATCAACTTATAATGTACCTATATATTTATAGTAGTGGTGTGACTTTAAAAACACAAATCAAAATATTTAATAAAATTATTTGATTTCCTAAGTTCTAATACCTACTATATGCACTGTCCACGGCCTAGAGGACCAAGTCCAACGAGATGGTGTGACCAAATATCCGCCCAGATGGACATCACACTAAGCAACGCTTTCCACAAAGCAACCGACAGGGAGAAGTGGAGAGCTGCCATAGGAAAAATTAGTAAGCGGAGTCACGATCCTCAGCAGTGAGGGACCGACTTAGAAGAAGAATATGCACTGTCCACATTTATTCGTGTAAACAGGCCGCGTAGCCAAGATGCCAATCGCTTACGCTCTGTAGCGATCGAAACGCAACTGTCACTGTCGTACTAATATGGAAGAGTGATAGAGAGACATAAAGCTTTTCGTTGTCTACCTTTCGCTTTCGCTGGTACCTTTATATTCCGACAGTCCTTACATTTCCTGCGATCGTTACTTCCCTGTTTTATCCTCTGCGGTCGAGCGGACTCTGTAATCAAGAGGAAACTATTTGATCTGGCAGGAATGGCGAATCGATGCGGCAGCGTTGGTAATAGCTAGAGGCTCTTGTAAGTCTACATATATTATAAGGTTCATGTGTGTTTAAAAGGCTTAAGAGGGGCTGAAAGAATTGTTGTTTTTATATTGAATTGTTATTCATACATTTGCATACAATATGTAAGCAGGCCCTAAACGCAAGTAGCAATGCTATGAATTCGTAATAATCACTTATCAAAGTGTAAACAGGCCCAAATGTAAAAGCCAGCCACACTTATCTGTATTGACCTGACGCTATATACTTAATCCATTAAATTTGTTTAATTCACGAATAATATTTGCGAAACAAACACAATATCATTTTACGCGTGTTATGTTTTCGCGTCTCATGCATTGTACTAACTTAGGTACCTTTGTACTTACTTTACTTGATACGTTCGAAAGGCTGTCGTAAACGCTACGCCATCGTTTTATTGTCAAAGACAAAGACAGAACACTTCCCCGTGTCAGCCGCAAGGCAGGTGTTTATCTTACATCTCGTTCTGCAATGCCGTCTCCCCAACGCCCTCGTACGTCTTATTTGAATATGACTCTCGTTTGTAATATCGGTTTATTATCTCTGTATAATTCTCAACACTTGGCAATAGTACACAGAGTGAATTCTTGGAAAAGGTAGTGCAATATACCGGGTGTGGCCTGTAACACGAGCAAAAACTTAAAACATAAATTGTACTCCTCAAACGGTGACACTTTTGTTCAACAACTTAAAAATTATGAAGTATTTAGACTCCCTATTTTTCATACAAAATAAATATTATTTTCAATGGACGCCATATCGCCACGCCATATCATTGTGATTGACGTTGCTTGTCACGCGTTAAACATAACAAAATTCGCAATACTTTGCATCTTAGAATAAACTTTAAAGTGTATTAAAAATCAAACCCCAAGTTATTTTTAAAAATTGTTGAACAAAATGTTGGTCAATATGAATAATACAGCCTTAAGTTAAATTTTTTGCTCATATTACAGGCCACACTCGGTATACCAATGTAAGTTGGATCCATTCGAAACTGAAATACTTAGACTATGTAAATATATTTATTAATAACAATAAAGTTACAGGGCATAAGCAGGAATATAAAATTAAAACTAACTACATTTAAAACAACTAAAACTTAAAAATTAAAAATTTGGTGCCCTCGGAGGGTGCCCAACACGCGGGCAGCGCTCCCGCGCTGGATTGCGATGGCAATTCTCTGCGCGAGAAGGGCAGCGCGGGGGTCGCCCGTTGCCTCCCTCAGCCGTTTGCCGAGCGCCTTGAGGAGCATCTGTGCGTCTCTGCTCTACGAAGGCACGAACCAAGCGTCTCGACGCCAAACGCGATGAATTCGTATTGAGCGCCGAGACAGGGGGCCGAATTTTGAATTTCGACCACTCGATTTCGTGTATTTCGTTAAATAATATCTCCACTACTAGGCATTTAAATTCTACTAATAGAATTGAAATTGAGTGGTCAATACCACGAGATTCCAAAATTCGATCGATCGTATTTCAAAAATTAGCATTTCGCCGTTTTCCACCGATTTTCGAGTGACAAAATCGAGCGATCGAAATTCAAAAATCGGACCCAGACCTGTATTTGCCTACCTTTTGATGCTCCCGAGTGTCCGCCGAAATTCTTAGATGTTTCAAGGCCTCCAGTACCCAGGGCTGGAATCGGACAAGCGTCCACTTTATTCGCGACATAATTATGGCTAGACCACTCGGCCACCGTCACGGCGGCGGGAAATGATACCAAAATGACATCATTTTTACATCAAATGTAAGCATCCACATCCACCGATGACCACGATCCTCAGTCATGAGCGACCACAGAGAGAGTAAGTTCCTCGTTCCTCCTGAACTCTTGCCAGTCGGTCGAGTGTCTTACTGTTACAAAACCTTATACCTACTGCTGCTCTTAACCGTGTGCCTAATACATCAGAGTCTTAAGAAATATGTTAGGCCGCGGCGTTGCGTTTTGAATAAATTGCCGGGACTCTTAGGGGGGAGGGGTAAGAGGGGAGGAGATCAATGACGCGTGACGATTGTGTACATGACGCTCTTGATATAAACGTTCTTACTATGCCGGAATACACAATGACCTTGATAAACTTTAACGCTTTATTTACACAAAATTTGAAACTTTAATCAAATATCAAGGCACAGCAGGCCGGCTCTGTACAAAATAAAATAATCCAAACACTGTAGGCGAAAGTGTACTCCCACACACAGTAGGTACTAGCTACTCATATTAAAACTATATTTTGATGAAATTTAGGTAATATAATGAATTATAAGACTTTTCTCTTTATAAATACGAATTAAACAACTTTATAAGGCTTCACGTGGGTCGATGTTCTTATTTATATTTATATTTGATTTGTTTTCGCTTCAAAATTGATAATATTACGATAAATTTCTCAGAAAGCCTACTTAGTACCGCCTACTAACACTTTTAGTACCTATTTTATATTGTTATCTATTCATCAAAGGATTGTTTAAGGAACATTTAACGATATTGCTTTGTTTGTTTAATTAAAATGTTATTTTCCATCGCCATTGAATCGCTAATTCAAATTCGCTCGTTTAACTCGCTATTTATATTCTTAATTAAAATCATACTTTATTAGAATCTTTCGCTAACTTGGGACTCTAAATTAGCACTGGAAGAAATAATAACAAAGGTTGCTCTCTTGTTGCACAAGTAACCATTAATAAATGATCGAGAACACAGACCAAAATAGAACAAGAAGCAGAAAAGAAAATATAAATCGTTCTCGAACCAACGTATCGCTTCCCAAGTAGATGTAGAAATATATTAAAGGAATATAGTGGGAAGTAAAAGTTGCACTACATCATACGGGCTATAAATTTCAAAGGAAGCGAAATATTTCCTTTTAGCTCTCGTTTCATCGTTACATGTGTGTGTGAGCGGTGACTACCTCTTGTAGACTACGCATTACGAAGGAAAGTACATAAATTGGAGAAAAGAAAATAAAAGAAGGGACCGGAGCAAAATGGATAGTATTATAGAGGAGGGCAAGACACACAAAGGGTTAAGGGTTATAGCGCCACAGGTGCGCCAATAATAAATATTAAGAACGATATAAGAAGAGTCGTGGCAACAAACAAACGGGCGATTCGGGATATGAATTAGACATTCACTAGATATGAAATAGTAACGATATATGACGTTCCACGGCAAAAGGTACCTTATGGCCGCAATAATATTGATGGAGCGGCGTTAATAATGGCGTAAGCGCTAACCGCCATAGGGTACCTTTGCCGTGGAACGTCACATATCGTTACTATTTCATATCTAGTGAATGTCTAATTCATTTCCCAAATCGCGCCAAAAGGCGCTTTTTATACCACCTACTTGGAAAATAGGTACTTCTCTACCAGCCGCGCCACTACAAACTGAGAACCAAACCGTAGAGTCAAACTGTCAAACATTACAATTTCTACGTTATCTCATTTTGACCTCACTCGTCGCTATGAACAAGGTGTATGCGAAATTGTGCGTGAGATGCAAGTAGCCCATAATTAAGACTATCGTCAAATTCGTGTCAAAACCAGTTCATAACCATAACACGTTGTTAAATCTGAATGAGGTTTCGTATTTGTTTCGGGTGTAGTGGCTGCGGCTCGGGTTAGATGCTTCAGCTATGTAGGAAGTGATCTGTAACGAGAGAAAAACAGAGGGCGCCATTTCAAAGAGTATTTATTTAGGTTCCTGTGAATAATGAACACAATATGCTCCTTTTGTGTGTGTGTGTAACGTGTTGTGTTAGTACTGTTCTTTTAAGTATGTTAGAATAATTAAAAGGCAAGTTGTTTTACCCGGCAGGCTATTTAGTCACTTGTTCAATTATGCTTTTCTACCGACTATACACAGGGCCTTTTTTAACCTTGAATGAAGAAGGTTAGGCCTTGAAGGTTTAGATACGCTTTCTTAAAAACTAAGTGACTGCATCAACTCACATGCAGCAGTGCATCTCGCTTGCACCAATATTGTTAGTTTACGCAGTCGCTAGCGAATATGACAGTAGTGTCAAGTTTCAAGTTTTTTATTGTATGTAAGAATCAGGTTACATTGCAGGGTACATTGTCAAACTCGTGGTAAGGATATAGCTCGGTTTTATAATTCCTTTATCCACCTTAACTCCACTAAGGTTAGTATTTACTCACACAAGTCGGAATGCTGCGGAATAATCCAGAACTCAGCGCTGCGGCCATTTAATAAAATTAGTTTAGTCCACGTTAAACTCAGGAGGTCTGAAAGCTTTCAACTATATTTCGATTATAAGCATAAATTTAATAATGTATAGGTACTAAGTGCAACTAACTAAAATAATTAGACTATATAAATCAGACACTTCTAAAACAAAATAAAGAATTTCGGAACAGCCGGCATAGTTATACATATATAGGGTACCTACAGCACAATAGTTAGCAATTTGGGTAGGTATAGTTTTCTAAGACTTTCATTAAAAAAAAAATTAAAAAATGTATTAATATGCTGATTAGAAATTAGTTAAAAAATAAACTGATATTTGCCAGTAACTTACATTATAAAAAAGTTTTGATTCTCAGGTACTGGGGTTCAAATCCAGGACCTCAATCTCCGCAGCCAAGGTTTACGGAAGTTTATCAATCAAAATACGCCTCCAGAAAATATTCATTTACTCTGAAAACATGCCTCAAGTTTGTTGTTTCAGGTCACTTGACCTCATCTTTAAGTAGGCCAATCTTCAAGAGTGTTTTTAACTTTGATACCTCTTGTAAATAAATATTTAATCTTATTACGTCAGCTCAAAGAGAGCATGCCGATTTGTTTTTAACTTTCATGGTACCTATTTTCTTTCTTTGCGGTTTTCCTCATAAAAAGACTTGATCTATCAAACTCTTGCTTGTTTAATTTAAGTCGGACATATTTAAAAACAGGATCGTTTGCGGTAGATACTTAAACAGCCAATTAAAAATACTATTTTATAATCGAATACCTAATGTAATATTCTTAATAGTAGAAAAAATATTTCAATACCTAAATAAATGAAAACAGTACCCAGTACAGTGCTTAAAAATTAAAATAATGTTCTGGAAATAAAATAACTAGGAACAAAACTTTTAAACAAAAATAAATTTATACCAGCAGTGTTTAAATATTAAAATTACTAAAAAGATCTTAAATAACCTTTTTGTTCGTTTTTAAAAACACGGCGTCGGATATTAATATTACTTATAATTTATAGCCATAATTCATTCCTCGGAAAACGGGACCCTCATTGAAAACACTTCATTTCCGAAATGCGCCTCCCGACACCTACATAACAGATACCATAATCTTTTCCTCGTCGTTTGATATGATATTAAGTCTCCCAATTCCTTTGCTACACTATATTTCGGATTGCGTGAAGACGTTTTTAATATTTTCCTGGTATTTTTCCCTCTTACATTTTTGGATATTATTTACAAAGATTATTTCACGGAAACTAATCTCACCAACATAATTATATTCTCACTCACAGGCGGGCAATGCTCTGTGAGCGATTGTAATAAATGAGATCAACAATTCAACATGTTAAGATTAAATACTCGACAAAACAAGCAGTGGGTATTTACTATTTAGTTACATCAGTTTCAACACACTTGCTCGTAACGTTGGAACTTATTGGCTCATAATCATAAATATTAAATAAACACGCGTGATTTTATCATTATGTTTTTTTTATGTTACGCTCTTGTGCGGTCATGTACGATGATCCGATCGAGTTAAACTGTAACTAATTGCTAATAATGTGTAATTATTCGGTCTAGTTGATTATTCCACAAGGCGCCAGGTGCAGCGTTGGCTGCGCGTTGGCTGGCGATGACCGCGGGCTTCAGGCTGTAATCCGAAATAATAAATAATTCATGATTTATTATAAATACTCACTCGAAATGGATGGACAACGTACATTTCTGAATTTGAAAATAGAAAATTACAGACAAAAAAGCCTGGTCATGCATTCTGTAAAGAGTCTGCCACAAGTTGATTCCCGTGGGTATAGTTTGTCAAAGGACTGTCTCATTTCAATCACGGACAGAGAGAATCATTATTCTTTGTCTTACACTAGTACTAGCACCAAAAAGAAAGGATGAGTACAGTTTTTCTGGTTCTTACTGACTGACAAATTGGTTTGACCAGCTATATTCGCGTATCTCCGCCTCAGTGGAAAGGCAGACTTATTACACATTTCAGTCAGCATACCGGCAGTATAAGCATAAAGTATACAACATTTAATTGAGTACTTTGATATAAACTTCTTGAATCGTCAAATATGAAATAAATTATACGGCACAGAATTCCTGTTTTTCTAAACTGAAACTGCCGGTATATAAACTTGATCCTTTTGTATTGACACGTCCTAAAACAACGGTGAAGGGTTGTGTGCTCGGCGCTCGGTCAACAGCGCCAAAGGAAGCGTCCTTTTAGTGACGCCTCTGTAGAACATAGCGACTGTTTGGAGTTCACCGCAAAAATTGGCGGGTAAGGAACCTTAAATTAAATTTTAAACTAAGGAAATACTGATTCTTCATGCCAATAAAGTGATATTACCTGCTTTTTTTCCTTTGTAACGGGTTTTGCCGTCATGTGACCGAAATCGGGAACTTAAGGGCCCGCTCATTACCAGTCCGCCGGACGATATCATCCTGTCAGTTAAAAGCAAAATTTGACAGCTCCGAACAACTGACAGACTGATATCGTCCGGCGAACTGGTAATCTGTGGGTCCCTTTAAACTTGACATTATAAATTCGTGCCAACGGACGGGCTAAAAGTCATTCAGGTACACGTATATATTATTTAAATACTTACACAATTGTCGGCCAGAAAGTACTTGGTATTTGTGAAAACCTGCCGTTTAAATCACGGGCTTAATTAAGCACAAAATGTATCAAAACGCTTATTTCTGTGAACTGTGAAAAAAGAAACGATCGCTTACAGATACAAAATGCATTAGGTATAGTTTGTCGATTCCTAGCAGGCCCCGATAATTTACTTAACAATCACACATTTTTTTAATAACCTTTAACCCCGCTTCAACCTATTCCTTACGTAAAACACACAAAATAACCAATCACCATTAAGTATACTGGTATTCCTTGTTTTTAATAACAGCATAAAACTCTACTTCAATACGATAATTGACTAACAACCGCTTTAATTCAAACCAAAAGTATTAACCAATCAAAAACGTCATAAATACATAAACGATTCCCACCACTTACGACCTTCTCGTCTTGAATCATACGCTCATTGTTCCTCGTACCACAAACTTCCAAGATGCAGTGAGGTATTTGCTAGCGTGTGTTTATTGCCTGCTCGCTATTAACTGCTCCGTACGGGGCGGAGCGCGGCACGCAATGTACACTGTACGCTCATTAGGATCATCCGTTTAGCGGGCACTCGAGTCGGTAATAATATGGCTCCCTGGGACTGTTACAGCAGTGCATACTTTATGGCAAAATGAGTGTTTAAGAAATTAATGTGCACTTTTCACAGGAAAGTTTGCTAGTCGTGTTGTTTACTTTACACACTGTTTTCTTTCATGCAAGTTGTTATTGTTTAACTTTATCTTATATTAATTTCAAAGCATTGATTGGTTAAAGTTTTCCACGCAGATTTATAAAGTCAATCCCTGAGGTCAGTCCGATCTGATAATTTATTACCTATGTTATGTAAAGCGTCAAAAGCTACAATCAAAATTAGTCATATAATGTAGATATTATCTATCAGGGATTTGTAATCTGGATCAAAAACTTTTCTCTTATAGACTAACAGATTCATGTGGTCATCATAAAATAAATCGAGTTTAAAGCCTCGTTTTCATACTTCGTACTTTATTATTCCTGTAAATTGTATGACGTTATTTTTAAAAAATGTATTATTTTTTGTAACATCCACAGAGAAGACATTTCTCGAACGTTTGTAACCCATCCTTATGATTGCTTAGACAAATAGAGCTGTGGTAGTTATAAATATAAAACTTTTACTCAAAAGACAGTCTAAAAATAAAAAAGTAGATACAAAATAATACCCAACTGAAGTGAATAAAATAATCAACTCAACGTCTAGACCGCAAGCTATAAAGAAAATAGTCTAGGTATTCGTGGGTACGGTAGGTACATAATATATTATTTCGTCTGAGAAATGAACTTACCATCTAGGTTTCCTCAAGGGTCTACATGTCTACAATTAAGGTTGCCTTAAGAAACGGGTACACAATTTAACATATTCTGCCAAGGTTTTTGTTGTGATACGTCGTTCGTGGCCGATCCCAAATAGATTATTTACAAGGAGGCAAAGTTTTTGCAACCGACCAATATTTGATTTTGATATCCGAGTAAGCGAAATAAAAATTTAATACACAATTTCAAACGGGAAAAAGTTGTGAGGGTTTTAAAGCGCAACTGTTAAACACACTGCTACCGAGTAATACATACATTTTCACCACCCCAACGCCAGGAAAATACATTAAAAATCTTATAAACGCTATCAAATAGTTATTATTTAAAATTATCTTTAAAAAAATTAATATTTCCAATAATTACTTTGCCACTCTTGTTGATAAATGCAATTTTCTCATTAGTTTTTGATGAATAAAGAGAGCCTTTACGAGCTGGTAAAATTAATATTTATCGCAATATTTACGTAAGCATCTGAATATACCGCTAACATACTCGCTGCCAAAGCACAAGATATATCGTATAGTTCCAAACATGTTGTGCCGCGATACGTAGACGGGCTACGAGATAGCGTAGCAAGTTCGTAGCGCTACGCCGCTACGATAACACTCGCGTAAAGTTTGAGATAGTGAGTTGGTAGTGTATTGTAGAGAAACGCAAGTTCGGTTAAACATGTACATTAAGAACGGAGTGAACTTACAAACTTATTAACTTTGTTTTAATAAACTTCTCACTTATGTAAGTAGGTATATTGTTTCTCGAGAAGTATGAGTAGGTACTTCGGGTAAAGGTATGTTATTAAATTCTACATTGCATAAATCTGTAGACCGATTTTTATTTTGTTTCTTTTTTGTCTTATTTTGATACATAATTTGAAGGGCTCCAGGGCGAAATGCCGATTTGGGACAAAAAAATGTATGTATTTTTCCGATGAGATTACGAAAATTCCATACATCTGCGTAAGTCAGAGGAAGATTTTTTAGAACATACGAAGATAGAAATTATGCTTAAAGTTTGTACAAATAGGGAACTCTATCTATCCACCAAATTTTTTCGAAATTTGACGACAGGAAAAAACCTACAACAAAATAAAAATCATTATCATTCATTTCAATTATAGTCAGCGATTATTACCCACAAATATACAACACTTAACGATTTTCTAACTTGACTATCGCTAGGTATAACCGGCGATAGCGTTAGAAAGGTTATTGACTGAATTAGTTAGCTTATAACGTCCCGTTAGCAACGAAATATTGCTTCCATCACGAACCACTAACGTAATTAAATACAAGCACGATTAACAGTTGCCAGATTTAAGTGGCAGAGGGCGCTGGGCGGGGCAGGTTATCCGTGATTCTGATTACTGGGACAGCAATGCTTAGAAATCAAGGAAAAGTGGAAAAACTATGGCGCATGTGAAGGATATCGTAGAAATATTCGCTGTTAACAGGTAAGTCTCGGTAGCTCAGTTGGTATAGCAATGGACTCGTATCCAGGAGTTACGAGTTCGAGTCTCGCCCTTTGCAGTGAGTTTTTTAACTTCTCCAATATTTCTAAGCACTTTGATATCATTTACTGACGATCCTGCTTACTATAAATATATTTTCTGGGACAGCATTCGACAGTGCGAGTGTCAGGCTACTTGAAGAAATAGGAAAATGGCGTCCGAGTGTGGAATTAAAGGCCTAGTGAAGCGAGGCCATTTAATGAAGACAAGGCCGGTAATCTCTATCATGGCTATTTCCTTACCTGGCGGTGGTATGTTTTATGATTACTTTAAAAAATGCGTGAATACAACCTGAAAAGTGACGCTTGCTTAAGATTATGCTGGCTCGGCCAACAATGTTGTACATAAATCCATTGCCGGCGCGCCTCACGTATGTTTCGCAACCTATTATTCTGAACGTAACCACAATATTTTCATTGTGAAAGTTGTTCAGTATATCCTAAATAATCAACCCCAAATTCCTAAGGGTTAAATAAACATTCCATTTCAATAAAACATTCGATTGTCCCCGACTGACAAACCCAGGAACGTGTCGGAATATATATTTAGGTTTAATATGTACGCCGGATTTTTCTTTAAGCCGATATCTCTGAGAATATTTATATGGCATCCTTCGGGATCCTTTCCACGTGATGTGTAGATCATTCCTAATAACGTGTTCCGTTTTTTGAGGATCCGGAAAAGGCGGAAAGCTTCTTAATTTTATGTGTATCGGATTACTACTGAAGATGTTTACGCCATGTTTTTAATATGCCCGTGATTTAGCGAAGTTGGTAAATAAAATCTCTTTCTCAGTTTTCCTCTTATTACTTCTGTATTATCTTTTAACACCCATTTGACTTCCATCATTCTTTTTCTGCATTTTTACATTGTTTAACGACAGATATCTTGTTCATCTTTAGGCCTTGATATATTTTTTTCATTTGTACATACCTATATTTTAGGTTTTCAGTTATTTTAACTTTTGACATGACTAAACTGCACTATAGATCATTATTAAAAATATATTCCAATGACAGTCTATTTCTATATTTCATTATTTAGGCAATCATCAGATGAGTTCATTGACATTCATGTAAACTGTAACTTATTTTAAAATTCTTTGACACAAAAAGCAATCTAAATGTCATCTGATAAACACATCGCTGAGCATAAAAAGATTCCCTTTGAAGTAATTTCAAAAGACATTGTGTAAAAGAAAATCGACCATTGACGTAATGTAGTAATTAGTAATTTAACTATATACTGACGATATGTATTCCACAGCAGCAAATTGAGTTACAGGCCTTTTCGAACGTGCACTGACATCAGAATGATATTTGAATCATGTCATTTACTTAGTTATCTCGCGTCTCAACCACATATGTACGGACATTTGAACAAGTACGAGTGAAATGCACGATAACTAAATAACATGATTCAAACATATTTTAATTAGTGTGCGTTCGAATTGGCCGGTTAATTGACAGCAAATTGAGAAAATGGTTGAATCGACCCTTGTGCGTCGCCCTTTCTAATGCAAGGTCGACGACAACGCCCTCTGCGGACAACTCTGCTCTTATCTATACTCTGTACTTTTAGGTATTTAAAAAAACGTAAACAAACCATTAAAAGGGTAATTTATTGGGCAGGTTTTGGTTCCTGTTAAATTTTCAATTTTAAAAAATAACAGGTTACAGATTCGTTCCATCCTATTTCAGCAACCTGTAGTTACGCTGGATTTTATGATATATATACACATATATAAATTTACCCAATTATTTATATCACATTAAATGATTAATAATTTTTTATAGTAAATTGCCTCATAAAAAACACCCAATTTTGCAGATGTGCAAAACGCAAGGTTATAGTTATGAGGATAAAATACGACTAGATTACAGAGTACCGTTTTTAGTGTAGCAACACGTACCTTGTGTCACTTTTTAACTTGGTCGGTTTGACAGCGGCCATTGCTTGACGCTTGTTGCATTGTGTTTTATAGTCGGATGCCCTTGCGATATTTGTGGTGTTTTTGAGCTGTTATTCGTTGTAAATTTTGTGGTTTTCTGTTAAGTTTTTGTTGAACTTGTTTGTTTTGTTACGGAGTTGTGTGTTTTGCGTGAACATGGATGATAACAAACCGGGAAGTAGCCGGCCTAGTTCCCTGCTTACATTTCCTTCTCCGAAGAAAAAGAGGCCTAAAACGGGACAGCTTTCGTCATCGGAGAAGACCGTACTTGTTAACGTTTATAAATACGTGGAAGAAACGTGGCCCAAGGATAAATACCCATATAAAACCGAAATCGTTCAGAAAACGGCAGAAATTGTTGGTGTCTCGACTCCTACTGTATACTCTGTTTTGAAAGAATACAAGACCCACGGTCGTGTTCAGTCTCCACCGCCACCTGCGACGAAACCAAGTTTAGTAAATGCACTGGATGAGATTGAACTGGGTGGCATTCGAAGAAAAGTGCACCAATTTTATTTTGCCAATGAAATACCAAGTATAGACAAAATGCTTGATGCAGTAAACAGTGATGAGAGTCTGCCAAACTTCTCGAGAACCTCATTTTTTAAAGTTTTAAAAAAACTGGGGTTCAAGTACTCTAAAAGAAACCGAAAAAGTATGTTGATTGATAGAAGTGATATAGCCTTATGGCGTATTAACTATCTAAACAAAATAGAAGAAGAACGAAAGGCAGGGAAAAAGATTTATTACCTGGATGAGACCTGGGTTAACGAAGGTAATTAAATTGTTTTACTTTTCTTTTTAATTTTCTTGTTTGTAATCATTTAAATAGAACTTGAGAGATGATAAATAAACTAATGCTGTAATGTATTCTTTACGTTATGTAGTATGGTAAAAATAGTATCCCGTTCAAAGATACACCTAATTCCTTAATTTGACATGTCCGCCTTCAACTAAGCACTCGCTTATAGACCTTCTTTATTTTGTGTGTCTCAGCTTTAATCCTACCAAATATTTATAAAGATTAGAAAAGCTATACTCAAGTTATCGTCTTACGTTTGATTTATGTTGTAATAATAGTGCAATAATTATTATTTTGGTTTACAGGGCACACGAAAGAAAAAGTTTGGCAAGACACAACAATCAAGAGTACCAAAGAAGCTCATCGCCAAGGGCTTTCTACAGGACTCAAAAATCCATCCGGCAAAGGAAAACGCCTCATATTAGGCCACATAGGTATGTCATATTTGTGTTCAATAATATGAATCATCCATACTAATATTATAAATGCAAAAGTCTGTCTGTCTGTTTTCTCTTCAGACAGACAAAACGCTGGCAGAAGGCAGTTTATTTATAAGTGATACCTTCTGCCAGTCACTTTGTCTGTGTAAGATTATGATGATATGTCCTTTCCCGAGAGAAACTCCATCAAGTGTCAAGAGGTTCATAATATTAGTATGGTTAATAAGTCATACACAAATTAATCTATATAATATAATATAATATATAATCTATATAATTAAGGGAGTGCATAGACTCATATAGTATAGGGTCGGCAACACGAGTGTGATATCTGTGCAGTAACAGGCATTCATAGGCTCCGGTGCCTGCTTACCATATTTGTTATTAGCATGCATTAACATGTTTCTATATTTTTGTAGGATCTTCAACCGGCTTCTTGAAGGAGGGCGAGCTGATCTTTTTAGCGGGCACAGATGGTGGAGACTACCATAAAGAAATGAATGGAGCAAACTTTGAAAAATGGTTTGACGTTATTTTAAATAACGTTGAGCCAAATTCAGTAATTGTGATGGACAATGCACCATACCATTCACGCAAGCTCGAAAAAACTCCTATTTTAAAAACAAAAAAAGCTGAAATCCAGGAATGGTTACGGTCCAAAAATATTGCTTTTGGACCTAAGGAATATAAGGAGCAACTCTTGAAGAGAGTGCGAAAAGTAAAAAAAAAATACGAAAAATATGTTGTGGATGAAAAAGCAAAAGAAAGGGGCATTACTGTCATAAGGCTCCCGCCCTACCACTGCGAGCTCAACCCTATTGAGCTCATTTGGGCACAGGTAAAAGGGGAGATTGCCGCAAAAAACAAAACGTTCAAATTGAAAGAGCTAAGAGATTTACTACCCGAGGCACTCGGAAATGTCACTGCTGCTAATTGGAAAAGCTGTGAAGATCATACCATAAAAGAAGAAGAAACAATGAGAGGGTTAGACAACCATATCGACAACTTGACTGACAGATTTATAATAAATGTGGGGGGGGATTGGGATTGGGATCATCATCATCATCAAGTGATTCCGAATAAAATATTAAATTTCCTAATTGTACTGTATTGTACTAATAAATAAAAATAATATTAAATTATTGTGTCTTTTTATTTTATTTATACACTGGTCTCAGTTTTATTTATACAGTGGTCCTATTCAATATGCGTCACACTGCTGAGCACAGACAAAGGCCTCTGGCCTCCTCCCATGCAGTAGAGGGCTTGGGCTATAGTCTTCACACTGGCACTATGCTTGTATTGTAGTATGTAGCTGGAGACATCACATACACCTTTGAATTTGTTTGTGAATGTATGCAGGTTTCTTCACGGTGTTTTCTTTCATCAAAGTCAAAGACCGACTGATAAACTCAGTGGTACGGTCGGGGTTCGAATCTTCCGGATTGAAAGACATCTTACCACAGTTACCACCAGGCTACCAGTGCTTATGGGTAAGATGTCTTTCAATAGTACATTAATTACTTTAAATAATATACGTAATTATAATATTTAAGGTTATTAACATAGGTAATAATTATATCACTCGAAAAAGGTTCTAAACCCCTGAATCTGTCATTTTTGACAGCTGCTGTTTGTTTACGTTTTTTTAAATACCTAAAAGTACAGAGTATAGTTAACGTTTTATTCACGTATTTGTAGTCACGCTCGGATATAGGTTTTGGACTTTTTCAATTTGGGCAAACGATCATGACCACACATCGGATTATTGTAGGCAAAATTAGATGACGGGTAGGGTAGTACCTATATCGATAAACTTAATTATCGATACATTTTTAATTGTACTACCGATACATATATTAAAAGTTAATGATATATTATGCAAATATACTTACCTATGGTATTAAATTTAAGTAAAGTGAATATTTTGTGCGGTTTTAATAGTTCAAAACTTGTGTACCCCGCGTTGGGACACGGAAGGTGAATGATGTTTAAAACACATTTACAATTAATTTTCTTTTGTGTAATAAATATTGATTGAATCTGTTTTCATTCAATCCTTATGGATTCTCAGAAACAGATTCACATCTGTCTAAGTCTGAGTAAAATTATATTGATATAATTAATAAAATAATATATAGGTATAATTTTCAATAGGTACCGAAGTGATCCCATAAGTGTTCCGTGAACAAAATTTTGTACGGAACATTAAAAATTATATATACGAGTAGTTAAGAAAAGGCCCATTATAAAAATGCTTCATTTATGAGAAAAAAACAATTTTGTAAATGTAAACCTAAATGGGGTATTTACGCATAAAGGAAGTCCTAATGACTAACTAGGGGAATAGGTTTTCATATATTACCTAGAATACCTAGTGCCATTATATGTATGTACCTAGTAGTACGTAGGGGGATGAGAACGGGCGTTTCTTTCGGGCACATGTTTCATTACTCGTCGTAAACCGGGCCGTAAACCGTAATTACTATACACTTGATGAAACGGCCTTTTTACTACTATAATCTAATTTAGTAATTAATGCTCCTTTTCATTTGTTAGTCCGCTCGTACGTCACTGGGGAGTCGTAATTACTTGTAGACTAAAAATATAGACGATTGTGTTGAGGATTTATTTTATACAATTTTGGCTAACTACTTGGTTGGTTAAAATTTAGATCCGAATCCTGGTAAGAGCACTTGTTTGTGTGTTTATCATGAATAGGTATATAATTATATTATATCGTCGTCTAGTACTTACGCACATCGCGCACCATAATCCTTACTGTGTTTACTGTGAGGTCGAGTTATGTAAATAATATTTATTAGTATTTTTAGTATCTTAGGATCAATTTCCAAATGCCACTCGAGGTGAGCGTCATTTGATAGTGCCAGGGCCTAGCGTGCCAACCGGGCATTTTTGATACGAATAGGTAGCGTTTGGAACAAGAATAACCGTACACTAAGCTACTTTATTGGAGCGTTTTTACTCTAACATTATCAAACTTTGTACACTCCAAGCCGATTAATACATCACGTTACGTTTGTTACGGTTTTCATCTAAGTATATAATTATGATATGACCTTGAAGATCGTTAACAATAATCGATGTATGCGAAATGAAGTAAAACTCGGGCGATGATCAAGGTCTTATCAAAACCTGTTCAAGATCATAACAAAGTGTAAAAGTAGTATCGAGCTCTTTGTACCTACGATGCAAGCCGTTTAATATAACATGAAAGAAATATAAAAAGCGGGAGAGAATACAATAAAACCGTTTTGACGAAGGAAAAAAGGACAATCATGTCGTTCCTAAATGCGCGTATAATTTATATTTGGAAGTTGAACGCTTTTATAATAAAAGCTTAATGTTAGGTACCTACCTACATACAGTTAGCTGGCCAATTGTGAACGTTATCTTTATACCTAATGTAAAATGTGCTGGTTACCTTAGATTTGCATTTCTCTATATTATAGGAAATGAAAATAAGATTGAGAATTGTATCTAATCCGTGGTTGATGACCACTGTGCAAAACACCAGTGCTTTAATAATTAAAGATCGACTCAAGTGCTATCGATATCGATAGCGAACAATATTTGCACACCTCTTTGATTTACGGGCCAATTCTAGTTTAAGTTATTAGATCTGATTCCGATACGATACTGATCTGTCAGTGTCAAAAGTGACGTTTTTGGTTAAAGAAATGTCACTAACAGATCAATATCGTGTCTGATTCCGATTTAATAAATAAAACTTGAATTGGCCCGTTATTCTTATTTGAACTGTAAATATCTTACATATTAGAGCATTGCCTCTAGTCAAGTTGAGAATGATTACAATTACTTCCAATTTAGTTCACATTATTGTGTGTTCGTGTTTTTATTTCTATGTACAATAAAGTAAATACATACATACATACATACATACATATTATTGTAAAAGCAATTATAATATATTTAAAAACTATGTAACGATTCTGTCTTACGTCATAATTTTATCGACACCGACCTATAGTAAGTTTCACCTTGTCCTCAAATTCAAACAAAGTGCACCCGTCATACCGGGTTATTCTAATCAGCCATTATTATACTAACCTAACCTAACCTTACCTACCTCTAACATATAAGTATATTAACCAATGTATCGGATCACGTACCTTGGCGATTACGCCATATCGCCCGCTATCTCCAAACAGCTTTGGGCCCATGATATCGGTGATCATTATCGACATTTTGCTTCGATACGCTTTTTAATCGGCTTTTTTAGATTACTTTCGCTAAATGACAGTTTTTAATCGAATACGCTTCAATCTTCGTTTTATACACGGATAATCGGATATCTACATATATATCTAAATAAAAGGCTTATCTGTATATCTATCTATTTACCTAAATATATGAATTATGTAATGGTAATGCTGAATTCGTTTACACATTAGGTATGTTAGGTATTACAATTATAACATGGCTTACGGTCGGTACAGATGGACTGCAACCCGACTGCAATTTGTATGGGAACTGCACGCCGACTGCACGCCAACTTAAACATATGTAAATTCCAAAATTGAGTTTTAAATTTTCACGACCGTTTTATTATGAGAAAAATATAATGCCTCTGACGTTAATGGTTAAGCTATTCAGTTCACTTTACATTGGCCTATTCTAGGTGAAGTATTGACCAACCACATTGTCTAGAACTCTAAGTGGTCCGAGGTCGTTTCGCATAATATAGTGATTTTTCTTTACGTTAATCACAAAGCCTGTTTGCACTGTCCGACACGATAGAGACACTCTCGTTATGTCCCACAGCCTACCAGTAACAGACTCCACATCACAGCATATATTATTAGGGCGAGCGAAGCGAGCCCTATTACTATTCGACGAACTATGCATTCTTGTGGTACACTTTACGGAAAAACTACTGCACCGTTTGGTTTGAAATTTAGCATAGTAATTTTAAATTCATGTCTAGATGTGTTATCAAACATAAAAATATAATTTTATAAAACTAAAAAAATAAAATAAAGTAATAACACTTTGTATTACAAGCGCCATCTGTTGGCAAATTAATGAATTAACATTCGTACTAATGTTAATAATTATTGATTACTCTGACAGATGGCGTTAGTAGTAAAAAAATTAATAAATAATACAAAAGTGGGTTAATATTTTGGATTTAGACCCACCTCGCTTTGCTTGGTTTGATTCCCAATTTAGCAATTAAGTTTCTGTGAATACCTACTAGAACAATAAATTTTGCTGTATATTCACTGCGGAGATCAATTTACTCGTATGTTTTGTGACGCTGATGAACTGATCAGTCGTGTTGTGTTAGCAAACTTAAATCGGGTATTTTCAGTTCGAAAAACAGTTTTGGCGCCATTCATTTATTACGTAAGACGATTTTGGGGTGGAGGGGGGTCGAACATATCAATTTTTTTTCTTACAAGGGGGAGGGAGGGATTTTCATAGTTCTTACGTAGGTAAGATCACAAAGATGAGATTTTTTTTTTAATTTCTATGAAATTATGACGTTTAAAATAAAGATAATAAAACACGGTACAGAGTTAGCTTAAACGAGCTCAAGTACCTTTGTACAGGTACAAATACACATACTTATTTGAAAAAATAAACTCTAAAACAAACCATACGTAATATATGGTAATATAGGGGGTGGGAGGGGGAGGGCGTCAGCCTATTCGAGGGGATCAGCCTATTCGAGGGGGTCAAAAACTGGCAAAAATTGTCTTAAATAATTAATGAATGGCGCCTTTAGTGTTACTATTGCTTGGAACTGCTAAAATTATAAATAAAGATAAGCATATTAATAAAAACTTCAGTGACTTAGAGCCGGATCACGACTGCAACTTGTATGATAACTGCACGCCGACTGCACGCCAATTGCAATGTCGGCATGCAGGTCAACAAAATGACCCTGGCAGTTCCTAGTGGAACTCAGGTTTGGTGCAACAAAGGCACATTATGCTATGGTCATCCGACTCTACTTGATGAGTACCTACTTAGCAGAGTAGTACCTACACAAGATAGAGCTGATGCTGAAACCTGGCAGTACCTAGAGGAGTTCGAGTTTGGTGCAACACAGGCACACGCTGTATTAGTCAATCGACACGTCTTGATGACCACTTGGATGAGCAGTACCCAAGATAGAGCTGATGCTGAACCTTGGCTGTACCTAGTGGAACTCAGGTTTGATGCAACATAGACACACGCTGTGTTGGTCATCGGACTCGTCATGATGAGCACTTGGGAGAGCAGTACCCAAGATAGAGCTGATGCTGAACCCTGGCTGTACCTAGTGGAACTTAGGTTTGGTGTAAAATAGGCACACGCTGTTTTGGTCATCTGACACGTCTTAATGAGCACTTAGAAGAGCAGTACCCAAGATAGAGCTGATGCTGAACCCTGCCTGTACCTAGTGGAACTGTGTGTGTGTGTTTATGTGCGGAGCAGCGTGATTACCACTAAGTGTCCAGACGGGATAGTTTTTCGCTCTATTGTGTGAAGTGGACGCAAAAATAAATTCAAGGACATTGGCTCACTGACCCAAAATTATACATACATATAGGAAAGCCTGTTGGCTTCCTTACAAAAAGTACTGGGCGACCGTGTAGGATGTAATAAGCGCTTATGAAATTGTATATTACGTATTGGCATATACGATATTGGCAATTTGATTTTGTCATCTGGTCACGTTTTTAGTGGACAAAGTAAAAGCTGTAACAGACAGGCGTACCGGACAGCAACCGGGGTCCGGTTAGTATCTATATTTCTTTCTTGCTTTCATCTATAGCTGCGTTCTTAACGGACTTATTACGTACCCACTCGATCGAACATCAACAAGCCTCGGATTGGATCAAAGTCGCGGTCCGGTGCTTTTAGGTAAAAAAAAACTCCGCGAGCCCTTACAAAGCTCTGCTTTTTGCTAGTATGTATAAAAACAGCGAGACCACACAAACATGCTGTGTCCATTCAGTTGTAAAATACTACAATACTCGAATATTCAGTCATATCCAACGCTAGTCTAGTATAAACTTCTTCAAAAACAATGGACTTTTTTCATTCAGGATTTTTAGCCACATATCCATATCATAATTATGCTTGCCATCCACTTGGGATCGGTGCAGCACGTCTTTCTCTTCCACACATCTCTGTCGCCCGTTATCTTAAGTACCTATTCACTTGCGTTCGTTTCATATCATCTTGCCAAAGTTTTGGTTTAGGCCGGAGCTTTCGGCTTCGACAAAAAATCCGGACTCGCACGGATACTATTCATAGATACTTCATCTAGCAAGTGATCTATGTTATGAGCTCATAATTGCGCCGCGACCACGACTTTACGATTGGTTCCCGTCGTAAAAACATAATTTAATGCAAAACCAATCTTAACGACCTAAGATAAGGTCCAGAATGGGTCAGCGTTTTATTTCAACGGTTATTATGTCATAAAAAGTGACGTGCGGAATCGAACCCGAGGAAATGATGGTTTAAAATAAAACCTAACACTTAAATGGTGGTTATGGCTCACTATAAAAAGTGCGTGTTTGAGTTTGAACCAGTTTTTAAAATCAGAGCGATGGTAGGTACACTTAACTGTAAAAGGCGGCGAAATCACGTGCCCGTTTGAATACTAACAACTGTGCCCCAACATTTGGTTTGTTTAGATTTCTTAATTATTATACGAGTTAGGAGCTCTTAAAAATTGGTATGTATTTTTTCTTCTACTAATACTTGTCTTAATTGTCTTAATCAAACGAATACTTATAGCTATGTTTTCCATAAGGTCAATCAATATCTTGGGAGGAAAATGATGACTAAATACGTTTGCATGGAAAAGTGGTCATTCGTCCACTATCCTCTTAACTTTTTGAATATGGAATGAAATCTTTAATCACTTCCAAGGCTGTGAAAACAAAATTAAATAAAGACGAAAGTCTTATTTCTTTGAGAGCTCCTAACTCTTATTTTATACGCCATACCCGTTAGAGAAAATAGAAAACTAAATA
Source organism: Cydia fagiglandana (assembly GCF_963556715.1). Classification (NCBI taxonomy): domain Eukaryota; kingdom Metazoa; phylum Arthropoda; class Insecta; order Lepidoptera; family Tortricidae; genus Cydia; species Cydia fagiglandana. Next base: position 142,136 of record NC_085943.1, on the reverse strand, counting down.
AAAATCTTCTTTATACGATTTAGGTACTTACTTTGAAATTTTGAAGTAACCTAAGACTCAGGTCACCTGTGTAAATTGACAAGAATTATAGGGTATTTTATAAAAGACGATAAGGTCGAAGGGATAAATGGCAATAGGGGATATTTATACGTCTATTTGAGTTAATTTATTAAACAACGTCAATTACAAGACTTCCCGTCATCTATAGTGATAAAAGCCTAATGTACTTTCTAATAAATCGTTTTTGAGAAGTAAAAAATACAACTAATATAAGGATTAATGGTATATTAATCCTTTTATCTTGTATTTATCCCGGGCGACCTTAGTATTTCTTTACCTACTCGTGTTTTTTACGCGCTTTGTCTTCATCAATTTTCGCTCGCTCGCAGTGCATTTCGCACTCTTTATTCATTTTCCCCACATCAAAAAAGCGACAAACTCGTCGAGATGTCAGTTTTACCTACTCCATCAAAAGTTTTACGAGATCGTAAAGTGATGCCTACGGTCGATACGTCACCGTACGTTACCTTGAGTTACGGGTAGTAAAGGTTTTGCATGTTTTCGCTACTTTATTGGAGATTTAAGTAAAAGCCCGTACACGCGGTTCCGTTTAGTTTTCAAGAATTTATGACCATACATAACAACCGGATGTTACATTGACAAACGCACTTAAGTGCCTACGACGTTTTTAGTAAAAACTTCCTCCAATTTCAAAGTTGGGTAAATTAATATGAATATATCGGAAAGGGTTTGTTAAATATACCTACCAGTACATTTAAAGAGCGATTAGTAAAAATAATAATAAGAAGGGAGAAGGCGGTAATTTTGGACACGGCGCGTATAGTACGTCGGTTCCTCACTCTGCGGCCCTGACCACCGGCAGCTTGGGCCCTGCCCCGCTGCCGGCGGCACCCTAGGTTAGTTTTTTTATAATGTGTTTATATGTATTTTTTATTGTTTTGTAAGTGTTTTTATATTTTACTTTTATATTCATGTTATAAATGACCTAGCCTAAGAAGAAATATAAATAAAGAGAATAATAATAAAACTGTTTAAAAACAATTTTAACTTAAACTCATTTTTGGTTTTCTTTCTAAACTTCTTTATATCATTCAATATGTATGTGATTGGTTGTCAAGTGTCTATCGGCCCTATTCGAACTTCAAGATACGTCAGTTAATAGATCTAGAAACGATATGGATTAGATATTTCAGTATCAAATGAGACGTTTATTAAAATTCAAACAAAAATATCACGTTTGATATTTTATTTAAGTTTAGTATTTAGTGCATAGCGTAATACGTATGTTTGAACGTGAAGATGAACGCGATCTCGCCAAACTGCAATTGCAGTTTGGCGAGGACTATAATGTGTTATAAAATTGTTGTGTACTTTATGATAAATAAATAAAAAAAACACTGAAAAATCTAATCCATATCCTTTCTAGATCTATTAGTTGACGTAGGTATCTTAAAGTTCGAATCGGGCAGTATGTTCGCCGTCATTATGGGCGGGACAGCAATATACTTAATTACGCACGAGCTGTTAATTAGGAACACATGGGTCAATGTACGATATTCTTCGTGCTAGCTAGCGTCCTTTCTTAGAAATAATGTTTTAATAATATTAATTTGAAAGTCATCGGTCGTTGCCCCGTACAAGTGTTGCGGTTAGTACCTCTCTCTAAGCTCAGTGAGTGAATAATCCCTCCCTTTGGCATTTTGTTATATCCCTTCCGAGGAAATCAGGACAATAATCCCGGACAAAGCTTATAATTTTTTTGTTCTCAAAATATCCGCTTTTATTGCGACTTTTATACTTACATTGATTGTATTGAGTGTATTCTATCATACACATATAATGGTTTTTTATTGTGGGTGTTAAAGTCCTTAAGAGTCACATAAACCTACTGCTAAAAAACCGCTACCATACAATCGAATCGCTCTCATTTTAATACGATATATGTGCTAAAAGTACATTAAACTTGACATGGTCATCGTAGCGCAGCGTTAGAATAAGATTTTTATTGTCTTGTATGAGTATTTGTATTTGAAAATAAACAATCATTTACAGTTTGACGCAACCCCGCAGACACTAGAGGCCCGATACGGATTTATAAATAGATATCTATTAGATGCCTTTTAGACATCACCAAGATAAGATAACGATATGTTTAAGATTTAACCTATCAAATGTGACATTTGCGCGATTCTTTGTATTCTTGAACGATTTCCACAGGATATGACTTAGAGATCCAATTCACATCTAATAGATATCTTACTCTATCTAACGGAAAATTGACATTGGTTGCCCGAATTGCGCTGCAAAAGAGAACTAGTTGATATCTAAACTATATAACGTATGTAACGTATATAATGTATATAACTAACTAGAATGGATCTGGTACATGTTGTCTTTTGTGTATATTGAAGTTCGAATACGGTAGTAGGGCATGGCCCTAATAGACGAAGACGTTACCGTCATGACCAGCGTGATGGATGTGCAGCCTTATTGATTCCGCGCAATATCGGCCCGTGTCCACTAACGACTGCCAACGGGCACGCCTGTTACATAATGGCTCTAAACGGCTACCGAATTTAGATATCTAAGCCCAAGTATTAAACTAAAGTAAGTATTAAACGGCCTCCTAGCCTAGTCGATACTGACCTTGCCTACGCAGCAGAGGGTACCGGGTTCAAATCCTGGTGAGGGCATTTATTTGTGTGTTCATCACGAATAGGTATCTTGTTCCTCATAATGGATGTTTTTTTCTAGGTAGAGTTAGACCAAGATAAGTCTGCAACGATTTTGATAGCACACGCAATGCAAGTGTTATTGTTAAACTTCTATGAAATTATGACGTATATAAATAACACTTGCACTGCGTCTGCTATCAAAATCGTTGCAGGCTTATCTTGGTCTAACTATTTATTTTTATCTATTATAATTAACGTTGTCTAGTATTTACAATACAAACCTTATTGAGCTTACTGTGGGGCTGGTTTGTGTAAGATTGATAGATAGATAGATTTTTATTAATCATACACTGTTCACTAGGCAGGTACATAATAAAAATTGATTACAAAATTATAATAAATCAAAATTCACATGTCCCATAATGTTTATTTATTTATCTATATTGGTATCAACTTGTTTCACAAATGGCATTCCTGTCCGCTTGAGCGACCGTCTCGTCCTCTCAAGAAGCAATAGCTATAACGGCCCTACCACATCTCGCAGCGGGAAATGGCATTTCCACTCGATGCATACTCGCCCATGATTTGTAGTAGTCTGAAGCCCGCAAGGTCTAGCGAGGGAGCCATTACGGGGAAATAGCAATTTCTTGCTAAATGTAGGCACTAAGATTAAGGTACCGTTCGGATTTAGACTAAACCAGCACAGCTGCAATATTGCAACACGACATTATTCATTACCATTGAATACTCAAATTTGATTTATTTATCTCTGTTATAAAATTAAAACTTAAACTAAAGAGTATTCAACGATTTTAATTACCAGTCAAAATTTAATTAATTATGGAATTAAAAGCAATCTAATAATTATCGCTGGTATATAGTAAATTCATTAAAAAAACTGCAATAAAATCGGTTCATCTATAAGACCTGACACTGATACAGAGCACAGATAATAAAGACAATAAATTCATACAATTCCACTCGCCTTTCTCAATATGTTTTGTATCATCGATAACAAAACCCTCAATAAAATAAACCTATTCGACATAACGTAGAAGCTATCGATAAGCCGCGCGATAACATCGATAAATAACGTAAAGAGCGCGCCGTAACGTTATCGCAACGGTCCGTCATCGGTATCGAACGCCACAACACGCCACGACACGCCACACGCCACACGCCACGCCAGGCAGCGGGCCAAGCGGGCCTACTTATCGCGACAGTTAAATTAAAGATAGCAGCTTAGTGCAGTGCCATAACAGTATAATAACGCCGTTATGGCTTAACTTATTTCTGTGAGTCGTTATGTAATATCTAAATGTTATGCTTTCAAACATTTAACGATGGGAGGAATTTGAAACGCGAAGCTAAATTATGAAACAAATTTAATTATTCAATTAATACTCTAGTCTCTGCCCGCAATTTATTCCGCATCGTTAGAAATTTTAGCCTTAATTTTGGAGGCGAATTACAAAATATTTTAAGCTATACTAGATTTGCAGAATTTTTTCAAAATTTCGGGGCGTAACGTCTAAGTTCTTGTTGTGGGTTATTTGTATTAAGGAGGATTCATTAGATTTTACTTTCTAAAATGATAAACTGAAAAAATTCAATAATAAACATCATGAAAAAATATTACACAAAATAACACAGTTTCACAGTTGGCAGTGCCATCATCTTTTTATATTAAAGTAGCTGAATCATGCCAAAACGTGTGGATTCTTTATTGATAGAAACAAAGAAATAAATTAACAAACATAAAATTATTTTGACTTTGAATAATTGAATGAAGTTATTTTCATCTCTCGTCATTAATTACCTACTGACTATTAAATTTTAATTTGTAGCTAAAATTGTGATTAGTGTCTTCGACTCAATTTATCTTGCTTTCAGAAATACGAGTTTTTGACGTAAGGAGCGGTATTTATTCAAACAAATTATTAAGATGTTGATATTGTTATGATATAACTATAATACAACTTACAGATTCGCGCCCCGATGAGTGTGAGTAAGATGGTCATTGACACGACCCGCTGTCAATGTAGGTATCATATCAATATCAAAACTTTGACAAGTTTTAAAATCAGAATACTGCTCCAGGGCGATTTTAACGTTTACCAACTGCAAATAAGTTTGAACTCTAAAGGTGATTTCAAGGTGAAACGTGGGCCCATTTACTTTTGAATAAATCTAGTTTTCAGCAAGATAGATGATGCAAACATGTTTGTAATTGTAATAGAACACAATTCAATGCGCTATTGTGTGAAACTCTAAGAAGTTCGCTTAAAGAAAAGTAATCCATAATAGGTTTCGTGCCAAATAAATAAAGAACCAAATGGTTGGGACTTCGGTAAATATTTTTCTAAGCATAATATAATTACTATAAAATTGTTTTAAATAAATGCTAAAAAGATATCGCTTCACGAGGCTTACGAACTTGAAAATTACAGAAAACATCGCCTGTGTACTTAAATTTCAACGAAATGAGCTACTAAATTAATTTCAAAGCAATGGGTCTTTTAAGCCGGGTAGGCCTAGGCTACTTGCTCGTACACATAATTTAACGCATATAACAATTGCCTATGCAAATGTACCCAAGAACAATGAATATGGGTCACACAGTAACTTGTTTTGTTTGCCCCTGGACTACATAGGAAGGTATAAAGTTATGAATTTATTTTAAGAAAGACGTAGGTGCGGAGTTATTTCTCTCTCTTCCTATCTATCCATCCCACATGGTGGCGGGGTCAGCTTTCTTGCTCAACCATCTCCACTTCGCCCTGTCCACGACATCGTCCTCGGATAACTTGCACTCACTCATGTCCTTAGCACTACATCCTTCGATTAACTTACAGTCCTCGGATAACTTGCACTCCTCGGATAATTTGCACAATATCGTTGGAAAATGAATCACTGGTCTTTTTACGAATACTCTTTTTGTTATTTTTAGGGTTCCGTACCTCAAAAGGAAAAAACGGAACCCTAATAGGATCACTCGTGCGTCTGTCTGTCTGTCCGTCTGTCACAGCCTATTTTCTCGTAAACTACTGGGCCAATTAAGTTGAAATTTGGTACACACATGTAAATTAGTGACCCAAAGATGGACATTTTTTTTATGATTTTAAAATACATGGGTTCGAAGTTATTTAAGAAAATAGCCCAAAAATTACCATTCCCCCCCCCTTTATCTCCTAAACTACTGGGTCTAAAATTTTGAAATAAATAGTCAGAATAGTTCTTTAGATATAAATGACACGAAAACCTATTAGAAATGTGCAGTCAAGCGTGAGTTGGACTTATGTACGGAACCCTAGTAACGCGAGTCGTACTTACTCGCACTTGGCCGGTTTTTTTTTGTTTCAGTATTATAAATGTGTTTGCTATTGTTGCAGTTCGGCGCTAGAAGACGCAACATGTGCGCGCGCGCGTGGCGTCTGCACGCGTTCACCGCCGCGCTCGTGTTCGCCGCGCATCTCATTAAAGGTGAGTCTACACAGGGGCTAACTTTTACAACTACTAACTTTTCCTTTTTGCCTAGCTTCTTCTCATCACCAGACATCGTACATTTTCCAGCATTTTTGGTGCAGCAGAGTGTTGTTAACGGAATTGGTACAGATAATTTCAAATGAAACGGTAAATTAAGGTTAATATTAACGTAATTAACCCTAATTAATCATTAGGGTTGAAGTTATTTATACCAATTCCGTTAACACCACTCCGCTGCACCAAAAATGCTGGAAAATGTACGATGTCTGCTCATTACTATGGATTAATTAACCAGGGATGCCATATATTTATGTTATAAACAAGTCAAAGCAATGCAGGTAGTCAAATAAAAACTCTACCCGCAGGACTTTCGGCGCGATTCGGGAAATGAATTAGAGATTAACTAGATACGATATAGTAAAGATATGTGACGTCCCACGGGTAAAGGTGCCTTATGGCGGTTTGCGCTTACGCTATAATTTTATTAACGTCGTTCCAATATTATTGCGGCGCTATGCGACGTGAGCGCCAGCGGCCATACGGGTCCTTTTGCCGTGGAACGTCAAATAACTTTACTATTTCATATCAAGTGAATCTACAATTCATTTCCCGAATCGCGGTGCCAGCTGCCATAAGGTACGTTTTTCCGTTGAACATCCCATATCTTTACTATTTTCATATCTAGGGAATCTCTAATTCATTCCCCGAATCGAGCCGTTTATCACGGACATAACTACTTCAACAGAATTCAAGTATAATTGACTTCTCCTACGGGACACACAATTTACATTAATCCGCCAAAACTAGTCCCGCTCCGAACAAGTTTTAATGAATATTTTAATCTTGAAATTTCGTCAAACCACTTCAGTCGTCCTTTTCCACCCGGTTGTTAACGAAAGAGACGCACAGCGCGAAACTAGTTGTAATCGTGAAAGTTTGCCGTCGCGTAAATACCTACATAAGTGCGGCAAATGTTCTCGAAACTGCTTTATGTCGGGATGTTCCCTTTTTAACCCTGGAAATGTAATTCCGTTGCTTTAAGGCCTATAATTCTATTCGCAAAGGCTCTCTTTATTCTTAGAAAACTGATGAGAAAGCTACATTTTATCCGCAAGAGTGGCAAAGTAATTTGCGACGATGCCAATTTTGAATTGTTTGCTCTGAATATTCGTTTTTTATATTCAATATGTAATGTACCTATGTAATTGCAGTTAGTAGTTTTCTGACATTTGTGTGATAAAAAAATGTGTTTCACTCGATAGCACCTCGAAACCCTAGCATTGCTCAAGATTCAACTTTTCAAACCTTTCGCTAGGATCGTGGAGTTAGAATCCTCCATTTGCTCGGGTATGAGTATTATTATAAATATTACATATTTTTGCTGCTGCTGAACAAGCGATCAAACAAAAACGTTTGGGAATTGTTTTCCAATTTCCTCCTAGAAGAATATCAACGGGCTCAGTTAAGAGTATACCTTTCTATCAAGTGTCTCTGACATTAAAGAGCCAAAGTACTATCTCCGACAAAGCGCGGCGCGGCGCGGAACCCTGTCGCTCCAAACTTGTAGATCCCTAAAGCCACTAGCTACGTGTGAATGCATTTTTGGAGCTTTGTGACTTTCAAATGCTTCAGTGAATAGAGTTGCTGTAGTTTTATTTGAAGGAATTCGGAATGCGACTGCTTTTAGGGTACCTACAGAATATGTGCGCTGCTAAATTAATGACGACACAAAAAATATAAAATCCGCTGGCAACTTCATTAAAATAGATTTCCATACCCTACCACGCCGTAACATCCATTGAAAATCAGTAGAAACTATTGAATGATATTTTTCTAATGGTTACTGCTAGGAGTAGGCACCACATACCTAGTTTTAAATCAACTTGTTACACTTCGTTACACGTTACACAAGATCATGGCCTCGACAAAAGATCAGCCCTAACCCAACCAGGCTAGAATCATGCTGAGTCGGGACCAATTCGCGGCTCAAATATATATATGATGTTTTCTTCTTTTATTTTTTGCCTCGAATAAACGCTTTCTACTCTACTCCAACATAACGTTCAATACGGGTCACGGCGTGATTCGAACTTTAAGATATCGCGCCGTTAGACATTCACTAGACATGAAATAGTAAAGATATGCGACGTTCCACGAAAAAGGTACCTTATGGCGGCTGGCGCTTACGCTTGTTATTAACGCCGCTCCAATATTCAGTCAGGGCAATAGCATCTTTTGCCGTGGAACGTCACATATCTTTACTATATCTTATCTAGTGCATCTCTATTTCATTTCCCGAATCGCGCCGTAAGTGAAAGATGCTTTAACATTACTGTTTCTCGTCTTTACCTGTTGTCTGCCATAGGTAGTTTGATTTAAATGCTTAATTTTTATATACTGTTAATTTTATTATAGAAGAGCAGTACAAAATATTTATATTGTAGTGTATATGAATGACAATGTATAACCTACTGAATAAATGATATAATATGGCGGTCGTCACACTGCTCCGCATCTCGCAGCGGCGTCCGTTGATGCGTTTTTTACCTTTGTATGTAGAATCTTGATTTTGTATAGAAAAAACGCATGGTACGACACACTGGCTCCGCGTCGACGCGCGGAGGAGCGTGACGCACGACGACTCGCGCGCTCGGACGGAGACGCGGTGCGTGCCGCAGGGTATGTCACACCGAGCTCCGCAGTGCCGTACGGATTTTAGTGCAAGAAGGACGTAGGCGCAATGAATATCGACGTCGATAAGTTTATTTTTGAAATTGAAAGCCGTCCATCAATTTGGAATATTAAATGCGACGAATATTTTGCTTAGCAAATAATCAAATGACGAGGTTGACATACAGGTGCAATTAAAAAAAATTTCTTCGTGTTGCCTTAAATCTTGGTAATCTCTAGTAAAAGACCCATTTATAGGTCTGGTTTGTAAATCTAAATAGGGATGTACCCATGCAGTGTCTTCTGCGTTTTATGACTCGATTGTACAAAAAACAAACTGAAAGTATCACCGCAGCGTTCTGAATAAGTTCCGTTTCCATTTTATCGACAAATAGGAACTGTTTTCACCTTAACGTTCGAATGTGAAATGAACGCGAGACGGAAGACAAGTAACGCTAGCGCGGGACGTCGCGCATCGCAGCTCCGGACGGAGATGCGGAGAAAACTCGGACGTTGGTGCGTTGTCTCCGCATGCGAGTCCGCTGCTCCGCGTCTCGCAACGAGACGCGGCGGCAGTGTGTCAACCGCCTATGATATGTAGAGTACAAAAGTAAACAAAAAGTGAATTTACAGTTTCAACAAATTTTTAATAAACCCTCTGCAAATGGGTTAAGCTCCACAAAGGCGTTGCTATTAAGCGAGCTTACCTTATTTTTACGTGGGTGTTACAAAGCCGAAGTGGAGAGTAGCCATAATATGATAATAATCCGCCGTAATTGGGTTCCGCGTAGGCGATAGTTACTTCGTGTAGGGCCTTTTAAGGGTTTAGTGTTGTAAAGCCCTAAAAATGGAAGCCTTGCTTTTGATAATGGTACCTATGACTTAGGTATTTATAATAGGAAAAGGAATTATTGGTAAAAAATGAATTAAGTGTTTATAAGGTAAGTACCCCTATTAACGACCCCATTAAAATTGGCATTCATTACCGCGGTATGTACAAAATAGCGTTTAATAAGAAAGCTTACTAACTTTCTTTGAATCTAAGAACACAGAAATAAAGCCTTATCTTTTGACTGTCGAATAAGTATAACACTACTACGAAAATATCACACAAACAAGTCGAAAAACGTAAACTAGCGTATCAAGAGCGCAAGATTTGGTTGCCCCATACTAACACGCAACACCTCAAGTAAGTAAACGCGTATTCTATTTAGTGATTAGCGTAATAATGGTAAATATTATGGAAGGACTAAGACTTGAGATTGATTCTTAGTTATTATCTTTATGATTCTCAAATACTTTATTTGCGATATTTGCTCCAATAGGGAAAAAAATAGGAAATTAAAAACCTCGGTGTTAGGTTCCATTTTCTTTGTGTGACACCTAATTTCGAGGTATACCTCGGTAATAACGGAAACGGTATTTTAGATTCGAGCGATCTTATATTCATATATAAATGCACATTTCCTTGACTTTTGATGTTATTGAATTATTTAACCACCTATAAAACTAAAGAGGTATTAACGTGGTATGAAATCTATGCAAGAACTCTTAATTTTGATTACAATTTTAGACACCTTCTCAGACGTTTTCTTAGAAACCCTTATATGAGAAACTCGTTCAAGTATAGTGCTCGTTTTGTGGCCCTGCACACCTTCCAGATATATATCTACATCATCACCAAGGCACATATTGCGCCTTTTTATTTAAATAATAAATACCCCTCATCGCTCTGGATCCTGCCTTTTCATTCCCATCATCCCTGTGAGGCTCCTCTACCTGCCCCCTCATTCTTTTGCGGAACTGTTTCGCACTTCCCCGTACCGTGTACACCCTACGAACATCTCCGACTTGGATTTTCGAACAGGACCTACAAACCCTCGACGACACATTAAAACTCATCCTAGAAACAGTATTGAACGTAAGTTTGAACGGAGATCAGTGGCGTCAGGCGTCCTTACCTGTTCGCTATGGCGGTCTCGGCATCCGTCGAGTCCAAGACATCGGCTTGGTAGCGTTTTTGGCTTCGATACACGGATCAGCTGATCTAGTCGGTCGGATACTTACAATAGAGAGCACCAATATCTGCTTGCCCTTTGCATCGGATGCCTTATCAAAATGGGCCACATTGTGCCCATCTAATGAGCATCCAGAAAACCCGGCCGTTCAGAGGGGCTGGGATGACATCCTTTGTAGGCTTCGCCACGCGAATTTACAGGCTGGTGCCTCGATAACCGATCTGGCGCGTCTCAAAGCCGCCTCCAAGTCTGAGTCGGGTGCATGGTTGCACGCCTTGCCATCCCCTCAATTAGGCACACTGCTAGACAACGATTCCCTAAGGATCGCAGTGGCCTTAAGGTTGGGGTGCAAGGTGTGCAACGCGCACCGCTGCATCTGTGGAGTGATGGTAGAAGAGAACGGCCACCATGGGCTCAGCTGTCAGAGATGCGCCGGTCGTTTCCCCAGGCACCATTCTTTGAATGAAATAGTCCGTCGAGCGATGCTGTCGGTGGGCGTCCCGTGCCTCCTCGAACCACCGGGGCTGTCTCGAACAGATGGCAAACGACCCGACGGGCTGACGCTGGTTCCCTGGCAGAGAGGGCGGTGTCTTATATGGGATGCAACTTGTGTGAGTACATTTGCTGCATCCCATGTAGGACACACCGCCAAGTCGGCAGGTTCGGCGGCAGAGACTGCCGCCAAAAATAAGCGACAGAAATACTCTGCCCTGGGAGCCACGTACGACTTCGTGCCCGTCGCTGTCGAGACAGCTGGGCCCTGGGGACGGGAGGCACGAGAGCTTTTCGGGGAACTTGGAAAGCGCCTCAGAGAAAAGGGGAATGACCCCCGTTCTGAGTCATGGCTTGTCCAACAGGTCTCCATCGCCATTCAGCGGGGTAACGCTGCTAGTGTGATGGGGACCTTTGGACCCGGCATGGCTCAGAACGGGTTTTAGTTTGTTAAGTTTTATACATACATACATAATATGTAAAATTGAATAAAATTGAATAATTATGTTGAGTATTGATATAAAAACAGAAGTATGGTTATAAAGTTTATTTTAACCTAATTGTTTTGTAATATTTGGAATCATCCATATTGATCGTTTAAAAAAATACAAGATAACTATTTATTTTGATTAGTCGTAAATGAGTTTTAAAATTATTTGAATTGAACCGTTTAACGATGGTTAGAAAAGACATCGCTCGGTAATAAGCTGTATGAGAACCTAATACAGACCCACCCAAAACTTTAATGGCTTCGAAATTAATAGGTTCTTAAAATACTTTAAAGTACTTTTGATACTCTTTTGTATACCAAGTACATAATAAAAGGGTTCTTAAAATTCAAGGGCCAAAGACAGGCCCGAGAATTTTCAGACCTAATGTATTACCGTTGCATTGCACACAATATTTTTTATAAGGCAGCAAACATAAAATGATATATAAAGTAAAAGTAAATATTGGTTTTTAGATCTTTGCCTCGAAGATAGTTTTTTTTTTAAATACAACTCTTGACTATTACTATTGTAATATTTGTGATCATATAGACAAAGGACACGGCCCTCTACGCACTGCGCTTCAAATGTAGCTGGTTTAGATATCACTGGCAATCATTTAATCGACAAATAGAAGTGCTGGAGTAGAAAAAAAATATATTTTATGTTATATATATAAAATAGATACACAACACAAACATACAACATTAACATTAACTTACACAGATCTTGTATCTGTATTGTGTAGAATATAATTGTGATAGCTTGAACGTTTTGGCGCAATTTGTCCTCCACGTCCGATTGAAATAATTAAGTACCTATTTATTTAACGTAGATAGGTAATAAATAAATTAAACAAGAATAATTTCGACAGCATCACCCTTGCTCGTAAAGGGTACCCCACGATGTTTTTAGCGTTAAAGGAACCAACTATTTCTATTTTAAATTCAATAATTAACTAAGTCTTATAATATGAAAAGCGAAGGTAAGTATTGAATATACCATATTTTATCCATTATTGTCAAATAAATAATATTTATCGTAATTATGGAACTAAAAATGTAACGAGTTATCTACCCTCGTAAAAAGGAACCCACATCCGCGGTATTTGGGTAACAGTGGTCCATTACCACGGTAATAGGCGATTTCGACATTTTGGTTTTGATAATTATTTTTTCCTTTATAATTTTCTAAAACAAGGTCAGAAACTAAAATAATATAAACTTTAATTAATAAACTAACATAAAAAAATATGTCTTGGTCCATATACCGCCGGTTTATGCTTAATTTTTGGCTCTTTTTGGGAAACTTGCTTAACCCCCTCGTTAATAGGGGTACTTACCTTAATACCTGTTCGTAATTTAAGACAACGCAATATATTTTTATTTTTTTATTTATTATTTTTGATTTTATTTTTTATATAGCTTTGCTTACGTATTGAATGAAATAGGATATTATATTTAATCTAATAAGTCGTCTATGTATGTTAAGCCTAGCAGTAAAAAGTGCGAGTTTCAATCCGGACGTTCGACCGCCTCGTATTAACAATGAGTTTTCGGAACATACCTACCAATTACCATGTACTATCCACAGATATTGGATTGGAAGGTCAAATACCAGACGTTGCTTTGGTAAAAAAAAACTCTAGTGCTTACGCCAATGCTTCGAATTAGTTGTCAAGCGGACTTCAGGCTCTCAAGGGCCGTGACAGAAAGGGACAGCACGAGGAGGACGATGAAGTCCCATGTGTGATTTATGGCTTTCAGCAAATTTCAACGCAATCTCTACATGTTTAAGGCTTTTAAAAATCTCAGTGAAATCTCGCTTAACCAAAATTAGAATTTTTGACAGACTGTAGATATCGTGCGTCACGGTCTGCCTGTCGAAAGTCGAAGTCCCCTCGGTAAGCCGGCGGCGGCTCCGTGGTTTATCTTTGATCTGCCTTTAATTATCCACGCGGCTCAACCAACAAATTACATATCTGTCGAACGATATTATCGGGAGTAAGTTCTGCTGATGCAATTCTAATTCAATGCATGATTATTTCTTGCTCTGACTTTAAACCCATATTTAAAACATATTTATGTAAACCAGGTCTAACGCCAATCAATTTTGTTATCTTCTTATCTTTATTTCTGACGCAAGGTTCACTGGGTGGAATGGTAGCCATCCGCGACCAAGACCAGAGTGAAACCTAGGCCTATTATGGGCCCGATTCGGATTATGAAATAGACATTTATTATGTCTACATCTTTTAGACATCACTAAGATACGGTAACGATATGTTTAAGATCTAACCTGTCAAATATGACATTTGCGCGATTCTGGAGATACTCTTGAACGATTCCCACAGGATATGACTTAGACAGATTGTGGCGACAGGTGTTTTAATTATTAGTATTTTTATAATTAATATTAACGTACCGTATTCAAATGCAATCGCCGCTCCGCGCGACGCGGGCGCAGCGTAAGAGTACTTGCCTTATCGCTCGGTTCGTTTCGCCGTAGATCGGCGGCCCGAGTGCGCATTCGTGCGCGCTCGGAAATCCCGGTTAGTCGGCATATTACCACTCTCGAGGCTGGACGCATGCGCTCGCGCCGCCTGAGCTAACGGTTAATGCTTACGCGCCGACTCGCTTGCTTTATATTCGGTTTGCGTGCGCGCCGAATACGCTTATAGCTTTTGCTTTTTATGTATACTTTCTTTATGTGCTTTTTCTATCTTCTGTGCTTACTCTGACTTTCTCTTCAACTATACTGTGCTGTGCTTTGAACTCTTACTTCTTTCCTTTGTGTTTGTGACTCTTGTGTGCCGTTATTTGACAATATATAATTAATGTGGAACTAGCTTGTTTCTCTTATCTCGCTAGGCTAGTTCACCACAAGATAATTCACATCTAATAGATATCTTACGCTATCTAACGTAAAAGTGACATTGGTTGCCCGAATTGCGCTGCAAAAGAGAACTAGGAGTTGATATCTAAACTATAACGTATCTAGAATGGATCTAGTACGTGTCGTCTCTTGTGAATATCTTGAAGTTCGAATACGGCAGTATATTATAGGCCACTCGGTAACCCGGCGCGGCGGGGTTTGTCGCCGTGATTTATCTTTGTCTGACTTTAATTATCCACGCGGCTCAACCAACAAATTACAAATATGACGAATGATAATATCATTCGTCATATTCCGCCGAGTCCCTTCACTGTACTGCTACTGCTATATATTTTTATTTTACATTTTTCCCTTTAAAAAATTACATATTTGTAATACAATAATAAACAAACATATATAACATAAATGCCAATAATATGTGGAAGCTTCTAGTTTAAGTTTACAGCGGGTGCGAGAATGGAGTCCCTCTGATAAGACCGTCTCATTGATTCCAAATATAAATTCAGCCTCAACTGGACCTTCGGGATTAAGGGCGTCCTAGTTTTACAATAACCCAGCCATGTTTATTCACTAACGACGAGATTATCTCCCACTATCCGAAGGAAATTAATAATGATATCGGATTAGTAATCCTTATCATATTAATCCTTTAAATAGGTAATCGCTTTATTAACCCCCGACGCAATTAGAGGGGTGTAATATGTTTGACACCAATGTCTGTCTGTCTATCTGTCTATGTATCTGTCTGTGGCATTGTAGCTCTCCTCCTTGTTAGGCACAATGTTGGTATGTCTTTTTTTTCTGTTATTTCTATATTTCAACAAAGAAAATTCCAGCTTTCTAACTAGAATTCCCTGCGGTAGTATCTTATTTAGAAAGATTCTTCTTTCCCGATTGCTCTCACGTACTTACTATTTACAGAGTAAACTTTAGAATTTTAATGTATAAAGCTTGTATGGGCCTCGGCAAAATAAATACGGACTCTGTAAATACACAAACGAAACAACAAATACGTTCGTTCGAATAATTGTTGACCTCTGTCGCTGTCGTGTTGTCAGGTGTAATTGGAAAGAGACATAGGTATCGCGATTTGTCAACATGGATTAAAAGAGGGAAAGGTCAAGTCAGTTATCAATGTTATCATAATATAGGGAAAGAACACTGCGGAGAAATTTAAAGGTGTGTACAAATAGTGGAGTAAGTAGTAATAGTGGACTGATATATTCGCTAGCGACATTGTATACTCATAATGCATAACCCTTTATTACTGACAATGCTGCAAGCGAGATGCACATAGTTAGAGTTGACGCAGTCGCCAGCGTTTTAGGCGGCGTAAAACTCATGATGAGGGTGTTGCATTGGGTTAGCTTGGTCACCGTGGTCTAAAACATCTCGAACAAATATTTATAGTAGACGTAGGTGTAGGTTTATGCTAATATTTACACTATGTACCTACCTAATTACATCACCATCTCTCATTTTATCATCATCATCATCATCATCAGGCTATAGTAGTCCACTGCTGGACATAGCCCTCCCCTAAAGAGCGCCAAAGCGCCCTGTCTTCAGCTTGCCGCATCTAGCATCTGCCTGCAGTCTTTCGCAGATCGTCATCCCACCTGGTCGAAGGGCGTCCTACTTTATAAATAATCTCTATTATAAAATGTTTATACGACAACGGTTTCACTCACTTGAATTCACCAATAGCGACTAAAAATTCAAGTGAGTGAAACCGTTGTCGTATAAACATTTCTCACGAAAGTTTAATATCGAATCTTTATAATCTGATTCGCTTCTTAAAATAGATTATAATTCAAACTTTGTCCTGACTTTCTCAATTCAAATCAACTCAACACAAAAAAACCTATCAAACTTTGACCTTAGACAATAAAAACAGCGCGCCTTTTGCGTAATTGCTAATGTGCCCTCGCCCTTGTAGCCATAAACTAGACCTAGGTCTTGCTCGTTAGAGCCTAAGTAGATTAGGCGGCCGACTAATGGCCCTAGGTGACCTTTTGCGTGGTTCACCACGTGCAGTTAAAAATAACTGGGTTTTATTTACGACGTTTTAATGAGAGCGATAATTTAGGAAAATATAATGGAGATGACATTCGGCGAAATTATACGTCTGTACATGTTTGATGACTCAAATTTCAAATACACCTTCTGTCAAACGTACATAGGTGCCTATCTTATATATTTGGAATACTCATACCTATATAATTATGAATAATATACAACGAATATAATGCCTGTTTTAAAGGTAATGACTGTAATGAGTAGCCCCTGTTACACGTGGTAGTGAAGATTTATTCAAAAACACACTAGGAGTACAAGCTTTAATTGGCTATTATATATGAGTTAAATGTCAGTGTCAAAAGTAATGTTTCTTCAAACAAAAACGTCACTTTTGACACTGACACATCTAATCCATATCGTTTCTAGATCTATTAATTGACGTAACTTAAGAGTTCGAATCGGCCAGTAAGTGGGTTAGACATTTCATATTTACAATTTATAATTAATTTATTTGTAATATAGGTTCTTAAGAACTCAGCTGAAACAACAAATCCAGAGTGAAACCATGTCCCTTTAGCTCCAAGATTTTTGTACGCTAGTTTTTTATGATTTAAAACGAAACTCGGATGGAACACGGAGACCGGCGCTAAGCCGGATTACTCATAAAAGGCTTAGCGTTTTGCTGCTACAAGCAATCGCTACGCGGATCAGACATCTGGATGCCGCTGGAGAAAACAACATATTTTATGGTTGCTATTTTTAGAAGCAATGTATTAGCGGTGGAATTTCTGATACAGGATTATAATCATGACAAAAATAACAGGAAACACTTTAAATGCGTAGTTTTTTCTCGTGAGCTCTTCACGAAAACATAAGATATACTTTTTTCTGCTTTTCGCTCGGAAAGCATCAACCGCTGCGCTAAACGAATTTGCCGCTTTCTGACTCCGTCGTCGAGCAGAAAAATAGTATACAAACATTGCACAGTAAAATAAGAAAGCCTCATATCTCATGTTTGTCGACTCGGCTTCGCCTCGGCCGACAATAACATGTGATCTGAGACATTGTACACTAGCCACAAAATCTTAAGCGGTTACCATATTTAAGTCCGTCTTAGGTCAGAGACCGATTATGTGAAGTCATATTTTTATTTTTTATGAGAATTTGACGCCAATGGCAAGATTTCAATACTCTGTCGGTTGCCATTTCGGTATAGACTCCTAAATTATTTTATCAGTCACCCGTACGTATGGCTCACGCCAATACATGTACGAACAAGTGCGGGAGAAATACTCGTGCGATTGATAACAAAATGGCACCCTTTTGTTTTCAAAATGTATGTTCGAATTGGCCTCCAGGCCGGTTCCACTTTAGTGTTATGACATCTATTTCATTTTTAAAAATCAATTGTATATGTTTACTTAGCAGATTGTAAAAAGCGCGACCACAACCCCGATATTGAAAACCAATAGTATCACGTCCTCGAGCTGGCCTCCAAGAAACTTGCGGCAAAGTAAATCGAATGCCCCGCGGAAACGCTATGAAATAGAAATGCAGGAATTTTACAATCACTCCGGACCGTAATGAGGTTGTAGTGTGCTCTGAATAAGCAATGTTACTACGTGAGGGGGTATGCTACGACAGGGGGGGGGGGCTGCTACGAGCTACAAGCGTAGCACGCTTACGATAATGCTATCAGAAGGCAGTTTTTTTTTTATTTGCTTTTTGTAGCAAACTGGAAAGAAGGAAGATGGACCGTGTACGTTTGAGAAGTAGGTAAGGATGAACGTACCATACTATAGTTCGTTTTTTTTAGCATTAGAAAGAACTCCGCAGAAGCAAGCGTGCAGTTTTTATCAGGCTCGTTAATTGTTAATAATTATTGAATTACTTATCTAATGTAGCACGGTCAATACATATAATTTACTTCATATTGTTACCGCTAAAAGTGCCAGATTTAGAATCACAAGCGAATTTCTGCGAAGTTCTTTCTAATGCTAAAAAAAACGGACTATACGTCTACGTCAACTATAATAATTATTATGTAGTATTATTTTCGAACACTCATTTACTTACTTCGCTGGCTCAGCGACTCGAAGTGGATCTTGGCCTCCGACACTAGATTGCGCCAATCGTTCCTTTCCTGTGCAATCTGACGCCATTCAGCCGCTTGCATGCCACACAAGTCTTTCTGGACCTCGTAGATCCATCGGTACCTAGGCCTTCCGACCGGACGTCTCCCAGTTGGTCGCCCCAGATAAGCTCTTTTTCGAACAAATCTACCTGATTTTCATCTATTCTAATCAGAAAGTTAACCACGCTAAGTATTTAGGTACATAATTTCCTCTGTGAAAATTTCTACCGTATTTAAACTAAAGCCAAAACACTACACTTATAAAAGGCGAGACATATCGCAGCCATTCATTAGGTAAACTAGCGTTCGTGCCGCGCGCGCGTTACCACCGCTTCCGGCGTGCGCGCGCGACGGGGTAGGGGGGGTTAAAAGGGGGGGAGGGGGTGATGGACAACGGTTGTGAATGGGTGATTAGAGCGTGATGGAATGGAAGGCGAGTTTTACTTCGAGCTTCAGTTTATATATAGATGGAAAATAACAGACAGGTCCAATAAGTACAGTCACCAAAATAGCGCATAAGACTGCGCATCACAAGTGTATAGAAAACTTGTCAACTTGTCTGTTTTCCAATAGCTGGAGAGTGGCCGGTACTTTTGTGATAGAACTCTTGAGTGTACCTACTGGTATTAAAACTTTGAGATTCAATTTATTTCTTTGCTGTGAGAAAAGAACAGGCAGCGATAAAAGCTTGTATAAGAAATAATTTTTTTTACAAAATATCTTATTATCCGTCTGTAATGATTGAGTAATGTTGCGGTCGTTGCCTGCAGACGCCGGACCGCGGCGTTCGTTAATGAGATGATAAACTGAGTGAAACTCTAATTAAAATGGATTTATATTTAATACGACGTATTTATGAAGTTATTCATAAATAATAACCCCCTTATTCATAAACGTTTACTAAAGTTGACAAGCCGATAATAATCGTTTGTCCCTTTTCATCATACCAATACGTCGGAAAGGAACAAACGATTATTATCGGCTTGTTAACTTTAGTAAACGTTTATGAATAAGGGGGTAAGTCTATAAAGCACGAAGTGTTGGAATCCTTGCAACTTTCAATCCAGTGGTCGCGGGTTCAAACGCCGGCTTGTAGAAAGCTTACGTACGATAAGTACATACCTATAAGTATCTACAGCGGAACTTTACATGTAGGTCGTTAGTTAAAGTCCATTTTTGACAATAAAAATCTTAATAAAGTCCACCTATCCATTTTTTTTTTTTCAATTTATTCCGTCTTTTGTTTCGTGAGACTTCCTGTATCCCTTGGTTACTTATCTGCTTTCAGCAGTGTAAGGGTTGGCGCGATGACAAATAACGCAATCATTCGCATGCAGAGCGGATCGCGACGATTTGTCGGCGGGGCGAGGCGATGTGGTGCTTGTCAGGGGTAAAAAATGAGGGGGTGATGCGAGGGGAAGGGGGAGTAATGATTTAAAGGAAAACGACGTGAGTTTTCCCCGTTAGCTTGAGTCATTGTAAACGGGTGGATCAACTATTTCTAATCTGTCAATCAATATATTAATTTTCGAATATAAAGTAGGGAAATATGTTATAGTTTTGAGAGGGACAATGTATTTAGTGATTGATATCTTGAAAAATAGATTATGCTATTTCATAATTAATTGTGATTTTGTTTTGAAAGGACCGAGATATGGCTTACAGTACAGGCTAATTCGAGTTTTAGTTATTAGATCTTTTTCCAATATGACACTGATCTGTCAAATGTCAAAAGTGACGTTTTTGGTTTAAGAAATGTCACTTCTGACATGGACAGATTATTATCATATTGGGAATAGTAGAGTATCATATTAGTGTGGAGCAGGTAAAAGATAAGATAAGATAAAAAAATATTTATTCAAGTAGGCATATTACAATGCGCTTATGAACGTCAAATAAACCTAAACCGGCTCCAACCGTACACCTCTGCCCCGAGAAGATTTAAATCCCCCCTCAATTGGAGGAGGGTACCCGAATATGGGACCGGCAACAAACTCGGCGGGACACATCTTTTCAAAACATTATTACATCTTACATCAGGATGCCTAACACGACTGCTATAGGTACGAAGACATTTCATATGCACTACTAAAATCGGTAAGCGATTGTAAACTGTCTTCTTCTTCTTCTTCAACCTAGCGTTTCCCCGGCCTAGCGCCAGGGTCCGCTTTCCTGCTCAGTCTTCTCCACTTTGCCTGGTCTTCAGCATCCTCAGGTGTGAGATTATTCTCTAACAGTCATGTCCGCTGTCACGACATCCAGCCGTTTGTAAATTGTGTCACAACAAAATCAAAAAGAATATCTATCTCAGCTGTGTACTGATGTCAGTGTTTTTCAGCGTTGCTGAAAAACCTGTACGAGTACTCCAAAGCGTTTTACAGCGCTGAAAATGGACACTGTATTCAGCCTCAGTGGGCCGCACTGAGTTTCATTCAGCTATCAAACACTTTTTAGTTGAAAAGACAAGTGATTGCTGGACTTTGTGAAG
Organism: Cydia fagiglandana; assembly: GCF_963556715.1. NCBI lineage: Eukaryota > Metazoa > Arthropoda > Insecta > Lepidoptera > Tortricidae > Cydia > Cydia fagiglandana. The sequence continues at coordinate 120,750 of NC_085943.1, read as the reverse complement.
CAGGTTTACGAAACTTTTTTAAAACTATTAGAGATCCCTTATAGGGATAAGTTCGCCTTTGTACTTCCATTACTGTAATTTATTTTTGTAAACCTGTGTTGTGTACAATAAAGTGATTACTACTACTACTACTATTTTCATGTAAAAATATATAGTTCCAATGTATGTATATTTTTGCTGCATTTATTCGATAGATAAGTTAAGTTTTGCTATACTTAGCTGACGGTGATGGTAAAGGCTTAGAATGGCCCCACTCATTGACGTGAAAGAGTTCTTCCGTGGCCTATCACATAAAACTTACAATTACAATTTTACAAGTGTCAAGTTACAACTTTGTAATAATATAAATGTGCGTACCACAAAATATACAAGTAACAAATTTGTAGTGGAAAATTCTTACAAATATGTAAATTGTATCGACAAGTCTACAATTTATTGTATCACAAAACTTTACATACGCTCCATATATTTTCCGGAAAACGTACAAATTTGTAGCTGACAATTGTTTTGTGCTACATTAAATTGTAGTAATAATTATACATATATATATAGAATTGTACCTACAAGTTAACAATTCTCTAAACGTGTGTCGCAACCTCTTGCTACAGTTGATATTATACGAATACTAGTAATTGCAGTATATTTTATCATATTTAGCGATTCCAACCCTTTGTACCTACCACGAAATGTTTAGTTCAAGTAGCAGTGATAGTGAAGAAGAATTATTTGTAAGATGTCCTAGGACGTATAGTGAACGTATAAATTTAACTTTGACCATAACGGATGTTACATTTAATCAGCAGTTCAGAGTGAGTAAATCTACCGTCGAATATCTACTGGAGACTGTTGGTGGAAACCTTAGACATCCGACACGAAGAAATCATGCTCTTGATTCTAAACAACAGTTACTGACTCTTTTAAGATGGTTGGGCTCATGATCCCAATATCACTGACGATGCTCGTGGTGTTTCAAGTGGTTTAAAATGGTCAGTTTAGCTTGCAAATCCATTGTAATGTCAGTTGGTATGTAAATGCTCGTAGATAGATCACTATATAATTATAATTAATGTAATTCTTGCGTATTGCGTATAAAGTGAAACTAAAGACAACAACATTAAAGAAGCAAAATAAATTGTTACATAATATATTTGAGTTGTAACATTAAAATTTTTCACTTGTATATTTACAAATCAACAATTCTACAATTATGTAGCTGTCGTGACATACCTTTATTCTATGTGATACGCTTTCACAAAAATGACATATTTGTATACTGCAGACTTGTAACGAATACGTATTTGTAATTATTGTGGTACATTTTTTGTTTACAATTTAACAATTTTGTCCAATTGTACACTTGTAAAGTTTTGTGGGATAGGGCACGGAGTCCGATTCAGATTTACCATCTTGTTACGGTTCTCTTATGATGTCTACGAGAGTAATGACTGTAATACCGCATATAATAATTTTTATAATAGTTTTAAATTGTTCTACGAGCTATGCTTCCCATTTAAACTAGTAAAATGTAACACAAAACGAAAACCAGTGTGGTCAACAAATGGCATTAGGAAATCATGTAGACAAAAAAGAATAATATACTTACAATATCTGAAAAATAGAAACCTGTACAGCGATCACTACAATAACTACAATAAATTGCTGAAAAAAGTAATTACGTATTCCCAGAGACTAGAAAATTTTAATCTTATCAATAAGTCTAATAACAAAAGTAAAGCAATATGGCATATTATAAATCAGAGTAAATACATAAACCCAAGACCAGAGATAAAACAGATAAATTACAAAGGTAATATTCTACACAGTCCTGTACATATAGCGAATGCTTTTAATAACACCTTTGTTGAACTAGCAAACACGTATTTTAAACAGGATACAGGGATTATGCCAGAAAATAATATCGACCCCGTTGAAAATTCTATTTTTATGCAGCCAACCTCCCCAAAAGAAATCTCAAATATTATAAAAGGCTTGAAAAATTCACTGAGTGTTGGACATGATGGGATATGTACGAAAGTGATCAAAACATGTTCAAATGCGATAGTAGAACCACTCTCGTACCTAATTAATTTAAGTATATGTACTGGCATTTATCCAGAAATTCTAAAGGTAACAGTTGTCAAACCTGTATACAAAAAAGGCGACAAAGAACAATGTGAAAACTATCGCCCAATAGCTTTAACTTCAATCTTTTCTAAAATATTCGAAAGATCAATCTACAATAGGTTAAGTAAATTCTTCGAGAAATATAACATATTGGCTAGAGAACAATTCGGCTTTAGGAAAAACAGATCGACTACTTTAGCTATCGTCGAATTAATGAACACAATCTCAGAATGCTTAAATACTCGTCAACCTGTCACAGCTATTTTCATGGACATGACTAAAGCGTTCGATTTTGTATCCCATAAATTGTTACTAAATAAAATATATCAATACGGGGTACGAGGGACTGCTTTCGACCTCATCAAATCTTATTTAGAAAATAGGAAGCAGTACACCGTTATAACTCGTATTGATAAAAAAAGCAAAACAGAACTTGTCTCGAATTCGATAAATAGAACAGTAGAACGAGGTGTACCGCAGGGTAGTATATTGGGGCCTTTGTTATTTTTATTATTTATCAACGACTTGCCCAACGTTACTAAAAATCGTACAGTTCTCTTTGCTGATGATACAACTATCTTGGTAACAGGAAATGACAGCGATACCTACCAAGACAGACTAAACTTGGCATTAAACAATGTTATGAAATGGTTCACGATGAATCAACTCATTGTTAACTTAAGTAAAACAAAATTTATGCAGTTCTACCTGCCACAGTCAAAGCCAAAAGAGATTGTACTAAAATATGAGAATCTTCCATTACAAGAAGTAACAGAAATTAAATTTCTTGGATTGACGTTAGACTGTCATGGAAGCTGGAAAGCACACACAAATAATCTTTGTAAAAACCTAAGTAAATATGTTTATGCTCTTAGGAAAATCTCAACTATGTCTTCCCAAAAAACTGCACTTTGTGCGTATCATGGCCAAGTATCTTCTATCTTGAGATATGGTTTATTGCACTGGGGAAATTCTTGTAATAAAAATGACGTATTTATTCTACAGAAAAAATGTGTTCGGTCTATTGCAAGAGCAAGATATAATGATAGTTGCAGGCCTCTATTCAATAAACTTGATATCTTAACTCTCCCTTCAATGTTTATACTGGAAGCGTGCATATTTGTCAAAGAAAATATAAATCTCTTTAGAAAAATAGAAAAAAACTTGCCCCGAAATCATCAAAATAAGTATGAGATACTCCCAAAAATCCCTGTAAAAACCGCCTACTATAATAAAAGCTTATACGTAATGGCTGCTAAATTATTTAATAAATTACCTGACTCAATTAAAGATCAGGATGCAAAGGCGTTTAAAAAATCTTTAGTATACATATTGAAAAAGAAGATGCCTTATAATATAAATGATTTTTTGGTATAGATTTCTCAACCACTTTGTAATAGGATAGTTGATAGCACGTGCCTTATTTTTCCTTCTTAGGTAAAACTAGGCTAAGAAAGAAAAATATGGCAATTACAAACATTACAAACATTGTAAATAGTTAATATAGATTATAGTTAATATAGATTTTAAGTAAACAAATATTGTACGCCTGACAGGCAAATTATAGTGAGTCAACTAAAATATGTACATATCATGTAATCCACCTTTCTGTAACACCTATAATTATGCAATAAATGATTATCTTATCTTATCTTATTTTATAGTACGACCTTGAAGGCCGCTCACGCTGATTGGTGCATGCGCAAAGAAGTGAAAGTCGTGCGTGAGCTTTACTCTTGGTGATTGGCGCGCGCCAAGTTAGGTTACGTATCTAATTAAAAGTAATGTACCAAAACATTACGAACATAAACCCATGAATGAGATAATTTCTCTCAAAAACATGCAAGTACAACTTTGTACAAGAGTACAACACTAGACAGAGAGAGATGTCCCGCGGCACTCGTCCTAGTGAGGACAATAGTCACTCGGGTCCGCTCGGTTAGCCCGGTAATTGGATGGAGTACTCAAAGTACCGCGGGTCACAAAGTCCCGACAACAAACAGTATACAGCTTGTATGATAAGACTTGAGCCAAATATTTTTTTATAATTATAAAGATTTGAAATGAGACAACAAACTCTAGAACGTACTTAACCCTTAAAACGTTTCTGTCACTTTTTTAGTACAGGTACTAAATGTGGCGCCAAGTTTAAACACTAAGTGCAGGCTAGAAAAGGAAGTACGTTAAAGAAAGTGCGAGAATTGTACTTTTTTTCCTAGTTTAAGAAAATATCAGACAAAATTCGGTTTATGCGCAGGTGGCAGTTGAAATTTGAAATTCGCTTAATTTGCGACGGTGTGTGTTCCTGAGGTCATAGAATATAATAATAATAATAAATAATAAATCATTTATTCCAGACAACATCGATCCATAGGTATACATTTAAGATAAAATTAAAAATATATAAAATTAGGTATAGGTATAACATAAAGATTCATGACTAGACATTACAATTAAATTAAACTTAGCATTTGATAATAAATAATAGCCAAATATATATATAAAGTTAATAGCCAAATTGTTTTCTTTGTGTTGATATTATTACTAGATGAGTTAAACATTGTTATTCTATATAAAGCTCATTAAATGATAGATTCCATAGGCTTTTTTTAGAAGCCTATGGAAGAGACTGGTCAGCAACATTAGGACATGATGTCACGATCCTCAGCATTGAGGGAACGACTAATGATGATGATGATGATGATGATGAAATGATAGATTAATTCTAAGTCAAAAATTGCGAAATATATCTTGTCCCATTTTTGTGACATTGTCGATACTACTGGTAACAAGGTACCATTTAGCACGTCCTAAAAAACGGACAGTGCCGACTTGTGCGGAGACAAGATTGTGACAGAAAACGGACATTGCCATACTTAGGGTATATGCTTTTTTTTCATTTATCGTCATTTTATAGGCTATTGTTGCATTGGGGTTATGTTATACATAAGTATATGTATATATTTATTTATATTTTAGTTTTAGGTGGTTCCACCATCTGACTCAGAAGAGTGAGATAGCAAAAAAAAACGACGATGACGAAATTTTACTAGAGACAGATTGTACATCTGCCTTGCCCCAATCTGACTCTTTTTTAGCCAGGTCACTTTCTACGAGGATGTCAAATATGATGGACAAATATATGTTCATTTACGAACACGCGTGCTTTTATTCTTATTGTCATGCTATTAAAGTTTATTGCGCCTCATTGTGAATGGCACTATCTGTATTTAAATGTAATTTCGAAGTCTAACGTAGTCATTGTGGGAAAAAAGTTGTTCATAATATTCGATCTGATGACCTAAACACGACCTGTCCTCTAGTACTCCATCCACAAAACTTAATTCCTCGCCATTAAACGCATAACTCGCTTCAGTATCCAAAATTTTTGGCACTTCTTGAAATGTCCTACGGTTAGAACCTTTTTCAAGTCGATGATGAAGATGCTACAATTCCTGAGGCCTGTAAAATGTAAACTCTACAAATTTCAGGAGAGTAAATAGCTAATTTCTCTAGTCTAGAATAGAATCTAGTCTTTCATATGTCGGGCAGACGAAGAAAAGCATTTCTACTCGGGTACAAGAACATAGCTGATGTCAAGCACCGCCAACTAAAGTCTGCGGTCTGGGAGCATGACATGGATAAGACTCTGGTTCTCGCCAAGGAGGAGCCATATATTCTCAGAATGTTGCCAGAGGCCATTGAGACTGAAAAATATCTAAACTTTTACAGGAACTACTGCTATTCTTTACCACCAGCTTAGGTTCCAGATACTCCGGGTAGTAAAAAAACAAGCAATACATAGAACTGTGAGAGCATAGTGATAAATGGTGTGGTCATTTAAGTAAAGTAATGTTACTTACAATAATTGTAATGTGTAACTATCTTTATGAGCCTATTTTGCCTCTATACGTAGCTTTATAATGTATATTTTTTGTTTATTATATCTGTACGTGGGTCGTTTTACATATAAACACTAGAAGTAAATATAGTATTACTATGTTTCTCATTACTTTTTTCTTCTTAATAATATAATTAAACATTTATTCCAAACATTCACTAGTGTGTTATTGAAATAATTATACATTTTCTAGCCCTGTAATTCTTTTATATTTTTTATTTTGTGAAACTGTATAACGGCATTGTCCGTTTTTTAGGACAACCTTGAGAGCAATCAATCTATAAGGTTCGTGGCAATGTCCGTTTTAACGGACGTCCTGAAAACCCTACTTTCAGAATGCTTTTAATTTTTTTTTCTTAAATTAAGTATTTTTTTACTCATTACTATCCCCAAAAACATTCCATGAAATAGGTGGATACATTATTTCATGTCTTGCCATGTTAAGGGTTAAACAAAATCCATCATTAACAAACTATCTTAATACTTAATTAATAAATTGTAAGAAATAATTTGTCTCCTCTTTATAAAAAACACTAACAATAAGGTAATCGTACTAGTGCTCGACATGCTAATGCCCAAATACGTGACACCTTGCTATCGCCTCTATTTGACAATGACTTAAGTTTCAAGATGACATGTACTGGGACCGCGTCGAGTACCAGTACGTTTACCTTAGGTAGGTAATTTTATTTAGGCTAGTACCTAAGCCATATGAATATGTGAAACGTTTTTTCTCTAGTGGAGTATATTAGCAAGTTCCTCTTCCGCTCGGGTCGGCTCGGTTAAACAAAATTACTTCCCCAAACACGAGTACAAAGAGAAGCAAAAAGCGCATAACGAGCGGCTTGATTACCACACAGGCTATCCCCCCTAGACGGTGCATGGAGCGTTTACAACGAAGTCTAATATGCACATAATACAACTCTTAAAGTACCACTGGTATTCACACTACTTACCGTTTGGGTTGTATCGCTCAGCAGGAGCCTCCCCTCCACGCTCGATCGTTCCGTCGCATGCGCGGTGTGTAGCGGGGAATCTATTTCGTTACAATAATACGTTTTGTATTAGTATGGAAAATGAACTATTCCAAAGTTTTATAGATTTACAAACTTTACTTTCTGTACTGTATGCCAAACTATTTAGTTGCACTACACCATTTTATGATAAGCGATAACCTACGCAGGTTTACCCCTAGGATTCAACATTTGTTGAAAATTTACATGAACACAGGTCGTGATCGCGTGTGCAACTTAAATTAAATAATATTAACGCGTCAATGTATAGTGAGGGGTGATCGGAGTATATACACTACTCCATCTAGTGGTACTGATCTGTGTTACTGGCCAGCGGGGACCACGAACGGACTTTTCTGTTTTAAGACCGCAATTTCGCACTCGCAAAAATGTGTGGAGCGCTAGGCGAGGTCACATAGGTACCTACTACATAGGTACTGCATTAAGGTTACATTCGGACGGCGACTGTAGCAGCATTAAGATGAGATTCGGATATCCACTGCAACTGCATTACTGTTGCGGCGTTGTTGTTACCGTCACTGTCTCTGTTGACTGACGGAATAAAATTCACAATCGCGCCAGAATTAGGACGGCGAACGTTACCGATTTTATCAAGGAAATTAGCAGAGAGACTCAGTAACAGTCACGAAGCTGCTGCACTGTTGCAGTTGACACCTGAAAGTCACCTTTAAACTATTAATATCACAAATGGTGAAAACCTCCAATATAAAAGGCGTGACTCTGGTGTAAATGTTTACCCATAGCACCATAACCAAAATTAAATTAGTCGCAAGCATTTGCCTGTAGAGAGTAGGAGCAAATCGCAGCAGTAACGGCGCGCACGGGCCATTACGAAGTGCAGTAACACTTACGAAGACTGCAGTAAACGCGCATTGTTCGTGCGATATTGAGACGGTAATGCACCCGTGGTGATAAGCTGTAGGTTGTACCTACGACCCAATTCGAACAATGTTTATAAGATGTAGCAGTGATACGATACTAATCTGTTACATTTCTAATCATTATCGTATAGCTGAGATATGTAATAAGCGTTATTCGAATTGGGCCACTATGTATTTACATTCTACATGTGCGCAGTTACCAAACATTTTAAACAAAGGACACTTAGCATGAGAAACTTCGTACACCTTGACTTAGCCTGTTCCTATCTCTAACGCATGCGCATGATTATATTGCAGTCCCGCCTAAGACGATGATGATTGATAAAACACATGCATTCGCATTTATAATATTAGTAGTGAGTGATATCTATCAAAATCAGATGGAAGTTCACCTATAATTCCTCGTAATAACTCCAGAAACCGTTACATTTCCTTTCAACGTGGTGACGCAATTCCACGAAGAACGTGCACCGCAAATGTAATCCCGTGTACTTACTCCGCTGCACTGCACTGTGTGCACTATAATGTTACACGACGTGCAACTCCAATCCGCCCGGAAAACACTAAGGACTGCCAGGATCTGATTCAGGTGAAACAACTTGTTATGGTTTTGATCTTATTTTGATAAAACTTTGACGATTGACTTGGCGATTGACGCGCATATCACGCACGACTTTCACTTCATTTCGCATGCACGCAACAGCGTGACATGATCTCCAAGGTCGTATCAAAATAAGAACAAAACCGTAACAAGGCGTTTCATCTGAATTAGGCTTCCGATACACTACAGTAACTTCCCTCCTATTTAGAAGTTATAAAAATTGCTTTTGGATTTCGACATATGCCCCTAATACATATGTCATTGTATTGTATAACCTTTACTTTAGGCATATACTTACAACCGCACCTTTGTGAAACATAAAAATAGCTACCTACTCAAAAATTATAATGCACAAATTAATACGTAGCTACACATTCATCTTTTGATTTACCACTTTGAAAAATAGCTGTTCGTTTTATTTACCTCATATTATGTCAATACATCATTGGATATGCTTCACACTTTATCTTGTATTCCTTAAATTACATTATTCTTTTGAAAACACAGTCAAGTTTGCAAACTTTTCAGAGTGTCATCGGTTGAGTTTTTGCTTCTGACATTTTGTAATTGAAAAACCTACCCGTTAAAGTCAAGAAACTTGTACGGACAGAAGTCACAGTTCGCTTGTTTCGTCTCAGGTGCGCCACAGGGCCGTCCCGAGGGGCTCGAGTTACGAGAGAGCTGCCAATGCAATTTTCTCCGTATCCATGCTGTTGGTATTTACACTGTTCGAAGAGTTTCATATTTTTCCTGTTTTAAGTTTTTCTTTTGATGTCCTTTCGTTTAATAACTATGAAATACGAATGGAGTAAATAAAACAGATATGAAACATGATGTATAATAACAGTTTTGAATGATTCACGGTTAGTTTCACTAGACTTATATCGACCGGAATATGAACCGTGATTACCTTTTGTATTGTTTGCGAGCTCCAGATATTTCGACGCAGTTACTTACATGCATCTTGTTCACGGTTAACTGATGATTGCGGGTGGGTGTCAAAAGGTAATCACGATTCATATCCCGGTCGATATAAGTCTGGTGATGTATAATAATAATATTAAATTTCAAACGTTTTTCAGCAATGATTTATATAAACCATGCACAGTCATTCTCTGAAACAAACGAACCGAAAGCTAAACTAAATTGATATGTATAAACTCACTTTCATTAATCAAGTTATGCAACAAAAGTTCAATGTTAGGTTACGGAGAGCACGTTACGGAGCGTGCGGTGCGTGGCCCGGCGCCATTACCGCTGACACACGTAAACCCACCAGGCACGCCTAACAGTCTTAACAACCATTGCAAAACCAGTTTAAATTTAGACTTTATTTCACAGCAATACGGTACACTATTGAATGAGTTTACCATTGGCTGTTATAAGGGTTGTGAATGGTGCATTGCTGTACGCACTAATCATTCGTCAAAAATATTCTTAGCAATCAAATGAGCAATATTTTGTATCGTAATCGTGAAGCCTAAAGCGACTTTTAAAAAGGAGATTCGTATGTTGATAGGGAAATCCGTTTTTTCCGTGGTTTTAAACCGGGAGGCCGATTCTTGTCTATAAATTTGTTAAAGGGTTTGATCTGACGTTGATACGGCCTTGAAGATCCCTCATGCTGACTGGTGCATGCGAATTGAAGTAAAATAGGTTCGTCAGATGCGCGCCAAGCACCAAGATTTGATCTGTCAGTGTGAAAGATCATATTTATAACAAATCCTGATCAAATTAACAGGCGTATTCGGGAAACGAGATAATTGCAGGATTAGAGACGAACTAGAGATTTTTGGGATCTACATTAGATATCGACTAGATATGACTTGGATATCTAAGTCATAACTTGTGGAAATCGAGAGGACGTGCAGAATCGCGGAAATGTCAAGTTTGACATATTTACCTTACAAATATCTTTAAATTATCCATATCGTAACTTTTTGATGTCTAATAGACATCTAATTCATTTTCCGAATCGAGCCGTTACATTGAGTTGAAGTTTTAGTGTTTCAGCATCTAAAGCAATAAGGTTTTCTCAATAAATTCTTCTTCTTCTTAAAGTGTAAACCTTCAACATAATACATACATACATACCTACTTATATTCTACTAGTGTAAGTACATTCCTTTACATTGTGTTCCGTACCGCCGTAAACTCATACGTGAACCTTTCCCGCCCCGAAGTTCCGTGCGATATATAACTTGTTTTCATTTGCCGCGCGCGCTGCGTCCTGCTTCCGAATAAACACAATCTTTTCATCTCAAGCGTACATTTGTTATCGCTAGTGCTGTACAAGCAAATACAGAGGTTTTGAGTGGGCATTATAGTTAAAAAAAACTACTGTTGCATGTAGTAGTATTTCTGCCTTTCCGATGTTCCATGTGAGACAGATCTATATCAATGGTGTATTTAATGCATCGTGCGAATCCGCCGCTAGTTTTTAAAACTACAACGCATACTAGAAATCTTACGAATAATTTCCTTCTACTGTGGAATTACACACAGCTGCAATAGTTCATACCCATTTTATAAATAACGTGCTATACCTACTTATATTTTTTCAAGAAAACACAAGGGTAGGTACCTATGTGGTTCTTTAATAAAAGAGTGTTCAGGTTTCTAATGCACCTGCAACGTGCAAGTGGCAAGCATTTAACCATCAGCCGGGCTGATTTATTTGTTATTAACATATTAAAATATAGCCCAAATTCCATCTGGTATAATTTTGGTCAATTTCAATTTCAATTCCAGGATTGATAAAAATAGAATTTTACATGTCAGGTACAATGCTTAATGCTAGGTCTTATGATTAATTAATTATAATTATTAGATTTCAAGTCGAGTGGAGAAAACGAGGGGAGGCCTTTGCCCAGCAGTGAGACACCAAAGCAGGCTAGGAAAAAAAATTGATTTAATACATGGTTGGACAGGCGAGACTGAGCCAGCGAACGAGCAATTGCATTGTATTGGTACTGGTCCAGAATACTCCAGAAGTCGTATTCAAAGTAGACAAAGTAGTGTTTAAAGTAAATTCCAAATGTCACATCACTATATATCCTTCGTGTCGATCCGTATAAAAAGTTCACGGCACGCACGTGGCCTTCACAAACAGCGACAATACGTCGCGGACGTGATTTAATTATGGACCCCTAACAAGGATACCTTTTTATGCGATGGATACGCGATTTTTTATATTATCACCCTGATACAATTAATGTCACAAAAATTACTGTGATAGTCAATGTCTATCATTCCACGCGAGATTTCTCTTTTGTAAATAAACTACCTTTACAATCCTATTTAAAAGTAATGTCATAAAAAGTTGGAGAATAAGTCACTGCCGGAGATATATAAGATAATGATGGTGGCGATGGTGGCCGAGTGGTTCTGACGTCTGATTTTCAAACGGGAGGTAGCGATTTCAAATCCTGGCTCGTAGGTACAGTCGCCTGCATTCGCGGTGGTCCACTTTTGAACCTTAATATACTGGATTAGAGTCTAAAAGTTGAACACCGCGAACGCAGGTGCGACTGTACCAATGAGTTTTTCGGGACTTCCCTCAAACTGCATTAGGCCAGCGTGGAGACAGCTTAGGTCCTCTCGCGCATGGAAGGAGGCCTGTGTAGAGCCGGGGGACGTATAAAGGCTGAATTATCATTTATCGATTTGCGTCGAATCGTCATTTAAAAGTTGAAATGCCACTGGGCTTGGCTTGTATGATAATACCACTGTTGTTGTTGTTGTTTCTATTCTGTTCTGTTGGGGGATAATACCACTTAATTAGGTGCTAATTTACATCAGCTTTCCGACTTTAACCAGGTCAGTTATTAATTTATTTATTTATGCGTATTATTATGCACATAATAGTGGCCTGAATTATGGATCATGACAGAAATTTGATGCGAGGGTTTGGTAGAATGTGATTTATCAACGCCCGAAGGTAACAAATAAAATGCTAAGGTTAAGGTAGTTACTGGCGCAGTCAGTAGGATTAGGATGTAATTTAATATTTATCTAATGTGTGGGTTGCGTGTAATGTTATTAACCAAATGAGGTACCTACTAACAAATTATAAGCTTACAAAAATGTAGGCAAGAGCTATAGTTTCCAAATTCGAAATAATCTTAAAAGTTCGACTAACTGGCGCAGTCGTTAGTAGGATGAGACCATATTATTCGTTTGAACTCTTTTAAATATTCAGGCTGCAGGCAATATAATAAAGTAATATGAAAAGTAGCCCAAACAACTTTTACGGCATGATAAAATTGGTTGAAAATGATAAGTAGATTTCGGTTGATCAGCTAAACCTTTTTAACCACTTGCAACCTGGTGTAGCTGGTGTCCACGGACGACGGTAATCGCTTACTTTCAGGCGATTTATCTTCTCATTTGCCTCCTATGTTTTAAAAAACTATTTCGTGGAAAAAGTTGTCCATTAAGTTCTACATAAAAAACATAAAAAAACTGCCTGTATAACTTTTAGCTTAACTATTCCCATGTACATACGAACATAATTCTTCGTATATTTACGAGTTACAAAAGTTTCCTGTACATTTTTGCTGGTCCGACCGAGCGCCAACAAAAACTTTCGGGCGTAATTAAATAGTTGCACACATTCAAAACATACGCGACCTTTACACACACACGCAAGCATACTTACTGTACACGTAAACAAAAGGTAACCTCCTAATAGACTTCGCATTATGAAGCATACTTAATAATCATTTTCTTATAATAATTCTGATTTATTAATACCACTGTATAATATATATATCTATCTTGTTTGTAAATATAATAAATAATTATAACTGTAAAAAAATCTTATAATATAGTGTTATCTAATTATAGTTTTTGTTTTCAAAATGTGGTTTCAAATAATAATATCCGTATCATTTCATTCGGGTCCCATTTAACACTACTATGTTTTAGGTATGAGCATGTTTTGGTCAAATTGTACCATCGTATGTTCCACTACATATTTCAATTTCATGTTTGGCGAAACTCAAAAAAGTACTTTGTATTATTTTGTACTAGGTCAAACTAAATCAATTCACATGATAAATTAACTCATTATTCGACTATACATACAGGGTGTTACTGACCATGGGGCTTTAAATCCAGTACTCGATTCTACTCGCTAAACTGAGCTACTTTTATTATGGCACCAACCCCGAAATGCCGATTTTTTTTTTACTTTTTCATACACTTTGGCTGGTCAGATGTTGACGTTTTCTATGGAAAACCCAAAAAACATTCCCCTGATTTTAGGGTTGGTCCCATAGTAAAAGTAGCTCAGTTTAGCGAGTAAAATCAAGCCCTGGAATTAAAGCCCCATGGTCAGACACATACTGTATACGAGTAGCTTAAAGTAGGTAGACACCTTTTTTGCGTGTGCACAGGCAATACACTTTATTAATTATGATTATAAGGTCATTCCGCTCCATCTAGAGGGCTAAGTTGTCTGTGACGTAAGCATACCGTATTATCCTTTGGGCCGCAATTATTTTTGAGTGTGGGCAGGGTTTAATTGATTCACGGGGATAATGAGCACGCGACGTAGATTATGGAAACGCCACAATTTTGGGATTGTTCTGTTTGTTGGAAATATCACAGATATACAGTACCTATGTATGCGAGCTCAAAACATACCTGAAACCCATGTCTCGCTAGTACGAGACATGTACCACAGCGTAACCACACAGATTAAGAGTCCAGCTGGTATAACCGACCCATTCCAGGTTAAAATTGGTGTCCATCAGGGTTCGGCATTGAGTCCTCTGCTATTCAATTTGAGCATGGATTACATCACCAGAAGCATTCAAGCACAAATACCTTGGTGTATGCTGTATGCGGACGATATGTGCTTATGGCGACAACGGCGGCTGAACTACAGAAAACCTTGGACATTTGGCTCAGGGAACTGGAGAGACACGGGTTGCGAGTCAGCCGTACAAAAACCGAATATATGGAGTGTGACCTGGGTGGGACAGAACGGCTTTGCTGCAACATACACATTGAAAATACCGCAACACCCAGAGTCACTCGCTTCGAATTCGCTATATGGTTCGAAGTGCTGGACTGCACTTAAGAAGCACGAACAACGTTTTGATAAAATAAAGAAATAAAGACCTTTACGTTTTTAATTACGGTGTCTTATGTCACACGTAAGTGTGTGTGTAAGAACGCTGTATTCTTGTTTGGGGTATCAATTATACCGCGTGTTGTCCCATAAATTGTTTTCAAACTACAGTCATCAACCACACCGAGGTCGATGATAAAACTGAACTAAGCTTATTATAACTAATGACAGCAGTTATCAGCAATCAGGTAATAACTGTGCGTAGGCGGACTTGAGCTATATTTGAACTTTACATATTGATAACAATTTAACTCATCAGATGACTTGCTTCTATTTTATTTCGTTCGATTTTAAAACAACACGAATTCTATTCATTTTTTATACAAGGAATTTTGCAATAGCACTTATAGCGAGGTATACGGTGTAGGTACTTATTCATATCTTCGGTGATGGGTGATATTTAATTACTCTTAAAAAATAGGGGGTTCACCGATTTTCGTAAAATACACATTTCCTTTTTTTTATATATTAATTCGTGTTTTCTAGATAAATAATTGAATTGTGACCAAGTTGAATGTCCGCATTGTTTAAATGTTTACTGACTATTCATCTATCATAACAAATTATTATTATTACTCGTATTTTCCAAAGAAATGTCACTTTAATTTTGGCATTGATACATTATGATGTGTCAGTTCATAACAAATCCGGATCAAATTCATAACCTGTTACTATAATCAGAATACGCCTCCTTTACTGTTAGTATAAAGATAGCAAAGCTCATTCCCCAGCACGGTAACTGAAAACCTTGCAAATGCTCTGTCCGAACTTGCCTCGCAGCGTCGCGGCCTACATCCATTGTTCTCTCCCGTTAATTAGAACCCCCTCCCCCCTTTACCCTCCCTTCCCTTCCCCCACACAGTTCAACAAAAGAACTGATGGATAATACGCGTAATCTGCGCGTATTTATGTCGGTGCGTGCTTACCGGCAATGAGGCAGCTGTGAGTCGTAAATATAACAGTGTACGGCATACCTGGAGTTTCGGCTCTTACCGTTTCTCTCTGACGTGTAAATTAACAAATCAAACGGAATAAAACGAGTTTTTTTATGAAAATTTTAGGCTGAGACTTAATCAAAGTTTAGACATCGACGTTTTTACAAAATACATTTAGTATTGATACTCATTAAGTAGTATAATCAGTGTTAGAAATAAGTAAGCGAGTGAGATCTTCAAAATACTTTATTTGCACGCACACTTTCATAACAATAAAATTGTGTTTAGTTCATTTAGCTTTCTTGGATAGCACGCGTGATGTCCAAATGAGAGGAATTTGTAAAGTTCGAGTGATTGACGTTGAAATCAACCATTAATTAATATAAGCCGTATTCCCTCAAAGTATGGCTCAAATTAATGTTTGCAAGAATTCTAATACGACATAATTGTTTCATTACCATGTTTGCTCCATAAAAACCGTATCACGGCTCACAGGTTATTACGTATGCAAATAATGTTTTATTACACAATTGTAAAAGCTAAACACATGAACAAACAGGCTCATAGCTCAAATACTATGTGTGTTTATGCAGTAATAAGTGCAGCTAGTCGTAGTAGGCTCAATAAAAGACTCGATTCGGGACTTAAAAGACTCGGAAGTTTTTTAAGCAGAGAGTAAAAACCAGCCGAGTTCTTCTAAACTCAAAAGATTCGAGTTCCTACCAACACTAATACTTGGTCACTTAAGAAGTGACCATCTGTTACCTCACCATCTTAAATCACCATCTGTTAACTGCAAACTTCCAGACGCGTGCCTTAAAAAGAAGAAAGCTGAGCGTAATTAAACAAAAGAGAATCGGGACAATGAAGTGACAGCGGCGGCGGCTTCATTAAAACAGTTGCACGCAAACAAACCGCCGAGTTACCCACTCGAGCGGGATTCCCACTTTGGAAGTAGGTATGCTTCGGATTTATTTGCCGTTAGATACACGCCAATGCAATGGGGTTATCTGGTAGCATTTTACAGATGGCGCCAGCCTAGGTTTCATCTGTCAATCTTACAAACAGTGTCATAATCTTATTTTTTTTTTAAATTTGTGTGTTGAGAGCTAGCCAAATACTATACAACAAACTAGAGACAGGTAAATGCTACGCTAGCGCCATTTATAAAAACATTTGAGAGCTATTTACGTCAAGTAAAGAACGATGTTAATGAGTATTACAAGTAGCATAATAAATTACAAATGAAAATCAATGCAATATCAGTGTGGAAAAAAAGCAGTGCAAAGAAATCGGGCATAGCGTATTTAGGTAGGTATAGGTAGAAAATACAACTTTTCTATTTTCTTGGACATGGCTGTAATTCCTGATAGTTATCACTATCAGAACTAATACTTACCGGAATAATAAAATATTTTCGTACGCAACAACTAAGCTATGGCGCTTGTAGTACGGGATAATGGAGACCGCGAATTGTTTTAATACCTATATTGCAATACACACATAACACGCCAAGGCATCGCATTTAATACAAAATGTTTTGATAGAATCGCTGTTTAACTACAATAATAGCGGAGCGTTCCCGTAGCTTATATCGTTATTATAATGCTACTGAGTAAACCGTTATTTTATAGCGTTATTTACATAATCAATCAATTAACTTGTGAAAGTCAATTAAATATGATCAATAAAACGTTGTTATGTAAACATATAATGTTATTAGCTTTTATATTGTTTGAGCTGCTCGAGCAAGTAAATTACAATTGATGTAACCATTAATAAAATAATTATTAATTAATTGTTGTTTTAGAACTGTGTATCTACTTGAACATTTAGTAAACCATTTATATTTTAACTTTTTACTTAAAACAAATAACTTAAACTCTTGTTTTTTTTGCAGGTAAACTCTAAATGAGTGCGACGCAAACACTAGCAGTGGCACTTTTTCACACAGGTACTGGTATGGACTTTAATCGTTAAGCCAGTTTTTGTGCATTTTAAATTGGACACTCAGTGACCCAGTGACTCAGTTATTAAATAAGAGTCCCACGAAAGCACGGCTGAAATTCTCGCTCTAACGTCTTTGTATTACAATTTCTAGTATGACAATTTTCATGCGCTTTCAGAATAGCGTTTTATAATGAGAGCGTAACTTCGATTGTATGGCGGCGGCTATAGTTCATCTTTATAGCATTAGAAAAAGACTACGCGATCTTGACGTGTCTTTTAATTGAAAAACGCTTATTAAAAATCTAAAAAATATGAAAGCAAAGAATGTAAATAATCGTACATGATTAATAATTGTTACACGCTGCATAATTCACAATTGGTGCCGTGACTTATTTCCAAAAGTGTTTTTCAATAAAAAGACACGTCAATTGTTTACCTTTTTACTAATGCTAAAAAACGAACTATGGGTTCGTGCGAGTCTAAAATAACCAAATTTGCTTGAACTATTTAATTTCGTGACTTATGTACATTATCTACACTACCTAGCACAAACATTAGGCATATAAACGTGAAATATGATAAACCACAGTATGTACTTAATAGGATACTCAGGCATTCAGAATGTAAAATGGAATACTGGCTTACCAAGTGTTTGTGTGCTAAAATATTTTATAGTTCTATGTCTGCAGATGCCTATTTAGGTACCGAGGCCTATAAAATATCTTATATATTACTTATTCTATTTTATTTTAACCCCCCACCCAAAAAGAGGGCTGCTATATGTTTGACACCAATCTCTGTCTGTCTTTCTGTCTGTTGTCCGCAGCAATGGTTTTGTTTTTGGCATATAGCGTAGGGAGCTATTTAAATTTAATCGTTATTAGCCTATGCATCTTTATTTTGCCAAATCAGAGTTGTGTTTTTCTTGACTAGTGTTGACTTGTCAGCGCGCGTAAATTAAAATTTAGGCTGGCTTTACTGGACGTAATTGGTTTGTGGACCTATTTAAATTAAATTTTAAATAAGATAAGAAAATTGATTACCAAACTGGTTTTAAATTCTAAGCTAAATTCTAAGGGAAATAAATAATTCCATTTCAATCATTACATTTATCTTCCATTTCGCGAAGTAAAAACACATCAACCTTAGCACTCATCCAATATTCTACCACAAAAATCCATGGCTATTTCTCAGCAAGAAGGATAAACCTTCAGACACATTTCTCTCTTTTCCTTTAATACAACAAGCAGCTCAGCAAATTCTGTGACAACTCAAAGACACCCTATTAGCTCGCTCCGATATTAACGGCCTTTACGCAAACATTGCTCTTCACGCGATTTCGTATCTTAATGACACGTATTAAGGCACACTTTTAACGCCATCATCTCACATTACCCGCCACGCTATTATACACCTTACTTACAAGTTTTAGGGTTTAGTTTAGAGGCTATTGGTTTTGGAAACTGGCCTAGTTGGTCGTTCGGGCGTGCCGAAGCCGTGTCAGGTGTTTATTCGCAGCAAACCTATAATCATTGGTAAAGGTGAACCAGTTTAGAACCCAGAGAAAATAAGGCTACTATATTATAGCCTATTATGAGCCTCATCATCTTCCTTACGTTGTCCCGGCCTGATTTGCCTGCTAATTTAAGGAGTCTGGGGTCGACTCGGCTAGTATTTACGAAATCAACGTCCATCTGACGTTCTGACCCAGATGCAGACACTTATACTTACAATACTTTTGTGGTAGCCCCAGCCTGCGTTTCCTGCAGGGAAAAGAGATATTAGATGATATTCTGTTCATTTGTTCCAAGAACATGATTGTTATGGATCACGGTTCGACCGTCGGATCAAAAGTTATAAGCCTTAGGTACTAGCCATAGACTAGGAAATCCTCTAGACCGAGTTTAGAGCAATTATTTAATGTGACCGATAATGCTAAAAATGCGGGGGTGCGCGGGACGAGGTGAGCGAAGTCCCGTGCCGTGATTGGTCCGTTCAAAGACACGGACGTCACACAAAGACACTTTCGACCCGAACATGGAGTAAAATTACCGTATGCGTGGCAGAGGGGGTAGCGCGACTATGCTCAGTCTGGAGGATGTTTTGTCTGTGGTACTTACTAGCCAATGCTTCTTAATGTGAGTATACAGGTCGAGATATACTGGAGAGTTGATAGTTGATCGTAATGTTTCGTGAATGTACAGAACAGGGTGCTTTACGCGCAGTGATCGATGGCAAATATTTCCGTAGCGATATGTCAGTGGCGATAACTGCGTAGTCTGCCGTAGTGTGTACAGTCAGCATTAATAGTCGCGGATGAGATGACGTATCAACAGTAGAGTCTGTGCGGAAAAAGAAGAGTCGTAGAATGTATGAGGCCCAATACATTCCAGGACTCTTCTCTTTCCAAACACACTCAACGATCGAGTTCACGGGTATACGATCTTAATGTCAGTGACTTACACGCGTATTCGGGAAACGAGATAATCACAAGATCTAGAAACTATATAGAGATCAACTAGATTTACATTAGATATCGACTAGATGTGACTTGGATATCTAAGTCATAACTTGTCGAAATCGTTCAAGAGGACCTCCAGAATCGCGGAAACGTCAAATTTGACATATCTATCTTACAAATATCTTTAAATTATCCATATCGTAACTTGTTGACGTCTAGTAGAGATCTATTTCATTTTCCGAATCGAGCCGTTAGAGGCGTGTAAATATATTTCTGGAACGTTGTGAAAGATATTTGTAAACTTGACTGAACCATGCTTTTATAGCTAAACGAAAAGAGATATGTGTACATATGTATGTTAATACAATTGTTGTATTTATAAAACTTTTAAGCTTAAACTGAATAGGCAGGCCTATTACCTATTTGAAATGCTATTTTTATTAGCCTATGGTCCCGGGTTCGAATCCCGGTAAGGGCATTTATTTGCGTGATGAACTGATTACACAGATATTTCTTCCTGAATCATGGTTGTTCTCTATGAATTTAAGTTTTTATATTATAATTATCGTTGTTTGAGTTCACCCACAACACAAGCCTTAATCTTGAGCTTACCGTAGAGCTTAGTCAATTTGTGTATGAATTATTTGTGAATTTACACCCTTCACCTTAAGTGAAATTATTGAGTCTTTTAATAAAATAAAACGAAAAACTTCGAAAGACATTAATGATATGTCAACTCACATTCTTGACTGTCTATCTCCTTTGGTTATATCACTGATCCTATTATTGTTTAACGAGTGCACTAGCGCTGGCGTATACCCTGATGCTTTAAAGCTAATAAAAGTGCAACCGATTTATAAGGGAAAAGGTGAATACGACTCACCCAAATCCTATCGCCCGATATCTCTGGTGCCTATCATTTCAAAAGTTTTAGAACAGCTACTTAGTAAGAGACTGATGCAACATTTCATTTCAAACCGCTTGTTAAATAGTCAACAATACGCATACCAACCGGGAAGGTCGACGACGGACGCTGCGCGGGATGTTGTGTCACGGGTGCTGCGACACCTCGAGGACGCCCGACAGGTCGCTGCAGTCTTCTGCGACCTGTCGCGCGCCTTCGAGATGATTGATCATACTCTCCTGTTAACTAAATTAGCTCAGTATGGGATTACTGGTGTATTTCATAAAACGATTGCATCTTTTCTAAATAACCGAAAACAATGCACGTATGTACATAACTCAAGGTCAAACCTAGAAGCAGTAGGTGACTGTGCAGTTCCTCAAGGATCAATTGCTGGTAATAACTTATTTCTGATCCTCGTAAATGACATCACGAGCGCTTGCCCTGGCTCAGAATATATCATGTTTGCTGATGATACTTGTGTGATTGTACATGCGGATGATTTTGAAACATTAAAAACGAAACTTAATTTTGTAATAAACCATCTTGTCAACTGGTTTAATGCCAATGGCATGTTATTAAACTTGGATAAAACGAATATTGTACACTTCCAGTTAAGAAACACGATTAAAACAAAACTAAATATTGTACTTAATAACATCCAAATCCCTCAGGTTGATACAGTTAAATATCTTGGTTTTGAAATAGATGCTGGGCTGACTTGGGGTCCCCATATCCAGTCGACCTGCGACAGATTGGCCTCAGCCTGCTATGCACTGTCCAGGTTAGCACCCAGTCTAACTGCTGTCAATCTCAAAACAGCGTATTACGGATATTTCCATTCGATCCTTACACATGGTGTTGAGCTCTGGGCCACAGCCGCTGAACGTGATAGGGTGTTTAGGATGCAGAAACGTGCTGTCCGCATAATCGACGGTAAACCCCCTGACCACCCAGCACAAATGCTGTTTAAAAAACATAAAATATTAACTTTACCTTGTATATTTGTCCTGTCGGCTTGTATGTACGTCAGAGCAAATATACATACGTATAAAACTAATGCATCCATACGTAGCTGTGACCAGCCGCCCCGCAGGTCTCCCCTACTGGTTGCTCCGAGTTGCCGACTCGCTAAGTCGCGACGGTCGCTTAGTGTAATCGGACCAAAGCTGTACAATTCACTCCCGTCTACATTAAAGGACTCGAATAGTGACTCAATTTTCAAAAATAATCTTAAATTATTGCTTATTGAACACGCATGCTACTCAATTGATGAGTTTATGTGTATAACCTTAACCAAAGATCATTGACCCAACACTGTGAAATGAAAATTATGATTGTTTGTTATTGTTATTTTATTGATCTATAATTTTATTGTTTTATTACTTGTATAATTTGTATTTTATTGTGACTTGTAGAATGTACTTTTATTTTTACCAATAAATATCTGTATTCTGTATTCTGTATTCTGTGTAAAAATGTCCTATAATACATAGGTACTTATTTATTTATTTATAATTGATGCTTCACTGAAAACTCAATTAATTTTTAATTCGGCCTTTTGAATTTGGAACTTTCAATTCTATATGAGTTCAAAACTGGAATTCGATTTGTACAAGTACACAGGGACTTACGAGGGTATAGCATGACTGTGTAAATAATACCTATAAATACATATTAGTGTATACGACACCTAATAAACGTGCCCTCCCATACCCTTGACCCAGTTACCCTGACCCGAGGTCCCGGGTTTGACTCCCGTGCGGATCAAATTAGGCACCGGACCGTCGCGAATCGTCTCCGGCCTGCAATAACATGTGAAGGGTCGCTAAATTTGCCGTGAGGTATTGAAAACGGACTCCAGTCTCTGTCTGTCTCACGGGCCACGGCAAATATTGGATTGGATTTTGGATAGGTGATGTTTTTATAGTAACCGCACATTATTATATTTTACAGCAATAGCAGAAATCGTTAATTTAAATATATGTATGTAAAATTTCTTTCTCAAACTAAATCGGTATAGCCGTTTTGTGTAAGACTTTAGCAATAGACCTCAAATTATACGTACATTTAAACAAACTTTCACATTTAAATCGTAAGATTTTACTCAGAGACAAATTATATTCACAAGAGACACATATTTTCTCTTTCTTGGCATGAAAACATTACCCCAAAGATTTCACGTTCACCAGCCGAATAAAGCAAATTAGGGCAACGTTTTACAAACTTACCGCAGGGTACATAAAACATTTGAGGACCTCCTAACGTTTCTGGAAGCTTCCTCGAGGGTAGGGGTGTCACGCTGGGAATCTTTATGCGTCTAGACACGGCCACTTAGATACGAGGGCGTACTGTGCGTGACAACCTTGCGGGCGCCGGTAGAATTGCAGGGAAAGGGTACAGAGCATGGAGGTTTGGGGTAAGAGTTAAATTGTATGAGCGAATAAAAAGATATTCCTACGAGGGCCAAAAATTAAGATTTTAGTAAAGGAACCTCATGAAATGAAAATGAAATTGAAACGAAAGGAACCTCATTACGTATAATATTCCGAAAATGCTTGTACATGTACAAGAAATTAAAATTAAGCTGTAAGTAGGTATGTAACTCTATTCGGAATATGGTGCGCATTTTATTTAAACAGACACATTGAGATCCGTGTTTCCGTGTCCGTGTCAATTTATAAACATATTTACAATACAAATAACGGTAGCAATAGGCAGTCTTATCACTGTAAGCGATCTCTTCTAGACAACCTTAGGATAGCAGTAACGGTGTTTTCTTAAAACACTTACCTATTCAAAGTGTTTATCAAACGGAATTCGTTTCGTGCCACAAGTTACAAGCCAGCGACAAGGTGCAAATACTTACCCACTTATTAATTAGCTTACAACTTGTGCAAAAACCTCCAATAGTTCAACGCTGAACTTACGCTAGTTATTAATAAAACATTCGTTCTGCAACTTTTAATTACATTCCGCGCGTTCTACTGGTTTTTGTACTTGTTCTACGGCGCATGAATTTCATATTTTGTTAATAACTAGTTAATCGAAAAAGTAATAAATATTAATAAGAAATTAATAGAATGATCATATTATAGTAAGGGGCAAGGGTCGGCCATTCGCACGTGATATATTTGTATTTCTAACGTTCACAAGCTGCTGCCCGAAAAGGAGATGGCGTCACGGCTTGTAGTCCGACTCGTAAGCTTAAACCGAAAGAAAGCAAATGTTGTGGTAATCAAGAAGTGCCCTCCAATCATTTAATAAAGCTTAAAGGACCTCCTATGATCTTTTAGATACATAATAATGGTAGATTTTGACTTGTGACGCATAGTCTTATCCGTTACTTTCGATGCTGACTTGTCAACAAAACTACTATGTAATTATGAACAATAATTATGCAATTACATTCTCTACAATAATTTTCTTCAAAGTATGTTACTAGGTATGTGAGGTGTAGGTAACTTTTGACGAGCGATATTGTTCGGCTACATATTATTATCATCGTCGATCACTAGTCTTTCTCGTCGTCGGTCGAACAGGTGCCTTACCTATAGGTAAAACCTACCATTAATTACTATGTCCTGACTTGTATAGTAAACTATCTTATTAGGTCCTAATCCGCGCTCCTGCTGTCTTGTAAGCTCACAGTCCAGGGTTCGACCCCCGGCAAGGCTAATGTGTCAGCGATCAAATTAACACGGCGCGGCGCAGGGGGTAAAAATGTAATAGGGTAGTGATTTATCGAGTCGTTAAACTGTCAGGGATAGTCTGTTGGGATTACGACTGGCCTTTATTATTGTTTGTATCAGACAGATCACCTCATTTATTAGATAGAACATGTACTTACCTAAAGGTACCGTTCGAATACAGACTAGATGGGTACACCAGCAATACTAGGTACTAGCATTACCTAATATTGCGCGATATTATTACCACCTGCGTTGCTGCCGATCGATGTCGAAAATCCAAGCAGCAATATCGATTTTGACTATTGCGGTAGGAAACAGTCGGCAGTAATATCGTGTTGCAATACTGCAGAAGTAATGTTCCCAACTTCTCTATCACTGCTAATAAAATTAGGAAAGCAGTCACAAAATACATAAGAGTACCAATTAATATTTATTCCACACAACACAAAAATCAGCCTGTATATCTGATATAAATTTTGAATATCGAATTAAGCCATACGCGCGGGTTTATCTCCCTCTGATTGGACGCAGACGTCACTGCCCCTCTCACAAATGAACCGACTTATAAGCTGTACTAATGTACGGTACTTACGACATTTTTGACGCAGCCGTGACGCCCGTAACCAGCCACCTTACCACTAAAGAGACGTAAGAGTTCTTCGTCCGTACGGCGCTTACAACATTTTAGTTTGCACCGCTGCTGGCGCAGTGCCCGGTAAACGAATTATATATTGTTTAGTCGGGTCTGATGCAATTGCTGCATACAGGTTGAGCCGTATAAATGGGTCAGTAGTCTGAAACTGTACAGGATAGATAAATATTAGTGTCCAACCGAAACAGGGGTTTCTGCCAAAACCGAAGTTTCTGCCGAAACCGAAAACTAAATTATGTCGCCGAAGGAGGCAGTGGAGCGTGCGCTCGAGAAGGAGCGCTTCCACTCCGCCAACGACAGGCTCAGGGCAGAGACAGACGCTATGCGCGCTTGCTGCCTCCGCCGTAGTGAACTGCGCCGGGCGCCGGGCCTGAGGACCAACTAGCACCCAAAATGTCCAGGGCCTACAGGCCGCCCGCCGGGGCGCACGCGGTCGAATGCTGATAGCGGCCCTACGACCGCCCCATCCATGTAAGTAAGGCGGAGCCGGAACTCGTTGGTGGTTTTAGTTCAGACGGTAGTCCTCCACTGGCTAGTCTTTCATCCCCCCTGGCTTCCCCGGACCGGGTGGCATGGTTAAGGCATTTCCACAACGTAAAATAAAATCTTATTACCTGTAAGACATACTAAATTAAATTTTAATACATCCTCGGGTGGTAAAAATTTTAAACCTGTTTCTTATAGCCCCAGGTGAAAATTAATATACTTCTGACCCTGAATGACGCACCATTTGCGCTTTTTTTACACATGCCCCATTTTATCTTTTTGCCGCATCGACATCACGCTCGCACAACCCTCATACAAATGATACAAATAACACCCGCGCCACTAAAATATTCACATTGCAAACTTTTATCTGAAAATTTGATTACATTCGCAAATGGGTACACGTACGGTTAATTCCGCCGCCGGAATACCCGGGTACCTGGGTAACCGAGTTATCCGTGTTTTGTGCTGTAATTGATTAGCAGAACGAGTGCAGACGGACATGGAAAAATCATTTCACAATTTACCGGCTCTATTCGCTGCTGTAATATTTGAAATTGGGATTAAATTATCCAATTTATTACTGTATTTTTATGCATTATATTTGTGTTGTGTTTTGGAATCGGGTCTTTAATGGATTAATTATTAAATAAAGAAATTGTTACACGTTGAACGCGAGTTATTTGTTTTAAACAATTCTCCATAAAATAGTAGCCAATTAGTCTGATTTTAAATTTTTTCCGCAAAACTTCATAGTTTATGAACCTAATTTAAATTGTTAATTTTGTAATAAAGGACGTAATTTAGCAAATGGATCTCAAAGAGTTGTACCTTAGTTTTGATGACTTATTCTTGTTGACATAAAAGTTCATATTTTATTAAATATTTTCAATAAATATTTATAGATTGTATATTGACGACTGAAGTACTTTTACTTACAATATCGGGAAGACCAAGCTTGGCTCGGAAAACATTATTATAAAAACTTAATAAATGCGCGTCTTCCCAGAGATAAGATTTAACTACATCGATTTATCGCCCCTGAAAACCCCCATATAACAAACTTCATCGATATCGTTAGAGCCGTTTCCGAGATCTCCGAAATATATATATAAATTGCTCGTTTAAAGGTATTGGATAGATAGATAGATAGATTTATTTGTGTCACAATATTTCTGGTAGACATACCGCTATATTTTTCATAAAAATTAAACACTATTCAATTTTGGTATCACGGTTGTTTAAGTATATTTTTGCACTTAATTCAGCTAA
The DNA here is from genome assembly GCF_963556715.1 of Cydia fagiglandana. Taxonomy (NCBI): domain Eukaryota; kingdom Metazoa; phylum Arthropoda; class Insecta; order Lepidoptera; family Tortricidae; genus Cydia; species Cydia fagiglandana. Next base: position 93,718 of record NC_085943.1, on the reverse strand, counting down.
TTTGATCAATCATTATCCTTATCTAAATACTATTCTATAATATCAAAGAAATATTGTGAATGCAATGAGATATTTAAATTTTTAGTTATACCGGTAACGGTCCCTGATTATAGTTGATCTTCTTTTGTCCTAAGTTCTCAAATCCAAGACAAACAGCGTATTACAAGACTTAACTTAAACAGAGTAAAGATGTTTATAGGGCCTCCCAAGTTCGCTGTTCATCTCGCGGAGTTCCACAGGGCACTGTTCTTGCGCCTAAATTTATGAGTAAAGCTTTCGCCATAGTGTACACTGAAGTAAAAGTAAACAAAGTGGGGTTAATGTCGCTGTTATTTGATACTCCATTTAGCACTTTGGCTGAACATACTACAATAATGGTAGATAGATAGGTATTATTATTCATTTACACTAGCTTTTCTTTTCCTTAGCTTTTTTTATTTATACTAGCTTTTCGTTGTGACTTCGCCTGTGCGAAATTAGCACCCACTTTTGCCAATTATCACTACCTTCCGAAATACAGTTGTTGTGATGTGCTTATCTACAAAATAAGAAAAGCGTATTTCAGGTGATACGGTGGGTAATTATATCTTGGACTATACTGCTATTAAAAGCAAATAATTTGCGCAACATATAATTTCTAAGTTCAATACATTCAATGACACATAACGTCATTCCGATTTTGGTCGCACTTTTGATATTTGACAGGCAATCTTGCACATTGTAGATCTGTGGTTAAATGCCCCTGGCCGGAATGACTAAATGACATCAACAGTCCAATGAACAGGATGATTTATTCAAGTGTTTAGCTGGATTTAGACCATGAATATTAAACAGTGAAACATACACTCGAAATGCTCCATTAGATTGATATTTGCATGCGACATATCGACCGGGAGTGTGACGAGCGATCTAAAGCCATCTTGAGTTCTAACACAACACTAGTGGACTACTGTACCTTCACCACAGACTTCACACACAGACACCGCATCAGGAAGCGTTTACAATGTTTACATAGATAACGAGACCTCTCTAGTGTGCAGTGGTAGCCACCACACACGGGTGCAATTTTACTTGTAAAATAAAATTTTATACGATTTGAGGCTACTGCTCAAATGTGCCTACTGGCACATTCCCGCTCCGTGATTAGTCACCGGCCTCTCTATTTCAGTTTAAGATGTTGATGAGTTATGTTCGTAATTTGTATCCAATTTTAACGCAGTGTATTACACCGATGCATATAGATTCCTCACTTTCCTCAGGTGTACTGTTTAGGCCTAAATAATGGAACGCGGGGCGCAAAAAATAACCAAAGGATTGTTTGACCGTATCACTCGAGCCGGCGCCGGCGCCGGTTAGGCCGGAAACCGATAATATCCGGATTTGGTCGTACGCATACATACGCGTAGGTAACCTACCTACTCGTAGTTACCTAACTTATGTCGCGTTCAAACGCTATACCCTTTTAGATGACACTATTAAATTTTAAATCATGAGGGGTATATACAGATTTTACAGTTTGTAACAGTTTTAATATTTTTATTTATAATGCACTGCAGTGCAATGAAATTTGAACCTGCAATAAGGTGTATGAGGCGTGTAATAAATATTTTATTATATTGTCTACACCCTGAAACGACCAGCAGAGATAAAACTAAGCTTCCCCTTTTCGAGCAGCAAATTTATTGAGCTAAATAGTGTACCTATCGCCCGACTTGTTGTTGAAAGTAGTTCGTTGAATAGATTTCAGTTGTTTTCCTGGAGTTCTCGTTTTGTTTTCAATTTGAGAATAACGTTTATATTGCAGCGTTGCAGTCGGCAACAAGGGTAAAACTAATTACGGGATTCGTGGAAGTGTTCAATTGCTTGTAAAATTGTTTTATATCATGAATCATGATATTCTACAATATTTTTTGATTAAGGAAGATTTATTTTAAAGAATATTAATATAATTTGACTAATTTAGGATTAAAATTAATATTGTTAATATTTAGTAAGTTTAATTCCAATCTCGAATCTCGATCTCGATTAAAAACATAATTTTAAATGAATACAATTATACTCGTATGGGCGGGTTTAACAAATTGTTTTATAATCACTATCCTTTGTGCTGTAAACTATCGTTATCTTCAAATAACTAAATAATAACGACAAGACAAAGAGACTCATTAACTAATGACAATTAGGTAGTATGTCGTCGACAGGAAGGCGTGTATTATAAATGTAATATGGTGTAAGTGGGAAAGTTAGACCGCGCGCGCGCGGTAATCGCGTTACGTTCGCGGTGACTGTGCCTTCATGAACTACTCACGGAGTATTTCTAAACTTTGTCAATGATTGTACTTATCTAAGTTACAACAATGTACAATGTTTGCTTGTAATTTTTATATCATAATCATCGTCTTCTAGCTGTTTTCGGTCACAGTGACTGGGTCAATTTTCAAATAGGCATTTTTTGCTGTCCCACGGCTAAAACTCGAAATCCATAGGACTATAAGACTGGGTATGTATATATTTTCATTCAATGTATTATAAGCTTTAAAAATCATGCACAACTGTACCTAATATATTATTTGTTCCTGACAAAATCGCATTTGAAGTTCCAAAAACGGCGAAATTTGCCGTTTTTCGCGTGTCCCAGTGGCGGTATAGCGCAATAAAAAAAATCATAACTTTGGATGTAGGCAACATATTATAAACAACTTTGTATTTTTATAAAGAGCATTTTCTAGTGAATTGATTTAATCATATTGATAAATTAATGCGTTATTTAATTAAACAAGAGAAGCCTTTTTATCGCTGTCCCACGCGGCACCTATTTTGTTATGACTTAAATATGCCCCCTATTATCTCTTTTGTCTATTGAATAACGGTTAGTTTAAATTTACGACGCAATAGTGCGGTTAGTTGGGCATCGATTGACATCGAATGTAGACGCGAAAACAATTTAATTTATTTTAATACAGGTAAGAATCTCTTTCGATATATTTTGGTACGACATTTCGACATTTGTATGGACGCTTAATACGTTGGTACATCGTTGAAATAAAAATGTTTATTGTATAATAATAGTTGCAAATATAGTGTTAAAATATATAGTAAAATACATAAGTAATCGGTTGTATTTTGTAGGAAATATCGCTAAAAAATATTATTGGCGACATGTCGCGACATTTGTATGGCGACATTTATACGGCTATTTTGACCATAAAAATGTCGATTGTGGCATACAAATGTCGATATAGTGTCATACAGATGTCGAGTAGGTGCCATACAAATGTCGTCAGGGTCTTATAGATGCAACAAACATAATAAACAGTGGCATATACATGTTGATACAGCCATATAATGTCGAAAAAATGCCTTATACATGTCAAAAGCGCCTTACAAATGGTTAAATAGTGTCATACAAATGTCGATCTTTAAACGTCCATATCTAGCTAACTATAAAAAGTACAGAGGTGCCTCCTACAGTATATTTTTTGTTGTTAAAAACCCTTCCTAAAACAATGATTATAAATCAGATTTCTCAAAAATAAAAAATTGCCATACAAATGTCGAAAAAACACCCTCTTCAAAAATTGACCCGACTGCATTTTACCGTTGGTGTGGCCTCAGATGACTGACTGACGACGTTGCAGCCAATGTGCGACCACACTTGCTGCCGAAAGTAGCCGTGGCAGTATGATTTACCACAGTATTGATCGTGAGTCGCTGTACTGCATTCTGCAATCGTTTAAAATACCCAATAAGCTGGTGAGGATGCTGAGAGTCGCTACTTCAACGAGCAAAATGACGTTGAAAACGGGAGTCGGCCTAACAGACCAGTTTGATGTCGGTACGGGTCTCAAGCAAGGGGATGCGCTCTCTCCCATACTTTTCAACTTGGTGCTCGAATATGTCACCAAGAAAGTTATAGCCTCTGGTGGCGGAGTAGAGTTGAACGGTAGACACCGAATTATTGGGTATGCAGACGACCTAGCTGGTGCGATGAGGTCGTGAAAGATCTGAACGAGCTCGGTGCCGTCGATGGGACAGAAACGGCGCTAGACAGAGAAGCATGGCGTTCCTTAGTGTCAGAGGCCAAGATCCACTTCGGGTCGCTGCACCACGGCAGTATATACTGGGTTCGTACAGCGATGGAAGATGAGTTATAATGAGTTATACGGCGCGATTCGGAAAGTGAATTAGAGATTAACTAGATACGATATAGTAAATATATGTGACGTCCCACGGATAAAGGTACCTTATGGCGGTTGGCGCTTACGATTATTAACGTCGCTCCAATAGTATTGCGGCGCTATGCGACGTAAGCGCCAGCCGCCATAAGGTACCTTTTGTCGTGGAACGTCACATAACTTTACTATTTCATATCTAGTGAATCTCTAATTAATTTCCCGAATCGCGGCGCCAGCGGCCATAAGGTACCTTTTACCGTGGAACGTCACATATCTTTACTATATCGTATCTAGTTAATCTCTACATCATTTCCCGAATCGAGCCGTATGCGGCCGCTAGAGTAAGGGCTAGTGCATGCGACAGTTACTGATTCCTCAGAGGTAGTAGTAGTGACTGTTAATTTCAGTACCTACCTACTTTGTCTGACGGCCTGATTTGAACAATGCTTCTAAGAAGTCACAGCGATACGATATTGACTTGTCAATGTCAAAAGTGACGTTTTTTGGTTGACAAATGTCACTTTTGACACTGACACATCGGTATCTTATCACTTCTTATAAGCATTATTGAATCAGGCCGTAATACTAAGGCCCACTTGCACCATTCCACTAACCCGGGGTTAGCCGGATAAACCTGGAGTTACCATGGTTACAAGTACAATTTGACACTGGGTTTTGACGGTCAAACCGCTTAACCCCGGGTTAGTGGGATGGTGCAAGTGGGCCTAAGTTAAGTCAAAGACATATGTAACTTCGTATAAAGGCTCCTCTTCACGTTGGACCAACGCCAACGCCAACGAGGGACGCATTTATTCGTTAGAGGGAGCAAGTGATATTGCTATCTCATTCTACCGCATGGCTGCGTCCCTCGTTGGTGTTGGCGTTGGCCCAACGTGAAGAGGAGCCTTAAGATGAATAAAGAGTAAGAAAAAAACGTGCCTCGGAAATCAAGAAAAAGTCATTCTCGCATAGATGGCGCACACATTTTTGGCCTATTCTCGGCTAGATGGCGTGACGACACTGTTTCATATTTAACAATTTTAACACATAGATATCAGTGAATCAACATGGGTCAAAATGATATAAAAATAATAAAATCATTTATCCATACATATATACATTTTTTTGATAATTTGATACGTGTTTATTTTGAGTTATAGTCGTGTGTCGATAGATGGCAGTAAATTTACAGTGACTGCAACATTTACTATGACAGGACCCCTCTATACTATCTATTCTTTTTGGTTAAGCTAAGGAAAGAAGAAGGAATATTTATGCATCCCATATAGTAACTAAACAGCCTTGGACGCTTCGCGCGTAATCGGAGCCGACGGTGTCGTGTCGCGTCGCAATTAGAGAACAAAGCGAAACAGATAGCGTTGTCGCACTATTACGAGTAGCGCCGCGATCATTTACACTTGCGACATTATCAGGACGGTATCCTTGAGAGCTTCGTGGAAAGCGAAACTAATAATAACATTAAGTTAACATACCAATTCGAACGTGCATCGTCTGACATCAAACTGATAATCTGACATCACAGTATTCCCTAACTACATACCTAACTAGTAACAATATTTATATAAAGGTTTTAATTTTCGAGTGATAAGTAAAGTAAAGTAAAACATAAAATACACAAAAACGCAACGTATTTGGTTACTGCTGTGCGTATTTGCTTGGTCAAGTTTCGGTGTGGCGGTGGCGTGTCCCTAACAAAAAACAGTGATAGTCCACTAGCGGCACGTGTTAGCAAACCTTAGAAACCGCAAAAAATGCTCTCAAAGCTTGCTGTACTTAAATACAGCAAAATATTAATCAAGAGAGTTTTAATTCCGCCGTAATCTTGGGAGCATTGAGAGTAAAGATTGCTTTGTTTGTGGTACAACTACGGAACATCGCGAAACCGGCGCCGCTCCGTCTGACGTCGGCCTCTGCTGACCCGGGACTCGGATAAGAGGCAAGCTAAATACTTGCGACTCGTGACTAGCTACAACTTGGCCTGTATAAGGTGTCAACGTATAATTAATTATACCTGTATTAGTTTTTCGAACCTGTCACTTACCAAGTTGTTAGCTAGGTACTAACTCTGCTAGTGATATCAAGCACTTAAATAGGTAGATCGAATATAGAACAGCTAGTTTATCGATTATGCTCATATTAATTAGTCCATCACATTAGTTGCAGTTGAAGTGTAGGTAATACACGTCTCACGATCGCGAGTTGCCTCGTCTAATCACGCCTCGCGCTTGCCTCGGGGTCTATTATCTAACTGGGGTAATTAATACCGCGTCGGCGAGATAAAGCTTGTAATCGTTCAAAGTATGACGATGGAAATGTTTTCATAAATCACGTCGTGTGCATTCATCCCTGTATTGTTGGTTATGACGAAGCTGGATGTTTTATTATGACGTTCTACTCTCGTATCTAGGCTTAAAGTAGGTGCCTAGTTGGTGTATAATCCATGAATCCATTGTACAAAATATATGCTGGTTATAACTTAACAGTTAATTTTGTTAACGTGGCTCCATGCCATTCCTCCATTGTCAATAATATTTTTGTTTATGTAAATATGCCTCAATTTTTTTTTTCAAACTTTGTGTGTTATTATCTAATGTAGTTACAGCCAACAAGGTAAAAAAATATGAATACAATTTTCATCTTGTTCAAGTTTCTCTAAAGATCTAGAACAAAAAACTTGAAAAGAAGTTGACAGTCCAAAGAAAACATTACCTTCGATCAGTTATCCCTCGGCAGCAATTTTTTTCACTTGATAATAGCTTTTCAAATTGCCGACGTGACCTACAAAAACGTGATTTCTTTCCTCATCGGCGCCTAAATGCTCAAAACTCGACAAGAGATTAAGAAAAGGCGGTTTCAGTACACGATTATGTCATTATTTAATACCGCATGCGGACGTGCACGAGATTCATTCTAATTCCAAAAACTGTTCTTGGTTTGATATTTTATTGCTTTAAAATTGCGTTGCAGACGAGACGCGTCATTTGAACTTAAAAAGTTGGTTATTGATTTGTTATCTCAAAATATTTCATTGTAATGTTTTGTTTCACTTTTTAATCCAGCTTTACGATTATTAAAACTCGATTGTAGATCACTATCCTTTCAGGCTTTCAGCTCAGTCTCTATAAATGTTCCATTCTGTAATTTAAATATCTTGATTTACATTCGTCACATCATTATACATATTTATATACCATACGCATTAAGCGGGCCAGTAAAAGAAAAATACAATTATGTCAAATCAATTTCCCATTTTTAAAGTCGAACTCCTGGTTCACGTCCCACCACGTCTCCCCGGCACGTAGACACGTAGGCACGTACGTGTCGCCTGCATTATTATCATTACGCTCCTTTCAATTTACCGACCATTTTGATTTCTTCCTCTACTTTGTTAAACTCTGCACAAGCTTTGGCACGGGGTAATTGTGAAGAGTGAAAAGGAATATATGCCTTTATAATTTAAGGCTTGAATTACGTACTCGTAATACATCACAAATACATACATCATAATTATCTCACATCACACACGTGTACATATGACACCACGCCACAATACATCGCACCACACGTGAACATTATGACAGTTTTGGTTTCAATTTTGCGTTGTACCTTTGGGATGCCCCGTGCGAAAAATCCCTTAAACATCAATGGGGATACGTTAAGTTTCGGTACTTCTTGTGAGTTCAGTTATTTATACACGACGCTAACTTCAGACACCCTGTATGTATGACACGTGGATGTCGTAATTAAACGCGTCCACGTGCAATAATTGGACGAAACTCTCGTTTCAATTCCGCTCGTTTACGATCATAGTAATGAGTAGTGTCCCCCCTCACCCCCCCCCCTACCCTCTTTCAGCCCCTCCCCTTCGAGCCTTTGATCTGCCGAATCTAGTTGCGTCCCTTTTGCGACAATGAAGGTAGAGTATTCGAGAAGCATTAATGGCTCGTGATATAGTTGATTTTTATTAGGTACCCATTAAACTTTTTTTGTTGTTGTTACGAGATTTGGGTGTCGCTGCATGCTCCTAAGTACCAGAACTGTAAATAGGTAGTAATTTATAACTAATTATTAGGATAGAACTAGGATAAACTAACATAGATATAAGTAGATATTACTTTACATAAGTAACAAAATATATGGACTGTAATAAATACAATTGATTGATTGATATATTATGTGTGTGGGTTAAAGTATTTAGTTAATTACCATATCTACAATATTACAATGTGTACCTACATTGCATTAATTAATTTGTACCTATAGATTTTTTAACGTACCTTTTATGCGACAATCAAACATACATTTATATCTCAACCAAGTTCCACATTAAGCACAATACAAAATTTATCTCTGCCTGTAATGTATTAACGTGAATAATGACGATTGTTAAGGTATTATTGCTCAGTTCAACAGTAATATATTACAACAAAGGTGCGGATCGATAGTTACAAAATGTTATATTTAGTATAATTGAATACCATTGACAATAGGGTGCCATGGCTGTTATTGTTATATTACACACTTACAGCCAAGGATACACACGGACACTTACAAAATACGTTGGCGTAATTATTCTTTATAACTGGTAATTAATAAATAGGTACTTATATCTGATTATTTTACTAGTATAAATAAAAAGTTAGCTAAAGCTTGATACTGTTATCAGATGTTCAGTTATTCACAAATATCTGAGCAAATGCTTTGTTCTTATTAAGAATTAGAGTGACAGAAAAAGATGCCCGCAATTGGCTAATTTCGGTGTTGTTGGTCACAGCCCTGCCGTGTCGGCGAGTGTACTTCAATGGCTACATACAACAGCATCGTGCCGTAGAAGCGTTACGAGAACACTTCCTAAGATTTATTTGCCGCTATAATTTTACTCCGTACGAGTACTTTTAGTCTTCATTTTCTTTTTACCGGCTCATAATATTCTAGTAAAAGTGCTCTCACTATTTTGCGAGAAATGTGCTTTAGAACGTTGTTTAGCCATTTACTGTGTTCTCCGTGCCATAATGCATATGCTAACATAATTCATGAAATAGATGAAAATGTACATATTTATGTTGTATAGGTACATATATACAGGATATTGGTCAGGGTAATCCTGTTAAGTCTAGTTACATATACTCTAGCTAGGTGATACTGAACTATTTAGATATTATTAATATGAGGCAGCCTTATAATAACGTATGGAAATAGTCACATAACTTTTCATAGCATTTGTCCTTACGATATATTTTTCTTTCTGTTTAGCGTTTGTCGATGTACCATTGTCAACTTGGCTAAGCCCCCTGATTGTAGGGTATCAAGTCATGTCATCATAGTTGTAAATTTTGACTGATTTTGACATCATACCTAGGATATTTTAAGAAAATGCCTATGTACACAATATGTGAGCTTCATTTAAAATTATCTTCGCTGGCAATTGAAAATAGGGCTACCAGACATAGGTACCGCAAGTTCTCTGTGATATTTCAGTGAAGTAGTTCTCTAGCTTCGAAGCCCCGTTCTGCATGTATGCGGTCACTCGGGGTAACTCCGGGCTGAGTGTTATCTTCTTTCGCCATCATTGCGAAATATGAACTAGAAAACCTTTTCCTTTTGTAACAATAGAGTGCAGTTTTATGTACAGTTAAACCACGCAACGTCCAAATGCGTAATTAGTTCATTTAATTAGGTATCAATACTAATTTTGTTTTCGTTTGTGTACTTATGAGTTTTTCTTTCCTTGTTTAAAATATGTAGTTATCATTAGAATTGCATCTTTATGTATTCGTGTTAGTTTTGAACCATAGTCGTTTTACGGTATCTATACATCAACCGGATTAGGGCATTAATAATAATAACTGACTTTTCAAGGTTTCAATCTTTTTGTTTGGATTTTGGAGCAAAAAAATATTTTTGTTGGTTTCAGGTATGTACCTACAAGATTAATTACTGTCACCGTTTTGGAACCAATAAAGTAGGTAAGTATGTTAAATTAATACTCATATCATAGGTAATTTTAATGCTGAACTGTATCGATGGCGGGGTGTAGATATTGACGCTTACTATCTCGTCCCAATTTATCAAAAACTCATCAAACTCCAAGACAAAGCAATTAAATAAGTTAGCTCCAAGCCCTATATAAACTGCCTATATTTGACGCGCCAGCCTTGGGATTCGATTCAGATTTCACAATTGATCATGGCTTTGATATGACCTTGACGATCGTCTTGCTGATTGGTGCGCATCTCACGTACGACTTTCAAGGAAGGCAAACAGAACTGAGCCCACGTACGCAACGTATGTATGAAATCTGAACCCTGAAATTTGTATGCGTGTTAACATAATTATCATACGCAACGCATAACGAGCAAGTTTCCAAGCATAGGCATTGGTACAAATTTCCGGCTTCAGATTGTCATAAGGTGATAACGGTTTGCCCCTGCCTTTACTTTATTTCGCATGCCACAGTCAGCGTGAGCGATCTTCAACGTCGTATTAAAATGAGATCAAACTCGTAACAAATTGTTAAGTCTGAATCGGTCTCCCGGTGTGTACAGTGTAGACTTGAAGTGTTAACCAACCGCTTAGTGCGTGCATTATTCCGGTCAAGTCGACTGCAGCCCTGTACTCCCATCGCTTTCGCGAACACTTACTTCACGGTGTTATCCGGTTATCCAGTGTTACCAGACCTTGGATTCCGCTCATTCGAACCTGCTCACCATGTTTCACGAGAATTGGTTGAGAAATACAAGCTGCAGAGGAGAACACCCGGAATACGAAATAATTGATGCCCAAGTTAAACTCACGCATGACTTTCACTTCATTTCGCATGCACTACTCAGCGTGAGCGAAAAAAGATCAAACAAGTTGTTAAATCTGAATGGCGGCGCGATTCGGGAAATGAATTACGACCCGATTCTAACTTTAAGATACGTTAGTTAATAGATCTATAAAAGATAATTATGGATTAGATGTGTCAGTGTCAAAAGTGACATTTTTGTTTGAAGAAACGTCACATTTGACACTGACATATCTAATCCATATCTTTTCTAGATCTATTAACTGACGTATCTTAAAGTTGGAATCGGGCCGTTAGAGTTTAGAGATTCACTAGTGTATATGAAATAGTAAAGATAATCTTTAATATTTATTCTTTAATCGCGCCATGCGGCTCTTGATTGATCTTTTGACTCGCCCGAGTTCGGCAAGCTTTTGAACCGAGCCCCACGCCGCCGCCGCCGCCGCCGCACGTTCGCAGCAGAATTATTCATCAGCTGTTCACAGGAGGTACTTCGTTTCCAACCTTAACCTCCTAGTCATGTTTGACACCTCGTCACACTTGAGGTACGGGGACTTTTAAGATGGAGTTTGTACTTCTGCGTTTGCGTTGTTATGGGTTTTCTTATTTAATAAGCTGTAAGTTTATTCTATAGTTTTTAGGGTTGATAAGGCATTTAAAACCATGGTTTAAATAATGGGTTCCGAATAGAAACTGAAATAGATGTCATATACCAAAGAAAAAATGACTAAGGGTGGCTGAGGTCGGAATCGAACCGTCGACTTCAGCTTCCTGACTACTATTGCACTAGACCCCCCGTACCCCTCCCTATATGCAAATACCTTTCCTTCTCTTTTTTTCTGTTTAGCGAAGTATATAATACTGCTGTTCAGAGGCCTCATCCCTTGATTTCATTCGTGCTTCCGTCGTTGTACGGTCAACCAAGAAGTAGTCTACCAGTTGACTGATAGAGTCGAAACGTGGTAGACCACTTTCTTGGCTGACTATGCCTAAATTAAAGGATATTTTTGAAGTGAAAACTTCTTTAGCGGCGCTGGGCACTTTTTGAGGTGGGAAAAAAAATTATAAACTCGAGACAGCGTAACGCTTGTGACCGTAACGTTTAGGTGGCCACTCATTTCGATGGCATTTAAATCAATGAAGAAAAACTCAATGACATTACATGAAAAAGGTTTTAATCTTGTACGGGTTGAAATACGAAGATCTCACAGTTACATTCTAACTTTATATCACCCAAATATAATTCAATAAAGCTACATCTTGATGAAATCGCTAATAAAAGCGTACTCTAGGACTGGTGAATAAAACTCAAAATATCATGAAATATATTTAGATGCGAGATCTGCAAGGTAACATTAGAATTTCTATTCGAATTTAAAACAATTAACGCTACAAATTTGAATATCGAATTTTAAACAAGTTCACTAACCAGCAATTTCGGAACTAAAGTTTTTCAACAGAAAGGAGGATGGGTCAATTATACATAGTGCTGTAGACATTTTGGACTAGTCATTGGGTTTCCACTTCTGTCGGCACTCCCGGAGTGCAACCCGTTGTTTTTTTTTTCAATTTTATTCCTTCACTTATTGTAATTAACTCTGTAAAAATAAAATGGTAAAAATATAAATTTCGGTGGCTAACAGCACACCTAGTAGGTGTCACCTACAGATGGAAATTTTTCTTGGAGAGTGGACACTTAAATATTCGCATACAAAATTGTACCGTTCCCGTCCCGAACAGTAAAAATTACATTGCTTATGCAGTGACCTGGCCCCTAACAGATAGAACAAGCATTTGATCCTCGCGACCCATCACATCCAAGTTTAATCAAGGCTGGAACGTTAATCACGAACGTAATTAAATTCCTGATTAGGGTTATAGATTGACGGAAGATGGGACCGTACTCACTGTATGTTCCCCTGTGCTTTAAATAATCTAATTTTGGAACGTTCTCAGAGAGTTGTCGTTTCCATGACATTGTCATTTGAACCCCAAACTAAACTCAGACTTGTGATAGTTACAACCGTCTACAGACACGTGGCACCCTGAGCTGTAGACCATGTATATCAATTGTGTATTCTATATCTATACTAAAATGTCTTTGTTTTGTGGTCTATTAAGTAATCTGTCTCAGGTCAACAACCTAGATAGTTTCATCTCTACGCAAACTTCGTATCTCACTAATTATTATTTATGTATTTAAGTAAACACAACCACTTATGTTAATATAATGTCTCCGACTTGCTCGGTATGTTTTAACTGTAAATTTCTTTCCTGAGAAACGGATATCTCTGTGACTTTTGTTTCCATCTAAACCTCTTGTAGGTTAGGACATTTCCAAATGGCATTGACATCGGTACCTAACTTATACTACCTATAGGGCCTCTAAAATGAAACGTACCTAATACTGATGAATGAGACGTCACGGCAGCTCAGGTGCGCGATCCGTTACCAGTCGAAGTATAAGTTATCTGATCAAATAAGGGAAGACTGAAACAAAACGGAATTGCCTCAACAAAGTACGACGGACGTGGGTCTCTAAAGCGAGCGAAATATAGATGTTAGTGCATTCACGATCGTTTCTAAATAGTATATACTTTTTTAAATCTATATTTTATTAGCAAATTCATCTAAATAAAGTTAGAACTTTTATTAGGTGTAGTGATAACTGAGCTGAGAGGTCCTGAGCATGGCAGGAGAGAAGAGATGCCTGTTAGACACAATAGCTAACAGAAGGGGCAAGATAGTTGGCCACTTGATACGGCACGACAGAATCTTTAAACATCCTGGAGGGCAAGATTGAGGGGAAAAGAGGCAGAGGAAGGCCCAGGCTCACATATCTCAGCCAAATAAAAGAAAAAGTTTCTGTCGTGTCGTACGAGGGAGTTAAAAGGCTGGCCCAGCAAAAAGAAGAGTGGCGATTACTCCACCGACAAGAGCATAGCTCTTAAATACTGATGATGATGATGATGAGTAATAACTGCTTGCCATTAAAATTTTTAATCCTTATTTCTGAAAGGTACTCTTCAGATAATTACTTGTATAAACCAATCTTTGTTCTTTGAAATCATCGTTTGATAAAAGATCCTTTGTATAGATAAATATCCTTTCTTTCCCATTATACATAACAAATTGTTACATTAGAATCGATCTCACGACGACGACGTGTGTTCTGCTTCTTCCGCAATCGCGGAAATGGGATATCGCGAGCAAAGGAGGGTTTGTAAAGACGTGTCATCGCTTCAGCGGGTAACACTGATCATTCCAGTTGGCTCTGATCATTAAAAGCACCGTTCTCCTTTTAGTTAAATTTATTTCCTCTTTGTCGTTTATACCTATACAATTTCAGGCTAAAGGCGTATTTACAATGTACGAGTACAGTCAACTGCAGAGATAGTTGACGCAATTGCAAACAAATTTCTATGCAAGGGTGTCAGTTACATCTCTGCAGCTGACTGTCCATTTGTTTCTTTGAATTCCCGATATTTTGACACAGTTGCACAGCCATCCTCTCGTGCTGAGAGTTTTAATAGTGGTCTATCTTCAACATTATCTCGGGAACTAAGAAGTTATATGGTAAATAATGTTTTTAATAATACATAATTATGTATTTAAAATAGCCTATGTTTTTGCCAATGTCCTTCTTATTATTATGTACCCACTGCTGCGTGCTGCGAATCGAGTACATAAGTAAATAATTATATTATACGTGGTCTAGTAGAATATAATCTATGGTGTCTAATGAAGTTCTCTCCCAATATAATATGTTAGTGTGTATTCGAACACAATATTATCTATTTACGTACACGCACACAGGCAGCGGTAATCCTCTGCCACTCCCGGGATTTATATGTACAAGTATTAGCATAATTTATATGTATGATTTTCTGGGCTTCCTTATACCTTTTAATTCGCGTAATACGCTTGTGAGAACACTGCGCCGATTCTATACTTAACGGCATCTGTTTTTATAGTTAACGATCTTTTATTGTTAAAATATTTCCAAGTAAATACACCTACATTCAGTGAAGGTCTCTAGTGCTTAGTTTATTTATGCAGTGGCTAGACAAACGAACCGGCGGTTGCCTTAGAGAGCAGCTTGCTTAGAGCAACTTGTATACGAGCACCTCCGCGGTTGTTTCGAACTGCGACCGCGGAGATACTCGGGCGGAGACATATTTAATGCATGACTACAGCTTTTTGATGAAAATGTGAGGAAATCTGCAAACATGAGTGGAAAAATTCGTAACGCATATTCGCTTTGAGCTAGCATGGAGACTTCCGCTCATCCGTTCCATTTAGTCAGACTTTTACTGTGCACTTTTTGATTTTTATTAGCTGAAGTATGAGTAACGTAACACTATTATTAAAAATTGACGTTGCCTTGTTTTTGGTGGGTAGCTGAATCATCAAATGTCAACTTTTGCCTTTTGCACCATCTATTTATTTACTAGCTGTCAAAGTCAAAGCACAAATGTGTCTTAGACTACGCAATATCTAATACAGTGAATCTTTGCTATTACTATTTATTATTTATTTATTTTAAACTTTTAACTTTTTGTATGTGCAATAAAGTATAACCGGCATTAGCCGGTATAGGCATTCTCTACCAGTCAACCATAGGGCGAAACAGAAAAGCGTACATGTGGGTGCAGTGAGAAATAAACAGAAAAAAAACGTAACTTTTGAGCGAAGTAAAATATCAACATTCTAAATACCTACTATATACATATAATTATGTTATACCATAAGACTAAGAGTACACTAAATACATAGATAGATATATATATACACAAGGATATATACAAATACATATAATACTATCAGAATAATGACTTCGCATTTATATTTGTTCACGTAAATTCATTCGCGTGTTGCGAGCGACAGGAGGGGTCTCATTCCGAACGCTACACAAGCACAGCTAGATATTCAATCTTCGAAGACGAATACTTGTGTTTTGAGGTCATATTCATTTATACCCTGGCTTGACGGAGTTACAGATTTAAACTATTCGAATTGGTAACGATATGAAGCAATTTATTTACTTAATCATATTAACAAGTGTAACTCGTCCATTAACTTAAATTTATGCATTAACTTAAGAGTAAATAAACTATAAAATTTCCTTTTAAGTTAAAACGCCAAGCCAAAATGTATCCTCTGAGACCGTAGTGTGGCTCATATTACACTAGTAATTTTTAGAACTCGACTCGCTCAGGCTTGCTCAATTAGAATGTATATCCAACAATTGCAGCGCATTCAGCTCCGTTCGACTGACAAATCGAATCGCGCCACGTTTCGCTTCGCTCTAATTTGATTGTTAACAAAGTGGATTCTTGAGTGTTTGCTTTAATAAGATCTAGGCTTAATGCTGCCTTATTAATCTGAAGGTGAGAAAACCTTTGTGTGAGCGGTAAGACATTCATCGAACTCTATTCGTTCGCTCGATAGAACGATTTGTATTTTGTATTTGTAGAAAAAAAAAACTAAAATATGTTCAATTTCCAGTTGCACGAGTATATCGTCACCTTGCATACCATAGCAGTATATTTAAGATTTTTTTTACATATAGTGAAGAAATAGACAAAATGTTAAACAGAATTGTATTTTCATATTACTGAATCTATTTAATTGAGAAAAAAGTTATAAACCCGCGCGATGGACATATCTTCGCGCGGCTCGTCATAATATATGTTCCATTTTAATTTCCTGGCTCTACGGTCCTCCTTAAACAAAGAGTGGTTTAGAGTTTGGTATCTCGTAGGAACAGTTTCTGAACACAATGTCCCTTTTAAAGTACACAGCGGCCGCTCCGTTTGCTCCGTAAGTCAATCAAGTTGTCGCTCTTGCGGCTGCAATCCACTAACACACAAATAAACCCATTGTATTCCACAATCGTCTTTAACGGAAAGCGAATACAGTCCAAAATCGACCAGCGTTCGATCTTGACCGCGATCTCGCATTACGTGCGAAGTGTTCCGCCACTCATTACTTCTGTTTGTGCTTTACAAACGATTCTGCGTCTTAAGAGCTATGTGTAAGGTTGTGATTTGAACGGCACGTTTGACGGGTAGGCGTGTAATGACCGGGTGTTGTTTGCACTGCTGTCGCGATAGCCCTTGTGGCCATAACATTGACTACCAATATACACTGACCGTTTATAAGTACATATACGTGGAAGATTCGGAGCTCAAGCGTCGTTGGATGACTTTTATTAGGCACGGGTATAAGAAGCTATCGCTTTTATCTGTTTTACGTAATCATTAATACCAGCGGGACGTGTGTTATACAACCTCGTCGCTCTCACTCAAATACTTAAATACTATAGAGAAAGAGAGATAGAAATAGGACCTGATCTGCAGCGCAGCAGGCCTCGAGGGAAATCCTTCGGATAACGCTATTCGGTATTTTAATGCATTTTTATGGAGTTAGGAACGTGCCCGTATAAAATAGGTGTTTGTTCATAGATGTTAGAATGGATATGCATAATGTAATTTGATTTGAAACATCGATGTAGCAGCAGTGTAATAATGTACATGAGAATTATTATTAGTAGGTACGATTTACCAGTAGATATTGGAAGATTCGTGAAATTAGATTCCTCTATTTATTTAAATATTTTACCCTATTTCTATGTTAAAGTTTTTCAATGTCTTTTGGCAAAAAATCTGTTTGCATTTTTTTTACTTTTTGACTTTTTTGATAGATTTGGCATACAGATAGGTTTTAATATGCACTTAGATGTTGTTTCTTTTTGTCCATTAATTCATCTCTTAATGCATAAATAGCTTAAATCCTAATTCTTCAAAAGATATTACACACCTAAAACGTATTTTACAACCCTTTAGCCCCTGCTTTGGCTTTCACCGATTAATAGCTGACAGATATTCGGATCTAGACAAAAGATTGGTATATGCTGCCGTGCTAAACCACTAGAGACCAATTTTAGAGCCTACTTCAATATACATTTGTTTGCTTTTGACCAAAATCCATTCCTATTGGATTATCACGGCAGAATGGCATATTGCAGTGTTTATTTAGGTTTTCCTGCTCTATAAACTATTGTACCTTTTTGGCGCTGGCTCCTAAACCGCAGTTTCACAGACTTGGTACCTACCTAGTGCGCCCGTAGCTTAGAGCGGCACTAACTCTATGCACTAAACTGTTATGGGATCGACTAAAATGGCTTGCGGCTCTGTATAAACTGTCGCGATTTAGAGCGTAGCGCCGCTACGAGCGGCGTAGCGCTACGGTTGTCGCTACGAGGTAGTGCTACGCTGTGCTACGAGTAGCCAGCGAGTAGTTTAAATACGATAGTGACTTGAGTGACGTATTGAAATAGGATTTTGGGGCTGATTCTGATTTACCAGTTTGTTACAGTTTTGATCTCGTTATGGTCTCACTAATGATACGACTTCCAAATCATTTCGCTCGCACCAATATTTGATGTGTGTGGTTTGGTAATAGGCCTGCATTCAACAAAGTAGGGAATAAATCAATTTATAGGTGAATTCGTAATAAATTCGTACACAAAATGTTGCATCCATTATGTTATACTCGTCTATATTGTAATGAGGCTAATAGCAAGGGGAGACCGGGGACACTTGTAACTTACAAGTGTCCCCGGTCTCCCCTTGCTATTAGCCTAAATTATCGAACAATTATAATGCAATCTCGACAGTTACAAGTTGTAACTGTCGAGATTGCATTATAATTGTTCGATAATTTAGGTTTCCTATGTACAGTCAACCAATTAAATAGGACTGACGATCTACTGTTCTAAAACTGTCATGGATTTGATTTGAATCAGACATTTCTGAACTAGACAAAAGAACCAGAAATATCTGAATTGACAAATATAAACAGATTCATTGTGATTTTTAAACAAAATTTTGGCATGACTCATCAGTAGCAGCTTGCTAATAGTACACTTATGTATTTGTACAGTAAATAAACACTTAAGTACAGCGTACAAAAATACACGCACAATTGGCTTTAACAATAAACTCGTATAACAACAGATAGGTACATAACATATGTTGCGTGCATTGTATATCGCCTGTGTATGTCGTAGATACGTGACGCGGCTGACAGCTAGGGGAGCCCGGGGACGGTTGTGACAGTCGAGATTACATTACAATCGTCGGATACGTTTCGGCACTTCGCTTTGTTACGGTTTCTGTTTGCCGCACGCAAGCGTACTTAATATCAATACACACACTTTATTTAAGTATCTGTGTCAATTATTTGTATTGAAACGTGATATAAGTAGAAATAAGTAGGCCGGAGACACTTTTGTGAGAAATGGTAACTTAATATCTTTACAAATTAAAAGTCTATACATTTATACATAGATTAAGTCAATATAAACAATTTTCAAAATTACTCCGCTTTCGTATTTATCCCAAAGCACTTTAATAAACCTTTAACGTCACAATCCGCAAATACAAACCGCCATTAGATATTGAATCGTTTGAAATAAGGATGCCGAAACGGCCCCCGATGAATAGGGGCCAGACAAAAGCCGGTGACGGACGGCCGGACGGGGCCGGACGCACTCACAATCAATACACCTGATTTATTATAGGCGAAGAGTAAGCGCCGATAAAATATACCATTTACGTAGGTAACATAAAGTATACCTCTTTTACCTAGTTTGAAGGTTCGAATCTCGGTAAGGGCATTTATTTGTGTGGTGAGTTCGGATATTTGTTTCTTGCGTCTTAGGTATTGTCTATTTTAATGAAACGTTTATAATATATTTAAACTCTCTAGTTAGTCTCATAAGTTGTGTTGTTATTATATTCCCATGGCCGACAGCTGTAAAGGCCTAAGTAGCAGCCTTGCAAATAGGCAGTAAAATCAATTGAAAAAATTGACAAAAATATTTTCGATTGTCGTGAAATTTTGTGAGCAGGGTCAATTATTGAATAGATTTTTTTGGCATCGGCGTTGCCGGTTAGCACAGAATTATGTAAGGTACACATCTCTAATGGATGAACAGCCAGTTGCCCGAAGCTAGTATTTAACAAGGATTGTTTCTATAAATTTTATATAATTTTCTGAAGCCACCTCTTACACAATTAGGAAGATCTGCGCAAAAAATAACGCCTTTGTATTAGTATGTATGTATGACAAGCTTCCCTAATGGAGGCATTCGTCACAACTTCACCACGTTCCCAATACACACAGACAACTGAAACTCCCAAACAATTTCTTCGACTGACTTCTGAATTCGGCTGCAAAGTTTTCTTTGGCGGTGTATAGTGTATCTCGCTCTGTCGTTAATCAAATGTCGTGCGTCTCGCTCTGCGGCGCGGATTTCCGATCGGTATGAATCACGTGCGATCAGTTATCGCGGCTTTTTGCGGTGGTTCAGTCCGCGGGCGCGGAGCGCAGATGCAAAGCACTTTGATTATCCGGGGGTTATTCGAATTGTAATAACAGGTCATGACTTTGGTCTGTATTTGTTATGGATATGATCTGTTAGCTGTTATTTTTCCAGGGACTCTATGGCGTAATTCATAAACGCCTGACAAATCTAAAATGCTATTGAATGTTTGTTTTGCATTCAGTTTGTTAAAAAGACAAGTTTAACAAAAATGATAAAGAAATTTGAACAGTAGTATTTTTGTATTATATATTAACGTGCTTATGCATATGATAGTTACTGACCTGATATACTTACATATTTTTGCAAGCAATTACCTAATGTACTTAGACAAAGGCATTAATTTGTAGGTTCCAAAAAGGCGAGAGAATCATCATTCAATGGCTATTTGATTGGTATACGTTTTACACCATGTTTCCGAGTACAGGCGTAGCCCCCCGCCCCGCACTCCCCGCAGTCGACACTGACAGCTTGTCATCGGCACTCGCGCGGCTCTGTCATGAAATGTGTCACGAATAAACTTATAAAACGACCTTTACTGAAAAATAGCAGTTAAATATTATTTAGGAAAAGGTAGAAATGGGAATGTGAGAACTCTAACCCAAGGTAAATGTTAGACAATATACAAAGAAAATCAATAAATACAAATATATACCGGATATTGTATAGACGATGAATCTCCTTATTGAATAGCTATTAAAATAATAAGTTGAACATTTTTCTGATCACCCCCGCGCCCCCCGCAGTCGGCACTGACGGCCTGTCGTCGGCACCGGGACTGCCATGAAATGTGTCACGAATAAAATCTTGTAAAATGATCGCGTCATCGCCACGATAAGTATGTTTGCGTGTTTAAGATTGCGCTTTTAAAATATGTACTCGTATTGTTGTCAATCGTAATGATAACTGACGAGGTATTTTATTTTACATATGTACGTACGGTGTAATTTAATTTGATGCTGATTCAATTAATTATTTCTTACTCTGATAATAGGTACCTTACTCTGGTGATGGCGGCATAACACTTCTTGTTGCAAATGCTATGCAGGGTTTGCAATTATCATAATGCAACTTCTGAAGTAGTAAGGTGCATGTAAATATTTGTTCAGCTACCTAATCCAAAGGATTATCTCAGGCATTTTGGTGAAATGTCAATAATAAGAAATACCAAAACTCTGACTAAAATTATTTCTACTCGTATTTTTGTAACAGATACGCTGTATTTACTTGTGTCAATTTTTTAAATCCATACAACGTATGCACCAAACATTGACAGTTCATATTTGTTCACGAAGCGTGCTTTGATGAATGAAAAAAATAAATCTCTTGTTGTTTATTTCCCATAAACGCGTAACACAACAGGAAAAATACGTAAAAACATAAAAGTCATAAAATGTAAATTTATTCTGCGGAATGTTTAGGTCGGAATACGTCAGACATACGCCTAGGGACAACAACAGACTTAAGTTAAACAAGAGCTAGGGATAGGCTTCAAAGGAATATAGCTACTCTAGAAAAGTTACACGTGTTCGTGTTGCCCTTGAGGGAAACAACATACCTACAACTACCCACACCACGCGACTTGATTCGTTTTGGTAATACCTTTTGGAATCGCTGACAACCAATTTACTTAATTTGCTTTGAAACTACCGATTAAATTTAAACCTGGTACACAATGTACACATATTATGTAAACCGGACTCTCTTCTTCCAAATGCGGACTCGAAGACAAGAAGTATTTTGAGTGACATCTATTGAAAACTTCGGACGACCATTATCATTTATCATTAATTATGTCATCTCTGTACATTCATTTTGAGGAATAGATTAGATTTTTGTCTTTTTCACGTGCAGACTTTTTCAACGTGGTCGTGATTATGTCACGCTGAAGGGTGGTGTGACTTTGTTCGTTTCTCTTTCGATGTGTTTTTTATGACATAGGACCTGATGGTAAGCAATTACCGACGCCCATGGACACCGGCAACACCAGACGGGGTGTTAGTGCGTTGCCAGCCTTTAAGATGGGAGTACGCTTTTTCTCGAAGCTAGGAAGGTAGGTTAAGTAGGTAGAGGTCTTAAGGTAAGATGGAAGGCAGATGGTAGGTTGGTGGCTATATTTATTTATATTATAGCTATAATTTGATTGGGATACGTAAACACTAAACACACTTCTGTTGCTGTTTCACACAATGTATTTATGTCATTACTCATTAATCAGTAGCTCCGGAATATGGCTCCGCTTTAATTACGTAACCACAAAGGTCGCAATAATATGTTAATTAATTGGCTTTTGACTAAGCAACAAGGGCACTATAGTTTGTTAATTAAAACCTCATCAGTTTGATTAACATTTAATATCGATATAGCCGGCGATATGACGTAGGTACCTAACGACATCCAAACTCAAGGGCGCGAGTTTATACCTCAGCTCTGATCAACGAGTCGGCGAAGGAAAATATCGTGACGAAAAGGCTCATCTTCTGGGTTTACCTACTCATCAAATGGCATTTGCTTTCGTAAAAAATAGTGTTTGCGCTAATTGTGTTGTTAAGAAGAATAATAATTCAAAATTAGGCATTTAGCGATCATGTATAGGTAATTTACAAAATAATGAGAGATTAGCACTAAAAATTTAAACCAAAATATTACTTTGCTTTTACACGTGTCGAGTATTGTTCTTTTGGTGGTGCTTTGTTATATTATATTTATTTATTTAGGTACGTATTTATATTTGCGGTTGGAGGGTGGAAAAATTAATTGCATAAGTATAACGGGTTAGCACTGATTGACTAGCACGCGGATAAGTAAGGTAATATTTTGGTTTTAATTAATACGGATTTCCGCAAGGTAGCGCCTGATTTTATTCACTATTCATAGATTAGAACATTGAACATTGGCCTTGTCATACGGCCCGATTCCAACAAAGCTTATAAGAAGTCACACCGTGACGATACCAATCGGTCAGTGTCAAAAGTGTAATATTTTTAACCAAAAACGTCACTCAACACTCTTGACACTGCTGCTGCTGGGCCACTACTGTTGTGGCTATGTGTCAATTTCCTTGATATATTGAGTGCCGTTCGCCGCCGCGTTACTGTTGCGGTTATGACGTTGGATCCGTCACTCATTTGACCTAGGTTGACAGTGACAGCGGCGGCATCAACGTTGTCGCAGTAACGTCGCTACAGTCAAGCAGCCTGCAGCTGCAGTTGACATCCGAATGTCACCTTCAATTTAAATGGTTAACTAGCAAAAAGAACAAAACCACATTAAGCAAATTCAATCATTACTAACCTGAAAGAGGCGGTTCATGTCCTACGGGACTAAATACCTGAAAGTTCTAGTTAATGCCGTAGACTAAATAGGTCTTCCGTTCGGCTGCCCCTGGCCTATTAAGACAGCGGAGCATGAGCCAGACACGAGGGGATTGATAACATCGTGAGCTATTTTTAAAGCCACTGAGCTTAAGGTGAAAATATTTGAAATTGTTTTTTTCATATTTGTAAATATGTCTGCAGCTGTTTTAAATGTTTTAATTGGTGGAAAGATAAATACAATGCAAAATTACATTAATATATTTCTAGCAAAGGAGTCCATGACGCTCGCTGCGTTGCCACACGCCACGTTAAAAGCGACCTCTGCATCAGAAACACCCCGGAGCGAGGCTACCCTAATACCACCACCACGAAAATTGTAATGCGTCAACCAGAAATAAGTTAACATTAGTCGTCACATCTACCTCTACATTCGCGTCACGCCGTGGCCTTGATGTTGTTGATGTCACAACATCGCGTGAGTTATTATATTCATCAATATTACTATGAAGCATCCGTGCAGACTGCGGAATTACCTGTACTATACCCACATCTATATTATGGCCGACACGGGCGACAAGCGACCGTGAAGCTATTTCGATGCGTATGGAAATATGCGGTGACTGTCATGCAAGCCCACTATCCGTCCTTAGACAAAAATACAAAATTACATATAATATATCACTACAAAGACTTGTGATTAGAAGCTTTTAGGATTGTCAATATCAAATGGAGCCCTGTTACTAAGCTGCCGTTATCCGTCTGCTTGTCTCTTTGCCAGCAGGTGAGAGCCGTATTCAAATAATGCACTATTGGGTAGAATTTCTCAGACTAATTTCTGAAAAAAAAATGCACAGGATAAAAATTACAAAACATTACACAAAAGATGCATTAATTTTTATTATTATTATTATAGCCTTTTATTTCTACATAAAATTTTACATTTCGTTGTTTTTATAATATGGTATGTTTATTGCATGTTTGTTTTATGTGGATCCCTTGTGGGTGAAGGCCTCCTCCATATCCTTCCAGCGTTTCCTGTCCCTTCCTAGTAGCATCCAATTTTCCCCTGCTATTTTCCGTAAGTCGTCAGACCAACGTGTTTTTGGCTTACCCCTATTCCTTTTGCTTGCTGGGCCTTTCCACTGGGTGGTTTTTAGAGTCCATCTGTCGTCTGTGACGCGTGAAATGTGACCTGCCCATTGCCATTTCATTCTTAGAGCGTGAGTGAGTGCGTCAGTTACTTTAGTTTTCTTTCTGATTATTTTACTGTTTACTTTGTCAATTTTCTTTAATTTTAAAATGCTCCGCTCCATAGCTCTTTGGAAAGTTGTTATTTTAGACTGTATGTTGGTTGTATGTACCCACGTCTGGCAAGCATACGTTAGGCAAGGTAGGAGGCAAGTATCCATTACAGTCTTTTTCAGATGGAGTCTGTAGTCACCCTTCATAATTTCTTTGTGAGCCCAGAATTTCTTCCATGTAATGGCTATGCGCCTTTCAATTTCCTCTTCATTCCTCTCTTTGCTGAAGGATACCTGCTTTCCTAAATAGATATAATTGTTTACATATTCTATGGGTTTGCACTTTACTTTTATTGGGTATCTGATGGGGCTGTTGGTCAATATTTTGGTCTTCTCAGAATTTAGCTCTAAGCCTACCTTTGCGCTTTCTTTGGCGAGAGCATTTATCATTTGCTCGAGCTCCTTGGCATTCTCAGAGAATAAGGCCACGTCGTCGGCAAATCTCAGATGGCTTAAGTATTTATTTTCAATTTTTATTCCTGTTCTGTTCCAATTTAGCTTTTTGAATATCTCTTCCAGTATGGCAATGAAAAGTTTAGGAGATATGGGGTCGCCCTGCTTGACGCCTCTTTTTATTTCAATTTCATTTCCCCTTTTCTCAAGTTTTACTCGACTTTTGCTGCTGCTATAAATGTTCTTCACGACATTGATGTACTTTGGGTTAATGTTACAAGCAGTCAAAGCCTGCCATATTGCATTGTGGCTTACACAGTCAAATGCCTTACTGTAGTCAATGAATGCTATATATAATTGCTTGTTGTACTCGTTGTATTTTTCTATTAACTGTTCTATTGTATGAATATGGTCCATTGTCGAGTATCCAGACCTGAACCCCGCTTGTTCGACCGGTTGCTGCATATCTATATTTTTGGTTATTTTCTGAAGTAGGATTGATGCAAAAAGCTTATAAATGGTTGGTAGAAGACTTATTGGTCTGTAGTTGCTTATATCCAGTGGGTTTCCCTTTTTGTACAATAATATAATATCAGAGGTGCCCCATTGCTTTGGTACCGACTCAGATTCAAGTACTAAATTGATGTAGCGATGCTACGTATTTGCCTAGGATAAATACATGCTTTTCCATACAAGATAACCGGTACAACATGACTGTCGCATTTCCAACAAAATAACATACACCAGAGTATGACACTTATGTAAAACTGTAATGTACCTTCTCAGCTGTAGGTTGATTAGCATATCCTGCCTCCTGGTTAACTGGTTTCGAAGAAACAAGTCTAAAGAGTATGCCACTTGAACGGAACTTGTCACCCAGATTGTGCAGAGGTTGTTGAACCAAACCTGGCTTCACGCATATTAAAATGATCCTCCTGATTTACCCTAACTGCTCAAGTAGGTCACATCCTAATTTAATTAGTATTTTAGAATCATTTTCGGAATTTTTATGAAACATAAATAGCGATTATGACGGTGTCAAAAGGTTGAAATTTGTGACAGGAGAACTGTCAGAGAGTAAATTATGCGTTTAGTTACCGCATCGGAAAGAAGGTATTCTGAATGAAACAAGGTAGAAAACGTACGATAAAAATATAATTATTAGTAATTATTGTTAACCACTTAAAATATTACAAGTATTAATGAGCATTGATATTTTTTCGAGAATCATTCGATTTAAAAAAGATTTAAGTTGGTTTGACGTTTAATGTGTTGATGTGAACCGAAACGCAACGTGTCCGGTAGGAGATTATTTCGAACTGTCACTTCACTTGGAGTTGGAATTGGGTCTCGCTAGCATTGATATCGCTCCTAATCATGTAAAATAAACCATTTTCGTCCCCTTCCGCCGCCTGGCTCGGCCGGGGGGAGGTTGAGATGTTAAGTTGCGTGTATCGCCGAGTGTGTGTTGTGCGCGAAAGGTGCGCAAGCTACCGTGTGCGTCCCACGTCATCGGCGAGCACAAGCATGGCCGATGGCCGGGTTTCCCCGAGCGTCGTTGCGCGCCCTCGTCTTTGCTGAGCGTCATGTTGGCGCCACCATCAAGCCGTAGGGCACGGCCTTGACCCGCGAGCCGTGTGTCGGACAGCCTTGCCGCGGTCCGACGACCCCAAGGTCTCATCGCGCGGGTCCTTCTTGCGGAACTTCCGAGCGCCGCGGGTTGTTCTCGCCCGGGCCTGCCAAAGCCGGAGCTTGAGGAACGCCCGCCGCCCACCGTCAGCGATCCGCCTGCTGCGTTAAATACCAGCGGGCCTGTGGATGATAGCTACGTTCGGTACCCGTGAGTGCACTAGACTTTTATCCCAGGTTTTGGCCAAAACCCCGCGTCTCGTCCATCTCGCGATCGTAGATTAAGGTTTACTATAGTGTCACCCCATAACCGCCGACGGTTTAGAGAAACCGATTGTATTTTGAGCAGCGCCCGCCCTAAAGCGGAGCGCATTGTAAGTAGTTAGCGAAGTGTATTAAATTGCATGTCATATACTTGGTTTTATCTTTTCAACATCCTACCAAGTTCCCATTAACCAGGTTAGAGTAACAAGAGGACCCTTGTACTCCAATAGTCCAATGTTTTACTGCGGATCTTATCCGAGGCATTTTTCCCATTAACTATTTAAACCATTTAAAACATTATTATCTTTTATTCACCACAGTGCCACGCTACTTTAAATCTAATTATTTTTTATACACGACAATGGCGCCCGAACAAAGCTTAAATTCAATATATAGCCTGGTTAATGTGAGCTTGGGAGAGCGATAACATCAATTTATAAAATTTTTGTCATTTAAAAAACTTTATTTTTAAAAAATTTAGTGAAATTATTTGTTTTAAAAATATAAAATTAATTAATTTGTAAGTTTACTTGTGACAGGGTAGCAAATTCATCAATTATTACAATTATTATTAGGCTACACTATGAATAATTAGCATAGCGCTCAGCCACATATTATTTTTTTCACCATGCTCCATTTGAGAGGTAGGTAATTTATTTTAACACTTCCTGTATAAAGTGAAGTGTTACCAATTTATTATACTTTATTACATACCCTGACACAAGCAAACCATTTTTTCTACCGACATGCCGGACGGGGAAGGAGAGGAATTTTATGAAGTAGGAGGGGGGGGATACCTTATCTACTCACCCCTAACCATGCCTAATGCCTCATTGTTTAATACGCGACCATGGGGTGCCGCGTTAGACAACCACCCGCCCGACCCACCCATTTCAAAAGTATTAAAATATTTATTCATTTTTATTTCTCAAACCAACTCAAACTTTTCATTCCGGTGACTTAGTATGACAGACGAGACACTCTAAATTTCTTTGTTTTTGACTTATTCGGTTCTAAATAGAACTAGTATTTTATAGAACTTAAATGATCATATTATTGGTTTTTGTTTTTTTGAAATTTGAGGACATTGGTCTTAGAATCAACCTCAATTTCGGCTATCTTAGAATAGCATTTTTTAAAGTTCTGCTGAAACATGCACCATTTGTATTCGCTAAAGGTAGGGACATGTTGTTGAACGGCATGCTGCATTCCATTTGGAGTAGTATTCCTGATTCGTCACATAACCTCCGAATTTCCGACTGCTAGAGCAAACCGCTTTGTAGTTAAGGTAATCTGAAAAAAATCAGTTACCATTTAATTTTAAAGCATTGGTTCAGTGACATTATGCTCAATATTATATTTCACAAGGTGTATTTTCAAGTTAGTAACTTATTTTTTTTTTATTCGGGTGAACTTAGGTAACAACCCATTTTTTTGAGTACGCGTACCTCCTTGACTCATTTGGTCAAGATTTGTTTCAAGCATTTCCTAGGAAAACAAATTTTGTAAGTAACTACATACCCTAAGGGCCCAGGGTGACTCAATTATGGTGGATATAATACACTAAGTAGGACATGGGAAAGAAAACCAAGTTTTTCTTTTTCAATTAATGCAAGCCCATTGGATGCATATTGGAATTTGATTTAAGTGCGGGTTACAAGTAGCTTCCACTATTGCTAGTATAAGTAATAAATAAAAACTACCAACTAGTAACCACATTATATTAGGGTACTAGTGGCTTTGTATTTGTAGGAATATAGGCATAGCAGAGCATGCTATGGTAAAACATAACTATTAGTATATCAATAGGTAGCATTACATTAGGAATAGAAATACATGTAATATACTAATTAATTAGAATAAATTAGCCTAATCAAAGATAACTAATATTTTTGTTAGCATTAAAAGATATCAATTAGCCTTAAAATGAGAGTTAGCTCATTATTAACTATAGCGACTACATTATACAACTTAAGACTATTTCAAAGGAAATCTAGGTTATATTTTTTAGTTGAGTAGCAGAAACCACAGTGTGGTGGCCACACGCTGTGATTTCTAATGTGAAACACGTGATAGTCATGATCTTACCACAGCATAGTGTTAAAAGGTATACGTCTACGTTATAGTTCTAGAACATAACATAGGTAAATTAAAGATAAATATTAAGTAGCATACTAAATAAATAAATCTAGGTTTAGTGTCAAACGATAATAAATATGGAGCGCATGTATATGTCCGCATGTATAGTTAACGTCCTACTGGACCAGATGATTTTTTGGGAAAAGATTTTTTTTTCTCTCCGGTTACCCCGGCTGCCTCGGTTAAGCGGCGCTTAACCTCTTTGCCGAGAGAGGGGATATTGTAGCGATGCTACGTATTTGCCTAGGATAAATACATGCTTTTCCATACAAGATAACCGGTACAACATGACTGTCGCATTTCCAACAAAATAACATACACCAGAGTATGACACTTATGTAAAACTGTAATGTACCTTCTCAGCTGTAGGTTGATTAGCATATCCTGCCTCCTGGTTAACTGGTTTCGAAGAAACAAGTCTAAAGAGTATGCCACTTGAACGGAACTTGTCACCCAGATTGTGCAGAGGTTGTTGAACCAAACCTGGCTTCACGCATATTAAAATGATCCTCCTGATTTACCCTAACTGCTCAAGTAGGTCACATCCTAATTTAATTAGTATTTTAGAATCATTTTCGGAATTTTTATGAAACATAAATAGCGATTATGACGGTGTCAAAAGGTTGAAATTTGTGACAGGAGAACTGTCAGAGAGTAAATTATGCGTTTAGTTACCGCATCGGAAAGAAGGTATTCTGAATGAAACAAGGTAGAAAACGTACGATAAAAATATAATTATTAGTAATTATTGTTAACCACTTAAAATATTACAAGTATTAATGAGCATTGATATTTTTTCGAGAATCATTCGATTTAAAAAAGATTTAAGTTGGTTTGACGTTTAATGTGTTGATGTGAACCGAAACGCAACGTGTCCGGTAGGAGATTATTTCGAACTGTCACTTCACTTGGAGTTGGAATTGGGTCTCGCTAGCATTGATATCGCTCCTAATCATGTAAAATAAACCATTTTCGTCCCCTTCCGCCGCCTGGCTCGGCCGGGGGGAGGTTGAGATGTTAAGTTGCGTGTATCGCCGAGTGTGTGTTGTGCGCGAAAGGTGCGCAAGCTACCGTGTGCGTCCCACGTCATCGGCGAGCACAAACATGGCCGATGGCCGTGTTTCCCCGAGCGTCGTTGCGCGCCCTCGTCTTTGCTGAGCGTCATGTTGGCGCCACCATCAAGCCGTAGGGCACGGCCTTGACCCGCGAGCCGTGTGTCGGACAGCCTTGCCGCGGTCCGACGACCCCAAGGTCTCATCGCGCGGGTCCTTCTTGCGGAACTTCCGAGCGCCGCGGGTTGTTCTCGCCCGGGCTTGCCAAAGCCGGAGCTTGAGGAACGCCCGCCGCCCACCGTCAGCGATCCGCCTGCTGCGTTAAATACCAGCGGGCCTGTGGATGATAGCTACGTTCGGTACCCGTGAGTGCACTAGACTTTTATCCCAGGTTTTGGCCAAAACCCCGCGTCTCGTCCATCTCGCGATCGTAGATTAAGGTTTACTATAGTGTCACCCCATAACCGCCGACGGTTTAGAGAAACCGATTGTATTTTGAGCAGCGCCCGCCCTAAAGCGGAGCGCATTGTAAGTAGTTAGCGAAGTGTATTAAATTGCATGTCATATACTTGGTTTTATCTTTTCAACATCCTACCAAGTTCCCATTAACCAGGTTAGAGTAACAAGAGGACCCTTGTACTCCAATAGTCCAATGTTTTACTGCGGATCTTATCCGAGGCATTTTTCCCATTAACTATTTAAACCATTTAAAACATTATTATCTTTTATTCACCACAGTGCCACGCTACTTTAAGTTATTATTTTTTTATACACGACATTGAATAGATTTGTTAATAAGCTTGTCAGAATCGGAGACCCTATTTTGAGGAGTTCATTACTAATCCCGTCTGGCCCAGGACTTTTATCAGCTTTTAACGACTTTATGTGGGTAGCTACTTCACTTTCCATTATTTGATGAGTACTGTTTATTTCTAAATGATATTCAGGGTTTTTTGTCACTTGCCAGTCTTCTGAGGTTTCCCCTTTTTCACTAGTGGTCATACCATAGAGCTTTTTATAGAAATCGGTTGCACTTCTTAAAATTTCTTCCCTTGACATAGGGCTTGTATTATTATTGTCGCTTAGGTTAGTGATCCAATTTCTGTGTGTTGCAAGTTGTTTGTAAGCTTTTTTAGCGCTGCGATGTGACTGGAGGTTCGATTCTATTATATTGTGTCTGTGTGCTT
Organism: Cydia fagiglandana; assembly: GCF_963556715.1. NCBI lineage: Eukaryota > Metazoa > Arthropoda > Insecta > Lepidoptera > Tortricidae > Cydia > Cydia fagiglandana. The sequence continues at coordinate 62,062 of NC_085943.1, read as the reverse complement.
CGTAGTCTTTTCTAATTGCTTTGTTGGTTATTTTGAATAGAGTGCTCAGTTCAGTTCAGAAAAGATGCATTAATAAAAGCTTGTAAAAATCGAACCGTAAACTACAACTATTCTCATTTGTAATTTTTGTGGTAGGTATAGGTAATCAAAAGGGTACCATTCACAGCTTTAAGATATATCTAAATATATAGGCACCTACTCATTTTAAGATGTGTCCCGTTTCTACATATTAATACCTCTTTATTAAAAATCAAGGGGGGAGCACACAAGAGACGTATTTTTATTTGTCTTCAGAAAACCCTTTTAAACATACGAATCTGGAACTCAGTGTTATAATAAAGAAAAATATTCTGCATAACAGCAAATAAAAAATGTAATAAATTGTGTGATGATACGGAACCACCAGGGCACAAGTCGCACTCGCACTTGGCCAGTTTTTTATTGTTGTATGTTTTTGTTGACCTCCCACTGTTACTTCCTGCTAAACTAAATATAATCCGTTTGCGTGTGCCATGCCGGAAGTACATAAATCGTATGTATACGCAAATTCAGAGGTTATATCGATTTTATTAGAATGTATGTTTATAAACAGATTCATTGTCTTTTTTACCGTCTACGAAATTTTGATATTCATAGACAGATTACCTGCGTTCCTTGAACCTCTAATTTAACTTCAGACAAAACAAGTCTAGTTCCAGACTATAAATAAACTGCAATGCCAAACTTAGCTACTAAATGAAATATGAAAACTGCAAAGTACCTAATTTGACGGATATTGAAAGCAAGGATTTCATTTCATTCTATTTAAGAAAATAAACTTTTAGTTCGAGGTAAACCAATTATCTCAGGGAAATGTTTCATAAACCTCAAACGGCTTGCTGTATGAAACGCTCACTTTTACTCGTAGAAGAAGAATGAGAAGAAGGATTGCTAGGTAATACCTATTAGGAACTTAAAAGTTAGAAGGCGCTCATTAGATAAAATTATCATATATGCACAAAGTAAATGGTACCTAGTTTTAGTACCTTCAACGAAAAATGTGAACTGAGTTGCTGGCTTCTTATAGCAGTCGCCTCTTCCCATCGAGCTGGCCTTATGCTAATTTTCCACCGACGTCTTTTTAATATTCTTCATTGTTGTAGACGCGGGGGCACAGTAAGGTCATCCTGATTTCCAATATTATTGCAAGTGTCGGACGACTCTGCTAAGTAAATGAGTTAGGCATTAAGTCCGCCATCTGTACATAATTTTTATGTGTTTTGCAATAAAGTTTAAATAAATAAATAAATGAGTTACATTACATCACCAATAATTCAAAACAACCTAGCTACCTTTTCTACCTAACTAAAATTTGAACAGAGTTTCAGTGTCTGTCCTCATAAACGTTCTTGAAGTATTAAACCTGCGAATGACGTGGGTGCTGCTCGGTCGTGACGTCACCGCTCCGTCTCGAGACGGCGCGATGACCTGGAACCGTCCGCGTTCTTGCCGACGCAAACGAGTCAGTCCCACTTGAATAATTATCTAAAAATATTATTTGTAGACTTAACTGGAGCAGAGATTAGCTAGCCGAAGATTCGTTCGCTAGACTGGTCTGTTAGACAGAGCTGACAGCTTACGTAATCCTAGACCAGTAGCAACAACACGTAATCGAAGAACCTGGTTCTGGTTACTGTCAGCCCTTTACTCGATAACCTATTTATGTAATGACTAGGAAGGTGGTAATGAAACGTGCTGACTCCGTGTTTGTGTATCGTTAAACTTGCCAGAGTTACGATATTGCTATCAAGCCAGTTGATTTAACACTGGTGGAATATATAGATATATATATTTTATGTTTACATAAAGCTGGGATATCGGCTGATCTAAGACTCGATCAGATAAACAAGACAATGGTGTATATAAGAAAATATGAAGTAGGTACGGTCGACAAAATATTTATAACTGGCACCGATTTGCCCTACAAGTTGTTAGTGAGGTGGGTGCAAATTATATTTCGTCGACTATAGCTTAGATATAGTATTTCACTTAAATTTGTATCAGATAACATAACGATTGTATCATTGAATCTCGTGAATGTAACAATGATGCCATTATTCGTCATAATAAGCCCTTCGGCCGCAACTCGCGTGCAACAGTTGCCCAATTGATACGCAATTAGTCGCATTTTCGTTACTGTTCTGGCTTGTTTGGCCGTATTCCTGCATTGTGTATGAGATTCATCTGAAAATATTTAGAAATGTAATATGGATTCATCTCCTAGTAGTTAGAAGTATATTTATTTTGGACATAACATATTCACATATATTGAATGATGAATCTAACCTTGATCTCTGCTTAACTGAATGTTACCTATTAGAAACGAATAATATGTTCTTCGTTGAAAGGGGTAGAATTATTAGAATCCCTGGAAAGCGAGGCTTCTAATTCTACGGACCAGTACGCGGATGTTGTGAGTGTTGTGTGTATACAATTAACATAAATATAAACTGATAGTTTCCATTTTTTTGTCTACCTCGATCATATTTACGATTACTCCATTGTAATTTGGCTGGGACCTCAGTCACTGTGACCCAGTTAAAGCGGATATAAAAAATAAAGGTCCTAACCTTTATAACCTATTATAGGAAAATACATTAATCCTGTTCTAGTCACTAAATATGCACTTCCACCCTGTAGACCAATACCAATATCACGTTTCCACTGAACGCGGGTTGTTACAGCGCAGGTACTCCATCATCAGCTCAGCTCAGTTAACCAAATAGTTTCATGTGCATACACGTACTTAATAACACTCTAATTCGACAATCAATCTTCCCGAGTACCCACCTTACCCCAGCTCCCCCAACATGCTATTATGGTAATTCGACTATTATACGATATTTGAATTTAGTTAATCGCCGTGTGTACGGCAGGCTGTGCGTATGAATATGAATTGTAAGTGCTCTTGGGATGAATGTGATGGAATAATATTTAGAATTACTGTAGCACCCACTTAAATAATATAATAATTATAAATATAAACATCGCTCTCGTCGCCTGTATTCCCTGGAGGTCGCTCGATTCTAATTCAACAATTTGTTATGCTTTTGAACTGGCTTGCTTCGATACCTACGACCTTGACGCTCGTCTTCGTGATTGGCGCGCTTCATTGCGTGAGATGTACTAATAGAACATAAGCATAAAACAAGGGCAGTAACTGCGCGAAAATTTGAAGTCCCCCGGGTTAGCAACTATTTTGGTGATAGAACTCTTAGGAAAAGAGTTCCGTATCTCCTGAATAGTCTACCCGAGAACATTCGGCATGAGCCAAATAAAAATAAATTTAAAAGTGCCCTAAAACTGTACCTATTGCAAACACTTAAGTGACAGTTGCACATGTGCAAGTGCCACTAAGTGTTTAGATTTAATAATAATTTAAAATTAGTACTCACTTAAATACATGTGTATGTAGAGACTCTTACCTGCAGGCAAACTGTAAATACAGTTTTGCAGGGACCTGTTCAATTATATGTTCTGTACTGTGTGTTAATAATAATAAATAATAATAATAATAATAGCCCCGCGGGGGCAGCTTGTGGCGAGCTGACGGTGAGTGGCGACACCGCGGACCCCTATTCCAGAGGGCCCTGTCATCTGGCCCTCGCCTCTGTGCTTGCCTTGATTGGCCGGCCAGAGTGGAGTCGCAAGAGCGGGACCTATGCTCCAGGTTGGAAGTGTAAAATGTCATAACGCCGGCGGCCCTTGAACGGATTACCGGGATCTGGCTACCGCAGACTCACCTCTCAACAACTTCATAGCCACTCCAAAGTGTTGCCCTGTTGTCGCACTGTGCGTGCGGCCATTGCGGGGCCCACTCAATGAGTTGGCGAGTCACCACCTGTCTTATACAATTTTGAGACTGATTGTCACGGCAGGTGTCCGCTAGTCTCTCCCATAGCCCATTATCCAGTCCATCCAATTTTCAAATCTATAGCCCATGACCTTAGTTCCCATCGCAGCACAAAAGTGCTGCACTGCAATAGTCTTTGCACCTGGCGGGGACCATCTCCGGATGTATCACATTGTGCGTTCGGGGATGGTATCCGCCACGTGTATCCCTTGCTTTTAGATTAAAGTGTCTTAAAGGGCCTCTGCGCTGTTGGCTTCGGCCCCACGTAAGCCTCCCAAAGGTCCGGGACCCCATGGTCCCGAGATATGGAAAAGACATACAAATAATAATAATAGTATTCGAACTTCAAGATATTGACAAGAGACGACACGTACTAGATCCATTCTAGATACGTTATAGTTTAGATATCAACTAGTTCTCTTTTGCAGCGCAATTCGGGCAACCAATGTCACTTTTACGTTAGATAGAGCAGACGTGTCTCACTCCGCGATTTCGTCGCTTTGCTACAGGTAGCTAAAAGTACATCCGTTCGGCCCCAATTTTGGGGTTTGCCATAAGCCGCGCGTGGCGCTGTCGCCATCTAGCGGCCATATCTGTGCTGATCGTAACAGACGCGTTTTGTTAGAGAGTGAGTCTTCTGTACTTAGTACTATTATCAATGACCTTTTATTTATGTAGACGTGTGACGTTCATAGTTGACAAAACTAAAATTTGATCCAACGATTTTGACAACTTGACAGGTTGGCGTCACCCATACGACTAACTAAATATAGGTTCTGGAACCTATATTTAATGGCTCACGATCGTGCGCCTGGTACCATATCTACCTCAATTTACTTATATCTATGACTATTATTTATTCTGTGGATAGAGTAAGATATCTATTAGATGTGAATTGGATCTCTAAGTCATATCCTGTGGAAATCGTTCAAGAGTATCTCCAGAATCGCGCAAATGTCAAATTTGACAAGTTAGATCTTAAACATATCGTTATCGTATCTTGGTGATGTCTAAAAGATATCTAATAGATGTTCCCTTTCAAAATCCGAATAGGGCCCGTACTCGCATCATTTTCACTTCCGTTTCGCACGCGCCAGTCGGCAATCGGCGTAAGCGATTTAAAGGTCGTATGAATTAGTTCAAAACCATAAGAAATTTAATCACTGATTCGGGCTTCGGGCTCTAGATTTGCCCCTACAGTGACCATCGATAAGTATTACCTAGTCAAAAGATGCCTATAGTATTCTCCAGAAAAGGCAAAAAAAGAATAATATATGTACTTTAAATCACAAATCCTGAAGTTAAAGATGGACATCATATATCTTTCGAATACAATTATATATATATATCACAAAATAAATAAATCACAAAATATTGAACATCTTTTCTAGAAAATTATAATAAAATAATACACGTAAACTCTAACTCTTAAGTGCGAAGGAAAATATTTGGTAAAGACTATGAGAACAGAGTACCTAATTTAGGTATATTCGGAATTACTTTATTACATATAAATGTCACATATTTAATCTCCATTAAGCACTTTCCAGAAAGCTTTTAAACACATTTACTCGTCTTATCTCCAGAATCACACATCACCCGATCTTATTCCATTTTACGGCACGTACCCGCCATTCTCGCGAATATATCATACCGCCTGAAGATACATCTTAACGGCATCTGAAGATAGATAACACGATTTACCGCCAGATGAAATTATCTCGTGAAATATTTATCAGGCCCATTGTGCCACTTGGCGCGACCGCGACGCTGTCACACTCGAGTTTATGATACGAGTTTACGAATCGAGTTATCGAGTTGAGGTTCGATTTTATTTCGAGTAGCTGCTGCAATAAACGCGGTTGGAACGTACCTGGGAGATGCAAGTAGGTATCGATTTAATGCTTGCAGAGCAGATGGGCATTCATCGTAAGTCTGAAAAGCATTAATATGAATGGATTCAATTTAAATAGATCTCATATACGACAGTGATTAAGACTTCCATTGCCCAGGACCGGCATTGAACCTGCCGAAATTTCTCGAGTATGCAAATATTTTAATAAAATAATTAGTTTTGTTCTCGGATTCCTTTTTATCTGTATAATAATGCATTAAACAGTAACCTAAAACGTACGTATACTACTTTAACTAATAGAAAACGTACAGTACCTAAATGATAAGCAATAACTTACAAATTAATGGACCATAAAATTATGTTGTCTTTAATAAAGATTTTTTTTTCATTTGAAAATTTTATTTGAATGTTGTAAAACTGCACTAAAACATTTTAAAATAACTCTCAAGGGGGTGAAAAGTGTGATTAAACATTTTTAACTATTATATGGGGGTACAATGCGGGCGGCTAAAATTACAAGTAGATGACTTCACAAAAAACTTAAAATAAATATTACGTATGTAGGTACCTAAAGATAGTCAAACGTCATAATTGCAATAAGTAATAGGATAACTAAAATAAATGTTTAGTTTATTCTAATAGTATAGACAAATTGGTCTAAGATTGTGTAATAAAAATAAAGTTACAATAAGAGTAGTGCGCAGACAGCTACCTCGAGTCAACTCGCGCCAAACCTCGGTCTCGAGCCACGGCCCCATCACTAATCGCACGAGTTATTGCAATTTGAATATGGCACGACCGAGCCGGTGGCGGCGCGTCCGTAAATCTCCTCTAACTTATTCACAAACAGACTAATTTCATTTGCTTGTCGCGATGATGAGGTGCCGTGTGTGACAAGATGTGTTGTATAATATGTGTGTATTAGGAAAACGTGGGAGCGTGGCGTGGCGGGGAGTTTGGTATCGAGTTTCACAGTGGCTTACTTCAGGATGGAGTATTTTGGGACATAATCATAATCACGCATATACCTGGTAACTTTTCAGCATCAGGAGCTATAACCACGATCTACGACTGCAGAGTAAGCAGTACCTAGTATTTGTATGGCTGTCATCTGCTGTAGGTAACGTTACTTCTAATAAATTTTGTGCCAACTTAAGGTGTCCTTCCTTGTTACTTAATTTTAATAGCATATTTAAATAAAATTTATTTCTATTAGAAAAAGAAATACATTTTTCTTAGAGCTGTCCTTAATATCACTGCTCAGTACTAGCATGCCTAGTAATAAGAGCTAGTACATCTATATGTACTAGCTCTTATTACTAGGTACTCTAGGGAAATGATTGGTTTTATTTTTTAATATCCACATCATCTCTCTGTGACTTTTTCTTCGAATTGCGAAATTAGATACTGTATTTACATCCGAGTTACGAAATTCGACATAAGGAAAACCTACTGAAAGCTTAAGAACGAATGAGGAAAGCAAATATTGAACCAAATAATATGCTCAATTTAATGCTGCTTTTGTACTTTTGTACTTTGAATAAGGTATTCACAGAACTCGTAAAAAATTAAAACGCAGCATTTACTTTTTATTAAACATTGTTGACACCTGGTTCTTTTGAATTATCAAATTTTATTTTTCTCCGTTATTAAGAGTTTTGCCAGAGTTTTTTGATCATAAGTAAGAGTAATAAACTGATTGCAGATTAAAATAACATTTCTATACAAGTGAGTTCACGTTATATTATTTATGATTACGCGCTTAATACTTTAGGTATTTAAGTCATAAAAAGTATCAGATTTATATTTATATGGTTATGATAATAATCTTATGAATTTGAAGGCCGCTAATGTTAGTTTGCATTTATTAATTCTGGATACTAATAGGTACAGTTATATGCATATTACCTAACGTTGAAGAACATTTCAACGCAGAGTGATTAAATGAACTTTTATTCCATTGTGTTTCGAGATTTATAAAATAATAATAATTTTCCGAACATCGACCCTAAATAATTCGTTAAAAAATATTAATAACAGTTGTTTAAATAGGTAATCCTCATTGGATTGCTAATGTGGTGGAAATTTGCCTGTGGGTACATTTATTGTCGGTACATGAGACCCTACCCACCCTCAACTCTCAACTTCACAACAAGAGATTCGCGACCGCTCTAATGTGGAGGAAGTTTACAGCGTGCAGCGGGGCGGGACGGGACGGGCGACTGCTGCTAACTTCGCTGCCATCGCGTGTAACTCGAACAAGTATGAAGTACTTTCTGATAATTCGGTTTAATATCATAGTGATCACAATATTTGGATGTTTGTTCCATAATTACGAAAAACGACTTGACAGATAAATTCAGCAGCCAGCTACCTACAGTGTAAAACCTGGATTAAAATAAAGGGTATTTTTATCCCGGGAATGGACGTCATAAACGCTGTAGAAGGGGCCCCGCATCCTATAAGACAGAGCTAGTATGTTTGTAAGTAGGTATAAATATGTAGTTGCAGAGCTCTCCGCGGGATGTGCCAATACAGCGCGGCGCAGTGCTCGGATGCGGCGCTGCATTATTCATCGCGCTAATGAATAATTACCATAATGCTCCAGATGGAAAACCAACACGCCTCACACCGACTAATCGCTACAAATGTACGGAATACCATCCCTTCGTTGTTACTTAACCCATTCAGCGATATTAATTAACAATACTGTTACAGCCTTTTTCCACTAAGTCCAGTTTTGTGGATACAGTATTTTTACTGAATTCCGTAGTAATCATAAGTGTATTCACCCCGATTAATTTGCATCCTGTTTTTTGCGGTATAGCAATGACAACGAGCTCTGTATATAGCAATGATAACGAGCTCTGTATATAGTTTATTAAAGTGGCACCTTACCGGAAGACCTGATCAATAAAATGTTATAGGAACACATTTTTCATCACATAATTTTCCCAAGTGCTTCTTAAAAGTGAGCGGCGGGTCATATGATATGACCTAATTCTTCCATGACGTCACTTTCCGCCGACAACGCTTGAAGTATTGCAGACTCGTTTAAAAAATCTGAGACGAAAACAGAGCCAACTCGACATGGCAGTCTAATATATAACACTTTAAACTCTCCGTTTTGTACACATGTATTTAGTGATTTTAATGGGTTTAACGCGATATAATCATTATTTTTACCATATCATGAAGTGTCAGCTGGGTAGCACCAGCTGTGCTGTGGTAATACAGTATAACATTGCTATCATTTTATGGTATTTCATCCGCTCCTACGAGTATAAGCCAAATATCGCTTTCCGATAGTGACTTGGATAACTCTTCCATTTGAAATGTTATATTTAAAACAAAACTCTATTCCTCCAGAAACCCACCATCAATCAAATCACGACATGATAATATCATATTATGACACCAACTAATTGTGAAGTATACCTACCCATTAAAATAAAAGAAGATTGTTTTAAATTGTTACAGCAATCTTCGAGATATCGATGAAAAACAACAAACTCTGCGAGGTTGAGAATATGAGAATTGAGAAACATGTCTTTCAACATCCAAAAAATAAACAACAGTATTGTAAAAAAAAAATCTTCTTTTTGAAGCCGCGGTAAAAATATTTTAAAAGCCCATCCACTTTGCGATGTAGGACTCTCAGAGTAGGTACAACTAATTGTGTCACGCCGGGGACAATTTCATTACGCGGCTCTTTGTCCGTTCAGTTTTACAATTGTAAAAGGAATCGCAAAATGACACTGTCGGGCGAGCGCTGCGCTGAGCGCGGAAAACGAAGTCAAAGACGGGCAAGTTCTCTGTGATTGTGTGGAGTGGACCTGCGTACCTATTACTCGGACAGAAAAGGGTCAACACAACGTGGGGAAGAGAAAAGATTGCCTTTAAAGTCGCTTTTATAGATACCTACTGTCAAACAACGCACAGCCAAAACCATTGCAAGCCTTGAAAGAAAATAAAGAATAGTTTATTATTTATATTATTCGTATTCTTCAAATGTTGGTCCATTACGAAATAATTTTGAGCGACATCGAGCCGTGGTTAGCAATGTACAAATTGCAGAAATGTTCTCGGAAATTTCAGAGAAATTACATGAAAGAAACTTAATAGAAAGTTCTCTGTGAGAATGTTCTCATGAGAACTTTAACGTTTTGTGTACGAGTAATATTACACGCCACATAACAGTAAAGCGGGCAGGCGAAATATTTAAAATGTTTAGATTAGATTGTTTATTAAATTTAAGTTCCCGAGAATATTCCTCATAGAAGTTTCGCAACTTAAGAACTTCTCCTCGGTGCATTGCTAGCCGTGGTCTAAGCTAAGGGACATATTGATTATGGGATCTTGTAGCAGCAGGATTTTATTAAATAATCCGCTATGTATTTCTTTAATATGTATTATAATATTATCGCTTTAACAAAAAATTTAACTGAATTATAATTAAATATAATTTTAATATTGTCAGAAAACTAGATTCAATGTCAGATATTTACAGTTACGATAAGAATAAATCAAAGAAATATGCACTGTGCAAATATGGTGCAAATAGATAATAAAGAACTAACATTCTAAATTGATTCTGTTTACGTCGAGGATGAGTCACATTTGTCAATATGATTTAAAAATTAGTTGTTATCGATATCGATAACACTTGAGTCGATGTACTGTCACTCGACACACAAGTCACACAACACTAACGATGTCCGGTTTTTCAACCGGCGATATTCGATTGCGCTTGCATAATGACTGGAATCCATGTAGAATGCAGATGATATCCTAAAACCATCGTTCCGATTGAGATTGAAGTATTTTTTTTTAATTTGACGAGCGCGCTCTGAATATCGAAGGAAATTTTCACGTCTTTATAAATTAATTCTCGTTATAATAGTTCGTTCGTTTTGTAATGGATAAATATTATCGTACAAGCTCAAATGAATACTCGTAGTGTCTTTGATGTTCATTTAAACATGATTGGCATGATATGACGTGACGCGGCACAAATACATATGTTTGCTCGTATTTGCTTTATCGACTTCAGGTCAATCGATGAAAACACTAGGTACCTATTTACTGCTATAAAGTACATACTATGAAGCCAGCTAGGTTGCATTTATAAAAAGCTTTCATGGATAATAAATCTCTGGCATTAGTACCTACATCTACCTACACCTAGACGGGACGTTCGAAGCGGGATAGATTCAAATGCAGAATCAGCTTGAAAAATTCCGTTTTTACGTCTTTGTGTTGCTCTTTGATCAGAACACTAGTGAAGATATTTTCTAATTTGTAGATTTTTAACTGTTTACCTAAACACAACTGTGTAACTTTGGTGTAGAAGTATATATGACCGAGCGTTAGCGAAGGTCTCCGTTTCAACTTGTATGAAAATCGCATATTTTTTTAACCAGTAAAATCGTTCTCATAAAATTTGTTGAGCAAGTTCGATCGTATGTAAATAATAAATATGTAATATAGAACTTCTTTTGTCAATTCGGTTTTGGATTTTTTCTAAATGGCGGCACCATGGGGGCGGACCCCCGAGGTTCTGCCAGGTCTACAGCTCGCAGAACCACTAGATTAATTGAAATTTTACGTTTACGATAATACTTTCACACTTTGTCATTGAAAAGTCCGTGTATAGTTATCTTGGTCGGACTATACCCAAACCTGTACAACGCAACATTTTATAAAAAACGCATGACCGCAACGGAGCACATTAACATCGGAACAAAGTGCATGCATACATTAAAGTTTATGACGTCATATTACTTGTAAAACCACCGCTACAAATTGTTTACAACCAGTTCTATCTGAGGCCGGAACACGGTCTCGTTTATATTTAAATGACTGCGACGTGCAATTTATAACGAGTGCGATAATAATTTTCATACACGAGTAGCGGGTCCGTTGTACGTCGCGATCCGAATACAATTACGACGGAATACAAATTATTTATATTTTACAAAGCGGCAGGAAAGCGCATACGGGCCGCGCGCACGACACGACCGTATAACGCAATATGCACTTTAACATCATAAGTATACGGATGAAATTTCTGCCACTTGAAATGCTCGTGCATGTATCATTGAATTTGAAAGTATAATTGGCATCGACATCGCTAATGCGATCTGATTGGCGGGCGCGGCGCGGCGCGGCGCGGCCTGCGCGCGCCTTATCGCCGATGTGCTGTTGTATGTTTGTGCAATCGACGAATGCATCAAATAGAGAGCCCTGACAAGTGCTAAATTGCGTTTTAGTGTCACGCTACCGCTGCCCACTATGTGAGTTACGTTCGTTACGTGTTGTTTTAGCGACCGAAGCGATGAACGAGGGGTTTGTTACTTATAAACTTTTATCCACTCTATAAATACTTAATCTATAAACTGTCTGTACATGTCATTAAAATTCATCAATTCCCATTAATTTAAACGGTTAAATTAACTTTCGTAGCTTTTGCCTGCGACTTAATGGATAAAAAAAACAACGGGTTGCACTCCGGGAGTGCCGGCTGAAGTGAAAACTCAATGACATTGTAACAGTTTTTCGGTCACGTGTCCGTCTTACGAAGTGTCTTACGAAGTGTCTTACGTCTTACGCTCTCGCGAGTTTAACATTTTATCCCCATCACAAAAAGTGCACAGCGCCGCTAAAGAAGTTTTCACTTCAAAAACTATCCTATGTTGATCCTCGGGCATCTAACTATCTCCATACCAAATTTCATCTATTTCGGCTTAGTGGCATAAGCGTGAAGATGTAGCTTACAAAACATATTAAATATTAAGTACTAGAGATACGGCTATACTATGTCAAACACTCCAACAACGCACTCATCTACCTATCTCTTCACTTCTCTACATAAACACACCACACACGCACGGTCCCACACAACAACCCTGAAAACTACATAAAGTTGGCATCCTCACCCGCTAGTTCCGCCATACTTTAAATACCTCGATGATTGAAATACTTCAGAGAGCGCTGGGGGCCTCTTGAAGATCGTGCTACTTTCGATCCGGAGGTCGCGGGTTCAAACCACGGCTCGTACCAATGAGCTTTTCGGAACTTATGTACGAAATATCATTTGATAATTACCAGTCGCTTTTCGGTAAAGGAAATCATCGTGAGGAAACCGGACTAATCTTAATAAGGCCTAGTTTCCCCCTGGGTTGAAGGGTCAGATGGCAGTCGCTTTCGTCGATTATAGTTGCCATCAAGCGGACCCCACATTCCCATGAACCGTGGCAAAATGCCGGGATACCACGAGTAAGATGATGATGAATGAAATACTTCACCCCTCAGCCTCACACGCGCGCAGCGAGGGGGGGGGGGGGTCACAATTATTCTGCTCGTTAGTTATTTATTTACCTTAAATTAGAGCTAATGAAAGGAATTATGTAATTGGTCGTAATTTGAGAAATCACAGAGGCTACAGCGCAGCGCTGGAGTTAGTGGAATTGTGCATTTTGCTGTCGCATTGTAGAGATCTAAAAGGCAAGAAGAAACACAATTGTTTTATATTATATTTTATTATAAGAGATAAAAAAACAATTGTATTTCTTGTTAGTTGTTAACAGAATTCGCCTAACTATAATAAATAATACCTACTAAATATTATTATCCTTAATCCTTATTAGCCTTATCAATTATGAAATGAATTATCGGCTAATTGATAATATTCTAAATTCAAACTTGCACATAAAATAAGAAATACAATATTTCACACATTCTGCATTCTCAACCAGTCAACCTTTGATCGAACAGATCGAGGGAGACATTTATTTGGTGTAGGCTTTAGAGATGTTCAAATTAAAAAAGCAACACAACATCTTGGGGGACTGCATTGAATTGTTTAATGGTACTGGTACTATCTAGCGTATATGAATGATAATTTTATACAATACTGTCATGTTGCTTTTTCATTATGTGAGTGAATCCCCAGCACTGAACCGAGAACGTTTTAAAATGGCATTTCCCGCACGAGCTGAGGGCGCGCGTGGTCGCAATGGCCTGTAATGCACACTGCAGTGCACATGCTTACTGGATAATATTGACTTTGCACAAACATGCCGCGGACTGTACAGTCATCATCAATAGTAATGAATCAGATTACGCGTCAAAAGTATTCACAATTTAACAAAAACCTTATAATTTCCTGGCTGTATTCTTTTACACTGCTCCCCTTAGGGGATGAATTCTCTGAGAAAAAAATATCCCATATCCTTTTCAAGGTGGCCCATTAGAACTTTCATTTAGATGCCCGTGCATCTCGCTCGCGCCAATACATCAAAACGCCATCACACTGATATCAAAAGTTTGGATTGGCCTCCAGGAATTGTACCTAATTTTATCGAAATCCTTTCAGTCGTTATGGTGTGATTAAACTTTGTTCAAACATCCACACATTTTTCTCTGAGAGTCGATAAAGGAAACATAATGCCTAATGCCCACCATACAACTAATGAGTTTCCGATATCGTGTAACTGTAACATTCATTTAGTAAGTATTTACCTACTCGTACTCACGGGGTAAATTGATATTATTGAGCCATCGTTATACAGCACTAAGGTGTATTAATGAATTGATCTTACTGTAGACTATTAATGGAATAATGTTATAATGTTCGTCATAAACGGAATAGAAAATATAAATACGAGTAATTATATAAAGATTAAGTACATACAAGTTAGTTATTCGTTCATAAATATTTAGAAGAAGGTTCGTGCAGTGAAGTGTTATTTTTGTTAATACATTAAGTAGTATAAGTTGATGTTGTATGCAAGACCGCACAATGCCTCTGCCTGCCTCTGCAGCAATGCTGCAGGAAATTTGATATTTGATTCTTGTACTGTACCTGCTTACCTCAGTAATCAGCAATGTGAGTTCTGGCACTTGAAACTTGTATAATAAATTCCCGTAACCGCTATAAAGTAGTGCCATGGAGATAAAGGATGGGTAATCTCTGGTAGTTAGTAGATGTGAGACGTGACGTGGCTCGTTTTCAATCCTATCGAGCGTGCCAAGCGTGCAGAGGCAGACTGTAGTATATCGTCGTTTATACGCCATCGTAATACCTATCGTGAACCTTACAGTAAAGAGATAAAGTCTATTATGAGACAGTTTAGTGTGTCACTGTTTATACTTACTAGTAGATCCGCTAGGGCGTACCAAGCGTGCTACGTAGATATTGTTGGTTAACTGGAGTCCTTTCAGTTCTCTACTTTAAGACTCGACTCAGTTTCTCTGACTCTTATAATAAAGTCGAAGCTCCGATCCGTTTTAGCTTGTTAGAGATAACGAGATTAACCGAGTCTTTTGTAGAGACACCTTGCCAGATAACTCTGAATTTTTTTACAAAATTTAATAATTATTAAAATGTAATTATCAATATGAAAAATGTATGTGTAAGATGCACAAAATTACAATAACGCCTTAATTTTCCTTACTATTGTTTTGATAAAATCTGTACGATGAATCTTTTTGATTTGCATTTAAAAAGAGTCAATAAAGGACTTGACTCCGGACATAAAAAACTCAAGTTCAGAAAAGTCAAGTTCTTCAAATTAAGACTCAAAAAACTCGAGTTTCAAAACTAAATGCAGAGTACCTATAAGTGAACCCAATTTCTTGCATATTATCTATTAGCGATATCTTGCATAATTCTATTAGTAATTTTGAGTCCATCGGCGCGGCGGCTAATCAACGCTCCCCATCGGGATACAAGTTGGAATGAAGCGCGGTTTATCTAACTCTCTTTGCGTCGGGGAAAAGCCTTGATAGTTGGTCAGTTGGTGTGAATAATGTTTAAATGTACATGGCCTTCGGAAAGTAGGTTCTATGGAAAATCGTACAAGGTCACTAGTAAATCAGAGTAAAATCAAGGTATTTCATGTTTAAGTAGATGAGTGCTTTTAGAGACATGGACACGTTTATCATCAGGGAGCCCCCTAGTCAAGATGACAAACGTCAAATGTAACGGGATGACAGATACTACGAAAAGTCACGTTAAGTTCCCCACATTATTTTAAGTTTCGATTGGCGTTTTCTATTTACGATTGACTTCTTGGCTAGGCTCCCAGAGAGGAAATGTTATTGCAGGTTGTAGTGAAGTAGTTGTACGAGGAACTCTTTACATGTTTTACACCATTTCTATTGTATTGTTTATTCTAAAGCTTGCCAATGCCAAGTAGCACTGTGTGGCAGCTTACTCGTACTGTTAAATATGTGCCTACTTATGTACATGTTGTACATAATAAAATTAGAAGCGGCTGTTTTCCGACATTTTGTCCGTCGCAATGCAAATTGTTGGGTCCCCTGCCGACCGCAGCCGCGCTCGCGGCGACGAGACCGAGAAGCGATGTTACTTTATTCACTTTGTTAACACTGGATCTAAAACGTCTTTTTAATAACACATAAACTGTAATAACTAATAAAGCAAACTTAATAGTGAGCTCTTTAAACAAATTTCTAAGACTATTTGAATGTAAAATAAAAATAAAGCCTAACATTTACTAATTGTACTACTCGTAAAACTTTTTCAAGACTCCATTGAAGGAACTTTTCTACAATATCTGTATTTTATATCGAAAGAAAACATATAACTGAGTAACTTCAGAGACTTTAAATCCATCTTTGTATTTAAACTAAAATGTGACTTTGTATTATAGATTTATTAAAACGAGTCTTTCAAGTTTAGGTTAGGTTAGGCAAGTTTTGAAATAAAAACGTAAGGACACTCACGTTTTAAGTGTCATTCGTCTGGGTTCTACGGAAGTTTTTTTTTATTTAAAATTAGCATTATAGCAGCTCACCAATATGCGGCTTTCTAAAATATCTAAAACAAAAGATTTATATAAATACCAACAAATCCAATGACACGGATTGCGGGTTATCCACCGCGGACTCCCAGCCTAGGCGAGTGCGCACGACAACCGCGGCCGAATGCAAAACGTGCCCGCGATGCTAATGCCCGCGCCGCGTCGCCACCGCACCAGCTTTATTTCAATTCCGCCTTCGTAGTAATAACGAGTGAAACGTCTGCTCCTTCTCATGTGATGCTCTCTTGTTTCAGGTACGTACGCGGCAAGTGCCGCAACCAATAACAGACTTAGAACAATACTAGACACATCATCACCATTTATAGGTACACGTCTCCCACTGTCGGACACAGATCTCTCCCAAAGGTTTCCAGATGTATCTAGTACGTATATCCATAGCGCTAGCTGAGTGCATGACCTTTTTCGCACTTTGAAGTGAACTGACTAAATATTATTAATTAATACTGATTATAATATTATGTATGAACATGAATATTACTTAAACCTATATCTAAAAATGAATTGAAATCTATTGCTTATTTAGAGTATAAGATTACCAATTAGAGCATTGTTACGATGTTCAAGGGAAAGCGTCGAAATACTGGCAAGTTAAGTAGATCTGTGACCTACCTGGCTGTGTCCCAAGTTGGTAACATCCAAGCGTGCTACAGTACTTATCGCTTAACTTTTCCACATAGCTAAAGATAATTAAATTAAGGTACTTAATGGACGTAGGACCGTAGGTATCTCGCTGCTTTAAAATCGTACCCTTCAATAAAAGGATCAAAAACTGTAAAATAAGTAGACGTTGTTTTAAATAAGCAGATTTGTTAATGACCATAATATAAGAGCATGGGTCTTGTCGGTGGAGTATGTGCCAGTTTCGCGGTCCTCGGCCAGGTTCTTTAGGTCTCTGTAAGGCACGACATTTGCTTTTGCTTCTAGTTATTGTGTATAACTTGCTCGTGGTTTTCCTATTCCTCTCCTAGCTTCGATCTTGCCTTCTAATATAGTTTTAAAAAAGTATCGTGTATTTGTTAACCAATACAAGCAAAATCAAAACACGCCCGCAACATGCCAACAATAATTGTCATATTAACAGTCAAAATTCGCTCACAAAGACTCAACTCAAATGTAAAGCCTGATGAAGTGAATAAACAAAGCAAGCCGCTTCCGCGAGCCGTGTGTTTAATTGTCGCCGCGAGACTGGCATCCCCCTTCCTACTTACACCCCAGACAACCCCCCTTGCCCCCCCCCCCTTGAACTGCGAGTCCATTCACACCTGTCACCACGCTCCAATTAGCCCACCATCGAGTGATTCCCACAAAGGGCTCGGTTCTCACGCGGACGAGCCTCGATAGAAAAGTTGGATGCGCTTTGTGTGACTCTTACTATACATAAAGTTTACAAACTATTCAATAGGTTGATCACAGAGGTGGATTGAAAGGGGTTGCCAGGTGTCTGGAATTTT
The DNA here is from genome assembly GCF_963556715.1 of Cydia fagiglandana. Lineage (NCBI taxonomy): Eukaryota > Metazoa > Arthropoda > Insecta > Lepidoptera > Tortricidae > Cydia > Cydia fagiglandana. The sequence continues at coordinate 44,014 of NC_085943.1, read as the reverse complement.
TACCTAAATTCATACAGCTTCAAATATATCGGAAAATGGCTGAATTGTGCCAACTATCGCCTTCAAGAGGCGTTTTATCACGCAGCTTTTGACAAATAGAGCAAAGTAGGAAGAGTGTTACAGTACACCTGAGTGGCGTTCGGCACAGTTCCGCCGAGGCCTCACAGGGTGCGCTGTCCAAACAAATGCAATCGAGGACAATTGAAGTTATACTGTCAATCAATCTTGAGAAGAGCACGATGAGAACTAACGAGAGAAGATGACGTCTGTGGCGGTTCCTGGGTCCAATCCACTGGTTTGCTTAGGAATCTTAGGATAAGAAACGTAACGTGTGTTGTGTTGTTACAATGAGGCTTGTCCAGTAAAAACTGTGAGTTGAACATCGTATTTCATTAAAGGGCGTCATCCACGATTGATCTTCAATAAAAAAAGGTGGTCTACATCTAACAATAAATTTTGTGATATTTTATAATACATTTTAACAAAACCTGCCTAAAGATATACGTTTAATAAGAAAAGTCTCCTACCTACAAAAGTTTTGCCGTGACGACAATACATCCAGGCCTTAGTGACCTATTTAAAAACCTACACGTATGTTTAAGCGTACTGATATGCGGATGCGTGCGGCCTCAACGGAAGCATTTACCCTCGCCCGTGTTCCATCGCTGACGTATCGCCAACAATCGCTTCTTTTGCATTTGCACTTCCTGCACGTAACACCAATTTAACTGGCCGTGAGCCTTACGCCTTTGGAATAAAGTTCAAATAAGCCTGTTGTGTGGACGATGTTACAGTTCCACGACATAAACCAGCCATTTTAAGTCTGAGCTCCAACCATGCATAGTTCTTACCAATATCGGGATCAATTGATAAATGAACACGCTTGCAGTCGAGGCAGTGGTTTGTGAAGGTTAAACAAAGTGCAGAGTCGGTTCGTTTTCTGTTGTCAGTTGACTGGACAAATACTTCCGAGCAATCGCCGTTTCATCATTTCGTGCATTTCTTCACCACACTGTTAAAAATATTCAGGGAATTTTACATAATTTTAGGGCAACTTTCGTTGCCCTAACTTTTCTGTATTTTTACATAATTATGTAATTTTACAAGGCGTAGGTAATTTTACATATCGACCTGATTTCATTATTATGTAATTTTACATTTATGTAATTTTACATAATCAAACAAATTGACGGTTATGTAAAATTATATTTATGTAATTTTACATAATCATGCTGTCAGATATGTAAAAATCTCACTTATGTAATTTTACATAATCTGTAAAATTTCATGTATGTAATTTTACATATACGTAAAATTTCACTTACGTACTTTTACATTTTTTTCGGTAATATTACAGAGTAATTATGTGTTTTGTTACAAATTTCGTATGTATAAATACATAAAGTTTGTGTATTAGTAATGATTTTTATGTATGATTACATTTTATTCAGTAATATTACCGAATTATTATGTATTTTGTTACAGATTTCGTCTGTAAAATTACACCAACTTCATGTATTATTAATGTTTTTTTGAGTATTTTTACTTTTTATTCGGTAACATTACACAATTATTATGTGTTTTGATACAGATTTCGTATGTAAAAATACATTAGGTTTTTGTATTATTAATGATATTTTATGTATATTTACATTGTATTTGGTAATATCACAGAATTAATATGTGTTTTATTACAGATTTCGTATGTGAATTTACACAAAGTACATGTATTATTAATGATTTTTTTAAGTATTTTTCCTTTTTATTCGGGAATATTACCGAATTATTATGTATTTTGTTACAGATTTCGTCTGTAAAATTACACAAACTTTATGTATTGTTAATGTTTTTTTAAGTATATTTACTTTTTATTCAGTAATATTACCGAATTATTATGTATTTTGTTACAGATTTCGTCTGTAAAATTACACCAACTTCATGTATTATTAATGTTTTTTGAGTATTTTTACTTTTTATTCGGTAACATTACACAATTATTATGTGTTTTGATACAGATTTCGTATGTAAAAATACATTAGGTTTTTGTATTATTAATGATATTTTATGTATATTTACATTGTATTTGGTAATATCACAGAATTAATATGTGTTTTATTACAGATTTCGTATGTGAATTTACACAAAGTACATGTATTATTAATGATTTTTTTAAGTATTTTTCCTTTTTATTCGGGAATATTACCAAATTATTATGTATTTTGTTACAGATTTCGTCTGTAAAATTACACAAACTTTATGTATTGTTAATGTTTTTTTAAGTATATTTACTTTTTATTCAGTAATATTACAGAATTATTATGTGTTTTATTACAGTTTGCGTATGTGAATTAACCACAAACTTTATGTATTTTTAATGATTTTTGAGTATTTTTCCATTTTATTCGGTAATATTAATGATACAATTTATGTATTTTTACATAAGAAAACTGTGATTTTAAATATGGGCAAGGTAAAATTACTTGTTGTTTGTGTATTATTACCTGTAAAATTAGGTAATATTTCATGTTATTAGGGGATATTTTTCTGTAAAATTCAATACAAATTCTGTACATTTACGGTAATTCTCCGGATTTAGTTATTAATTAGTTAGTTTTTTTTTATGTAATTAATTAATGCAGCCTGTCTGCAGACTGCATTTATTAAAATACATAAGAAAACAAATACCAACTTGCCAATAGCAAAATCCTGAGAATTATCGATAGCATGTGAATGTACAAAATTTGTATAGAATTCTTTAGGAAATATCGCCTAATAACATGTAAAACGAACTAATTTTATCAGTTATCAGTTAATTTTATCATAATATACAAACAACAAGCAATTTACAGTTTGGAGGTTATTTAATAAAAAACAAAATTACAAAGAAATAAATTTATTGAAGTTCTTGCACTAAAATGATAGAGCACACGTCTACATGCATATCTACATGCATAAACACACATACCACGCAGAATTTTATTAGTTTTATAGCAACATTGCGAGTTAAACACTTATCTAACTTAGATTAACTTAACACTAATTTGTAAACTACTTGAAATCAAACAATCAAAGCATTTTCGCACGTACTATAGCCGGAGAGCTAGCCACGGAAAAAGGTATGCAATTTATAGAGCAACGAAATCCCTATAGTTAGTGTGCCATACCATCATTATTAATTAATCCGGGCGCCTGGCAGCTTTTCAGCGGTGGGTGCGGGAGTGGATGGGAAACAAAGGGGTTGTAAAATCAATTGAAGGTGTGCAATTTATAGAGCTCTGTGTTTGGTGTGATAGGTATAATAGCTAATTATGTATTTAATTCAAATATAACAAAGCAAGGCGTTTTATTCGGGGGAAAAGTAGTGCCAGGTGCCAAGTGCCAGGCCAAATTGCACCTGACTCACAATTGCTTTACGCATAGTGTCTTGAGTCTTCTACTTTTTCCTAACACTTACCTAGGCGTAATTGAACAGTGTAGTACTATTATTTATTCTGTGACAGAGTACAAAAAGTAGAAGACATACGACACTATGCGTAAAGCAATTGTGAGTTAGATGCAAATTGCTCGTGCTCTTCGACAGGCGCACAAAGGATTGTGTACTTTCATCATCTGGCACTACTTTTCCTCCAAATAAAACGCCTGGCATTGTTATATTTGAATTAAATACATAATTAGCTATTATATCACACCAAACACAGAGCTCTATAAATTGCACACCTTCAATTGATTTTACAACCCCTTTGTTTCCCATCCACTCCCGCACCCACAGCTAAACAGCTGCCCGGATTAATTAATAATGATAGTATGGCACACTAACTATAGGGATTTCGTTGCTCTATAAATTTCATACCTTTTTCCGTGGCTAGCTCTCCGGCTAAGTACGTGCGAAAAAGCTTTGATTGTTTGATTTCAAGTAGTTTACTTTAAGGGGATCGTCAATAGTCTATGCTTAATCGAATTTAAACTTTCGTGAGACATAATATATTATAAAATATTTATATCACAACGGTTATACACTTACGTGAATTATTTGTCGCTATACTGGCGACATGTTTCGGGCCCTTCGGGGGTCCCTCATCGACTCGAGTGTTCGCAGTGCGCAGTGCACGGAGTGCAGCCGCCGCCAGTAGCGACAAATAATTCACGTGAGTGTATATAACAGTTGTGATAATAATTGTACCCCTCTGAGTGATATACCTATAGCTTTTACAGTGTATCACACATGTACAGATAGGCAGACTGTTTTTCAACAGTCTAAAGTATTTAGGAGCCCGTTCGCTAACACCTTATAATAGGTTATAATACATATAACATTTGATTATCTGTATGCGGCGCTTATGTTGCAAAGCCCGACTTTATACTGGTAACTCAAGAAAAAAAAAAGTGAATGGATCAACCCCGCTTCTCGGAGCGATCACGTGCCACCTTTAGGCAGTAAGGGCGGCGATTGCCCATACCCCATGGTCTAGGAAATTGGCCATCTTAAAAGCAGAGACTAGTAAAATAAAGACTGCCAATGGGCCGTATGAATAAAGAAAAGTATAAGCATTCACTTCTATACGTATTAAATGCGTCAAATTTGACAAAAAGATACATGGTCAAATGCTAATACTTTAAAAGTTTAAAGCTAAGCAAAACGATTTACTCCGGGCCTTTTGCTCATTTCAATCATATGAATAAAGTACTCGAATGACAGCCAAAGCATTCGCTTCAAACGCAGTAATTCACTTCAGAGTAGAAGGTAAAGGATATCCATAGATGAATAAAGTATAAATGCTTAGCTTATACCTTCTTTTGAAGTGACTTCTTATACCTATAATCACAAGGATTTACTTTTTTTCATACGGCCCCATGTCTATACATTGTCGCGTTTCCATTAAAATAATGAACCTGCTGTAGCTAGTTTCACTATAGAGAGGTATCTGGGTGCGGAGCCTACGAACAATCGTTAACGCTCCGTAGCGAACGAAACGCAACCGTCAATGTTGCACTAGTGCTAGAGAAAGATGACTACGATACGCTACGGAGCGTTAACCATTGGCACATTGGCTACGCGCTCTGTACTGCTTAACACAATATAATATAATAATATGCACTCAATGAATTTCCTACAGACGGTGCCAATGTGTTAAGCAGACGTCTAGTTATAAGTGTCAAACGAAATTAATGGTACAGAGACCTCTCTATAATAATTGTACCCCTACCTACCTATAATAATTGTATCTACCGCAGGCTCATTATTTTAAAGGAATGCGACACTGTATATAACTAGATATTGAAGGCAGTCTTTATATTTACTAGTCTCTAAAAGCCAATGTGGGAAAAAATTGGTGGCGGACCCGCATATCAGCTTAAATGGTCTATAAGTTTTACAAACCTGGTGTGTGAGCTGTGTCACCTGCGGGCAACACGAGCCCTGCAGAATAATGTACTTCAACAATGTAACCATCCTGGTTATTACAGTAACATATAAAATGATATAATTAAAAGCTAACAGCAATCCAGTACATAAATTATATCTTATGTACATTAGTCTTATAAAAGTTTCGGTTAATAAGGCCTATGTGAATCACGCAATAAAACCTATACCATTTCAAGTAACGAATTGTCTGAAAATGTTTGTTACTGACATTAATAAAATTATAGTTCGTTTTTTTTTAGCATTAGAAAGAACTTGCAAGAAGGTAAGCGATCTTGACATGTCTTTTAATTGAAAAACGCTTTTTAAAAATCATAAACTATTACTTATGAAAGCAGAAGAATATGAATGATCGTATTAGATTCATAATTGTTACATATTTGCCGTGACTTATTTTTAAAACGTGTTTTTCAATTAAAAGACGCATCAAGATTGTTTACCTTTTTTCTAATGCTAAAAAAACGAACTATAGAGATGCAACGGATAGTTGTTTGGCCGGATACCGGATAATGGATGTTCGGCCTGATCATCGGCCGAATATTCAGTATCTCCTCTAACAATACCTATACTGGCCACTCGTCAAGAATATGTGTTAAGTACGGCAGGACGTGTCGAGTTCTGAGTATATATATGTCGCAGTAAGATAGATATGGCCGTTATATAGTTATAACTCTAGGGATATAATTATATGACGTAACATAGTTATATGAAAGCGATTCATTACTATCTTAATAGGTATATAACTATAATACGGCTTTAGTTTAGTGATATAGTTATATTACTGGATTAAGTTAGTGAAATAATTGTAAGTAGAAGTGCAGCGGTGCGGCGGAGGTATAGTTATATCCCTAGGGATATAGTTATATGCCGTATAGTACGTAACTACGTATTATAATCATATTCCTAGTAAGATAGTAATTGTAGGTATTAGGAGTACGGCAGTGCGGCGGAGGTTTAGTTATATCCCTAGGGATATAGTTATATGCCGTATTATAATCATATTCCTAGTAAGATAACTATTATATATATTTTCATGCTGCTATTTTTAAGGGTTTATGAGGCATTGCGATCGATTCACGAAAGCTGGCGCGAGATTTGACAGAATTTCAATGAAAATAGCTGTCACTCAGTAGAAATCTCGCGCCAGCTTTCGTGAATCGACCTGTACTTTTACGTAATATTGCAAAAAAGTATTATACGACATATAACTATATCCCTAGGGATATAACTATACCTCCGCCGCACCGCTGCACTCCTACCTACAATTATTTCACTGAACTCAATCCAGTAATATAACTATATCACTAAACTTAATCCAGTAATATAACTATATCACTAAACTAAAGCCGTATTATAGTTATATACCTATTAAGATAGTAATGAATCGCTTTCATATAACTATGTTACGTCATATAATTATATCCCTAGAGTTATAACTATATAACGGCCTTATCTATCTTACTGCGACATATATATATACAATTCAACTATATAGTGATTTATCTCTCTCCTTTTGATTCGGTCAAATTGTGTTTTTTGAAAAACACATTATATCCAGCTGAAAATGAATGTAGTGTGATACCATTGGGTATGGTGCTTTACGCACACTAGTGTCCCTACTTTCATTGACACTTTTTTCCTATATTGTATACTTTCCCCAAAAAATAAAAATATGTCAACCGGGACACATTTTATTCTAAAAGGGGGAGTTGCATCAGGGGGAGGGGCCTGGAAAAAAGTGTCAATGAAAGAAATAACCCTTATTAAATTCTCAACAAAAAAGGTATTTTATTCATTTTGTTGATATGGTGCACCATATTCATGTTATAGCTAGATGAACTTCGATAAAATTTTACCGTTCAACAAGCTGGTTTTCTCCATACGATTTCTGACCGTCTAGCATGAGTTGCGTTCTCGCGTGCGAGTCCATACTTAAAATCGCGCACGAGAACACAACTCATGCTAGACCGCCTGTCATTGCAGTACTATCACGTATTATTATGTTACATATATTCAACTTCAACAAGTTAATACATGAATATGGTAAGTCTTACCAAACAGTTGCATGTAACTTTTTTTGTACAAATTTGATTAAGGATTATTTCTTACCTTGACACTTTTTTCCAGACTCTAATACTTCCCTCAAAAAATTAAAAAAAAAACCATCAACCGGGACATATTTCATGCTAAAAAGGGGGGTTGTGTCAGGGGTAGGGGAGGGGACGCTAGTGTGCGTAAAGCACCATACCCAATGCTATCATACTACGTTCATTTAACGCTGGCTGTAATTGTTTTTCTTCCCCATACATTAGAACATAACGGGTTATACCCGCTAGTTACCACCAAATTCTTACAGTGGTAACTATGTACTGGGAATTTTTTTCCCAGTAGTTACCACCAAAATTTTGTTAGAGTTAAATACTAATAAAAGTACAGTATAAAATACAGGTTGTTTTTTTTATAGTCACCTGCATTAATTTACGGGGATGTAAGTCATACTGAACAACTTTTACTATGGAACCAAAGGCGAAAAAAAATTGACTCTCCCATACAAATATCAACATCAATTTTTAAGTAAATTTATGTTTTAATCAATTATTATAAATTGATTAGTGTTTCACCAAACCGAGTTGGTGGTAACTATATACGGAGAAATATTTTTCCCAGTAGTTACCAGTGGTAAAAGGTGGGGGAAAAATTCTCAGTAGTTACCACTGGTAAGAACTTGGTGGTACCTAGTGGGAATAACCCAACATAACTTGACGGAATCATTTATGGAAGAACAATTTAAACATTCCACTCACTTGCTCGCGCACTTATTTCGAACCTAGAAATGAGTCCGCGCGAAAGTTCACTACAAAACAGGTCGAAAACTGCACAAATGCGCACCTGAAAAACAGAAATGTAGGTGTATTTCCGCCGGCCGCAGACCGAATATTCGGCCGATCGTCAGGCCGTACATCCAGTATTCGGGATCGGGCCAAACAACTATCCGTTACATCAATAGTTCATTACGTACAAAGCCCTAATAAAATATTGAAGAGAGGTAGTATTACGTGACAAGTGACGATACCTTATCTTATAGGATCAAGAAAGAATTCAAATCATCGAAATAATGAGTACGGGCTGCAAGGAATGGCCCAGTGATGCTTGAAGCAACGATTTTTTAGACGAAGATATGCCTTACAATATATTTATAATTATGAGTCATATATATGTTTATAATTATGAGTCTTTTAAGTAGCACGTAAAATATATAGTGCCTAATAAATTATTATTGATGGGTATGTACTACTCGACACGAAAATAAATTAGGAAAAATATGTTCTTTAAAAAAGAGTGTACAGATGTGTGTACTATATCAACTATGAAGTCATTTTTCAAAAATATATACAGGGTGATTTCAGGGTCGTGATCCAGAACCACTTTTTGTGACTCTGTAAATGATCCACATTATCGTATGGTAGTATTTGATTAAAAGATAATTACTTTAATTATTCTTATTTTTCAAGTAAAATTATTGTTATACTAAGTAATTATGGTCACCCTATGACTTTTGACATACGCTGTATGGAAAGCGACAAGATGTCACATTGAGTAGGGTCACCAACTTGTATGCAAAAATGTTTTTTCCTACTTGTCATCTGGAAAATCATCATCATTATTGGTGAAAAACAATAATTAACAACATCAAAAAGCTCATCTTTGGATTCTGTATGATGTCTGGCTCTCTTGCTCCACGACCCCGAAATCACCCTGTATAGGTATATAAACCCCTATAACGGAAACCTATGTGTGTTAATAATAGTGTGGTAGCCTGTTCCTATTATGGTCTAAGATCCCACATATACAGGGTGATCAATCCAAATGGGTCAGTATGGAGAAGTCAGAAACTATGAGAGATAGCGAAATCTGTTCTTAGGAACCATGGCTTCGATTTTAGATTTAATAATAATGGCATTCAATTTTTTTTTTATCTATCATACATAACCGGGATTCGAACATGGTCAATATTCTTGTTGTTTGTTTGTATGGCAACTTTTAAACGATGCGTGATAAGGTGGGAGGTGCTCGACCAAATATCATATAGGGCCCCGAGACAAAACAAACTACATAAAAAAAAATCAAAATGGCCGACATTTTTTTTAATTTTTTCAAGTTGGTACGAGCGCACTGAGATTTGGCATGCGGCGAGCCTAGGGGCCCAAGATTACCATGTCAAAATTTTTGTTTGAAAAAATCCAAAATGGCGGCGGACACGGGCAAAGTCAAATAATCTCCAAGTAGGTTAAGCGAGTCCGAAGGCCTTAGCCCGGAGCCTTAAACACGACCCAACACTTTTCCTATTGAGCGTCGCGTTTTGGGAGTCGGGGTGGAGGCTCCGGGCCTTCGGCTGTCTGCCGGGGTCGGCTTTCAGCCTCCCGGCCTGAAGCTGGCCCTTCGGGCTCGCTTAACCTACTTGGTAATTTGACTTTGCCCGTGTCCGCCGCCATTTTAGATTTATCCAAAATGTTTTTTTTGACATGCTAATTTTGGGCCCCCAGGCTCGCCGCATGGTTCCTAAGAACAGATTTCGCTATCTCTCATAGTTTCTGAATTATACTGACCCATTTGGATTGATCAACCTGTATAAGCACCCCCCACCTATTACGCATCGTTTAAAAGTTGCCATACAAACAAACAACAAGAATATTGACCATGTTCGAATCCCGGATATGTGTGATAGATTAAAAAAAAATTGAATGCCATTATTATTAAATCTAAAATCGAAGCCATGGTTCCTAAGAACAGATTTCGCTATCTCTCATAGTTTCTGACTTATACTGACCCATTTGGATTGATCACCCTGTATAGTCGACCTTCACCAATCTGTCTGACGGATGAAACTATGAAAATATGAAAGAAAATATGTTCCAGAACATAAATAAATAGGGTTACCTAAAGAAATATGGTCAAGGCTAATTTTAATAAAATTTTTGAAAAAAAAAATTTTCGGCAAATTTCACCGATTTGTCTGACGAACGAAATAAGTTTCAATGGAAAGTAAACAGGGTTGCCTGCGAAAATCCGGTCAGAAATAAGGGTTGCCAGGCTTTTAATTAAAATAAGAAGGGAAGACTTTTAGCGATAACTCATAAACGGCTTAACTGATCAAGTTTGTTTTAATTTTATTTGATTTAGTTTTTTAAACACTATTTTCATTTTTTTCATATTATTTGGACAGATGGTTCAAAAGTTAGAAGGAAAAACCGTTTTTTTTTTCTAAACGATTAGTTCGATATAGGGTTACATACATTTTTTTTCTTGTTTTTTCGTTTGATACCAGTGTTGTAAGATGATATTTGATATGAGTTTTAAAATAAATAGGGTTTTCAAAAAAAAACATGAAAATAGTGCTTAAAAAACTCACTACATACCACCAAGTTATTACCAGTGGTAACTACTGGGATTTTTTTTCCACCTTTTACCACTGGTAACTACTGGGAAAAAAAATCCCACTAGTTACCACTAACTCGGCTTGGTGGAATTTTATTCCCAGTAAGTAGTTACCACCTAAATATTGTTAGAATTCAATACTTATAAAAACAGTAAAAATAGTATAGTATAAATGTAGCGTGCTGTAATACATGAAATTAAAAATAGCCTTGACCGTATTTCTTTAGGTAACCCTATTAATTTATGTTCTGGAACATATTTTTTTTCATATTTTCATGCTTTCATCCGTCAGACAGATTGGTAAAGGTCGACCATATGTGGGATCTCCTACTATTAGTTTTTTTGTATCAGCATCTCTGTCATAAAGTTGTGAAAATTTGTCACACAAATCCCGTGCAATCACTCTGCAAGCTGATCTTGGTGTTACTTTTGATTCTTGGAAGAGTTCAGGTTCCGTCACACAGGCGCGTTTTCAGGGCGGGGCGTGAGCGTTTTATATGTAAAAGCGGCGCGCCAAGCTCACGCCCCGCCCTGAAAACGCGCCTGTGTGACGAAACCTTTAATCTGTTATACAGTTCTCACGATAGCGTTGACTTCGGCATTAGAAATCGGTTTACAATCATTTAATTTTGTCACTAACTACTACTACTACTAACCGTATTAAAGAGACTATTGAGCGAAACCAAGGTTCCAAAGTGTTCGGAAGTCTATTGTAATAAATTATTTGGCAAATTAACGGACATTTGAAGGCATAATTAATTTGTTTATTTCAAAAGGGTACAATCAGATACTCTGGTACAAAAAAAGTATACTACCTATTAATAATTGGTCCAATTCGTGAATTTTGTCACACATTGATCTTGCGACTGAAACTCGATAAACCTAGCTAGAAGTTTCTAAAGCAAATCTAAATAAGCATGATGCAGACATATAAAATGGCAATTGTCAATAATATGTGTTTTATAAGTGTTAAAATGTAGCAAGCTTTGGTAGTCACTACATATTTTTTTTTCATTAAGATCTGATTGAGGTGTAAAAAGCTTTTGGCATAAGCCTATTTCTGAATTATATTGAAATTTATGATTACATCCAATGAAATATGGATTTTCATACGTATCACTAAATAGAATCATCTCTACTTCAAGGAAATTCAGTACGTTTTCTTCATGTTTATAGAGAAGGTAATCGCCTGTTGCATAATTTATCCCCCTGTAACCTATTTGCGAAGCCGAGAGGATTGTTCCAGGGGTGGTGTTAGAAATCAAGCACCTAACGCTTGATGGTAGTTCGTCGATTCTGTGTACACGAGAATGTTTGGAAAATAATTTGGTATCATACCGAATACCCTGAGAAAGATAACCCTCGTGTAGTTGATGACGATTTGATAGTGAAAGTGTGATATTGACAAAATTTGGAAGGTGTCGGACAACGTTTTTGAAAAACCTATGTTTGCTTTCAAATCTAAGCGTCCAAGAATAGATCAACGGTCCATGAATTCTCGTCAATTCACCATAGTGTAATAGGTAGTGATGTTTAGGTCTTAGCGGAGTATTAGGGAATAACTGTTTCCTAAGTATTAAATATTCTTTTGTGCCAGATGATAATAAAGCTGTTTGACCAATAGATATCTCATATGCGCAAATAAGTTGTGCTATTTCCCGCAACTTTATTATCATTTGCCAGACAGGGTCGTGAATATTTACAGAGTTTAATAAAATTAGCGGCAAATAATTTAGAAAATGCCAGTTTTCAAGAGCTTGACCCCCTATTTTAACAGAGCCAGCTTTAAAGGGTGGTGGCACACTTTTTTTTTCCATTTTCGACAAACGTTCCATTTTCATGTTTAAAAAATTTGGCGTAAAGCTTTTGTTATTGATGAAATAGTTGATAGCTAAAGCGATGTCAAATTGCACAACACCCTCAAATAAATCATGTCCTAAACACGGAGGCAAACCGTCAATGACATGATAGTTTTCGATTTGGTTAAAAACGGAGTCCTGTTTAACCCCTCGATTATGAACCGATGAACTACCATCCTCATGTAATTGGTTAGAGATTTTTACGTCTTCGTTATAGTCTTCAATAGTTCTTTTTTTTCCTAACAGTATTGGATTTTGCGCAAAAGGTTCTTTCTCAATTAAACAAAACCTGCAAAAATATTTTACATTAAAGTTTTCAACAAAACCACCAATGGTATGACTTCCCAAATTGTCACCAATTATTGTCAGAAGAGTGCCATAAATAATTTGATTACACTCTTTAATATACACTCCACGTGTTTCTAAGCTTCTAAGGTCTTCCGTTAATTTACCAAAAATTTTATCATGACCGAACTCTTTTAAATGTTTTTCCTTGCACAATAATACCAGTTTCATGTTATCTATTTTAGACCTATTATAAGGAAAAACATTTACCAGCGTCATGTAAACTCCTAGTATTTTATGTTTGATCTTAGATGATCCCAAGGGATTACAAACTTCAAAGGCGTCTTGATACAGTATTATTTTTAATGTGTTTGGATTATTTATGAATTCGTTATTACACATTTTTGAGCCACATGTTATATCTTTTAAAACATCATTTACTTTATTTTTTGGGTTTTGAAATTGTTCAAGAAATGTCTTATCTGCAAACCACGTTCTAATGGTGTCTATGATTGGTATATATTGTAAGGAACACATTTTGTTAAAATTGTTTCTACCTAACATTATAGAAATTGGTAACACAATGTTACAAAGTTCCGAGTAAAGTTTAAATCTTAAGTACTTGCTTGTCAACTTTTTAGACCAACTGCCATTCATACTATCTTCATATGTCGAATTGAAAACATGTTTCTCCATAGCTTCTTTAGAATCTGGATAAGTTTCAAGAGCATGTAGACATTTAATTTTAATATTTTTCAAAGAATTTTCATGGACATCTGAATAACCTTCTACCACACTGCAAATAGCATCTTGAGAAAGAAAATTTCGTGCCTCTAACTTGAGTAAAAGTAACAGCAATGGTTTCAAAAATAACAAATCAGTTTCGTTATTAAGATCCGTATTGACTTCTAAATCGTCAGACATATTACAATCTTGAATATCGCTAGTAGTAGGCTGAACGTGATCTAGGCTACTCGGGTTTAAAAAATCTTGATCTGTCAAATTCGAAACAGAGTTAAAATGATTGCGATACACATGACTTTTTAATGATGGTATACTAGTAAAAGTAGACGAACCACATGAAGTTGTTTCAGATGAAAGATTATATGGACAAGTTACTGCTTTTCCGGATTGAATATCATGAGTTCTTGAATGGTATTCGACATTTTTTAACAATATTCTCTGATTACATTCTGTACACTTAGAATAGGTTGAATTAATGTCAACTCGTGGACTATCAGTACTAGTCCCAGGCTGATGCAATCTAAAATTGTGATTTCTAAAAGACTCATAATTATTGAAAACACTCTTACACAAAGGATCAACACACGGAAATTTTACATTTTTACAGAACCTGTGACTTTTTTGATGGTTATTGTACGAAATTACTGTGGAGAAATTCTCGCCACAATAACCGCATGTAAATGCCATTACTGGATTTTACTGATTAAACTAATCACTTTATTCAGCGTGCGTCCTTTACGGACTTTACTTCCTTCTTTAGGGTTTATTTTAAACACAAACCTTTGAAGAAATTCCAATGTGTTTTGACAGTGCACTGGATATTCCATATTCAAGTTGAAGTAAGCCGCCATCAGTAGTTGTAACGACGTAGACAGACTCGCAGTTTCGCTAACAATCGTTTTTTCTACCAGCAAGTAATATATATTTTCATTATCTGTGGGCAAAAAACAAAATGGTTAAAACAGGAAATATAATAGGCTCCCAAATTTTATACCTCCTCCTCAAATAAAATAATTTATCGTATTACGTTAAGTGGCACTACTAGTGAGTAAGTGTACAAGTCTCGGGCAGCGCAGTTTTAAAAGGGTATAAGTTCCATGCAACACTTATGCCCCTTTTAAAACTAAGCTGCGCGACACTTGTACCCTTTTTCACTAGGGCTACAGGTTTATTCAATACATTTACGTTTTAACACTGTATGTTTCATATTATAAATTATATGAAACATACAGTGTGGTGCTTCGCAGGTAAGGCATTTTATCATTGTAATAATAATTAAGTCTCACCTAAAAATACAATGTTAGGCGCAGCTATTTCGGATAGCTCTGCAACTTGAACCCTGGTTAATGGTTTCTGGAAAAGAAAAAGTTAATAAGATTAGTAAATGGAACTACTATATTTAGAATGGAACCACATCCGGAAGAAAATGGATTATGAATGAAATATATATATATATATATATATAGATACCTCATGTGCTTGGTATATGAGTTTTATATCTTCATTGAAATAAGTTGCAACCATCTGTAGGTTACAATTCAAGTTATTGTCATTAACAGTGCATGTCTTATTTTTTTTCTTCGTGATCAAAGTTTTCAACCGCTCATTCAATGCCGTCGTTTTATTTTGAAATGCATCCATACACTGGCCAGAATTCAAGGCACAAAGACGATCAAAATGCGAAATCATATATTTCTCCTCTAACAATACTGGCCATTCGTTAAGAATATGTGTTACGGCAGGTGCTGAGTTCAGAAATATCCTTTGCTGTGCATAGGTCTCGTTCATGTAGAATTCAACTTTTGATTCATCTCTTTCCTTTATGGAAGAAACCGATTTTAGCCAGTCCTTTTTAGAATCTAAAGTTTCAAGATCCACATTACCAGGATCACTGGGTTGCCATTCTTTGCAGCCAGCACTCAAATTTTTAACGACTCGAGATTTCTTTCTTGATCCTAAGGTATCCATTTTATTCGGCCTTTGTAGATAATGAACTCTCTCTTCAACTTTTTTAAAAATGGTGTGGTAGCCTGTTCCTATGAGTTCGTTTGTATCAGCATCTCTGTCATAAAGCTGTGGATATTTGTCACACAAATCTCGTGCAACCACTCTGTAAGCTGATCTTGATGCTTTTGTTTCCTGGAAGAGTTCATCTGTTACAGTTCTCACGATAGTGTTGACTTCGGTATTAGAAATCGGTTTACAATCATTTAATTTTGTCAAAAGCGACGATGGAAGTTTGTTATAGGGAATGTCAAACGCAAAGCTATTTATGCTTGTGTCGCTGTTATTGCTAATTATGCTTGTTGTTGGTGAATTAGGAGCAGTGATTGTAGACGCTGTTGCTGTGCGACTTTGATTATCGCTTTGATCAGGTTTCCAGTTATCCCCTATAAGTATAACCTCATTTTGGAGTTCTTTGAGAGCTTCATTGTCTTCTATTTCTGTGCCATCAATCAAAAAAATCTTTGATCCGTATATATTCCTTTCATTTGCTGTAATAAAGATGTTTTTTTTTTATAAAATGGTTACAATTAACATAAACAAAAAATATACAGCAATAACTTTAATATGAGAACCTACGGATGGTTAGAACATATTACAATTATTATTACAATAAATTATAATATTTTAGCATAACAGCGAGGGGCGTTGTGTCTAAGAAACTTTTTATAATCAAAGAAACGCCCCATGATTCGATCAAGTTGTGTTCAAATGTATGGGGAAGACAAACAAATTATGTAATGTAGTATGATACCTTTGAGTATGGTGCTTTACGCACACTAGTGTCCCATCCCATCCCCTCCCCCTGACGCAACCCCCCCTTTTAGCATGAAATATGTCCCGGTTGACGGTTTTTTTTTTAATTTTTGAGAAAAGTATTAGAGTTAGGAATAAAGTGTCAAGGTAAGAAATAATCCTCAATAAATTTTAAACAAAAAAGGTCACATGCAACTTTTTGGTAAGACTCACCATTCATGCTAAAAGGGGGGGTTGCGTCAGGGGGAGGGGATGGGACACTTGTGTGCGTAAAGCACCATACCCAAAGGTATCATACTACATTAATTGAATGCATCAAAATCGGTTCAGCCAAACGCGAAATAATCCCGAACAAATATACATATATACGGGTCAAACTGAGTACCTTTTTTTTGAAGGCGGTTAAAAAAGGTAAAAAGGTATCAACATTTTTCCCGAAAGCGCAGTGTTTTATAGAAGCCAAAAAAAAGTGCTCATTTTATTGCAAATTACTGAAGTTTAGATCATTACAAATGCGAGACTAAAACTCCCGCGTGTCCGGCGTGTCCAATTTGCATAGTTTTTGTGTAATAAATTTTTGAAGATCGTGTTTTAGGCCCTAAGATTTTACGAAAAACGTTAATAATTTGCAAATTATTTTGTCAACTTTCTGTTGTTTAGTTCTATTGGATAAACCATTCAAAGACGCAAATTTAGTGGCAATTGTGACTTCTCTAGGTATATTGGTTATAAAGATATTAATAAATTTATTGTTCTTGGTTTTCATTTTTTTTCTTCCATGTTCCGCCGTAGTAGGAGCCCATATTTGTATGACAGCTTCATTTATATGTCTTCTATCCACCCTATTTTTTACAAGACCTAATTCCGTGGAACATTCTAGTAATCATCGAAACACTTTATATCCGGGTTATCCGGCCGCTAGGGTTGGCACTTCGGTATTTTTATTTATACGCCATTTTCTTGGGGATATCTGGTTTCGAGTTCATATGGAAGAAAATGTGGTCCCACTGCTTCGAGAACTGATTTAGTAAGTACCTATCAGGCAAGTGAGAGTCGGGTTCGCATACGAAGGGTCTAAAAAAATTTTACCATGTCATACAGTGTACGATGACACGGATCCTCAATGTGCAACTCCAACTCGTACTTGACCCTTACTTTATTTAATTTAATTTTTAAACATTTAATAATTGGAATTTAAATTTAGGGCAGTACGTTTCAATATATTTTTTGTTTCAGATGCTGATATGGACTTAGAAGAGATACTGAATTTTAAAAGAATACCGGTTTGGAATTGGAATCGTCGTTTGGATCGCCAAGGATGATAACTGATCTGAAACTTGTATTATTTAGACTACTTATACTGAATTTTAAAAGAATGCCTGTGGATTTGGAATCGCCGTTTGGATCACCAAGGCCTAAAAAAGAATTATTGGGAGAATTTTTTGATTTTTGATGATTGGGATTAAATACAACATATTTAAAAACTTTATTTGTAATTAAATACAGAAGAGAGCTGTTGTCTATTTTTTCCGAACACCGCATGCACAGGAATCTCAGGAGTAAATCCCAACACCAACGTCCGAGTTCTGTCCAGACGACAGTTATTACGAGGTGCAAGATGGGGCAGAGAGCCTCGAAGTAGAAAATGATGACCCGACCTGATGAGCCAACTAAAAAAAGATATATACAGCAGTGTTTCACCTTACTGCATGGTAATGAGGTCCAAAAGGGTATACGTCTCTTTGTAGTCGACTGTCATACAGCTAACGACCAAAATGTAAATATTATCTACCCTAATTATAAAGAGGAAGAATTTGTAAGTTATCTTTAGCTAATAAATTACTAAATCTTAAAAAAAACTTATTATTTCATATGTGTAGGTTTTTATTAACATATTAAAGTTTATTTTTACCACCCATAAAAGTGCTATACTGTGTATACAGCGTTAATATTATATCCGGGTGAACCCGGATATTGGTAGTGGCAGCCCTGACCGCAAATTTTGAATTGGCTTTAAATTCAATCTTCCACGGAATTAGGTCTTGTAAAAAATAGTGTAGATAGAAGACGTATAAATGAAGCTGTCATACAAATATGGGCTCCTACTACGGCGGAACATGGAAGAAAAAAAATAAAAACCAAAAACAATAAATTCATTAATATCTTTGTAACCAATATACCTAGAGTGGTCACAATTGCCTCTAAAATTGCGTCTTCGAACGGTTTATCCAATAGTACTAAACAACGGAAAGTTCATAAAACGATTTGCAATTTTTTTTAAGTTTTTCTCATACAGCTAACGACCAAAATGTAAATATTATCTACCCTAATTATAAAGAGGAAGAATTTGTAAGTTATCTATAGCTAATAAATTACTAAATCTTAAAAAAAAACTTATTATTTCATATGTGTAGGTTTTTATTAACATATTAAAGTTTATTTTTACCACCCATAAAAGTGCTATACTGTGTATACAGCGTTAATATTATATCCGGGTGAACCCGGATATTGGTAGTGGCAGCCCTGACCGAAAATTATAATTGGCTTTTAATTCAATCTTCCACGGAATTAGGTCTTGTAAAAAATAGTGTAGATAGAAGACGTATAAATGAAGCTGTCATACAAATATGGGCTCCTACTACGGCGGAACATGGAAGAAAAAAAATAAAAACCAAAAACAATAAATTCATTAATATCTTTGTAACCAATATACCTAGAGTGGTCACAATTGCCTCTAAAATTGCGTCTTCGAACGGTTTATCCAATAGTACTAAACAACGGAAAGTTCATAAAACGATTTGCAATTTTTTTTAAGTTTTTCTCATACAGCTAACGACCAAAATGTAAATATTATCTACCCTAATTATAAAGAGGAAGAATTTGTAAGTTATCTATAGCTAATAAATTACTAAATCTTAAAAAAAACTTATTATTTCATATGTGTAGGTTTTTATTAACATATTAAAGTTTATTTTTACCACCCATAAAAGTGCTATACTGTGTATACAGCGTTAATATTATATCCGGGTGAACCCGGATATTGGTAGTGGCAGCCCTGACCGAAAATTATAATTGGCTTTTAATTCAATCTTCCACGGAATTAGGTCTTGTAAAAAATAGTGTAGATAGAAGACGTATAAATGAAGCTGTCATACAAATATGGGCTCCTACTACGGCGGAACATGGAAGAAAAAAAATAAAAACCAAAAACAATAAATTCATTAATATCTTTGTAACCAATATACCTAGAGTGGTCACAATTGCCTCTAAAATTGCGTCTTCGAACGGTTTATCCAATAGTACTAAACAACGGAAAGTTCATAAAACGATTTGCAATTTTTTTTAAGTTTTTCGTAATATCCGGGTGCCTAAAACACGATTTTCAAAAAATTATTACACAAAAACTACGCCAATTAGACACGCGGGAGTTTTAGTCTCGCATTTGTAATGATCTAAACTTCAGTAATTTGCAATAAAATGAGGATGTCACTTTTTTGGCTTCTATAAACACTGCACTGTGAAACGTCACAAATATACATATAACGAACTTACTAAGTTTTGTGGCAGGTTATTAGCTACTATTTGATACAGTGCAGGCATTGCAGTCTCCTGGGGCAGCTCATCAATTTTGCAGAGTCTAAAAGCAAGCTTAGGGGTCGTCCATTAATTACGTCACACGAATTTCTAGGTTTTTTGACCCCTCCCCCCTCCTTGTCACACTTGGTCACATTTGGCAAACCCCTCCCCCTAGTGTGACGTCACATTTTTTCTACGAAATCGCCAAATCGAATTAAGTAAGTATCTAAGTATTATTAATATTTTATCAAAATATTTTTGACGATATAAATATTAGTAATTTTATAACCCAAAACTGCTTAGGAAAGAAAATTAAACGAATAAAAACGATTATTGTTTTAAAAACTTGTTATTTAAATGTACAGCGAATAAAATAATTAAATAAATTTTTGGTTACTGATGAAGTTAAAGTGACGTCACAAAGTTTGTGTCTCCCTCCCCCATGTCACAATATGTCACATTTTCTTGACCCCCTCCCTCCCCCTAAACGTGTGATGTAATTAATGGATGACCCCTTACTACAGAAACTAAAAGCACATTATGTTTCATGTCACCTCTATTGCTAAAGACATAAAATTACAGATAGCAACTACTACCAGGGGCCCATTTCTCAAAAGCTTGTAGTTTGTAATACAAGTGGAAGTTCCTTTCTAAAAAAAGCTGTCAAAATCGCTGCGTGACACAAAAAGTGTGGCATCCACTTGTATTACAAGTTACAAGCTTTTAGAAACGGGCCCCAGCACTCAAGACATTTTTGTCTGTAGAAAATTTAAAACAGTAATATGTTTATTTTTTTTCTAGAAATAAACAATTGAAACCAGTGCGCAGTCAGTTAACTCAGTAGTCAATTTGCTAGAAACCGGCATTAATATGTAGTGATCGGTAACAAAGTTTTAATTTCATGGCAGTATGGCAGAGTTGCATTAAAGGAAAGTAACAATTTTGAAGGAGACAGTCAAATAAGGTTCATTAAAATTATTGGTAATGGTTAATAACCTTTATATGAACGCTGCAATGAAATTAAATAATAAATAAATATTATAGGACATTCTTACACAGATTGACTAAGTCCCACAGTAAGCTCAATAAGGCTTGTGTTGTAGGTACTCAGACAACGATATATAGGTCCGTGGGGTAGGGGGGCACGGGGGCTCCACAAGGAGCTCAGCAAACGCCTAAGGCAGGCCACAGGTGACCCTCGCGCGGGCAGCTTTCTCGCGCAAAGATTGTCCATAGCAATCCAGCGTGGGAACGCTGCCTGCGTGATGGGCACCTTACCAAGGGCGCAAAATTTTGATAGGTTTTTTTAAATTTTAGCTTTAGTTTTTAGTTAATTTTAGTTTTGTATTATTAATATAAATTTTACAATAAATGAGTTTTTTTTTATATACAAATACTTAAATACATAGAAAACACCCATGACTCAGGAACAAATATCTGTATCATCATACAAATAAATGCCCTTACTGGGATTCGAACCCAGGACCATCGGCTTCGCAGGCAGGGTCACTACCCACTAGGCCAGACCGGTCGTCATACATACATGTAAATTAGAATGTTGTAACCGATCAGGTGATCACTAATTACTTAATATGTTAAACAAATTTCTGTATGTAAGTGTGACTTTTCAAGTTAGCGCTATGGCGTACAATGTAATTAAATATTTGCTTAATAGAGTCAGACTGTGAAAAGTCTGCAGTGATTTTGATAGCCCACGCAGTGCAAGTGTCATTTTAAACGTCAAACTTCTATGAAATTATGACGTATAAATAACACACTGCGTGGGCTATCAAATCTGCTGCAGACTTTTCTTGGTGCGACTCTACTACCATTCACATAGATATATGAGAGAGGGTATAACAAGTTTGTATGTATTTACATAGAGGTATATCGGCACGAATAGATCTAATTAAGTGACAGAAAATAGGCCTCTATCTACAATCTACATACCTAATTGGATACTGTTTAGCAAAAATATTAATATGTCAAACCACATTGATTTTGCAATATGTCAACTTCAAGCGTCTAATTTTTAAATTGACATCACGACTTTAAATCTTACCAGTAAAAGATAGAATATTAAATGCAATAAATAGCATTTCATTTTTAGTTGTACCACTGTTCATGATAAGCAACGATGTTACTGCAAAATAAATGTGGTTTGAGTCAGCACATTAATGCTTAACAATAGGTATCCAATTATAGTCTATTCTACAATACACTACATTCTACAATTACACAAAAAATATTTCATTACGAAAAGTCAAATTAATTTAGATTTACTCACCATTTTCAATAACATTTTCTATTGTTGGGTCCATTATTTGAACCGCTTTTTTGATTTTTTGATCTACAGACCAAATTTTTATAACAGGCATGTTTTACTGTGAAGGAATAACACAATTTATTAGTGTTGGTGACTATTTAATTAACCTACAAAATCAAGCATGTACTAATATCGTTTTAAATTTAGATGTAGCTAGTAAATACTTACATTTTTTTAATGGCATACGACGAGTGCTCCAAGATTTGCAGATCTGGTCTGATCTACCCTGGACGTGGACACGATATCAACTGAACTTCGTAAAGGACGCTGAGGAAACCGTTAGAAAAAGTTGAACCGCGAACCCTTTCTGGAACAATCATATTAAGTACATAACGCTTTAAGGTCTAATGCAGATTTCACTAGATATTCGATGCAAGAAAGTAAAGGTATATCTAATACTTATATTTACCAGTTTTCTTCTATGCTATCTCCAATTTTACACGTTTACACAATTAACCTACAAAATCAAGCATGTACTAATATCGTTTTAAATTTAGATGTAGCTAGTAAATACTTACATTTTTTTAATGGCATACGACGAGTGCTCCAAGATTTGCAGATCTGGTCTGATCTACCCTGGACGTGGACACGATATCAACTGAACTTCGTAAAGGACGCTGAGGAAACCGTTAGAAAAAGTTGAACCGCGAACCCTTTCTGGAACAATCACATTAAGTACATAACGCTTTGAGGTCTAATGCAGATTTCACTAGATATTCGATGAAAGAAAGTAAAGGTATATCTAATACTTATATTTACCAGTTTTCTTCTATGCTATCTCCAATTTTACACGTTTACACGAGTACTACTTTCTACGCACAGCGAGCGCCATTTTGAAGTGAACAACTGCGCACCAACGCAGCTGCAGAAGGCCTAACGCGAACCACGTTCGACGTGTTGCCTCCCTGTCACACTTACGTACAAATTCACAGGTGCGGCAGAGAGGCAACACGTCGAACGTGGTTCGCGGTAAGCCCTCAGGTGCGTGGCGTGGGGTGCGCTTCATGGTGCGCTTGACTAGCGATCGCGTGATCCATGTAGCTTGCGCGCCATTCGCGCGCGTAAAAATAGTGATCCGTGATTGGGTGTGTTCCAGTGCCGCACAAAATTCGTCCAATCCGCGAGTGCTAACGGTTATGAATTCATATTTGGGGTTGCCGTGCTTAAAAAGATTTATAGTTTATTTTTCGAAATTAATAATTAGGTACACAATTTTATCAATAATAATTGCTGACATTGGTACATAATAACATCGTAAGTTTTGTTGTTTCCAACTTTGATGCTGTAATTTACATTAAGGGGTTCCCTGGAGCCAATGAATGACCTATTTGAATCCCTTAGTTTTCTAATTTTTTTTTTGTAGCTTATCATACGGTAAAGTTGAAAAGAATTTATGTACGAAATGGGTATCATTTGATATTTACCAATCGCTTTTCCGCGCTCGAGAGGAGGCCTGTGCCCAGCAGTGGGACGTATATAGGTCGAGATGGTGATGAATCGCTTTTCGATGAAGGGGAAAACATCGTGAGGAAACCGGACTAATTCCAACAAGTTTCCTAGTTTCCTCTCTGGGTTAGAAGGTCAGATGGCAGTCGCTACTGTAAGAACTAGTGCCTACGCCAATTCCCGGGATTAGTTGCCAAGCGGACCCGCTGCGAGCAGCTGTGGCAAAAAGCTGGGATAGGAAGATTTATTATCATAGGGTAAAGTGCCCTATTACCAGCCACCTGCATTAATCGTTGAATAACTTTTATAATATGTCCAAAACTACACGGAACGGTGTTTGTATGTATACACGGTGTAACATGAGGATGTTACACCGTAACTTTAACCGAATAACTTTAACCACGCATTTCTGAGGTCAAAAGAAAGAAAAAATGTAATATCAGTTTAGGTCTACCTCGCCAAAAAAAAAATTTTTTTGTTTTGTTTTTTAAATTTTTTGAATGTATTTGTACATAATAAATAAATGTTATTTGATGTTGATTGGTAAACTTTTCACTTAAAATTGATTTTTAAATTTTTTTTCGTAAAACCTATTTTTTGCAAAGTGTTAGAGTGACATTCCATTTCCAACTGCAGCTGCAATACTGTTCATTTTACTATGGAAACGTGTCGCTGTCATTGTCAATTTCCATAGTAAAATGAACAGTATTGCAGCTGCAGTTGGAAATGGAATGTCACTCTTACTTGTCACTTTTGGACATCTATCAATAAGGATATTTAGACTACGTCTCATAGCAGCAACATCACACAACTTGTAACAATAAAAACTTGTTTTTTTTTTTAATAATATTATCTCTGAAACTAGGCGAATTTCAAAAAAGTTTATAGGACATTTTTGTCTCTAAATATGATCAGGAATACGCTGTTAAAATTATTCGGCTTCCTAATGTTACACGGTGTATGTGTCCGCGATTATCTCGCGTTTAGCTGAACCGATTTTGATGTGGTTTTCAGAAAAGTGTTTGTTACATTCTGGAGAAGGTATTAGTATACATAGAGCTGAGCTGATGCTGACCCTGGCCGTACCTAGTGGAACTAGAAAAGACAAAACTGTGGAAAAATACAATTGGACAGCGCGGCAATGCCGCCAGCCTTCTTGGCACCCTGCCCAAAGGCACAGAGCTGGAGCCAAGTTTTTATTTATAATTTTAGTTTATCTTGTAGTTAGTTGTAGCTTTATGTAGTTTTTATTTAGTTCATAATTTTTTGTAACATATTTGCTGTGACTTATTTTTAAAAAGTATTTTTTTTTATAAAAAGGACGTCATGATCGATTACCTTTTTTCTAATTGGGGCATTTTACCCTATTCCATATTTACTTAAAAATTAATTGGGAGGAAAACTAACTTTTTATCCCGCCAGGCCCCTATTTCACGGAATTTCGTGACAATTGTCGTATCGTATTTCTTGTGACAATTGTCATTAGCTTCGCAAAATAAGTACTTATTAACTGGCACACCGCCCGTCTGATGGTAAGCGGTTACTGTAGCCTATGGAGGCCTGTGACGTCAGTAACAGTGATGTCGTCAATTGTCGGACCTGTCACGTTGGTGAAATAGGAGCCTGGTGGCGAATTAGCGATTTTACCTCGCTTTGACATAAAAACTGTCAAACCACATACATTTTTTGTTTTTTGTAAGTAAGTTATTCTAAACTTGTACAATTTTCTCAAAAATGCCTGAATGTAGTGCGCCAAATTGTACAAACAGAGGAGCTCATTTATTTCCCAAGGACCCAACACGAAGAAAACGTTGGGAAACTGCTCTGCGTATTAAAAACTTTAGGGCAAGGGATTCAGCCCGCTTATGTGCAATGCATTTTAAGGAAGATGATTATTTTGGAAAAAGTAGATATACAGGTAAGTAAATTAATAAATGAATAGAATAGAATATCTTTATTAGCACAAAATGAAATACAATTTAACTTTAATGCTAGTAAGTTCGGCATAATTGTCTTGAATTCTAACATAAACTGTGTCACTTAACTTCAAACTTAGGTAAATCTATTCTGCTGTAAGGTTGGTTATTTAAAAAATAATATAATAATCTGAATAATAATCAACCTTAGAGTAGAATTAATTTACCTGAGTTTAAAATTAAGCGGCACAACTGATATGAGGTGATGTGATGTGTCCTAGTTAATACATACCTGGCTCAGTATTAGTACTATTTGTACTTTCTAAACATTATTTTTTAATTTTCAGACAATGAACCAGTTGCAAAGTTCTTAAAAAAGACTGCAGTACCAACCATATTCTGTTTCACTAAAATAAAACAAGTAACACCAGAAGCGCTTAAACGGCAGGAGCGTTATGAAAAAATAAGTCACAGAAAACTGTTTAAAGATGTCAAACAGGTCTTAGTAGAAGCAACACCATGTGTATTACTATTGTATTGTTCACAAGCATAATGCTGGATCTATAAGTGACAGGCAGACAGTTGAACGAAGTGGTCTAGTGTCAAAGTGTGAAAGTGGTGACAGTGTACTAGCAGATAGAGGATTTACAGTACAAGATGTGTTTATAGACAAAAACATTACTGTAAAGATATATATATCGCAGTCAAAAGTGTGAACTGGTCAAAAGAACTTTTAACCGACAAAAACAGGCAAAACTGCTTTTGACTGAGCATGTTGGTCAAAAGTAGTTTTACCTGAGCCCGTTTTTATCGGTTAAAAGTTCTTTTGACCAGTTCACACTTTTGACTGCAACATATATACTTTTATGAAAGGAAAATCACAGATACCAGGTTTAACAATCATAAAAGATAGACAACTTGCAAGTAAACATGTCCATATAGAAAGGATTATTGGATTGACAAAATCCTGGTACCCTGATAGGCTATAGCCATACCTTGCAAAAAACAGATTCATATAGTAGAAACACTTTTTGTATGAGCATAAAAACCTATAATAGACTGGATAATAACATCAAACAGTTGCCTTTGAAAATGTTTAAGGGGAAACTAATAGCATGGCTCGTACAAAAGGCCTTCTATTCCATCGAGGAATACATGGCATCTTTTGACTGAGGTGGGTGACATAATATAATATTAGGCCTCGACTATTATGACTTATGACTGTTTAAACTTAGTTTTAGTTGTAGTTTTAGTTTTTTGCATGCCAGATGCTGGTGATGTGTTACCCAATATTGTCTGACCATCTTTTGTACCATATTTCATGCAAAATAAAGTTATTTGTATTTGTAAAAACCTACAAAATATTAGTCTTTTATTGGAATATAGTCCATTTCGGCCGCACATCAAAAGGCTCCTCTTCACGTTGGGCCAACCCCAACGCCAACGAGGGACGCATTTATGCGTTAGAGGGAGCAAGTGATATTGCTATCTCATTCTACCGCATGGCTGCGTCCCTCGTTGGCGTTGGCGTTGGCCCAACGTGAAGAGGAGCCTAAAGGGATTGGCCAAGCGTGGTCCAATCGGCACTATCGGCAGTGCGCGGTCGAGGGTGGACGTTCATGTTTTTGTGTTTTTTAAAATTAAAAATGACGAATACGTGGCCGCCCCACGAAAATATAAAATTTTTAGAGCTATATAGGGGAGAAAGCGTAATATGGAACCCCAAACATATAAACACCACAAGGATAAAAATAAGGTAAAAATATCGTTTTACTTATTTATATGTTTGTACAGTCAGCAGCAATAGTTGCTAAGCTGGCTAGGTGTTCAAAATGATCTTGCCGCGACTTTATTGTTACGAGAATAAGAGCGTGTCAAGGTAATTTTGAACATCTCGTCCGCCTAGCAACTTCTGCTGCTGACTGTATGTATTACCTGTTATGTGCAATAAAGTGACGTACATACATACTGTTTGTTCGCGATTATTTCGCGTTTGGCTGAACCGATTTTGATGCGGTTTTCATAAAAGTGTTCGTTATATTCTAGAGAAGGTTGTAGTATACATAGAGCTGAGCTGATGCTGAACCCTCGCTGTACCTAGTGGAACTCAGGTTTGGTGCAACAATAGACACACTCTGTTTTGGTCATCCGACACGCCTAGGTGAGCACTTGGGAGAGCAGTACCCAAATAGAGCTGATGCTGAACCCTGGCTGTAACTGGCTTCCACGTCCACCTTGGAAACCGGTCAGATCACAACTGAAAGTCGCCATCGTGTAGTAGCGTTCCGACCAAGGCACGGCTAAAGGCTCCTCTTCACATTGGGCCAACGCCAACGCCAACGAGGGACGCATTTATACGTCAGAGGGAGCAAGTGATATTGCTATCTCATTCTACCGCATGGCTACGTCCCTCGTTGGCGTTGGCGTTGGCCCAACGTGAAGAGGAGCCTTAACTCATGGGCCAAGCGTTGGCGGAGCGTTTGGCCAACGTGTAGAGGAGCCATGATATGAATATTTGGCATATTTATTTTTAGAGACGTCAAAGACGAACCCAAATAAATAGGTACCTACGTAGGTATGTATGTAGATTGTAGATTTCGTATTAAGTAACTAAGTATTTCTATCTTTACATAATATTAATGAATCTATTTATCTTTAAGTAGGTATTAGTAGTAACGGGGTGGTGTGAGCACAAACCGATTTTGCCTAAAATTTATTAGGTAAGTACCTACTTACTAAGTAAGTAAGTACCTTTAGTACCTTCTTAATTTCCAGCGCACGGGCGGCATTCTCAGCAGGTTAAAACTTGTTCATGGAATTGTATTAGGGTTTCCACGTGTCCAGTTTCTGTTTCTTTGTCCAATGTGTGTTTTGTCTCACATTTTGCTTGAGAGAGAGAGAGTGAGATGCCATGACATTGGACAAACATATCATTGGACACATTACCGCACCGCACCAAGGTCATTGTGCGACGCACCCATAAGTAAGACCTTGACAACAACCTTGACAATGTCCTTGGTGCGGTGCGGTAATGTGTTAGCACTGTTAGCAGCTTTATGGTAACATTCCATTTCTAACCGCAGCTGCACTACCGGTACTGAACGCGTCGATGTTATTGTCAATTTCCATAGTAAAATTGACAGTAATGCAGCTGCGGTTAGAAATGGAATGTTACCATTAGGCATTAAGTAGTTTGTTTTCTATTCTATGTATGTAGGTAAAGGATAACTCACGCTCACGTTAGACCGGGCCGCATCCGGGCCGGAGCTTCCGGCGCTTAGGTACTTTCCTATGACATGACAGGCGAACACGTGATGCTTTCCATAGAAAACGATGCGCCGGAAGCTCCGGCCCGGGCACGGCCCGGTCTAACGTGAGTCACCCTTAATGGGTACTCGTATGTTACCAGTGTTGGGCACTCAAGAATAAAATCATTACTTATTTGAATATATACATATACCTAGTAGTTAGGAGTTCGTAAAAATAAAATCATATCGATTTAATTCCCGTCAAAATTATTCAAATAATTTCTTCGGGAATCCATATCCATACTTCCATACTATATATAAATAAAATAAATATAAATGCTAAAGCTAATAAATGCGAAAGTGTGTCTGTCTGTCAACAACCTCTTCACGCTTAAACCGCTGAACCGATTTAGTTGAAATTGGGCATAGAGATATTTTGAGTCACGGGGAAGGACATAGGATAGTTTTTATGTCGGGAATCATCCTTAAAGAGAGTGAAAAGGGGGGATGAAATTGAGAGAGAGTTAATGAATTGCCTGATCACTGATTGAATGAAACTTATGCTCAAATTGAATGATTGCTATTACACTTTCTTCAGGCGCTATTCTTACACTAGCTGGTAGCTGCTGTTACTGATTCCACGCAGACAAACTTGCGGGCAATAGCTAGTAATTCATAAATGTGAAAAAAACTCGCCCACCGAGGATTCCGTACTTTTTAGTACTTATTTATTGTTATCACTCACACCTTAATAATGAGAGAGTGAGACACTGACATTGGACAAAGAAATTGAATGCAAATTTGACAGGTGGAATACCACCCTAAGGGCCCCTTGCATCATTCCACTAACCCGGGGTTAACCGGTTAAATCTGGAGTTACCTTGGTTACCAGTACAATTTGACACTGGATTAACGGTTTAACCGGTTAACCCCGGGTTAGTGGGACGGTGCAAGTGGCGCTAAGCTAAGTTAGTTAAGTAGTGGTTTGGTATTTTTCCTTTTATGCTGTTTAACTTGTTTGAACTAAAATAAATAAAAATGTAATGTAAAGACACACATTGAAATAGTAAATTTGCAGAAAATTAACCCATTGACCGCCACAGACGGCTGTGGACGTCATTGGAAAGTTTTGCCAAGGGCGCCAACGACGGCTACAGCCGTCAGCTTCGCCAATTCAACAGGGAGTTACGGGAGACTCCGTAAAGTTCAATTTCGCTTAAATATTCGCGATCGACTGGTGTCGGCATGTTCCTTTGCCGTCTGGCGTTCAAAGGGTTGGGAAATTTCATTGTATTGTTTTTAATTTTACTGGCATTTTTCTGAATATTACATAAAAGATAAATAAATTTACATAAAAAAAAAATTCACGAAAGTATCACGACACACGACATTATGTAAAGTTCCCCAAAGGGTTGGTCGAGCACCACCTAGGTCTGACCGTTTGGCCGGGCCGTCTAACATTTTTCTGACCGGAAGCGGTCAGACCAAAAGTCGGAATTTTCTGGAGATCACGAGACCGCCCTCTATATGAAACTGTCGAAGTCTAACACACCACGAACCTCCTTCTGGGAGAACAATTGTGTCATCAGTCAGTCGTGTTGCAGCTATATAATATAGAAATACGTACATAATAAAATTATTTTTGTCCCTGACATTCCATGTAATTTTACAGATTTTATGTAAAAGTCCATTGTCTTAGTGATTACTATACAATACATATTGAATATGTAAAAAAAAACATATTCACGGCCTCCTTAGCCTATTAGTTGATAGTGATACCTTGCCTATAAAGCAGGACGTCCCGGGTTTGCATCCTGGTTAGAGCATTTATTTGTATGTCTATTATCACGTATATTTGTTCAGGAGTTATGGATGTTGCCTATGTATTCAAGAATTTATCGATTATACATATATATATACCTAAAGTGCCCACAACACAATCCTTATTGAGCTTACTGTGGGACTATGTTAATTTGTGTAAAATTGTCCTATATATTATTTATTATTTTACCAGTAAATTTACAGAAAATATATAGGTATACCATTAAGAAGATATTGGTAAATATCATAATATTGTTTGTAATATTACTGACATGTTTCGGAATATTACATAAGACTTAAGTAAATTTACATAAAAATGTATTTTTCAAACAAAATAGTAAATTTGCGAGTTTTTTATGTAAAATACCCGTTCCAATTGTTGAAAATCAATTGTAGTATTACAGATATTTATGTAAACGGGCATTTCTTAGTGACTATTACATATTTATCGTGTAAAAAGACACATTTGAACAGGAAGTTTACAGAAAATTTGTAATATTAAAAAAATGTTGGGAAATTTCATAATGTTTTTTGTAATTTTTCTGTTATTTTCGGAATATTACATAAGAAGTAAGTAAATTGTAATAAAAATGTGTTTCTCAATAAAAAATGGTAAAATCACGAGATTTTTATGTCAAATTCCCGATTTAATTGTTAAAAAAATACATTAAACAAGTATTTGTCCCAAAAATTCCATGTAATTTTACAGATTTTATGTAAACTGTCATCTCTTAGTAATTATTACATATTTATTATGTAAAAATACCATTTAAACAGTAATTTCTACAGAATATATGTAAATTTGAAGAAATGTTGGGAAACTTCATAATGTTTTTTGTGATTTTAATGACAGTTTTTGGAATTTTACATAAGACGTGAGTAACTTTACACAAAAATGTAATTTTCACAAAATTAGGTAAAATTATGAGATTTTTATGTAAAATACCCATTTTAATTGATATAAACACATAAAAAAATGAATTTGTCCCAAACAATCCATGTGATTTCACAGATTTTATGTAAACTTCTATCTCTTAGTGATTATTATATATTTATTATGTAAAGCGACACATTTAAACAGTAAATTTACAGAAAATATGTAAAATTAAAGAAATTTTTGGAAATTTTATAATATTGTTTGGAATTTTCCTGACATTATTCCGAATATTACATTACACGTAAGTAAATTTACACAAATATGTAATTTAAAAAAAAAATGGTAAAATTACGAGATGTTTATGTAAAATTCTTTTTTTAATTGTTAAAAACACATAAAAAAAGTATTTGTCCCAAACATTCCATGTAATTTTACAGATTTTATGTAAACTTCCATCTCTTAGTGATTATTACATATATGTTATGTAAAAAGACCATTTAAACAGTAAATTGAACAGAATATATGTAAAATTAAAGAAATGTTGGGAAATTTCATAATGTTTTTTGTAATTTTACTGATATCTTACGGAATATTACATAAGACGTAAGTCAATTTACATAAAAATGTATTTTTCACGAAAATAGGTAAAATTGCGAGATTTCTAAGTAAAATTCCCTCTTCAATCGTAAAAAGTACATGCCAAAATGTATTTATCCCGAACATTCCATGTAATTTTACAGATTTTATGTAAATATTCATGGCTTAGTGATTATTACATAAATTTTATGTAAAACTACATAAAAATTATTGATTTTACCGAAAAAATTTAAAATTTACGAGAATTACGTAAAATGTCATATTTTTCCGTAAATTTCCCAGATTTTTCGGGAATTTTACAGGATTATGTAATTTTTTTGCATGTAAAATTACATAATTTTTAACAGTGCACTGCCCTCGGTGTATTTCTTAGTTACAAACAAAGCTAAAGCAAAGATAAAGTAATGAGCGAAACACGAGTACGCATTACATCTCGTTAAATATTGGAGTAGTCTCAAAGTTGACGGGCGTACGCCGAGGCCGACACGCTAAAATCCTAATAATCTCCAAGACGAGTTATCCCTTAAGTATAAAGTTAGTTAGTCATTAGTCAGCCTAAGATCCGAGCGAAAAAGATCAATATTAATATATGCGTAGCAAGCCTTTTAGCTGGAGGCTTTCAGCTGGAATTTAAAGATAAACAATAGATACTCATTTTATACGTGGCACGCCGCTATAACAGCCTGTTTTGATCGTTATTGTGATGTGCGCGTTTTCAAGGACTTAAGAGGATAGTAGACGACCGGTTTTCCGTGTAGCTCGCGAGCCAGGAACAGATTTCCATGACCCATAGCATCCCGGGCGATCTCGCAAAATGGTTATAGCGGAAGCAGTTATAAAGTTGACCCAAAATTTTTTTATTAAGCTATGAGCTTCATCACATATGTTTCTTGAGTAATTCTAAGCATTTCAAGCCTGGGAGGCAATAAGAAATGTGTGTCTACTCGGATTTGTAATGGATTCAAACTTTCAACCCCTTTTTAACCCTGTTAGGGGATGAATTTTACAAAACGCTGAAATTACTTTTCCTGTCTTTTAATAATATCCCCAAATACAAAGATTCAAGTCCCGCGTTCGAAAATTTTTTCGATATCCATACAAACTTTCAACCCCTTTTTCACCACCTTAGGGGATGAATTTTCAAAAACGCTGAAATTAGTTTTCTTGTAATTTAATAATATATCGTTTTACGAAGTTTCAAATTCCTAGCTTAAAATAAAACTTGAACCCCATACAAACTTTCATCCCCTTTTTAACCCCCTTAGGGGTTGAATTTCTCAAAATCGCTTCTTATCTCTTGTACACTTTATAAATGTAATCTAGTGTGCAAATTTCAACTTTCTATCGTTTGTAGTTTCGGCTCCGCGTAGCAAAAATCTCCAACCAAATTTTTCACCTTTTTACGTTTTTCATGTAAAATTACTATGAAACTGAAAAAAACAAATATCAGCAATGAATTCTACGTCTTTGGTTTATACGAAAATGATACCAAACTTGCCCTTGTACCCACCAGGATCAGAATAGATTTTTTTAAAGATGACGGGTGGCGGCCGTCTTTGTAATAAACTTACAATAATTGCCGCATCGCCACCATAATGTAACAAATCATCCATTACACGACATTAAAACAGCATGAAGCCCGATTGCCGCGATACGCATGTGATCGACTCGACCCGGACTTGATTGAGCGACAGGCCCGCTATTTGTAACTTTCCACAATGCGACAATTGATTCCGCGCCATTGTTTTTGCGTTTATAATGGCGAGATAGCGT
The DNA here is from genome assembly GCF_963556715.1 of Cydia fagiglandana. NCBI lineage: Eukaryota > Metazoa > Arthropoda > Insecta > Lepidoptera > Tortricidae > Cydia > Cydia fagiglandana. Next base: position 9,931 of record NC_085943.1, on the reverse strand, counting down.
AAACCTGTGTGTGTACCGCACACTGGCTGCTGAAAGGCGAGATCGATAGCCGAATGAACTTTACTAAATGCCGACCTGAACTTTATGATTCATAATGATGCTTGAGTACCTACTCGTATTTATTCGCCTAATTATATAACTATGAACATTCCTCGAACAAAACAATTAACGTTAAGAACGTATTACCTCTGCATTCATCTAAATTTCGCTCACTTGTGTTTTACGAATCATATTAATGTGCTTGAATGGTACTTATTCATAATTATTTGAGCAATAAACATTATGTAAGTACTTGTTGAGAATGCATTGTGACTTCAGTGAGAACAAAAGAATTATTATAATGTTAACTATGCACGTTATTCAGCTTCCATTACCTACTTACATCAAATAATGTTTTCGTGTTCCTGCTTGTTTCTATATTCTCAGCACATTGAGCAGATGATTGTACACCGAGCTCTTTTTTTGTTACTAAATATGCTTATTACACATAGACATTTATTTGTAACCTTTAGATACGAAAACCAATTTTATTAAGAATATACAGGGTACATAAATAATCATACAAAAGTAACTTAAATATATCTAAATATTAAAATATTTTAATCTAAAAGGCCTCCGCGGGCTGTACCGGGTGCAAAGGTGCCCATTATACTTGCCGCGTTACCACGTTGGATAGCGATGGCCAACCTTTGCACCAGGTACGAACCCGCGCGAGCGTCAGAGGTCCTCTCCCTGATTCTACCTCCCACCTCCCTTATAAAAGCTATGGCGTCAGACCCCCAACACCCCGTTACCTCGAAGGCGAGTGGCACAAAATAATAATTCGCCTCAAGGTCGGAGTATTTTATGCGCTTTCTTAACGCTGCCAGCTCTGCCGCAGCGCCTGCTGTCTGCACCGTCCGGTTTAGGTGCGAGGCGGCGAAAGTGCTGACGCACGTCGCGTCCCATAGTAGGCACTTTCCTTTCTGCCAGGGCACCAAAGTTAACCCGTCCGGCCGTTTGCCATCGGTGCGACAGAGGCCAGGTGGTTCCAGAACACACGGTATGTTCGCGGATATTAGGGCCCTCCGGACGATGTCGTTAAGCGCGTGGTGTCTGGGAAATCTCCCTGAACAGCGACAGCAACTCAAAGCGTGATGGCCATTAGCTTCCACCGTGGAGCCGCAGATGCATTTGTGAGGTATACAAACATCGCAGCCCAGGCGGAGAGCTACAGCCACACGCATTGAGTCACTGTCGAGAAGTGTTCCCAGATGAGGGGAAGGCAAAGCCTGTAACCACGCTCCCGCTTCTACCTTTGACACCGACCGGAGTCTTGCCAAATCCACACCCGTAGCAGCACTCAAGAGACGGGCAAGTGTGTTTCTGGCACCCGTATCATCCCAGGCTCTCTGCACTTGCGGAGCCTCAGGCACAGTCGCAGTTGGGTAACGAGCTGACCATATTGCCAGCGCATCGCTAACAAAGGGAATTGTAGCCCTGTCTCCATGGGAATGTAACATTTTAGAGACAAGGTCAATGACCCCATGCGCTGACGCTAGAAAGGCTGGCAGGCCTACGTCCCCTGCGCGCCGTAAACCCAGGCCACCATGACGTACAGGCAGAGAAGCTTGGGTCCACTGGTCATCAGAAAGGGACACATTTAAAATGGTTTCTGCTGTATCCTTTAAGGTGTCGTCAAAAGAAGACACCTCATCAGGACACAACCACGTCGGGGTGGTTCTTAAAAGGTACGTTATTTTTGGAACCGCAAAACACATTCTAAGCAGAACAAGGGCGACGTGGGTACCTATATTATTGAGGCGCTCTCGGGCGCGCTGAAGGAGCCGTCTCCTGGTCTCTATTGCATCCGGGATGGCGTCTGGGAATATTGGACAGCCCAGAAGGTAAAACGTGGTACGTGAAAGTTCTTTGAGACCAGGAAGCAGAGTCTGAAAAGAATACAAGGAAGAAGAAGAAGTGGGGCTGCAACAGAAAAATTCACACTTTGTCGCGTTCACCTCCAAACCCATTTCCTTAAGACGGGGAAGAAGAAAATCCAAGTCTTGCTTTACGGTATCAGGACTCCCTCCCAAGGTCCCGTCGTCCAAATACCATGTATTAAGGGGTGATTTTAAAAGCGGTAATGCGGTAATTTGTAATGATAGGTACAAACAACAGCTATTGTAAAACACTAGTCTAAAAAACCTCTGATAATTGTTTGCCCTTATTCGACATTTTGACATTTGTGTTTATTAGAAAGGGACAAAATTTAACAAAGGTTTCGCTAAGTTTTATAAATATGGTGGTAAAATTCCAGCGACGCTTTTGTATTTCAGTAATTTTTTGCACAATAGTTATTTGTTTTACAAGGGGGCAAAGTTGTAGTTTAACCGCTCGTGCTAATATTGATACCCGAGCAAGCGAAAGATTCCAAAATCGAAAAATGGAATCTTGAGCGTTGCGAGGGTTTCAAAGCACAAGGGTTAAACAAAATTTGCCCCCGAGTGAAACACAAAATTCTTCACCACACCAACCCGAATCAAATATTAAATGTAAAATATCAAACAAAATCAAACCAAATCAATTCCTAATGAATGCTATTAAATATTTATCATCCAAAATCATCATTTAAAAGTCAATTCACCAGCAAACATAAGAAAACAACTCAAAATTTGCATTTGATTACTTTGCCTCACATGTGAATAAAATGCAACTTTGCTATCAGTTTTTGAAGTGCAAAGTAAGCCTTTCCGAGCTGGTGTGGTGAAATAGTTATTTGTACAACAAGAGATCAAAGTTTGATATTTCTTCGAGTGCTTATTTTGAGTCCCGTGCAAGCGAAAGATTCTATAATAGATTCACGAGCGTAGCGAGTGAATCTAATTTAGAATCTTGAGCGTAGTAAGGGATTCAAAAGCGCACGAGATGTAAATAACTTTGATCTCGTGTAGTACACAAAAATTTTCACCCTAAGCAGTGAGAACATACCTAGAGGGACAGAGATAATAGAACCCAAGTATGTATATCGAACTTGTATTAGACCCCGCATGTTGAAATGACATATATTTGACTATAAAGGTCACTTGAATGACATTTTGTCTCACTCAGTGAGCAAAATCGCGTTTTGCTCACTGAGTGATACAAAATGACTCAGTGAGCAAAATGCCATTTTGCTCACTGTTTTTAAGAAGCAAAGTACCCTTGTTCGAGTTGCTGAGGTGAAAAATATATTTTTTACTATGTTGTATCTAGCAAATTGTGAGTGAATGAACGTTTGTGTATTTGAATTCCAGTCCTGTCGTGCGGCGAGGCGGGCGGCGGCGCGGGCGGCGGCGCGGGCGCGGGCGCGGGCGCGGGCCGCGCGCGCCGCTACGTGGGGCTCTACACCGGGCCCTACTTCGACCCCGCCGCGCCCAACAACATCACCGCGCAACTGGGCACACACGCCTACCTGCCCTGCAAGGTAAAACTCACACCAAAGAGATTAGATGTGACAGCTCTACAGTCTACATCGCCCATACTTCTCCTGCTCCCAGCAACCTCACAGCGCAGTTAAGGTGCCCGCGCCTTCCTACCTCGCAAGGTAACAGTCATAAAATCTTCCTAGCCCTCTACGCATCTTATGGCTCCTCTACACGATGGGCCAACGCCGGCCACTCCAAGATAGCAATATCACTTGCTCCCTCTAACGCATATAGATGCGTCCCTTGGAGTGGCCGGCGTTGGCCCATCGTGTAGAGGAGCCATTAGCCATGCACTGGCCGCTACTTCGATGCCGCTGTTACTTACCAAAAACAGCGCAGCGCAGTTGGGGACCCACGCCTACCTATAGTATGTTCCGCAGTAACATAGTGCAAGCTTTACTTTTTTGGCGCTGGGTCGATCTGTGTAAGTCAGTTCCCAATTTTGACATTATGGTACCTATTAATAAAGTTGTCGTTATGTTTCAGGTGCGGCAGCTGAGCAACAAGTCGGTGTCCTGGATCCGGCGCCGCGACGCGCACATCCTCACCGTGGACCGCTTCACGTTCATAGCGGACGAGCGCTTCCAGGCGTTCCTGGTCGAGGCCACCGACACCTGGACGCTGCAGGTATGTGCCGTGTGTGGCTAGACTAGCCCAGCAGTGGGCTATGTGCTAGCTGTGGCTAGGGATTACTGTCGTTGGTTGAGCAATAGCAGCTGTTGACCTGACATGGGAAACAAACTTTTGTGCCATAGTTGTCCATACTATAAATGGATTATAATCGAAGCACAAATGCTTACATGGTTTACATTGAGGAGATTAATAATTGATATGAAACTTGTCTTCTCGGCAAATAGTAAAAAGAGCAGCAAGCAAGGTTTTTGTAAAAAGCTTGCTTAGTTACCTATATTCAGGTTATGTTATTCTTTTTAAAGTACATAAAAAACAAACACGAAAAATACAGATACAAAGTATGGGATCTCTTCCAGTCAACCATTGAGAACTTGAGTTATGTTAATATTATTCAAGAACTTTTTTTCTAGTATTAGACTACCTCTATTCTGTTCTATACTTGAAATGTTTTCCCATACTGTTAGTTGATGTAAGTGTGTGTCGGTTCCAGGTGAAGTACGTGCAGGCGCGCGACGCCGGCGTGTACGAGTGCCAGGTCGGCACCGAGCCCAAGATGAGCCACTTCGTGCAGCTCAACGTCGTCGGTCAGTTCACTACAACCAACCAATCTCCGTATACCTGGTCGAGGGTAACTGGCTGCCTAGTCTAATCAGGAGGCCAATCACAACGTACTCTTTAATGACAACTATAATAATGATGTTATAAATATATCTTATTTATGTCTTTATAGTTATCATTCACGTGTGCTTTTTGCTCATACTTGTCCGTGAATGTACGATGTACGGGTACGTATGAGACGCGCGGACAAATGAGAACATAGGTGTTATAATAACCTTACATAATTTTGGAAAACTGCTAATATATTCTGGATCGAATTTTATCAATCTTAGCTCAGAACCACCATAGGGAAATAGGTTTATAAGTACCGGACTGAGAAACCGTTACAATATTGCCGGCGCCAGAGGGCACGCGGGGAGACTTAGCCAGCCGTACCCTCCATCAATATTGATACATAACAATTATCAACATGAGACACAACTATCACATCTAACTGTTATCAACATATTGCAGTGCCGAAAATCGAGATCGCAGGTGAAGCGGAGGTGTTCGTGCGCGCCGGCAGCACTGTGCGCGTGACGTGCGTCATCACGCAGGCGCTGGAGGAGCCCGCCTACATCTTCTGGTACCACAACGGCGCGCGCGTGCTTGACTACGACCGCAGCGCCCGGGACATACGCATGGAGCGCCGCGCGCCCGACACCACCGTGAGTACAGTGTGACCACCCGCCTACATCTTCTGGTACCACAACGGCGCGCGCGTGCTGGACTACGACCGCAGCGCCCGGGACATACGCATGGAGCGCCGCGCGCCCGACACCACCGTCAGTACCTATGTACAGTGTGACCACGCTTTTCTAGCTGACACTACAACGGCGCACAAGTTATTTGGCACAAAACACCGCCATCTACTTCAGCAGCCAAAATTATACATATAAAAAAATTAAAATTTTATATGTCTTCTACCAATAATAACTCGATTCAGGTTGGGACGTTGGGTCCGGCATCCACTTTTAAAGGGAAACACGACATGAAAGTAAAAGGAGTTAAAAATTGGCCTTATTTTCGACAGGGTGTTTAATAGTAGCATTGATATTCCAGGTGGGGGACCTGGTGATGTACAACACGCGGCGCGAGGACTCCGGCAACTACTCCTGCGCGCCCTCCAACCTGGACTCCGCCTCCGTCGTACTGCACGTGCTGAGCGGTCAGTATTATAACAGACATCACTGTGTAACACTCGAACAACAAGCATGGGCAAAGATGCTTTCATAAAGGTGGAGAAGAGACAAGAGCCAGCTCATCAGAATCAGTGCGGTACCGCATTGCTGGACCCAACCATTTACTGCGTCCTGCAATGCGGCCGGCTTCCTGATACTGCGGGGTTGTATATCTAATACATCGCAGTCATAATGTGTTTTGTAGTTTTTAGATATATTTTTTTATAATATGCATTATGTAATATGTATGCTAGTTTGGTAATTATAAATGATAATTGAATGTAGGAGAACAACCGGCGGCGATGCAGCACGGCAACGCGGCTGCGCCTCGGGCACCCGCCGCCCGCCTGCTGCTGCTGCTGCCGGGCGCGCTGGCGGCCCCGGCGGAGCTGCGCGCGAGCGGGCGCCGGCTGCTGCGGCTGCTGCTGGCTGTGGCGCTCGCGGTGCTGCTGCCGTGAGTACACACTCTATATGATTACATGAAGCTTCCTGCAGAAACTCCCCTGCAGCTCTCCGAGCCATCAGGACGATTAACGCGTTCTTGACATCAGCTCCTGACTACGATGTGTTTGCTGGCAGATGGGTGAATGTGTGTCTTGAATGTTTGAAATATTGTGAGATGACGGGTGGTTGAATCGTTTATTTAAGGTAATTGTAATTATTGAAAGTAATAACAAGGTAAATATTGAAAACATAGCCAAATGGATGGGACGGTGAAAAGAGCTCGTGATTATGATGAAAAATAACATGAATTTTCCCAATTCTAAGTAGGGAATCCATTACTTTAAATAGAGATGCCCACACTGAACGCTTTTAATGGAGCTTTACTAGCGACATCTTCTAGGATAATGGGGTACTATAAGTTCGTCGAAGGTCGTCGGAGGTCGCTAGTGGTATCGCCGTGTCCAAATGTTTCGTTCTTCTACTCCTCACTAGATGTCCATAGTAGTATGCGTCTGCGGCGTCCGGCTGTTACACAATTATTTTAGCAAAAATCGTCTATTATAGGCAGAACACATTATTATCTATTTTATCCCTGCCGGCATAGAGTTTTATCATTATGGTACAAATGTTTCTTATGAACAGAGTTTGAGCATCTCTACCTACTCGTTTAAGCAAACAACCGGTAATTTGTTAAGTAACGAATGTAGCTTTATGTTGACGTTGCAGAGTATTCTGTCACGACGAGGAGCGCTCGCCGCACGTGCGACACTAGCGGCGCCCCGCCCGGCCGGCGCCCGCCGCGCCCCGCCCGGCGCCGCAGGTCCCGGCGCCGCAGGTCCCGGCGCCGCAGGTCCCGGCGCCCGCCGCCCCGGCGCCGCAGGTCCCGGCGCCCGCCGCACCCCGCCCGGCGCCGCAGCTGCACGCCGCCCCGGCGCCCCGCGTTGATGGCGCCCCCGTGCCCCCGCGCCCGCGCCACACGTCCACTTACAATACTTATTGTACATTTCGATATTCCGCGAGGGTGTGAAAGTGAAAGGACGCTGTAGCGTATACCCTTGTACGTTGTACATATTACTTCTATTATATTATAATGAATAAATTAAATATAACAGCCGCCGGGTCGCCGGCAGACATCGAACTTTACACGTTTTCAGGATTTGTTAACGGTACAAACTGAAGGAATTGTGTTGCGCGTGTGGGTTATTCACTGCGGCCCGCTCCCGGGACGTCGCTGAGATCACCCGAGCCGATCACCCGGGGGGCTAGAATGATCGAGCTTTTCTGCCGCCGTAGTCGTCGTTTTCTCATAAGTACCTATAAGTGTAAGAGATGACATTGCAGACGATAAAAACTCAACCTTTAAATTATTTTAAATTATCATCGCATAATTTTCTAACATTCTCCAGGTGATTTTGATAAAATTTTATGGATAACTTGGGTGTCTCAATGAATGTCCCGCATATATGGACCGCCATTTTTTTTTACTCTAAGTGTAAATATACTTAAACAGTGAAATGTTGGCGGGCCGCAGTGGGTCGCCGTCGTCCTTTTGAGTACAGAAGTCCTGTAGCGCCTTCTTTACTAAACTGCAACTTGATGGTACTAAGGAGCCTCGTGCCAGCTAATCATTTAAAAAAGTCAAGATTTTGTTTTTAAGTTACGTCCTAATATTGATATCTTACTGATATAGATAAAAAATAAGTAAGCTGGCTTGAACTGCCTGAAATGACGACGGCGGCGTCTTATGTTTTTTTACTTGAGCCCGGGTCATAAGTAGCGGTTCACTACAGACTGTAGCGGAATTCTACTTACGAACCAAAGGCAACCTTAAAATTGTACACAAATCACGAGCAGTGATAAAGAAAGCATCAGATCGCAAGATAACTCTGCTTGTAGAAATACCCGCGTTTTGAAGCGTTCTTTGTTACAATGCCAGTATGTATGTATTACCGTTAAACAGTGGAGTTTCGTTACACTGTTACTGCCTCACTTGTAAATAATTAATAATAAGGATACGAATAAAGATGAGATCGTTGAAACATTAAGCAATGTATTAATTGTCACAATCTCCTGATCCCTAACTCAGGCTCAAATCCAGGTAAAGGCAAACATTTATTAGCGTATTAGTAGTGTTCAGTTTATTGTATGCACCTCGCCCACTCCACTAACCTACTCCTGCTGTAGAACATACATAACAAGCAGTATTTAATTTTGGAAATCATTAAGGATGACTCACGCTAGGATGGTCCGGATCCGGGCCGAGACGTTTCACACTTCTGTTTTCTATAGAAGGCAAACGATCATCCGTTATATAAAACGAAGTGTCAGAAGCCTTGGCTGACTCGGCACGGACCCGGGCCGTTATAACTATTCGGAGAAAATTTAATGCTTTATACAAACATGCCATTTGCAAGGAAATATTATTTATAATTTAACTACACATTTTTTGGTAATAACAAAAATGCGATAATTTCCAAAATAGTTTATTAATAAATATTTAAAAAGATTTAAAATATTACATTTCAACATCAGATCATTCAACAACACACTTAAATATCTGGATATTAGGAACAACAATCATCACTTATACAGATAAGCTCGAGATTTTAATTCATTAAAGGTTAGAGAACAAACCATTTTTAAACGGCGGGTCCTTCCAAAGTACCTAGGTTCGAAATCTTTTTTCTACTGACAATTTTGGTTAGACAAAATTTTTATAATTATATATTGAGGTAACAATGTTGCCTTGTTAGGCAAGGTAAGCTACTTATCTCATTATCTGTTTCAAGCTGTTACTTAATTTCCTAGTAATTGAATGGCCAGGTTTTCTTCTAATTTACCACATTTCGATTGTGACACCACTGTATAGTAATATTGGGCACTGCGTTTGGATAATTTATCTCTACTAGTAGGTACCTTGATTATGACTAGCAAATAATCAGAAACACATCACTATGGGTTTGAAATAGGAGAGAGATTCGTAATCGTTGCATTTGAAGTTGCGATAATGAGAACAGCTACGCGACATTGAGAGATCAAAGATTATGTAATTATAACTAGGCCTGGACATAGTTATCTGGAACAAGACAGACGTTGACATTTTTATAACTTTATATGAACACGTTTGTGTAATGTAACTAATAGTTTAATAGTGCATAGGATATGTAAACAACCAGGAATCCGCAGGTCGGTCGTGTCCACATTTTCCTCTGGGTCTATTAGCTTGGGTCGGGCCCGCGGGTAGTAGAAAAGGATACCAAAATTAGAAAATAGACGCACTTGGTAGAGTCACTCCGCGAGCCCCAGCAGGTCTGCCGTGTCCACGTTTTCCGGCGCCGGGTCGGGGTCGGGGGCGGGCTTGGCCCGCGCGCCGCGGAGATGCCGACGCAGCGCGCGCCGGAGGCCATAGTTCGGCAACAAGCGCGCACTGCGGAGACGCCGACCCGACACGCCCGACACCGCTCCCTCTGCAATAAATCATTACAAAAATGTTTTCATTACAGATTCAACTGAAAAAGGGGTTCAAGTTCAAGGTTATAGAAAGCTTTATTTTCTTTGTAGGCAGTGATGATAGCAAACCACTCTTTTAGAAGACTGAATCCGTTTGTTGGATGCGTTTTAAGCCTGTGT